>NC_091668.1:7770000-10170000 GCF_042453785.1 Malus domestica
GTTGTCAACGAGAACACACTTTCTCACCATAAAGGAGCTAATCTTGACCACTCCAGACGGCTGTCTTAACTTTCAAAAAGACCTCCAATTAACAAGGCCAAATCCCTAAGTTATAAGAAACATGATGTAGATTTAAATCTTTTTCTGGATACAGAGAGTGACCTGGACGAACCTACACTTGTGCTAGAGAAAGAAAATTTAGCATATGTTGAAAGCTCTGGAAATTCATGGGTGGACTTTGGGGTCAGAAAATATTGTGTTGTTTTGACCCAGAAAATAAACAAGGAAAAGAGGAATATGAAGCTAGAAGCCAAGGTAGCTAATGATTCATGTGGTATATTTTTTCGTGCTTTTGCATCAAACATAAACCTTTTGACATTTTTATCATTTCTATTGCGGCAGATTAAGATTAGCATGGAGTATCTTTTGAGGCTACCCTTTTTTGCATTGAGTCTGTGCACTATATCCGGAGAAAACCATAAAGAGAATGATGAGTCTAAGTGCTACAATGAACTTCGTGCATTGGAAGCAGAGGTAAGCAGTTGATAACATAGGAATAACTATCATGAATAAATCAGTCGGGGGCGTGTTTTATTGCACTTTCACAAGCAAACGATCTAGACTGCATTTATTTTATATGCACCACAACACAGCAATATGATCACCTTACCTTGCGGTGTATTGATTATGACTACAGTTTTTGTTCCTCTTCGAAATTGGAATTCACAGTTTCCCTTTCATTCTTCTAGGTCAATTTGCATATGGTGAAGATGTTACCTCAAAGTGAAGAAAATAATATCTTAGCTCATCAGGTTCGTTGTCTGGCAATGTTATTCGACTATTACATGGACGAAGCTTCCCCATCTTCTGAAAAGAGACACAATACTTCTGTTGTTGATGTTGGTTTGTGCAAGCCCGTCAGTGGTCAGATTGTTGCCAGATCATTTAGAGGAAGGGATCGGAGGAAGATGATTTCCTGAAAGGACATGGAATGCACCTTAGGTTATCCTTACTAGACCTGTAGTTTCGGAATCTGAATATAACAACGTTACTAGACCGCTGGGGCAGCCGATCAGCCGAGTGTTGGAAAAACCAACTCGTTGACAATTAAGTCTTGTTGCTCATTCAAAACATTATTCTTAGTTCATTTTCCACCGTTGAGTAGTATTCCTTCACAACTAGGAACGCAATGTATGTGTGAACGTGAAACGACCATATTTTTCTAGGATCGTCAAATTGCATCACTTTGACCGTTTGAGTTTGGAGTTTGTGACGGGTCCAATGATATTTTTAGCTGTTCCTTGGAACTTCATTTTGATCACATATTGCTTTCTGTAACTCAAAAAGTCACTAGTAAAGTTTTGACTTGTGGACTGTCTCTTCTCTATGAAACTTGTAAGTCGCCTCATAAAACATGCGTGAGACAAAACATTCTGTAAGGTTATGTTACATGTGCAATAAATTTGATTATAAATCTTCATTATGCGTTAACTGTCACCCCCCCCCCCCCCGTCCGGGCTCTCGCCATATCCAGGCTCGACTCCAACGTAGTACGATATTGTCCGCTTTAGGCCTCGACCATGCTCTCATGGTTTTGTTTCTAAGAACTCACATGAGAATTTACAATGGGATTTACGGTTTTGTTTTTAGTAACTCACACGAGAACTTCCCAATGGGTTACCCATTCTGAGAATGCTATCGCGCGAACTCATTCCCAATGGGTCACCCATGATGTTTTGTTTCTAAGAACTCATACAAGAACTTCCCAAGAACTTATTCCCAATGGGTCACCCACGATGTTTTGTTTCTGAGAACTCACACGAGAACTTCTCAATGGGTCACCCATCTTGGAAATGCTCTCGCGCGAACTCATTCTCAATGGGTCATCCATCTTAGGAATGCTCTCGCGCGAACTCACTTAGCTTCGGAGTTCCATATACATATAAGGCTTACATGATTCACTCTCCTGAAAGATGTGGGATGTTACATTAACATTCAACCATCAAAGAATATTAGTTTATAAGAAATTAAAGAGATGTAAAAAATAAAATAAGAAATGGATTAGCCAAGCGCATCCAAATCAATCGAATACCAAGGAGCCTAGCTAAAAATAGATTTGATAAAAAAGTAACAAAAACCCAAGATAACACAAATGGTTTGATGCACAACTCTCACAAATATGCTGTCAGGATATCTGTTTGACTAACGTAGTAAACTGAACATGTGAAATACTGACCATATTTTTCTTCCTTCCCCTCTTTCTACCTACTCTCACTCCCTCACTCCCTCCCTCCCTCCCTCCCTCTTCATAACAATACTCAGAGGAGAAGAATATCAAGTAAATAGATATGTAAAGTTCACATCTACAGCGCACACTAAAACTCTCTCAAAATCTACACCAAAAGACATATGCTCCTTTGAATATGTACAGCACCCCCCATCTAATCACATTCCTCTTGCAGCCCCGACACTTCAAAACGGACCTGTCATTGTTCTTCTCAAGCATCGCTTCTTTCCTCGTTGAAGGTTTATAATCTCCAGGTCCTGCTAAGTGATCAAATTCCAAACAACTCATCAAAAATTATAAAACGTCCATGTATCCAGAGTCATATAAATTGTTAAGCAGCAATTTTAATGCAGTTTTGAGCCTTTTTCAAGTAATAATACTATAGCAACGGGTAACACCAGATTGCAGAAAATTCTAAATTTTGGCGATTTATTAAAGATAATATAGTTCGAGGGACTTTGATAACAAAACTTTTTGGAAAACTGCTCAGGCTCTGGCTAGTTTGAACTGCATAGAAACAATTGAGCAGTTCAGGTACTGCAATGGAGTTGCAAATAAAAAAGAATTCCCAAATAGAACAATCGAAGTACCTGATTCTTCTGCATTTCCACCATTTCAGCCTGTTTTTTCAGCAACTCTTGGTTCTCCTCCTTCAGTTCTGCAACTTCTGCTTCCAATTCCGTTGTGTAAGCCTGGCAGAAGCACAAAGACGAAACAATATAAGAACCATGACGAAAACTACGAGATAGAATAAAATGCAATAATATAGTCATCCTCTTTTTATCCCATGCAGTTCTATTCAAAGCAGAACTAACGTTCGAAGGTGTGGAACTTATTCAGTGCTCTAACGATTCGACATTATACACACGACTACTTAACGTTATTACCCTTAAAGCAAGCGTTTCCATTACCTTGTAATAAACATGATCCTTAAAAACTTGTCATGACCGTAACTTCTCAAAATCTTTCATCTCTTTGACACGTCGAATCGCTATCACATTTACCATTCTGCCGCATGAATCTTCCATGAAGTTTTGGGATACAAAATGTCATTAGATGATGAATGCAGAAAGGTCAATGTCGAGCAAATTTGATAAGGCGACAACAAGATGAATTTGTTCAATCTTGATGCCGCTGTAAATATTTTTTTTTTCTAACCTTCTCCAGAACTACTTTTAAATACTAATCACGGAAAAAAATCTTAACTGCATCTGCGTCCACCATAAGTTTGATCTATAACTTAGCCGAAAGGACAAAAAATGTATAACTGCTCTATAACTTGAATCTATTAAGATGTTGAACTAAAATCTGATCTTCGCCGAAAGGACGAGAAATGTATAACTGTTAAGAATCAGCTGACTTTCGATTTGAGTTCAGGATCTACTAATCGTATCAAAGCTAGAGCTTAACACAGATCCTATAAGCTTAAACTTTTAAGATCGCATACACAATCTCTTTAACTCCAAACATACCATCTTTCAAACATAAAATAGTGAGTTGATAAAATTTCACACCTCCATTCAATGGTTCTTTATTTACTTTTTACATTTCACAGAGCTTGAAATTCTGTATTCTCGTAATTAATATCTCAAATTTACTATAAGCTGAAACCGTACATATATGCCTGAAAGCAGTAAAACAAAGAAGACATATTCACCTGCTTGCGAGCTCTGGACCTGGCAGCTGATTCTCTGTTCTTAATCATTCTTCTCTGCCTTCTCTCAACAACCTTCTCCACAGGCCCGCCGCCCTTCCTCCCCCTAAAACCGCCATTAAACACGTAAGGCACCGGTGACACAGACGACGTATCAGTACCATTACTCTTCTCAATCCCATCAGATGACAACAGTTTCGCAGGTGAAGGCGTCACCACACGAACAGCTCCTGCAGCTCCTAACCCAACCATTCCCATCCCTGAACTCGGAACCAAAGCGCCATTCATACCCAGATCACCGATTCCCATCATCCCACCCCTCATTCCAGGACTACCCAACTGAGCATTTGGTCCCATAGGCAGCTGAGAAGTGTTGTAAGTCACAGGTTGTTGCTTGGGAAATATTTGCTGCTGCTGCTGTGGCAAGTGTTGCTGCTGCTGCTGCTGCTGATTGTGATGCTGACTTGATCTAACCCCGTTAGCATTCAATGGCAAATTCGAACCTTGATGATTATTGTTCTCAGAAACTCGATTCCCCATCACACCAACACCGCTATTCGGTTGCTGAAACTCGAATTCCAAACTACCAGAATTACCAAAACGAGACAAATCACCAAAAAAACCAGCACCATTAGGCTTTGGAGCCACTTGTGCATCTTCTCTCACAACCCCAGCTCTAAACAAAAACTCCTCCAAAGTCATCTCCCCCAAAGTCGGCTGCCTCTGAGGCATATTAGACCCGCCGGCACCCGTTCCTTCTTTCGAAAGGTTCTTCCACACCTCATCCACAGTTTTCTGGCTCAGGGTCCGGGGTAGGGTCAGAGAGCCCTGCCTCTGAAGAGACCCCCCACTGCCGTGGTCAAGCCCGTCTTGGCCACCAGCGCCGCCGGCAGCCGGTGCTATAATCTGAGTCTCTTCAGCCGTCCATATGCTCTTCAAGAGCTCATCCATGTTCATAGACCCAAAATCCTTCCCTGAGCCTCCAATGGTGTTCTGCAGCTCCTCAAACGTCAGCGTATAGATCGACGACTGCCTCGCTATCAGCGGTTCGTTCCCAAATCCCTTGAAGTTCATGTTGGTTCCCATTTTCTGTGAAATCTGAGCCAAAAAACAAAGACCCAAAAAAAAAAATACAGTTCAGATATTTACTTGCACTTTCTTCGACTGTTTTACTAAAAGAGCTTCCCTTCAGCTCACGGAACTCAACAGTGTCAACTTTCACCCATAAAAAAACAGAGTTTGAAGAACACAGACCAAAATCTCAGCTACCCCTCATCAAATTTCAATCGAAGCTCATATTTTTTTCACGAAAATACGAAAAATCTGCCTAAAAAACAGGTATCAAAATTCAATTTTTTGCAAAAATAAAAAATCCCCAGATCGAAAAGCACAACACTTAACACATATCAGCAACACACAGCAAGAATCAAGAAGTAAAGACTGAAATTTTGAGGAACCCTATTATACAAAAGCATTAAAAAAGTAAAAATTATAATTTTAGATGAACAAAAAAAGGAGGAAGGGGTAGACAGAATTGGGTTTTTCTTCTTTTTTTTTATCTTTTTTAATTTACCTTGTTACTATTTTTGGTAAAATGTGTCCGGTGGCTGCGGTTCCTCCTCCTTCTTAGGGCTCTGGTGGAAGCGCCAAGTGTCTGCTGCTCCTTTGCCCTTTCGCCTTAGCCTTTTAAGACACCCGGCAGTGGGGAGAGTGGGGGATTATTATTATTATTTAATTACTAAATTATTAAAATAATGGGCGGCGTGGACCAATCAGATGAGAGTGGGAGGATTTGATTTGACCGCTGACCAATGAGGTTGTGCGATGTGGAAGGATCTGGACCGTCCGGGTATTTTCGAATGGAGGGCCGGATTTGTTGGTTTGCATTTTGTTAGTGGTGGAGACGGGATAAGAACAAGTGGGTTGCAGTACACTCACAGAAAAAGAGGTTGGTCCACTCACGTTAGGTCAGGGCATTTTCGTCCACAACATTAAATTTCTATATTTTTAGGGGGTTTTTTTTTTTCCTTGTTTGGTGCACGTGAAAGCGCTGAACCGACAACGGTAGGTCTTCAGGACAAAATTTCAGATATTTTCGTAGGAAAAAATCTGTAATTTCAGTTTGATGTTTGTACGATAATACCCTTGTAATTATTCGTAATTTTCAATAACAAGCTCGGAGCAAACTGAGATAAGACTTGAAAGTAAAAGCCAAAATAAAAAGAAAAAGGAAGAAGAGGTTGGGGAGAGAGAAAAGCATGCTTAAACATTTTGGTTGCCACCGACCCCAACCAAAGAAAGTGATCGAGGGTTGGGGGAGAAAAAGTTTTGGTTCGTTTCTACATAAGAGAGAGAGGAGAGTTTGAGACTTAGATATCTTTTGGTATGCAGACGGAATAGGACGGGACGGAACAGAGAAAAAGCAAAAATGCCTTCGGATGGAAACAAGGAGAAAGAAAAATGAGACGAAGAGGTTATAATTTTGTGTTCCACGAATGTGGAACGAGTCGTTCCAGGGGATGAGGTGGAACGAAAATTCACCAAAAACTCGTCCTATAAAACAACGCGTTTGACCCGTTTTAGGTGCACTAAACGTGCTACGTCCCAGTCCGTTCCATCATGTCCCACGTAACAAACAGTACCTTACATACATTGTTCTCTTTCTTTTTTAGTTGTGCACTACCTATTTTTTTGTAGTCCTGGATTAATTAGATAAAAAGAGAATAAAGGAACGTAAAATAAAAAGTGTTGAAAGAAAATTGAGGAACTAAAAAAAAAATGAAGAAATAAATTTCATACTCTTTTTCCTTTTTTACACTTCTGTTATTTTATTTTGTTTATACCATATTTAGGGCCTCGTATTTAGATCTCGTACAAATACTCAGGGGACTTAAATGTAATTATGGGATAAAGGAAGGGGCAAATATGTAATAAGTGAGGAGTCCTTATTCTATAAAAGGACCCCTCACCCTCACAATTGGGGATGGGCTCATTCTCACCCTCGAGGCCAATTCCTAGGCCTGAGATCCCCTCTCTCACCCTCAGAAACTCTCAGAAGCTCTCACCATCTCCCTCTCTATTCCCTCAAATAAATACAATCAGTGTGGACGTAGCCCAAACCTTGGGGTGAACCACGATAATTCTTGTGTCATTTACATTTCGTGCAGATTCACGGTCGGATTTACGTTGTTCCAAGACCTCCGGTTTTGTGGATCAACATTTGGCGCCGTCTGTGGGAAACGACACAAAAAGCTGTGTCAGTTCTCTTTCATTTTTTCACCTCCACCGTGAATCTACAATAACCCAACAACCCAAAGCTTCCCAGAAAACCCATGGAGCCACCTTCTCTCTCCTTTGTCAGCCAGTCACACACGGAAACCAAAAACAAAGAAAGAAACAAATCAGCTCAATAAATGTGAAAAATCGCCATGATAACAAAGAAACAAAGACCAACCAGAGCTTTCAATTTTGTCTGCTACCGCTGCTTCCACACCTCCGAGCGAACTCACTCGCCAACTCGACAATGACTCAGGAATCGTTCATCTACAGCTTCGTGGCCCGAGGTACGATGATCTTGTCGGAGTACACCCAGTTCATCGACAACTTCCCCGCGATTACAGCGCAGTGTCTCCAGAAGCTTCCTTCCTCCAAGACGAAGGCATCCCCGTCATTGCCGAGAAAATTGCAACCTTGGTGAAAGCTGCCAATGTCCATGTCGAGTCTTACTGGCCTGGCCTCTTCGCCAAGCTTTATGGGAAGAGAAACATCGAGGATCTTGTCCTGAATGCTGGCTCTGGCGATGCAGTTTCCATCGCTGCCCCAGGTGTTGCCGAAGCTGCAGCCCCAACTGCTGCTGCTCCTCAACACATCTTTCTCTTCCTCCCTCCTCGCTCTGAGCCTTCTAGAAAAGTTCCAGAACCTTCAGCACCTCTCGATCTCAAACGTCGATGTTTCATCCCTGGAGCAGTTCCCGAGGCTTCAAAATCTCCAGAAGCTTATCCTCTCCGATAACACAATTGCCGGAGGCCTTGAATTCCTCGTTGAAACCTCATCTCCAGCTGCTGCTGCTCGTCAGATCCATAAGTGACCGTCACCGTCAGATCCAACCAGCGAAGATCCATCTTCCCTCTGTCACTCATCGTCCGTTGTGTTTCTTGACCTACCGCTGAACCATCTGGCTCTCGAGACGGCGTCGTCGAGGCTTCTGAGACCGCCGCCAGAGGCGCTGAAGTCCACCGAAGATTTCGAATCTCCAGTGATTTCATGCCAGTGAAACTAGTTGTGGAGTTCGATCGATTTGAACGAGTACAAGGTGTACAAGACCGAGTCAGTCGGTGAGTCAGCCAGGAAAGCGACCGCCGACGCGTCGACTCAGACCGACGAAAAACAGCACCGACGTCGTGTTGTTCGAGACGAGCACGAGGAAAAAGGTCAAGGTCAAAGTCAGCGCAAGGTAATTCAAATTCAGAGTCAGAGTCGAGCCCCGAAACGTTCGAGTCGTTGATGAAGACAGATGGGCGGTTGGTGCTCTGCGCGAACAGGGCGAACAAGGAGGAGGCAGTGAACCAGACGGCTAAGGTCTGTCCAACTGGGAAGATGAAGGCGTCAACGGTCCTGATGCAATTGTTTTCGTGCGACTCGATCTCGTTCAGGGACTGCGGATCCACGGCGGTGAGGGAGCAGGGGTTCTCGCTGATTGGGCATTACAAGCCTAGGCTACCATGGGGCGTGACCGGAAATCAGATAGGAGTGCGCAGCTGCAATTGGAGGAAATAGAGAACTAGTGCCATCTTCACTCTGCAAAGTAAAAGCAAAAGCTAAAAGAGAAAGATTATACTTTTGCTTTTGTCGACGGATGCATGTTCCTATTTTTTAAAAGCAAGAGAAAAGCAAATGGGTGGTGTCTGTCCAAGCAACTGTCATTCTAAAAAAAAAAAAAAAAAAAAAAAGCAATGGCAATTAAAAGCTTAAAGTCAGATGGTTTCCAAAGGCCAAAGAACATGGGTGGACAGGTATAATTGCGGAAGACCAGAGATAATTGTGAGGGACTCGTGGACCATGCAGAAAGGAAAAGCATAAAGGAAAAGAAAAAGTAAAAGCAAAACAGCACCAAAAAGGAGATTCAACGTGGACTATTCTAAAAGGCAGCATGTACAAATTGTCTCCATACAGGAGATTTCACCCTGGAGCTCATCAGCCATAAATAAAATATGAAGTATGGGGAGGTGGTGGAGGCTGTGATCATGAGGGATCGTGCAAAAGCGGAGATAAGATGAATGTACTTATAATTCCTTGTCTGCCATCTGCAAAAGAGAAAAGAAGACAGAAACAAAAGCAAAAGTAAAGCAGAAAAGAAAAAGAGAAAAGAAGAAGAGAGTGCAGCAGAAAAACACTGCAAAAACAAGTAATAAACACCCCACCCGAATGATGTAATTTATTATCTTTCGGAGACATCTGTATAAACCCCATCAGAGGGTAATATGCATAAACCCCATCAGAGGGTCAAAAAAAAAAAAAAAAAAAAAAAAAAAGGAAAAGCCCAAAACAAATGGGCTGACATGTTGTGGAGGGCAAAGGCACATAGGCTTGAAATAGCACCAACCAGGTCATCACAAGTACGCCTAGTACTCCAAATTATACTTGAGCACTACTCATGTCATTCATACGTAAACATTCATGAGCATCACTCATGACAATCATACATAAACATTCATGACCATCATTCATGTCAACATTCATGAGCATCACTCATGTTAACATTCATGAGCATCACTCATGACAACATCCATGAGCATCACTCATGTCAATCAACATAAACATTCATGAGCATCACTCATGTCAATCAGCTTCAAAAGCTTCATTTACAAAAGCTCCAGCTTCGAAAGCTTCATTTACAGAGCTCTAGCTTCAAAGCTTCACCTGCAAAGCTTCACCTACAAAGCTTCAGTGCAGGGTATACAAATACCGCCTCCGGACAACCGACACTTCGGCCCATACATGGATTCAATTTGAAGTCTCCAGCCAACAGACTCTATTGACCGAAGACTTGGGGGACTACATTATGTACCATATATTGGGCCTCAATTAGGCCTCATGAAAAATATTTGGGGGACTTAGCCCATTATTTATGTATTAAGGAGCGAGCCCTTATTCTATAAAAGGGACTCCCTTACCTTCATTAGAGAGCAACGCCGCCAGCTGAGCAACCGCCTTGCTGCAAACATCACTCCTAGCCCATCACTTATGTATTGAGGAGCGAGCCCTTATTCTATAAAAGGGACTCCCTCACCATCATTAGAGAGCATCAACTCTAGCCCATCATTCATGTATTGAGGAGCGAGCCCTTATTCTATAAAAGGGACTCCCTCACCTTCAAACGCCACAAGCCGAGCCAACCAAGGCAACACAAGCTACAAGCAGAGCGGCCTCGCAACATGTGCTACTTCTAGTTGAGCATCATTTCAGATTGGGCACCGCCTCATATCAAGCATTAGTTCTAGACGACATCTAGTTACTTCGGCCCACACATGGACTGAATTTCAAGTCTCCAGCCAAAAGACTCTCTTGACTGAAGACTTGGGGGACTACTGTTTATACCATATTTAGGGCCTCGTATTTAGATCTCGTACAAATACTCAGGGGACTTAAATGTAATTATGGGATAAAGGAAGGGGCAAATATGTAATAAGTGAGGAGTCCTTATTCTATAAAAGGACCCCTCACCCTCACAATTGGGGATGGGCTCATTCTCACCCTTGAGGCCAATTCCTAGGCCTGAGATCCCCTCTCTCACCCTCAGAAACTCTCAGAAGCTCTCACCCTCTCCCTCTCTATTCCCTCAAATAAATACAATCAGTGTGGACGTAGCCCAAACCTTGGGGTGAACCACGATAATTCTTGTGTCATTTACATTTCGTGCAGATTCACGGTCGGATTTACGTTGTTCCAAGACCTCCGGTTTTGTGCATCAACATATTTATTTATTAATTTTTGCAAGGGTAGTTATGTTCTTTGATTTTTTTTATTTATTAAAGGCCAAAAATAAAGTTGATAAAAGAAAATTAAGGTATTTAAATAAAAAAGTACAAAAAGAAAACAAGTGAAAATCATTTACTCAAAAAATGACTGAATTTTTTTGGTCGAATAAATTAAAACTTGAACTAAAAGTTCATTTGAAGCGAAAAAGATAGTAGACATGCATGATCTAGTAGTTTAGATGTTAGCTAGATATGGAAAAAAATAAAAAAAAACTAATTCATATAAAGGAGTGTTTCAAAAGGTTGTGGACCGAGTGCATGAGCCAGCCCAATAATGATCCACCAAAAATGGTAATACTGATCTATCAAAAATAAAAGAAATTTTTCGGTATACCAAAAACACATTTAGATATACTGAATGTTATAATATAAATAATTAAAATTTTATTTCAAGTATTCAATCACTTATTTTATGAGATGTTTCAAGTTACACTAAAAAATCTCTAAAAATAGGCCGAATGGAAGCATACACTAACCTTGATTTCCGAAAGGGACAAAAAAGGTACTTGACCCTTCGCGGGTATAATATGTTTTATGAGGAGAATGATTATACAAGTCCCCTAACTGCAGTAAGTATTTTCGATCAAGTAGCATGCAGTCTTATTTGTATCTTGTACTGACGAAGATTTTTAAATTACATTTTACGCATCAATCATACTTTAATTAGAACTTGTTATTTACGGAATTGTGAATTAAGTACGTAATTAGTGCTATGTATTAAGACCAAGAGTATTGAAACTGAAGGTCAGAAGTATTTCATACAATAATATTTTTTTTTTAATTTGATTAGAAAAGCGAATTTCGTATAATTTAATTGATCCTTACACTGTAGCAAATGAAGAAAGTTAGAAGCTCATGGCAATCCAATCTCATTGTCTCACCCTACTACTGTTACAACCTTGTTAAATAATCAACGGTCGGTGTGGGTTCTTTAGACTTTGAGTGTGTGTTCATAGTCATACAAACTTTTTTTTTTTTTTAATCTAAGAAAGTTCTAGTTCGTTCTGTCAAACTATATTAATGTTTTGCCAGTTGTTTGATAAACTTCCTAAATGTAGGGATTAGACTTTATACATCGAATAAGTTCAACATATTTTGTCTTAAAATCTCTTCTAGAAGGGATGAGACTATAAGATTGGCTTCGACTCAATTTTACTCTTGTGTTATCATACGACGTCAATTTTTTGAATTTAAGAAAGTGTGGGTTTGCGAGGTTCATAATAAACTACTATTCTGACCCTTTTTTAGTAAACTTATGAATGTATGCAATTGGTTTATTAAATTGAACAATAGTTTGACATAGTATGTCTTACAAGTCTCATATAAATAAACGAAATTGTAAAAGAATGATTCCGACTCAATTCCAATCTTGCCCAGTCCCGACTAGCAAAAACAATTGCGATGGCCATGAAAGTTAAAAATGCTACCATGTATTTTTCTTATATAGTGGACTTTTCAAGTGAAGATGCTGATGTTGGTGGAAGTAGGGTTTTTGCTTGTGGACTAAGGCCATTGATGCAAAGGTCAATTAGTACTTAGCTATCTCCACCTACAAAGCATGCACTTTGATTCTTTTTAGGTAAAGGAAGGCACGTACTGCAGGCACGTAGCAATTTCATATAAACAAATTCGGACTTGGATTGTCTGCCCTCCCATTTCGGTGCCCTCCTCGTGCCCTCCTATTTATGTGATCACGGTTAAGCCACGTCAACATTTTATATTACTATTTCTTTTTTTTTTATTATTTTTATAAAAAAATAATATAAAACGTTGATGTGGCTTAACCGTGACCACACAAAACAGGAGAGCACGAAGAGGGCACCGAAATGGGAGGGCAGACAATCCAAGTCCAACAAATTCAATCCATAAACATCGTAGTTGCTGCTGCCAGTCGAGGATTGGAAGCAAAGAAAATGGAGAAAAGTTGTCGAGCATGTGCCCTCCTCCCTAAAATATTTCCTAAATTGAACACTTTGGTGCAATGCTTACTTATTTCGTTTTCCCCGTTTGGGTTGGAGTCTTTATCCTTTGTGAAGGATTAGTTTCAAAACATGATTAACCAAGTGTATCTTCAGCGTGAATTCTCGAAACAAAACTCAACAAGTTATGATTAAGGAAAATGATTTCAGCTGCGATCTTTATTTATTCGAAGGTTAGAAATATTCAAAAGTGCGTAAAAAGAAAAGAAAATGAGCGTGAAAATCACTTTTGACGATAATGCAGAAATCACTTCTGATGATAATATACACCTATTACAAGAGCAAAACTAATAACTAGTGACAATAGTGCCTATAGTTTATGTTAGGTGGCGACGAAACAAGTGTTATGGATGACATAACTAATTTATTACCTTGTTATATATACATTTATATTAATATAGAAGAGTAAACCCGTTTAACTAACAACCATATATAAACGCGTTCGCATGCGATATGAATCCGCATAGCAGAAAACCCTAGAATGAAAAATGAAAGACTTGTAAACTCATCTTGTTGTCACTCATCAGCCTATCCGTCTATCGCAGTCAAAATAATTCTCTAGGTGCTAGTTATTTTAATTAGCATCCTATAATTGGTAGAAGTAGTTGTAATTTAGCAACTTTTTAGGAGTAGTTGTGGTCTTTGGCTTAAAAAATGGTAGGGTTTTATTAGCAAGTAATCTTTGTCCATGGTATGGTGCCACGTTCCCTAAAACAAATCCACAATTTTGGAGAAATAAAAAACACATAAAAAAAAGGCATAAAGTATTGCTATTGCTTTCGTAGGTGTGAGTTCATGACTGCACAATGCATACGTGTTGATTCAGTTCAAATGGGATGGCTACGCATCTTTTAGTAGTGGTTTGTATTGAAATACTTTTATAAAAAATGGGTATTCAAAAAAGTTGAGCTTAAAAATGTGTTTGGTAAACATTTAAAAACAGCTTATTTCTACAGTTTTAGGTGAAAAAAAAAACTGAAAACGTAAAGCAGCAACAATGAGCTTATTCTCACAACACAGCAGAAACAATTTTTTTTTTCAAAGCACAGCAATACCAAACCAGCCCTTATAGTCAAGGGCGAATGCACTTTGAAATTAAGGTGGTTTCATTAAAAAAAATACACATGTGAAGATTTCTTGTAAACTTTTTGAATGTTTGGTATGAGTATTTTTACGTTCTGTTGATGCACAAAATCAGCGAAGACTTTGGTACAACAGAAAGTGTCAGGTTTTATGACCTTCGCTTGGTTGCTTCGGTCACTAGTGAGGATAAGTACGTAAATGAATAGAGACAGAGAAGCAAACACAGGATGTACGTGGTTCACCCAGATTGGCTACGTCCACGGAGTAGAGGAGTTCTTATTAGTAGTGAAGGGCTTACACAAGTACAAAGGATCAAGCTCTCAATTTAGTGAGTTCTTGTGAATGATTTAACACAAATGGCATTAGGCAATATTGTGGGGGAATGACCCCTATTTATAGAAAAACTTGTAGCTTTGTCACATTGACATGTGTCATGTTATGATTGGTTCTTGATGTTGACACGTGCTGCGCTCTGATTGGCTTCTAATCTTGACACGTGTCGAGTAGTGATTGGCCTCCTGGTCGGAGGGGAACTCTTCTGGGTCCTTGACAGTATAGCGTTGGCCGGTGCTCGGTAGTTTCGGGATTGGTCAAGTATGGTACAAACAGTGCTCCCCTAAGTTCCCGAGTGAGGGAAACTCCTCGGTTGGGGACTTGCAAGATCCAATCCCTTGAGTAATCACGAAAATTCTAAGTACCGAAGTGTGGTCTGATCTTCATCTGCCCTTCTCTGGAAGTACCTTTCCTCCATCCGGGAATGGTGTATTTAGCTGATGTTGACGCACAAGGTAATGTATCAATTTCACTTGAAGCTTAGTTATAGTTTCGGGCTTAGTCAAGTGTGATACAAACCCTATAGTAGGAGTCCCCCAAGTCGCCGAGCTAGGAGATCTGCCGAAAGAGGTGACAGACAAGGTAAGCAGTCAAACTTCCAAGTAAGCAACCCAGGATCAGAGGTTTGACTTCGGCTTCCGGTTGATTGTTCTCATTCTCCTTGTCTCTCATTCAACTGCCAGGATAAGGAGAAGCAAATGGATAAGAGATGATATGAGATACTTTTGCTTTTGAAGAAGTAACTTTCCACAGGCTTATTCTTGAACTGTGCTGGAGGGTTTTCTGGTGCCCTTCAGAGTATAAGGCCGACTCAAAAATTTGAGGGTCAAAACAAGTCCATCAAATCTAGAGTACGTTTGACCTTGATGATATGGGATACTTTTGCTGTTGACGGAATAATGAATGTGGTATGGAAAGGTGTCGTGCTGTAGTGATCTGTTTCAGCTCACCGTTGAACCTTCTGCTTCAATCTTTTGCATGGCAGAAGTGGTGGGCAACCTTTGCATTTAAATGGTCCTTCAGAACATTCCTTCATAGTGACTCATCCACGCTTGGCAGCTTCAGTGTAAAGAGCCAATATCTGATCAACTGTCATGAGGTATTTGCCGGTGGAATTCGTGACCTTGACAGCAGTTGAGGATGAGTACTCGAGAGCAATGCTAAGTAAGCAACCAGGCAAAGGCTCCAGGCAGTCAGTTCCAAATTGGAGGTTTGATTTCAGGTTCCGACTAACTGCTCTCTTTCTCCTTGTCCTGTAGGTGTAGACAAGGACAAAGACAAAGACAGGGAGAAAGCATGATATGGGATACTCTTGCTTTCGACCCTGATGATATGAGATACTCTTGTTCTTGGTGTGGCTTATTTGCTGAGGTATTATTGGGGGGAAATAAAGCTGAGTATTTCGAGAGGTTATGTTGAGGGTGCCTTTTCGAATGCGAGAAAGGGTTGAGCATTTTTGCAGGTTTGCCTGTCCGTTAAGGAGGGAGGTCAATGTATATAGGGATTTCCCAATAACAAGTAGTAATGCTATTCCTTTACCCTTCTTGGTCACAGCAATGTAGTGGGAGCTGCCAGCTTCACGTGTTTTAATTTTGTCAAAGCACTTTGAAAAAGTGGTATGTGGTATCTGGAAAGCTGATATTACGTGTGAAGATTACAGACAAGCTTTATCTAAGGAAATCTGGCTCTCGAAGTTCTGAGAGTTGTGCCTCTTCGGTTTTCGAACAAGCAATCCCGTCGAGGATCTGACTCTCGAGATTCGGAAAGCGGTGCTACTCCGGTTTTTGAGAAAGTAATTATGTTGGGAGTCTTTTCTCGAATGTGAGTAAAGGTTGGACGTTCTTGCCAACCTGTCTTGCCGCAAAACACGGAGGTCGACACACATAGGGACTTTCCAGTTGTCAAGCAGTGGTGCTGTTCCTTTACCCTTATGGGTAATAGTAGGGTAGCTGGAACTTCGAAATTCTCGTGCCTAAACTTTGTCAGAGATCTTTGACAAAGTTATATGTGGTACCCGAGGAGTTGATGGTGCATATGGAGAGCGGTGATTGAACAGTAAGATTCACGTGCTTTCTACTTCACCAGAAATCTTCGACAGAGTGCCCGTAATTTCCGCAAAGCTGATTGTGCATGTGACAGGTGCTGACGAGGCTGAAAAAGCAGGTGCTTCTTCGATTTCTGAGATCGGCCCTCGTGGTCTCTGAGCAGCCCAGCTTTTGAGAAAGCAAACGCCTCTTCGATTTCTGAGATCGGCCTTCGTGGTCTCTGAGCAGCCCAGCTTTTGAGAAAGCAAACGCCTCTTCGATTTCTGAAGCTCCGTCGAGTGCAGATTTTTATAGAGGCTGGCATTAAGTTTCACAGCACACTTGAATCTCTACCAGTAGAAGCTCATTTCTTGCACTTCTAAGATCTTGATTTGTCTGACCTCTTCCTTCTTCAACACATTTGAAAATGTCTGGACCCTCCGACTGTCGTTTTGACTTGAACCTTGGAGAAGAGACAGCCACGCCTTCTCCAGACAACATATGGCGCCCATCCTTCATATCCCCTATTGGTCCTCTTACCGTTGGGGATTCTGTGATGAAGAATGATATGACCGCTGCAGTGGTGGCCAGGAACCTTCTCACTCCCAAAGATAACAGACTACTTTCCAAACGGTCTGATGAGTTGGCTGTTAAGGACTCTCTGGCTCTTAGTGTTCAGTGTGCAGGTTCTGTGTCTAATATGGCCCAACGCCTATTTGCTAGAACCCGCCAAGTTGAATCATTGGCTGCTGAAGTGATGAGTCTCAAACAGGAGATTAGAGGGCTCAAGCATGAGAATAAGCAGTTGCACCGGCTCGCCCATGACTATGCTACAAACATGAAGAGGAAGCTTGACCAGATGAAGGAATCTGATGGTAAGGTTTTACTTGATCATCAGCGGTTTGTGGGTTTGTTCCAAAGGCATTTATTGCCTTCGTCCTCTGGGGCTGTACCTGGTAATGAAGCTTCAAATGATGAACCTCCAATGCCTCCTCCTTCTGGGGTTTTGTCAAGTACTGAGGCTCCGGATAACCACCTTCCGGTGCTTTCTCTTTCTGGGGCTCTACCGACTGCTGAGACTTCCCCTAAGCAACCTTTGTGAAGGCTCCCTTGTTTGTTTATTTTGACTCATGTATATGTACATATTTGTGGCTTATCGAAAATATTAATAAATAAGCTTTGCTTCATTTCAACATATTGTGTTAAATACACCAAAGCCTTCTTCATAAAGTTCTTTGAATTTTTGCTTTTGTTGAAACCTGTATTGTTGAAGCTTTGTGAGTGAAGCATGTAGTTTGAGGTAGTGTTCCCTTAATTTCCCGAGTGAGGAAAACTTCTCGGTTGGAGACTTGAAAAATCCAAGTCACTGAGTGGTTGTGAGACTGCCGAGTATCAAGGTGCAGTAGCATATGGTGGGAGTCCCCCAAGTCTTCAGGCGAAGAGAGTTGCCGAATGAGGTGTCTAGCTAGTAGTCAATGTCATGAGTAGGAAAACTTCACTTGTTTCTTTTCGAAGTGGTAACCCAGGGCTCTTTCTTCATATATTGTTTTTTTTGTTATGAAGATGTGTTAGGCCCAAAGAAGTGGAGGCCTAGGCCCTTTTTCTTTTTGTTTGTTTTTTTTTTTTTGTCGACTGAGTGGGATGTTTTCAGCTGAATCCAAATAGGGGGATGTTTTCAGCCGAATCCAAGGAGGGGGGAAAGCATGACTCAACATCATTTGTCATGATGTTGTTCCCACACTTCATCATCATTTACTACTTTTCCTTTTCTTCTTTCATAATATGCCATCAATGTGTTTAATTTTCTTTTGCTTTGCCTTTCCTTTTTGGCTGGAAAGATTGCCATCTTTCCTCACAATCTGATTTACTGCAGTCTTGTTGAAGGAAATGTGGGTGTTGGAGCTAGGTAAACCAAGGAGGGTGTCTACGTAGAGGGAGTGGTAGCTCTTCAATATAACACCATTTTCTGTGGCTCAAATCGCAAAACCATCTTCATGAAAGTTGTTCCTTAGCTCGTGAACTACAACATATCCGAATTGGAGATCCATCGGAGTAGTACAACTCCAGAAATTCAGGTATGATGAGTGATTGTTCGTCATTTGTATATCAACGCGTCAGACTTGTTGTGAGCTTCAAAAACTCCATTTTCTCTTGCTCAGATCAACATACTTTCTTCATCGAAGTTGTTCCTTAACTTGTGAACTACAACATATCCAAAATTGAGATCCCTCGGAGCTGTATAACTCAAGAAATGCAGGTATGATGAATGACTGGTTATTATTTTTCTGTCAATCCGTCAGATTTGTTGTGAGCTTTGAAACTCTATTTTCTCTTGCTCAGATCAGCATGCTTTCTTCATTGAAGTTGTTCCTCAGCTTGTGAACTACAACATATCCAAATTTGAGATCCCTCGGAGCTGTATAACTCAAGAAATTCAGGTATGATGAATGACTGGTTATTATTTTTCTGTCAACCCGTCAGATTTGTTGTGAGCTTCGAAACTCCATTTTCTATTGTTCAGATCAGCATGCTTTCTTCATTGAAGTTGTTCCTCATCGTCTCTTTCATAACATATCAAAAATTCAGAATGAACTAATGGTTAAATATTTCCAGATCTTCGAAACATCACAGCAGCTTCGAAATCTGCAAGAATCCGACTGTCATGTTTGGAGCTTCAACACTTTAATTTCCGTCGCTCAAACAGAAATGGTTCCTTCTTGAAAGTTGTTCATATGCTCAAAAACTATAGGGTGTCCAAAATTCAGCTCCATTGGAGAAGAGCAGAGGTTGCAGAAATTTGATAGATGAAAGGAGGCGGAAGAGGGAAAGAGAGAAAAAGTCTCTTGGGTTGGATTTCTATTTTGGGGCAGATTCCAAGTTTTGTAGCACCTTCATTATTGATGAATTGCTTGTACTTTTGTCCATTATGAAACTTGGGACTTTGGCTTGTTGTTGGATCTATTATAATATGTTTGGGAACATATATAAGTGAATAAATAAGAAGGAAAATTTTGGGCCCTTGTGGGTGTAAAACAAAAAAATGTTTATGTTTACCCAAGTGTTTTTGTACAAGTTCAAGGGCATCTTGGGTTTTGTGAACAAAATTTGTTTATTTGGAGCAAGGTTTTGTGTTGAAGCTTTGTAGGTGAAGCTTTGGAGGTGAAGCTTTGATGGTGAAGCTTTGTAGATGAAGCTTTCTGGGTGAAGCTATGTAGGTGAAGCTTTCTAGGTGAAGTTTTTTTTGGTGAAGCTTTGTAGGTGAAGCTTTTTTAAGTGAAGCTTTTCGGGTGAAGTTTTTTTGGGTGAAGCTTTGTGGGTGAAGCTTTTTAGGTGAAGCTTTGTGGGTGAAGCTTTTTTAGGTGAAGCTGTTTGGGTGAAGCTTTGTAGGTGAAGCTTTTTTAAGTGAAGCTTTTTGGGTGAAACTTTTTGGATGAAGCTTTTTGGGTGAAGTTTTGGAGGTGAAGCTTTTCGGGTGAAGCTTTTTGGATGAAGCTGTTTTTTTTTTGTTTTTTTTTTGTTTTTTTTTTTTTGGCGCTTGACACGGTCTTCATTTGCTTGTTTTGTAGTGACTGTGGAAGACGGATTGCTTTCTGATTGAGAAGGGTTCCGGCATCGCTTTGCACCATCTTCATGTGGGTAATATAGGAACTTCCTTATGTTTTGATCATGCATGTAGTGATAGAATTTGTTTCTTCTTATTGTAGATGTCAGAGCCTGGAAGTTCTAGTGATGAGGGCTCTTCTAGCTTTAGCTCTAAGTCTGAGTCTGCAATGTCGGAGTCTTCAGGGTCTTTGTTAGAGTCCTGTACTAGAGAAACATTGGATGATCTTCCCAACCGTCGAACTTTAGCTATTGCTAGTTCTTCCTCCATGGCGTTGGGTGAGGGGGTTGTTTTTGATGCCATACCCATAGTTCGCTCTGAGTTCACAGCAGACCATCTAAAGAATAACTTGTTAAATAATGAGAAGCAGGTTGAGGCGCTAAGGCAGTCATGTAATATCCCTCGTAGTGTAGGGATACGTTTGGTACATGATGAAGAATGGCCTTCTGAGCCTCCCCAGGGTCATGTTATGTTCTACACCCAGATATTACTGACTTTAGGGGTGAGACTACCTTTACATCCGTGGTTGCAAAAGATGTTATCTTTGATCGGATATACACCTGGGCAACTCAATCCTGGTTTCTGGGATACTTTGATTGGATTTTATATCATTTGGATGGAGTGTGGGTTGTGTGAGCCTTCCTTCCATCAGTGGCGTTACTGTTACAAGATGCGCCCAGCAAAATCATGCACTGGTTATGCCGAGTGTGCATGTCGGAGTGAGAGAGAGCGTATTGTGTATGGTAAGAAAAAGGCATACTACACATGGAAAAACCGTTGGTGCTTTCTGTATAATGATTGGGAGTATGATAAGGGTGTCACGCCTGAGCGACGTGTGCTTACTCACTTCCAGACTGTAGGTTGTAACGTATCAACCGTTCGTACTATTTGCTATTTGTTGTGGTCTTTTCTTGCTTCTAACACTTTGCTTCATGTAGTGACGCGGGGCACCATCCAACTGTTTGGGCAGGAACTATCTGACATAGAGAAGGTGTTGAGGGTGCCCAAAGAGGATAGACATTTAAGCAAGCTACGACCCTTATTTCGTCGGTACGGTTTCCAACCCTTAGTTTCCGAGAGCCAGGGACGATCGAGTAAGTTGTATCCTTCATGTAAGCTTAGCTCAATTCCTTACTTTATTTGGAAAGTTGTATTTCTTATTTTGATTTTCCTTATGCAGTGGAGAAGGTAAGCAAGAAAACAGGGACTAGCACCAATAAAAGGAAAGCACCAGTGTTAGTTCCTTCGGAAGACATCCTACCGCATAAGAAAATTCATAAGTTCCGAGGGGAACCATCCGTTAGACCTAAGTCCCAAGATGGGGTCCTTAAGGGGCCTGCCTTTAGGAAGACTGGAGTCGAGGCCGTTGAAAATGCTGCTGCCGTAGTTGTAGGAGAAGGGAGCCGACTGTTGCCTCCTCCTCTTACTATGGAGCACACTGTCCAGGAAAGTGATCCTGGTTCCCGCCATGAGGGGAAAGGCAAGGAAAGAACTGGCAGTGTCCCGTGGAAGGACTTGAGGGTTGCCACGCGGCCACAGGATTTTGGGGATATCAACAATTGCTTGGCAGGGCGTCGATTCGCCTTCGATGAGCTCGGAGAGCCCTTAGCTAAGGATGAATCGGATTGCGACCGGATGTTGAAGCTGTCTTCATATGTGAGTGTTACTTTGTCATTTCCTTACTTTTTCCTCTTTATTATCATTATTTAGGTAGTGATGATCGTCTTGCCATGCAGGTCATGGCCGAGTATCACGACAGACTGCAAGAGGTTGAGCGGTACAAGGCAAAACTGAAGGAGAATAAGCAGCTTGTGGACGAGGCCCGAAGGAATAAGGGACTTTTGACTCAGGCTCTCCAACTGAAGGACGAAACCATGGAGAGCTTGAAAAGGCGAAATGGTGAGAACCTAAGGCTTAAGAAATTGTTTGAGGCAACTAAAAAACAGTTGGAGGTGGCTACCTTGGAGGTATCCAAGGTTAGGGGAGAATTGGATGGTGCCTTAGTTGAGATTTCTGAACTGGAGAAGAGCATTCAAACTGAAAGGGAGGCTGCTGTGCAAGAATACTTAAGTTCTTCGACCTTTCATCTTGCTATTAAACCCCACTGTGCTCAAGAAGCTCGCTTTGAAAAAAGGAAATGGATGGCCGTCCTTGATCGTTATGATGATGGGAGCATTCTTCGAAAATACCACGAAGATATAGATGAGCATCATCGAAAGGGCGAAACATTTGTCCTTGCTGTTGATCCTAGCAGCGAAGATGAGTCTAATAATGAAGGTAGTGCTGATGCACAGACTCAGCATGGTGAAGAGGATCTTGGGGATGCAGATGATGATGGTAGGACGCGGAGTGATACTGCCAAGGGTTCGGCTTCAGATGAGAATGAATAGCAGTGTCTTTACTATCTGCATGTATTCTGGATGTAGTAGTCTGATGTGTGTATAACATGTGCCCATGTTATAAGCTTGAGAGTTTTGGATTTTAGGTGTTTATGAGTGTTTGCACTATTATTAATGCATGTTTGGCTATGTATGAATAGATCTATTGTTTGGATATAAGCCCTTGTTTGGTTGTTCCTTTCTTTGTATAGTCTTGTCGACACATACTTAGATTTTGTTTCGTGTTGGATATATCTGCTTTGAGGTTTCAACACTTGAGTGTTCCATTGCTAGGAATGTAAAAGAGTGAGGGCTGAGTTGGCTAAATTACCTCTTTATTGAATTCATTGCCAAATGGCCTTCATTACATAGGATGCCGAACGGCTATAGCTCAACACTTGTACATCGTGAGTCTATTTGTAGTAGTACTTCAAGTGATCAGCGTTCCATGGATGGCCAAGGGTCTTGCCATCGGAGCTTCTAAGTGTGTAAGAGCCAGGGCGACTGATGCCAATGACTTCATACGGTCCATCCCAGTTTGGACTAAGTGTGCCTTCACTCGGGACTCTGTCGCAAAGTAATCTTTTCTTTAAGACCCAGTCTCCTATTTTGAAAGAACGAGGCTTGACCCTAGAGTCATAATAGTTGGAGATG
Source organism: Malus domestica (assembly GCF_042453785.1). Classification (NCBI taxonomy): domain Eukaryota; kingdom Viridiplantae; phylum Streptophyta; class Magnoliopsida; order Rosales; family Rosaceae; genus Malus; species Malus domestica. Next base: position 7,793,031 of record NC_091668.1, read on the forward strand.
CGCTGCTTGTAGGCGACATTTCTCAAGTGAGCTTGGTTTCTGTGTTCCTCGACTAAATCCAAGTTGAGGGTGAGTTGTTTGTCATTTTCACTTTGAATGTAATTCTGGACTCGGAATGTTGCTTGCTCGAGCTCAACAGGGACAACCGCCTCTGTGCCAAAGGCAAGTGAGAATGGAGTTTCTCCTGTTGAAGTCCGATATGAAGTGCGATATGACCAAAGAACTTGGGGTACAAATTCTGGCCAACAGCCTTTAGCTTTGTCCAAGCTGGTTTTCAAAGTGCGCTTGATTATTTTGTTGATGGCCTCAACTTGTCCATTAGACTGGGGATGAGCTGGAGAGGCAAAGCATAAGTTGATGTTGAACTTAGAGCAGAACAACCTGAACTTCTTGTTGTCAAACTGTCGCCCATTGTCAGTGACTATCGCATTGGGAATGCCGAATCTACAAAGGATGTTCTTCCACACGAAGTCCTCTATCTTTGCCTCAGTAATGGTTGCCAAGGGTTCTACTTCGGCCCACTTTGTGAAGTAGTCCACTGCAACGACTGCGTAACAGACTTTGCCCTTCCCTGCCGGCATTGGGCCGATCAAATCAAGTCCCCACTGGGCGAAGGGCCAAGGGCTGATCATAGGAGTAAGAGGCTCTGGAAGGGAATGAGGAATAGTCGCATATCGTTGACATTTGTCACATGAGCGGGATACTTTGATGGCATCCTGGTGGAGTGTTGGCCAGTAATATCCTTGGCGAAAAGTCTTGTGTGCTAGGGACCGAGATCCAGCATGATCTCCACAGACTCCCTCATGTATTTCCCGAAGGACGATTTCCGCCTCGGCAGGCGTAAGACACCTTAAGTATGGCAGGCTAAAACCTCGCTTATAGAGTTGATCATTGATGATCAGGTAGCGGGTAGACTTGTATCGAATTTGCTTAGCCTGGACTTTATCATTTGGGAGGGTGCCATGAGCAAGGAAATTATAGATCGGGGTGATCCAACTATCCCCCTGTTGTAAGTTGCATACTTCTGCGGCCATGGTGCTTGGTGTTGCCAACAGTTCGACATGAATTTTTCTTCCAATCTTGTCTTCCACAGCTGAGGCGAGGTGAGCCAGGGCGTCTGCATGACTGTTTGCCGCTCGAGGAACTTGGGTAATCTGGTAGTGGAAGTGCTTGAGCAAAAGTTGTGTTTGCACAAGATATGCTGCCATTGAGCTGTCCTTAGCATCAAAGTTGTTGGTAACCTGGTTGACCACTAATTGGGAGTCACTGAAAATATCAATTTGTTTAACCCCGAGGTGTTTGGCTAAACGTAATCCTGCTAGAAGGGCTTCATACTCGGCCTCATTGTTTGATGCCTTGAATTTGAAACGAAGAGCATACTCCATTGCTACTTTGTCGGGCGTAGTCAAGACTAGTCCCGCTCCACAGCCCTGTTGGTTGGATGAGCCATCAACATACAAACTCCATGATGAGGTCGTTGATTCTTCCTTCTGAGCTTCCGATGGTAATGAAGCTACTGCTTCAGGTGTAGAAGCAATGTCAACAGGATATGTGAAGTCGGCGATGAAATCTGCTACTGCTTGGCCTTTTTCGGCTGGTTTTGGTTGGTAGGAGATGTCAAACTCACCCAATGCTATCGCCCATTTGATCATTCGTCCAGACGTGTCAGGACTCTGGAGTATCTGTCGAAGAGGGTGATTGGTAAGCACGATGATGGCGTGTGCTTGGAAATAAGGGCGAAGTTTCCGAGCAGACATGACCAATGCTAGAGCTAATTTTTCAATGTTGGAGTATCGTGTCTCCGCATCTTGTAGGGCCTTGCTAGCGTAGTAGACGGGCCGTTCGACACCACTGTCCATTCGAATAAGAACAGAACTGACTGCTGAAGCCGAAACCGATAGATAGATGATGAGAGTGTCACCAACTTCTGGTTTGGAGAGCAGAGGGGATTTACTCATGTACTCTTTGAGGTTCCTGAATGCCTTGGCACATTCCTCCGTCCATGTAATGTACTTCTTATTTCCCTTGAGTGCTTTGAAGAAAGGAGCACATCTGTCTGTGGCCTTAGAGATGAATCTGGTTAAGGCTGCCACCTTGCCAGTAAGGCTTTGGATGTCTTTTGAAGTTATTGGCTCTTTCATGTCGAGGATTGCTTTGATCTTTTCAGGGTTAGCTTCAATGCCTCGTTGGCTAATCATGAAGCCTAAGAATTTGCCAGAGCCCACGCCGAAGGCACATTTGTTGGGGTTCAACCTCATTCGATACCTCTTTAGAATGGTGAAAGTTTCAGATAGGTTGGTGATGTGTTGGTCAGCATGTTTGCTTTTGACTAGCATATCATCAACGTAAACTTCCATGTTCTTCCCAATTTGTTCGGCGAACATTGAATTGACCAGTCTCTGATAAGTTGCTCCTGCATTCTTTAGGCCGAAAGGCATGACTTTATAGCAATATAGTCCCCTGTCAGTAGTGAAGGCCGTGTGTTCTTGGTCTGAGGGGTTCATGAGGATTTGGTTGTATCCTGAATAAGCGTCCATAAAGCTCAAGAGCTCACACCCTGCCGTAGAGTCTATAAGCCTGTCAATAAGAGGAAGAGGGAAACTATCTTTCGGACACCCTTTGTTTAGGTTGGTGTAGTCAACACACATCCTCCACAAGACCTTTTGAAGCGAAAGACTTTCTTTGGTCGGATTTTTCCTAACAAGGACCACATTTGCTACCCATGTCGGGTAATTGACTTCGCGGACAAAGCCTATGCCTTTGAGTTTTTCAACTTCTGCTTTCATTGCCTCGTATCGTTCAGCGTCATAAGATCTTCGCTTCTGTCTCACCGGCTTGATCTTGGGGTCAATACTCAAATGATGACAGATGACATCGGGAGAGATGCCTGGCATGTCCTCATATGACCAGGCGAAGACTTCAGTGTTCTCTTTCAAAAAAGATATCAATGCTAACCGAAGGGGTGGTGACAATGTGGTGCCAATATTCACCATGCGGTCTGGATGATCTCTTGAGATAGGTACCTTCTCCAACTCTTCAGCAGGTTGGGCTTGCTGGGTGAAAGAGTCATCTCGAGGATCATCGGGTTGATTGTTGCTATCGGGAAGATCCAAGTTCGCTTCATCTAGGCTGGTCTTTGTGACTTGGTCATGTACAGACAGGGTTTCCTTGGGTCCGGGCAAGTGTTGTTGCTTAACTGAAGTGTTGTAACATGATCGTGCACTAAGCTGATCTCCTCTGATGTAGCCGTTGCCATGGGGGGTTGGAAATTTCATCAACAGCATATGCGTGGATACCATAGCCTTGAGATCATTGATGCCTGTGCGCCCAAAGATGACATTGTATGCCGTTGGGCAGTCAACCACTAGGAAGTTAGTGGTAATGGTAGCCGTGTAAGGGCCTGTACCAATAGTAAAGGGTAAATGTATGCTCCCTAAGGGTTGCACGATATCACCGGAGAAGCTTATCAGAGGAGAAATCGAGCGATCGAGCAAGTGTTCAGCTACACTGAGTGCCCTGAAAGCTTCGGCAAACATGATATTGACTGAAGCCCCTGTGTCTACGAGGATTCGTCGAACATCAAAGTTGGCTATGTGAGCCTCCACGATCAATGGGTCGTTATGAGGGTAGATGATGCCTCTTTCTTCCTCAGGGTAGAAACATATCGGATCCCAGTTAGGCTTTTGATACTTCCCTCCCCTGATGTCTTCCACGTGAAACACTCGGTGACCAGGCCTCAGAATTCGTTCACTGTTTTTCATGGCCCTATTGGAAGATTCAGATATGGGTGTGCCGCCGCTTATGGAATATATGACATTCACCTGGCGTTGGTTACGGTTATCCCTTTGAGGGTGAAGAAGGAATTGATCAATTTTTCCTTCTCGTGCCAAAGCTTCAATACGATCACGGATGATGATACATTTCTCGCTATCATGGCCGTTATGCTCATGGTAGCAACAAAACATGCCCGCGTTATTCGGGGGCGTGTAATCTGGGTGCCTCGGCTTTGGCTTTGGTATCAGGTGAGCTATGCTGGGGTAAATGGCCGCGCATGTGGCATTCAAGGGCGTGTATGTCTCATACCTTGGGGTAGGGGGTATCTTGACGCGGGTTTGACCCACTGCATTGACTGCCTGGGGGCGAGCGTTATTGTGGCGATACCCTTGGTTATCGGGATAGTGTCCCTTACTCTTTTTACTGGAAGGAGAGTGGTGAGGATGGAAATCCTTCCTCTTGCCTTGAAATTGATATGTCTGTTGATTCGGTGAAGCATTATGCAAGGCATGGGGAGGTGCCACTGCTGTTTGGAAAGTCGAGGTCTTCTCATTTAGGTGAGTCTGGCTTCCACCTCCCACTTGTTGATAAAGGATGGTTGTAGGGGGTTTCTCCTGATATGTTTTTGCCTCGGCGGAGGCATGGTTATAAGCCTGCGCCATCACCTCAGAGTAAGTCTTCCAAGTATTGGCATTGATCATGTATTTAAAGAAACAATCACGTAGGCCTGCCGTGAAGGCTTTGAGGGCAGTCTTGTCGTCTGCCTCGGCACACCGGGAGTATTCATGGCTGAAGCGGCCAACATACATACGTAATGACTCGTCTGGCTTCTGGCAGATAGTGTACAAGTCATCTGCAGAGTGCAAGCGATCGGTTTGGAAAATGTGTTGGGAAACAAATAGTTTCCGCAATTCCTCAAATGAGTCTACCGTCTCAGGTGTAAGACGACAATACCAATTTAGAGCTCCACCAGAGAGGGTGGAGGGGAAGAGAAGACATCGCTTTTCGTCGGTGTGCATCCGGTATGCCATGGTGGACTCAAAGAGGTTAAGGTGCTCAATCGGGTCCTCTTTTCCAGTATAAAGTTGCAAGCCAAGCTTTTGCTTTGTCTTTGCTTGAAGGGGGTGTTGAGGATCCTCCTTGTAAGAGGGCCAGGCCTGGGTTGGTTCCAGTCAGGTATTTCAGCCTGACGTTCAGCCTTCAACTTGTTTACTTCCTCAAGAAGTTGTAGGACAAGGGGGTCCTGAGCGGAGTTATGTGTCACTGGAGCTTTCTTTCGTAAATCTCCATCTCCTATTGGAATTAGGAAGGTTTGATCAAGGGCATGTGATTTTTCCCTGGACTCGCTGTACTGGCTTCCAGGGTATGTCTGTCGGAACGCCTCTGAGTCCCCTGTACCCTCATGTCTCTCTAGGACTTGTTGCCCCTTCCCCAAATTGGTGGCCGGCTTGGGCCGTGGCAGGGGACCGAGTCTCTCAGAAATCCTTGGGTCATTAATCTTTAAGCTTATATGGATGGAATTCTCTCGACGTTGCTTCAGGAAATCCCGACAATCGCGAAAGACGGCTTTCGATCCTTCTGCCCCTTCAGCAAAGAGGTGTCTCCCTCCACTTCTCATGGTTCGGGTCGAAGCAACTGGGTTAAGAGAAGCCTCATGTTGATTATCAAGTCGAGGGGTAATCTGTTCCCTATCAGGGATATCTATGTCGAATGCATGTGACCCTCCATGTTGGAGGGCACCCAGTTGATGGTTGACTTCCACGGGGGCAACAAGCTCGCGTGTCTGAGCTTGCCTAGCGTCATGGAGTGTCTCGAAGAGCTTCTCATATTGCTCCTGGAGGACCTCATTCCTCATTGCTATCTTGTTGTTCTGAGCTTCCAACTCATCGACTTTAGCTTGAAGAAGAACTCGTTTTCCTTCCTTCTTTCGTTGTTTCGCACTATGTGCAAGGGGGGTGTCATTCTGTGTGCTGTGGCTTCCTTCGCTTCCCATGCTGGAGAGGGATGCCTGATCAAAAGAAAGTGTACGAATGATAGAAACCAGTTTGACACAGCTGAAGAGAGTAGGAAAAAGTGTCGTTTTCCACAGACGGCGCCAAATGTTGATGCACAAAATCAGCGAAGACTTTGATACAACAGAAAGTGTCAGGTTTTATGACCTTCGCTTGGTTGCTTCGGTCACTAGTGAGGATAAGTACGTAAATGAATAGAGACAGAGAAGCAAACACAGGATGTACGTGGTTCACCCAGATTGGCTACGTCCACGGAGTAGAGGAGTTCTTATTAGTAGTGAAGGGCTTACACAAGTACAAAGGATCAAGCTCTCAATTTAGTGAGTTCTTGTGAATGATTTAACACAAATGGCATTAGGCAATATTGTGGGGGAATGACCCCTATTTATAGAAAAACTTGTAGCTTTGTCACATTGACATGTGTCATGTTATGATTGGTTCTTGATGTTGACACGTGCTGCGCTCTGATTGGCTTCTAATCTTGACACGTGTCGAGTAGTGATTGGCCTCCTGGTCGGAGGGGAACTCTTCTGGGTCCTTGACAGTATAGCGTTGGCCGGTGCTCGGTAGTTTCGGGATTGGTCAAGTATGGTACAAACACGTTCATTAAGTACTTGATGTAATACATACTATGCATATTTCGACAGCACTCGGCAGATTGTGTCGAGTGCGTTCGACAAATTCTCTCTATAACACTAGTCATATTGCTTTGGCATATTATCGATATTTGTTGACATGTGCGCAACATGATTCGATTGACGACAATATGTTTACCAAGTGTTTGATGAAATGCCTCATCGAATGAACTGAAATTTTTTGCGTTTTTCGTGCTCTGTTTCTGTCTAAAAAGACTTAAAACTTTTAACATTATGACCCTCTAACGTTCGAAAATTGAATCCGGTATTGCTCATAGTTAGTGATTAGTGAGAGCGCAACAGTTCAAGGTTCAAAACCTCATCCCATCCAATTATTTCTTGGCCAAATGAAGCATCGGATTTAATTGTGGGAGAACAAAGCAGCAGTTGGTTATTTTGGTATGATAAGATTCAGAATTGATTGATGCGCTCCAACTCCAAAGGATTAGAGAAGATAAGATTTACAGCTGAGGGTGCTACTAACTTTCTGGGTCAGACCTTCTGGTTTTATGTTTTTAGATGTGATTAAAATATTATAGATTTAGTTGATTTTCACATAGTTGATTTTTAAATATGATCTAGAAAATAAATAATTAGATCATCGTGCAACATTATAAAATATGAAGCAGAGCCGTAAAGGTAATAGGAGAAGATTCGAATGAAATTTGCTACTAGCATTTCTATTACATTTTACACAATATATAAGAGAATCTATCTTATAATTGGTTGTATAATCTCTTGGAATGACGAGAGAGGTAGACACAAATATACAATTGAAAATATCTAAAGTTTGCATATTTACCTATAACAGAAACAAATATGATAGTTGTTCTTATAACGATCATCACATGGCGTGTTGATTCCTCTATCGCTTGCTTGGCACTTGGCACTGATGAGTTGAGGATCATTCCAGTGGTGACACGAAACTGAAAGTGTAGGTAGGATTGAAATTCTCTCGATATCCTTGTCGCTGGATTTGGAACAGACGATAATGATACGAGACAGCTGTTGGTTCTCGACTGTGATGCTACCAATCTGGTTTCTTCTGCCGAGAAATTCGTTAATGCAGTTATAACTGTTTTTTGCTTCTTGTTTCTTTTCTCTTTAATTGTGAGGGAAAAAACAAAATCTCAATGTTGCCAATTTTGAAGAAATATAAGTTTTGGATACTTTGACGGGTGTAGCATGCCAACTGTCTATCAACCCCACTTTTTTTGGTCGTGTAAAGATGAGCATTCAGAGTATGGGTGTGCTTAGTTCGGTTTGTTTCACCTTTAAAATTGAAAATAAGAGAAAATAATATAATTGACTTAATTCTGTATTAGGTTGGTCTAATCAGTTTTGTTCAGTTCAGAAAAGAGAGGAGGGAAGAGAATGGAGAGAGATGGAAATAGAAAAAGTGGTGAAAACAGAGGAAGAGAGTGAAGAGAGGGAAAAATGGACTTAACCGCAACGGAACTATGATTTAGCATGGTTCTTCACGTGAGTTACTCCTAATGTGACTCCCGAATCACTGTGGTGACTGGAAAACATAGTTTAGAGTTATGAAATGTGCTAGGACAATAGCGCACGTGCATGAGGGACTCCCAATCATTGATACAAGTGTTAGTCTCGATGCATCAATGATTAGAAGCCACTCGCGTGATTGGGCGACTGTTCTAACACTCCTCTCAAACTACTAACCGCCGGAACATAAGCATAACCACTAGCTTGAAGATTTCATGGTCCAATTTAACCAAGATTACTTCTTAGCTTATGCACACCAAATGAATAATTTTGTAGAGAGAACAATAACAAGCCAAATACAATTTTATTCACCACAGCATTTAGCCTCACATTTTTACTGAAGTCGCATCATGTACCTTCAAAGAATTTACCATATTTACTACTGCTATTTTCCAACTTCTTACTCTCTAACAATTTAAAATTGACATATAAGTTATAACGAGAAATATGGAACGAACAAAAAATTTTCCTTGACATACAGTTATACAAAGTCAGAGGATTCGACAAATCTAGCTTCATAAACCGCGTCTGCGCTTTCGGAAATGTCTGAGAATGAAGCTGTCTGCGTATAAAGGATAGTTCTTCCTTATCAGCCCCTTTATGCATTTCCAATATGAAAAGTCGACTAGTGTTCCGTCCTTTTGAACAATGAACAAACATCTTGAGCTTTCAAAATCAGGGTGATAACCAACCTGTCAACTCAAAACGAGAAAAATGGATCACATGAGAATCAGATTTACTTGTAATACAAATACAGCATGCTTGAGAAAAACCCCAAATCACTCATCTTTGATGAAGTGTTGAATGCAGAAAAAGTTTTTCGTATTTGGCTTTAAATTTCGAAAATGACTACCTGAAGCCAAGTTCCATCATTTTAAAAGCATGTATACTTCTCAATGCCCTACGATCCTTTTGGGATACTAGAGGTTGATTAGCATTACTTCGGTCAATTCATTATATGCCTTCTAAACACCATACACTAACATGTAACAGTTCTTACTTATCATTCACTGGTAATGCCATATAAGAAACAATGCAGATAACTAGTTCTCTAAGGGGAACTAGAGAGATTGAGCTCCAACCACCTTCCACAATCAAGTGATGGAGGGTAAAACAGTCCCACATTGGAGTGTGGTGTGGGAGTTTGTGGAGGGGAAGCGATATTAAAATATGACGAAGGGTGAAGATAACATTCATCGCCTACACCATCCCCAAGTTCCAGTAGCTCAGTTGGGAGGATAAAAGGTGGATGATGTTTAATGAGCCAGACTTGAATCAAAGTTACAGTTCAAAATTAGTAAAAAACCCGAAAGCAATCAAGTCTGATCATCGCCAAAACAGAAATGACAAGCAACATAGGAGAAGCTATCCAGAAACAGGCATATCCCAACAAATGCCATTCATGTTTCTCTAGATGCTCAGTTGCCAAAATCCTCTCACTTATAAGCACTTCTATAGTAAATTAAAGTCATTGGGATCAAACGAAAAATGAGCAATCAAGTAATCAATCATCAGAGTTGTAAAGCAGCTTAATTTGAAAGCAGCCTAATTCAAAAGCACCAAAACACTAAAATGGGCAATCAAGATTAAAGACCAATACCCAATAATCAAAATTGGCACCCCAAACACTAAACCCCAGAATTGCAGAGCAGCTTAATTCAAAAGAAGCTTAAACCAAAAGCAGCTTAATCTGAGATAATCGAACAAAGAAACAGAAGATACCGTGATATAATCGATTCCAGAACCGATCTTCTTCTTAGCTTCAGGATGAAACGGAAGCAACCTTTCGAGAACAGTCTTCTGATGCTCAGGACTCAATCTATCTCCGCTCTCGTACTTCCCCGAATGAAGAATCATCCTCACAAACCCTACCAGCGGAACTGTATCCTCCAAAATCTTATCCTCCCAATCGACCCATTTCCCATCTTCTCCCCCATCTTCCTCCGAAATCCCGTCCATGTCCTTCCCGGACGAAACCACCGGCTTTCGGAGCAGTCCCGGGTCGGGCCCCTGCGTCCCGGGCCTCCCGATTCTGCTGCCCCCGTCGGGTCCCGTCTTCAGGGCGCAGGGGCGGGGGTGAGGCACCGTCGTATTGAGGAAAGGGAAGGATAGAGTTAGGGGGCAGGGGTGGAGGGTGAGGGAGTTTATGTGGCGGAGGAGGAGCGGCGGTGATCTGGAGAGAGATGCCATGGCTGTCGCGCCCTGAGGTACTGTTGCTATGACTAAAAGGTACTTTTTTTAGTAAGCACTTTCTCTCATCTGATCCTTCTTCAGAAGTTGAAGGCTTGAAGACCCATCAGTCATAGTCAGCGTCTGAAGATTTTTAGCAGATAAACAAGGAAATGCCCGCGAGGTTCCCCACTCTCCACCTCTGTTTCCGGATTTTGGGCCGAAAGCCCGGGCCCAATATAAAATCACTAAAATCCATACCCATACCCTCTTGCATTTTGAGCTTGGATTTTTCTCTTCTGGTCCGAAGACCATCAATTGCGAATTGGAGATGCTTGCTGAAACGGGACGCCCATTTCGTTCAACCGAAAAGAGAAATCCATTTGGGCGTAAATGAAACCTGATACGCATCAGTCGTGGGGGACAAACATATACAGTGATTCTAAAGGACTTGAATCTCAGTATTTGAGCACAATGCCTCTACGAATTGCTCCGGAAACGATAAACACACAAACCTTTAACATCTCACTTAATTATGGTTATTGTTTTCGTTTGATTTATTCAATTCGACAACTAAAAATTAAAAAAAACGTGTAACAAGCTAAAAAATGTGTGTGCAACTAATCTTCCATTGCCTAAAAATGCAATATATTATGAGGTAATTACATTTTACCACTTTGAAGTGTGCTTCATATAATGCTTTGCATCCTCTCTTGTTTTAAATTTCTATTTTATATCAGCGATATTTCACATTAAATTAATTTGGACAACGAAAATAGAAGTTTAAACTTGGATGTATAGGGAGAACACATTTATTTATCTAATTTGACTATGCCCAAGCCTTCAATCTTTTTAGCCATCATGTTAATCTTAGCAAATTATGACGTTTATTTTAGTGGTATTATTAAATAATGACGTGGCTCACTTGAGATTCTGTTTTTGCTTAATTAAAATCGCATGAACGTCTCGTGAATCAAAACATTAATAAAAAAATTAAAAATAACATAATTGCTAACTTTTATCAAATAAGGCAGAGATGATAAGCTTGTGTCATCTTTTAGCAGGAATGAGAATAAATATGGCATCCAGCACTGCAGTGATCTTTAATTCTGCTCCGTTTAGAGAATGTCAATTAAATTTTTAAAATTCAACTCGACCCGGTTGAATTAAAAATGAAAAACCTTAAGAGATGTGAGTGAAAGATGTCCGGATCAATCAACAATGGACAACAACTAAGAACATTTTATTTTTTGGTTTTATCATATATGAAAATTTGAACAAGGAAAAGATATACAGAATTGATCCAGAGAGCAGCACCATTCATAAACCCTAGCAAAAATCCCAGAGAGCAGCACCATCAACGTTTTTTACGTATCCATTACTCTATCCGAGATTCCAAAACGCTCAATAAAAACCCTCGTCATCCGTCGAAGCCGGCATCGGCTGCTGGGACCTCCGCACCGGCGCCGAGCAGCTCCGCTACAAGCTCTGCGCCTCTCCGCCTCACAGCCTCATCTGCGTCGGCGAACGGTTCCTGGCCTCCTCTCAGCTCTGCGAGCATTCTGCCTCCTCTGGCTCTGTCCAGTACTGGTCCTGGTGCAAGGTAAGATCACCTCCTTTCTTACGCACACAGCCTGTTTGATGAACTGCCTCAACTGATAAAGCTTGCATTTTTATTGAATTTTGGGATTTTTGATGTGCAGCCGCAAGTTGATGTCAAGAGTTTCCCAGTAGAACCGATCAATCCGCTCGCTGCGAACAGCGAAGGCACGTCGGGGAATATCTACTTGTGGATGGTTAACTTTCCTAATCATTTATTTTCACCTCCTTGAATTTATCTTTTTTTGAGCTCTGAAATGCCAATGAACATTTTTTTTTTTTTGTATTTATTAAGGTTAATACTGGTAGACTGCTTAAGAAATTGCATGCTCACGACAGAGGTGTTAGTTGCTTGGTATTTTTGGATGATGGCTCGCTGCTGATTTCGGGGTTGGAGAATGGAGGCATTAGAGTTTGGTCTCTTATAGGGTAACCATTTCTTATCGTATATTTTTGTATCTTTATATTGTTTTTAATTATGCACTGAAAACGGTTATATCTCTATCCGTTGAAGGTATGACGTGGCCTTTAGTAAGTTATAAACTGTATTTGGTATAATAGTAATGTTTAGTAATGGACGGATCATGTACTGAACAATGATGACAAAGTTAGTTAAAATGGGGTCTTGATACTATAAGAGAAAACGATTCATGAATTCCCCATCCACGTGTGGATTGTTTGTCTTGACTTCTTGATCTTTTACTTTCTTAATTGAGCCATTGCACTGGATCCTGGTGAAAATGTCGTCTTTGCCAGTGGTAGAGATGGCAAGATATACGTTGGTGCACTTAGTGCTGAGAGCCCGCTTAACAGCAAGAATGGATTGCATATCATCGATTGTTTCTTGAATCACAGGTTTCTCTCTTTTCCTATAGGCAACCTTTTGAGTTTTCTTCGGTTAATACTTGTCTAATTTTTAAATCTGTATTTTTCGTTTTTCAAAGTATAATTGCCCAAGATTGTTGCACGTTTTAAGAACCCTGCATTCTACCTTTAGTTATGACAGGCCTTGCATTCTGGCGAACTGAATCGAGGAACATTCATTTTAGTATATTTTGAATGAGCAAAACTCATTTTACTCACAACTTTGTACTTTTGACTCTTGAACATCAAAGTTGTTACTTGCTTAGCATATGGCATTTCTGGAAATTATTTGATTTCTAGATTAGAAGATGGCGTGGTCCGACTTTGGGATGCTAGAACTCATAATATTCTTCGCGTGTTCAAACACGCAAAAGGTTATCTCAATTCTATTTGAATTATTTCCTTCCCCGGGTTTATGCATATTGATGATATTGAAGCAAATTTAGCTGTATTTGATTAGCACTATTTCATAATACAGTTTATATTCAAAGATCTCAGTTGTTTGTGTTCAATCTGCCAAACTTTTGATAATTTGTTTAGTATTTACATAAAATTTGCACTGTACTCTGCAGGTCCAGTGAATAATATTCTAGTCGTTCGACAACACTTTTCTGAGAAATATTGTTCGACACACACGCTTTTGATGATCTTCATTCTCCCCGAAAGCAAAGGAAAAGACCATTATGCTGAAATCTGTAATGCAGCAGCCAACACCGGTCCTACTAATGCATGCAGGCTTCTCTCCCTTTCCATCTCATTTCCTCTAAAGAGAAAATGCATTAGCCCTGCGTCCATTAGCAGCACTCGCAACAGTCAAGCGGGTATGATTAACGAAAAATTCAAAGGGTCAACGAAACATGCATGCATAAACTAAACACCCCAATTAATTTTGAGATTACCTGTTTCTGCACTCTTCCTTTTCGATGATTTTTGCACCCGCGCAAAGTCAGCTTCAATATAATGGTTTTGGTTTATTTCAGGCAGCATTGTTTTTACACCCTGTAACTAGTAGCAGCTAAATCAGACGACTGGAGGGTCTGCAAAATTTTGTGACTATAAACTATTACTTTCTTGCATATAATTTTGGGTTTAAAGTTGCTTATAGTCTCAAATCCAGAGATTTTAAAAGTAAAATAAAACTAGAGCATTGCAAATCACAACATTGGGAGAGGAGGAATCGTACTCTGGGACCTGGAATATAGTCTTAACCGAGTTACAAGTCCCTTGCAACATTATATATGCAGTTATGCTTGTCTAGTTGGAATCTTGTCTAGTTGGATTGATGTAAAATGAATAGAGTGAGTTGGTAAATAAATAGAAAAGAGCTTAATTACCAGAAGTGGAAGGCCTCTCATGCAACTAAACAGCTTCCTCTGCTTCGACTATGCCTTCACCCTCATCATCAGAATCAGAAGTGGAAGGCCTCTCAGGTAACTCAACTGCATCCTCTGCCTCCACTATGCGTTCAAAATCAATATATATGTTGGGGATGTGAGAAATCTTGGGCCACTCCTTTCCTCTGCCTTTTTGGCAACCTCGTGCAAGATTACCAGTGTATGATGTGAAGTATCTGAAGTGGTGTTTTCCGCAAGAAGTCTGGCAGAGTTGTTAGCTGAGAGCAATCGATAATGTCTAAAGAAGAAAGGCATGGCATTATGGTAATATGAGAATCCTCTTCCTTCCACTCTTCCACTCCTTTCCACTCTTCCCACTCCAACATCAACAGAAATGTTAGTGTTTTCAATTTTGGGAATAGAGTAATGCATGATGATGCTGATGACGTTTCCTTTTCTATTCCCAGAAACTCAACTCCAACCTTTTTTACTCCTTTCATTCTCCAAATACTCAGGCTTTCGAGGGACGACAATCTTCCCAAAGGTGGTAAAACTTCACATTCATTCCATTCATCCAAGCTAAGAAATCTCAAATTGTTTAATGACATGATCCAGTCGGGGGCAGTGCTTCCATTATAGCCACTGATTCCTAAAGATTCCAAATTTGGATGCGGTCGTAAGAAATTCAGTATTTCCGCAGTTCCACACTCCTCAAACTCTATACTCAATTCTGAGAGTTGTTGTTTGTTCCCCAGGGGTGACGCTTTCTCATGCTCACCCGCAGCAACTTTCACATCCCCATCAATTTCTATGCTGAGAACACGAAGTTGGTCTAAGTTTCTCAAATCTCCCAATTTGAACGCTTCATCGTCGTCTTTACCACCGCCAACAGGGCACCGATCTAGTCTTCTTAGATTTATTAATCTCCCAATCCCTTTCGGCAAGTACTTCAACTCATTGCAACCCTCAACATAAAGATGCCTTAAGTTAATCAACTTTCCCATGCTCTGAGGTAGACTTTCAAGTTCCCCACACCCATCAAGGCGCAATGTCTGCAAATTGTATAAATTACACACCGCCTTCGGTAGCTTTTTCAAACCTCTATTTTCAGACAAATCAATGAATCTCAGATGCACCAATTCACCTATCTCTTCCGGAAGCACTTCAATACAATTACTACTCAAATTCAATGTCCTAAGATGTTTCAACTGTGACATCAAAGTTGAGTCCACAACGGTGAATTTTGAACCAAAAGTTGCAAGAGTACGCAGATCAGTTTTGCAGCTGGAAAATGAAACATGTGGAAATGGACCCTCGGGAGCAAGCAATAGGGTCAAATGACGAATCTTATCACCCAAGGACTCTATTGTATCGTTACCACCCTTAACCTCCATTGTAAAGCATTCATTTTGAGTAAGAAACTGTAGAAAGTCGTGTACAATATCATGCATTTTACACATCCAGATATTTCCATCACGATCTTTTTTAAAGTCTTGGAAGAAAGATCGCATTACTAAATTATCAAAACACCTTTGGCCAATTATTTTCTTCTCTATTTTTCCTTTCGAATAGAGATAATCTTGTGACATCCACAATTCAATCAAATGATCTTTATCGATCTCATGATCTTTTGGAAAAATAGCACAATACAAAAGGCATTGTTTGACCATAGGTACCAAATCAAAATAACTCAGTAACAATGGTTTGAAAACTTGTTCCGCAACATCTTCCAGCTCCCATATCTTACTATTCAAAACTTCTTGCCATTCTTTCCTTGTTTTCTTGTCACGCATGAGACTACCCAGAGTCTTTGCAGCAAGAGGCAAACCCTTGCACTTTTTTGAAATTTTTTCACCAATGTCTCCCAACACACTATCCTTTTCCCTATTTAAAAATGCCATGTAGTTGAATATTAACAAACAATATTGTTCGCTCAACCTCTCCAAATAGATCGTGTGAGCGGGAGCTCCCATCATATCAACAACCTCCTGTTTTCGAGTGGTCACTAATATTCTACTGCCTCGAGCGCCACTTTGCATTAATCGCAAATTCAATTTCTCCCACCGTTTTGAGTCTTTAGTCCACACATCGTCTAAGACAAGGAGAAACTTTTTTCCCTTTATGACTTCAGACATACACCGAAACAAATCTTCCAAAGTATTTGAATTTGGGATGACCCCTTCGGCACCAGAAATGATGGCTTTGGCAATTTTGTTCACATCAAAAGGGTCCGAAACACAAACCCATATTTTGATGTCAAACCAGGCTTTAACATTTTCATCGTTAAAAGCCAGTTGGGCCAGAGTTGTCTTCCCCATTCCTCCCATCCCGACAATAGGGATGACAAGAAGGCTCCTCTCTTCTTGACTACTCTCATTCAACAACTTGCTAACCAAAACTTCCTTTTGTTGTTCTCTACCAAATATGATAGATTCATCAACAGAAGAATCAATTTCGACTCGCTCAGGTTGTTCAATAATAATTCTCTCCATGGATTGAAAGTTATATGTTTGTCTGCGCTTAACAATCTTATCTAAATCTTCATTCAGATGTTTCATCTCACGAGCAATGTCATAATGACGAATTACCCGTCTGACTTGACCAAAAGAAAAGCAGGAGGGAATAGAGAAACATACCGCCTTCTTCTTCTTCTCGGTAACAAGAGAAGTACTTCCACCGTGCTCTTCTTGTTTCTCAACTTGTTGTTTCAGTATTTCAGTCTTCCACTCATCCACCACATTGTCCATCTTGTACGACACCTCTATCAGCTCCTCCAGCCAATTTCTGACTCTGGTCTCCTTCACTTGCCTCATCTCCGCATCCTCAAGCACAGCACGAATCGCTTTAAGGTTGTCAGCGAACTCTGCAACATCTTTCTCCGCATTCAAAACCAGGCTCACCTTTTCCCCGACGTACTGGTAAGTTATCGAAGCCAGTTGTTCGAGAAGCACGGAAATGAGTGCCTCGGCCATCTTTCGGTTAGCAGTGGAAACAGAGAAAACCAAGAGATCTGAACTGAGAAAGCGCAGGATGGAAGGCTGTGGTATCCAAGGAGGAAAAAATCGATAATATCGGCGAAATATCGCCGATATTATCGTTTTTTTGAAGTACCGAAATTTTTTTAACTATCCAACCTATTTTCGTCAAAATATCGCGATATTATCGATAATATCGCGATATTTTCTAAATTATCGACAATATCGCAATATTTTATTAAAAATATACTTAAATATGTTGAGAAAACTCAACACATAGTTAACTTGATCATGGCCCAAAGGCCAAACAAGTTTTGGTTATCTCACCAGGGGAGTGTGAATTTTATAGGAAAAATTCATTGCTCACTTCCTTGCATGGGCGATGTGGGACTCGCCCAATGGGGGAAAAAATCAAAATTTCGGCCGAAATTTTACACCCACTTTAAACGGCCATAACTTTGTCAAAACTCAACGAAATCAAGCAATACAAAAACGAAAGTTGTATCCCTCGAAGAGACAAAGAGAATGGTACCTCACACTATGTCTGAATCGTAGTGGTTTGGCCGGAAAATGCCTCGAAAGTCACTGAGGTCGCTGAGGTCGTCGGAAACTGGGTAAGATTCAAATGAGTATAACTTTTTCAATACGCAACGAAATTGAGTGAAACAAAAAGAAAAGTTGTAGCCCTCGAAGAGACGAAGAGAATGGTACCTCACACGATGTCTGAATCGTAGTGGTTTGGCCGGAAAATTTCTCGAAAGTCACTGAGGTCGCTGAGGTCGTCGGAAACTGGGTAAGATTCAAATGAGTATAACTTTTTCAATACGCAACGAAATTGAGTGAAACAAAAAGGAAAGTTGTAGCCCTCGAAGATACGAAGAGAATGGTACCTCACACGACGTCTGACTCGTTGTGGTTTGGCCGGAAATTGCTTCGAAATCTACTGAGGTCGCCGGAAACTGGGTAAGATTCAAATGAGTATAACTTTTTCAATACGCAACGAAATTGAGTGAAACAAAAAGGAAAGTTGTAGCCCTCGAAGAGACGAAGAGATTGATACCTTGCACGTCAGCCAAAATTCAATTGACACACTCCTAGCTTCCAAAATTCAATACTTTTACTTTATATCAAGTTGAAAAAACATAATCGGCATCCAAATTAAAGTTTAATCTTATTCAATGTATTGATTTTCAATCGTTAATTGATATACTATAATTTGGAACTTCAACACCTAGACGCATGCTTATGTGTAAGAAATTTAAATTGTCAAATTCGGCACATTATTCTTCATCATTTTATTCACTTCCCTTTTTTTTTTTTTAATATCCTAAATAAAACCTCCAAATATTGTACTAATTAATTATATATAAATGATTATGGTGTGTTTAAACTTCTTTCATTAATTACTACATATTTTCTACACTCACAATGTTTGTCAGCTCGCTATATAATCAACTTAAATCAGTTAAATCCATCATGCAATGCATTTCCTTCCAATTTTTTGTGGTAAACTAATAGATAATTGACTAAATAAACATCCTACAAAGTTTCATTAAAAATTTCCAAGTTTTTCTTACAATTTCCGTGGTTTCCATGTAATTTTTATCGATATCGATATTATCCCGATATTTCCATCGATATTTCCGTGTTTTCGGACTACCGATATTTCCGATATTACCGATATTTTCTTCCTTGGTGGTATCACATTTGTTCTTCCCACCACTACTTGAGTTAGGGATGTTGATGGATGTGACAACCGACAAATAATAAAGTGGTAGGGTAGAGGTGAGTCATCCCGCACTCATTTGTTCAACTTGACTTGTTTTGCAGACATACATTGGTCCTCTTTCCTGTTGTACGATTGCACTCAGGAGTCAGGACAGCCACACGAATCAAACAATAATTGAGATAGCAGATTCGCGTATAATACATGTATTATTACGTATATCTTACGTTGAATACATGTATTGTTTTTACTCTTTGCCCTCTGTATTTTTAATCACATTCGAATTTTATCTAGAATAGTGTTATCCGAACACCTACTTTTATTTTTTTATTTCAATTTTTGACTGTTAGATCGAAAGAATTGAATAAAATTAATTGTAAAAAAATTAACAAAAATATGTAGAATGTAGAAATAATCGTGTAAATAACACTTTCCTTTATTTAAGATAAAAGCAAAAGACAAGTCTTTGCTGACTTTGATATATATTAAGTTCGCGTGGTTAACTGTTGTTTTGTACTAAATTTAAACAAACAACTAAAGCAGTAGAGACATGAAAACAAAACAATACCTCTGTAATTAAGAATTATTTCTCCTAATTGTTCTGTGAGTAAAAGCACGGCTTCAAATCTTCTTTGTCATTGAACAAAAAAAAAACTTCGTTGTCAATTATTCCGACTATGTCCAATAATTTTCACATGGGTAAAACCGTAAACGGAAGTTGGGGAAGAGAAGAGGGGAAAGCAATTGAGAATTGAAAGTAAAAACAGAGTAGACATGTACGGAGGTCACAGTTGATTTGACTTTTAAATTACACAATCTCTGATTTGTTTGACTTTCGAGCACCATTTGTCGTGGGGAGGAGCAATTTGCCGCGATTTTCTGGGAACTTAAAACAATCAAATAAACAAGAAATTTATATTGAAACATGGGAGAAAATTTTTGTGAATTTATGTTCATAAGTGTTTTTGTTAAATTGCACTAATTGTATAATTGTCATTTTTATCGATTGTCATTTGCATGTGAAAGATCTCCAAGAATTCTCTGATGATATGAACAAATGGCCGTGGAGAGGTAGTTTATGCCTCCATGGATGTGCAATGATTAGGTATTTAGCGAAGAAGATTTTTTTTTTTATGTTAAACGACATCGTTTTGAGCCAAATGACTTTAAACAAAAATAAAAGACTACTATTGCTAAAAAAATTAACAACTACTATTGCACGACCGGCTATACATTCCACTTTTACTTTGTTACTTATTTTTGGAACAGTGCATTCGGCACAAAAGCCGATCTACCCAAAGAAAAAGGGAATTTTAATGAAAAGCCCGCGGTACAGTTCACTTTAACGAAAAATCATATTTTTACACTAAAAAGTCAAACATGATACTATTCATTTTACCCTTTATTTTGTCCTTATCGTTAAAACTCAAAGTTTTCAAACCCCTTTAATTAATTTTCCTGAAGAAAAATTGCTGACTGCGGCTTCAAATAAATAAAAAATTATAAAAAATTTCGAGCTGATGAGTTTGCTTGAATGTGATCAGTGTAAAATTCTCTTGTAATCTCTCCGGGCCCAGAGATGCCGCACCTTTCTTCTGGCAAGATTTTGAGATGAGAATGTGGGGTGGCTAGACAAATAATAATGGTAGGGTAGAGGTGAGTCATCTCACACTCACTTGTTGAACAATTATTATCTTTTAAGCAGGAATCTTACCTCAAAGTCAAAAGTTAGATAGACAATTCACACAAAGACTTTTAAACTCGGGTGTAGTGGAAGAAACAATTGTCGGATTCTGAGTAAAGTGGAATTCTTCATCTCACATTCTCTTCATCTCGTCGAGAAGTATGATTTTCTTTTTTGAATCACTCGATTTCGTTGAGTATTGAATAAGTTATAAACGTTTAAAGTTTACCCAGTTTCCGGCGAGTTTTCCAATTTTGCCGCGAACTAGTCACCTTTCAGGTTTTTTTCCGGCCATCTCCGGCAATCATTGGGCTTCCAAATAGGTATAATCTTGTTCTTCACTTTCTTATCTTCATTTTGATATATTATGGGTCAAATTTGGTTAAAAATCGATTAAGTTATGAAGCTTTGAAAATTGCCTAAAGAGTTTTTAAAGAAATGACCAAAATCATGAAAGATGGACAATCTCAGGGACCATTTCTATTGATTTTCAATCTCATGGACCATTTTTATTAATCATGCAAATCTTAAAGACCATTTTGTATAATAACCTGACAAATAATAGTGGTAGGGTCGAAGTGAGTCATCCCTCACTTATTTCTTCAACAACTTGTATGACAGCCATACATTGATCCCTCTTCCTGTTGATTTCCACCGAAAGTTTTTAAATTTCTTCACCTTACACTACAGAACAAAAAAAAAATATATTAAAAGATGAAAAAGCTTTGTCTGTATAGTCCACCGTTCAACCAAGTTGTGCTAAGCAGAGGTTTTTTTTTTTTTTGTCATTAGTTAAACTTGGAGGCGGGGGGATTCGAACCTTGGATGAGTTGAGAGTTTTCTTGGCTCTAGTGCCACTGCACCAGGCCCCCATCCTCAGTAGCGCTTAGCAGGGTTGTCAACCGTTGTTTTTCCATTCATTTTTTATAGTCCACCCTTGGTCTGCATTGCCATCACCTAACGGAAGGTCGTCGGTCCAAGTTCGTAGGCCAAGCTCGTCGCACAAAGTTTTATGCAACAGACATGAGATCCCGTCGGTTAACTACTGTTTTACTCGACAAGCAGGTTTGTCACATAGAAATAAATTTACGCGACAGAGATGATCTCAACCGACGGACTCTGTTTGGTTGTCATTTTATATTAAAATAAAACAGTGGGATAATCCGAAGAGATCGTCCATCGAAAATAAGTGATCTAAGAGATGACTGTTCCGTCTGGTAAATTTATATGATATTAAAAAATTAAAATTTATAAATGCATTAATTAATTAAAAATATAATTGGAGATTAAAAATATTAAATACCAAGATTTAAAAAAAAATTTATATTGTCAAATCATTTTTGAATATTATCTAAAGGAGGGGGTGCACTTAGCCTCACAATGGGTTAGTAATAATGTGGTTCAAATTCTCATTTGACAAGAATCAAACCTAGGACCTCTCACTTATGAATGAAGAGGAATACCACTAGACCGTAGTACTAAATGGCTATGGTCAAATTGAAACTAAATATATACAACCCAAAAAATATTGTTTGTTCAAATAGAATACAAAATTAAAAAAAAAAAAAAATTGTAAGCTAGGGGAGGTCCTGGGATGGCTGTACAAGCTCGGGCGGCGACGGTGGAATTGTGATGTCATAAGTTGATAAGCTCTAGGATACGATCATGAAGTACTGGCAGACTAATTCCCTTTGACGTGCTAGCTTCTCCTCCACATGCTGAAGTCGAGAGTCGGTCTGGGTCACTACAGTGGAGCTCGATGAAGAACATGAGCCGACTTCCCGGATCCGACCCGCCTTAAGGCAACTTATTTCCTTGCCATTCTTTTCAGCCAACCCCGTCCATCAGCACCTGGAAAGACAACTTTGAGTCGGTGTCAACTCCTCCATAGGCATATCAGGATACTGCTAGGAGAGAATGGAGAGGTACTCGTCCTTCTTTTGTACCATTGAAGCCTGAAAAAAACAAAGAATACAAAGTTAGATCAATTGGAATTTAAACCATAATTAAAGCTTTTAAACATAAGATACACATTTATGGAAGAATACTTACTTAAATCCCATCTACGACCTCGTCGCCATAGTTAGCATGGGTCTCCCCTCAAACCACCACCTCCAGGAAGTTCTCCCCAACCTCCTGATGTTCCTAGACCCGATAAGATAGGGGTTGAGAACCTGAGTGGTGCTCGTACGACTTCTACTCCTTGTTTCCCTTATTAGGCGCCGATTTTTTTTTAAATATACTAGTTTAAATCAAGATAAAAATAAATATACAACAAAAACAAAATCAATATAAAATTAAAAATACGAATGTTACCTGAAGCTTTTCGGTCTTAAAATGGGTGCAAAGCTAGTGCCACTCACCCACTGTAATACCTTGAAAAATTTAAAATATGTGATTATGTGGAAATTTTTTTTCGATAAGTGGAAATGACGAAAATGCCCTAGGGGATAAATGTAAATTTTCAAGGACGTATTTTATCCCCATATATTTTGTTATGTTTTTGGACTTATTTGGATAGAGTTTGATCCTACGAGTGCGTAGGCGAAAACCGTTTGTGAAACGGAGTTATAACAAAGAAATTAGAGACGTTTTAGTTGTTGGAAAAAATAAAATAAAATAAAATAATGGTGGGAAACTGCCAAGTGGTAGCAAGAGAGAGGGGTAATGTGGAGTCCCATAATTTCTGAATTTTATACACCTTTTTCCTACGTGCTCATTTTGATTAAACTTTTAGACTTCTCTTTTTATTTAATCTTGCTTAAAGGGGGACATTTTTATTTAACTTAGGTTAGTTAAGTTTGGGTTGAAATTAATTTACTACGAACCTTATAAAATGGTTATTAACTCTTTTGGACTAGGAAAGTGAGGTCAAATGGCTTTCTTGGAGTGGCAAAGTTTGTCACGTAGTTCACTCCATATGCCGACCCAAGGACATTAGATTAACTTGTTGGTGAAAAGTATGTAGTTGAGGTGTTATCATGTAGGGCTTTTAGGGTGCGTTTGTTGCACCGGACTGTCTCGGACTGGACTAGCTGCTGGGACTAAGCTGGACTGGCTTAGACTAGACTAAGTTGAACTAGCTTAGCGAAGCGTTTGGTACAGTGTTGGACTATAAAATCGGATAATAAACAAACTATAATATTATATTATTTAATGCATATATTATAATATTTTATATTATTTAATGTATATATTGTAATATTTTATATTATTTGATGCATACATAATAATGTTTTATTATTTATTCAACTTTTTAACCTTTTTTTATCCTGGAAAACTATCACTCTGCAATCATCTCTTCTTTTCTCCTTCCATCTCCGTCCATTTCTTCTTTTCTCCCTCATTTTCCTGCACAACGCTGGTGTGAAGCTCATCGCAAATCCTTCAAAAAAAAGCTCATCATCTTCACCCTCTTGCCGCCATTAAGCATCTCCACCTTCCTCATCCTTTTTTCTTCCAAAATTTTTCGGATCTCTCTCTTTCTGATACATGCGTTGGCTTCTCGGCCTGCAAAGCCATCTCAGAATTTTCTGGCAAGGGGTGGACTTTGAATTTGGTGGTTGGATTTGGTTGTTGTTATTGTTTTGCGTTTTTATTTTGTTTTTAATTTTGTGGTTGGATTTTGAGATTTAGGCAGCGGGTGAGGCTTTTGTTTCAGATATGGGGGGTGGGCAAACGGTGTTGCAGAGAAGAACGCTTGCAGACGATGCAGTATGTAGACGATGCAACGGGCAAATGAAACAGATTGGGGGACGGGATTAGCAATCACATACCTATTGGGGATCCTCGCTAAGATGACCTAGCGAAAGACTTAGTCGGTGCGAGTCCGACTTAGTCTCATTAACGGTAGTCCTTGTTCTCATCAAACACTGGCTAGCAATCCCAGCTAAGCTAGTCCAATCCAAGGAAGTTTAGTGAGGGCAAACAAACGCCCCCTTAGGGTGCTTAGTAAGCACCTTAGGGTGATGACTATTGAAGCCTAGGTTGATGATTAAGCAAGCCTATAGCTAACGTGGAATGGTGGAGTAGCATTTGATGTTGAAACTGATAACCAATGAGAACCACTTTGCCGCCTTATTTATGGTATAAATAGGAGCAATGCTCCATATGTGTTAGATTTTTCCTCTTGCAAAGTGCAATACGCCCCGTATGTAGAAAGTGTGTAAGAGAGTGTTAAAAGGAGATAAGCAAAAGAAGTACTCGTGGAGTAAGAATAGAGGATTCGAGGTAGGGGAATTTGGGGAATCAATAGATTGCATTTGTTACTTGTATTATGGGAAATATTGTTATGTGGACTTGAGATGTATTCAACTATTGACTTAGATATGATTGTTATGTGGTATATTATATATTGGCATGATCATTATCATTTGTCAAAGAAGTAAAGGAGTTACTTGTGTTGTGGGAAAATGTGGAAATTAGCTTTTGTGTAGTTGAGTCTGTTCATTGTGAAACCAGTTCCAGGCGAGCCCGATGTGCACAATAGAATAGGATATCGACGGAAATTGTCGATGTGGGTGATTTGGGCTGGAGATCAATGAATCAGATAAGATGACTAGCAAAAGGGATTATGAACTTGGGTGAGTTGATGAGGGTTATTCTATATATTAAAGCACTTGGGGCCACAGTGGTAAAATGCATGGTATGGGACATGCAGGTCTGGTT
This sequence comes from Malus domestica, assembly GCF_042453785.1. Lineage (NCBI taxonomy): Eukaryota > Viridiplantae > Streptophyta > Magnoliopsida > Rosales > Rosaceae > Malus > Malus domestica. The sequence goes on from NC_091668.1 coordinate 7,817,977, forward strand.
GCTTCAATATATAGGTTAACGGGTTGGGTAGAAAAGAAGTATTGTTCTTGCATTACATTACTCATAAAATATTCATAACATTCATAATATTAATCACGTGAGACCTTGGACCCCTACTGAGCTTTTAGCTCACCCCTTATTAGTTGTGTTACAGGAGAAGAGACAGGAATCTAGTGGTTGACTTGGAAGAAAGAGACTGCTTATAAATAGTTTTAAACTTTTTATGGAGTTGTTGTCGTTTTCTCTTATGTGTAATGACAATGTAAATTATTTTGTTTAATGAAACGTTTTAGTTCAACACAGACACATGTTACTACCTTTAAGTTACCCTTGTTATTCATGCTCTAAAAAAACAAATTTTAGGGCGTGACAGGTAATGAGGGATACGGGAGAGAAAAGGAGAAGGGGGAGGACCAATAGGGATAGGAAGAAGGGAGAGAAAGGAGGGAGGTGAGGGAGCACCGGATCCTTTTGGATCCGTGCAACCCGACCCCACCCGGTTTCTTGACCCGCCTCTAACTCCTCCGTCCGACGTTCGATCGAGGTGATTCCGATGTCTATGGAAATCTCTCATCGAGCCTAACGTCTCCATAGTGTTAGATTTTAAATTTTCTAACCCAAACTTACGAATCGAAGCCAAAAACCCACAAGTGGTTCCAGCGGGTTTACCCTTTTTCCGGTGGCTTCGGAGAGCTTCACTGTCGATTACCACCACCAAAAGACTCCTCTCAACCCCAGGAGCTGATAACGATGTAATTGTATGTAATGCACAAAAACAATGGAAGGAAAAATATCGAAGAGATATAACAAAGAAAGAGAGGAATGAAAATCTTAGCTTCTTTTCATTACATTCAATTGTGACCGACTTGTCTTATAAATACCACACACTCATAACTAACTCCAAGAGCCTCCAATACATTTGTGACACATGACTATATCCTCCTGTTGACCCTAAAAACTACCAAGCCTACGTGGCGCGCAGGCCGAGTAATCTATGAGCTAACTACGTCCTTCGGTTGTGTGCGGGGCGTGCCAACTCCAAAGGATTAGAGAAGATAAGTTTACAGCTGAGGGTGCTACTAACTTTCTCGGTCAGACCTTCTCGTTTTATGTTTTTAGATGTGATTAAAATATTGTAGATTTAGTTGATTTTCACATAGTTGATTTTTAAATATGATCTAGAAAATAAATAATTAGATCATCGTGCAACATTATAAAATATGAAGCAGAGCCATAAATGTAACAGAAACAAATATGATAGTTGTTCTTATAACGATCATCACATGGCGTGTTGATTCCTCTATCGCTTGCTTGGCACTTGGCACTGATGAGTTGAGGATCATTCCAGTGGTGACACGAAACTAAAAGTGTAGGTAGGATTGAAATTCTCTCGATATCCTTGTCGCTGGATTTGGAACAGACGATAATGATACGAGACAGCTGTTGGTTCTCGACTGTGATGCTACCAATTTGGTTTCTTCTGCCGAGAAATTCGTTAATGCAGTTAGAACTGTTTTTTGCTTCTTGTTTCTTTTCTCATTAATTGTGAGGGGAAAAAAAATCTCAATGTTGCCAATTTTGAAGAAAAATAAGTTTTGGATACTTTGACGAGTGTAGCATGCCAACTGCCTATCAACCCCACTTTTTTTTGTCGAGTAAAGATGAGCATTCAGAGTATGAGTATGGGTGTGCTTAGTTCGGTTTGTTTCACCTCTAAAATTGAAAATGAGAGAAAATAATATAATTGACTTAATTCTGTATTAGGTTGGTCTAATCAGTTTTGTTTAGTTCAGAAAAGAGAGGAGGGAAGAGAATGGAAAGAGATGGAAATATAAAAAGTGGTGAAAACAGAGGAAGAGAATGAAGAGAGGGAAAAATGGACTTAACCGCAACGGAACTATGATTAGCATGGTTCATCACGTGAGTTACTCCTAATGTGACTCCCGAATCACTCTGGTGACTGGAAAACATAGTTTAGAGTTATGAAATGTGCTAGGACAATCGCGCACGTGCATGAGGGACTCCCAATCATTGATGCAAGTGTTAGCCTCTATGGATCAATGATTAGAAGCCATTCGCGTGATTGGGCGACTGTTCTAAAACTCCTTTCAAACTACTAACCGCCGGAACATAAGCATAACCACTAGCTTGAAGATTTCATGGTCCAATTTAACCAAGATTACTTCTTAGCTTATGCACACCAAATGAATAATTTTGTAGAGAGAACAATAACAAGCCAAATACAATTTTATTCACCACATAATTTAGCCTCACATTTTACTGAAGTCGCATCATGTACCTTCAAAGAATTTACCATATCTACTACTGCTATTTTCCAACTTCTTACTCTCTAACAATTTAAAATTGACATATAACGAGAAATATGGAACGAACAAAAAATTTTCCTTGACATACAGTTATACAAAGTAACTCCGCCTATGTAAGTTTATCTTATATTGCCGGTCCCAAGCCCGGATAAAGGAGGAGGGGAAGGGCGTCAGGTAGTCGACAGCCGGCACTCCATGATCACGTCGAATCCTTATGAAAATGAATCCAGAACAAAATCGCGCAAAAGCTAGGGCGTCACCTGTAAGTGGCGCGCTGTGTGGCCCGAGCACAGTGATAAGTGAGCAAGGGTCGCTGTATCTCCATCGGCACCCGGATGCAGTGTTAAATGAGCAAGGGGATCATAGAAACTTCTTTTCGAACGACTCCACTCAAAGTTGTTTGGGAGCATATGCTCCTATCAACTTTACACGGGACACACAAAAGAAATACTTTGATCCTATTAGACGGGGGAGGGTGAAGAAGCTAGGACAGAAGGGTAGAGTTCAAGAGAGCAAAATGCGTTTAGGAACGTGGAATATAGGAACCTTAACGGGAAAATCTATGGAAGTAGTGGAAGTTATGGTGAGGAGAAGGATAAATATTATGTGCCTACAAGAAACTAAGTGGGTTGGTCGTAAGGCAAAGGATCTAGAAAACTCAGGGTTTAAACTTTGGTATTCGGGCACAAATAGAACGAGAAACGGTGTTGGCATCATCGTGGACAAGACCTTGACACAAGATGTTGTAGATGTCAAGAGGGTAGGAGATAGAATCATGGCAATCAAGATTGTAATAGGACAAGAACTTATCAATGTGATTAGTGCGTACACACCTCAAGTAGGGTTGGATACGAGTTCGAAGGAGAAATTTTGGGAAGACCTTGGAGACTTGGTGCAAGGAATTGCTCAAACGGAGAAGTTATTTATAGGAGGAGATTTAAATGGACACGTGGGCAGGGAGACAGGCAACTATGGAGGTTTCATGGTGGCCATGGTTTTGGGGAGAGAAACGAGGATGGAGAAGCTATCTTGGATTTTGCAATGGCATATGATCTCTTTTTAGCCAACACCTTCTTTAAGAAGAAAGAAGAACATATGATCACCTACAAGAGTGGGTCGTAAAAAATACAAATAGATTTTCTTCTAATGAGGAAAGGGGATCGTATAACTTGTAAGGATTGCAAAGTTATACCAAGAAAGAGCGTGGCTAATCAACATCGCTTGTTGGTGATGGATGTACATATCAAAAGAGTGAGACAAAAGAACAAGACTTGGAAGTGCCCAAGGACTAGATGGTGGAATCTAAAAGAAGAAAAACAAGCCATTTTCAAAGAGAAAGTAATCACCCAGTGTGTGTGGGATAGAGAGGGGGAAGCTAGCCAAATGTGGGATTCCATGGCTAGTTGTATCCGAAAAGTAGCAAAAGAGGTACTAGGAGAGTCCAAGGGCTTTGCCCCACACTAAAAGGAATCTTGGTGGTGGAATGAGGAGGTACAAACAAAGGTGAAGGCTAAGAAGGAATGTTGTAAAGCCTTATACAAGGATAGGACCGATGAAAATGGTGAAAGGTATAGAAAAGCGAAGCAAGAGGCGAAGAAAGCTGTGAGAGAAACTAAGTTAGCGGCTTACGACGATATGTATAAACGACTAGATACCAAAGAAGGAGAGTTGGATATCTATAAACTAGCTAGAGCAAGGGAAAAGAAGACAAGGGACCTAAACCAAGTGAGGTGCATCAAGGATGAGGATGGAAAGGTTCTTGCTACAGAGAACGCGGTTAAAGACATATGGAGAGGTTATTTTCATAATCTTTTCAATGAAGGACATGAAAGGAGTGCTTCTTTAGGGGAGTTGAGTAACTCAGAAGAGTGTAGAAACTAGTCTTTTTATCTTTGAATCCGGAAGGAAGAAGTGGTTGTAGCTTTGAAGAAGATGAAGCATAGAAAAGCAATAGGCCCAGACGATATACCAATCGAAGTGTGGAAAGTTTTGGGAGAGACAGGTATAACATGGCTCACTGACCTTTTCAATAGGATTTTGAAAACGAAGAAGATGCCAAATGAGTGGCGAACGAGCACTTTGGTGCCTATCTACAAGAATAAGGGTGACGTACAAAATTGCATGAACTATAGGGGTATTAAGCTAATGAGTCATACAATGAAGCTCTAGGAGAGAGTCATTGAGCATAGATTGAGGCAAGAGACACGGGTTTCCGACAACCAATTCGAGTTCATGCTAGGGCGCTCAACCATGGAGGCAATCTATCTCTTACGAAGATTGATGGAAAGATATAGAGATGGGAAAAATGATTTACATATGGTCTTTATAGATTTGGAAAAAGTGTATGATAGGGTCCCAAGAGACATTCTTTGGAAGATTTTAGAGAAGAAATGAGTACGAGTAGCATATATCCAAGCTATAAAGGATATGTATGAAGGAGCAAAGACTGCCGTAAGAACTCATGAAGGACAAACCGAAAGCTTTCTCATAACTGTAGGATTACATCAAGGCTCATCCTTAAGTCCTTACCTTTTTGCGTTGGTAATGGATGAGTTAACATGACATATTCAAGATGATATTCCTTGGTGTATGCTTTTCGCAGATAGTGTTGATAGATGAAACTTAGGAATGGGTAAATGCCAAGCTTAACCTTTGGAGAGAAGTGTTGGAATCTAAAGGTCTTCGCCTAAGCCTATCAAAGACAGAATATATGGAGTGCAAGTTCAGTGCAAATGGAAGCCAAAACGAGTTAGGAGTAAGGATCGGAGATCAAGAAATACCAAAGAGCGACCGTTTTCGTTACCTAGGATCTATCTTGCAAAAGAACGGAGAATTAGATGGAGATCTCAACCATAGAATACAAGCTGGATGGATGAAGTGGAAGAGTGCATCCGACGTGTTGTGTGACTGTCGTATGCCACTGAAGCTCAAGGGAAAATTTTATAGGACGGCAATAAGGCCGGCGATGCTGTATGGCACAGAATGTTGGGCGGTGAAGCATCAACACGTACACAAAATGGGTGTAGCGGAGATGAGGATGCTTCGTTGGATGTGTGGGCACACGAGAAAGGATAAGATTAGGAATGAGGATATCCGGGGTAAAGTAGGAGTAGCCGAAATTGAAGGAAAGATGAGAGAAAATCGGTTACGGTAGTTTGGATATGTGCAAAGAAGGCCTACTGACGCTCCAATTAGAAGATGCGACTATGGGACAGAGGTTCAGGGCCGAAGGGGTAGAGGAAGACCTAGGAAAACTTTGGAAGAGACTCTAAGAAAAGACTTAGAGTACTTGGATCTAACGAAGGACATGACACGGGACCGAGCACAATGACGTTCTAAGATTTATATAGCCGATCCCACTCAGTGACTTGGATTTTCCAAGTCTCCAACCGAGAAGTTTTCCTCACTCGGGAAATTAAGGGAACACTACCTCAACCTACATGCTCCACTCACAAAGCTTCAACATACAAGCTTCAACAAAAGAAAATTCAAAGAACTTAGCGAAGAAGGCTTTTGTGTATTTAACACAATACGTTGAAATGAAGGAAAACTTATTTATTGATCTCCTCGATAAGTTACAAATATGTACATATACATGAATCAAAATAAACAAACAAGAGGGAGCCTTCACAAAGGTTGCTTAGGAGTAGTCTCAGCAATCGGTAGAGCCCCAGAAAGAGAAGGCACCAGAGGGGGATCATTCGGAGCCTCAGTACTGGACAGAACCCTAGAAGGAGGAGGCATCAGAGGTTGATCATTTGGAGCTTCATTACGCGGTACAGCCCCAGAAGACGAATGCAATAAATGCCTTTGGAACAAACCCACAAATCTCTGATGATCAAGTAACACCTGACCATCAGATTCCTTCATCTGGTCAAGCTTCCTCTTCATGTTTGTAGCATAGTCATGTGCGAGCCGGTGCAACTGTTTATTCTCATGCTTGAGCCCTCTAATCTCCTGTTTGAGACTCATCACTTCAGCCGCCAATGATTCAACTTGACGGGTTCGAGCAAATAGGCGTTGGGCCATATTAGACACAGAACCTGCACACTGAACACTGAGAGCCAGATAATCCTTAACAGCTAACTCATCAGACCGTTTGGAAAGTAGTCTGTTATCTTTGGGAGTGAGAAGGTTCTTGGCCACCACCGCAGCGGTCATATCATTTTTCATCACGGAATCCCCAACGGTAAGAGGACCAGTAGGGGAGACGAAGGATGGGCGCCATATGTTGTCTGGAGAAGGCGGGGCTGCCTCTTCAACAAGGTTCAAGTCAAAACGACGGTCGGAGGGGCCAGACATTTTCAAAGGTGTTGAAGAGAAAAGAGGTCGGACAAATCAAGATCTTAGAAGTGCAAGAATGAAGCTTCTACTGGTGGAGATTCAAGTGTGCTTTGGAACTTAATGCCAGCCCCTATAAAAATCTGCACTCGACGGAGCTTCAGAAATCGAAGAGGCGCCTACTCAGAAATCGAAGAGGCGTTTGCTTTCTCAAAAGCTGGGCTGCTCAGAGACCACAAGGGTCGATCTCAGAAATCGAAGAGACGTTTGCTTTCTCAAAAGTTGGGCTGCTCAAAGACCACGAAGGCCGATCTCAGAAATCGAAAAGGCACTTGCTTTCTCAAAAGCTGGGTTGCTCAGAGACCACGAGGGCCGATCTCAGAAATCAAAGAGGCACCTACTTTTCTAGCCTTATCAGCACCTGTCACACGCACACTCAGCTTTGCGGAAATTATGGGCATTCTGTCGAAGACTTCTGGTGAAGTAGAAAGCACATGAATCTTACTGTTCAATCACCCACTTCCCACACGCAACAGTAGCTCATAGGTACCACAGATAACTTTGCCAAAGTTCTCTGCCAAAGTTGAGACACGTGAAGCTTGCAGCTCCCACTACATCGCTCTGACTAAGAAGGGTAAAAGAATAGCAAAGAAACAGCACTAACAAAGTTTAGACACATAAATTTTGAATGTCTAGCTACCATATTATTACCCACAAGGGTAAAGGAACAGTACCACTGCTGGATAATTGGAAAGTCCCTGTGTGTCAACCTCTATGCTTCGTGGCAAGGTAGACTAGCAAACATGCCCAACCTTTACTCACATTCGAGAAAACACTCCCAACAAGATTGCTTGCTTCAAAATCGAAGAAGCACCGTCCTACGAATCTCGAGAGCCAGACTCCCAACATGACTACTTTCTCAAAAATCGAAGAGAGGGTAAATGAACAGTACTATTGCTGGATAATTGGAAAGTTCCTATGTGTCAACGTCTGTGCTTCGTGGCAAGGTAGACTAGCAAACATGCCCAACCTTTACTCACTTTCGAGAAAACACTCCCAGCAAAATTGCTTGCTCCAAAATCGAAGAGGCACCGCCCTCCGAATCTCGAGAACCAGACTCCCAACATGATTACTTTCTCAAAAATCGAAGAGACACCGCTCTCCGAATCTCGAGAGCCAGACCCCCAGCATGATTGCTTTCTCAAAAATCGAAGAGGCATCGTTCTCCGAATCTCGAGAGCCAGATTCCCGATAGGATTGCTTGTTCGAAAACCGAAGAGGCACCATTTTCCCAACTTCAAGAGCCGGATCTCCTTGGATAAAGCTTGTCTGTAATCTTAACATGCAACATCAGCTTTCTAGATACCACAGACCACTTTTTCAAAGTGCTCTGATAGAGTTAAAACATGTGAAACTGGCAGCTCCCACTACCGTGCTATGACTAAGCAGGGTAAAGGAATAACATTACTACTTGTTGTTAGGGAGACTCCTATATATGTCGACCTCCATCCCCAACGGACAGGCAGATCTGCAAAAATGCTCAACCCTTCCTCATATCTGAGAGGGCACTCCCTACGAAGCCTTTCGAAATATTCAGCTTTCTTTCCCCCGATAATACCTCTGCAAACAAGCTATACTAGAGCAAGAATATCTCATATCATCAGGGTTAAAAGCAAGAGTATCCCATATCATGCTTTTTCCCTGTCTTTTCCTTTGGTCTTGTTCTTACCTGCAAGACAAGGAGAAAGAGAGCAATCAGTCAGCACTTGGAATCAAGCTTCCAGCCAGGAACTGACTGCCTGGAACCCCTTACCTGATTACTTACCTGGCATTGCTCTCGAGTACTCATCTTCAACATCTTATTAGGGGTGGGTTCGGTTTAAATCGGTTTGGTTTTTTGTCAAAACCGAAACCAAACCGAAATTTCGGTTCGGTTCGGTTCAGTTCATTTTTTTCGATTTTTTTCGGTTCGGTTTTTTTTTTTTGTTCGATTTTTTCCGGTTCGGTTTCGGTTTTTTGTTTTTTTTTTTTTTCAAAAAATGAAAAACATTGAAATTTTAAATTTAACATATCCAACACAATCATAACATAAGCATTCTAACTAGAATCAAAGACAATGAAAATAAACATTTAAAATTGAACTAAAATCATCAATCAAGTCTTCCAAAGTCCAAACTAACAACCTCACAACACAAAAATCGTACAAATGACTTAGAAAAGTTAAATTGTATGATGTTGTTCAAAGATCAAGGTTGTTTGCTTGTAATTGCATGTTGACAACTTGATTAGTAAAAATAATGCGTGGGTGGATTTATTTAGTGTGTGTTAAATTCTTTTCCATCACAAATTACCCAAGTAATCTACCCGAAATAAATGTTTATGGATTTTGTTACATGTTATATGAGAGTAGATTTGGAAAAGAAAGCTAGGGCAGAAGTAGGCAGTGCTATGGAGATGGATGTAGGTACTTCTCGAGGAGGTTTGGTTCCGGAACCTTATATGGGGGATAAATAATAGGTTAAGGTTTAGAGTTTTTATAGGCCTTTTTTAAATATTTTGAGCTTAAAGTTTGGCAACACATTGGGTTTAGCACATTTTAACTTACAAATTGGGTTTAGAAAATAATACCCAAAACAAATAATTAAATAAAAAATTTAATTTAATTAATTCGGTTCAGTTCGGTTTAGTTCGGTTTCTAGATCACTAAAACCGAACCGAACCAAAAGAATTCGGTTCGGTTCGATTTTTTCAATTCGGTTCGGTTTTTTCGTTCGGTTCGATTTTTTCGGTTTCGGTTCAGTTTGGTTTTCGGTTTTCGATTTTTTGAACCCACCCCTACATCTTATGATTCCAGGGAAGATACCGCATCTACCTGAGGAACAGATAGGGCAAGTGAGAAGGATACAATGAAGCATGTGGAGACAAGGGTAACAGCACACGTGCCGATACATCCACTACTCTGTCAAAAGCAAAAGTATCCCATATCAGCAGGGTCGAACGTACTCTAGATTTGATGAACTTGTTTTGACCCTCAAATTATTCAGTCGGCCTTATACTCTGGAGGAAACCAGAAAACCCTCCAGCTCAGTTCAAGAATAAGCCTGTGGAAAGTTACTTCTTCAAAAGCAAAAGTATCCCATATCATATCTTCTCATTTTTCTTCTCTTTATCTTTCATGATGCCTGCAAGATAGGGAGAATGTGAACAATCAGCCGGAGCTCTGATTGCTTACCTTGTCTGTTACCTCTTTCAGCAAATCCCCTAGCTGGGCGACTTGGGGGACTACTACTACATGGTTTGTATCGCGTTTGACCAAGCCTGAAACTATAAGTAAGCTTCAAGTGAAATTGATACATTACCTTGTGCATCTCCACCAGTTAAAGATACCACCCCTGGATGGAGGAAGAGTACTTCCAGAGAAGATACCACATCTACCTATGAGACAGATAAGGCAAGTCAAGACGATACCACACTCCGATACTTAGAAGTTTCGTGATTACGAGATCATTCTCCCACAATATTTCCTAATGTCATTTGTACTAAATCATTCACTTGTACTCACTAAAGGAGAGCTTGAACCTATGTACTTGTGTAAACCCTTCACAATTAATGAGAACTCCTATATTCCGTGGACGTAACCAATCTGGGTGAACCACGTACATCTTGTGTTTGCTTTCCTATCTCTATCCATTTATATACTTATCCACACTAATGACCGGAGCAATCTAGCGAAGATCACAAAAAGCGACCGTTTTCGCTACCTATGATCTATCTTGCAAGAGAACGGAGAATTAGATAGAGATCTCAACCATAGAATACAAGCTGGATGGATGAAGTGTAAGAGTGCATCCGGCGTGTTGTGTGACCGTTGTAGGCCACTGAAGCTCAAGGGAAAATTTTATAAGACGGCAATAAGGCCAGAGATGTTGTATGGCACAGAATGTTGGGCGGTGAAGCATCAATACGTACACAAAATGGGTGTAGCGGAGATGAGGATGCTTCGTGGGATGTATGGGCACACGAGAAAGGATAAGATTGGGAATGAGGATATCCGAGGTAAAGTAGGACTAGCCGAAATTGAAGGAAAGATGAGAGAAAATCGGTTCCGGTGATTTGGACATGTGCAAAGAAGGCCTACTGACGCTCCGGTTCGAAGATGTGACTATAGGACAGAGGTTTAGGGCCGAATGGGTAGAGGGAGACCTAGGAAAACTTTGGAAGAGACTCTAAGAAAAGACTTAGAGTACTTGGATCTAATGGAGAACATGACACAAAATCGAGCGCAATGGCGTTTAGGATTCATATAGCCAACCCCACTTAGTGGGAAAAGGCTTTGTTGTTGTTGTTGTTGACATACAGTTATACAAAGTCAGAGGATTCGACAAATCTAGCTTCATAAACCGTGTCTGCGCTTTTGGAAATGTCTGAGAATGAAGCTGTCTGCGTATAAAGGATAGTTCTTCCTTATCAGCCCCTTTATGCATTTCCAATATGAAAAGTCGACTAGTGTTCCGTCCTTTTGAACAATGAACAAACATCTTGAGCTTTCAAAATCAGGGTGATAACCAACCTGTCAACTCAAAACGAGAAAAATGGATCACATGAGAATCAGATTTACTTGTAATACAAATACAGCATGCTTGAGAAAAACCCCAAATCACTCATCTTTGATGAAGTGTTGAATGCAGAAAAAGTTTTTTGTATTTGGCTTTAAATTTCGAAAATGACTACCTGAACCCAAGTTCCATCATTTTAAAAGCATGTATACTTCTCAATGCCCTACGATCCTTTTGGGATACTAGAGGTTGATTAGCATTACTTCGGTCAATTCATTATATGCCTTCTAAACACCATACACTAACATGTAACAGTTCTTACTTATCATTCACTGGTAAAGCCATATAAGAAACAATGCAGATAACTAGTTCTCTAAGGGGAACTAGAGAGATTGAGCTCCAACCACCTTCCACAATCAAGTGATGGAGGGTAAAACAGTCCCACATTGGAGTGTGGTGTGGGAGTTTGTGGAGGGGAAGCGATATTAAAATATGAAGGGTGAAGATAACATTCATCGCCTACACCATCCCCAAGTTCCAGTAGCTCAGTTGGGAGGATAAAAGGTGGATGATGTTTAATGACCAGACTTGAATCAAAGTTACAGTTCAAAATTAGTAAAAAACCCGAAAGCAATCAAGTCTGATCATTGCCAAAACAGAAATGACAAGCAACATAGGAGAAGCTATCCAGAAACAGGCATATCCCAACAAATGCCATTCATGTTTCTCTAGATGCTCAGTTGCCAAAATCCTCTCACTTATAAGCACTTCTATAGTAAATTAAAGTCATTGGGATCAAACGAAAAATGAGCAATCAAGTAATCAATCATCAAAGTTGTAAAGCAGCTTAATTTGAAAGCAGCCTAATTCAAAAGCACCAAAACACTAAAATGGGCAATCAAGATTAAAGACCAATACCCAATCATCAAAATTGGCACCCCAAACACTAAACCCCAGAATTGCAGAGCAGCTTAATTCAAAAGAAGCTTAAACCAAAAGCAGCTTAATCTGAGATAATCGAACAAAGAAACAGAAGATACCGTGATATAATCGATTCCAGAACCGATCTTCTTCTTAGCTTCAGGATGAAACGGAAGCAACCTTTCGAGAACAGTCTTCTGATGCTCAGGACTCAACCTATCTCCGCTCTCGTACTTCCCCGAATGAAGAATCATCCTCACAAACCCTACCAGCGGAACTGTATCCTCCAAAATCTTATCCTCCCAATCGACCCACTTCCCATCTTCTCCCCCATTTTCCTCCGAAATCCCGTCCATGTCCTTCCCGGACGAAACCACCGGCTTTCGGAGCAGTCCCGGGTCAGGCCCTTGCGTCCCGGGCCTCCCGATTCTGCTGCCCCCGTCGGGTCCTGTCTTCAGGGCGCAGGGGCGGGGTGAGGCAACGTCGTATTGAGGAAAGGGAAGGATAGAGTTAGGGGGCAGGGGTGGAGGGTGAGGGAGTTTATGTGGCGGAGGAGGAGCGGCGGTGATCTGGAGAGAGATGCCATGGCTGTCGCGCCCTGAGGTACTTGTTGCTATGACTAAAAGGTACTTTTTTTAGTAAGCACTTTCTCTCATCTGATCCTTCTTCAGAAGTTGAAGGCTTGAAGACCCATCAGTCATAGTCAGCGTCTGTAGACCTGTAGCAGATAAACAAGGAAATGCCCGCGAGGTTCCCCACTCTCCACCTCTGTTTCCGGATTTTGGGCCGAAAGCCCGGGCCCAATATAAAATCACTAAAATCCATACCCATACCCTCTTGCATTTCGAGCTTGGATTTTTCTCTTCTGGTCCGAAGACCATCAATTGCGAATTGGAGATGCTTGCTGAAACGGGACGCCCATTTCGTTCAACCGAAAAGAGAAATCCATTTGGGCGTAAATGAAACCTGATACGCATCAGTCGTGGGGGACAATCATATACCGTGATTCTAAAGGACTTGAATCACACTATTTGAGCACAATGCCTCTACGAATTGCTCCAGAAACGATAAACACACAAACCTTTAACATCTCACTTAATTATAGTCATTGTTTTCGTTTGATTTATTCAATTCAACAGCTAAAAATAAAAAAAGTGTGTATGAAGCTAAAAAAAGGTGTGTGCATCTTAGCTCCCATTGCCTAAAAATGCAATACATTGTGAGGTAATTACATTTTACCACCTTGAAGTGTGCTTCATATAACGCTTTGCATCCTCTTGTTTTAAATTTCTAATTTATATCAGTGATATTTCACATTAAATTTATTCGGACAACGAAAATAGAAGTTTAAACTTGGATGTATAGGAAGAACACATTTATTTATCTAATTTGACTATGCCCAAGCCTTCAATCTTTCTAGCCATCATGTTAATCTTAGCAAATTATGACGTTTATTTTAGTGGTATTATTAAATAATGATGTGCCTCACTTGAGATTCTGTTTTTTGCTTAATTAAAATCGCATGAACGCCTCGTGAATCAAAACATTAATAAAAAAAATTAAAAATAACATAATTTAGGAGAATGTCAATTAAATTTTTAAAATTCAACTCGACCCTGTTGAATTAAAAATGAAAAACCTCAAGAGATGTGAGTGAAAGATGTCCGAATCAATCAACAATGGACAACAACTAAGAACTTTTTTTTTTTTTTTGGTTGGTTTTATCATATATGAAAATTTGAACAAGGAAAAGATATACAGAATTGATCCAGAATTGGGACAATGTTGTAAATATTATGTGGATGGTCCACATGAATAGTTTGTTACTATTTATGCACAGTATTTTCACTATTCATTTGTGGAAAATTTGTAAAGTGAATAGTGCTTTCTTTTGTTTATATAAAGGAAGAAGAGGAGATGAAGTGAGGTGAGTTCACGGGAAAGAAAGAGAGGAAGGAAGGAAGAGGAAGAGAGAGAAGGAAGAGGAAGAGAGAGAATAGAGGAAGATGAGAGGAGATAATAGAGAGAGTTATCTTTGTACTCCTATTATTTCAAATTATAATGAAAGCACCGCTGCTGCCCCGAGGACGTACTCCAGTCACACTGACTGTAGAGGAATCTCGTAAATTTTGTGTCTTGTTTCATTTATTCCACTGCATCCACAGTCGATTTTACAACACGTTATCAGCACGAGAAGCTTTTATGTCAGTGGAAAGCACAACGCCACAAATCCTGTTCACCTCCTTCAACTGGAATCTCACAGATAAGAAACAATTTTCATTTCATCTTCAAATCTCAATACAATTGATTTTCTTGAAGCAACTATATATATTGTTGTATGACTATATATCCATTTCTTATCGTATATTTTTGTACCCTTATATTGTTTTTAATTATGCACTGAAAACGGTTATATCTCTATCCGTTGAATCTCACAGATTATTTGACGATTATCAAAGTGAATTACAAAGCCATCTGTACATGCTAAATTTATGGAGCACACTCTTTGTGTAACGGATGTTGGCGCAGGATATGGTGGATGCAAAGCCATTATTGTATCAGCATCTCAGGATCGCACGTGTGAGGTATGGCGTGGCCTTTAGTAAATTATAAACTGTATTTGGTATAATAATAATGTTTAGTAACGAACGGATCATGTACTGAACAATGATGACAAAGTTAGTTAAAATGGGGTCTGGATACTATAAGAGAAAACGATTCATGAATTCACCATCCACAAGTGGATTGTTTGTCTTGACTTGTTGATCTTTTACTTTCTTAAATGCTCAGATTTATCTTCTCGATTTTTCATAGCATGTACTCCTTGTAATTCCCTCAATATCTATTGCATTTCTTTTGCCTATTATGTACTGATGCATTCTTATTCATCCCACAAAAAACAATGCATTCTTGAAATTGCATGTGTTTTATAATTTTGATTTGGTTTGGAGAGTTGGAAGTGGGAGATTGTTCAGAAATATTGTTTTCCCTACTATAATTGAGCCATTGCACTGGATCCTGGTGAAAATGTCCTCTTTGCCAGTGGTAGAGATGGCAAGATATAAGTTGGTGCACTTAATGCTGAGAGCCCGCTTAACAGCAAGAATGGATTGCATATCATCGATTGTTTCTTGAATCACAAGTTTCTCTCTTTTCCTATAGGCAAACCTTGAGTTTTCTTCAGTTACCACTTCTCTAATTTTTAACTGTGTATTTTTCGTTTTTCAAAGTATAATCGCCAAAGATTGTTGCACGTTTTAAGAACCCTGCATTCTACCTTTAGTTATGACAGGCCTTGCATTCTAGCGAACTGAATCGAGGAATATTCATTTTAGTATATTTTGAATGACCAAACTCATTTAACTCACAACTTTATACTTTTGACTTTTGAACAGCAAAGTTGTTACTTGCTTAGCATATGGCATTTCTGAAAATTATTTGATTTCTAGATTAGAAGATGGCGTGGTTCGAGTTTGGGATGCTAGAACTCATAATATTCTTCTCGTGTTCAAACATGCAAAAGGTTAGCTCAATTCTATTTGAATTATTTCCTTCCCCAGGTGTATGCATATTTGATGATATTGAAGCAAATTTAGCTGTATTTGATTAGCACTATTTCATAATACAGTTTATATTCAAATATCTCGGTTGTTTGTGTTCAATCTGTCAAAGTTTACAAATTTGTTTAGTATATACATAAAATTTGCACTGTACTCTGCAGGCCCAGTGAATAATATTATAGTCGTTCGACAACACTTTTGTGAGAAATATTGTTCTGACTTCAACTGAAGACCTCATACAAGTCTGGATCACTTTGCATTATACTAGACACACACGCTTTTGATGTGCCTATGTCCAGACGATCTTCATTCTCCTCGAAAGCAAAGGAAAGGACCATTCTGCTGAAATCTGTAATGCAGCAGCCAACCATCGGTTCTAGTAATGCATGCAGGCTTCTCTCCCTTTCCATCTCACTTCCTCTAAAGAGAAAATGCGTTAGCCCTGCGTCCATTAGCAGCACTCGCAACAGTCAAGCGGGTAGGGTTAACGAAAAATTCAAAAGATCAACGAAACATCTATGCATAAACTAAACACCCCAATTAATTTTGAGATTACCTTTTCGATGATTTTTGCACCCAGCCAAAGTCAGCTCCAATGTAATGGTTTCGGTTTATTTCAGGCAGCATTGTTTGTACTCGGGACCTGTAACTAGTAGCAGCTAAGTCTCAAATTCCGAGATTTTAAAAATAAAATAAAACTAGAGCATTGGGAGAGGAGGAATCGTACTCGGGACCTGGAATATGGTCTTAACCGAGTTACAAGTCCCTTGCAACATTATATATGCAGTTATGCTTGTCTAGTTGGAATCTTGTCTAGTTGGATTGATGTAAAATGAATAGAGTGAGTTGGTAAATAAATAGAAAAGAGCTTAATTACCACAAGTGGAAGGCCTCTCATGCAACTAAACAGCATCCTCTGTTTCCACTATGCCTGAAGTGGAAGGCCTCTCAGGTAACTCAACAGCATCCTCTGCCTCCACTATGCGTTTACCATCCATTCTGATGTTGGGGATGTGAGAAATCTTGGGCCACTCCTTTCCTCTGCCTTTTTGGCAACCTTGTGCAAGATAACCACTGTATTTGATGTTAAGTGTCTGAAGTGGTGTTTTCCGCAAGAAGTCTGGCAGTGTTTTTAGCTGAGGGCAGTACCCAATCTGTAAAGAAGAAAGGCATGGCATTATGGTAATATGAGAATCCTCTTCCTTCCACTCTTCCACTCCTTTCCACTCTTCCCACTCCAACATCAACAGAAATGTTAGTGTTTTCAATTTTGGGAATAGAGTAATGCATGATGATGCTGATGACGTTTCCTTTTCTATTCCCAGAAACTCAACTCCAACCTTTTTTACTCCTTTCATACTACTAAGGATCAGTGTTTCGAGGGACGGCAATATTCCCAAAGGAGGTAAAACTTCACATTCATTCCACCACACAAGATCAAGAACTCTCAAATTGTTTAATGACATGATCCAATTAGGGGCAGTGCTTCCATTATAGCCATTGATTCTTAAATATTCCAAATTTGGATGCGGTCGTAAGAAATTCAGTATTTCCGCAGTTCCACACTCCTCAAACTCTATACTCAATTGTGAGAGTTGTTGTTTGTTCCCCAGGGGTGACGCTTTCTCATGCTCACCCGCAGCAACTTTCACATCCCCATAAATAACCATCTTCAGTGTACCCTGAAGTTGGTCTAAGTTTCTCAAATCTCCCAATTTGAACGCTTCATCGTCGTCTTTACCACCGCCAACAGGGCACCGATCTAATCCTCTTAGATTTGTTAATCTCCCAATCCCTTTCGGCAAGTACTTCAGCTGACCGCAACCCTCAACATAAATATGCCTTAAGTTAATCAACTTTCCCATGCTCTGAGGTAGACTTTCAAGTTCCCCACACCCATCAAGGCGCAATGTCTGCAAATTGTATAAATTACACACCGCCTTCGGTAGCTTTTTCAAACCTCTATTTTCAGACAAATCAATGAATCTCAGATGCACCAATTCACCTATCTCTTCCGGAAGCACTTCAATACAATTACTACTCAAATTCAATGTCCTAAGATGTTTCAACTGTGGCATCAAAGTTGAGTCCACAATGGTGAATTTTGAACCAAAAGTTGCAAGAGTACGCAGATCAGTTTTGCAGCTGGAAAATGAAACATGTGGAAATGGACCCTTGGGAGCAAGCAATAGGGTCAAATGACGAATCTTATCACCCAAGGACTCTATTGTATCGTTACCACCCTTAACCTCCATTGTAAAGCATTCATTTTGAGTAAGAAACTGTAGAAAGTCGTGCACAATATCATGCATTTTACACATCCAGATATTTCCATCACGATCTTTTTTAAAGTCTTGGAAGAAAGATCGCATTACTAAATTATCAAAACACCTTTGGCCAATTATTTTCTTCTCTATTTTTCCTTTCGAATAGAGATAATCTTGTGACATCCACAATTCAATCAAATGATCTTTATCGATCTCATGATCTTTTGGAAAAATAGCACAATACAAAAGGCATTGTTTGACCATAGGTACCAAATCAAAATAACTCAGTAACAATGGTTTGAAAACTTGTTCCGCAACATCTTCCAGCTCCCATATCTTACTATTCAAAACTTCTTGCCATTCTTTCCTTGTTTTCTTGTCACGCATGAGACTACCCAGAGTCTTTGCAGCAAGGGGCAAACCCTTGCACTTTTTTGAAATTTTTTCACCAATGTCTCCCAACACACTATCATTTTCCCTATTTAAAAATGCCATGTAGTTGAATATTGACAAACAATATTGTTCGCTCAACCTCTCCAAATAGATCGTGTGAGCGGGAGCTCCCATCATATCAACAACCTCCTGTTTTCGAGTGGTCACTAATATTCTACTGCCTCGAGCGCCACTTTGCATTAATCGCAAATTCAATTTCTCCCACCGTTTTGAGTCTTTAGTCCACACATCGTCTAAGACAAGGAGAAACTTTTTTCCCTTTATGACTTCAGACATACACCGAAACAAATCTTCCAAAGTATTTGAATTTGGGATGACCCCTTCGGCACCAGAAATGATGGCTTTGGCAATTTTGTTCACATCAAAAGGGTCCGAAACACAAACCCATATTTTGATGTCAAACCAGGCTTTAACATTTTCATCGTTAAAAGCCAGTTGGGCCAGAGTTGTCTTCCCCATTCCTCCCATCCCGACAATAGGGATGACAAGAAGGCCCCTCTCTTCTTGACTACTCTCATTCAACAACTTGCTAACCAAAACTTCCTTTTGTTGTTCTCTACCAAATATGACAGATTCATCAACAGAAGAATCAGTTTCGACTCGCTCAGGTTGTTCAATGATAATTCTCTCCATGGATTGAAAGTTATATGTTTGTCTGCGCTTAACAATCTTATCTAAATCTTCATTCAGACGTTTCATCTCACGAGCCATGTCATGATGACGAATTACCCGTCTGACTTGACCAAAAGAAAAGCAGGAGGGAATAGAGAAACATACCGCCTTCTTCTTCTTCTCGGTAACAAGAGAAGTACTTCCACCGTGCTCTTCTTGTTTCTCAACTTCTTGTTTCAGTATTTCAGTCTTCCACTCATCCACCACATTGTCCATCTTGTACGACACCTCTGTCAGCTCCTCCAGCCAATTTCTGACTCTGGTCTCCTTCACTTGCCTCATCTCCGCATCCTCAAGCACAGCACGAATCGCTTTAAGGTTGTCAGCGAATTCTGCAACATCTTTCTCCGCATTCAAAACCAGGCTCACCTTTTCCCCGACGTACTGGTAAGTTATCGAAGCCAGTTGTTCGAGAAGCACGGAAATGAGTGCCTCGGCCATCTTTCGGTTAGCAGTGGAAACAGAGAAAACCAAGAGATCTGAAGTGAGAAAGTGCAGGATGGAAGGCTGTGGTATCACATTTGTTCTTCCCACCACTACTTGAGTTGGAGATGTTGCTCAGATGGATGTGACAACCGACAAATAATAAAGTGGTAGGGTGGAGGAGAGTCATCCCGCACTCATTTGTTCAACTTGACTTGTATTACAGCCATACATTGGTCCTCTTTCCTGGTATACGATTGCACTCAGGAGTCAGGATCGCCACACGAATCAAACAATAATTGAGATAGCAGATTCGCGTATAATACATGTATTATTACGTATATCTTACGTTTAATACATGTATTGTTATGTATAATACATGTATTATTACATATATCTTACGTATATTTTTAAACACATTCGAATTTTTATCTACGATAATGTTATCCGAACACCTACTTTTACTTTTTTTTTTTATTTCAATTTTTAACTGTTGAATTGAAAGAATTGAAGAAGATCATTTACGAAAAATTAACAAATGTATGTAGAATGTAAAAATAAACGTGTAAATAACATTTTTCTTTATTTAAGATAAGAGGAAAAGACAGGTCTTTGCTATGGTTATTTGACTTTGATACATATTAAGTCCCGTGGTTAACTGTTGTTTTGTACTAAATTTAAAAACAAACAACTAAAGCAGTAGAGACATAAAAACAAAACAAAACCTCTGTAATTAAGAATTATTTCTCCTAATTGTTCTGTGAGTAAAAGCACGGCTTCAAATCTTCTTTGTCCAAGTAGTTAACCATCTAACCTAACAGTGCTAAGTTCAAGTACCTCTCCACCCACCCCGGCCACGTCAGCCACCCGACTTGGTCGCCGGCAAGCCCTTCCTCCTCCTCGCCGTGGAGCACCAGCTCATCTGAAGCCTAAAAGCAAGTACTCAAACAACTGGCTTTTAGAGTAACTCCACCCATGGAGCATTCCCCCCTGGCAATGCACTATTGAATCCACCATTTTGAACAGTAACTGCCTTAAATGAATAGTAACTTACATTAATAAACAGTAATTGTCATTTGCATCTCCACCCTTGGAGCCCTCCCCCCAGGCAATAGGCAATAAAATATTAGTTTTTTTGTTTGTTTAAATAATACAAAATAAAATTATTTGTAAATTCGAATAAGATTTTTTAAATTGTTCTCGTTGCGCCACGTGTCATTTTATAAAAACAAACAATTATTTAGCGATGGATTTCGATAAGATTTTTATCCAATGTCATCGTGCCACGTGTCGTTATCTTTTGAGAATCTTTGATGATAGATTTTGATCAAATTTTAACTCGTTCAAAATTGCGCCACGTGTCATTATTGGAAAATATAATTATTGGAGATCGATTTCGATAAGATTTTTATCCAATACGATCGTGGCACGTGTCATTATCTTTTAAGAATCTATGAGGATAGATTTCGATTAGAGTTTTAACGAATGACGGCATGCCACGTGGCCTCATCTACAATCCGATCCTTTTATGAATCGTCCATATAATCCACCATCCATTCTCACAAATCTCACACCAATTTTCTCAACATCTCTATCTCATTATTCATAATTTCTGCTTCTTCTTCACCATCCATCCTTACAATGTCTTCTTCATCATCAAGGATGATGTGGGAAATCGATCAGCAAGAGGAGGAATTGTTTAACCAATCTGAAGGAATGTTCAACCTTCAGATAGCCGAAAATGAGATGGAAGAGGATGAGGAGCGTAGAATGAGAGATGATGAAACAAGAATGGCCCGAGCCTCACATTCCCGTCGAGTCATCCAGACTGTTGCTCAGATATGCAGGCCTAACCGTTCAAGAAACATTGATAGAAGCAGGCAACGACGGGGTGAAGAGCTGTTGGACGATTACTTTGTCCATAACAGTGCATTTCCTGATACGTACTTCAGACGCCGTTTTAGAATGGAACGACATTTGTTCAACAGAATCATGACTGATGTTTGCAACCATGATTCTTACTTTGTGCAAAAGAAGGATGCTTGTGGTGTTATGGGTCTCTTGCCTGAGCAAAAAATCACTGCTGCGTTGCGGATGGAGCATCTGCAGACCAAGTGGATGAGATAACGAGGATGGGGAAATCAACCATTCTTGAGGCCCTGATGAGGTTTTGCGGAGCAGTCGAATCTTTGTACACCGCAGAGTACCTCCGAAAACCTACTCGCTGGGACTTGCAAAGGCTTCTGAAGAAGGGCGAGATGCAAGGTTTTCCTGGGATGATAGGAAGCATCGATTGTATGCACTGGACGTGGAAAAACTGTCCAAGTGCATGGCAAGGCGCATATGGGGACATAAAAGGATCAAAATCTATCATTTTGGAGGTAGTGGCATCTTTTGATACATGGATATGGCACGCCTTTTTCGGGGTTCCGGGGGCTCAAAATGATCTCAACGTCCTTGCCCAATCCCAAGTGTTCAACGACGTCCTGCAAGGAAAGGCACCAAAAGTCATGTACGTCATCAACGGACGTAGGTACGAAGGGGCATACTACCTAGCTGACGACATTTACCCACAGTGGGAAACATTTGTCAAAACAGTGCCACGTCCGCGAAGTGCAAAGGAAAAACACTTTGCAAGCTGTCAAGAGGGGTGCAGGAAGGATGTGGAGCGTTGTTTTGGTATCCTTCAAGCTCGTTGGGCGATCATCAGGGGTGCTGCCAGAATATTCGATGTAGAGTCACTTCGATCCATCATGATGACGTGCGTCATTCTTCACAACATGATTGTGGAATATGAGTTCGATTATGATGCGGTTGATGAATATGAGCCAGAGGCAGACACGATGAACAATTCAAGAACACAGATATATTTTGCGCATGATGCCACCGAAGAACCCGTGCAACACGAGCCATTAGAAAGGGATGGACGTTACAATGAAAGGGTCATTGAACGATATACTGCACTTCAAAGGTCATCTATGCACAATGATCGGCAAATTGACTTGATAGAGCACCAGTGGGCATTGAAACAAGCTGAAGATACTTAAGTTTATTTAGTATGTTTGTTTGTATTTGGTGTGTTTATGTATTTTTATTTGGTGTGTTTGTTTGTATTTGGTGTGTTTATGTATTTTTATTTGGTGTGTTTATTTGGTGAGTTTATGTATTTTTATTTGGTGTGTTTATGTATTTGTATTTGGTGTGTTTATGTATTTTTATTTGGTGTATTTGGTGTGTTTATGTATTTTTAGTTGGTGTGTTTATGTAATTCCAATTGGTGAGTTTTATTTGGTGTGTTTTATAATTTCATTATACGTGAACAATTTGATGATTTCAAGATTCTATTATTAGGATAAATATATTACGAAATTAAATACATGTACTCTCACTTTAAATAAAGTACTAACTTCAATAAAATGGAAACAACATAAATAATAAATTACAACCCAAAGTGATTGGAAAACTATGGGCTCCGATTACAAAAGTACCCTATTCCTCACCACTTAACCAATCTGTGGTGCTAGGATCATCTTGTCTTGTTGTGCTAGGACCATCTTGTCTTGATCTCGCTTCTCTTGCACGCCTCCTTTGCACCACATCCGCTTTCTCCGACTGCCAAAAATATTTAGAATTTGGAGACATCCCTTCTAAACGCGTGTTCATAATGTCACGATCTCGCTGTGCAATTCTTTCTTCTCTAAGAAACTCCCTTTCTTGCCTAAGTAGCTCTCTTTCCCTCTGTTCAGCTTCAAATGCTTGTTGAATAGCTGCAGCTTTTACCTCTTCTCTAGCCTTGTCAGCCTCATATTTCGCCAATTCCCGCGCCAACGTCAATTCACCTTGACGAGCAAGTTCTTGCATGTACTTTCCATAATCATTCTTGGAAGCACTCCCTTTCCTCTTTGAAGCCTTCTTACCTAGAGGCCTAATTGGATAACGGGTCGACCCCGACGCTTGTTCAGGAATGGGTGTTTCAGGCACTTCTTCTCCATCTTCTTCATCAACATGGGAGCCAAGATCGGGTGTAGAGTGTGGAGGGGTGCTGTGTACAAAGGTGCTGTGTAGAGGGATGTTGTTCATGCATACTTCTGGACCAACATGTACAACTTTGAATTTAGGACAATCTTTAACAATATTCCAACATTCCCACCGGGTGAATGATTTGTTTCTTGATTTGATTTTGGCACCATACCATGCTTGTGCTTGAAGTTGCTACAAATGAATAATAATGAAATTATTAGGTAACAAATAAATAATACAAACAAATGAATAATAATGAAATTATTAGGTAACAAATAAATAATACAAACAAATAATAATAATGAAATTATTAGGTTACAAATAAATAATACAAACAAATAATAAAAATGAAATTATTAGGTCACAAATAAAAAATACAAACAAATGAATAATAATGAAATTATTAGGTAACAAATAAATAATACAAACAAATAATAATAATGAAATTATTAGGTAACAAATAAATAATACAAACAAATAATAATAATGAAATTATTAGGTTACAAATAAATAATACAAACAAATAATAATAATGAAATTATTAGGTCACAAATAAATAATACAAACAAATAATAAAAATGAAACAAAAAAATTAGGTAACAAATAAATGAAACAAAAAAATAATTATAATCAAATTAGGTAACAAAATAATAATACAAACAAATAATTATAATATATTCTTACCTCATCCGCATAATTTGCCCCACTTCGAACATTATTACTAGCTTGTGTCAAGGCATCTCTCCACGTGGTAAAGGAATGGCTAAGTATTTTCCAACGACTGGATATCGATTCTTTGGTTCTTTTCCCACCCATTTGCTCAAGAAATTTACCATGAATTAAACTCCACATTTCTCGCAATTGCATCTCATTACCCGTAAGGGAATTATGAGTAACTTCAACCCAGCTAGTGCACAACGCAACATCTTCAAGAAGCGACCAATTCGAACCTGCATCAGTAGTCATTTTGTGGAAAAAAATTGGATTGAAACTTTGAGAGAAAGATAGGAATTTGATTGAAAGTAGTTGAGAAAATATGAAATTGTGGTGTAAGGTAGATGGAGAAGAAGTGGTATTTATAGAAAAGTGAAAACAATTTTTTACAAATTTTTTTCAGATTTTTTACAATTTTTTTTCGGATTTTTTACATTTTTTTTTAAATTTTTATTCAAATAATTAATCTCTGCCGTTGGATTTAAAAAAATTTGAATTCCAACACACCAGATTGTGCCACGTGTCACAACGGTAACTTTTCTAAATTTTAAAACTATTTATTTTATTTTATAAAGCATATTAATATCAACCGTTGATCTCAGATCGAACGGTTGATATAAAATCAACTTTTTTTTTTATTACCCTTGTAAATCGGACGGCTCTTATGAAATAGCCGTTGGGATCGAACGGACCGTGGTAAGCCACGTGGCTTCCTAACGGTCACTGACGCCGACCACTTGCGCCTGTTAACCTGTCGGGCGACGCGCCCCCACTCGCGAGTGAGGGGCACGCGCCTGACACAAAAAAAATAAATAAAAGGGCCGGACCCAGCCCTTGCGTCACGCTGACGTCACTGGGCTCGGGCCACAGGCCTGTCGATTTTCCACGGGCCTTGAGCTCGGGCTCCCACCCTCACTCGGGCCCTTCAACGCTGGACTTGGATCGACCGGCCCTCGGGCTCCCACATGGGGCCTGTCCCCCGTGCAACTCCAATGGCTGGACTTGCTCTTAACGCAGCTAAGAATTTGACAAATTGTGTTTCTAGCACAACCATTTATTTATTTTTTTTCATTTTCCACTTTCTTTTTAAATAATAATTGTAGACATCGCAATTTCGTAAATAAATGTTGACCGATAAATCAAAGTGTCAACGCTCATGTATTACATAAATTTTACACGTAGCGTATGACTCAACGAAAATTGAAATGAGTTGGAAAAGTCATCAAATAGGACACGTGTCAACACCTGGCAGAAACGACTTATTTCATCTGGGATATTATATTCAAAATTAGGCCTTGGAAAATTCTATAAATACAAGCCCATTTCATTCATTTTGGAGAACCAATTCATATTACACCTTGAATCTCTGAAGCTCTGAAACCCCGAAGCTCTCAAGCATCCAGGTTCCCGAAGAATCAAGAAAGCTCTCTTCGTTCTTCCAAGATCAAGCCCCAACGGCCCTTTGGATCAACAGTTATCCACCAATTCAAGATCAAGCCCCGACGGCCCTTGAAGAAAGTGTTCTTCGTTCCTCGTTCATCGTTTTTCCAAGATCAAGCCCCGACGGCCCTTGGATCAACCATCCACCAATTCAAGATCAAGCCTCGACGACCCTTGAAGAAAGCACCATCGTTCATCATCCGTTCATCCAAGATCAAGCCCCAACGGCCCTTTGGATCAACAACGTCGACAAATCCACACATCCAACCGTTCTTCAAGATCAAGCCCAAAAGCCCTTGAAGATCCGTTCATCATTGTTCTTCAAGATCAAGCCCAAAAGCCCTTAGAGATCCGTTTATCACTGTTTTTCAAAGATCAAGCCCAAAAGCCCCTTTGAAGATCCGCTCAAATCCACCTTCAAGATCAAGTCCACGGCCCTTGAAGAACGTTCATCCTTAGATCAAGCCCAACGGCCCTTTGGATCAATCACACATCCACAAATACACACCTTACGGAGATCGAATCAGAGGATCAAAATAGAGAGAGATTGTAACCCAAAACTATCAAATACAAATATTTGTTTGTGCACGTCGTTCTTGTCTCTTTCGTTTCAGGAATTTTCCGTGTTCACAAATTGGCACGCCCAGTGGGACAATCTCTACCTCTCATCTCTTTCTCCGTTCAAGGAATCCAAGCACACCTCAAAGTCAATGGCATCAAGCAAGGGACAAGCCGTTCTTGCAACCATTGAGGGAAGGATCCTAAGCACTTCTGCCGCAAACGGACAATCCATTGACGCCACGACCGCTCCTCAACATGCCACTTCAAAATTGGTGCCGCTAAAAGAGCAAGGGGAACATCCAAGGTGTGAGTCTGTCATCAACCTGACCTCGCTGGGGGCACCGAAGCATGATGCTGAGGCACATAATATGACATCCCAAAGCAGCCAACGACGTTCTTTATCAGCATCCTGGATGTCTAAAGGAAAGTCACGTCTATTGGTCGCACAAGTCATGACTATCAGCGTTACCTCCGTTGAAGAACAACTGGCTCAGATGAATGAAGTAATCGCAAGGCTAACCCGAACTGTGGAAGAAAAAGACTTGCAAATCGCTGCACTCGTCAGCCGACTGGAGCCACAGGACAACGAGAACCCTAACCCAGAAGATGAGCCTCAGGTGGAGAAAAACGATGCGAAGCCGGAGCCAGACCAAGCAGCGGCACTCATGGGATCTCTTTCTATCCAGCAGCTGCAAGAGATGATCACCAACACCATCAAGGCACAGTACGAAGGGAGCTCAAATACCTCCGGGTTGTACTCAAAGCCGTATTCAAAGAAGATCGACGCCTTAAGGATGCCGAGGGGTTATCAACCACCAAAGTTCATGCAATTTGATGGAAAGGGAAACCCGAAACAGCACGTTGCCCACTTCGTTGAAACTTGCAACAACGCGGGGACGGAGGGAGACTACCTCGCCAAGCAGTTTGTGCGCTCGCTGAAAGGAAATGCCTTTGAGTGGTACACGGACCTAGAGCCCGAGTCCATCAATAGCTGGGAGCAATTAGAGCGGGAATTCCTCAACCGCTTCTATAGCACCCGTCGCACTGTGAGCATGCTAGAGCTGACGAGCACGAAACAATGGAAGGAAGAACCAGTCATGGACTACATCAACCGATGGCGTAATCTAAGCCTCGACTGTAAGGACAGACTCTCCGAGATTTCTTCAATCGAGATGTGCATCCAAGGCATGCAATGGGGTTTGCAATACATCCTTCAAGGCATTAAACCGCGGACCTTCGAGGAATTGGCTACTCGCGCCCATGACATGGAGTTGAGCATCGCCCATCATGGGAAGAAAGAACCGATCACCGACTACAAGAACGACAAAGTTCTTGGGACAAAGGTGGAAAAGGCCGCATGGAAACCCACCAAGGAAGCGATGACGGTCAACACAGCTCCCGTCAAAATCTCCACACGAGGCAAGGTGATTCAAACCGAAGCTTTTCGTGATCAAGAGATGCGTAGACGCACTTTGAAGGAGCTTGAGGAGAAGCTTTATCCATTCCCCGACTCTGATGTAGTTGCCATGCTAGATAACCTGTTGGACAAGAAGGTGATCAGTTTGCCTGAGTGCAGACGGCCGGAAGAGATGAATCGTACCGACAACCTAAGATACTGTAAATTCCACCGCTTCATCAGTCATCCAACGGAAAAGTGCTTCGTACTGAAAGATCTCATCCTGAAGCTAGCACAGCAAGGGGAAATCGAGCTTGACCTCGAAGACACGGTGGCGGCACACACTACTACTATCGTGTTTGAATCACTCGATCCTGTGCATCTCCGAAGCATGCATGATCATTCCCGTCAATGTTCAAGTCACATGGCACCTCCTACACAACCATCACCGGGGGCAAGCAACCAAGATGCATCTACTGGTGATAAGAAATGGCGGACATCGGTGACCTACAAAAAAACGAGGAAGCCAAGACCACAAGCCACAAGGCCAAAAGAGGAGCCTAAACCTGCCCCTCGAACTTCAGTCTTCGAAAGACTGAATTATTCAAAACCTAGAATTGCAGCACTTGATCGCATCAGTGGTCGAGACCAAACTTCTGTCTTCAAAAGGCTTGAGACGCCAACACCGCAAAGATCAATCTTTGAAAGGTTATCAAAGCCTAAGAAACAAAGCGGCACAGCTAGATCTCCTCCGCAACGGTCGGCTTTGGACAGACTTGAAAAAACTAAGAAGCCTTCTAGAAACAGGAAGACAACGCCAAAGGGAGAGAAGCTCGACAGTCTAGCAGGAAAAAATGATGTTCAAAGCTTGATTCCTTCAAGGATGAAGCGCCAAGCAATTTTGGAAGTCGACACAAAATGACCACTGAAGGTAAGGAGGCGCACCATCATCTACACCGGCCAATCTTTACGGCAACAAACTCAAGAGGACCGCACTGAAGAGAAGGCCCGAGAAGACAAAGAAGACAAAATCCTGGAAGAAGACGTCACTTCCGGCTCTGTCAACTCAAAATCTTCACCTCAATCGCTGGGGGCATGCTCCAAAAACATGCCAGTCAAGCCGAGTGAAGTTGAAGGATGGACTTATGTCACTCCGAAGAAATTGCACAAAAAGCATGTCTTCTCCACAAGCTCACAAATGGGAAAGGGGGCAAAACAGCTCCTGTTCACCTCTAGAACAATGTGAAAGTGTTGGAGATAATGAAACTTTGACGCGAAGATCATCCATCCCCATCACGATGTGTGACATCTTCCCAGAAGACTTCTTCAACTACTCAGTCAAGGCTCCTTGCTATGAAGATTGCGAGGAACGACTCTCTCAGATCGCTTGACGAACCAAAGCTCCTTGTCCGCACGAGCCTAAACTGTAGGACACAAAGCTCATTGTCCGCACGAGCCTAAACTGTAGGACACTAGGCTCCTCGCCTGCACGAGCCTAAACTGCATGGCACTAAGCTCCTTGTTCGCACGAGCCTAAACTGCATGAAACAATTCTCCTCGCCCGCACGAGTCTAAACTGCATGGCACAAAGCTCCTGGTCTGCACGAGCATAAAAGACAACATCAACGCTCCTGGTCTGCACGAGCATAAAAGGCAACCCCAACGCTCCTTGCCTGCACGAGCTGAAACTGCAACACGGCACCAAATGCTCCTGGTCTGCACGAGCATAAAAGGCAACACCAATGCTCCTGGTCTGCACGAGCCTAAAAGGTGACAACCCAACGCTCCTTGCCTGCACGAGCTGAAACTGCAACACGGCACCAAATGCTCATGGTCTGCACGAGCATAAAAGGCAACACCAATGCTCCTGGTCTGCACGAGCCTAAAAGGCGACAACCCAAAGCTCCTTGCCTGCACGAGTTAAAACTGCAAACAGCACAAAAAGAAAATACCAAAAAAAAAAAAAATGTATTTGAACTACGTTTTGACTTGATCTCTTTCTTTGGAAGGGTACGTAGGCAGCTTCAGCATTCGATTTCGAGTTCAGTCACATCAAAAAAAAAAAAAAAGGATTTGATTAAAGTCTCATTGGTGAAGGTCAATTTTATTACAAAATTACTTGCAGTTTTCTTTGTACAAATTAAATTACAGTTTCTTTTAAAAAAATAAAAAAATAAAATAATAATAAAAATACATATGTTATCTAAAAAAAAAAAAATGTATATATATATATATACATGTCTGAGCCCAGCTACAAAATCAGGCCCGTCTTCTCAGACCCAAACCATGAGCCCAACAAAGCTCAGGCCCAGCTCTCAAAGCTCCAATCCGAGTTTTCTCCTCCATCCGTGCCTTCGACTTGCAGCAACACCATCACCTTGGCTACTGGAGACGGGTCCGCACCGGCGATACGACCTGTAGCTCGGCAACAAAGGCCAGAAGATCAGTTCCGTATCAACTCCCCATCAAACACCTTCACTCTCCACCACTCTCTCGGCCGCCGCTTCGTCGTCTCCGCCAATC
Organism: Malus domestica; assembly: GCF_042453785.1. Taxonomy (NCBI): domain Eukaryota; kingdom Viridiplantae; phylum Streptophyta; class Magnoliopsida; order Rosales; family Rosaceae; genus Malus; species Malus domestica. The sequence goes on from NC_091668.1 coordinate 7,848,091, forward strand.
CCACATTGTCCAGCACATCCTGAAGACCAACTTCCCCAACTACCAAAAAGGCGAGACCTTCCGCACCACCCTCGTCGACCTCTTCGGCGACGGCATTTTCAACGCCGATGGAGATAACTGGAAGTTCCAGCGCCAAGTCTCCAGCCACGAGTTTAACACCAAGTCTCTGCGTAAATTTGTCGAACAGATGGTCGACACCGAGCTTTCCGACCGCCTTATTCCAATTCTCTCCGCCTCCGCCGCCAGCAGTTCAGTCCTGGACTTCCAAGACATTCTTCAGCGCTTCGGTTTCGACAACATCTGTCGAATTGCTTTCGGGTACGACCCGGATTACCTCCTGCCCTCTCTGCCCGAAGCCAAATTCGCAGTGGCTTTCGACGAAGCCGTGCAAATCAGCAGCGACAGGCTCAGATTGCTGCACCCAGTATGGAAACTCAAAAGGGCTCTCGGAATCGAGTCCGAAAAGCGCCTCCGTGCCGTCGTATCAGAAGTCCGCGAGTTCGCGAAAGCCATTGTCAGAGAAAAGAAGCGGGATTTGAGCGAGGCGAAGGTGTTGGAATCTGTAGATCTGCTCTCCCGGTTTTTTAGCTCTGGCCACACCGACGCAAAGTTCGTCACCGACATCGTCATCAGCTTCACCCTCGCAGGCCGGGACACCACATCGGCGGCTCTAACCTGGTCCTTCTGGCTTCTCTCGCAGAACCCATGTGTAGAAAACGAGATCTTGATGCAGATCAACGAAACGGCGTCGTCTGAGTCAGCAGCGGGAGGAGTTTACGACGAGGTGAAGGAGATGGTGTACACCCACGCGGCGCTGTGCGAGAACATGAGGCTGTACCCGCCGGCTCCCACCGACAGCAAACAAGCGGCAAACGACGACGTTTTGCCGGACGCCACCAAGGCCTCTTCTGATGATCATGCAGCAGCTGAAAAGCATGGCAGTTCAGTACTAGTAAAGAGTGCTGCTACTGCTGCTAAAGCCAAAGACAACCCAGTGATCACTGGAACCAGAAGCTCGAGAAGGACGAGTATGAGTACTGCTCATCACGAGAAAAATAATGGCAGCGCTTCCAAGAAGAAAGCAGCAGCTCCGGCGAAGCCTAAAGTTGCAGCGAAATAACAAGTGCTAAGGCTATGAACACTTGGTGGTTTTCATTAGCGGCGGCGACGTCCTCCTCCGTGACGGAGTTGAGGCTATGAATGGAAGATCGAATCGTCGGCAACTACCGCAGCAGCGACGGTTGGGTCCTCGTGACGGCAGCAGCGAGACTGGTTCGCTTGAACATCCCCACCTGCCTGCTACAGCTGCTGCTGCTTAAGCTCTGTGCAGGATCCAAGGGTCACCATCTGCATGGCACAAAAACATCTCGGCTCGTCCTTAGGCAACGGTGTGTCCTCATCTTCGCAGGAAAACAGCAACGGCAGTGCAATGGTTGTGTAGTCGCTGTGCAATGGCGGCGGTGCAGGGCAACAAGAATGCAGTGGCGGTGCAATGGTGGTGCAGTGGCAGTGGCAAACAGCAATGGCGAAGAACCTCAATAACCGCCGTTAAACGACTAGCCGGTCATGAAGCCTCGACTCCAACTCTACGTCGTCTTCGTCCTCCCTGCAAATTCCCCATCCCATCATCAAAATTTATACAAAAAAAAAATATTAAAAAATGGGATGGTGGAACACTGCACCATAATTAAAGAAAAAAAATATATAATAAAATAATAAAAAGATGATGAAGGAACATGGTGCGTCTGGCACCATATGAAGAAAGGGGAAGGGGTGCAGCTGTCACCATAATTAAAGGCAAAATATATATATATATATATATATATATAATAAATAAAACAAATAATATATTTATAGAGTTATGGTGCATCTGGCACCATGTGCAAAAAAAAAAAAAAAAAGGAACAAATGTATTAAGAGAAATAAAAGTCCATTTTATTTCTAGAAATTTTTACATAAATATGCATTGTACATACAAAAAAAAAATCAAATCAAATCAAATCAAATCAAATTTACAAGAGGGGATCTTCAAGGACGATCAGGTGCCGCCTCACCACTCGGCAGAGCGCCAGAAATAAGAGGCGCTGGAGGTTGACTGTTTGAAGCCTCACCACTCGGCGGAACTCAAGGAAGAAGAGGAGCCAAGGGTTGATCATTTGGAGCTTCATTACGCGGTACAGCCCCAGAAGACGAAGGCAAATGTTGTTGGAACAAACCCACAAACCTCCGATGATCAAGTAAAATCTGACCATCAGATTCCTGCATCTGGTCAATTTTCCTCTTCATGTTTGTGGCATAGTTGTGTGCGAGCTTGTGCAACTGTTTATTCTCATGCTTGAGCCCTCTAATCTCCTGTTTGAGACTCATCACTTCAGCCGCCAACGATTCAACTTGACGGGTTCGAGCAAATAGGCGTTGGGCCATATTAGACACAGAACCTGCACACTGCACACCGAGAGCCAGAGAATCCTTAACAGCCAACTCATCAGACCGTTTGGAAAGTAGTCTGTTATCTCTGGGAGTGACAAGGTTCCGGGCCACCACCGCAGCGGTCATATCATTCTTCACCACTGAATCCCCAACGGTAAGAGGACCAGTGGGGGATATGAAGGATGGGCGCCATATGTTGTCTGGAGAAGAAGGGACTGCCTCTTCACCAAGATTCAAGTCAAAACGACGATCGGAGGGGCCATACATTTTCAAAGGTGTTAAAGAAAGAAGAGTTCGGACAAATCGAGATCTTAGAAGTGCAAGAAGGTACAAGCAAAAATTCAAGTGTGCTTTGAAATGAACTGCCTGCCTCTATAAAAAATCAGTACTCGACGGGATTTCAGAGATCGAAGAGGCGAGCTCAGAATTCGAAGAGGCCATTCAAAAATCGAAGAGGCAAGCTCAGAAATCGGATAAGCATCTTGCTTTTCCAGACGCGTCGACACCCGTCACACGCAAACTCAGCTTTGCGGAAATCACAGGTAATTTGTCGAAGCGCTGATCCCAGATATCGAAGAGGAGCCAGTCTTTTTCAGCCGCGTCATCACCTGTCATATGCACACTCAACTTTGCGCAAATCACGGGCAATTTGTCGAAGATTTTCGGCGAAGGAGAAAGCACGTGAAAGTTTACTGTTCAATCACGCGTTAGTTGCCGACACAAGTGAAAGAATAGTACCTCTACAGGTATTAAGGGACCTCCTATAACTGTCCACCTTCACCTTCCATAGCAAGGCAGACATACAGAACCTTTCTTCATCTCCGAGAATGCCTTCCCAACGAAGCCTCTCGAGTCACTTAGTGTTCCTTATTCATTGGGGTACCTCTGTAAGCCAATAACTTCAAAGCAAAAGTATCTCATATCACCAGGGTAGAAAGCAAGAGTATCTCATATCATGCGTTCTCCCTGTCGTTTCCTTTGTCCTTGCTCCTACCTACAAAGACAAGGATAAAGAAAACAATATGCCGGAACTTCCACTCAAACTCGGGTAAGGAACCGACTGCTTGGAACCCTTCCCTGATTGCCTGCCTAGCACTGCTCTCGAGTACTCGTCTCCCACTGCTGCTGTACTTCCATAGAAGCTGTCACATCTGCCTGGAGAACAGATAAGGCAAGTGAAAATGATACCTTGCAGCATGTGGAGACAACGTGCCGAAGAAACAAGCAGAGAAGAATGCGGCCTGCACAGTCAACTCAGCAGAAGGAGTCCGAGCTGAAGAACTCGAGAAGCTGCCATATCTGCCTGAAGAAACAAGCAGAGAAGAATGCAGCATGCTTAGTCAACTCGGCAGAAAGAGTCTGAGATAAAGAACTCGTTTTGACCCTCAAATTCTTGGGTCGACTTACTAGGCGTTGTGGGCTGCACGTGCTGATTCACCACCCTTGAATCAAATCCTTAAAGACGAAGTCACCAATTGGAAGAGGAGCCCATCAATCTCGAAGATCATACCGTTGACCAAACTACTCAGGTGTGAATTAGAAAGATTGAACAAAGCAACAAGTCGTCACCTTCACCTTGTGCCTGCTTGCCGTGTGTTCGAGTCAGCCTTCAAGAATCAAGCCTTAACGGCCCTCGAAGAAGCTTCCAGCCAAATTCAAAATCAAGCCTCGACGGCCCTGGAAAAAATCACAAGTCCGATTCAAGATTAAGTGTCTACCACCCTTGAATCAAAACCTAGTTCAAGAATAAGCTGTGGAAAATCAACAATTGGAGGAATCCAGAAAATCCTCCAACCCAGTTCAAGATCAAAGCTGTGGAAAGTCAACAAGCGCAACAAAATACGTGCCGATTCACCCACTACCAAAGCCAAATGTCATCTACCACATGAAGTTCCTTGTGGTTCAATTTCAACCTTCAAGATCAAGCCTCGACGACCCTTGAAGAAATTTCAAACGAAAGTTCAAGAACAAGCCTTAACGGCCCTTGAAGAAATCTCCAGCCCAATTCAAGATCAAGCCTCGACGGCCCTTGGATCGACATCTACAGTAAGGGACTTCAAAACACATCTCCTACACGTGACAAGCACATGTATACGACGTGCCTTGAAGTGGGGGCATTTGTAGACATCGAAATTTCGTAAATAAATGTTGACCGATAAATCAAAGTGTCAACGCTCATGTATTACATAAATTTTACACGAAGCGTGTGACTCAACGAAAATTGAAATGAGTTGGAAAAGTCATCAAATAGGACACGTGTCAACACCTGGCAGAAACTACTTATTTCATCTGGGATATTATATTCAAAATTAGGCCTTGGAAAATTCTATAAATACAAGCCCATTTCATTCATTTTGGAGAACCAATTCATATTACACCTTGAAGCTCTGAAGCTCTGAAACCCCGAAGCTCTCAAGCATCCAGGTTCCCGAAGAATCAAGAAAGCTCTCTTCGTTCTTCGTTCATCGTTCTTCCAAGATCAAGCCCCAACGGCCCTTTGGATCAACAGTCATCCACCAATTCAAGATCAAGCCCCGACGACCCTTGAAGAAAGTGTTCTTCGTTCCTCGTTCATCGTTCTTCCAAGATCAAGCCCCGACGGCCCTTGGATCAACCATCCACCAATTCAAGATCAAGCCTCGACGGCCCTTGAAGAAAGCACCATCGTTCATCATCCGTTCATCCAAGATCAAGCCCCAACGGCCCTTTGGATCAACAACGTCGACAAATCCACACATCCAACCGTTCTTCAAGATCAAGCCCAAAAGCCCTTGAAGATCCGTTCATCATTGTTCTTCAAGATCAAGCCCAAAAGCCCTTGGAGATCCGTTTATCACTGTTTTTCAAAGATCAAGCCCAAAAGCCCCTTTGAAGATCCGCTCAAATCCACCTTCAAGATCAAGTCCACGACCCTTGAAGAACGTTCATCCTTAGATCAAGCCCAACGGCCCTTTGGATCAATCACACATCCACAAATACACACCTTACGGAGATCGAATCAGAGGATCAAAATAGAGAGAGATTGTAACCCAAAACTATCAAATACAAATATTTGTTTGTACGCGTCGTTCTTGTCTCTTTCGTTTCAGGAATTTTCCGTGTTCACAATAATATTTAAAACGTGTTTGATAAAATTTGACTTCAATTTTTCATAACAAATATTCAATTTAAAAGAAAAACAAAAACTAAAAACTATAAGTAAAAAGAAGCTTTAATGAAAAATACTTCCCCAAACTTTTTCTTTAAAAAAACACCTAATCACTTTATTTAATAAAAAGAACTTATATTTTATTGAAATAACAAAAAATACGCACAAACAGGTCTAAGTGGTAAAATCACGAGTCGGAAGCAAAGTCCAGTACGCTATGTACTGTCACATCGTCATGGGTGGAATCTTTCACTCATCACACACTTTATTTCCTTTCTCTCTCTTTCCTACTTCTTTCTTCTTCCCTTTCTTTTTTGTCTTTTCCTCCTCTCACTCGTACGCTTCATCATTTTCACTTGACAAGTACTTTCCTTCTCTCACTTAAGGCTAATTTAGCAAGATAAGGATTGTCTGACATTCTACTTCCGATGTCCTTCCATGCCCTTTTGTTTTATGTGGTCATGGTTAAGTCACGTCAATATTTTATATTACTATTCATTTTTGTCTTACTATCTCTATAAAAAAACAATATAAAATGTTAACGTGGTTTAACTGTGACCACACAAAACAGGAAGGCACGAGAGGGCACTGGAAATGGGAGAGCAGACAATCCTTGTCCAATTTAGCATGGTTGTGTTTAAAAAAATTATTTTTATTATACTGTGAGAATAAACACTTGTAAAAAAAATTGTTAAATATTTGGTAAACATTTTTTGTAAAAGTGTTTTTAACAAAAAACAAATATTTGAGTGTGGTAAGCTTTTATAAGAAACTGCTAATAACTAAAAGAATATGGTATTTGTTTGTACCATACTTGACCAATCCCGAAATTACTGAGCACCGGTCAACGTTATACCGTCAAGGACCCAGAAGAGTTTCCCTCCAACCAAGAGGCCAATCACAATGCGACACGTGTCGACATCAGAAGCCAATCACATCGCAACACGTGTCAACATCAGAAGCCAATCACAACACGACACGTGTCAATGTCAGAACAAAGCTAGAAACTCTTCTATAAAAGGAGATCATTCTCCCACAATATTTTCTAATGTCATTTGTATTAAATCATTCACTAGTACTCACCAAATGAGAGCTTGAACCTATGTACTTATGTAAACCTTTCACAATTAATGAGAACTTCTCTACTCCGTGGACGTAGCCAATCTGGGTGAACCACGTACATCTTGTGTTTGCTTCCCTGTCCCTATCCATTTACATACTTATCCACACTAGTGACTGAAGCAATCTAGCGAAGGTCGCAAACTTAACACTTTCTGTTGTACCAAAGTCCTCACTGATTTTGTGCATCAACATTTGGCGCCGTCTGTGGGAACGACACTTATTCCCACTCTCTTCAGCTTTGTCAAGCTGGTTTCCACCATTCGTACACTCTCTTTTGACCAGGCATCCCTTTCCAACATGGCGAGGGGTTATAACGTTTTCAAAGGTTTTTATTAAAACTTTATTTTCAGGCCTATTCACCCTTGTTTTTCACCATTCCAGGTTCTAGTAGTAGAGTTTTCGTACCGATGAGGATTATTGGCAAATCTTGGTGTAAACAATTACCATCGATGGTATAATTCTCACCATATTTTACAGTACTGTACTTATGCTCTGTCATCACATGTGAAATGAGTTTATTCCCGCTCACAGCGCATTCTTGTATTTAGGCACTTTTAGGTTTAAATTTATTCACATTTTCCTCATTACTACATTTTATGGCTTCGTCACCTTCCAGATGTCGATCAGCACAGCTTGATTTGGAGTTCTAATGGACATTCCGGGTCGGGATGTGTTAATTTCCTTAGAAAATATAACCAAGGTGTTTAAGAATTTAATTGATTAAAAGGGATGATAATTAATTAGTTGCCATAAAAAAAGAGTTAAACACTCAATTACATTATTCAATACTTATTTATAATAAAATAATATAAAGTATTAAGTTGGCAACTAAAATACTGATGTAATAAAAGTCAGACTTTGATCAAAAGTTGAAAAACACAAGGTTCAATCAAAGTAATGTCATCACTAGAAGTGGGAGCCCTATTTCGTCATAATAAATAGATTTACCTGCCACGAGTAGTCTAATTAAGAAGTGCGTGCGACAGAGAGCCCGAAGCTACCAAGAAGAAGATGACATTCTACAAAAATGTATGTGTACCATAACAAACATGTACAGCAATGCCTTAGAACATATTTGGATACATCGCATATTTTCACATAAGAAAAATTATGTTCATCGTATTATTCATATATATGCTACAACTACTGTTCTTTTCCTTTCTTGAGGCTAGAAACCTAACATTATGAATTAATATGCAATTGACACTACGATAACAAAGCTCTGATTCTCAACACTACAACAAGAGAGTTCAGATTCTCATCAATGAAATGGTATATATGTTGCAAAACTTAATTCTTCTCTGAACAATTGTAAATTAACTTTCTGATTCCTTTCAGTCCCTCGCAACAATCCAACAAAGCTTTGTACCTACAACTTCCTCCGTTTATTAGATTTGGATTCAGACTTGGCATCATGCACCGGAGAGTTCTGTCTTTTGTTGGATTCACACTCGGCTGGCATTGGAGACGGAAACTCCTCCTCTACACACATCCCGCACACGATGGCAGAAGAGTCATTGACGTAAGTACAGCAATCACAAGGCCAATAATCCCCACTCATCTCCGAAAAATCATTCTCCATCGCTGTTACAGTTCCGCTTTCTGATTAAAACTCCAAACTTTTATACAAAACTTGAAATTTTACATCAAACTTTTTGTGTGTAGGCTGACAAACTAGAACACTGGCTTGACTCTGTAAGCCTATTTTCCTCCAATTCAGTACTGTTTAGTTCTCTCCTCCGTGCTTAGTTTCGCTGTTTTCTCTGAGAATCATTTCACTGGAAAAGCAGACTACAAAATTTAAAGCTGTACTACAATGCAAACAAAGAAATATTCCATGAGAAATTCATGATCATGCACAATTTGCTTACACTTATGAACCAGCATTGTTTCGGTAGTTTCGTTGGTTTATCCCCTCCCTCCCTTAAACATCGTATAGTCATGTTTAATTTGATTAAGCATATTGTTACATGAGCCATATTTACAGATCAGGTTGTGTAAAAATCCTTTTGAAAGGATAGTAATGCTAGAGGTAACTGAGCAAGTCATGCTTTTCTCGTTGTCTGCTAGATTATCGACTTTATGTTTTTGTTATCTTTTCATTAAATTAATTCAAACAACGAAAATAGAAGATATCTGCTTCAACTAACTGTACTTCTCTAAAGAACTTGAATGCTGATCCAAAAGGAATAGGTCCTGGTCCTTTCTCTGGCCTATTTCTAATTTCTGGTCTTGCTTGTTCATTGGCATATTTGGTTGTAAATGCACGTATAGTGGTGGGTAAGCATCCGCGAGATTTGAGCTACACGCGATGACGAGCAATGTTAATCTACACAAAAATGTGGAGATACTTAGCCTAGAGCAAACGAAATTCTAAGCATCATCGCTCCAATTAAGCAAAATTGTAGCTCGGTCAATGGTACACGACTGGTTGTCGTGGAATGTGAATTTATTTCTTAATTATCTGTTAGCATGGCTCTGTCAAATATACATCTGCTCATGTACATATCTATTTCTGAGATACAGGAAGTTGTATTAAGGTCACCATTTGTGTTGAATTCTTGGTTCTGACTTCAACTGAAGACCTCAAACAAGTCTGGACCTCTTTGCATCTGTGCTTGATATTGGAACACTTTAAGATGCTTGCTGAAACATGAAGCCCATTTCGTTCAACTGAAAAGAGAAATACATTTGGGCCTAGATGAAACTCGATACGCATCAGCCATCAAGGACAAACATATGTTTTGATTCTAAAAGATTTGAATCTCAGTATTTGAGCACAATGCCTTTACGAATTGCCCTGGAAAATGGAAATGATAAAAAAACACTTTTAACATCTCACTTAATCATGGCTATTGTTTTAAATTGATTTATTCAATTTAATAGCTAAGAAAAATGTGTGTAGAAGACGCTAAAAAAAGTGTGAAATTATTTCCCATTGACTAAAAATGCAAATACATTATGGGGCAAGTACAGTTTACCACCTTGAAGTTTGCTTCATATAACTCCTTTTGTTTAATGTATATCTTATATAAGCGATATTTCACATTAAAATTAATTCGAACAACGAAAATAGAAGTTTAAACTTGGATGTATAGGGAGAACACATTTATTTATCCAATTTGACCATGCCCAAGACTTCAATCTTTTTAGCCGTCATGTTAATCTTAGCAAATTATAGCTTTGTTTGAGATTCCAAAACGCTCCATAAAACCCTAGTGAGAAACCCCAGTTCACCAATCCAATCCAATCCAATCCATCGATACTTTCTTATGCACACAACATGTTTGATGAATTGGCTCAATTGATAAAGCTTGCATTTTAATTGAATTTGGGAATTTCAAAAAATGACGCCACGTTCATCCTCTCCCCTTGTGAACGGTTTTGCCATTTTAGTTTGGATTATCTCCTGTTGATGCACGAAATCGGAAGATCTTGGAACAACGTAAATCCGACCATGAATCATGCAAACGCCCAAGAACACAAAGATGTATCGTGATTCACCCCAATGTTTGGGCTACGTCCACACTGATGTTGATTGTATTTCTCTGTAACTGTATGTATGGATTACAAGCTCAAGGGGAGTCCCTCTGAGGAAGCGAGTGTTGTCTTTGAGTTGTTTGAGACTTGTATGTTTTGGGGGTATCCTAGAGTCTGATTTGTGAAGGGGGAGGAGTCCCCTTTTATAGAATAAGGGGCTCCTCCTTTTACATAATTATGGGCTGGGTAAATGAGGCCCAAATGTTGAGGCCCAAAGACGAGGCCCAATATATGGTACCAACAGGAGTCCCTCAAGTCTTCAGTCAAGAGAGTCTTTTGGCTGGAGACTTTAAATTCAATCCATGTACGGGTCGAAGTGGTTAGATGTCTTGAACCAGTACTCAACACAAGGCAATGCTCAACATAAATCAATACTCGACTAGAGGTATCACACGTTACAAGACTGCTCGCCTGGAGGTGAGGCTCGTTGCAAGGCTGCTCAGCTAAAGGCTATGCTCGCAGCGAGACGGTTGCTCGGCTGGAGGCAATGCTCGTTGCGAGGCTGCTCGGCTAGAGACTATGCTCGCTGCGAGGCAGCTCAGCTCATGGTATTCCTCATTGCAAGTATGTACTTTATGTCAGCGTGCACTTAGTATGAGATGATTCTCGACATGATTTGGGTCTGCTTGTCGGGTTCGCATATTGGGTTCTTTTAATCAGCAACAATGTTGATCAGTGGAAGTAGTTGCTCAATAATTCCTGACAATAAATGACAGTATAAGTATGACCGTATAATGAATAAATCAAATTGATAAAGTTTGCCAAGGCAATGTATTGTACTATGTGCCTTCTATAAATAAATAATTTATTCAGGCGTGTGGTAAATCACATGTTGTACAAGTGACATAGTTTAATGGCAGTCACAATACTCTAGGCCATGAATAAATATTGCACATGTACTTGGGTTAAATATATGTCACTAGGCAACAAATAATATATATATATATATATATATATATATATATATATATATATATATATATTATATTTTCATTCAAGTTGTTGATATCCAATTTGGTCAGATAAGGTGATAAAATAATTATATAATGTAAATGGTGTAGTGAGTGTACAGACTTTGCCACGTTTTATGGTAAGGATCACTATGATATCACATGTAAAGGAACGATTATATTATTTAACTAATATGCCATCGTGTTAATAGATAATAATGAAGTAATAAAATAATAAAATAAAATAGAAAGGAGAATCTTATCTTGTTCCCGTAGCTTTTTCAGAAAATGGGCAGGGAACATGCACTTCCTTGATGAAAGTTTCATTGTTGGTGGGCATCTTCTTTGGTGGTCGACAAAAGCTATCGGTCCTGATAATAAAGTTATTATCTCTTCAGACAATGGAGTGGGCGGGCAGCCATGCTTTCCACAGCCATGCTTTCTACTTCCTGTCTTGATTTTTCTCCATCTCCAGACATCCTTTTTCTTTTTCTATTCTTTTTCCACCGCACCTCTCTCTCTGTCTCTGTCTCTGCACTGGTGAAATCTGAGTTCTTTCGTGAGTGGGATGCCGAGTTCTGCCATGCATGCATGCATTCGGTCGTCGGAGCCGTAGAGCCCAGGGTACCTCTGGGTCTTGCATTTTGCTCAGCGCCATTGCCAGTGGGTAGCTGATGGCAAAACCGCCACCGCCGTACGCCATGCTGTACGAGAAGAAAATGTTATGCAAGTGGCTCTCTGATAAGCTCCCGATATAATAGTACTACGTGTGGTCGTACTTCTTCAGGACCCGAACGAGGTTGTCGGTAATGAAAACGGTGTCATCGTCGCCCATCACGAACTACCCGACGTCCTTGAGGTCGAGACGCAGCGTTTCGCTCACGATCCGGGATATCTGAATCGTGGACTGGTGGCCCTGTTTGTTCATGTAGGCGAACTCGGAGGTGTCACCGGAGATTTTAATCGGCGAGAGGCCGACGACTTACGGGTTTTTATCTTCTACTTTGTGGTCCAGCCAGACTATCCCGTGTATCGACTTGGGCTTGTACGAGAGCTTGATGTAGTTCTTCTTATGTTTCCAGAGCTTGGCGGAGGCGGCAATGCCGAAAACAATGTCGTTTATCTTTGTCGGCTGGTTTGCTTTATCGAGTTGTTGGGTTTTGAGCTGGAGCATCTGGGAAGTTCTATCTTGGGCGGTGGTGGTGTTGTCGGTGGAGAATGAGGAGGAGAGGCGGAGAACGGTGAAAAGGTTGTTGTCGTCGGAGCATGCGGCGCGTGAGGTGGAGACGATCTTGAGAGTGTAGACGATGTATGTGAGAAAGATGAAGTGGAGGAGCCAGACGAGGAGTTTAGGGGTGGCTCGAGATTGGGAGCCGGGTCTAGGAATTTGGGTCCCTATGGAGCTTCGCATCTGATCCTAAATCATTATCTCTTGATCTTTCTAGCTCCCTTTCATTTTTCTCTCTAAGTCCCTCTCTCCCTCAAAGCTCAAGGCTTTTCGCTGCACTCTATTGATTCTGGTCTCTCTGAAATCCCTGGTTGCAGATCGAGTATGATCTCGGGTTGTGCAAATTCATGGTGGACAATTGTGAGGGTTTCACGGTGATGAGATAGAAAAATGAAAAAGAACCGACATAGCTTTTCATGTCGTTTCCCATAGATGACGCCAAATGTTGATGCACAAAACCGAAAGATCTTGGAACAACGTAAATCCCACCGTGAATCATGCAAACGCCCAAGAACACAAAGATGTATCGTGGTTCCCCCCCAATGTTTAGGCTACGTCCACACTGATGTTGATTGTATTTCTCTGTAACTGTATGTATGGATTACAAGCTTAAGAGGAGTCCCCCTGAGGAAGAGAGTGTTGTCTCTGAGTTGTTTGAGACTTATATGTTTTAGGGCTATCCCAGAGTCTGATTTGTGAGGGGGGATGAGTCCCCTTTTATAGAATAAAGGGCTCCTCCTTTTACATAATTATGGGCTAGGTAATGAGGCCCAAATGTTGAGGCCCAAAGACGAGGCCCAATATATGGTACCAACATCTCCTTTTTTCTATTTGTTTTAATTTGTTCTTGTTGCCATTATCTTTTATCTATCTCTCCTCTCCATAACTACTAACCTTTTAGATAATTATCATGATTTTTTAAATTTAATTATCATGTTTTGTTTCAATACGGTTTCTGTTAAGTTCTTTTTTACGTTTTTGTCCCATTTTTCTTTACTCTTTTCTTTTCTTTTCTTTTTAAATTTTGTTTTCCAATACAGTTTTTTTTGTTAAGATATGGTTTTTTACCAGTTTGTCCTTTTTTTTGGGGTTTTGATTGTGAATGAAACAAATGGGCATTTTTGGCATTTTGGAAAGCTTCTCCAAATTGGGCTCTCACTTTATATATATATATATATATATATATATATATATATATATATGTATGTATATATGTATGAAATTATCATAAACTTATCATACGGTTCCCAGAGGTGGTCTAGCGAGCACAGGTTCTTGGATTCGAGTCTGACCCACGGCTTGCCCTTGCTGCTTAAGACCATCTCCAATGGTGGGCTAAAACCTAAAATTTCCCTTCCCCCCCCCCCCCCCCAAAAAAAATCCACTCCAACCCATGACCTAAAATTAAGGATAAATTACATAGTAACCCCTCAGGTTTGAGGTCTATTACAATCCCATACAACATCTTTAAAACATTTCATTTGCATACCTCACGTACTATTTTATTTCAAAATAATACTTCCGTTAGATTTTCCATCCATTGGTCTGTTAAATGCTGACGTGACTGCCACATTTGTTCTGATGTGGCTGCCACGTGGCAAAAAATAATTTTTTATACATTAAAACTATTATAATATTAACCCTATTTAAAAAAAAACCATTAAAAGTCATCGTCTTCATCTCCACCCAACTTCATATCATTCTTTCTCCTTCTCCAGCCCACCCTTTCCTTACTGTCTCTCTCCTCTCAGCCTCCCCCCACCCGACTCAAAACCCTAAAAAACTCAATTGTAGGAGAAAAAGCCCCATCCTTCAATCTTCATCTTCCTTCCCCAAACCCAGTCCTACACAGACCCATCAACCACCACCACACCAGAGTAATCATGTCCCTCATCTTCCTCGCTGCCCAGACATAAACCTCTACCCAACCCTCATCTTCCTCGCTTCCAATGTAATCCTGTTAACCACACCACGTCGCCGGTTGCAACACTTCTCCTCGCCCACACAAAAATCTCTTCTCTCTCCCTCCTATACCAAATTAAGATCCACAAACCAAGACGACCCACTCAACCTTCTATCTCACAAAATTGAAAAAATCTCATTTGTTTTCTTTTCTTACTTGGGTTTATTGATGTATTTTTGTTGGTTTATTGGGTTATGTAGTTTTGATTACTGGGTTTGGTTTGCATCTGAAAACAAATTAAAATATGGGCAGAGGTCTAAGAGGCGGAGCTGGTCAAGGGAAGCGGGGGAGTCGAGTAGCTCCTAGAGAAGAAGAGAGATGAGAGTGAGGTGGAGACGCTGGAGATGAGAGTGAGGGGTGGGTGGAGGCCAAGAAAAGAAAGAGAGTAAGGAAAGGGTGGGCTCGAGAAGAAGGAGAAAGAATGATATGAAGTTGGGAGGCTCTGGAGGGAGAAGGAAAGGGGATCTGGGTTTGGGTTTTTCTGGTTTTTTTTCTTTTTTTTTAAATAGGGTTAATATTATAATATTTTTAATGTATAAAAAATACTTTTTTTCCACATGGCCGTCACATCAGCGCAAATGTGGCAGCCACGTCAGCTTTTAACAGACCAATAGATGGAAAATCTAACGAATGTATTATTTTGAAATAAAATAGTACGTGAGGTATGAAAGTGAAATGTTTTAAAGATGTTGTATAAGATTGTAATAGACCTCAAACCTGAGGGGTTACTATGTAATTTACCCTAAAACCTAAAACCCAAATGGAGGGAAAATACCGACTCAATTTTAGGCCACAAAGCAAAATAGGCCCCACCAATTGAGACTGAAACCGAGGCTGTGAACCCCACTGCCCACTCCTTACTTGCCTACTCGTTGTACGCGCTAGGGTTTTTCAAAATTTTGTACCAACCCACATGGGGTTGTTCCCCCACTGTCAGACCATCAAGTAGCCATTGGGCTACTTTTCTTCATCCAACGGTTCCATTTAAAACCTAAATTTTATGGGCTAAATATTTTTAGGTTCTAAGTCACCATTGGAGATGGTCTAAATGGAGCAGATTGACAGGACATGGGTGCAGAGACCGGCAGATGCCTCTGACATTGTCGCCGTCGAGGTTGTACTGGTTCCACCGGTGGTCTATGCCTCCACGTTGCCGATGAAGACCAGAAGGAACTGCGGTAGGGAGCCCAGCTCGTAAATCTTTTTCCTTCTTTGTAATTCTAGTTCTCAATCCTCTTTCTCTAATCTCCCTCCCTCCATAGGTGCATGGTTCTATTTTTGTTTTTACTTTTTTGTTTTTTTTTAATTTTTATTTATACAAAAATAAGAATAGTTTATTATTATTTAAATGTTTTAACTCACAAGGTAATATTTAATTAAACTTGTGGGACACAGTTATGTGCTACATCAGCATTTACAGAATTTTTGACAGAATTATGATGGAACAACTACATTGATTTGCGACACCCATTTTCATGCACTACATTAATCAATTTTCAATTTCAAAAACTATTTTGATGGGATGGGTCAATTCCAACGACTATTTGTGACAAAAACCCTAATATATATTTGTGTTCGTTGATTTGAGTGTATTAAATTATTGGAAAAATTAGTATCTAGTCCTTAGTTACTAATGTTCTTTGATTGAAACCTTATTAGTTTTCAGATTTTGATCGAGGTCCCTAGCATTAATGCAATAATGAATTTATATGTCAGTTACATAATTTCCAAAATAAAACAAAACAAATTAGAATAAGTTTGTACCCCTTAATTTTTTATAAAAAGGTTTGGAATTTTTTAATTTTATATATTGTCACAGCCCGTCCCGGGATTTTATATATCGGGGACGTGAAATGACGGAATTAACCTTGACGGGTATTAAGGTATGTGTGTATGTGACATATTATTTGGACTAAATTCACATAAGCTTTTGGAAATAATATAAGTTGGATTAAAAATGTGGGTTTGTAATTTGTGTGGCTAGGGAGTTAAAAAAATTAAATGGATGGTGATGGTTTGAGGTGGACCACACACACACAGTCAACCCTTCTCTCTCCCTCCCCCGTGCCCTCTCTCTCTCTTCTCCGTTCAGTCTCTCTCTCTCCCTCTCGAATTGTACGGACAAGGGCCAATACCCTAGAACTTTCACGGATCGATGCCAAAAAGGTATGGTTTTTCATCCTTTCGACCTCCTGAATCGTTTGGTACTAGTTTTAGCCCATGAAACTTTCGAAATCACGTGAAACCCGAACCCCATTTTTATGTCACTGTTGCCGAACCCCATTTTTATGTCACTGTTCATGCAATAGTGATATGTTGATTTTCAGGGAATTCTAAGCTTATAGTGAGCTTAGTGAGGTCCCAAGGAAGCTCGGAGTGCTTCGTTTGAAGGTTTTGGACGTAGGGATCACTGGGTTCGAAATTGGCCGGTTTTCTTGGAATTTCTCCTGTGAGATTTTGTAGTCTTTAGAGCCTTAAAGTAGTATAATGTGAAACTACATGCTTAGGGCTTCATTTTGATATAAAATACGAAGAAAATAGTTGAGAAATGACGGAGAACAAGGAGATTGAAAAATCTCCAGTTTTCCGGCCACCGGAAAACTCAGTCCGGCAAACCGAGGTAGGAGACGCGCGTGGGGGGCGAGTGAACCCGTGCATGTCCTGGCGCGTGGGGGCGCGTGCAACCTCAGAAAATTTTTCTAAAAATTTCTCGACGTCCGTGACGTCGAGTAGGTCGATGTGGTATATTCATATACCCAATTTGAGCACCGTATGAGAAGTTATTTCGAATTATCGGTTATGTACTTTAATTAACGTTTTTACAGTTGTTTCGCATATAGGTGACACCTATCCCAAGGACGAGCGCATCCAGGGACGTCACGGGGGTTACGACCCATCGACTTACCAATGAGTGGGCAGTTTTGTTTTTCGTATTACCTATATACTATTGATTTTCCCAGAAATTGAACTTATATGAAAGTATGTTTTAAAATGCCATGCATGCATATTATAAGATATATGAATTGATAATTGATGCATATATATATATATATATATATATATATATATATATGTGAATTGGTGCTGTGGACGCACATGTGAGTATCAGGTGAGTTTTATATATTCATGTGAATCATTTATAATGTGAATTGCATTGAGAGCTCATAACCTGCACCCTTGGTGTTAGTGCTTATATTATTCACCGCACCGCACGCTCACCTTGGATCCAAGTAGGTGCATTTCGTACAGACCATGTGAGGGTTCCGACATGCTGTCGTATAGATCACTAGAGGTGGTTCCGACTAGTAGATGACTTTAGATTATGTGCGCAGATGATTGATGAGAGAAGCACTAGAGCGTATTCTTACACCTTTCTTATCGTATAGACTACTTTAGGTAGTTCCGATTTATGTGCAGAGTAGTACCGTACAGGTCACCGTGGTAACTCTGGCTGGGTTGGATATTGAGCTATAGAATGAACCGTACAGGACCAACTGAGGGGTCTCCGGTTATTTCACTATATCACATGTTATATTGATGCATCCATATTCTGTCATTGACATATATTGCTTGGCATATTTACTGGATTTTGATAAAGATTGATGTTTTGAAAGATTTGAACAAATATTATGATATTATGTTATTTTCTGGGAAAGTATACAGGTTTTACAGTGAAGGGTTAGAAATGTTTTAAATGAAATGTTTTGGAAAACTTTGGTTTTTACTGACCCACTCAATTTTGTTTTACGCCCCTCCAGGTTCTAGATAGCAACGTTGGTGGCCCACGAGGATCCTCATGGCGTACTGACAGACTACATAAATGTAGGACTCACCTGCGGGTGTTGTAACTTAGTTATGGTCCTACTTGACTGCACCTAGTATCTACGCTCTGAATTTGTGTGTTTTACTGTTAAACTCACTCTAACATGCTAGTTGGATATTATTGCTAGTAGTTGGTTTAAATTCCTTCATATTTCTCATATCCTTTGCTTCCGCATCGCACTTTTGGTTACGTCACGCTCACGTGACGATCATCACGCCTTGATTCTAGGATCGGGGTGTGTCATATATACCCATTCATGTAAATTTTCAAAATTTTAATCTTAAAATGTACTCATTCTTAAATATACCAATTTGTTGTAGTAAAATGTACCCCTTTTTTTATATAAAATCTATTCAATTTTTTTCTAATCCATTTTTAAACTTATATGGATACATTTTTTTTTATTTGAGAATGTATCCATGTCAAGTTTAATCAAAGAAATTTACTAATGTTATCAAGCCTAATATCTATTATTTTTTGTGTGGTTTTGAAGAATGTACCCATATTTTAGTACAATAATTTTTTTGTTAATTTTGATGTATGTAACCATGTTTATATACATACATATATATATATATATATATATATATGTGTGTGTATATATACCCGCACAAAATATCTGGAGAGTATAATTTATATTTTAATAATTTTAATCCACAAATTATGGGTTTTTTTATTTATTTAAAATCTCATTAATACAAACAACTATAAATTTCAATTTTTAATTTAAAAAATATAGTATCACATTAATTTCAAGGATTTCGATCAAAAATTGAAAATCAACAAGGTTTCAGTCAAAGAATATTGATAGTTAGGGACCACATCCAAAGTACGCTAAATTATTATTTTTTGTTCATTTGTTTTAGGCTTTGTTTTTTTTTTTATTATTTATTTTGGTCAAAACTTTTAGGCTTTGGTTGCTATGAGCCAAGTGACAAAACAAATCCACAAGAACAACCCTGACTTCGTTCCTTCGGTGCAAAATACAAGTTGTATGAGCGGTTCCTATTTATATCACTGGGTACCGGTACAACATCTGCGGAGAAGTACGATGCCAAAGAAGCATCACAGCGGGGTGCTTTGAAATGGTTGATTGGATTTGATTTTTCATCTTCTCTGATAGATATATTCAGTCAAGCAAGTAGCGACATGGTGGATTTCCACCTTGCTACCGTTTTTCAAGCTATACAGTCTCCAGACAATTATCTTCGAATTCAGGTATATATGTGTGTGCACGAACGCAATCTTTTTACGAATCATTAACATTTTGATTCAACAAAGTAAAAAAAAATACTACTAGATCCCAAATGATCATTTTCGCACAGTGAATTAACCTAGCTAGTAAGATATGTAGAAATTTTAATGCGTAATAGTGAAAAATGAATGCATGCAGGATGACACACTGAGTGGAACTCTAGCTTCTGTGGATATTGCTACTTCAGAAAACTTGAATGATCTCGTAAAAGTGGGCAGAAATTGTTAACGAAACCAGTTTCAAGGGTTGACTTTGATACTGGAAAAGCAAAGTCTGTTCATCCTAAAATTACAAATTAAAAGGCTCTGATAAGGATCCAAGTGAACAATGAATCAAAGGCCTCAATGTTGCCACTTGTCAATAGAAAAGATGGGTTGTTATAGGTAGTCATGAGGTTGTTAGAATCTTGATGGGTTGTTATATGGGTTGGTATAGGTAGTCATGAGGTTGTTAGAATCTTATCCAAGTGGTTAGCTTTTCATTACAAGATTAGTTAGTCTGTTAAGTTTCTTTACAACATACATCACCACTGTAAAAGATTACTTGATCATTAAGAAATAACAAGCTTTCTCTCAAAAATTATCGAGCTCTCTTTCTCTCTGTTCTTCCTTAAATTTCCTCTTCATTTTCTTCAATCTACACGTATACGGCTATAGACTATTGAATTTCGATCAGTTATTTATTTGTTTATGTAAAATTAAAAAGCTACCATAGAGCCATGATGAAATGGTAGCTAAACAATTGTTTAATTGTCTAGTAATTCAGTACTGAAATTATTTTCTCTCAATAAATACTAATTAGCATGTTGGTTCTGATATGAGCCTTGTTCCCTTCATTGTTTGTTCATGTGACGGTCGAGTTGGAGTAAACTGATAGCTCTAGCGAACCTGACCAAGTCAAAGTTCCTGTATTCTTTATGCAAGAGTATATAATAGTAGAAAAAATAGCTTAAGCAACAATTTTGTCGCTTAAAGAGTCTTTGCGAGACAAAACTAGGAATCCGTCACGGAAATGATTAAAAACTTAGTACGATGAAGTAATTTGTCGCGCAAGGACTTTTTGTGCAACGCACAAAGTCATGCGTTGCGCAAAGGGGAAGGAAAACGGCGGGTGAGAGGCTTTTTGGTGCCAACAACTTGCACGATGAAATATTTGTCGTGTAAAAGGACCACTGAATGGTCGGTGCGCATTGAATTCGTCGTATTTACTACGTACTTTACGCGACGGATTGGTCGTCACGCAAGGTTTTGGGGGATCAAGGTTTTGTCGCCCAAAATCCGGTGGGTTCTTTATAAGCACAGTTCACTTTCACTTTCACTTTTTCTCACATTGTTTTCTCACAACCCTAAATTTCTTCCCGTTTTCTTCATCCCAAACTCCTCTTGTTTTGGTGAGATGGCTGATTCTAATGCTCGTACAACTAAGCGATGCGAGGGAGAAGGATTTGGGAAAAGTAAAAACTCAGTTTATGTGAATCTAATATTTATATTTTCGGCAAACAATTTTGGATGTATCACTTACTTTGAATTTGAAATTTATGTTTTGTATCCGTAGATTAAAAACACTAGGAGAGTGTTGGTGCGGGCTTGAATGGAGGAAAGGGTGGAGTATCCGCAAATCATTTATGATCATATGAGGAAAATGCGTACGACAAGATGTTCAGAGTTTATGCACTATGCTAGGGTACTAGTGCGGACCAACTGTTCTACAGAGTGGGCATCTTGGAAAGATGTGCCTGATGATCTAAAGAAGTCTATGCTGGATGAATTATTAGTAACTATGAATTAGTAAAATAAGAATTATTTTTGTTAAATAGTATGTTATAATGATTAATTTGTAATTATTTTTGTGTAAAAGTGTAAGTATATTATTGATGTTACTAACCAAGACTTGATGAACCAACATCGTAGATTATTAATTAAGGGTTATGAACGAATAACATATTTTTATATTTATGTATTTGAGGATGATTAGAGCGTGTGGCTGTTAACCACAAGGTCGGAGGTTCGAACCCTCCTTCTAGCGGTTTTTATTTTGCCGACCCCACTTAGTGGGAAAAGGCTTTGTTGTTGTTGTTGTTGTTGATGTATTTGAGGATGATGTTTTTAATTATCTGTGTAATATGTATTTGAATTAAATTTTCAATTTAATTGGTTAGTTGATTAATTTGATCTGTTAAATTTGTTTTAAGTTCTTAAAAGATTAAATATTGCATTTAAGTATTTGTTTGTAATTATGAATTTTACGTAAGCATAGAGTACTAAATGAATTACTCTTTGTTTAGGTAAACTTCATAATTACAAACAAATATTTAAATTCAATACACTTCGTCACTTAAGTGTTTACACGACAAAAGTTTTGTCGCATAGTCATACACCCAACGAAATGAAGTTTGTCACGCTAAGTGAGTTTGCGCAATGGAAGTTGTGTCGCACAAAGTGGGCACAAAAGGCAGGTACATTTCGCGCCAATTTTCAACGGTATATGTTTTGCAAGGCAAAGGCTTCGATGCGTAAACAACTCGTCTTAATAATCAGATTCCTAAGTTGCAGAGGTAGAAACTGAAATTTTTGCAGCAGCTGCCTCTGACAACACTGCAAAAATCTTCCCTCCCTTCATCTCAATTCCCATCCTCTCTCCCTAAATCGATCTATCCCCCTCTATTTGGTAAGAGTTTTCGTTTTGTATTTCAAAATTTCATTGTGAATTGAAACTAACACCATTAAATTTGTTTTCTATAAGGTTGTTGTATACGATCATCACTCAGTAAAATGAAATTAGAAGTATATTCTTTGGATTTCAAATTTTGTATTAATTTAAATTATTTAAGTTGTTTCTAAATTATGGTCTCATTTAAATTGTTTGCATGAAGACATTTTTGCACGTTATGTACAAAATTGTTTTATGTTGTATAGAGTTAATAGTAATTAACTTCGTACGTGTATTTTCAATTAAAGTTGTACGTGTATTTTCAATTAAAGCTTAGTCTCCCATTCGAGGACTCGTTGGATTTCACACATGGATGCGAAACCATGACTCATGTTCAATTGATTCTTGAATTGTCCCATTATTTGGAAAATTTGGGAATGCATACTTATGCGGCGTAATTTAGGGTTCCGAATTAGGTTTCGATCATGGGAATTTCGGTCACATCTCTTTAAGTTTTTCGAGTGCTAGATAGGTAGTTTATATCTACGTCGTGTACTTCAAGAACTATAGAGAGATGTTGCCGGAATTGTCCTACGTCGAAATGTAATTCGATGGAGCCGTAAACGATGTCACATAACTATGCATTCCCAAATGGGATAGGGCCCTGATCTAAGGCATAAGGTGACAATGCCTTGTTGAAGTTGTTGTAATCATTGGAATTTTATTGTGCTTGCAAACATTATGTATAGACAGTGGATACAACAGCCCAACAAATGTGCAGTTAAATATTTGGATGGAATAAATGACTTTATTGAGTTCACATCCAGACACAACCCAAGGTCAACTAGAATCCGATGTCCATGTAAGAGGTGTAACAACACGTTAAGGGAGACTTTTGAAAATGTTCGGTATCATTTTGTAAGAAATTGGATGATAGAGACCTATACTATTTGGAATCATCAAGGGGAACAATTAGACCATGCTTCGTCATCAAATGTGACTAGAGTAGACAATGTTGAACCTAATGTGGATCCTAACAAACATGTTATGGATATTCTAAATTACGCTTTTCCATTTCCCTCAATGAACACCAACCAGGAAGGGGATGATGACGTGCCTCCACCCATGGACAATGAAGCTTTCGAACAATATGAAAAAACTATTAAAAAGTGCCAACCAAGAATTATACCCAGGATGCGAAGACTTTTTGGTGCTCACGGCCATTACAGAGTTGATGCGTGGCAAAATAAAATATCAAATGTCGAACCAATGTTTTAACTACTTTTTGGGGGGTTTTCAAGAGAATGTTTTCGAAGGAGAATAGTTGCCGAAATATCATAAAAGTGCACATAAGGTGTTGAATAGTATAACAAACATAACAGACATAACAAACTTAAATCAATCTAACAACCTCTCAACTTACTTGCTGACGTGGCACTCTAGTGATGTGGCAATAAATTCAACATGATACTTGAAGTAAAGCACACTGCTAGCTCTAGCTAACCTGACTAAGTCAAAATTCCTTTATTCTTTGTTTTTTTTATTTTTTTGATGAATTATTCTTTATTCAAGAGTATACAGATAGTACCCAAGTTTTTTATTTTCGCATTTCCTTTTCCTTCTAGGGTAATCCCATGAATCAAGAAATATAACATAGATATCCCAAATAATTAATTGAAACAGACCATGCTCGTAGTTGAGCCAAACAAAGAACATTACTGCAAAAACTGGATTTTTGGTATATGGTGTAACCGAGCCATGCATGAATTATTAAGGAACTAATGTTAAAAAAGAAAAAGAAAGTTCTATTTTGCAGAGAATACTCACACATTTCAGTAGCCAATTTATTATAGTCTAGACTTCGACGGGTTGACCCAAGAAAAAGAAGTAATCCCGATAATTTTAGTAGCCAATTTAGTAGTCTCTGGACTTTGAAGTCCATGGAAGAACTTGTCGTTGTGACTTTGGACATATGTAAAGAATTTCTTTCCACATTAGCTAAACTATATATGGTGTACGCGTAAGATGCATCCATGGAAGAACTTGTCGTTGTGACTTAGACATATATAAATTTTATTTCCGCACTAGCTATAAGATATATATAGCTGATACTAAACTGAATGTGTACAAGAGGTAAAGTTAATATCATAGTTGTTATGTCAGGAAAAAAGGAAAAAAGAAAAAAAACATAAGAAATATGGAGGCACAATAAACCTCACTAGTCACAACCTTTCGAGATAAAATTAATCAACGATAGGAATCTAGGATGCCTTCAGATGAGTGACTTTACATTTCCGTTGTATTTACTATTTTTTGGCTCTTATTAATAACTATAGTTTGGAGTCTTTTGACCCTTGACCAACTTATGGTTCACATCTGTATTTCTTTTAGAAAACTTTCTCAAAATAAGGACTAAATTATAAAAGGGTTTTAATCACAAATGGTCCATGACATTGATCAAACACATCATTTTGATCCCTAACATCGAAAATCAATAGAAATGGTCCTTGAGATTGTCCACCATCCATCATTTTGGTCATTCCGTTAAGTGTCCCGGAGCTCTTGGCCGGAAGTTTGGCAATATATCAAAATGAAGATAGGAAAGTATAGAATAAGATTATACCATTTGGAAGCCCAATGGTTGCCGGAGATGGCCGAAAAATAGCCTTAAATTTGACTGGTTCGAGCGAAAATTGGAAAACTCGCCGGAAACTGGATAAACTTTAAACGTTCATAACTTCTTCAATACGCAACGAAATCAAGTGATTCAAAAACAAAAATTATACTTCTCGACGAGACAAAGAGAATGATACCCTTTTTTTTACAGCTAACTAGCCGTGGTTTGGCTGGAAAACGGTTAGAAAGTGGCTGTCTTGGTCTAGAGTTAGCCACTTTCGAGCCATTTTGGGGCCAAACCACAGAGAGTTAGCTGTCAAAAAATGTACCATTCTTTTTGCCTCGTTGAGAAGTATAATTTTTGTTTTTGAATCACTTGATTTCGTTGAGTATTGAAGAAGTTATGAACGTTTAAATTTTATCCATTTTCGACGAGTTTTCTAATTTTCGCTCGGACCAGTCAACTTTGATGCTATTTTCCAGCCATCTTCGGTAACCATTGGGCTTCCAAATATGTATAATCTAATTCTACACCTTCCTATCTTCATTTGAATATATTATGGGTTGAATTTGGTTAAGAAACAATTGAGTTACGAAGTTTTAAAAATTGCCCAAACGTCCGGCCAAGAGCTCCGGGACACTTAACGGAGTTTTTAATGGAAGGACCAAAATGATGGATGGTGGACAATCTCAGTGACCATTTCTATTGATTTTCAATGTCAATGACCAAAATGATGTGTTTGATCAATGTCAAGGACCATTTGTGATTAAAACCCATTATAAAAAGAAGCATCTCCATTTTGAGGAATCTCACATATACTTCTCAAACCATCCCTTGCTTAGACTTTTCTTTCTGTTGAGAAATCCATAGCTTAGACCTAATGCTGAATTGTTGATGTTAATAGTGGTAATACATGCACGATGTAATAGTGGAGATTAATTTGACAAGTGAAGAAATAAGTCATGATGATAGCCAAAAGAAACAGTCAAAAGTTAGTTAGACAAGCTTACCTCTGCAATTTTCTTCTACCTTTATTTATAGATGTTAGTTTTCCTAAAGTGTAACTATAAATACCAATGTAACTTATCATTTCATGAAATCATATTTTCTTTCTTCTTCTGTTTTCCTTGTATGGTATGAGAGCTTGAAATTAAGAAAAGTAGTAACAGTATATGATTTATGCTTGAGAGTGTACAACTATGAGTACTTAGTGAAGTCATCAACAAAAAATGACATAAAATCAAAAACCACTAACATAATTAGTGAAGTCATCAACAAAAATGACATAAAATAAAAAACCACTAACATAGTAGTGGAACTGATCCCCAAACATCAGAGTGTACTAATCCTAAAGGCATAGAAGTATTACATAGAGAAACAGTGAAAGGCAATCTAGCACATTTGCCTAAAACGCAATTGGAACAAAAAAATTGTTGAACTGAATTATAAATAGGTAAAGCAGACTTAAAAAACACAAAGCTTAAAGTCCTGAACATTGGATGTCCCAAATATTGATGTCAAATCTAAGAAGAAGCCTTTGTTGAAGAATTAACAAAAATCCTTGAAGGAGACAAAGAAAATGCACGAAAAGGATTAAGACTTCTCTGCCAGTAGGACCTCTAAAAAGCATCCTCCCCATAATAGGATCTTTGACAAAGAAGTTAAAAGGATTTAAAGTCAATGACCACCAATTATTAAGTAGAAACATATTGGCAAAGAAAGATCATGTTTCAAATGAGGAACATACATTACATTCTTTAAATGAAAAGTAGAATGTGGTGTTTTAAGTAAGGAAGAACCATACTAGAGAATAGATAGACATTGACCATCACTAATGTAAACCTTGCCAAAATTAGACTTGGCATTCGTGTCATGTTTCCATTGTTCATGTAATTTTCATGTTATACCCGATATCTTCAGGAGTCATATCGTGTAACACTAGTTAAAATGAATGGCTAATATTACCTGACCAGTTACCAATTAAGGAAAATATATTTTAAACCAGTAAATAATCAAATGACAAACATAGTACTAAATTAGTGTATACATACCACATTGTCCCATAAATATTACTTTAAAACATGAAAATGAATTTGTCTTTCAAGTACTACATATCATAAATAAGAGTCTAATGAAACAACATCAGTATATTACTACAAGCAGTTGATTGTCGTTTTGCATTTACACTTCATTATTCTCATCAAATTTTGTGTTTTTTTTTTTTTTTGGTTTTTTTTTTCAGATTTTCTTTTTTGAAAACGTGATCTTTTAGAGGATACAGGAAGATAAACGGTACGGATCATTGATATTACGTTCAAAGTTTTAGTGTTAGTGAAAATTGCTTGATTATAAAGCCTCTACAAACTATATGACATTAACTCATATTTCAGTTAACCGTAACTGTTCATTTTTTTATATCCGCTAAAAGATCATGTTTTCAAAAAAGAAAATCTAAAAAATGAAATTCAATGAGAAGAATAAAGTATAAATAACAATCAACCGTCAAATATGAATCTATAGGATGGATGAGTGACATTGGCTATAAGATGGACAAGTGGCACTAGCTCTGCTGTTATTTGCAAAATTTATAAATTATGGAAAAGTACGTCTTCCGAGGCAAAGCAGTTGGATGAGTGAAGTAAATTTTCATCGAGAATTTTTTTTTTCTTTTTCAATATAATTGTACGAACAATGTAGTTTTAGTAATGAAATATTTTTTTTAAATATCAATATAATAAAATTTGGTTAATTAAATTTAAACATATATATTTTAATATTACATAAACCTTGCCCTCAATCATCGGATTGATGTTATACTTTTTTTTTATGTTAATAAAGCTTACCCAGTGACACAGGTCGTCGGGTTAAGATTTTAAATTTTAATTTTTTTAATTAACAAAGCTTGGCCAACAAATTCGTCGTCGGGAAACATTTAGGTTTTATATTTTTTATTAAAATTTTAAATTTTGCCCGAGGAAAGGATTTCGTTGGGCTACAATTTTTCGCCGGGTCTCTTTGGTCAACGCGAGTTTGCCTGACGAACGATCGTTGGTAAATTCATCGGGGCAAGTGCATTTGCCCGACAAATACTATGGTGTCAGGTCAAATGTCTAATGACGAGTTTTATGCGACGAGTTTTCCCCAACGGAGATCTGTCGCCTTAAATTTTAGGAGACGAACTCCTACTTTACCGGACGAATGTTTTTGGTTTGGCTAGTGGTGATGTTTTTTTTTTTTTGGTAGTGTGTTATGTCAGGGAGAATAGAAAAAAAAACCATAAGAAATATGTTGGGGTATAGTATGTGAGGTGTATATTCAATAATTTGTGAGGTGTGAATAAAACAACCCATAACCAATTACACCCGAATACTAAGTTGGATATTAAATTAAATATTTTTATATTATACGGTGGGTTCGGTTACAGATATTAAGAACCAAAACAAAACCATTTTTTAGCTTGGGGTTCGGTTTCAAACTCAACTTTTTAAATCCACAATAATCGAACCATTCGGTGCAATTTGATTTAGTCCATGTTTCGGTTTTAATTTTCGGTTCCAAGTGTCCACCCCTAGAACTTGTCATTGTGACTTAGAAATACATAAAATTTCTTTCCACATATAAACTTGTCGATGAACTTGTCGTTGTGACTAATATATATATATATATATATATATATATATATATATTACTAAACTGAATGTTTACAAGAGGTAAAGTTAATATCAATGTTGTTATGTCAGGAAAAAAAGAATATATATATATAGCTGATACCAAACTCAATGTTTACAAGAGGTAAAGTTAATATCAATGTTGTTATGTCAGGAAAAAAAGAATATATAGCTAATACTAAACTGAATGTTTACAAGAGGTAAAGTTAATATCACTGTTGTTATGTCAGGAAAAAAAGAATATATATATATATTCTTTCCATACTAGCCAATATATATATATATATAGCTGATACTAAACTGAATGTTTACAAGAGGTAAAGTTAATATCAATGTTGTTATGTCAGAAAAAAAAAAACAGAAAAAAAAAGAAAACATAAAAAATATGCAGGCACAATAAGCCTGACAAGTAACAATCTTTTAGAGAGAAAACTTACGATTTGGAATTTAGGATGCATGGCTACAAATGAGACACTTTACAAATGAAGTTTCCGTTGTCTTTACTATTTTCTGGCTCTTTTTATTTATGACTAGTTTTGACCGTTGACCAACATAAGGAAATATAAGAAACATGCATGCATGCACAAAAGACTTAATGCTTCAATTGTTTTGTTTTTTTAGTCGATTTTTTTTTAAAGTCGATTAATGCTTCAATTGTTGGTTTTAATAGTCTTGTGCATGTACGGATGCAATAGTTTATTACCTTCTTGCTAGTTGAATATTACTGTTGAATTGTGATGATCAGTGCGTACGTACGTAGCAAACAATATAGGCTGTACGCCACAAGTTTCTCTATATAAAGCCCTACAACTCCAGGTTCATAATATACCTGCATTCCCCCTGATCAACAGCCTTCCTCTCAGATTCTTAAAACCTCTACTTACTATCTCAGTTTTACTTCCTAAGTATTAAGTCTTGTGCATCACCTTGATATCTTCCAACACCATTTATGGCAAAATCATCCCTTCACTCTACCACTAATGGAAGCCTCATCACTGTTCTTAGCATTGATGGAGGTGGAATAAGAGGGATTATTCCTGGAACTATACTCAGTTTTCTGGAGTCTGAGCTTCAGGTAAAATGATCAATGCATGAGAACTTCATATATGACTGTTAGGCTAATTATCTTAATATCTAGATGTTTGTTCATAAAATTGAGGTTCCACCCTTCGGTAAGAATGGGGTCGCTCAACTCTTTATAAGCTCTTGCAAGGTTTGACAAACTTCCGAATTGAGACATTTATTCACGGATTTGATTACAATACTTACATTTATTTAATACAATCACCATCTCAACGGTCAGATAATGGTTGTATTAAATACATATATTCACATGAATTATATCTGACTGTCAGATGGTGATATAGTTTGAAAACATATAAGTATTGTAGCCAATCCATTTGTTCACATCCTCACATGTCTCCTCACATATGGATAATTTTTTAGTCTAACATGTAGATGTGGCCATTGAGATTTACATATGGGTAAATTGGTTTTGATACAGCGAAGAAAGTTGAGATTCTATAAATTAATTGATAATATGGAAGTGGCTCTAACTCCATATCAGCCTTTGCAAGTTTTGGTATATATACTTCTGATGTGAGGTATTTCTTGCAAGCATTGATGTGATATCAAAACTCATTTATTTTTTTTTACCAAAAGAACTCATTTAATTCTAAGTTAAGGTTGTAGGTTAAAAATAATGGTTTTGTAGCCTCATTTAAACCCAGAATTTAATGTCACATCTAGCTAGCATGTCTGCTTCCAGTTTAATATAGCCTGTCAAAGTGTTAATTGAAAAAATTGTGTTATTGCTAGAGGAAGTTTTGTTTATGATCCTAACACCATGTTATGGTGTTTCTGATACGATTCACCCAAATCATAACATGTGATGTGCAGCGAGTTTATAACTTCAGAGTGTACATAGTATCAAGAATTATACATGTGTTTTAATTCTGGTAGATTTATATAATAACACCAAGTCATGGCGGCTATATGCAGAAACTGGATGGTAAGGATGCAAGGCTCGCAGATTATTTTGATGTGATTACAGGGACGAGCACAGGTGGCCTTGTGACTGCCATGCTTACCAACCCAGATGAAAATAAGCGTCCCTTGTATGCTGCTAAAGATATTACCGCTTTTTATCTTGAAAACTGCCCTAAAATTTTCCCTCAGGACAGGTATTATCAGATATATTATTAGCCGTTAAATTTGTTAAATAATGTTATATGGTGACCATTAACTGAAATATAACTAGCTATTTTCCCATTAACAACAGTTCTATTGTTGCCAACTTGAAAGTTTTGGGAAAACCAAAATATGATGGGAAGTATTTACATTCCCTATTAAAGGAAAAGTTGGGAGACAAGCACTTGCGCCACACCTTGACTAACGTTGTAATCCCAACTTTTGATATAAAGCGGCTCCAACCAATTATCTTCATCAGGTTTGTTTATCTCTTAATTGGAACATTATACATACATATATTGGACAATATTTTTTTTAGCGAGCGTATGCTATTTTGTACCCTCAAAAATCAAACTGATCAATAATTAAGCCAAAAATTTCATGTTTATGTTCTTATACTAAGAATGTTGGGGTCCCACCATAATGTTGAACCTCCAACTAATATTGAGGGTTTTTGTGATAAAACCCCATAGTTGTAGTACTGTGCAGGTGATAATTACCAAGTTGGGGGTAATATCGATGTTGTTGGAAGTGGGACTTTGGCCCATCTCTCTGATAATTCTACCGATAAACCCCATTCGCAATATAAGGAGTAGCCCAATTACTTATAAGCACATGCAATGTCCCTCATTTGTCTGATGTGGGAGTTATACTCTCAACAATATATTCTGATCTGCTCTTTGCAGTGGTTCTTGATTTTGTGTATGTATTTCTATCATGATTTTAGTTGAAAAAGAACAATAGCCTAGATGCTTCGCTATCGGATATATGTATCGGAACTTCAGCAGCCCCGTACTACCTTCCAGCATATCAATTTAAATCGACTAATTCATCTGGTGAAACAAGAGAATTCAATCTCACTGATGGTGGCATAGCTGCTAATAACCCGGTATTGATCCAAAAAGTTAATTTTCACTATGAATACATGTATTATATTTTTGTGTTCGTTAATTTGAGTGTCTTAGTTTTTTTTGTTCATAAATTTTAGGCTTTGGTTGCTATGAGCGAAGTGACAAAAAAAATCCAGGGCAACCCTGACTTTGTTCCTTTGGGCGCAAATGACAAGTTGTATGAGCGGTTCGTAGTTATATCACTGTGTACCGGTACAACATCTGAGGAGAAGTACGATGCCAAAGAAGCATCTGAGTGGGGTGCTTTGGGATGGTTGATTGGATCTGATTTTTCAGCTCCTCTGGTAGATATATTCAGTCAAGCAAGTAGTGACATGGTTGATTTCCACCTTGCTACCGTTTTCGAAGCACTTGGGTCTCCCGACAATTATCTTCGAATTCAGGTATATATATATATATATATATGTGTGTGTGTGCACGCGCGCACGAGCACAATCTTTTTACGAACCATTAACATTTTGGTTCAATAAAGTGAAGATAAATATTATTAGATCAAATGATCATTTTCGCATGGCGAATTAACCTAGCTAATAAGATATGTAGAAATATTAATGCGTGAAAGTTAAAAATGAATGCATGCAGGATGACACACTGAGTGGAACTCTGGCTTCTGTGGATATTGCTACTTCAGAAAACTTGAATGATCTCGTAAAAATTGGGGAGAAATTGTTAACGAAACCAGTTTCAAGAGTGGACTTAGATACTGGAAAAACAAAGCCTGTTCATCCTGAAATTACAAATCAAGAGGCACTCATAAGGTATTTCAATATTGCATACATACATCACCAAATCTACAATTAATATAAGTTTGTAGCACTTTATGTGTATAAAATTTCACTGACTATTTCATGTTTCAAAAATTGATTTCCATGTGCAGGGTAGCCGGGGTTCTGTCAAGGGAGAGGGGTAAAAGGAGCAAAGTTCATAAACTGAAATCATCATTGTAAGGATGACAAGGATAAGGATCCAAGTGAAGAATAAATCGAAGGCCTAAATGTTGCCACTTGTCGATCGATAAGACAGGTTGTTATAGGTAGTTATAAGGTTGTTAGAATCTTATCCAAGTGGTTAGCTTTTCATTACAAAATTAGTAAGTCTGTTAAGTCTGTTTACTACATATATCACTACTGTAAAAGATTACTTGATCATTAAGAAATAAAGAAATAACAAGCTTTCTCTCAAACATTCTCGAGCTCTCTTTCTCTCTGTTCTTCCTGAAATTTCCTCTTCATTTTCTTCAATCTTTCTTCAATCTTCCCAATCATCACCACATGGAAAGGACGCAGCATCCAACTGATCTTACATATATTGAATGACAAAATACAACACTGACCGTATATACACTTCAATACGTATACGACTATACACTATTGAATTTCGTTCAGTTATTTATTTGTTTATGTATAAAATTAAAAAGCTATCATAAAGTCATGAGGAAATGGTAGCTAAACAATTATTTAAGTGTCTTGTAATTCAGTACTGAAATTATTTTCTCTCAATAAATACCAATTACCATGTTGGTTCTGATATGAGCTTTGTTCGCTTCATTTTTTTAATTCATGTGATGGTCGAGTTAGAGCACACCGATAGCTCTAGCGAACCTAACTAAGTCAAAGCTCATTTATTCTTTATGCACGAGTATATAGTAGTAGAAAAAACAGCTTACGTGACGAAATGTTACGCGATGACGACAATTTCGTTACTTAAAGAGTATTTTGTGTGACGAAACTACGAATCCATAGTGGAAATGGTTAATTAAAACTTAGTGCGACGAAGTAATTTGTCGCGCAACACACAAAGCCCTGCGTCGCACAAAGGGGAAGGGAAAAGGCGGTTGAGAGGTGTTTTGGGCGCCAACAACTTGTGTGACAAAATATTTGTAGCGTAAAAGGACCACTGAATGGTTGGTGCGCATTGAATTGTCGTATTTATTATGTACTTTACGCAATGGATTGTTCGTCGCGCAAGGTTTTGGGGGACCAAAGTTTCGTCGTGCAAAATCCGGCAGGTTCTTTATAAACACAGTTTCACTTTCACTTCTTCTCACATGGTTTTCCCACAACCCTAAATTTCCTCCCGTTTTCTTCATCCCAAACCCCTCTTGTTTTAATTTTAGTGAGATGATCGATTCTGATGCTCCTACAACTAAGCGATGCGAGGGAGAAGGATATGGGAAAGGTAAAAACTTAGCTTATGCGATTCTAATATTTATATTTTGGAAAAACAATTTTGGATGTATCACTTACTTTGATTTTGAAATACATGTTTTGTATCCGCAGATGAAATATATGTTTTGTATCCGCAGATAAAAAAACCAGGAGAGCTTCAGTGCGAGCTTGAATGGAGGAAAGGGCAGAGTGTCCGCGAATCATTTATGATGATATGAGGGGATTGCTCGAGATGTTCAGAGTTTATGCATGATGCTGGGATACTAGTGCGAACCAACTATTCTACGGAGTAGCCGAGTAGGCGGATTGGTTCGAATGGAGAGAAAAAACAAAGGATTGAACTAAAAATATTTTATTGAGATATCCATTTTCCTGGAGAGATGGATAAGATATTCTGTTGTGCATCTTGGAAAGATGTGCCCAAGAACCTGAAGAAGTTTTTGCTGGATGAATTATTAGTAAATGTGAATTAGTAAAATAAGAATTATTTTTGTTAAATAGTATATTATAATGATTAATTTGTAATTGTTTTCTGTATAACAGTGTAACTATATTATTGATGTTACGAACCAAGACTTGATGAAGACTTGATGAACCAACAGAGTAGAATTGCTAATTAAGGGTTATGAACGAATAACATATTTTTATATTTATGTATTTGAGGAGGATGTTTTTAATTATCTCTTTAATATGTATTTGGATTAAATTTTCAGTTTAATTGGTTAGTTGATTAATTTGATCTATTTAATTTTATTTAAGTTTTTATAAGATTAAATATTGAATTTAAGTATTTGTTTGTAGTTATGAAATTTATGTAAACATAGAGTACTAAATGAATTACTCTTTGTTTACGTAAACTTGATAATTCCAAACAAATATTTAAATTCAATGCACTTCGTCAATTAAGAGTTTACGTGACGAAAGTTTCGTTGCATAGGCGTACACACGATGAAATGAAGTTTATTGCGCTAAGTGAGTTTGTGCAATGGAAGCTACGTTGCACAAAGTGGGCAAAAAAGGCAAGTACATTTCAAGCCAATTTTTGATGGTATATGTTTTGTACAAAAAAGGCTTCGTCACGCAAAGAGGTCATCTTAATAATTAGATTCCTTAGCTGCAAGGGCAGAAACTACAAATTTTGTAGTAGCGGCCTCTGCTAACAGCATAGCACCGCAAAAATCGTCCCTCCCTTCATCTCAATCCCCATCCTCTCTCCCTAAATCGATCTATCCCGCTCTATTTGGAAAGAGTTTTCGTTTTGTATTTAAAAATTTCATTATGAATTGAAACTAAAGCCATTAAATTTGTTTTCTATAGGGTTTTTATATACGATTATCATTCGGTGAAAACAAAATTAGAGGTCTATTCTTTGGTTTTCAAACTTTGAATTCATTTAAATTATTTAAGTTGTTTTTAAATTATGGTGTCATTTAAATTGTTTGCAAGAAAACATTTTTGTACGTCATGTACAAAATTGTTTTCTGCTGTACAGAGTTAATGGTAATTAACTTCGTATGCATATTTTCAACAAAAGTTTAGTCTTCCGTTTGAGGATTTGATGGATTTCGCGCATGGATGTAAAAGCATCACTGCAATCCAATTGATTCTTGAATTGTCCCATTATTTGGACAGTTTGAGAATGCACAGTTATGCGGCATAGTTTAGGGTTCACAGATTAGGTTTTGAACATGGAAATTTCGGTCACATCTGTTTAATGTTCTTCGAGTGCCAGATATGTATTTTATATCTACGTTGTGCACTTCAAGAATTGTAGAGAGATGTTGCCAGAATTATCCCACGATGAAATCTAATTCAATGGAGCCTTAAACGACGTCACATAGCTGGGCATTTCCAAATGGTATAGGGTGACAATATCTTGTTGAAGTTGTTGTCATCATTGGAATTTTATTGTGCTTGCAAACATTATGGACAAATAGTGGATACAACAGCCCAACAGAAGTGCAGTTGAATACTTGGATGGAATAAAAGACTTTATTAAGTTCACCTCTAGATACAACCTAGGGGCAACTAGAATTAATCTGGTGTCCGTTAGGAGGTGTAACAACACGTTAAGGGAGACTTGTGAAAATGTTCGATTTCATTTAGTAAGAAATGGGATGATAGAGACCTATACTACTTGGAATCATCATGGGGAACAATTAGACCATACTTCGTCTTCAAATATGACAAGAGTGGACAATGTTGAACCTAATATGGATCCTAAAGAACATGTTATGGACATTCTAAATTACGCTTTTCCATTTCCCTCAATGAACACCAACCAGGAAAAGGATAATGACGTGCCTCCACCTCCACCCATGGACAGTGAAACTTTCGAACAATATGAAAAACTATTAAAAAGTGCCAATCAAGAATTATTCTTAGGATACGAAGACTTTTCGGTGCTCACGACCGTTGTGCAGTTGATGCATGGAAAAGTAAAGTATCGAATGTTGAACCAGTGTTTTAACTACTTTTTGGAGGTTTCAAGAGAATACTTCCGAAGGACAATAGTTTGCCGAAAGATCACAAAAGTGCGCAGAAGGTGTTGAATGGTCTCGAATTAGGATATGAATAACAATGTTGTTAGAAACTATTAGATGTATAAGCTAACTGATATAACAAACATAACAGACATAACAAACTCAATCATTCTAACAACCTCTCAACCAACTTGCTGACATGGCACTCCAGTGATGCGGCAATACTTAGGTGGCAATAAATTCAACATGATAATCGAAGTAAAGCAACTGCTAGCTCTAGCCAATCTGACTAAGTCAAAATTCCTTTATTCTTTATTCTTTTTTTTATTCCTTATTCTTCTTTGTTTTCGGAAACAAATGAATTTATTCTTTAATCAAGAGTATACTACCCAAGTTTTTTATTTTCGCATTTCCTTTTCCTTCGAGAGCAATCCTATGAATCTAGAAATGAAACATAGATATCCCAAATAAATTAATTGAAACAGACCAGCCCGGAGTTGAGCCAAATAAAGAACATTGCTGCAAAAACTGAATTTTGGTATATGGTGTAACCGAGCCATGCATGAACTATTAAGGAACTAATGTTAAAAAAGAAAAAGAAAGTTCTCTTTTGCAGAGAATACTCACACATTTCAGTAGCCAATTTATCATAGTCGACACTTTGACGGGTTGACCCAAGAAAAAGAAGTAATCCCGGATAATTTCAGTTGCCAATTTAATAGAGTCTGGACTTTGAAGTCCATGGAAGAACTTGTCGTTGTGACTTTAGACATATGTAAAAAATTTCTTTCCACATTAGCTAAACTATATGTGGTCTATTCTTACGATGCATCCATAGAAGAACTTGTCGTTGTGGCTTAGACATGTATATATATAATTTCTTTCCACACTAGCTAAGCTATATATGGTCTACCCTCAAGATGCATCCATGGAAAAACTTCTTGTTGTGACTTAGACATATATAAATTTTCTTCCCACACTAGCTATAAGATATATATATATATATATATATATATATATATATATATATATATATATATAGCTGATACTAAACCGAATGGGTACAATAGGTAAAGTTAATATCATAGTTGTTATGTCAGGAAAAAAAAAACATAAGAAATATGCAGGCACAATAAGCCTCACAAGTCGCAATCTTTTCGAGATAAAATTATTTAGCGACTAGGAACCTAGGATGCACATGGCTCGAGATGAATCACTTTGCAAATAGTTTCCGTTGTCTTTACTATTTTTTGGCATTTTCATTAAAGCTTCCTATTAATAACTCTAGTTTGATCATAAGATTAATACTTCTTGGCTCTTGTTAATAACTTTAGTTTTGACCCTTGACCAAACTTATGGTTCGCATCTGTATTTCTTTTAGAAAACTTTCTCAAAACGCGACGATATTATAAAAAGAAGCATCTCCATTTGGAGGAATCTCACATATACTTCTCAAACCATCCCTCGCTTAGACTTTTCCTTTTGTTGAGAAATAACTTGCTTAGACTTAACTATAAAATTTGCCCGCTTTGTTGCGTATTTTGAAACCATTGTCTACAACATGCATGAATAATTTTCACAAAAAAAGTAACTAAATAGATGGTGTAGTACCTAAGAACCAATGAAGTGAACTTTTGCTTGCTATATATGGATATGCTTGCCTACTGCATGGGGAAAAAACACAAAAAAGGTAAAGTAGAAAAGTAGAAGACGTAATACTTGAGCATCTAGTAGGAATAGTAAGTTTATGGAAAAATTACTAAATCGTCTAACAAATTCAATTGTTAACGTTATACAATGACCCAAGACAAAGACAAAGTATATAGTTTACAAATCAAAACGAAGTGCTACCATAATTCACAACATCTATGAATCATTTTCATAGAAACATACTCAAAATTGACGGGTAAATCGAATAACCTGCAAGCAAAGCAATATAATATTATGTGCTAACACGGAACTAAAACAAAAGGAGGATTAAGTATCGAAAATTTCCATAAGGCATCAATTGACAAAATGCTTCTTAATTAATGTGGGTTTCCAAGAAATGAATGCAGCTCCAAAACAACTTGGAAAACACCTTAGAAATATTTATCACCCCAATCTTACCAAATAGAAGCATAAATGAACATGATAGCTCCCTAATTTTATAATAGAAACTCCAACAAAGAATATTAGGCTCCAAAGGTCTAGACTTTTCCTTGGCATAAATCTGTACATTGCAAGTTTAATTCAAATGAAACAAATACATGTGTAAAGTAAAAGGCATCAACGCTACATGTACTACTTTACAATCATCTCAAGATTCTGACACAATGCCTAAAATATTCTAGACTCAAAGATTTTCATTTAAAGAGAACACCTCACCTAAACAATAACCGAGGTTGTGGTACTTGAATCAAGTAGGCAGACACTTTGCAAGGCCTTCTTCAATATCATCTCATATTCCCTTTCTATTTTTCCTATATGATATAATAAATTGTTTAAATTTAGACGTAAATAAGAGAATCCACCACACTCTGCTATCACAGTTGTCAATCCTGAACAATAATACAAGTCTAGTTGCAAAAACCACCTCAATAAACTATACATATAAATTTTCAAAACTCTAGTAAAGAAACCGAGATGCGATCTTTCTAAGAAGCTCAGATGACAATAAAATAAAAAGTGGAAAAGATGACTTACACTTTTAAGGCCTACTGCAAGTCTGGCACTTCCCATTTGCTTATCATCAGCAATTACTCACAACTGCCTCTTACCGCAGTTAACAATTTGACGTAGTGTATTTCTAGCACAACTATTTCGTTTTCATCTTTCACCTTTTTCTTTAAATAATAAAAACTAATACATGTTTGGTAACTAGTTTCATTTTTCAAAAAAACATGAAAATTGAAAATAAAAAAATAATGTAGTTTTCAAAATTTGAGTTTCAATAACAAGGATGTGTTCGCTTGGTCCCCCAAAGACATACCTGGCTTTGATCATTTGGTAATCTCTGTTAGCGTCTCCATCTAGACCCAACCATAAGACTGATTATTCATGGGATTTTAAGTACATGCACAAATAAGATTAAAATCACTGAAAATACTTGTAAGAGTACAAGGTAATTGTAGTATAATCGCTCATACAAGGTCATTTTCCCCAAAGATTGTTTGACTAATTTGTAATTAAACTAACTCTTAATTAATTATTAAAACAGATTTTTATCAAAGACTTGAGATTTTTGAACTTAAAAAGATTAAATTAACAATAAAAGAAATCTGAAAAGTTTGGAAATAATGGCAGCAAAAGGAAAAAAACGTTTTTTAAATTAAACAATTATGGGAAAAACTAGGGTTAAGCCGTCACCATTAACAATCCTATGCAATTCTACCAATTACCTATGAATTTACACATACATGCTTTGAAGGTTAGGTTTTCCTAATGCATATTCTTCATGATGTTCAAGCGAAAACGTATATCTAACATGCAATCCGTCTGTGATGTTCATATCAAATATAAACATGCATGACTCATTAAGCTTTGTGAAAACCCTTTGAAAAACCATGCAACCCTTGAGAGCATGATGTTCGCTTTAAGTGAACTTACAATTACTAATCACAAGAAGCCCTCCTCAATTTCAGGGTGATGTTCCAACAGAAATTGCATCAAATTACTTGTCTAAATATCCTAACGGTGATTAGGCATTAAAATATATAGATAGTTTTAATTGCGGTGGTTAATAATTCAAAACAAGCATGCATCCATTCATAAGCAAATTAATAAAATCATATATTCATGCTAATGCTCGTGGCATCGCCCTAGCAAAAGGAATTAGTTATGCATACTCACAATAAAAACCAAAGAAAATATCATTAACTAGAAAAAGGATTGAAAACACCTTGTAGGTAAAAAGTCTAAAATTCTCCAAAGTTTTGCCAAGTTCTCTCAATGTCGCGTAGTGAACCATAATGGCTCAAAAGTCTTATTCATACTACCAAAAATTAAAATCCCCCATAGAAAAGGTTTTCTAAAAACTAGGAAATAAAATAATAAAAGGATAACATAAAAACACACTCCAAATCTAACTAGGAAATCTGCCTAGCAAAGAAATAGTCACCTTTATAGACCTTCAAGGCACCATAGGCCCAAAACGAATCAAATTAAAGATTATGACCTTCTCTTCAAGTTCCAAGAAGAGTCCAAGTCCAAAATCCATCATCTTCCAGCCTAAAAGTCACAAACAAGCTCTATAGCCCAATCTGTCAGAACTACGCACTAGGCATAAATTAATTCGCCACGATCAGATGCTTCAAGATAAAATTATGAAATTTTGATACAACCTTCTTGACAGACTTACAAACCCGTTTCAATTAGAATCACTCAAAAATTCCACCATTTGATTACTTTATGCTTGGAACAAGTTCGCACGTCCTACATTGAAAATACATAACAAAGCGTCAAAATCTCACCAAAAAAATACCACGAAAGGGGAAAATATATATCATAAAATCGACTCATCAATTATGTAGCGAAAGTGCAATCATGTAACGGAGCAGAGTAAACTCATTGAGGTTGAGATCGACAAACTTAGGGATGCCAACTTCATTGTTGAAGTCCATCATCCAAATTGGCTGGGCAACGTAGCCCTTGTGCAGAAGAAGAATGGCAAGTGGAGAGTCTATGTAGATTTCACAAATTTGAACAAGGCATGCCCCAAGGATCCTTATCCTCTACCTCGGATAGGCTTTCTTATCGACCTCATTTTTTAATTAAAAGTTTTAAAAACTAAAACTTAGTTACCAAACAAATTTTAAATTTTTAAAAAAAATGAAAACAAAATACTGTAAACAAAATGGTTGTCAAACACCATTTAATGTTGAAGTTCTATAATTGTGTATGATGGCAGAAGTTGATAAACACATAACATATTTCTCTGCACACACAGTCCTTTTTTCCATTTTTTTTACCATCATATTGAATAAATCAAACAAAAAAAGACCAAAATTAATTACCAAACAAATTTTAAATTTTAAAAAGAAAATTAAAACAAAATGGTTATCAAACAGGTTCCGCTTTTCCAAGTGTGTGAGAAGATTCGTTTCACACGATGTGCCTTGTTAGCATGGCAACATGAGGTGTTCAGCTCTACAAATACAAAGGCAGAGATTGCTAAAGTACGGGATAAGTTGGGTGTGTTGTTTGAGCATCCACGTTCGGCTGAGTTATATGCGGCAAGGGGTGAGCTGTTAGGTCAGCTTGCTTCACTTCTTGGGTGAGAGGAGATGTATTTGAGGCAACGTTCGCGTGTTTAGTGGTTACAGGAAGGGGATAGGAATACAAAGTTTTTCCATTTGCGGGCATCCAATCGTAAACGGAAAAATACGATTAAAGGGCTAAAGGATGCGCAATGAGTGTGACAGGACTCCAGGGCTGGAATTCAAGGCACAGTTGTAGGGTATTTTCAGAATATTTTTCACTCCCGTGGTGTTCTTTACAATTTGGTACA
This sequence comes from Malus domestica, assembly GCF_042453785.1. Taxonomy (NCBI): domain Eukaryota; kingdom Viridiplantae; phylum Streptophyta; class Magnoliopsida; order Rosales; family Rosaceae; genus Malus; species Malus domestica. Next base: position 7,889,724 of record NC_091668.1, read on the forward strand.
AGAGGTGATGGCGACTTGTTCCCAACGGGTTACCCCCGAGATGAATGCGGATTTGTTAAAGCCTTACTCAGAGGAAGAGATTCGTGTTGCACTTTTCCAAATGCATCCGTCTAAAACCCTCGGTCCGGATGGTATGTCACTTTTGTTTTTTCAAAAGTTTTGGCATGTTGTTAAACATGACGTGGTGAATGCTATTCGCTCTTTTATCACCTCTGGACGATTGCTACGGGAGGCGTGTTTCACTCATGTTGTATTAATTCCTAAGGTGAATCAACCGCAGGAAATGTCACAATTGTGCCCGATAGTCTATGTAATGTAATTTACAAGATTGGTGCAAAGGTGATTGCGAATCAATTGAAGAAATTTTTTTAATGTTTTAATTTCTCCGCATCAGAAATAGGTCAAAGGTGCAAGGGCGAAATTTTTTAAATGTTTTAATTTTGTTCCAGGGAGGTTGATTTCTAATAACACTTTGGTGGCAGCTGAAATAGGTCATTTCCTTCAGAATAAGAGGTGGGGACGGGAGGGATCTTTTGCACTCAAGTTAGATCTAAGCAAGGCATATGATAGGGTGAAGTTGATTTTTTTGGAAGCTATGATGTTGAGGTTGGGGTTTAATAGTAGATGGGTGGCTGTTGTGATGATGTGTGTGAAATCGATTTCGTACTCTTTTTTGGTTAATGGCGAGGCATGTAGGTATGTTGTGCCATCTTGCATTCTTCGCCAAGGTGACCCTCTATCTCCCTATTTGTTTCTTCTTTGTATTGAAGGTTTGTCGGCACTTATTGCTCATAGAGAAGAGAATGGAGTGATTAGTGGGATAAGGATTTGTGATGGTGCTCCTAGTGTTCATCATTCGTTATTTGCCGATGATAGTTTCTTGTTTGGTAAGGTGAAGTTGGAGAAGTGTGCAGAGGTTCAGCATATTCTAGATGTGTTCTCTCAAGCATCAGGTCAAGAAATAAATTTGGGTAAAAGTAGCATTGCTTTCAGTGCTAACGTGAGAGGCCGTGAGCAGCAAAGGTTGGTAATTGGTGGAGCGACATGAAAGATATTTGGGCTTGCCTATGTTCGTGGGTAAGAACAAACGGCAAACTTTTGCTTATATTAAGTAGATAGTTCATGAAATGTTGAGTGGGTGGAAAGGGAAGTGTTTAAGTGGAGTGGGATGGGAGTTGCTTGTGAAGGTGGTGGCTCAGGCGTTGCCTACATATGCTATGAATTGTTTTCTGCTTCCGAAGACTTTTTGTGATGATCTACATCATCTCATGGCTCAGTTTTGGTGGGGGTAGTGACCCTGATTCAAGGAAAATTCATTGGAAGTCATAGGATAAGTTGTGTTAGGCTAAATCGAAATGGGGTATGGGGTTCCAGAACCTTTATGCCTTGGATTTGGCGGTGTTGGCGAAACAGGGATGGCGTATTCTCCAAGATCCCGAGTCGTTGACGACATGGTTGTTTAAAGCAAAATATCACCCACATACGTCATTTTGGGACGCTCTAGTTCCCTATTCTTCGTCTTATTGTTGGTCTAGCATACTCAAAGCTAGAATTATCTTGGATAAGGGGTCGAGATGGTTGATAGGTGATGAGGCGTCAATACGGGTATGGAAGGATCGGTGGGTACCTCGACCATCATCTTTTCATCCTATATCTCGGTCGCTTCCCTCAAGGGAGAATATGTTGGTGCAGGAATTGATTGATGGGGAGAGAAGAATATGGTGTGATACTGCATTGAGTGAATATTTTGAAAAGGAAGATAGGGAGCACATTCATGTTTTACCAATTAGCCATCGTCTACCTTTGGACAAGCTTATATGGCATTACACTGATAAGGGACTATTCACGGTTAAAAGTGCTTATGGGGTTGCTTGAGATTATGTTAAACCACCATCTTTGAGTGCTTCTTCTTCTGCTCTTGGTGGTAATCCATTTATTCCGTTATGGAAAGCAATATGGCAGGCCAGAGTCCCGCCGAAGGTGCGGAATATGATATGGCAGACATGTCAAGACATTCTCCCGAGAAAAGATAATTTGTCTAAGAAAGAGGTTGTTTCGGATCCGTTGTGCGTTCTATGTGGTGGAGAGCCCAAGACGGTGGTGCATGTTCTTAAGGATTGTTCATTTGCCAAAGCTACATTGTCACATCCCGGCCCAGGCTCAACCACTTCCCAGGCTCGACTCCGCCACAGCACGATATTGTCCGTTTTGGGTCCCTACCACACCCTTATGATTTTGTTTCTGGGAACTCACATGAGAACTTCCCAGTGGGTCACCCATCCCAGGATTGCTCTCGTGCGAACTCACTTAACTTCGGAGTTATGATGGAACCCAAAGCCAGTGAGCTCCTAAAAGGCCTCGTGCTAATTAAGGGTGGGAATGTACATTTAAGGCTTATACGATCCTCGTCCCTAGGCGATGTGGGATTTTATAATCCACCCCCTTTAGGGGTCCGACGTTCTTGTCAGCACATTTTCGGCCAATGAGTGGCTCTGATGCCAAATTGACACATCCCAGCTCTACTCCTCCATAGCACGATATTGTTCGCTTTGGGCCCCTACCACACCCTCACGGTTTTGTTTCTAGGAACTCACACGAGAACTTCCCAGTGGGTCACCTATCATGGGATTGCTCTTGCGCGAACTCACTTAACATTGAAGTTTTGATGGAATTCGAAGCCAGTGACCTCCCTAAAGGCCTCATGCTAGGTAGATATGGGAATATACATATAAGGCATAGAGGATCCACTCCCCTGGGCGATGTGGGATCTTACATACATGGTTTTGCAACCCCATGTAGTTTTCTAGTTGATTCGGTTCCTTGTTGATCGGTTAAAGAATGGGTCATGTTGTTACTTTAAAATCACCATTTGGAGTTTGATTTTATATGCATGGCGATGTGGCATTTGTGGCAGGAGAGGAATGATAGAATTTGGAAGGGGAAGCACGAGTCTCCAATTGTGGTGGCTCAGCATGCAATGGCTTGGTTGCAGGAATTTCGGGTCACGACAAAGCTTGTAACTGTTGTTCAGCAATGGCGTCCTCGGGATGGGCTTACGAAAGATGGTGTTGTGGTCCTGAAGGGGGTGGCGTATGACTGGGTACAGCTGAATGTGGATGGTGAGACTAATTTGCAGAATAAGGTGGGAGGGGCTGGGGTGGTTCTCCGAGACGGGTAGGGACATTTTCTGGCTGCAGCGGCATCTTTCCTCCCTACGGTGACGTCTGCTAACCAAGCAGAAATGCTAGCCATTAAGCATGGTTTGAAGCTCGCCCATCAGCTTGGCTTTCAGAAGGTTCTGGTTCGAAGTGACTCCTCCCAAGGAATTTCCATCATTCATACTTGTGTAGTCCATGCGTCGGCTATGGATTTGTTAGCGGGGGATGTCCTACATATTGCAGAGAATTTTACTGCTTCTAAGTTTATTTCCTTTTCTAGGAGTAATAATAGTATTGCTCATTGTTTGGCAAAGGTAGCATTGTTTGTTAAGACAAAAGTAGTTTGGGTTGAAGAGCCTCCTAGTGTAATCTAGGATCTCCATATCCAAGATATTTTGTAATTTTCCTTAGTTAATGATATTGTCTTTCATTAAAAAAAAAGTGTTATCAAACACCATTTAATGTTAAAGTTCTACAATAGGAAAACTAATGAAAATGGCTTAAAAACTTTGAGTTTTAACGATAAGGACAAAATAAAGGGTAAAGTGAATAGTACCATGATTGACTTTTTAGTGTAAAAATATGGTTTTTCGTTAAAGTGAACAGTAACGGGAGCTTTTTCGTTAAAGTTCCTTCTATAATTGTGTATGATGGTGATAAACACATAACATATTTCTCTGCACACACACTCTTTCCATTTTTTTACCATCATATTGAATAAATCAAACCAAAAAAAGACCAAAATTAAATAGGGGAATGGTGTGTTTAGCTAAAACAAACACTAATAAAAATCGATTGTACTTGTTCTGTGCAGTAAAAGCAGTTATACAATTGTAAACACAGAAAATTCTTGAAACGAAAGAGACAAGAACAACGTGCATAAAATAATATTTGTATTTGATGATTTTAGGTTACAATCTCTCAAATTTGATCCTCTGATTCGATCTCCGTAAGGTGTTGATTTATGGATTGTGATGCTGATCCAAGTGCCATCGAGGCTTGATCTCGGATGAATGGTTGGAAGTTTCTTCAAGGGGACCTTTTGGGCTTAATCATGAAAGGTTGATGGATGAACGGATCTTCAAGGGTTTTTGGGCTTGATCTTGAAGAACTGTTGATGAACGGATCTTCAAGGGGCTTTTGAGGCTTGATCTATGAACAATTGATGGATGGATCTTCAAGGGCTTTTGGACTTGATCTTGAAGAACTGTTGATGAACGGATCTTCAAAGGGCTTTGGGGCTTGATCTTGAAGAACAGTTGATGAATGGATCTTCAAGGGCTTTTGGGCTTTATCTTGAAGAACGATTGGATGTGTAGATTTGTTGATGTTGTTGATCCAAAGGGCCGTTGGGGCTTGATCTTAGGATGAACGGATGATGAACGATGAACGCTTTCTTCAAGGGCCATTGGGGCTTGGTCTTGAATTGGTGGAAGTTCCTTCAAATGGTCGTTGGGGCTTGATCTTGAAGGTTGGTTTAACGAAGAACGAAGAAAGCTTTCTTGATCCTTCGGGATTTGTTTGGGAGCTTTGGATTTTCAAAGCTTCAAGGTTTTGGTGTGAGGTGAATTGGTTATTAATTGGTTATGAATTGGTTATGAATTGCCCCCCAAAATGAATGCATTGGCTTCCTATTTATAGAATTTTCCAAGGCCTAATTTTGAATATAATATGCAGATGAAATAAATTGTTTTTTTTTTTTTTGCCAGGTGTTGACATGTGACTTTTCCGATTTATTTTGATTTTTCGTTTAGTCACACGCTACGTGTAAAATTTATGTGACATGTGAGCCTTGAAATTGTAACTATTGGTCAACATTTATTTCACCGAAATTTTGATATCTACAAATGCCCCCACTTCAAGACGCATCATATACATGTACTTGTCACGTGCAGGAGATGCGTTTTGAAGTCCCTTAATGTAGATGTCGATCCAAGGGCCATCGAGGCTTGATCTTGAATTGGGCTAGAGATTTCTTTAAGGGCCGTTGAGGCTTGATCTTGAATTGGGCTTGAGATTTCTTCAAGGGCCGTTGAGGCTTGATCTTGAATTGGGCTTGAGATTTCTTCAAGGCCGTTGAGGCTTGATCTTGAAGGTTGAAATTGGACCACAAGGAGCTTCATGTGGTAGATGATATTTGGCTTTGGTAGTGGATGAATTGGCACGTATTTGTTTTTGCGCTTATTGACTTTCCACAGCTTTGATCTCGAACTGGTTTGGAAGGTTTCAAATCAGACTCATTCTGCTGGGTTGATTTGATTATGCAGTTTGCATTCTTCTCTGCTTGTTTCTTCTGCACGGCAGGCAGGCACTAGGTAGGGGTGATGGTCTGTTTCTTTTTTTCAATCTTTCCAAGTGCCCACCATTTGCTTTCTTTCTCCTTGTCCCTAGCTGAGGATGAATTAGCACATTGTCTCCACATGCTTCGAGGTATCATTTTCACTTCCTTTATCTGTTCCCCAGGCAGATGTGGTAGACGAAGAGGAAGCATAAGATGTTGAAACATGAGTACCTCAAAAGCAAGGCTAGGTAAGCAATCAGGAAGGGGTTCCAGGCAGTCGGTTCCAGATCGGAAGATTAATACCAAGTGTTGGCTGATTACTCTCTTTCTCCTTGTCCCATAGGTGAAAACAATGACAAAGAGAAGGACAGGGAGAAAACATGTTATGAGATACTCTTGCTTTCAACCATCATGATATGAAATACTTTTTCTTTTGATAAGTTGTTTGCAGAGGTACCCCAAGGAATAATGAACATTGAGTGACTTGAGAGGCTTCGTTGGGAAGGCATTCTCGGAGATGAAGAAAGGTTATGTATGTCTGCCTTGTTATGGAGGGTGAAGGTCGAATTTTATATGAATTAATAACCGGTACTATTCTTTCACTCTTGTCTGCAACCGTTGGATGATTGAATAGTAAACTTCACGTGTTTTCTACTTCACCAGAAATCTTCGACAAATTGCCCGTGATTTGCTTAAAGCTGAGTGTGCGTGTGACAGATGCTGACACGTCTGGAAAAGCAGATGCCTCTTCGATATCTGAAATCGGCGCTTCGACAAACTGCCCGTGATTTTCGCAAAGCTGAGTGTGCATGTGACAGATGCTGACACGTCTGAAAAAGCAGATGCCTCTCCGATTTCTGAGCTTGCCTATTCGAGTTCTGAGCTCCGTCGAGTGCAGAGGTTCCATGTGACAAGTGGGGACAAGTCTGGAAATGAAGATTGGCCCGTGGTTTCTGAGCAAGCCCAGCTTTTGAAAAAGCTAACACTTCTTCGATTTTTGAATTGGCCTCTTCAAATTCTGAGCTCGCCTGTTCGATCTCTGAAATCCCGTCGAGTGCTAATTTTTATAGGGGCACGCAGTTCGTTTCAAAGCACACTTGAATTTTCACTTGTAGAAACTCCCTTCTTGCACTTCTATGATCTTGATTTGTCCGACCTCTTCTTTCTTCAACACCTTTGAAAATGTCTGGCCCTTCCGACCGTTGTTTTGACTTGAACCTTGGTGAAGAGGCAGCCATGCCTTCTCCAGACAACATATGGCGTCCATCCTTCATATTCCCTACTGGTCCTCTTACCGTTGGGGATTCGGTGATGAAGAATGATATGACCGCTGCGGTGGTGGCCCAGAACCTCGTCACTCCCAAAGATAACAGACTACTTTCCAAACGGTCTGATGAGTTGGCTGTTAAGGATTCTCTGGCTCTCAGTGTGCAGTGTGCAGGTTCTGTCTCTAATATGGCCCAACGTCTATTTGCTCAAACTCGTCAAGTTGAATCATTGACGGCTGAAGTGATGAGTCTCAAACAGGAAATTAGAGGGCCCAAGTATGAGAATAAACAGTTGCACAGGCTCGCACATAACTATGCTACAAACATGAAGAGGAAAATTGACCAGATGCAGGAATCTGATGGTCAGATTTTACTTGATCATCAGAGGTTTGTGGGTTTGTTCCAACAGCATTTGCCTTCGTCTTCTAGGACTGTACCGTGTAATGAAGCTCCAAATGATCAACATTAGGTGCCTCCTCCTCCTGGGGTTCTGTCTAGTACTGAGGCTCTGAATAATCACTGTCTGGTGCCTCTTTGACCTGGGGCTCTGCCGACTGCTGAGACTTCTCATAAGCAACCTTTGTGAAGGCTTCCTCTTGTTTGTTTATTTTGATTTACGTATATGTACATATTTGTAACTTATCGGAAATATCAATAAATGAGTTTTATTTCATTTAGTGTCTATATATACATATATATTTCATATGGTGCTGATCCACCATTCATTTATATATATATATATATTTTTTTTTTTTCTTGCACATGGTGCCAGACGGAGGACATGACACAGGACAGAACACAATGGCGTTATAAGATTCATATAGCCGATCCCACTCAGTGACTTGGATTTTCCAAGTCTCCAACCGAGAAGTTTTCCTCACTCGGGAAATTAAGGGAACACTACCTCAACCTATATGCTCCACTCACAAAGCTTCAACATACAAGCTTCAACAAAAGAAAATTCAAAGAACTTAGCGAAGAAGGCTTTGGTGTATTTAACACAATACGTTGAAATGAAGGAAAGCTTATTTATTGATATCCCCGATAAGTTACAAATATGTACATATACTGGAGTCAAAATAAACAAACAAGAGGGAGCCTTCACAAAGGTTGCTTAGGAGAAGTCTCAGCAGTCAGTAGAGCCCCAGAAAGAGAAGGCACCGGAGGGGGATCATTCGGAGCCTCAGTACTGGACAAAACCCTAGAAGGAGGAGGCATCAGAGATTGATCATTTGGAGCTTCATTACGCGGTACAGCCCCAGAAGACGAAGGCAATAAATGCCTTTGGAACAAACCCACAAATCTCTGATGATCAAGTAAAACCTGACCATCAGATTCCTTCATCTGGTCAAGCTTCCCCTTCATGTTTGTAGCATAGTCATGTGCGAGCCGGTGCAACTGTTTATTCTCATGCTTGAGCCCTCTAATCTCCTGTTTGAGACTCATCACTTCAGCCGCCAATGATTCAACTTGGCGGGTTCGAGCAAATAGGCGTTGGGCCATATTAGACACAGAACCTGCACACTGAACACTGAGAGCCAGAGAATCCTTAACAGACAACTCATCAGACCGTTTGGAAAGTAGTCTGTTATCTTTGGGAGTGAGAAGGTTCCTGGCCACTACCGCAGCGGTCATATCATTCTTCATCACGGAATCCCCAACGGTAAGAGGACCAGTAGGGGAGATGAAGGATGGGCGCCATATGTTGTCTGGAGAAGGCGGGGCTGCCTATTCAACAAGGTTCAAGTCAAAACGACGGTCGGAGGGGCCAGACATTTTCAAAGGTGTTGAAGAGAGAAGAGGTCGGACAAATCAAGATCTTAGAAGTGCAAGAATGGAGCTTCTACTGGTGGATATTCAAGTGTGCTTTGGAACTTAATGTCAGCCCCTATAAAAATCTGCACCCGACGAAGCTTCAGAAATCGAAGAGGCGCCTGCTCAGAAATCGAAGAGGCGTTTGCTTTCTTAAAAGCTGGGCTGCTCTGAGACCACGAGGGTCGATCTCAGAAATCGAAGAGGTGTTTGCTTTCTCAAAAGCTGGGCTGCTCAAAGACCACAAAGGCCGATCTCAGAAATCGAAGAGGCTTGCTTTCTCAAAAGCTGGGCTGCTCAGAGACCACGAGGGCCGATTTCAGAAATCGAAGAGGCACCTACTTTTCCAGCCTTGTCAGCACCTATTCAATCACCCACTTCCCACACGCAACAGTAGCTCATGGGTACCACAGATAACTTTGCCAAAGTTCTCTGACAAAGTTGAGACACGTGAAGCTTGCAGCTCTCACTACATCGCTCTGACCAAGAAGGGTAAAAGAATTGCGAAGAAACAACACTAACAAAGTTTAGACACATAAATTTTGAAGGTCTAGCTACCATATTATTACCCACAAGGGTAAAGGAACAGTACCACTGCTGGATAATTGGAAAGTCTCAGTGTGTCAACCTCTGTGCTTCGTGACAAGGTAGACTAGCAAACATGCCCAACCTTTACTCACATTCGAGAAAACACTCCTAACAAGATTGCTTGCTCCAAAATCGAAGAGGCACCGCCCTCCGAATCTCGAGAGCCAGACTCTCAACATGATTACTTTCTCAAAAATCGAAGAGAGGGTAAAGGAACAGTACCACTGCTGGATAATTGGAAAGTCCCTGTGTGTCAACCTTTGTGCTTCGTGGCAAGGTAGACTAGCAAACATGCCCAACCTTTACTCACATTCAAGAAAACACTCCCAACAAGATTGCTTGCTCCAAAATCGAAGAGGCACCGCCCTCCGAATCTCGAGAGCCAGACTCCCAACATGATTACTTTCTCAAAATCGAAGATAGGGTAAAGGAACAGTACCACTGCTGGATAATTGGAAAGTCCCTGTGTGTCAACCTCTGTGCTTCGTGGCAAGGTAGACTAGCAAACATGCCCAACCTTTACTCACATTCGAGAAAACACTCCCAACAAGATTGCTTGCTCCAAAATCGAAGAGGCACGGCCCTCCGAATCTCGAGAGCCAGACTCCCAACATGATTACTTTCTCAAAAATCGAAGAGACACCGCTCTCCGAATCTCGAGAGCCAGACCCCCAGCAGGATTGCTTTCTCAAAAATCGAAGAGGCATCGTTCGCCGAATCTCGAGAGCCAGACCCCCGACAGGTCTGTAATCTTCACACGCAACATCAGCTTTCCAGATACCACAAACCACTTTTTCAAAGTGCTCTGACAGAGTTAAAACATGTGAAGCTGGCAGCTCCCACTACCGTGCTATAACCAAGCAGGGTAAAGGAATAGCATTATTACTTGATGTTAGGGAGACTCCTTTATATGTCGACTTCCATCCCTAACGGACAGGCAGACCTGCAAAAATGCTCAACCCTTTCTCTTATCTGAGAGGGCACTCCCAACAAAGCCTTTCGAAATATTCAGCTTTCTTTCCCCCCGATAATACCTCTGTAAACAAGCTATACTAGAGCAAGAATATCTCATATCATCAGGGTTAAAAGCAAGAGTATCCCATATCATGCTTTTTCCCTGTCTTTTCCTTTGGCCTTGTTCTTACCTGCAAGACAAGGAGAAAGAGAGCAATCAGTCAACACTTGGAATCAAGCTTCCAGCCAGGAACTGACTGCCTGGAACCCCTTACCTGATTACTTACCTGGCATTGCTCTCGAGTACTCATCTTCAACATCTTATGCTTCCAGGGAAGATACCACATCTTCCTGAGGAACAGATAGGGCAAGTGAGAAGGATACAAGGAAGCATGTGGAGACAAGCGTGACAGCACACGTGCCGATACATCCACTACTCTATCAAAAGCAAAAGTATCCCATATCAGCAGGGTCGAACGTACTCTAGATTTGATGGACTTGTTTTGACCCTCAAATTCTTCAGTCGGCCTTATACTCTGGAGGAAACCAGAAAACCCTCCAGCCCAGTTCAAGAATAAGCCTGTGGAAAGTTACTTCTTCAAAAGCAAAAGTATCTCATATCATCTCTCCTCATTTTTCTTCTCTTTATCCTTCATGCTGCCTGCAAGATAGGGAGAATGTGAACAATCAGCCGGAGCTCTGATTGCTTACCTTGTCTGTCACCTCTTTCAGCAGATCCCCCAGCTCGGCGACTTGGGGGACTCCTACTACATGGTTTGTATCTCGCTTGAGCAAGCATGAAACTACAAGTAAGCTTCAAGTGAAATTGATACATTACCTTGTGCATCTCCACCAGTTACAGATACCACCCCTGGATGGAGGAAGAGTACTTCCAGAGAAGATGCCACATCTACCTATGAGACAGATAAGGCAAGTCAAGACGATACCACACTCCGGTACTTAGAAGTTTCGTGGCTACGAGATCATTCTCCCACAATATTTCCTAATGTCATTTGTACTAAATCATTCACTTGTACTCACTAAAGGAGAGCTTGAACCTATGTACTTGTGTAAACCCTTCATAATTAATGAGAACTCCTCTATTCCGTGGACGTAGCCAATCTGGGTGAACCACGTACATCTTGTGTTTGCTTTCCTATCTCTATCCATTTATATACTTATCCACACTAATGACCGGAGCAATCTAGCGAAGATCACAAAAAGTGACCGTTTTCGCTACCTAGGATCTATCTTGCAAGAGAACGGAGAATTAGATGGAGATCTCAACCATAGAATACAAGCTGGATGGATGAAGTGTAAGAGTGCATCCGGCGTGTTGTGTGACCGTCGTAGGCCACTGAAGCTCAAGGGAAAATTTTATAGGACGGCAATAAGGCCAGCGATGTTGTATGGCACAGAATGTTGGGCGGTGAAGCATCAACGTACACAAAATGGGTGTAGCGGAGATGAGGATGCTTCGTGGGATGTATGGGCACACGAGAAAGGATACGATTGGGAATTAGGATATCCGAGGTAAAGTAGGAGTAGCCAAAATTGAAGGAAATATGAGAGAAAATCGGTTCCGGTGGTTTGGACATGTGCAAAGAAGGCCTACTGACGCTCCGGTTCGAAAATGTGACTACGGGACAGAGGTTCGGGGCCGAAGGAGTAGAGGAAGACCTAGGAAAGCTTTGGAAGAGACCCTAAGAAAAGACTTGAGTACTTTGATCTAACGGAGGACATGACACAAATGAGCGCAATGGCGTTCTAGGATTCATATAGCCGACCCCACTTAGTGGGAAAAGGCTTTGTTGTTGTTGTTGTTGTTGCACATGGTGCCAGATGCACCATCCATTTTTTTTTAATATTTTCTTTTCTTTTCTTGCACATGGTGGTGCTGATCCACCAAGATTTTTTTATATTTTTTTTTTCACGTGGTGACAGCACCACTTTGCTCCACCATCCTTTTTTTATTATTATTATATATTTTTTCTGTATAAATTTGGGTGATGGGTAGAGGAATTTGCAGAGAGCGGAGCAAGGAGGCCAAGAAGATGGTGCTTCGAGCTTCACGACCAGCTAGTCGTTTGACAACGGTCGTTGAAGTTCTTTGCTATCATGGTGGTCATAGTGACGAGCTCGAGGGAGGTCAGGCGCTGCGGTGGAAGTAGCAGGAGATGACGGAGAAAGAGTCTCGCTTGATGGCATCGTCGGGGGAGAGGTTGAGCTTCTCGGCCGGCTAGTCGTTTGACAGCGGTCTTTGATGTTATTGGCAACTGCGAGGCAAGAAACGGAGGAGGTCTTTGAGTGTGTATTGATAAACTTTGGTTTTGTCAATCTCATTCAAATGCGGCAGCCATGGTGGAGGTGTAAAGGAAGAAGCTCCACCACTACCTTTACTGAGCACAGCCACTGAGCACAGCCATTGCACTGTCTGCCGAGCACAGCCATTACACACCCGTTGCACTGCCACTGAGCACGACCATTGAGCATAGCTATTGACCATAGGTACAGAGCATAGCCACTGCCCGTTGCACTGCCTGTCATCGCGGAGGAAGGCGATAGAGAGAGTATGGAGGTCCTTGGGTGTGAGTTGGCAAACTTTGGTTTTGTCAATCACATTCAAAGGCAGCAGTCATGGCAGAGAGCTGGAGCTTGCGTTGTTGTTGTGGACACCAAATCAATTCTTACTGAGCATGAGTAGAACCAGGCTGCTGTTGATTTGAAGTAGTGGGCACGGCTCGAGGTAAAGAGAGGAGGAGGATGCAAAGCTGGTGGAAAATATGTAGTGGGCTGACCTGGAGCGGAGCATCCTCGCTAGGCAAAAGGAATGGGAGAGCCAAGTGGTGATGAAAAGTCCTGCTCGTGACTAGCTTCTGTGACAATGACCGCTATTTGCTCGCCGTTATGGAAGAAGGCTGAGCTTCGTATGCTGCAAGAGATGAGCCTTGGTGCTGGAGCTTGACGTCCTGGAGAAGCGTGGTTGATTCGAGTTTGATTTCCATCGAATGCGTTGTGCACAATATGCGCTCTAAACCTAACAGGTTCAAGATTTCTTGCCAAGTTCACACCCCTGCAAGATTTGAAGCCTTTCCCTCTGCGAAAGTAGCAATTTTTCAATCTGGGTTGCAGCAGATTTCCGATTCTGATGCGTAGACTCTATCCGATGGAATTTTCCTGGAAAATCTCGTCGGACGGTTCATGAATCGAAGAACGGTTTCAGGAACAGCGTGACTGCTTGCGGTGTTGTAATCGATGTTGTAGAAACGTCTGCACTACCCCGCAATCTTGCGCTGTTGCTGACTGTAATATCGAATGCACCGTTTCCTCGCTGGACTGCATTTATCATGTCCTCGCTGCTCGCAAGAGAGCGCGTGATCCGGTGAATCAAGGCCATGGAATTCGAAAACCAGGTCAACCAAACTCACAACATCTACCTCGAATGTTGTTCTTGGTCTTGGGTGAAGTTCACATTCTTCGCTGTGCTCTATTGCTTGGTATTGTCACCTGCATCAGCATATGATCCGTTCTCGTCGAAGTCTGCAACCGCGACTGCTTCATTTTTTTTTAGCTACTGTTGTTGGCGTAGCTGCTTCTTCAATGAAGGGGAGGAAGGCGACAAAGATGGAGAGTAATGAAGGAAAGAGCACAAAAGGGTCTTCGGAGAGCTGGAGCAGCGGGCTCGGACGCAGGAGATGCAGCGCTGGGCGAGGACACGAAGGCATAGCTTTCACACACGAAGCAACAGCGGCCTCTGACGACTTCAGAACTGATTGTCCATGAGCTCCAGGATAAGACCGATGTGGACGATGAGATGGTTGATTCTGAGCCCTCTACTTTCTCTGCCGTTGATGTTGACTAGCACCGAAACCAGGCAGGAGTAGAACCCATGAGATCGCCTCGCAGATGACGGCGATGTAGAAGAAGATGTTGCGAGTGTAGTGTGTTGTGAGGTTGGATCTCGGCGTGGCCCGTAAGGAAGTGAGAGAGTGGAAAGTCTTGGACCAACCTACTTTAATATATGTCTTTTTTGTTTTTTTTTTGTACAAAGAAATAATGTTGTCTTTGTAATGAAATTGACTTTTATTAGTCAAGTCTTTAATAAAACTTCATTTTTTTTTATTTTGATGTGACTGAACTCGAAATTGAATATTCAAGCTGCATACGTACCCTTTCAAAGAAGAGATCAAGTCATAGCGTAGTTCAAATACTTTTTTTTTTCTTGGTATTTTCTTTTGGTGCCGTTTGCAGTTTCAATTCATGCAGGCAAGGAACATTGATATTGCCTTTTATGCTCGTGCAGACCAGGAGCTTAGTGCCATGCAGTTTAGGCTCGTGCAGGCAAGGAGCCTCGTGTCCTACAATTTAGGCTCGTGCGGACAAAGAGCTTTGGTTCGTGCAGTTTAGGCTCCTGCGAACAAGGAGCAGGAGTTGTCGCCTTATAGGGGTAGTAGCGCTTCAAGAATCTGCCATTGATAGGGCCGATCTTCAAGTCGTCTTCCACCATGATTAAGTAGGCGCCATTGGTGTAGACTTCTTGTATTACATATGGTCCATCTCATATTGACGTGAACTTGCTCTTTGTCTTGTGAGCTCTGATGATAGGCCTACGCAATGAAAGGACAAGATCTCCCATTTGAAAAGAACAAAGGAGAACTTTCTTGTTGAAGGCCTTAGAGAGTCATGCTTGATAACACTCCAAGTGTTGCTGGGCTTCGAGTATTTTCTCATCCAGCGCTTCCAGCTCTTGAAGGCGCAACTTTGCATTCTCTTCGTCAGTCAAGCCTTCTTGTATAGCCATCCTTAGCGAAGGGATTTGACTTTCGAGTGGTAGAACAGCTTCCACGCCATATACGAGAGAATAAGGTGTAGCTTGGGTAGGCGTTCTATATGTCATCTAGTATGCCCAAAGTGCTTCGCCTATTCTTTCATGTCAGTCTTTCTTTGTTCTGCCGATTACCTTATTCAGGAGGTTGCACAATGTCTTGTTGAATTCTTCTGCAAGATCGTTGGCCGAAGCATGATACATGGAGGATTTGTGCTGCTTGAACTTGTATTTCTCGTAGAGCTCGTCCACGAGTCGGTTGGAGAACTGTTTTCCGTTGTCAGTGACAATGTAACGAGGCACAACATATTGGTGGATGATATGTTCCTTGATGAAAAGGACGGCAGTTTCCTTCTTGACTTCCTTCAAGGGTATAGCTTCAGCCCATTTGAAGAAGTAATCTGTTGCAGCCAGGATGTAAGCTTCTCCTGCATATGACTTTGGCGCAATTGGTCCTACGACATCCAATCCCCATGCATCGAATGGCCATGAAGCAACTGTAGGGTGTAATGGCTCAGGTGATTGATGTATGAAGTTGGCGTGGAATTGGCAGGCTTGGCACCTTTTGGCATGTTCCAAGCAGTCCTTCACCATGCTTGGCCAGTAGTAACCCATTCTCTTGAGCTGGAAATGTAGCTTTGGTCCAGATTGATGCGCCCCGCATACGCATGAGTGTGCTTCTTCCATAGCTTGATTGGTTTATTCCTCACCTAGGCATCTCAGAAGTATGCCTTCGAAAGAGCACCGATATAGTGTTTCTTTGTAGTAGAGGAAGCGAGGTGCTCGTCGACATATTTCAGAGCGGTGTCTAGGATCATCTGGAAGTTTTCCATGCTCTAAGTAGTCGATCAGCGGTTGCCTCCACTCTTCAACATCGACTGAAAGTACTGAGATGATATTTGTATCATCCAGTAGCATTTCAGTGACAAGGGGGATCACCCATCTTTGGCAGACTGGCACGTTTGCGGCTTCGTCTTCTCCTAATGTCATGCTTGAGGCTAGGTTGGCAAGAGCGTATGCCATTTGATTTTCTTTTCTTGGCATATGTTCTAGAGTTACAGCCTCAAACCTTCGTAGCAATTGAGTTGCCAGTCAGAAGTATAGGACAAGATCATCTTTCTTCACCTCATATTCAGTCAAGAGTTTATTGATTATGAGCTTGGAGTCGCCATATACCTCGAGGGCTATGATTTCCATGTTGATCGCCATTTGGAGCCCAATGATCAGTGCTTGGTACTCAGCGACGTTGTTGGAGCATAATTCACTTAGTTGGAAGGAATAAGGTAGTATTTGCCTTTGTGGTGACATGAATACCACTACTGCCCTCGCTCCATCCGCTCGTGCAGATCCGTCGAAGAACATTGTCCATGTTGGGAAGATGTCGATGTAGAACACGTCATCGTCGGGCAAGTCGTCTGAGATTTTCCAATCAACTGGGATTGGGTGATCGGCAAGAAAGTCTGCTAACGCTTGCCCCTTGACGGCTTTAGCTGAGATGTATATGATCTTATATTGATTGAGAAGCAATGCCCATTTAGCGAGTCGCCCTATCAAGACTGGTTTGGACATGACGTATTTGACCGGGTTAGCTTTAGCAACCAAGTGGATAGTGTAAGCATGCATGTAATGCCTGAGCTTCTGGATGGCAAACACCAAGGCAAGGCACATCTTTTCTATTAGGGAGTAGTTCAACTCGGCATCGGTGAGAGTTCGGCTGAGGTAATAGAGTGCTTCTTCTTTCTGGGATTCATTCTCTTGCGCCAAAAGTGCTCCAACTGAACTTTCCTGAGCGACGATGTACAATATGAGTGGTTTCCCAGGCACAGGCGCCCCCAAGACAAGTGGATTTGACAAATACTTTTTTATGCTTTCAAAAGCATTGTGCTAAGCTTTGTCCCATACAAACAGAGCATCCTTCTTCATAAGTCGGCTGAACGGTTGACAACGCCTTGCCAGGTTGGAGATGAAGCGTCTAATGAAGGCTAGTCGTCCTTGTAGACTCTTTAGCTCATGCAGTTTTCTTGGTTCAGGCATGCTTTGAATGGCCTTGATTTTTTATTGGTCCACTTCAATACCACGGTGCTTGACAATGAAGCCAAGGAACTTTCCGGAGGTGATGACAAACACACATTTTAACGGGTTCATTTTGAGGTTGTATTTTCGCAGCCTTTCAAACACCATTCGCAAATCCTTCAAGTGGTCTGATCTTTTCTTTGCTTGACCACCACATCGTCTACATAACATTCTACATTTTTGTGTAGCATGTCATTGAAGATTTTCTGCATTCACGTTGATATGTAGCTCTAGCATTCTTCAGACCAAAGGGCATCACCTTGTAGCAGTAGATACCTTTTGAAGTGCGGAAGGCTGTTAGTTCCTCGTTTTCGAGAGCCATGCGAATTTGATTATATCCAGAAGAGCCGTTCATGAATGATAGTGCCTCGTGGCCAGTGGTTGCATCCACCATGATTTCGATGATTGGCAAGGGGAAGTTGTCCTTCGGGCAAGCGTCGTTGAGGTCCCAGAAGTCTACGCAAACACATATTTGTCCAGATTTCTTAAGGACGATGACGATGTTGGAGATCCACTTGGGGTATTGCACCTCTCGAATGAAGCCTGCTTCGATTAGCTTGTCAATCTCTGCCTCAATTTGTGGAATGAGCTCGGATCGATAGCGTCTTTGAGTTTGCTTTATCGGTCGCGTTCCAGGCTTGACTGCAAGATGATGCACAGCGATGACAGGGTCAAGGCCAGACATTTCTTTGTAGGTCCAAGCAAAGACGTCTTTGTATTCTGATAACAGTTGGTAATACTCTTCTATCTCGTCCGCACTTACGAAGATAGGTTTCTGCTCCTCTTTTGTGCCTAAGTTGAGCTCCTTGAGATCATCAACCGTGGATTGCCCCCATCTTCAAGTTGCGGTAGCGCAGCAGTGACATCTTCTTCGGGGATTTCGTCTTCTTTGTCTTCTTGGATCGTGACGTGGAAGACGTCTTGAACCTCCCTTTCAGTGCCGTCCTCTTGGGATTGTTGGCATGAAGATTATCCAGTGTGGATGATGGTACGCCTTCTTACTTTCAGTGGTCCATTTGTATCAATATCCAAGATTGCTTGGCGCTTCATCCTTGAAGGAATTGAGCTTCGAAAATTGCTTTTTTCTGCTAGCCTGTCGAGCTTTTCTTCTTTTGACATTGTCTCCCTATTTCTAGAAAGCTTATTGATGTCTTCAAGTCTTTCCAAAGCTGACCGATAAAGAGGAGAGTTAGCCGTGTTGCTTTGCTTCTTAGGTTTTGACAACCTTTCAAAAACAGAGCTTTGGGATGTTGGTAGGCCTGGCAATTCCTGACACGACCCGATAATCCGACACGACACGACACGAAATTAACAGGTGTTCGGGTCGACACGATAACGAAACGGGTCGTTATCGGGTAACCCGATAAGCACCTGTTAAGATAACGGGTTTGTTCGGGTATACACGTGGGTAACACGATACACGATAAGCAAAATATTAATTTAATAATTTATAACCCTAAAAAATACTATAATAATTATATATATATTAATTTAACAATTTAATACCCCTAAAAACTATAATAATTATATATATATATATATATATATATATATTAAATTAACTATAATAATTATAATAATTATATATACTATAATAATTATACCCAAAATATTAACTATAATAATTATATATATATATATATATTAAATTTTATACCCCTAAAAACTATAATAATTATACATACAAAATAAATAGATTTAAATCTACTTAATAAATAAATATATATACACACACACCATTGAACTTCATGGGATACGAATTATACGAAACTAATTTCAACGATCCAACCGTCAAACATGTTTGTATATACTTCGAGATCGCATAAGCCAAAAATTACAAAAAAAAAACATTCAGAGATCAAGTAACGGGACAAAACTTTTCGACGGTTATAAACGAAAAATCACGATTTAACGGTCATTTTAACTCCGATTTTGATGATTTTTTACAACCACACTCCTTGACCCTATATGAATACAATGATTGAATTCGATCTTCAATTTAAAATATTTACACTAATCTTATGTTATACTTAATAAAAGTATGAATAAACTCTTAAGTATTAGTGAATCTATTGTTTTGATGGGATACTCATTCTACGAAACTAGTTTCAAAGATCCAACCGTCAAACATGTTTGTATATACTTCGAGATCGCATAGGTCAAAAAGTACAAAAAACAAACATTCAGAGATCAATTAACGGGACAAAACTTTTCGACGGTTATAAAAAGAAAAACCACGATTTAACGGTCATTTTAACTCTGATTTTGATGATTTTTTGCAGCTACACTCCTTGACCTTATATGAATACAATGATTGAATTCGATCTTCAATTTAAAATATTTACACTAGTGGAAACCACAAAATCTTATATTATACTTAATAAAAGTATGAATAAACTATTAAGTATTAGTGAATCTATTGTTTTGATGGGATACTCATTCTACGAAACTAGTTTCAAAGATCCAACCGTCAAACATGTTTGTATATACTTCAAGATCGCATACGTCAAAAATTACAAAAACCAAACATTCAGAGATCAAGTAACGGGACAAAACTTTTCGACGGTTAGAAACGAAAAATCACGATTTAATGGTCATTTTAACTCCGATTTTGATGTTTTTTTACAACCACACTCCTTGACCCTATATGAATACAATGATTGAATTCGATCTTCAATTTAAAATATTTACACTAGTGGATACCACAAAATCTTATATTATACTTAATAAAAGTATGAATAAACTATTAAGTATTAGTGAATCTATTGTTTTGATAAGATACTCATTCTACGAAACTAGTTTCAATGATCCAACCGTCAAACATGTTTATATATACTTCGAGATTGCATACGCCAAAAATTGCAAAAAACAAACATTCAGAGATCAAGTAACGGGACAAAACTTTTCGACGGTTATAAACGAAAAATCACGATTTAACGGTCATTTTAACTCCGATTTTGATGATTTTTTACAACTACACTCCTTGAGCCTATATGAATACAATGATTGAATTCGATCTGCAATTTAAAATATTTACACTAGTGGAAACCACAAAATCTTATGTTATACTTAATAAAAGTATGAATAAACTCTTAAGTATTAGTGAATATATTGTTTTGATGGGATACTCATTCTACGAAACTAGTTTCAATGATCCAACCGTCAAATATGTTTGTATATATTTCGAGATCGCATACACCAAAAATTGCAAAAAACAAACATTCAGATAGCACGTAATGGGACAAAACTTTTCGGCGGTTATAAACGAAAAATCACGATTTAACGGTTAATTTAACTCCGATTTTGATGATTTTTTACAACTACACTCCTTGACCTTATATGAATACAATGATTGAATTCGATCTTCAATTTAAAATATTTACACTAGTGGATACCACAAAATCTTATGTTTATACTTAATAAAAGTATGGTATAGTACTATTGTTTTATTTTTTTTCATAATTATTTTGGTAAACTTCTCATAATTTGAATGATTTTTAATGTTTGGTTTTTCTATGCTTAGTTTATGCAGAAGATAGTTATGACGTGGAAAACCTTACTGAAAACATCATCAACATAACTCTTGAAGGCAATAGATCAAGCCAAAGTTCCAATGCAATTTCATGATGATCGATGTAAATCGAGGATTTTGTAAATTGAGGTTTAAACTTTTGAGAAAGATTTTACAACCTTGAAAACAAAAACTGTTTCATTTTGCATATCCTTGCACATTAAAAATTTGTAATAGATTAGTAGTGTATGTATTATTTTTTTATTAGGCTCTTATTTTCGAGTGTAGATGTAGTACTTAAACGACAAATGTGTTTTAATGTTTTGAAGTAATATTTATGTGGCAATGTGTGGTATGTGCAAATTTAAGAAAAAAAAATATATTTTTCTTAACGGGTCATAACGGGTCATAACGGGTCGGGTCACTTTACCCGTTGGGTAAAGTGACACGACCTGTTAAGGACCCGTTAAGATAACGGGTGTGACACGACACGACCCGTTAAGATAACAGGTGTTACACGAAAACGACACGAACACGACTGACACGACCCGTTTGCCAGGTCCAGATGTTGGCATGTTAAGCCTCTTGAAGACAGAGGTTCGGTTTTGACCACCAATGCGATTAAGTGCTGACGTTCTGGGCTTTGAGCGATTCATCCTATTGAAGACTGACATTCGAGGGGCGGATTTAGGCTCCTCTTGATCTTGTTCAGCGTTCACGCTGATGTGTTGAGTGCTAGTATTTTTAGCTTTGCTTGAAATCTTCACGGGTGAATTTGGTGTGAAACCAAGTCCAGCTTTGTTATTGTCAACTTCATAACCATGCTCCTTCAACTTCTTTTGAGTCTCAGTGAGGTCACGTTCTTTGTCATTGAGGGTGTTTGAAACCTTCTTTCCAGGATTCGAAAAAGGAACGAAGTCGTACCCAGCTTTCAACATGAGTTTGTAGGTGTTTGGATCAAAACCTTCTTCGGTCCTCTTGGTTGGGAGAAAGCTTGGTTCCACCCCCTTTGGTAGCCTTAGCGTTGCCTAGCTGTGTCAGAGGTAAAACTGCATTCGTCTTGAGCAACTTTACCTTATTCCTATGTCGCTGTGTATCGGCTTTACTTGCTCCAGTTTCTAAACAAAGATTGACCATTCTTTCTTCTCGACATCGGGATGTATCGGAAAACGGGTGTGTTTGGTCCATTTGAGGGCATCCTACTCTCTTTGGTTGTTGCAGGTTTAGCAAGCTCATCATCATTCTTGCTTGAAGATGGCATAGCTTCTCCTTCTTGCTTCTTGGGCATGGCTTGCCACTCCTGCTTTTTAGGTGTTGCTTTGCCCATGGATTTAATCTCTTTTGTAAGAGCTTCAGGCACCATGTCTTCATTCATGTAGAACTTGGCGTCTGCGAAATGTGATTCAACTTCGGTGAATGGTTTGGTGTCGCCATATATCACCTTCACTCATTCTCGGTAGAATTTTAAACATTGGTGAAGGGTGGACGATACTACTCCATTCGCATGGATCCAAGGCCTTCCTAACAGCAAGTTGTAGGAAGTTCTTGCATCAATCAAGTGGAATATCGTGCTCGTTTTGAGTTCACCAATAGTCATCTCCACTCGGATCATGCCTATCCCCTTTTGTCCCTCTTGGTTAAAACTTTGGATTAGTAGACGGCTGAGGGATAGTTCATTCACACTTGATGCTGATTGTGATCATTGTTGACTTTGGCATGATGTTTATGGCTGATCCACCATCCATGAGCATGCGGTTGACTTTGTGCTCCCTTACGTATCCTGAGACAAAGAGATGACGGCTATGAGGCTAAGTCTTCATCTGTGAAGCTGATCGCGTCCTGGGTGGCACAGCACGCGGCACCTTCATGTTGGAAATGTGCCCTAAAACCAATCATATGATGATACTTTACGGACATTTCAAATGTTAAACTAATCTAGTTTAACATATAAAGGGCAAAGATTATTGTTTGAGCCGTCTCATATAAATGTTATATGCCTAAACGATAAAGTCCAAGGAATATGTGATTGGGAGAATGCAATCTAATGAAGTTAGATTAATGAGACCATTCTTTCGTAGACACATCCTAAATGTTCCTGATCATAGGATTACCAATTGGGCATTGACAGTCCGTTAAGATCAGTACGTACTGTGTCTTCTCTCAGGGAGAGTGACTAGTCTCGAGTCATTGGTGTGTGTGACATCAAGACAAGTACGTAGGTGCTCAATAAGAGAATGAGTTCACTGAACGTGATCAACGAAGAGTTCTTATATTCCATGTCACATGAGAACTCATGGTTGGGATAATGCAAAGTAGTCCTTTGACCTGAGGCATCACAGTTGTCTTGTGGTTAAGTCCTTAATCTTTGATTATGTCTAATTCACCCCATCGGGGTGTCACGGCATCGTTGGGGTTAAGCCACTTAGCTATGGAGACAAGTGAATGCGCAACAAGGGATCTCTAACCTTCAAACAGTTGAGGGAGAATACTCTATGATATGATTTGGAATCTCTGGCCAGAGTATGAATGAGATTGGGGAATGCGTTCCAAATCACATTCAAGGAAATCATATAAGCAAACGATTCACATTGGATAGTAGACATGAGTAAATAAACTATCATACCAAACAATGTGGTCAAGAGTATTAGATTAGAGAAGGACCGTATTGCATTTGTAATCCCAAACTGAATAGGTTCTCTATCCTCTTCTGATTAGCTTGGGTAACCATGATATGCTGCTAGGTGTCACTCATGGTTTGTGGAAGCCCTAAACGTGTGTAATCACTAAAGGGACAATTGAAAATTGTTTCAATTCACAATCGATGTAAAATGGTTTTAATCGCCCACTGCCTCGCTAAAAGGAACCTAATGGATCGCACACCATAAAAGGTGGAGATTGAAGATTAAACGGAAATGAGTAAGAATGATTAAATGGTTTAATCATTTAATTATGGCAAGGATTAATTAATATGTTAATTAATCAAACGAATAAGTTCGTTAAAGACTTCGGGATAGTTTTGGACCTTAAGGCCCAATGGGCTTCGAACGTCAAGCCCATTAACTTAAATTGTATGACAATTTAATGAATAAAGATTCATTAAAGCCCAAAAGCCCAAACATCCCTAAATGGCCGGCCATATTAGATGAATTAGGGTTTTGGTTGTTTAGGTTACTTAAAGAAGTGACTATATAAATGACTTTATAGCCAAAATTCATTAAGGAAAAATTAAGGGTTTATTTTGGGTGAAAATGGGTGAGAATTGTCTCTCCATTTTCTCTCTAAAGAAGCTAACACCTTGGAGGGTACATCTAGCAATACTACTACTCCAAGGTCACTCATTTCTTCTACAATCAAACCTTGGTGAAGAGACTTAGAGGTTCCCTATTTTGGGAACTTGGAGAAACCTATTCTTCCATCCAAATCCATGGATCTAAGAAGCAAGGAATGAAGGCCCCTATCTCTTTGGGTGATTAGCCTTTGCTTATGCAAAGAGGAATCTACAAAGGTATTAATTTCAACTCACTTTGTTTTGAGTTGATTATTGGTTCACCAATCTACTAGGCTTTGAATTTCATGGGTAATGTTTTGTTTTTGAATGCATACAAGCATGATTCCGCCTTTAATTTGTTAATTGCATGCCATATGATGTTATTCAAATGAACATGTTTTTAAAAATAAATCCTTCAAGTGGTATCAGAGCCTAGGTCTAGTAGTTGGTGAATCCTTTTGGGTTTTGTAGTTCATAAGTTTATGATTTAAAAGTTGTAATTGTTACAAGCTTTATTCTTGCTTCTTTGAATGTAAATTTTGTTTGAAAATTTGCCATCTCAAATGTTGTAGATGTAGTTCATATGAGGATGAATATTGGAGCTAAAATTTGGTGTCATGATTTTGGGGATTTTCGGCCAAATCCAAATGGTGATTTTTTGGGTTCATGTTTGTCTTGTTAAAATTGTTTTAAGGTGACTTTTGGAACCCCTAAGTACCCTAGGATGTTAACACCATTTTGAATGGTGAAAATTTGAGTTTTATGGCTTGAAAACATTCATGGAGCTCTTATGGGTTTTCATGGATGTTCTTCATTGTTCTTGATGTTCTTGCCAAGAACAAAAAGGTTTTGTGTTTTGATTCAAAGTTTTGAATATTTCATAAAGTTTATGTTATATGTTTTTCAAATGATTTATCATGTATTTAAAGTGTTAAATATTTGTATAAATGATGATGGAAACATCAATCATCAAAACATATATTAATTTTATGAAAGTATTTAAAGTGTTAAATATTTGAATAAATGATGATGGAAACATCAATCATCAAAACATATATTAATTTTATGAAAGTATTTAAAGTGTTAAATATTTGTATAAATGATGATGGAAACATCAATCATCAAAACATATATTATTTTTATGAAAGGTGAAAGCACTACTTGATTGTTTTTGACAAAACTAATAAATCAAAACACCCATCACTCATTTTTATCCCTAAAAACCGGCCACCCTAATAAAATAGGGTATTTTTGGGGCTTTTATGCAATTACATAAAGTTTTGATACTTTTGTGTATTTGTACTTTGACCCGAAAGTTTACGTTTTGACGTTAAGGCCTAAAAACGCTAAAGGACAAATTGTTTTGCTCCTTTAATGAAGTTTTTGAATTTATTTAAATTTTGGGTTCTAGTTGTATTTACATGAAGTAGTGACTTTTGTGTTTTTACAAAGTGACCCCAAAAGTTTATGTTTTTCGCAATATGGCCCAAAAAGTTGTGGTTATTGCATGATGGCCCAAATAGGATGAGAACAAAATTGTTTTGTCTCTTTAAATGAGAATTGGATTTTCATTTTGTTTAGCTCCACTTAAATCAATTTTATGGATACAAAAACCAAATGAAAATGTTGCATTCAATTAATTAGTTAAAGCGTTAATTAATTAAAGGATGATTATGAACCTAAGCCTAATATAATTGAGCTATGTGAAAGGCGTTTCAAATTTGTTTGAACCATGGGAATGTGTAGATTAGATTTTGGTTGTAATTTGATTTGATCAAATGTTGTAAAAGGGCATAAGTCCTTCTTTACTTTAAGGTAATTTGTTTTATGCAAATGTTGTAATGAGCATAAGCTCATTCTTTACTTTGAAGTATTTCTTTCTTGCTTTATATGATATGCATGAAAATGAAGTAATTGGGTCCAACGCTCCTAAGACAACAAGCCTTAATGTGATTAAACGCGTAACTAAAATCAATCTCCATCCCTAGACCGAGATTCAACACAAGGCTCGTGTTGAATCTAAACAAAGGTTCATAGTCATCCTAAGGCCCTAAGGCAACTATATAGTCCATCAAATGAATGCAAACCTTATGTTAGTAGTAACATATACTCTTGCTTTAAAAACCGTTTTAAAAGCATAGTGGGAGTATTATGTACAACTAAAACAATCATATGGACCAATAGTTGTAATAGGACCAAAATTGTTTTAATAGAGATTAAAATGTATATTGAAATGTGATGAGACCTAAAACCCTCAACCAACCCAATATTAAGTTGAAAGCGTGAGAGTGCTTTGAACACTCTTTCGTGGCCTTCCACCGTGGTAGGCTCCAATCGTTTATGACTTGTACACCGCCTTCACCCTATAATGGGGAAGTACAAAGTGCATGCTTATACTCAGGAGGAGTCTATACGCATATGATGAGGTGAGTGTAGGCAACGAGTTTAGCCAACATGATATAATTCTGAGGCTATGCTTGAACCCCTACATGAACTAAGCATGGTGGGAATGACTTAACTAAGTGCAATGGAGCCAACATGATATAATTCTGAGGCAATCATTCTCTAGAGGCCAAATAAGATGGGTACTTGCATTAGTTGCAAATGAGTAAGCGTACTCTCTCATTATCATTAACGCTAGCCAACATGATATAATTCTGAGGTGGGCTTGGTAGTAGTGAGCCTCCCATAACCTACTAAGAGTTTCATCCAAAACTCTCGAATTCCAATGAGGGATATGGAATTTGCCAAAAATAGTGGGTGATGCTATTTGATTTAAAGACCCGAATCAAATGGCTTAAAATCAATCAATTTATATACGTTATGTATTTGTTTACCAATATATTTGCAAACGCTATCCAACACTTGACAAATAAAAGCCGAACGTTTAGTTTACGGACTTGGTACTACAAAACCATAGATTGTCTTTAATGGCTTGTAAATGTACCTAAGTAGTCTCATCCTCACAATCTTCCTATTGATAATGTATCATTAGAAGAATATGTTAGAAAAGGTCTATCATAGAGAGGACAACACTTTTAATGTCATAATTCTTCAATTACAAATTGTTGTATGAAGAAATAGGAGTTGCTTTGAACAACCCTTAATCAATGCAAACACTTAGTGCTTGTTTCTTTGTTACATGAACAAGGAACTTGAGAAGAAAGCACAAAGGCTTGGACACTTAATGTGCCATGATTCTTCACTTCCAAATGTTGTATGAAGAAATGAGAGTTGCCTTGTACAACTCTTGAAAGTTTGTAATTATGTTTAGAACATAATGGTTGGTTGACAAAAATAGTCCATTAACATGGACTTATGATGATTTTGAATCATTGAGTGTTGAAGTGTTAAACCACTTAACGAGACGGAAACTAGGCAAAGACTTTACCTTTGTTTCCCTATCCTAATGGTTCACTAAGTTTATGGTAAACTATGTAGTGAACAATAACCACATACTCTCCAAATTGTTTGATGTGTATAACACAATTGAAAAAGGTTTCAAGAGAGATAGTGGGAGTTTAGGGACCATGACTAATGTAGTCAAAGGTGAAAGTCAAATAAAGAAGATAAATAACTCCAAGGGAACAAACTTTCTTTATGAAAGGATGGACATTGGAAGGGGTATTTGCAAGAAATGTCTTGCAAGTGTCAAGAACACACCTTTCGAAGGTGTTGTAAATTGTTCTTGAATAGTTCAAAACAGTTGGTTCTTCTACTTGAATGTATGATTCCGTATTAGTAACTATGTTTTACAAATCGTTGTAAAAGTGTGACTAATAAGAAGTAGAAGATATATGAGAGAAGAAAAGGTGCTTCACATACGGAACGTGAATAAGATATAGATCTCTGCGAAAGCAGATAGTACTTACTTCCTCATATGAACTACCAAAGAAATTGGATTATAGTAATCTAATTGATTGTCTCTATAGTAGAGATAATATGGTAGTGTTAACTGTTTAGAAAATAATGATGCTTAAAACCCAAAAGGTTGCAAGGTAGTGACTAATCCCAACTAAAGTTGTGATACCTCTAAAAACATAAATTACGAGTTGGTCATAGATGGACGCTTTGGATCGTTAGATCCGGATCCAATACCTTCTTGTTAAAATTGTATGGAGGCGAAATGTTCGAATCTTTATTCTTTTGGAAAGAAGAAAGAATCACAAAGTTGTTGAGGTTAATTCACTTAGATGTTAGTGGCACTTGTCCACAACATAATACTACTCATGTTATATGACATTCACCGAAGATCACTCTCGGTTGGACTATAGTTTATTTTGAATAAACACAAGTCCGAATACTTTGCAAAAGGTTTCAAAGAATTCAAGAAATGTAAATAGATGAGTAAGATATCTAAAGTATTTACCTCCTTAGATTTGATCCAAGGAAAGGTAACACTTTAGATGAGTTTCCTTGAAAGATATCAAGGAAAATAGCATCATAAGATAATGTATTTCTCCATTAGGAGAAGAACGAACTCGAATAAGATTTAGTTCGTTAAAAGTTATCTATTACCCATATATAGGATATATACTTCTAAAACAATATGATTGTCAATGAGAAGATCTTCCAATATTTTCATGACTCCATAAGATGTAGTTGGAAAAGAAAGACAAATCTTAAGCATGTTAAAGATTTGGGGTTGTGTGCTAATAAGCAATATTCGTTTGATAACAATCTTGTAGGATATCCTTAAAATAACTTTTGGATATCGCTTCTATAAACCAACTAACAAATGTTGTTTTGTTGGGAAGTTCATTGTAATCCTACAATGTGATTTGCCTAAGAGCAAATGAACGAGAGATAGAACTCAAAGAATGGGTTCTTTGAGAGACAAGGAAGTAATCAACAAATATAACAACCTAGTTCCTATACCACAAGCTCCAAGGTAGTCGATAAGAATGAAAATCCTTATGACTACATTGAGTGCATATACGATATATACTCAAGGAAATGGTAAAGTACCATTTGACTCGAAATAATGAAACCTTCATAGCTAATTGGTAGCTTAAGGTAACTACAATCAAAGAGAATGGTTGACTTTGAAGAAACCATCTTTGAGATAGGCTTGGTTTCAATTAATTCGAAGATTGCTAGCTACAACTAAAATGGTGATTCAATGTTTTGACATAATATGGGTTTCCGAAACCATTATTAAGATAGTCTTGATAATATATGTCCAAAACTATAAATCACAAGACATGTAAGTTGTAGAGATCCATCCATCATGGATCTTAGCAAGTTAGTGGGAGCTATTTGCATTTTATGAGGAAAAAGGTTCAAATCGTTTGATTTCTCATCAAGATGTAAATAAATCTTTTGTTTACGAGTTTTACAAAAGATTAGTGGGAGTTAATCATGTTCCTAAAATTTAAGTATATATGATATATTAATTTTGGAAATGAAAAGAATACTTCTTCGTTAAAGTTATGACTTTAATACATTATATGAAGATAGAATGTATATGGGAGATATAGTCTATATACATGGGATGGAAATCTATAATGATATATTTCATGATATAATTGGATTATATCAATCCCTAATAATAGACAATGGATGCTAGGAAGTTTCTCATATGATGATAAACTTCAATAAGAAGGACGATTCTAGTGAGACTAGCAAGTTGCCCTTCTCAAAGGGAACGTACCCTTTGACTCCCATAGAAATAATGCGTAAATTGAATCCTTTATGCATAAGCAGAAAGGTGATTTATGTATTTCATATTGTATGAAAAACATTGATATGAGTTGTACCTAGAACGGTACAAGACGATATCAGTGCAAGCCCAGGATCAGAACCGTGGCAACTGTCAAGTGAGTCCTTAAGTATTTAAGAAATACTAAAGGATAGATTCCTCAAAGAATGAGGAAGAATTAGAGTAACGTAATGGAAGCGTAAATGTATTAGATTATGAATCTAATCCATCATTGGATGTTTCTTCATTATGAATGAAGAGATAAACAAATATCTCTTTATTATGACTAAAGAGATATTTGGATGGAAACATTAAAGTAATGACTTTAGTGTGTTCCATTATGAATGCAAGATATATTGCCATATAGAAGTTTACAACAATGTTGTTTGGATGGGAAAGTTCATTTATGAACTCTCTATTCGGTTCCAACCAGAAAGTGTATGACACTAATGGGGCGATAGCTCAAGCCTGGGAATCAAGGGCTCATCAAGATCCGAACACAAATGAGAGACTGAACCACATGATTGAGAATCATGTATAATGGTGACATCGATATTCTCAACGTTGCTTCTATGGATAACATATAGATATCCATTGTCTAGGCCTACTTTTCAGCCATTTATGAAATGACTACAGAAGAGGTATCATCACTGATGACCAATGCTGATTGGCTCTAGTGCAAGTGGGAGATTGTTGGAAATGTGCCCTAAAACCAATCATATGATGATACTTTACGGACATTTCAAATGTTAAACTAATCTAGTTTAACATATAAAGGGCAAAGATTATTGTTTGAGCCGTCTCATATAAATGTTATATGCTTAAACGATAAAGTCCAAGGAATATGTGATTGGGAGAATGCAATCTAATGAAGTTAGATTAATGAGACCATTCTTTCGTAGACACATCCTAAATGTTCCTGATCATAGGATTACCAATTGGGCATTGACAGTCCGTTAAGATCAGTACGTACTGTGTCTTCTCTCAGGGAGAGTGACTAGTCTCGAGTCATTGGTGTGTGTGACATCAAGACAAGTACGTAGGTGCTCAATAAGAGAATGAGTTCACTGAACGTGATCAACGAAGAGTTCTTATATTCCATGTCACATGAGAACTCATGGTTGGGATAATGCAAAGTAGTCCTTTGACCTGAGGCATCACAGTTGTCTTGTGGTTAAGTCCTTAATCTTTGATTATGTCTAATTCACCCCCTCGGGGTGTCACGGCATCGTTGGGGTTAAGCCACTTAGCTATGGAGACAAGTGAATGCGCAACAAGGGATCTCTAACCTTCAAACAGTTGAGGGAGAATACTCTATGATATGATTTGGAATCTCTGGCCAGAGTATGAATGAGATTGGGGAATGCGTTCCAAATCACATTCAAGGAAATCATATAAGCAAACGATTCACATTGGATAGTAGACATGAGTAAATAAACTATCATACCAAACAATGTGGTCAAGAGTATTAGATTAGGGAATGACCGTATTGCATTTGTAATCCCAAACTGAATAGGTTCTCTATCCTCTTCTGATTAGCTTGGGTAACCATGATATGCTGCTAGGTGTCACTCATGGTTTGTGGAAGCCCTAAACGTGTGTAATCACTAAAGGGACAATTGAAAATTGTTTCAATTCACAATCGATGTAAAATGGTTTTAATCGCCCACTGCCTCGCTAAAAGGAACCTAATGGATCGCACACCATAAAAGGTGGAGATTGAAGATTAAACGGAAATGAGTAAGAATGATTAAATGGTTTAATCATTTAATTATGGCAAGGATTAATTAATATGTTAATTAATCAAACGAATAAGTTCGTTAAAGACTTCGGGATAGTTTTGGACCTTAAGGCCCAATGGGCTTCGAACGTCAAGCCCATTAACTTAAATTGTATGACAATTTAATGAATAAAGATTCATTAAAGCCCAAAAGCCCAAACATCCCTAAATGGCCGGCCATATTAGATGAATTAGGGTTTTGGTTGTTTAGGTTACTTAAAGAAGTGACTATATAAATGACTTTATAGCCAAAATTCATTAAGGAAAAATTAAGGGTTTATTTTGGGTGAAAATGGGTGAGAATTGTCTCTCCATTTTCTCTCTAAAGAAGCTAACACCTTGGAGGGTACATCTAGCAATACTACTACTCCAAGGTCACTCATTTCTTCTACAATCAAACCTTGGTGAAGAGACTTAGAGGTTCCCTATTTTGGGAACTTGGAGAAACCTATTCTTCCATCCAAATCCATGGATCTAAGAAGCAAGGAATGAAGGCCCCTATCTCTTTGGGTGATTAGCCTTTGCTTATGCAAAGAGGAATCTACAAAGGTATTAATTTCAACTCACTTTGTTTTGAGTTGATTATTGGTTCACCAATCTACTAGGCTTTGAATTTCATGGGTAATGTTTTGTTTTTGAATGCATACAAGCATGATTCCGCCTTTAATTTGTTAATTGCATGCCATATGATGTTATTCAAATGAACATGTTTTTAAAAATAAATCCTTCACTTCATGTGGCCAAAGCTTCGAGCCTGCGTTCTTGCTTTCTTGTACTTCGTGGTCGTTGGGACTTGCCAAGATCGCTGCCAGTGCTCTTCGCATCTTCTTTGGCAACCGTAGCGCTTCCTCGATGCTAAAGTGTGTTGGCAGACCTTCTTCAGGTGTAAGAGTCTTTTCTCCCTCAGTGGCGACAACTTTGCCTTTTGAAGGTTCTTCCATTTCTACTTCGACCATGTGACATTCAGCGATAGTGCACTGTTGGAAGAAGTCTTCCGGGAAGTACTCGTGCAAGGAGACGGAAATGCGTGGCTTTTGCTTCATAGGTTCCCCAGCATATATTGGCTTAGCATCTCTTATGTTTCTTTTAGGCTTCCTATTGCTTCGGCGGCGGTGTTTTCTCCCTTATTCCCCATTTGGCTTTATAGCTTGCGGTCTCGGTTTCCTCGTCCTCTTATAGGTCACCAATGTCCATCCTTTGTCATCGTCAGTAGGTGCATCTTGGTTGCTTGCCCCCAGTGACGGTGGTGCAGAAGGTGCAGTGTGGTTTGAGTATTACCGAGCATGGTCAGGCATTTCTTGAAGAGGCACGGGATCAAAGGATCCGAACACGACTGTAGTGGTGTGTGTTGTAGCTGTGTCTTCTAAGTCAAGCTCAATCCGCCCTTGTTGTGCCAACTTTATGATGAGTTATTTTAGGATGAAACACTTGCCCACATGATGACCCACGATAGGATGGTACTTGCAGTACTTGGGATCATTG
Source organism: Malus domestica (assembly GCF_042453785.1). Lineage (NCBI taxonomy): Eukaryota > Viridiplantae > Streptophyta > Magnoliopsida > Rosales > Rosaceae > Malus > Malus domestica. The sequence goes on from NC_091668.1 coordinate 7,922,425, forward strand.
ATGCGATTCATCTCTTCGGGGCGTTTGCATTCAGGCAACTCAATCACCTTCTTCTCCAGCAGATCGTCCAGCATTGCATCTGTAACGCCCCAAAAAAAAAAAATTTAGATTTATTTATGGTGATAGGCCCAAAATAAAATCATGGTTAACCAATATTCTATTAACCAACATAAATCAAAATTCAATTATTTTATGGTTGCATGTAACTTTCTTATTAGACTGCCTACGTACCCTTAATAGGGATCAAGTCATTCGTAGTTCACCGTTTGTAAGAGATTTTCAACACACACCACTTAAGTCTTATAAGTCTATGATATTTATTCATGCTTGTTAGAAATGAACCTGTTACCCTAAAAGAACAACATGACGATTCTTTTCCTAGGGCGTAGTTTGTCCATTTCATTCCGTTTTCCATTCGGTTCTCATGTTTATTTCTTAAGTCCATAATCATGCCGTGATAGACATTTGCTTCAATAATAATAAATCCAAACCAATTTCAAGTTTACTCTTCTCTTAAGAAAATCCAATTTCTTCAAATACTTAAACCCAATTGGAATTTCTTCATTTTCCCATGCAACTCCAGCATGCCAACAAAACTGAAATGCATGCATCAAACCCAACAAATTTCACCTATCAATTTGCAGAAAATTAAACCAGAAAAAGAAAAGTAACAAAGCAAAATAACCCACACCTGAATCGAAGCACGACCTTCATCTAAAACAACAACAGGAGCAATCCACGCACTGTAAGAATGGAGCCAATTCATATTCAGATTTCAGGAGGTTTGAAAGGAGGATGTGTCTCCAACTTGCTGGAGTTCGCCCATTTTCCCTCGATGGGTTTGGAAGCTTGGATTGTCTGCTTTGACAACATTATGTCTCACAGTGCACCGTTGGTGCATGCAAGACCACAATCATGTTCCACATGCTCCATAGACTCGAGATATAAATTTTTGAGGTTAGATTACTCCAGGATATGGTGGTGATGGTGGCTAGTTTACCACGGTGAGAGAGAGAGAGAGAGAGAATTTTGGAAAATAAGGGACCCCTGGAACCGAAGCATGTCAGGTGGCAAATTTCCCCCCTATCTTTTCCTTTATTGAATTTCATAACCATCCATTTATCTGTCTTTCAAAATTTTCCATACAATCATAAAAAAAAATTTAAATAACTAAATCATGCATCTAAAAATTCAGGTATATTACAGCATCCACATCGGAGTCTGGAAAAGGGTATACCTTCTGCTCAAGTTCCCTCAAGGTGTTTTTGTACCTATCTTGGGTGTGGGAAGGCTCACTTCTTTTTATCTCCTTTTCTTTGTTATTGAATGAGATTTTGACGGGTGTGGACGAGGTCTTGATAGGGGTGGTATTGGTGGTAAAAGCTTCATTGGCGGGCTTTTTCCCATGATTGTCTGTTATTGAAGTAAACACCTTATCCCTTTTGAAATCGGTGATTGGCTCATTCTTTCCATGATGGGCGATGCTCAGTTCCATGTCGTGGGCACGGGTGGCTAATTCTTCAAAAGTCTGTGGTTTGATACCTTGAAGGGTGTATTGTAAACCCCATTACATGCCCTGGATGCACATCTCGATTGAAGAAATCTCGGAGAGCCTGTCCTTACAGTCAAGGCTTAGATTACGCCATCGGTTGATGTAGTCTATGACTGATTCTTCCCTCCAGGGCTTCGTACTCGTCAGCTCTAGCATGCTCACAATACGGCGGGTACTGTAGAAGCGGTTGAGGAATTCCCTTTCCAACTGTTCCCAACTGTTGATGGACTCGGGCTCCAGGTCCGTGTACCACTCAAAGGCGTTTCCTTTTAACGAGCGCACAAACTGCTTGGCGAGGTAATCTTCTTCCGTCCCTGCATTGTTGCATGTTTCGACGAAATGTGCGACATCTTGCTTGGGGTTTCCTTTTCCGTCAAATTGCATAAACTTCGGCGGTTGATAACCCTTCGTCATCCTCAAGGCGTCGATCTTCCTGGAGTAAAGCTTCGAGTACAACGTGGAGGCATGTGAGTTCCCTTCGTACTGCGCCTTGACAGTACTGGCGATCATCTCCTGCAACTGCTTGATGGAGAGAGATCCCATGAGCACTGTTGTCTGGTCTAGCTTCAGCTTTTCTTCAGCTTTCTCCACTATAGGCTCATCTTCTTCGTCGTCTTCCTTCTTCAGATGATCAATCTTCGGGTTGGGTTTCTCGCCGTCCTGCGCCTCCAGTCGGTTGACGAGTGCTGCAATTTGCAAGTCTTTTTCTTCTACAGTTCGGGTTAGCCTTGCAATTGCTTCATTCATCTGAGCCAACTGCTCATCGATTGAAGTTGCTCCAGTGGTCATGACTTGCATAGCTGAACTGCCGCTTGAATCGGCATCGGAGAGCATGGATTTGGAGTATTTCTTTGGGCTTTCCCCCTTTGGTGCCCTTAGTGAGGCTAAGGTGATCACAGGCTCGTGCCTTGGGTGCTCTTGTTCTTTTGGCATGGTTGATGCAAAGGTGGAAGAGGAGGCAGAAATAGCTCTTACCTTGCTTCGAGTTATGATGCCCGAAATGACACTGCCTACGGCGATGATGCTCTTGTTCTTTGCGTTGGTTGTGGGAACAGCTTGAGCCTTCCTTGATGCCATGTGTGTTTCTTATGGATTTGAAGATAGAGATGAGAGGCAGAGAAGGTCCCACTGGGCGTGCCAAATTTGTAAACACAGAAAATTCTTGAAACGAAAGAGACAAGAACAACGTGCACAAAATAATATTTGTATTTGATGATTTTGGGTTACAATCTCTCTCAAATTTGATCCTCTAATTCGATCTCCGTAAGGTGTTGATTTGTGGATTGTGATGCTGATCCAAGTGCCGTCGAGGCTTGATCTCGGATGAATGGTTGGAAGTTTCTTCAAGGGGGCCTTTTGGGCTTGATCTTGAAAGGTTGATGGATGAACGGATCTTCAAGGGCTTTTGGGCTTAATCTTGAAGAACTGTTGATGAACGGATCTTCAAGGGGCTTTTAAGGCTTGATCTTGATGAACAATTGATGGATGGATCTTCAAGGGCTTTTGGGTTTGATCTTGAAGAACTGTTGATGAACGGATCTTCAAGGGACTTTGGGGCTTGATCTTGAAGAACGGTTGATGAATGGATCTTCAAGGGCTTTTGGGCTTTATCTTGAAGAACGGTTGGATGTGTGGATTTGTTGATGTTGTTGATCCAAAGGGTCGTTGGGGCTTGATCTTAGGATGAACGGATGATGAACGATGAACACTTTCTTCAAGGGCCGTCGGGGCTTGATCTTGAATTGGTGGAAGTTTCTTCAAAGGGCCATTGGGGCTTGATTTTGAAGGTTGGGTTGACGAATAACGAAGAGAGCTTTCTTGATCTTTCAGGATTTACTTGGGAGCTTTGGAGTTTCAATGCTTCAAGGTTTTGGTGTGAGGTGAATTGGTTATGAATTGGTTATGAATTGCCCCCCAAAATGAATGCATTGGCTTCCTATTTATAGAATTTTCCAAGGCCTAATTTTGAATATAATATGCAAATGAAATAAATCGTTTTTTTTTTCCACGTGTTGACATGTGACTTTTCCGATTTATTTTGATTTTTCGTTTAGTCACACGCTACGTGTAAAATTTATGTGACACGTGAGCGTTGAAATTGTAACTATTGGTCAACATTTATTTCACCGAAATTTCGATGTCTACAACAATATTTGATATTTCTTTTGGTTCTTGTTCCTAAAACATCGAAATAATCTAAGCCAATTGTTTTGGTGAGGAACTAAACAAAGTCATGGGATGGAATCATTTTTTCTTCTCTTTTCTAAAATTTAAATTCTAACTTTTTACGATTAAACTTCCTCCTCCGCTTCTTGGATTTGGATTCCGACATGGCATCATCATGCACCGGAGATTTCTGTCTCTTCTTAGATTCGCACTTGGCCGGCACCGGAGAATCCTCCTCTGTGCACATCATGCACACGGTGGCAGAAGAGTCATTGACATAGGTGCAGCGATCGCGAGGCCAACAACCCCTCCGGAAAATTATTCTCTGAATAATCCACTACCTCCGAAAAGTCATTCTTCATCGCTCTCACAAAGTTTCTGAAGTAGTTTCCAATTGCAATCAGCTGTGTCAACTTTCCTCGAAATTCAAAAAACTCTTCAATAGATCGATCAACATTGATAATCTTCTCTTCCAGTTCCACTTCTGCACAATGACATGGCTTTTCCAAGCCACTATTCAACTCGCCTAGCAAGTACTCAAACAACTGCCTCTTAACACACTCATGCTTGGGTATAAAGTAACCATACACATAGATCCACTGCAGCACTGGTCTGCATTCGATAATCTCTTGCCGGGCCTCCACAACAAAATCAAAAACAGGATTCGTTTGTATGTATTTCACACTGAGCTTCTTCAAAGGAACATCTTGCACAAGGTGATGAAAATCTTCAACAACTATTTTCTTGTACATGCGATTATATACCCAAATGTTCATAATTACGAACAAATCTGTTATAAGACATCTTCGACATCTCTTTCAAAGATATGTTTACCATTTCTTCCTTTCACCTCCTATGCTCACTCTCCACCCCCTTTAGGAAACCATTACCAAAACAATTAAGACCATGCCAGTTCCACCATTTGAGGCATGTCCAGCAAAATTCGAATCCACAAGGAGCGCTGCATGTCATATGGTTACATCCTTGGTTTGCATTTTCGATATTTCGCTTGCACTTTGGACAAGGCTTAATGTTTGCAAGAATCCAATCTACATTCAAAATTCAATCTACACCTTCATAATCATCCTCGTTCTTCAGCATCATCCACTTTGAACTGTATCGCAGTTCACCGGACTGTGACCTTCCTCGTGACAATTTGAACAAAATCTGTAAGAGCATAGGCAAGAAACATCACTAGTTCCATAGCCACCAATAAAGTCTACAGCATAGTCACCAGCCATGAGAAGGCATCACTTTCTCTTCCCCTTACTATCTTTCACATAAGACCTCAAAAGGTACTGAGAATACTTGGCCTTATCGGGGTCATTATTGGCTTTGGTTGCCAACACAGGGAGAATCAAATCTTCGCCAACAGCAGCGCCACAGCCCGGATGAGGACATTTTAGAGACAAACATCCAACACAATCATTGCTAATTGATTCTCTTACATAAGCTGCCGAACATGCAATTCAATAAAAATGGCCACAGAAATCGGAGCTAAATTCTATGATAACCGTCATCATCATATGTCTCGAAGCAAATTTCGTAAGTAAACGAACCAACACTTTGATCAACAAGTGGGACGTTCCTAAACAATCCCAATTTATTCCGAACATCGTCTTCCTTCTCAAACCACTTGTCAAATAACATACTAACACTACAATTGTAGTGGCGGAGTAAGATAATTGCCTAGGATCTCGATACGTGCAGTTTCGAGCACACCTCTGTCATACATTGTAATTGGCGTTCCCTGATATCTGCCGCCTTCAAAACCGTATATCGAAGCTTTGGCTGCAACAATGTCTATTGATATTCTCTCATAAATCCGTTCAAGTATTCAGCAAACTTAATGTTATCATAATCGGGTTGCGCAAACCATCCATCTAGACTTCTCGATGGGTGGAGATAGCACGAAGAACTCGAAGAGTAACACGAATCCATGAAAAAAATAACCAACGAAATCGGTATTTGTGAGAGCTCTCGAGTTTGCGATTGATATCGAGAGAAGTGTGCGATAAGATTGGTAAGGGTTTAGCCTTTATAAATATAGGAATTGAATCCCTAGGCAACTAGGAAAAGCGAACTAAATTCCTTGCGTGAAAAGGAACAAAAACCCTAAAATTTTCGTAAATTAGGAGCAAACCCAAATCGTCTGAGGCGTAAAACGCACCGTTCCAATAAAACATTGCTACCTTAATTAGGAATTTAGGGCTTAGAGCCAAATTATAACACGATATATAAATAAATATATATATATATATATATATATTATAACACACATTACTATCTGCACTAAGGGGGAGATGTGGATTTAGCCTCATAATGGGCTAACGATGATGTGGTTCAAATTCGTATTTAGTGAGAATCTCTCACTTACAAGTTTAGAGAGACGTGTTATTGGTTTATTTTATAAAGGAATAAAACTTATCCATCTAGCAAATGATATTATGATTTATTTTTTAGTTGTTTTTGCATTTACAATTGAGGTATCTATCATACAATTCTTTTTCACTCTTTCATCTCATTCTTCGTATTTTTCCCTCTCTTCCCTTCTTCTTTCTAATTTTCTTTCATACTTCTTCTCTATCTCTCGCATACTTCTTGTTCTTTGCATTTCTCTCTCCTCCTCTTCTTTTTCGCATTGTTCTCTAGATTTATGACATAAATCTAGATTTACCATCACTGTACTGTCCTCTGGTAACAATATATCGTCATATAAACAGAAACTCTTGTCGTTGTATTCTTGATAGAAAATGATTTAGTTGTGTTGTGAATATAGTCTTAATGTTACATATATGAATGTATGAAGAAGCAAACCAAAATGGACTTTGGTGACAATAATTAAAAAATTTAGGTGAAATAGTAAACTTGGATGATGACATTTTTATCATGCAATTTTTTCCGATGGGTGTAAGACTTTCTCATATAAAGGGACGGTTGTAATGTACAAATTATCCCATCTTTCTACCTACCTATCTTAGCAAACAATTTTTTTTGTCAAACAATAGATTTTGTTTGATTACATGTTAGATTTGTCACCGACGGAGTTTGAGCCCACGCCATCATATAAGGACTCAACATCTTTCCACTACTGTGGTAAATGACCACTTGCTCTTAGCAAACAATTTATGCTAACCTTTATTTTTCCCGTCACACAAGATCAAAAGTAGAAAGTGAATATCAATCTCCCTCCTCATTGTACTTGCACTTATTGTCTGATATAGTTACGAAAATAAACAGTTTGATACATTGCTACCGTTCCACTTCAATTTCTAATAAAAATTCTCTTCCTAACTTTTGTCTATTTATAACTATATTTATGCTACGCAAATCATTTACACATAATTTGTTTTTTTGTTTTTTTTTTTTTGGAAACTGCACATAATTTGTTTGAAGTACCGTCAATGTAGTAACTCAAGATACCACCTCTGACGCATCAGTCCAAATTTTCAGGTACAAAGTAGGTTATGTCCTCTCCAGGTCCACCCCCAAAACCGTAACTCTCACGCACTCGATCAAAACTTGTACATTCCAGCATATTCAGATCTCCGCCTTTTCTTCTCTCTCTCCTCCTTCTTCTCTCCCTAACAAGTCAGAATAAAATTAATAAACTGATAATAAAAAATCCGGCCACCAAGATTCCAGTTAATGCGAGTAAAACGTTGCCATCGATTGCACTCCATTCCCAAGAAATCCAGAAAATGTAAAAACCAAAATGATTATTATTTAATTTATTTATTTATTTATCCAGTCAGCATATAAATACTGAATATATTTATAATATTATACTCTCATGCATATGCCAATGCAGGAAAGGGATCTTCTCCGGATTCCTTTCATCAAATCCACCAATTCACTAATTCGAATCCTTGAAATTTGATCTAATGGTTAAAAACATGAGATCTTTTTATAAGTTATAATAAATTGAGTCGTTAAATTAAATTTGAACGGTTCGGCTTGGTTGATTGAGTGGAAGGGATACGGAGAGAGGATCCCATTCCGCGAGTGCATACTCCTAGTATCCTCTGACTCTGTCATTTACACAAACACTTGGGGGGCCAGATCGCTCATCGAATTTCTGCCACCGGAAGCTTCTCTTCTCCGTCGCTGAAATGCTTAGCATATGGCATTTCTGGAAATTATTTGATTTCTAGATCAGAAGATGGCGTGGTTCGAGTTTGGGATGCTAGAACTCATAATATTCTTCGCCGGGTTTATGCATATTTGATGGTATTGAAGCAAATTTAGCTCTATTTGACTAGCACTATTTCATAATACAGTTTATATTCAAATATCTCAGTTTCATAATACAGTTTATATTCAAATATCTCAGTTGTTTATGTTCAATCTGCCAAACTTTACTACTTTGTTTAGTATTTACATAAAATTTGCACTGTACTCTGCAGGTCCAGTGAATAATATTCTAGTCGTTCGACAGCATTTTTCTGAGAAATATTGTTCTGACTTCAACTGAAGACTTCAAACAAGTCTGGATCACTTTGCAATATACTACACACACAAAATTAATGTGCCTATGTTCAGACGATCTTCATTTAGCCCAAAAGTAAAGGAAAAGACCATTCCGGTGAAATCTGTAATGCAACAGCCAACCTCTGGTTCTAGTAATGCATTCAGCTTTCTCTTCCTTTTTCATCTCACTTCCTCTAAAAAGAAAATGTGTGAGCCCTGCTTTCATTAGCAGCACTCGCAACAGTCAGGCGGGTAGGATTAATAAAAAAAAAAACTTCAAAATTTCTACGAAACATGCATGCATAAACTAAACACCCCAATTAATTTTGAGTTTACCTGTTTCTGTTTTTGCACTCTTCATTTTCGATGATTTTTGCAGCCGGCCAAAGTGAGCTGCAATGTAGTGGTTTCAGTTTATTTCAGGCAACATTGTTTGTAAACCCTGTAACTGCTAGCAGCTAAATCAGACAACTGGAGGGTCTTGGTGAATCCAGTTTTTTGAGGTCTGCCGCCCTCCCAAAAGCTTGCTCGTGAAACTTTCTGCAAAATTTTGTGACTATAAACTGTTACTTTCTTGCAAATATGTTTTTGGAATGAAATAAAACTAGAGCATTGCAAATCATGATATTGGGAGAGGGGGAATTGAACTCGGGACCTGGAATATGGTCATCTGCACTTGTTTAGTTGGAATGTTGTAATTTGTTAAGTATAATAAAAGCTCAACCCCATAAATTGTTTAGTTGGAATATTGTAATTTGCCAAGTAAAATGAATAGAGTGAGTTGGTAAATAAATAGAAAAGAGCTTAATTACCAGAAGTGGAAGGCCTCTCAGGTAACTCAACAGCGTCCTCTGCCTCGACCATGCCTTCACCCTCATCATCAGAATCAGAAGTGGAAGGCCTCTCAGGTAACTCAACTGCATCCTCTGCCTCCACTATGCGTTTACCATCAATTCTGATGTTGGGGATGTGAGAAATCTTGGGCCACTCCTTTCCTCTGCCTTTTTGGCAACCTCGTGCAAGATTACCACAGCGTCTGATGACAAGTGTCTGAAGTGGTGTTTTCCGCAAGAAGTCTGGCAGTGTTTTTAGCTGACTGCAGTTCCAAAACTCTAAAAAGGAAAGGCATGGCATTATGGTAATATGAGAATCCTCTTCCTTCCACTCTTCCACTCCTTTCCACTCTTCCCACGCATCCATAAAGAAAAACTGGAGTTTTTTCAATTTTGGGAATAGAGTAATGCATGATGATGCTGATGACGTTTCCTTTTCTATTCCCAGAAACTCAACTCCAACCTTTTTTACTCCTTTCATTTTCCAAAGCTCCAGCCTTTCGAGGGACGGCAATATTCCCAAAGGAGGTAAAACTTCACATTCATTCCACCACGCAAGATAAAGAACTCTCAAATTGTTTAATGACATGATCCAGTTGGGGGCAGTGCTTCCATTATGCCCTGTACTTTGTAAAGATTCCAAATTTGGATGCGGTTGTAAAAAATTCAATGTTTCTGCACACTGCTGCTGCTTCTTCCCACCTCATCTTCCCGATTTTCAGATTTTTTTTCTCCAATGAAACAATTGTGTCCAACCAACAAATTCTATTCTCAAATGTAAGAGTTGTTGTTTGTTCCCCAAGGGTAATGCTTTCTCACCCTCACCCGCAACAAGTTTCAAATCCCCATCAATCTCTATGGGGAGTAGACCCTGAAGTTGGTCTAAGTTTCTCAAATCTCCTAATTTGAATGCTTCATCGTTGTCTTTACCACCACCAACAGGGCACCGATCTAGTGTTCTTAGATTTGTTAATCTCCCAATCCCTTTCGGCAAGTACTTCAGCCGAAAGCAACCCCTAACATAAAGATGCTTTAAGTTAATCAACTTTCCCATGCTCTGAGGTAGACTTTCAAGTACCCTACACCAATTAAGGCGCAATGTCTGCAAATTGTATAAATTACACACCGCATTCGGTAGCCTTTTCAAGTCATCATTATAGGACAAATCAATAAACCTCAGATGCACCAATTTACCTATCTCTTTCGGAAGCTCTTCAATACAATTACCACTCAAATTTAATGTCCTCAGATGTTTCAACTGCGACATCAAAGTTGAGTCCACAACATTAAATTTTGAATCAAAAGTTGCAAGAGTACGCATATTGCAGCTGGAAAACAAAACACATGAGAGTGGACCCGTGGGAGCAAGCACTAAGGTCAAATGTTGGATCTTATCACCCAAGGGCTTTTTTGTATTGTTACCACCCTTAACCTCCATTGTAAAGCATTCATTTTGAGTAAGAAACTGCAGAAAATCATGCACAATATCATGCATTTTACAACTCTTGATATTTCCCTCATCATCGTCTTCGAAGTCTTGGAAGAAAGATCGCATTACTAAAATATTGAAAAACTTTTGGCCAATTATTTCCATCTCTGTGTGTCTTTTCGAATAGAGATAATCTTATGACATCCACAACTCAATCAAATGATCTTTATCAATCTTATGATCTTTTGGAAATATAGCACCATATAAAAGGCATCGTTCCAAATCAAAGTAACTCAGTAATAGCGGTTTGAAAACGTCTTCCTCAACATTTTCTAGATCCCATATCTTACTGTTCAAAACTTCCTGTCATTCTTTCCTTGTTTTCTTGTTTTGCATGAGACTACCCGGAGTCTTTGCAGCAAGAAGGCCCCTCTCTTCTTGACTGGTCTCCTTCAACAACTTGCTAACCAAATCTTCCTTTTGTTGTTCTCTACCAAATATGATAGATTCATCAACAGAAGAATCAGTTTCGACTCGCTCAAGTTGTTCAATGATAATTCTCTCCATGGATTGAAAGTTATATGTTTGTCTGCGCTTAGCAATCTTATCTAAACTTCCATTCAGTTTTTTCATCTCAAAAGCAATGTCACGATGGCGAATTACCCGACTGACTTGGCCGAAACAAAAGCAAGAGTAGGGAATAGAGAAACATACTGCCCTCTTATTCTTCTCAGTAACAAGAGAAGTACTTCCACCGTGCTCTTCTTCTTTCTCAACTTCTTGTTTCAGTATTTCATTGTTCCACTCATCCAGCTCATTGTCCATCTTGTACGACACCACTGTCAGCTCCTCCAGCCAATTTCTGACGCTGCCCTCCCTCACTTGCCTCAGCTCCGCATCCTCAAGCACAGCACCAATCGCTTTAAGATTGGCCTCGAATTCTTGAACATCTTTCTCCGCATTCAAAACCAGCTTCACCTCTTCTTCGACGTATTGGTAAGTTACCGAAGCCAATTTTTCGAGCAGCACAGAAATGAGTGCCTTAGCCATCTTTCTGTTAGCAGTGGAAACAGAGAAAACCAAGAGATCTGAACTGAGAAGTGCAGGATGGATGGTTGTGGTATCACATCTGTTCTTCCCACTACTTGACTTAATGATGTTAGATGGGATGAGAGAACCGACAAATATTAAATTTGTAAGGTATAGGTGAGTCATCCGCATTAATTGTTCAACAAGTTGAAGCACAACCATTAATTGATCTTTTTTAACTCTTGTTTTGTACTAAGTTTAAACAAACAAATAAAGCAACAGAGATATGGAAACAAAACAAAATCTCTGTAATTAAGAATTATTACTCATCGTAACTTAGTATTATGATCTTGTGATAAGTGAGAGATTTTAGATTTGATTCTCAAAAAAATGAATTTAAATCACATTATTACTAGCCTATTATGAGGCTTAACCCATTTATCCACCTCTTAATGTAGATAATATCGTTTGATAAAAAAAAAACCAAAAAAAAAAAAGAATTATTACTCCTAATTATTCTGTGAAAGCAGGGCTTCAAATCTTCTTTAGCAATTATTTGTACCCAAAAAATGCCCTCCTCTCATATTCAGACACATGTCCAAGTAGTCTATGTCCAAGTTGTTATCCTTCTATATCCAAGTAATTAACCATCTAGCCTAACAGTGCTAAGAGACCACGTCAGCCACATGACTTGGTGACCGACACCCCCCTGGAGCACCAAGACTAAAGCATAGTCACAGCATAGTCACAGCCAGGAGAGGGGCACCACTTTCTCTTTCCCTTACTATCTTCCACATGAGACCTCAAAAGGTACCGCGAATACTTGGCCTTATCGGTGTCACCATTGGCTTTGGTTGCCAACACAGAGATAATCAAATCTTCACCAACAGCAGTGCTACAGCCCGGATGAGGACATTTTAGAGACAAACATCCAACACCATATCGATTCACTTACATAAGCTGCCCAACATGCAATACAATAAAAATGGCCACAGAAATCGGAGCTAATACTATGATCACCGCTAGCATCACAAGTCTCGAAGCAAATTTCACAAGTAAACGAACCAACACTTCGATCAACAAGTGGGACTTTCCTAAACAATCCCAGTTTGTTCCGAACATCGTCTTCCTCCTCAAACCACTTGTCAAATAACATGCTAACATTCCAATTGCAGTGGTGGAGTAAGATAATTGCCGAGGATCTCAATACGCGCAGTTTCGAGCACACCTCTGTCATACATTGTAATTAGCGTTATCTGCCTCTTTCAAAACCGTATATCGAAGCTTTGGCTGCAACAATGTCGATTGATATTCTCTCATAAATCCGTTCAAGTATTCAGCAAACTTAATGTTGTCATAATCGGGTTGCGCAAACCATCCATCTAGACTTCTCAATGGGTGGAGATAGCGTGAAGAACTCGGAGAGCAACACGAATCCATGAAAAAAATAACCAACGAAATCTGTATTTGTGAGAGCTCTCGAGTTTGCGATTGATATCGAGAGAAGTGTGCAATGAGATTGGTAAGGGTTCAGCCTTTATAAATATAGGAATTGAATCCCTAGGCAACTAGGAAAAGCGAACCAAATTCCTTGCGTGAAGAGGAACAGAAACCCTAAAATTTCCGTAAATTAGGAGCAACCCCAAATCGTCTGAGGCGTAAAACGCACCGTTCCAAAAAAAACCTTGCTACCTTAATTAGGAATTTAGGACTTAGAGCCAAATTATAACACTATATATATATATATATATATATATATATATATATATATATATAGTTTTTTTATAACAAACGATATCACTAAGGGGGAGAGGTGGACTTAGTCTCATAATGGACTAACAATAATGTGATTCAAATTCGCTTGTAGTAAGAATCGAACCTTATACTTCTTACTTATAAGTTTAAAGGGACGTGTTTTTGGATTATTTTATAGAGGGACAAAACTTGTCCATCTAGCAAATGATGTTATGATTTATTTTTTAATTGCTTTTGCTTTAACAATTGAGGTATCTATCATACAATTCATTTTCTGTCTTTCATCTCATTTTTCGTATTTTTTCCTCTCTTCCCTTCGTCATCCTAATTTTCTCTCTTACTTCTTCTCTATCTCTCGCATACTTCTTGTTCTTTGCACTTCTCTCTCCTCCTTTTCTTTTTCGCATTGTTCTCTAGATTTGTGACATAAATCTAGATTTACCATTACTGTAGTGTCCTCTGCTAACAATATAACGTCATATAAACAGAAACTCTTGTCGTTGTATTCTTGATAGAAAATGATTTAGTTGCGTTGTGAATATAGTCTAAATGTTACATATATGAATGTATAAAGAAGCAGACCAAAATGGACTTTGGTGACAATAATTTAAAAAATTAGGTGAAATAGTAAACTTGAATGAAACATTTTTATCATGCAATTTTTTACCCATGGGTGTAAGACTTTCCCATAAATGGGGAAGGTTGTAATGTAAAAATTATCCCATCTTTCTACCTACCTATCTTAGCAAACAATTTTTTTTTTGTCAAAGAATAGATTTGGTTTGATAACATGTTAAATTAGCCACCGACAGAGTTTAAACACATGCCGTCATGCAAGGACTCAACATTTTTCCACCACTATGGTAAAAGACCACTTACTCTTAACAAACAATTTATGCTAACCCTTATTTTTCCCATCCCACAAGATTAAAAGTAGAAAGTGAATACCAATATCCCTCCTCTTTGTACTTGCACTTATTGTTTGATATATTTATGAAAATAAACAGTTTGATACATTACTCTTTTTCCACTTTAATTTCTAACAAAAAATTCTCTTTTTGACTTTTGTCTATTTATAACTATATTCATGCTACCCAAATCATTTACATATAATTTGTTTGAAGTACCGGTCAATGTAGTAACTCAAGATACCAACACCGACGCATCATTCCAAATTTCCAGGTACAAAGTAGGTTATGCCCTCTCCAGGTCCACCCCCAAAACCGTAAGTCTCACGCACTCGATCAAAACTCGTACATTCCAGCCATATTCAGATCTCTGCCTTTTCTTCTCTCTCTCTCTCTCTCTCTCTCTCTCTTTAACAAGTCAGAATTCCAGTTCATGTGAGTAAAACGCTGCCGTCGATTGCACTCCATTCCCAAGAAATCCAGAAAATATAAAAACAAAAATGATTATTATTTTATTTATTTATTTATCCGGTCAGCATATAAATACTGAATATATTTATAATATTCTACTCTCAAGCATATGCCAGTGTAGGAGAGGGATATTCTCTGTATCATTTTCATCAAATCCATTAATTTATTAATTTGAGTTTTCTTTAAAATTTGATCTAATAGTTAAAAATAAAAAAATTTAAAAAATTATAATAACTTTAACTATTGGAATAAATTTTAACGGTTCGGATTAGTAGGTTGACGAAAGGGATCTGGAGAGAGGATTCCTTTCCGCCAGTGCATACTCCCTAGTATCCTCTTACTCTGTCATTTACGCAAACACTTGGGGGGCCAGATCTCTCCTCGAATTCCTGCCACCGGAAGCTTCTCTTCTCCGCCGCTGAAATGCTGAGCTTTTGATCCGTTTTGCTGTGGATTCGAGCTTGATTTGATCGCGTTCGTCGGTGGAAATGGACGGCGGCGATGGGACGATGAGGCTCGGCGCTCTCAACTTGAAGCCTGATCGGGTCGGCGGCTTCGAGTCGGGTCCCGACGTGTCGGTTTCGTCGCCGGTCACGCGGCAGAAGGCGGTGGCGGCAAAGCAGTTCATTGAGAATCACTACAAGAACTACCTTCAAGGTCTGCAGGAACGCAAAGAGAGGTACTTTGCGATTGCTTTAGCTTTTAATTCGTCAAAATTTGTATTGATTGTGATAGTGTCAGCTTGTTAGCAGTAATCCTAATTGGAATTCTCGAACTTCGTCTTCGATTTCGTGCACACAGTTCTGCTAAGGCTGCATTTGTGCGTTTAAGGTCGATCAAAAATGCTAAATTTTTCCCTTTTTTGCAGTCACTCTTTGCAAATTAATCACAGTTTCAGTTTTTCCTTTGCTGTTTATGTTTTCTGTTTGTCATTTCGAAAACTCGAGCAAGTGGAAGAACTAATTCTGATACGATTACTCGATTAGCTGTAAACTTTAGATTGCGTGTTGTTCGCATTTACGGATATGTTTGATTGATTGCTGAAAAAAGAAGGTATTGAAAATGTGTTGATACTGAGATTATATATTTATCTGTTTTAGACGTCGAGCGCTTCAAAGGAAAGCACAAGAAGATCAGATACCGAGTGAGGAACAAGAGGAGATGATGAGGACTTTGGAACGCCGGGAAACAGAATATATGAGGCTGCAAAGACGTAAAATCGGCATTGATGATTTTGAGCAATTAACTGTGATTGGCAAAGGCGCATTTGGTGAGGTATGTAAAAGGGTAGAATTATCATATTTCATGGAACTATTTCAGTTTTCCCATGTCGAAAAATGAGAATCTCTCCAGTTCAAATAGATAGCTTTATGAGTATGTAAGCCCCTTGACATAGCTTTGACAATTTTGGGTGTATTCTGAATGAAAAAAGTGGTTACATATATTCTGAGATTTTTAATTTGATGTTTTGACCTACGTATATAGAAGTGAGATATACCGTGTCACTAAAATATGGTACCATTCTTTTGTAATTAACAAATGCAGGTAAGGTTATGTCGTGCTAAAGGTACAGGAGAGATTTATGCCATGAAGAAATTGAAGAAATCGGAGATGCTTAGTCGCGGACAGGTAGCTATGTTTGAAACTTTAAGAACGGTCTACTTCTAAAATTTATTCCGTGCGGTATACAAGAAGACTTTCTTTGCTGCTGTATCCATTAGCTCATTGTATAGTATGCAGTTGTATGAAGAATTGGTTTTAATCAGAAAACTGAGTATCCTAGAATTTGATTTGTACCAAGATACCTACTACAATCAAGTCACTCTAACATGATACTTGTCCTGATACTGTGTGACATACTATATCAATTTGTATCATGATATATTGTCTTTTCGCATTTAGGTTGAGCATGTGCGTTCTGAGAGGAACTTGCTTGCAGAGGTTGATAGTCGGTTCATTGTACAACTTCATTATTCGTTTCAAGATTCCGATTTTTTATACCTTATCATGGAGTACTTACCTGGTGGCGATATTATGACATTACTGATGAGAGAAGATACTCTTTCTGAAGATGTTGCTCGTTTTTACATAGCAGAGAGTATTCTGGCTATTCACTCAATCCATCAACACAACTACATTCATAGGTGTGACAGTTGTGTACCATTTCAGTTTTAGTCAATAGTAATAAAAAATTTCTCCTTTCGATTTTGTTTTTTTTCTTTCTGTAGTATCTTTTAGTTAAATATAAATTTGATATAGATGTGTACACATTTGAGTTTTCTAGCTGGTTCTTTCCGTTAACATACATAGACACAAAAGGAACACATAAGCACACAAAACCACATGTTATTTAAAAAGAATGTACTTGTTTCAGAGTAAAAACATGTAAACTTACGTGACCTTGTTCTTATAGGGACATAAAACCAGATAACCTGATACTGGATAAAACTGGCCATTTGAAGCTTTCAGATTTTGGCTTGTGTAAACCTCTGGATGACAAGTATTCCACATTGTTACTGGAAAATGATGATTTGACCTCCCAGGAATCCATATCTGAAACTGAAGAACAATCTGGTTGTGAAAAGGTTCCTTGGTTGATGCCAAAAGAACAGTTACAACAATGGAAACGAAATCGCCGTGCCTTGGTAATTTTATCCCATTTTCTTTTCAATTCTTCTTGAAATACTCATCCAAAATATTAAATTAAGTATGATGACATATCAAGCAGTGATGCACTCTTTTACCTAGAATATTTCAATTTCTAATTTCACTTATTGGGTAATTAATGTGTACATATTCTGAGTTACCAAAAACATCTGAATTGTTTAGGCTTATTCAACCGTGGGAACTCTTGACTATATGGCACCTGAGGTGTTGCTCAAGAAAGGATATGGGATAGAGTGTGATTGGTGGTCCCTAGGGGCAATCATGTATGAGATGCTTGTAGGCTATGCTCCCTTCTGCTCTGATGACCCAAGGATTACATGCCGCAAGGTAATATCATGCTCCCCTTTCTTTGAAATTTGACACAATCCTCGATCATTGCAGAGTTCGACAACATTACTGTTTTCTGTAGATAATCAATTGGAGGACATGCCTGAAATTCCCTGATGAACCCAAAATCTCGGAAGAAGCGAAGGATCTGATCTGTCACTTGTTATGTGATGTTGAGTCAAGGCTTGGGACACATGGAGCAGAAGAAATTAAGGTAGCCAGGTTTAAAAGAACTAATGATGTTGTGTATGATGTTCTTGTTTGAAATTTGTTCGCTTATAAGCTAATGTTTTCTCAGGCCCATCCATGGTTCAGGTCTACTCAGTGGGACAGGCTGTATGAAGGCGAAGCTGCATATAAACCCACAGTCGTTGGAGACTTGGACACCCAGAATTTCGAAAAGTTTCCTGAAGTGAGTTCACTGAAAATCAATGAATTGGAATCTGTTATCCTTTAGTGGGACAAAATTTTAAATTTTTTTAGGATGAAGATAATGCCTTTCTTTGCAGATTAGTATTTCCTTAATAGGCCAGGCACTATCTTTTTGGGTCCAGGCTTCCATTTTTAAGCATATTTTTGTTCAATCGAAGCCAAATATTGATAGTAGTTGCCACCATGTGGTTAAACTTTTTTTCCCTCTTTTTTGCTCTATTATAGGTAGAGGGACAGCAATCAACAATGCCAACAGTGGGACCTTGGCGGAAGGTAAACTTCATATTTTCTCCTATATGTTCTAGTTGTGAGTAAAGCTTTGTTTTGGAAACCAAGTTGCTAAAATCTCTTTTATGCTCTTTCAATTTTGTTTTCCTTTAAATAAAGCATTTTTGTCACATGTCCAATTGCATCCCCCCGGTCCCCCTGCCAGCACGTGTAAAAGCATTCTGTGAAGGGAATTGGTTTAGTACTCTTTGCTAATCTGTGTTGCATCAGTACGAAAGCTTATATGATTTGCTTGTTTGGTGTTGCAGATGTTAACATCAAAAGATACCAATTTCATTGGATACACTTTTAAGAAATCCGATGTCCTTAAATCGCTTGAAAGTTCAGGTCTGCTTCTTGCATGAGAAAATGGATCATTTTTAATGTAGATTTCACATTATTTTTTATGGGGGTGTGCTATCTACACACCATTTTTTACTTCTCCCACACCCCCTGTTAATTTCTGGCCTTTGATCTTCTTCAATTCATCTGATCCAATGGCTGAAAATTAAAAGGGTGTGAGAGAAGTAAAAAGGGTGTGTGGATATCACACCCCTTTTTTATGCCTCTTTCAAATATTATGCCTAGACTTATAATTGGAACATGCATTGTGTAGGTACAGACATGCAATCAAATGGATCTTCAAAGTCCCCTTCTCTGATTTCCTTGTTAGGTACGGTCTTCTTGCAGATACATCTTTTATCTCAAAGTCTCGGTGTATAGACTTAAAGTTATAATATCATTACATTTGGGGCACCATGAAAGATTGCCTTGTTCGTGCAAATCCTGTTCTTCAATACTTCAGGATCATCCCAAAATTATAATTATTTTACTTGTTCCCAGAAAACAGCAGCTGGCTTAATTTGAACTTGCCTTTTCTGCTTCCTGGTAATGCAGGTAGAATTGACTTGCAAGAAACCATGATACCGGAGGGTGATCAGAAGCAGGATATATAAGTTTCGTATTCAATGGAGTATATTCTTATTTTCTTCACGCACGTAATCTACAACAGAAGCGGTTGTTACTATGCAAGATCAGATTCGGCAAGTTGTGCTGTTTACACGAAGACATGAATAAAAAGGTCAGCTCAAAGTTGATATGTTCTTGGGTGCTATTTTTTATTACACCACACCAAGTATGCCTTGATGTATAACTACTATTGTAAAAACCATCATTCTTAAGTAAAAACCTCCTGCGGGAGCTTTGTTGTTTTAACATACAGAGATCCCCATCAAGAAACCAAGATTGGTTTATTTTTGGGACAAATTTTCTTTGTACGTTAACAGGTTATTCAGTTTCGGTTATCAGAGTGGATACGCGTTTGAAATTAGTATTGCATTAAGAAGTTGTATGGACTATGGATGCTTTGGCAATTCGATACTCTAGGCATTATTTTGACGATGCGATATTCTAAACCATTTTACTTGCGGGAAAGAAGATTCGAACCTCACTCTGACCAATTCGCCTTACTCACATGTGCCTGCATATGTTGTTTACAGAGTGGTAAGAGCAATCCATTAGCTTGCAATTAGCAGTAGTTATCTTATCTACTTTCTCTTGGCGCCTTTCCCTTCTATTTTCTATGTTATGTACTCATTTATTGACTAAGTAGTTATATAAGATTTATCCAAAACAATAAGTTTGCAACTTTTTGTTTAGTTAACAACTGGATGATTACACGATGATTGATCAATTTTTGCAAAGATGTTTGACAAGATAGACGGTTCCGATTCTAGGATTTCATTGCAGGATGATGTAAATTTTTGCAAAGAAATGTGTGCATAGGTAATTTAGCTAGCGTTCTCAATCAATACTAAAGGATAATGCATACTTGGTTTCAGCCGAGTTTACTATAACAGGTACTTCGCACTACACTCAAATTCGAATCTCTTATCCGCAGTTTAAATAATTTAGTAAGTTTTTTTTATTCAAAATGATCTTGAGATTGATATAATTTCTAACTTTAATCCTTAAGATTTAAAATCGATATAAGGGTATGTGAGATTATCGATCGTCAATCATTTTGGTCTTTCTGCGAGAAATCTTTCTTAAATTGAGGGTATTGTTGTCAAATCAACATCTCCCCTTGGACTGACGGTTTCTTCAATTTAACTGAGATGTTTCACTAAATGATCAAAATGATTGACGGTGAACAGTCACAGGGACCAGTTCTATTTAGTGATTTTAAATCTCTGTAACCAAAATGAGAAGTTATGACAATCTCAAGAATAATTTTTGCTAAAAAAAATATAATATAGTATAATAATTTTATTGTTTGACATTTTGACTTAAAAGTCATATTTAGTATAATAATCTAATCGTTTTTCAAAAAAGGTTTTAGAATTGGTTTTCCAACATCATTTTGTTCCAGTTAATGGAGATGAAAGTTGCCTTTAATTGTAATGATGCAATCCATAACTTGTGATCGAAAAAGTACCGAAAGAATGACAATAGATATTCAATGTATCTGATCTAAAGTGATCTGACTCTGACAACCCCCCAATTATCTCCTTGTAATTTTCTATGATAAAGGTAGCGGCCCAAATACGTGGTCCCACTCATATATTCTTAGTCTACGCTGATATTATTTACATTAATGTGGGAAAAAAAAATATTAAGTTTCATAATAGGTTAGTAATAATATGGTTCAAATACGTTTTTAGTGGTGATTGAACTTAAGACCTCTTACTTATAAATGAAAAGGAATATCACTAAACTATAGTATTAAGTGATAAATATTTGACAACTTAATAAAATAAAACCAACTTAGAATCCATGAATCATTAGGAGACTTATTTTCTTGCTTTGATTTGTTAAGTTGTCAAAAGTCAACTATTATAAGTCTTTGGATATAAATTAATATAATCTTGTAGGAAATATATGTTTGGTCTTCACATGTACTCAAAAAGGGCCTTAAGAGAGAAAACATCTAAAAAAATGTCCATAAAAAAAACTTTTTCTTCACAGAAATCACCAAACTTTTATTTAATGGAAAATATACAAATCTCTATTAATTAATGAAATCTTTTTTGTCAATCAAAAGATGATGAAAAGACTATTTAGTCTTCTATCATACAAAAACAAGATGGGTAATAATGTAATTTCATAGGTTTAAATTTTACTTTTTTTTTATTGAAGTTTCACCTATAGGTGATGTTAAAATACCTCCAATATTAAAAAAAAATTAAAAAAGCCAAAGAAAAAAAACTTCCCACTCCCCCCACATTCTCTCTCTCTCTCTCTCTCTCTCTCTCTCTCTCTTCCCCTCTCCTTCTCATTTTCTAAAAAAATGTGTTCATACACACAAAATATGTAGGCAAATGCTAGTTATAAACTGACTCAAATTTTTTTAACAACAAAGCCACAAAAGTAATTGAATATTAAAAAATAACAAAAAAAACCTGCAAACATTAACCACACGTGGTCCTGTCAACTAGCATGCACAGACTTGCATGACAGTAAGAAAGAAGGGTAATACTAGAGAAAATAAATTTATAAACTAAAATTTTAAACTAAATGACATAAAAAATTATGACTAAATTATTAATTAAATATTAATTATCATACTTACTTTATATTCAACACATTATTTATTTTCAATGGCGTAGCCATGTTAAGGGCTACCCTAGGCTATAGCCCAGGTAACTTTCCGTAAAAAATTAATATTGTATATGTAATTTTTATTAATTTTTTAATGTAATCCATTATATATTTAGTCACTAATCTTAATTCTCTTGGATTAACCATATAGAATTATATAATAAGTTGACAAACCATCTCTTTTTGTTACATTATTTTTCTCATCGCTTCTCGTACATGTACAAGTTTGGATTTGTTTGAATTTTAACACGTATTTGTTTAATAACGAAAATTCTCGGCTCACCTTGTGAAATTTTCTTAAGCTAGAGCATATTCTGAAAAATACAATATTAAATTTCTTTGTTTATAAAAATTTAAATCTTTAAGTTAGCTCATCTGGTAAAAATTTTCTATCTCCATCATTATTTATTTAAAATTTTTAATCTACCCATTACTCTAGAAATAAATAGCAACCATTTATGACAACCATTATCATTGGTGTTCACGCAGGAGAATTCAACGACAAGGCAAGGAAGAAAGCCGGTAGGAAAAGGTCAAATGGCAGCTTTAATGCCGCTCGTCTCTCTCTCGCTCCTTCTCTTTACCTCTCCCTCTCCGTTCTTTTCTTCTCTCTCACGTCACTCCTTGCTTCTTGTTTTCTCTCTCTTGTAGCTCTTTCCTCTATGAACAATCAACTTTTTATTTGTTTTTTATTTTGTACAAAATTTAAAAATTAGTGCATAAACGTAATAGATTTGGACCCATATTGTTCAAATTGCAAATAAAACATTATTCAAGAAGCAATCATTATCTTTTTTTTTTAAACAAATTATTGGAAAAAATCACTATTTCTTGAAACATTAATTGAGAAATTTCATTATTTTTAAAATATTCATATCTCATGATAAATATTCACTATTATTAAATATTTATTGTAAAATTTTCACCAATTTCTAATAATCACTATTTTTAAAATATTGATATAAATATAAATATTTTTGTGTTAAAAAATACCTAACTATTTCTATAAAAATACATTTGGTTGTTTGGGAGGTAGGACTGTAGGAGTGACATGGGAGAGAGAGAGTTAGAGTAGTTGTAGTGTTGCTGGCCCTGGACAATGGGCAATTTAATCTCCTAAGTAAATAGTAATTGTCTTTAATAATAATTAAAAAAATTATTTTTAAATTTGATAATGACAAAAGATTGGTTGAAAGTATTTGAAAATATTGAAATGTAATATGGTTAAGTATTTATAAAATAAAAAAAGTCATAATTTTTTGTATTTTTAATTATTTTTTTAATAATTTTTAATAATTTTTATAATTTTTTGATAGTTACTAATGTCACCATGACATCACATAACTCAGGGGCTAGGCTAGGCAATTAGTGCCTGGGGCACTAAGGTCATCTCCAACCGATCCGGTTAAAAGGTCATAGGGCTAAAAATAGCTCCAAATAACACGAAAATCGTCTCCAATCGAGGGATGGCTGGTTGGAGGAAGGGCAAAGGGTCATGTTTAGCCCTATAGCCCTGCAAGAAATTATATTTTAATAAACAGTGACAAACCATATTTTATACCATCTCAAACCTAGGGGTTCAAAGGATCATAGCCAAACTTAGCCTTTTGACAAAATCCCCATTTCCAACCGAGGGGGCCAAAAGGTCATAGGTCAAACATAACCCCCTAAATAATTTATTATTTTAATTGAATTAATATGGTGTTGACCCTAAAAACTACTAAGTCTATGTGGCGCGCATGCCGAGTAATTAATAAACTAACTACGTCATTCGGTTGTTTGCGTGGCATGCCAACTGGTCGACCGAACTCGGCCGAGGAGTAAAATGTGTTGATGTTGCGTTGAGCGCGCGACTAACTTCTCGATCTTATGACTGCGACCAAGGAAGGAACACGTCTCAACCTTCAGGTTCTAGAGCTTGAAGACGAATCTACTAATTCTGCAAAGTTCACAAATAGTCGGCACCGGATTCGGTCATGGTAATTATGTTCGTGAGAGTATAAGCATGCTGAATCGACACCAGAGTATAGGGACACAAATACTCAAAACAAATGTACGTCTTGATTGTGAAAGTGGTTCGGCCGTCAGAATGCCGAACTCTAAAACCTACTTGCAAATAACTGATCATAAACAACTCAGCGTTCAATGTGCCAAATGTAACTTGTAACACCTCACTTCGCCGAAAAGGCTAATGAGATGACCTCTGCCAATAAGGATTCGAAAATTCTTCTCAACCGAGACTTGGATAGATAACCAGTCGGGCCTGTCGCAGTGTTGTTTATCCAAACTGAAGGTGCTCCACGGTCCACTGATTATACGGCAACAATATTGTTTATCCAAACTGAAGATGTGTTGGTGAAAAAGGAAAACAAATATCTCAAAGTTGTTGAGAGATTTCGCGTAGAGTGAGGGTTTGCACTCTAACCTTATCTCGGCCAGTCCTACTCCTACTAAGACTTTGAACTTAACTCGTTATTAGGCCGCATTCAATCTCAAACTCCAACATCCTTATCCTGTCGAAACTCTTTCTCGTAATAGGACTCACCCACATCCCACAGGTTCCCGATGGGACACGACCAGCTTCGACTGAGCGGCCCATGAGCTGGATAACCCCCAACGACACCTAGACACGGCCTCTGGGCCGAGAACAATTCTAAACTCGGCCCAAACCAATATTTTTGGGCCCAAACATATGGTTAATTAAATTAAACCACCATATTAACATAAGATTTTCGGACATATTTTAAGTGTCATTTGTCAATAAATGAGTAAGCCTTTGGATTTCTTATCTTTATATTAAAATAACTCTCCATATTACTTCTCTTTCTCCTTCATCTCTCTTGTTTCGATCTTCCATTGTAGTTCATCTTGAGTTAGAAAATGGTCCATTGAAACACCTTTTGGCATAAAGAAAGCACAATAATGAAGAAAGTGTGGTATTCTTACACCTGCCACAAAGTCAAGCTTGACATTCTGACACCAGGTGGGCTGGGCTGGAAGGCTGGAAATGGCTAGCCTGCTGGCTTAATTTGGGGGTTTTAGCTTAGTGGTGCCCACATGCCCTTTGGCCTAGCCCTCGGTTGGAGACGATTTTCGTGTCGTTCCGATCTATTTTTAAAACTATAGCCTTTTGGTCGGGTCGGTTGAAGATGACCTAACTGAGCTCCCCATAGCCCAGTGGACTTAAGAGGGTTGCATGAAATTTTGGTGGGGGAAGGGGATATTATCACGTTGGAAGTGCTCTTAGAGAGAGGAGATGAGGGGAAAAAGAAAGAAGAGAGAGAAAATAACGTGTAAAAAAGAAAAAGATAGTTGACTTAGCCTACTTAGTACTACAGTCGGGTGATATTCATCTTCAATGGTAAGTGTGACATTTTATGTTTGATTCTTGCCAAAGGCAAACTTGAATCACATTATTGCTTGCCCTAAACTTAGCTCAGCCCCAACCCCCAACTCTTTAGTGTAGATAATATCGTTTAATAAAAAATAAAAAAAACAATTGACTAAGGAACCGCACATTATCGTTCTCATTGATAAAAAGAACTTATTGAGGATGGGGACCTGCACTTGTTTGTTTTTTTTAATATTTTATTATCCTTCTCATTGGAAAAAAAAAAACTTATTGAGTGCTTTTTATCAAGTTTAAGTTTTTAAATCTCCTTTCATTTTTTAAAAACAAATTGTTAAAAAAAAGCAATTAATAACATACTGCTTAAATATCGATGACATATTAATCATATATATATTGACAGTAAAAAATGAGATGTTAACAACATATTGAAGAAATAATTATTTCAATAATTGACATTTGAAAAATATCTTTATCCTTGAAAAAATTGAGAGAAGGTTATGAGTTTTAAGCGTCATTGCCAAATTGTTTCCTTTAAAAAAATATTATTTGATTAAAATATATTAGATGAAGACCGCAGACCGTGTGTATAATATATATATAATATGAAAGAGCAAAGTTTCAGAGAAATGTAAGAGAGAGAAAGAGAGAGAGCGAAAAAAAAATCAAAGTTTTTCTTAATTTTTACAATTTAGATATGATGTGATAACATTTGCAAGGTTTGAAAAACAACAACAAATTTAGTTTATGAAAAATTATATTACTGTCTATAATTTTATTTTATGATAAAAATTTCTTTTGATCGACAAAAATAATTTTATTAATAATTTAAATTTTGGTCAAATATATTCGAGAACTACAATTGAAAATATCTTTGACCTCGAAGCTTCAAAGGAAGAAACCAAACAAATATCATGACGAAAACGGTTGGACCAACGACCCGACCCGAAAGCAAAAGAAAGGGCGCACGAAGAAGCTTTTGCGGGTTGACAGTTAAAAGCGTGGGTGCCACGTAATCTAGAAAGATCGAAAACCAATCAACAAAAGATATTTTGGAGGATCCCCCCAATAAATATCTGGGCTGCCCGCTCGAACCAAGAGTGACGTGGCAACGCCAGGGCCCCACGACACGTGTAAAAGGCGTGACAACTGTACCGATCTTTTTGTTCCCATCACCTCCCCCAAACCCCCCCTCCCTCTACATTTCCTCACATTCCAATTCCTCCAACCATTCCTTCTTCTTCTCGAATCATCTGAAAATTTTCAGAACTAACAAAAAAAAATTAAAAAAAAAATCGTAGATTCTTAGAGGTGGGTTTTTTTTTTGGGGGTAATTATGGATAATTTCATGGGGGGAGAGTTGAAGGATTCTATGCAGAACGGTGAGAGGCGGGGCGGGGTTGCTGCGGCGGCGGAGGACCCTTCCTCCGACGACTTGGTACTTCCTCTTTTTTCTATCTGCTGCAAAATTGTTACTTTGATTTTTTTCGGTGTTTCCCAGTATTTAGTTTTGAGAATTACATACTTTTGCAGTAAAAAAACCCAATTAAACTTAACTTTGTATGAGAAATTTTTCGTCTTTGAGCTGGGATCTATGGAAATTGCACCCAGATGGGGTTGACTTGTTCAATAGATTTTTGTAAATAATTAGAATATAAATTCCTTTTTATGTTGATTAGAAATATGGGATTTTATTTAATTTTTCTTTTTCTTTTTATAATGTCTGATATTTGTCATGACAAATTTTCGTTTTGTTTTTATTTGCGGTATATATTGTCAGGATGTATGAAATTGTTTGAATGTTTCCTGAAGATTTCTGATCATTGTGTGTAACTTATGTTAGGGTACTCCGGCTCTGACGGAAACCCTGTCTACAGAATGGACGGATGAGAAGCACAGCATGTACCTCAAATCCATGGAAGCATCATTTGTCAACCAGTTGTATAATTCCATGGATTCGCGTGGTCGGAGCTCGCAAAAGAGGAGTTCATTGCACCCGAAATTGTCAAAGCAACCGCAGTTTAACTCTCGTGCCTCGTCCGGCCAGGTCTGAATTCAATCTGTTGCTTTAAATGGATTTTCATGTTGTATTGTATGATTATGGTTAATTCATTCGGAGTTTATTGTTTATTGCAGTTTAAGATACTTCGAGGTGGCTGTTGGCAGAAGATCAATTTTGTAAGAGCTGAAGCAAATAAGGCAGATGAAGATCTTCTGGAAAATCCATGGGTCGTGCACTTTAGATCTGCCGGCAAGCCCAAAGAGTTTGAATATCCCAATGTTCAAGAACTGGCTGCATCACAATGTGAAGAAGTCGATTCAAGTAGGAAGAAGGAAATGACGGGTGCACCAGCGACATGCTCAAAGCAGTTTCGTGCATCTCACTCTCAGTTGCGCCATCAGGAATTGGTTGGAGGGAATACAGGTGCTCTCAGCTAAATTTTGGTGTGTTTGCTGGAAGATATTTGCCTAACTGTGTCTCGCATTGTTTATCTGCTCTGCTGGTATTGATTTTATGTGTTTTGCTGTGCATGTCTTCATTTTGTGCTATCTGTTTACTCGATGATCACTCCACAGAAGAAACAAACAGTCCCACCTGCCATAGTTTTTGACTGAATGGGAGATTCAAAATCTTAAATTGATTAGTGAATTATTGTGCGTCATTAATTCAGTCTTGGATATTTTACCTTTTTTGGCTTGAACTCAGTTATAGTTTGTTTGTTTGCTCCTCGCTCACAGTGAGTGGGGCGCCCTACTAACCCGAGTAGCTTAGGGCGTGCTTAAAGTGACCTCACAACAGTGGCAAACAGATCTCAAAAACCATGCCTCACTTGAACTCAGTTATAGTCACAGTGAAGTAGTTGCGATTTAGATGGCCCGGACATAGAAATAAGAATAATGGAATCTCCTAATATGGTTGGACTTCTTTCATGCACTGTTTTTAAACAATGTTCATTTTCAGTGTTGCAAAGTAAGGATGGATGTTACTCCATCAAGGTCGAATAGATCATAATCTGTACACTCTCTCTCTCTATAATTGCCTGAAACAAGACTTCTATTTCTATCATCTACCTGCCAAAAAGTGTTGACTCATACTTTGTTAATTCTTGCAGAGGTCACAGATCAGAACTTTGTCGATGAAGATATTAAAGAAGAAAAGGAAGTCGGTTCATGTGATCGTAAGAGTATAAAAAAGTTTATACTTAATGCCTCAAGTAACGATCAGGTAAGTATGGCTTCAATGCATTATGTTATGACCATATTATCATGTCATATAGCAATGGAATCCTAAATTTGTTGTTTGCTTTCTGCAACTTTAGGTTGTTCCACTCCGCAAGCCTACTGGTTCCTGACGACGTAACCAAAACTGTATACTATTTCTACAGTTAGAGGAAAGGAGACCGGGTAAGAGAAAAATGGATGCTTTGGACGATTGTTTTGTATCCTATGAAATAATGGATGGATATTGAGACTGCAGATAGACGGTAGACACCGAGTTTAAGGTGCTGTTGTGTACACGCATACTTTAGTGTGTATCTCAATGGGAGGAGGTAGATAAAATTTAATCAAGGCATTTGTTCGCATGTTTTGAACACGAATACAAGTGGCATCAGAACGGGAGGAGAAGGAATCGGGTGCCAGAATGTGCCGTTATTATGCCCGTATAGATTTTGTTGTTAGTACCATTTCCAATTACTAATACTGTACTGATTGAATGTAGTATCTCATTTTTTCGGGTGAGGCGGAAACCGGCAGTTTAGACAGCTTATTGTCTACTGCGGCCGAGCCTTCTGCAGCGCAATGACTGTTGTACCAAGCCTGAAATAAAGTAAAAGCATTTCTTTAGGCAACGTATGTATTTCTTGAAAGTCGGGGTTTCTACGAAAACAAGGTAGACGCCATCTTTTGACTTGTTGATCGCTAGTTGGAGATTCTCTCTTATAACAAATGATATCGCATGATAACTATCTAATAGAGGGATAATGTCACTGAAACAATATATTAGCTGCAAGAGAGTTTTTTTTCGCTAGTGGTCCAACCACTAGATCATCTTGTGGTGGTTAGAGTTATAGCCTTTAAATGATGACCAATACTTTGTTTTTGACAGATTCAACTAAGTCTAAGTAGTCTTGACATGTTTAAACAAGTGGTTAATATCGTATTTACTTGTTAATTAATTTACCTATAAGTTCAAACGCAAATTCTATTCTAGATTGCAGAATATGTTTCTTAAACGAGTAATGTAGAATATGTCTAAACGTGCAAGTAACATCGTATTACTAACTCAGTCGTGCTTGGCTATGACATTATGTCCGTCTCTTTCTACTCGAGTTGTATCACCTCTCTATAAATTAAAGTAGTTTAAAATATGGACACGTCTCGCCGATAGAATGTCGAAAACGCATTCGTATCGTCCGATTTTTGGTGCACTGTCAAATCTAATCCCTTGGCGTCTGAGACTTCCGCGGTAAATAAATCTCCCTTCTCTCACGTAAATCCCTAGCCCCTAATCGGATTCGAATCTCAAGCTTTTCCGTCTCAACCTTTCCAAACATTTGGGGCTTTCAATCTCCTATCATCGCAATTAGGGTTTCCCGATCACCGAAACTCACAATGCCGCCGTTCTGGTCGAGCACGACCTCGAAGGCGGTGAGGTCCTTGCACTCCCGGAAAATTGGTCCCAGGTATCTGGTCCGGTCCGGCCGGAAATTTGACCAGATTCGATGCTTTAGTAGCATTGCAGGCATAGAAACCCCTTCGTCATCGGTCCACAAATGGACCGCCGATTCCCAGCTGGATTTCAATTACAGGTCACGGAGGCAATTTCTCGGCTGCGGCGACGGCGAGGAAGGCGGCGTATTATCCAAAGTCTATGAAGAGAGGCGCGTATTGGGGTAATCCTTCATCAATTTCACAATTTTCTGATCGTCCCCAATTTCAGCTGCTTTATACGATTTTACCTGTTTTTAGAATTTCTGTTGAATTCCATGGCAACGGAGTTCTTGATATGTTCTGTGGCATTACAAATGTTAGACATTGCCTTACTTAATGACCCAATTGATTGTCACCCATGAAAGACTGCATCTTGAATGCTGAATTTCAGTTTTGTATTGTTTTGATGTTTCCCTCATTTGATAACAATGTGAGATAGACATGGGCTGATGCATTTTTGGAGTCTAGGTATTCTCCGGAGCAGTTATACGATGTGGTTGCTGCGGTAGACTTGTATCATGGTTTCGTTCCCTGGTGTCAGCGGTCTGCCATAATTAAAACCTATCCTGATGGATCATTTGATGCTGAGCTCGAGATTGGGTTTAAATTTCTTGTTGAAAGTTATGTCTCCCATGTCGAATTAGAGAGACCAAAGCGTATAAAGGCAATCATTTTTCTTCAAGCTTGCTATGATTCTTTCTTTAAGTTTTTCATTACCATTGGTTTGTTTACTTTTCTACTTGCTGATAGATAATCAATAGTATTGTAGTTGTTTCATGGGAATATACTCTGGTTTGTTAACTTTGTGAAACAAAATACCTGAGACGTATAAGTGAACTATCATAGAATATCTGAATAAGCTATTGTAGTAGTTGCCTGGTGATATTCTCTGGTTTTCACTTCTCCTGTTGAAGGAGTTCGGCTTGGGCTTTAGTACACTGGTTTTGAAGTTAATTTATTTATTATGTTGCTATAGCACTTAGGAGCTTGGAGACGTGGGTTTTTGTGTTAGTGAGTTTGAGAGCAAAGACTAATGTACCCACTGTACACACTTGGAGTTTTGAAGTTGATTGTGTGCTTAAGGAGTGGCATGGCTTGTACTAGCTTTTACATGCTTACTGGGATACAAAATTTCGGTTGAAATCTTAAGTACGTTTGTGAGTTTTGGTTTAAACATTGACAAATAAGAGCAACAATATATTGATGCTGATGGTTGAAAAGAAAAACCTCACTGTCACTTTTACGAGTCGTTGGATAGTTGATGATATTTTTTGATATTTTTCTAACTAGAGTTTTAAGTGGTTCTTACTGAATATACCCTGAAATTGTTTCTTTGCTTTTGGTTTCATTTTTGGAATTTCTGTTCTAACAGTCTCTATTTCTGTTTTTTAATTCTAGACCACTGTGTCCAATAGTTCCCTTTTCGACCATCTCATAAACATCTGGGAATTCAATCCGGGGCCAGTTCCAGGATCTTGCAGCCTTTATTTCTTGGTGGATTTTAAGTTCCAGTCGCCACTTTACCGACAGGTAAGGTTCCTTATTCAGTATTAAACTTTCTTCCGTAGCAGTTATTCAGTAACCATTTTATCTTGAATCCTTCATTGTCTGAAGTTTGAAGATTGGAATTTAAATCATGGTGAACTGTAGATTAAGAATTGTGATGTGGCAATGATTCTTGTCCCAGGTGGCATCGGTATTCTTTAAGGAGGTCGTCTCTAAGCTTGTTGGTTCATTTAATGAGCGATGCCGTTTGATATATGGACCAGGAGTTCGAGTTCTTGAAAACTCATATGGACAAAGGGCATGAGGTTTGACATTTTTCCCCATTAAACAAGGCATTGGACGAGCTTCTGTGGAGTGCAGTCTGCAATATGATTGAATGCAGTTTAACAGTCCCCCATGCCGAGAGGCTCATTGATCTTTTGATCATACGTCAGTGCCTAAGCCACCGGGCGGCAGAGGATTTCTTCTGTTATAACCCAATTTACGCTTAATAGTTCAATGGATTTTATTTTCAATGTTTGTTCCATCCATGTGCTCAATGGAATGAAGTTTACCATCAGCAGCATCTCTAGACCAGTATTCAGTTCAATAGGACTCCATTTGCATTCTTAAATTGGTTCCGTCGTCGACGTTATTGTTTCCTTGGTTCATGATTAAACATATCTGATCATAAATTTCTGTCATGTACCTCCGATGGTGACTTCAATCTGTAGTTCATTTCTTTGGATCGATTCATGATTGTGTATTGAAATCGTAGTTGCGAAAAAACCAACACGGATCCAACAATTATTGAACCAAAATGCGACTGAGAAGACGATGGCAGTAATGGAGGGTGGCAGAACAGACGAATATAAACTGAGAGAACAATCAAAATGGGACGTTGGCCCTCATAAGCATTAGGAATGGGATGTTGACTCGTTTTTCTACAAATTAAACTTTTGGGACTGGTAGTTGTACCTCATCGTGAACAGTTCGGTTCAGATCGGTTCACCTCTGAAGCCATGCATAACACAAAATTTCAAACATAGGTTATTGAAAAGCAGGTCAGTAAAGCATATGGGTCAATATTGGTTGAAACCTGGGCAGTAAAATCTCAATCATGTCCCATGTTCTCCTTTTCGCTTCAAGCTCTGATCATGAAATTCGTCCAAGATTTTCTTGTAAAAGCATTTCTTACACGTACACTGATAACCGGTCCGGTTTGGTATTTTAACGCCAAAACCGGAAACCAAATCGGTTCAAGCCATAAAAGTTTTCGGGTTCTTTTTCGCCGGTTCAAATGCTCACCTATAGTTGATAGGATTGTATATTCTTGTCCCGATTACCAACCGTACCAAACTGACTTTACACCAAAATTGGTACAGATGGGATATGGTACGGTTTTCGTACCAAACTGAATGCATATGGTAAGGTATTTGATATCCAAAACGAAAATCAATATCAAATGACATGTTATTTCTAGAACGACAACCATATCAAATCCAGCCCTAATCAGCCGTCTTTTGTACGTGTCTACGGTACACATTCAATCAAATACAAATGCAAGCTATGGTGAAGTGTAAGCAAAGCCATCCTTGATCTTGACTCTCGAAAAGGATCAAAGAAAAAACTATTAACCCTAATGATCTGAAGCAATTGGGAACCTAAGAGCATATTTGGTATTCTACTTGAATCCAACTTTTTAAACTCAAAAACAATTTTCAAGTTTTAAGCCTTAAAAACTTGTTTGGTATGATTATTTTCAAAAACTGAACTCAAGACTAACTAAAAAATATAGTTTATTCTCTAAAAATACAAAATGTGAGTTTTTAGAGTTTTTAAACTTAAACTCACTCATTTCTTTTATCTCCCTCCTCCCCTCTCACTCCAAAGCTATCTCTCTTTTCTTCTTTCTCTCTCCCCCTTCTCTCTTTTTTTTTACCCTTTTCGTTTCTCATCCAATTTGCTCTCTTTATTCTCTCGATTCTTTCTCTCACTCATCTTCCTCTCTATCTCCTCCGATCCTCTCACTTCTTTCTTTTTCTTCCAATCATCTCTTACTTTCTTTCCTCCTCTCTTCTCTTTCTCTCTTGACCCACTCTTTTTTAATCTCTTTGTCTAGTTTAAGTTGTAAGATTTAAAATTTTTAAATTGCATACCAAACAAGTTTTTGAGTCTTAAAAAAAATTGTTTTCAAGAAAAATTCTTAAAAAATATTTTGAGAAATTATAAAAAATTTCAAATAAAATATCAAACAAGTTCTAAGAAATCGGATATTCTTGTGACCGACATTTGTTTTTGTCAGGTTCGAGAATAATTTGATCCACCAATTTTCATGAGAATAATTTGTAAAGAGTTGTCACGGTCTAGCAGCCCATTTGAGGGCACTGTAGATTCTTAGATACCACAAAAAAAATAACCCTTTAATTCATACACTTTTGGAGATTCGCCAGCTGGAACTGTGATGTGGCAGGTTAAAACTTTTGATTTGGATCCTACTAGGATCGTCTTGTAGTTGGATTGAAGAAATCGCCGAGGAATCTTGGTCAAGGCATACGCTACCATGTATCTTTTTCAAACAACCAATAAGATGTTATCAGATCGTCATTTACTTTTCATCTAGGCTTTCAATAGTAAGATATCTTATCGATAACTATGTATTTGAAGTATTAAAAATATTAATCATATACGACATGTTTATAGTTAATAACTTGTTGATTGAGTTGCAGAACATTAACGTAATCAGACAACCTAATAACTACAAACATTGAACAAGGAAGCCTCAAGAACACAGCGGCCTATATAGAATATCTTGCTTTAGTTGCCCTAATCACGTGTATTGTTTGATCACGCAATCACACATCAATATATTTGTCATTTATCTTTTACTTAGACATCAATCACTGATAGCAGTGACTTAACGATAAACTTGATGAAATTCAATAGTCAATATGTCACGTAATCAAGTAGCCTGATCAAAATGTTTCTTTAATAACTAATTGGAGATAGCTATATCACAAATATTTCATCAAACGACCCCAACTGGCTGATGGAATATCTTTGATCTTCTCGACCAACGACTGATTGATGGTGGTCAGGAGATGGTCATCCACCGTGTGTTTACAGAAATAAAGAATCCAATGGCCCTTTTTTTATCCTTTTTCTTTTTCTTCAAATTCCTTATCGATTTGTATTATTTTACAGTGGAGGAGGCAGAACTCAGTTCTTGCCAAAGAGGGGTTATGGAGATGGGATACATTTAGTTTTGGATATATAATATATCATTGTTTCGTTCGTTCAATTAGTCTAATCACTTGATTTAATTAAAGTTTAAACATCACTTGTAGTTGAGTACGGAGGATGAAACATGTTATCTGCTACATCATTACAACAAGATTACACATACTTATGGGTAGAATTGTTCCTCCTTCCCGGGAAGGAGGAAAGTGCTCGTATAAATCAAAGAAATTAATAGTTCATTATAAGAATACTGCTTATTACTAGAACTATAACTATTTATTTATTCTACATGAGTGACTAAATGGCATCTAAATTGAATAAACACTAGTAGAGAATATGAAGAATTGCATTTGGCAAAATTTTGTAAGTGTCGACTTTTTCTTTATTAATCTAAGGGCAACGAAAGATATACGGCTGGTTCATGCAGTAGTTTACAAGTCGAATATGCAATCCTCAGATTTTAACTTAATAATTTGAATTGCTGAAATATCTAAACTTAGTTACAAAAACAAAATATATTCTCTAACTAATTTAACGTCAACGTTCAACTTGACTCATTTCAATATCTTTAAAATCACATAGTAAATTTAACATGCATGGTAAACCACATGTATTATTTATAACTTTGTGTCAAAACATACGTGTGGTTTAGGGGTTTAGGATTTGGTACACCAAAGTTGTCTCAATGCAAATTGATGCCTACAATGAAAATGAAATGAGGCATTCCGAATTTAGTATTTAATTAATATGATTTTTTTTCACAATAATTTGAATTTAAGGTGCATCAAGTTAGATTTATGAGACTAAGAGCTTTTTTTTCTTTTTTCTAATCAAGAATATATGAAGACCGATGAAAATTTTAAGATATATAAAAGCGTATGAGACCTAATTTAAAGTGAGGCCCAAAGTGCATATCTTGTTCGCCTCGGCTCTAGTACATAAATAACACTTGTCAATGGATTGGATTTGAATCTAAATTTATGCAGTTAATAGGATATGGATCGTGACTTCCAATCTAATTACCGAAAAAGATCCGAATTTGATATCGATTATAAATGGATTTGAATATATAACAAGGCTGATCTGAAACAATAATAATCTGACCCGACTTAATTAGTATGACATATTATTTGATTTTTATATTATTTATATTTTTGTATGACGGTAGTTTAAGTTTTTATGCAATAAAAATACATTTATATCATATTTTCTTATTATCCAACGTGAAATTTTTAATTAAAAATAAAATATTATTCAACTTGAATCACGTTTAAACTTAAACGTCATGTTGTAAGACAGTTAAATGTGAAGGTTTTGGGCCCAAAATTGAATAATGTTGATTGGTAATTTCACATGTACGCTAATAACAACTTACATCTATGCTATAAAAAGACTGTCATGATAACAATCAAAGTTAGTATGATTGTAATATACTTTTATAACGTTCAAGATAAATAACTAAACCTTAATCAATGGTCTTAGTTAATTCAAAGGTATTGTTTGGGCCCAAAATATTGGTTTGGGCCGAGTTTAGAATTGTTCTCGGCCCAGAGGCCATACTTAGGAGTCGCTGGGGGTCATCCGGTTTATGGGCCACATAGCCAAGGCCGGCCGTGTCCTATTAGGAATCCATGGGTAGTTGAATCCTGATACGAGAAGGAGTTTCGAGAGGATAAGGATGTTGAAGTTTGGGATTGAATACGGCCTGATAAGGGGGTTGAGTTCAAAGTCCTAGTAAGAGTAGGACTGGCCGAGATAAGGTTGGATCGCGGGAAGGAGTTCTAATTCGAGTATGGTTGGAAGCAGGTTGACTACTATAAATAGTGGGAGGATGACATCATTAAAGCCCCATACAATTCAACACACAAACTGTCCTGCACAAACCCTCGCTCTACGCGAAACCTTTCAACAACCTTGAGATTTTTATTTTCCTTTTTCGTTAACGCAACATCAACACATTTTACTCATCAGTTGAGTTCGGCCAACGAGTTGGCATGCCCAGCATACAACCAAATGACGTAGTTAGCTCATTAGTTACTCGACCTGCGAGCCACCTAGGCTTGGTAGTTTTTAAGGTCAACATTTTGGCACCCCCAGTTCGCGTTGGTCGAAGGCCGGGCTCCTTAAGGCTTTGTCAGACACCACTTCGACTAATCAAATCCTTGCAGCAAATGTGTCAAGCAGTGTTCTTTGAATAGGTTGGTGATGGACGATGGCAATGCGTCTTTAAAGAGTGGTCCCAAGATTTGATGAGTAATGTTTAGGTCATCCTTGAAGCGCAGAGTCTTGATGGCGTTCCGATCGATAAAGTCCTTGCACTTGTTGCACTCGTTGGAGAGCTAGGAGATGAAGGGGCCATTGATGAAGGCTTAAAGATTTCTGAGATGGAAGCTTGGGATTTTCTGGGTTTTGAAAGTTTTAAAAGCAAAGTGGCAAGAAAGTTCCAAGGGTTTTGGAAAACGTAAGGTACGAATGGAAATGATTCGGGTATTTATAGGCATTTGGGAAGGAAGGCTAAACGTTTGATTTTCAAAATTAAGGATAGAATCGAGTGGGAAAGTTGCTAATCATTGTAGATATTCAGAGAATCTAGGCAAAAAGACCAAGGTTTTTGCGGTTTGAGGACGCACGATTGAGTGTTGCAGCGGGTTTAGTGCAAGAGAGACGTTTCAACGGTCCCATGTTTTCGAGGGTCATGATAAGGCTGCTAGGTTAACCAGGGACCAACATGTGGCAGGACAGTTGGGAGAATCAAGATCGTGGGATTATGTCTCATAAATGTGCATAGTGGTATTTCTCAAGAGGATTCAATGTTTGTCTTTAGGTCGGTTTCGCTTGTTCAAGGTCGAGGCTCGAACCAAGGAGTGTAGGTCGACGACCTCATAAGTGAGGGGGCAATGTTTGGTCCCAAAATATCAGTTTGGGCCGAGTTTAGAATTGTTCTCGGCCCATAGGTCGTACTTAAAAGTCGTTGGGGGTCATCCGGTTTATGGGCCACATAGCCAAGGTCGGCCGTGTCATATTAGGAATCCATGGGTAGTTGAATCCTGATACGAGAATGAGTTTTGAGAGGATAAGGATGTTGAAGTTTGGGATTGAATGTGGCTTGATAAGGGGGTTAAGTTTAAAGTCCTAGTAGGAGTAGGACTGGCCGATATAAGGTTGGATTGGGGGAAGGAGTTCTAATCCAAGTATGGTTGTGATTCGATTAGAAGCAGGTTGACTACTATAAATAGAAGGAGGAGGACATCATTAAAACCCCCTCTAATTCAACACACAAACTACCATGCCCAAACCCTCGCTCTACGTGAAACCTCTTAACAACCTTGAGATTTTTATTTTCTTTTTTTTGCCAACACATCTTCAGTTTGGATAAACAACACTGTGAAGGCAATCGGCAAACATCTTTAGTTTGGATAAACAGCACTATTACCATATAATCAGCCGATCGCGAAGCACCTTCAATTTGGATAAACAGCACTGCGACGAGGCCAACTGGTTATCTATCCAAGTCTCGGTCGAGAAGGATTTTCAAATCCTTATTGGCAGAGGTCATTTCATCAGCCTTCTCGGCGAAGTGAGGTGTTACAGGTTATTAAATTTGGCACATTGAAGCCGAATTTGATATTGAACTTCGCAGAACTAACAACCTTGTCTTCAAGCTCTAGAACCCGAAGGCCGAGACTTGTTCCTTCCTCGGCCACAATTGTGAGTTTCATAAGTCAACAACGCACCCAATGCAACATCAACATATTTTACTCTTCGGTCGAGCTCGGCCAACGAGTTGGCACGCCCCACATACAACCGAAGGATGTAGTTAGCTCATTAGTTACTTGGCCTGTGAGCCACGTAGGGTTGGTAGTTTTTAGGGTCAACAGGTATATAATGAACAAGATAATTCACTCAATTTAATCAATGGTCTAAATTACTCTCTTTATTTTATTAAAATGAATAAAAATCCCATTATTATGTGAAGAGTACTGCAGAATTTCGTAAATAATAATACCCAAACTTTGGATATGTTATATGAATATTATATTATAGCTAGCTAGGTCTAGGTGAGATATCAGATATATGGCATTCGTCTATTTTGTTATCTGTCAAGGGAGCTGCATTTTGTGTGTGAATCTTTAGGGCGGCTATCAAACGACACCACTAGTAACCTCACTCATCTCTCTCTCTCTCTCTCTCTCTCTCTCTCTCTCTCTCTCTCTCTCTCTCTCTCTCTCTCTCTCCAAGCATGCATTGCATATATATACCTTGCAAACCAAGAAGTGATCGAGTGACAGAGAAATATATTATGATGACAATCCGAGCGAGCACAAATCTTCATCTTTATTTGATCTGTTTTCTGGCGTTTTGCATGCATTAGGGCAAATCTATAGTCGATATCTATTGCCGCAACTTTTGCTCATCTTACATCATAATATATGTAATACCTCCTATGAACTTCAGATCTAATATCTCCCAGTATATTTTTCTACTGGATTTACTTGGACTCGACTAGATCTCACACAATCTATATCATGACCAGCCCCATGATTATGCTTCTAAATGAGTCCAAGCCGAGATATTACGCTGATCTTTATGCATGAAAATTGAAATACCTATTTAATTCCTTCTATACAGTACATTTAGGGCCTGTTTGTTTGGCTTCACTAAGTTTCATTGGACTAGACTGGATTAACTCTTAGTGTATTGTCCAGCGTTTGTTGTGACGAGGGACTAATATTAATGAGATTTAATGAGATTACCTGGGACTTACCCAGACTAACAGCATCGCTAGCAGTTCTTAACAAGAGTCCCTGCAAACCACGAGACTAGCTAAGACCTGCTTCGTTCTACTCCCGTTGCTCTGCTGGCGTCATCTCTACAACCACATCTTCATCTTCTTTGCGACCACATCTTCATCTTCTTTGCGACGACATCTTCATCTTCTGCAACCATAACTTCCTCTCTATGCACACATCTGCACATTTTCGCGAATCTGCTCGGATCACAAAACCCAGATTCGCTAAGATTGCAAAACCCATATTTGAATCACAAAACCCATACACGAATTGCAAATCCTAGATTCGAATTGCAAACCCATATTCGAATTGCAAAACCAAGTTCGTTTGAAGCTTTGCAAAACCCAGATTTGATAGGAAAATTTTGTGGCCTTAAATCCAAAAGGAAATAACCAAAACCAAGGGTGCTTTACATACCAAATTCCTTTTGCAACTTTTGAGAGAAAGATGGAGGTTCTAGATAGGGAAATTGGGGCACAATTTCTTTTTTTTTTTTTTTTTTTGGATCCATTTGGTGCACAATTATATATGTACAGAGTTCCTTTGTTTTCGAGAGAAGGAATGCCGTTGACTAGAAAAAAGAGAAAAAAAAAAGAAAAAAAAGGAAAAAAAAAAGAAAAAAGAAAAATATTTATTATTATTTTGGTTATTAGTCCGACGTTGCACCAAACGTTACACTAAATTAGTCCAGCTTAGTCTAGTCTAAGTTAGTTCAGCTCAGTCTCTAAAGCTAGTTCAGTCCGAGATAATTCGGTGCAACAAACGTACCCTTAGTGCCTTAGTGTTTAGTGCTGATGCATGGTATATGAATCATAGGAAGAAAAAAAGACTTTATATGTGCCTATAAGGAGTTGAACTACTTTTCATATATTTGTCAGCCAATTTTATTCTGAAACCTCAACTTAATTTGTTCATTTAGGATTTACGGTTTAGGTCAAGTAGTAGTGGTGGGCATATATACCTACGTGTGTGTGCGCTAACTAAATACCTTTATGGCGTGTCTAGGATCTGAACCTTGGGGGGGGGGGGGAGGGGTCCCAATGTTAAATACAAGTTTTTAGGTAGGAACAAAGCGCGAAGTGCGCAGAAAAACAAATCTGTTTAATCACTTGGTGGACTTGTTGTGTACATGTCAACAAATATCAACATATACAAAAACAATATGATGAATGATATAGAGAGATTTGTCAAGTATTATCGATGCAACATGTTGATATATACCTAGCATTCATTACATCAAATAAACACAAAAGGAATCCATCCCAAATATTTGAAAGATCTTCGCATGTATGTTTTTTAGACTTGAGTGATTCTGGTTCGTCGCTATTTCCAACCGCTCCGTGGGTGTGTTGTGTGTCCGCCCGTGTGTTGCATATATGTGTGTGTCACACATCTTCTAGCACCATCTAATACGTGATATTGCTGAGTGTTACAAACATTGTTCGCCACTAAAACCAGTCTTAGCAGCCATGAAGATAATTCTCCAAAAAGTTGATTCCTAATTGCACATGTACGTGGTAATGGGGCAGTAGCTAGCTAGCTAGTCCATCAACCTAACACGTACTCAACATTTCCTTTCTTATCCACGATGTTATTTGTTAGATTGTTTGATAGTATAAGATGCTTATATTGTTAGAATATGAATCTGATAAAATGCTAAGATTGATTTTTTCCTTTGAGTAAATTGTACAAATGGTCCCTCAACTTTAATCAAATTGGAGCAATGGTCCCTCAACTAAAAATCCATTACCATTGGTCCCTCAACTTATCAAAATGTGTAGCTATAGTCCTTTTTATCAATTTTGTCAAAATAAGCTATGTTGGAATGACCATTTATATAATTAGGGTTCATTAACTCATCAAAGTGTATAATTATGGTTCTTTTTGTCAACTATGTCAAAAAATTTGTCAAAACGAGTTATATTGGAAGGACCATTGCTACAAGTGGGTTAAAGTTAAAGGACCATTTCTCCACTTGAATTAAAGTTCAGGGACCAATGGTAATGGATTTTTAGTTGAGGGACCATAGCTGCACGTTTTGATAAGTTGAGGGACCAAAGGTAATGGATTTTTAGTTGAGGGACCATTGCTCCAATTTGATTAAAGTTGAGGGACCATTTGTACAATTTACTCTTTTCCTTTTTCATCGACTATGTTTCACTGTATATTGGTCATAGTTTGACAATATAAGAAGACAGGATAGCATTATCCAAACATACCTATGCCTAGCCTTTAAGAGTATCTCCAAGAAAAGCTCTAAATAATGTTAAACTAGCAAGTGAAAAAAATCAAAAAACTATTTTGATTACTTGGATACACTATTCATCTCCAACACTACACTCCCTATTATAACAAACTTTCAATATTTTATTATTAACAATTTAAACTCAACCCACTGATTTTCTAAAACAAACTTTTCTCTTTCTTTTCTTCTTGCTCAAGGGTTTACCTTTGAGTTTTATTATATTTTTAATATTTAGCTGATGAACTGTTGCTCTGTAAAATAATAGTACTCAAATTTGGATTTTGAATTTTCAGAGAGAGCACACTAATACATCAAATCATGACTAACCTTACAATTAGTTAAGGTGGAGTATACTCTCTACAGCTAATAGAAGACTTAGCGCAAAATCATGCGCAATGATTTTCTAGAATTCATATAGCCGACCTCACTTAATTGAATAAGACTTGGTGGTTGTTGTTGTTGTTGTTGTTGTTGTTTGAAGTGTACTCTCTACAATATTCCATACCAGATTAAAGCACCCATCCAAGTTGATTAGATTGGCACCACCACCATTTCACCACCATACTTGTTCTTAGAATGCTTACAATAAGTTTGTTTTCTTTCTAATTTCTTCAAAGCATGAACATATGTAGTACTACTGCCACTGCCTAATTAAGTATTAATGCCTTTGAAAGCTTTAAAGCTTAATCGTACATTTGTGGTGTTATGCATGGTGGGATTAATGGTAAATTTGGGCAGCAGAAACAGACACCTGCCCCTATATTACTGACCATCCTAAGTATATATATCTTCACTAGGATTTCTCTGTCTCAAAACTCCAATCAGCATCGAACACCTCCCCAACTCTGAAAAAAGCAGGGAGTCGAAGAAATTGACACGTCTGGAGGTTGTACACTTTGTGCCCTTCAGTGACATTCGTCCCATGCATGATTGCCACTTAGACGGGCTGCCAAACTTGCCATAAAAAACCAAACAAACTCGTAACATTGTGTGGGGAGACTTTGTAGCAAGCAAATGTTCGTAGCCTTGTATTTCAATTGTTGGGCATGTGAAGTGTGAAAGCGACGGAGACCAACAGAGAGAGAGACCATGACCAACAGGAGATATATTGCATCTGTAGAGGCATACACCAGTCACTCGGCCGTTTTGATTTGGACATCATTCAGGTGCGTATATTCGACTTCTGTCGGGAGAAGTCGACAGCACTAATAACTTAAGCTACGTCTACAGCCCTAAGAGCTGTATAACATGTGGTCAGGGTTACAGGTGTAGTTCACAAAATGTGGGAAATACATTCTATGTTAAGGCACTCCTCGTCGTTTGTGCATATCTAGTTAGTGCATTTTAAATTAGATGGTAACTAATGTTGTGCAAACACTACATATGGTTTATACAATATTATCGAAGAAAGCTTTGAAACAATTTACCATTTGAATTTGGAAAATTTGGAAGAGTAACCAAAATTTAGATCTCATATAGAATTATAGCCACGCTTTTAAATTTATGATAATTATAACCAAAAGTTGATGTGAGAATGAATGTTGAAAACCCGTTTAATAACTACTTTTCGTTTTCAAAAGGCTGAAAGCTAAAAACCAAATTTGAAAACTCAAGAAAAATAATTTTCACTTTTTTA
This sequence comes from Malus domestica, assembly GCF_042453785.1. Lineage (NCBI taxonomy): Eukaryota > Viridiplantae > Streptophyta > Magnoliopsida > Rosales > Rosaceae > Malus > Malus domestica. Next base: position 7,965,789 of record NC_091668.1, read on the forward strand.
TTTTCAATTTTAATTTTTAATTTTTTGAAAACTAAAAACTGAAAGTTGTTGCCAAACCGGATTTCGGTTTTTTTTTTTTTTTTTTTTTATTTTAATGAAAACTAAAAACAAAATGGTTACCAATACCTCCAATTTAGGTAATAGAATAATCATCTTACAAGAAAAATGAAAATCTTTTATTTCTATAATATTTGAAATACATTATACACAATTTTTCTTCAATATTTTGGAATGAACAATGAATATTAACCTACAAAATCGAACAGTAAAGATTGTTTAAAAAGTCGAATACATAATAGACTAAACAATCAAAGAAAAAAACCCATTACATATATTAAAAGAACTGAGGTGACAGATTGCACCATTGTTTGATTGCTTATTTATTTGTCAAGCTATTCATTGTTTGATTTCACATGTCAAGAAACTCCTACAATGTCATGATGGCATTGGTTTACCCTTTTTTTATTTGCTAGATCAACGGACGGTCGCCCCTGCAACAAGAAAGAAGTTCGACACTAGTCACATAAACCACTGAAAGGACATACAGGTCCTTTCCTCATTCCCATTTGGAGAGAGAATCTTTCGTGTATCCTTTAAAAATGATTGAAAACTTGCACTCATATATACCCTACTCATGTCCTGTGCTTTATCGTGCCAAATTTTAATAGGTCTATAGACTATATATTCCCACGTTTGCTCGTACGTTGTAATTGTACATTGCAGCGTAATTATTATGTCAATGAGATTCACTCGGAAATCCACCTTATTTCCTTCAGAGTTCCACATGCAGCCGACCAAAATAAAATTTGTGAATATTTCTTTTGCCCAGATCCAAGTAAATTTCGGTTTGTATATGTCAATAGAGCAACGATGGAATTCAAACTCACAACGCATACGTGTGAATTTAAAGTTCTAAAAACCAAGAGTTCTTCTTTCTTCCCCATGCATTTTGAAATATAAAAAAAAAAAGGTACGTAGCCGGATGTGATCTCCATGCAATCTCTGTGCCGGCCGGTAATAATCGGTCGATGATAGAACATATGTGTTTTTACCAATGCTATATATCCTAAACCGCATACAAATTTTCGACCACTCATATTATAATGCATAGTTTAATTCAATACGTAAAAGTGTTACATACAAACAAAATGTGTCTCCAGTCAGCCCCAACCACAGGAGATCGAGGAGGACCACGAAGACACTCTGATCTGGAAGGTTAGAGATCATGAGAATATTAGAAACGATGAACTGGATGCCGCTATTGCCGTTCATCTGCCCCCAAGATTATTGATTATTTCCTCCCCATTTCTGATTCTCTCTAGGTTTAATTAACATCCCTCTAAAAAAAAAATGAAAATGTTCATCACTTCTGTTTATACAAAGACGGTTTGCCACATACATTCGAAACTGTAGCGAAGGATGGGGTAGACCTGGATGAATAGCAGGTGACAAAAACGCGGGGAAAAGTAGAAAATAGATAAGAAAAGAAGAAAAGGAGAAGCGGGGACTGTCACCGACCCTGGCCTCAGCCAGAGCCGCCGCGGAAAAGGGATGGATCTAGAATTTGATAACAAGTTCCCACCAGGTGAAAAGAACTCGTTGGAAATTTAAGTAGTTTGAGTAGAAATTTTTTTGCCCCACATTGGCAATTCCTAAAAGATTTTATCACTTTATAAGATTTTATCACTATATATATATATATATATATATAATTATCAAAAGATGGGCCTTGGGCTCGGAAAATTAAATTCTTTAATTATTTATTTTTAATTAATTTCGAATTTAATTAAATTAATTTTCATTCGAACATACTCATCTTTTCAGATGAAGTCTGAAGTCAATAAAAACGCAGAGAGCACTGCACCCCATCTAAAGAGATGTCTCCCAACAGTCACATCCCATTTTTATACCTGTTGCGAACAGGCATAATCCTTCTATATATACATCCGTCTGCATGACATTTAGAGCACAAAAATCCATAGCATTCTTACTGAGAGTACCACAAAGAAATTCGTCAGCAGTTAAGTTTTCCGGTGCTGGAATTCTAACTTGATCGTTGAATCCTGGTGAAACAGACATCCGGAGAACTACAAGCATTGAGTAGGGGCGAAATTTCTGTTTCAAGGACATTGCGGTACGTAAGCCTCGATCTTCAATATTTCTGTTTAATATTAGTTCATTGTTCATACACTGTTTATTTGTTATCATATATAAATTTATAACAAATTGTTGACATATATTCAATAGAACTCTCACGAAAAGAGCATAACTCTGACGAAGGAGAGAAAAGCCACCACACAAGAGAGTACTGCTTGTAAGTTTGTTAATCATATGCAAGTTCAATACCAAAAAGTTAAAACGAATTAACACAAAGTCAAGAAACAAATCTGTAGGCATATTCTAACCCCTGTAAGTTTAGAAATGATTGTAAATCAGGTAATGTGTCTAGGGACTGTTATATGTTTCATACTTTGATAATAACACTACTTGATTCTTTACGTATAATGCAATTTTTATTCAGTACCTGTACATTAGAGTCTAACACACACATACATAAATTATTAATTAAAAACACCAAAAAAGTTTATGTACTTATCAAACAGTAATTTATGTGTAAAAAAAATTTAACATACGATATGTTATCTGTTATCCGTCATCATGAAGCAATGACAAGGAACTACTGTTTTCCTGCAGGGAAGAGGACGGTGATCCGTGGAGTGTTTTGAATTTTACTTACCTTTTCTGGAAGCTAACATCGTTCATATATATATATATATATATATATACAGAGAGCTTAAGGGGAGGGATCCCCATTTTTTGAAAAAAATGGGGATTAGGTGTGGGGCCCACTTCACATCGAATTTCAACGATCCGAACCGTCTATTTTGTTAGTCTCGATTCATAGATCACCCTTGCAAAAATTCAATTCAATCCGAAACCATTTGCATATTTAATTATCAAGATCAAATTTCATTTTTTCTTATATAACAAAGTATTTGTTCATTTCCTTGAACCCAAGTAGATGTCTTAAACATTTCCAATTTAGCTAATATTTTGCAAGGGTGATCTATGAATCGAGACTAACAAAATAGACGGTTCGGATCGTTGAAATTCGATGTGAAGTGGGCCCCACACCTAGTCCCCATTTTTTTCAAAAAATGGGGATCCCTCCCCTTAAGCTCTCTGTATATATATATATATATATATATATATATATATGTATGTATGGGTGTGTGTGTGTGTGTAGAGGTCGCACTTGGTGCGATGGCAAGTGCCTTCGCTCATGAGCGGTAGGTCTCGGGTTCGAGACTTGGGAGCAGCCTCTCCATAAATGGGGGTAAGGCTAGCCGACATTCACCTCTCCCAGACCCTGCGTAAAGCAGGAGTCTTGTGCACTGGGTACGACCTTTTATGGGTGTGTGTGTGTGTGTATTTATATATATACACACATACTATTAAGCACATAGCTAGAAGATTTTCGAATACGCTTTTGCAAATCGCAACCAAGAGACAACAAGAGTTTAATTTGTCTTGGATTGCCTCTATTTCTAGTAACATCAAGAAACCTAAATAGTTAAGGCCAAGTTAAGCATGCATGCACGCATGCCACTCATGTTTTACACGGACCACATTTTTCTTTTTCTTTTTGGACAAAGGGTAAATAAACTGTACTAATTGGCCAAAGTATGTTTACCAAATTTGTAACTTTATTTGCTTTAGGATTAGGAGACAGCAATGCGGTTTGAATAAACTGAGGCCCCACGTATCCCTTTGGGTGTTTCAATATGGACTGTACAATTAAATGCTTGATTTCATGTTAACAATTGCGTGTTGAAAGAAAGGGAAAAAACATAAGGATCTTAATTGATTGATTGAACCTAATTATTTCAAATTCAAAAGTATTACATTGAATAGATCTACTTATTTCAAATACATTGTACTTTGTAGTTCTATCCTTTGCTTATAATCAATTAAGAGTATTGTTAAAATTCTAAATATGGAAAGGGAAGGTAAAGTGTTGTTGTTTTTAGTTGATATACATTTTCAATAGGAGAATGTTTGTTAACACAAATGCGACAGCACTCAGCGCATTTATTCACTTAGTGAACAGTGATAGACCCCAATGAACATTAATAGGCCAAATGCATCTCCACCCCTAAAAAAATGCGCTGGCACAAACAATCTCAATTCCTACAAAATGTGCTAACACCCAGCCCATTTAAAATATTTTAATTTTTTTTTATAAAAGAATAAATAAATAAAATAGTTTTAATTTCGGATAAGATTTTTAACCAATCTCTTCACACCACGTGTCATTATCCGAACGTACTATTTTGTGAATAAATTTTCGCTAAGATTTGCAACCATTCCCGACGCGCCATGTGTTATTATCCAAACGTACTATTTTGTGGATAGATTTTCGATAAGATTTTCAACCAATCCCGACGCGCCATGTGTTATTTCCTGTTTGCAATAATTTAGCCCAGATTTTCAACCAATCACGTAGTGCCACGTGGCATTGTCCAGAACCTCATCCTTTTTTTTTGTCCATATAAACCCTACATCTCTACATCCATCCTCACATTAAACTCAATCCTTCTTTTTAGCTCAGAATCCTTCTTCATCATTTTCAAATCTTGAGTTTTTTTTACAATGTCTTTTTCAAGGAGAGTGTATAAATAATTTGAGGAGCAATAGAAAAGATTGTTGGCACAACAAGAAGAATTGATCAATCTCGAGGAAGGTGGAGGTGGAGATGAGGCTTTCGCAATGGAGGAGGATGAGGATGAGGACCATAGAAGGCAAAGGGCCTTACATTCCCACCGTGTCATGGAAGTTGTGTGTCAGAAAGCCAAACCCAGAGGAGCCGCAAACTTCGATAGAAAAAGGGAAAGATGAGGTAAATATCTCTTGGAATATTATTTTATTCCCAACAACATATTCCTTGATCATGTTTTTAGACGTTGTTTTAGAGTGCAATGAAGTTTGTTCGACAAAGTCATGAGTGCTATTTGCAACCATGATCCATACTTTGTGCAAAAAGAGGATACTTTTTATGTTTTAGGTCTTTTTCCTGAGCAAAAAATTACGACCGCCTTGCAAATGCTTGCATATGGAGCATCTGCAAATCAAGTGGATAAGATTGCGAGGATGGGAAAAACAACTGTTCTGGAGTCCCTGATGCAGTTTTGCTCTGCAATTGAAGCCTTGTACACCAATGAGTACCTCTGGACACCCACGCCAAGGGACATGCGAAGGCTTCTGTGGAAGGGTGAGATGCGAGGCTTCCTTGGCATGATTGGAAACATCGACCGCACGCACTGGACTTGGAAAAATTGTCCAAGTGCGTGGCAATGAGCTTATGGCGATAGAAAATGAGCCAAAAGTATCATTTTGGAAGCTGTGGCTTTATTTGATACATGGATTTGGCATGCTTTTTTTGGTGTTCCAGGAGCTCAGAATGACCTAAATGTCCTTGCCCAATCTCCAGTGTTCGACGAACTACTGCAAGGAAAATTGCCAAGATGCACATATTGGGTTAATGGCAATAAATATGACATATCATACTACCTTGCAGACGACATTTACCCAAGGTAGTCAACATTTGTCAAAACAGTGCCACATCCAACAACAACAACAACAACAAAGCCTTTTCCCACTAAGTGGGGTCGGCTATATGAATCCTAGAACGCCATTGCGCTCGGTTTTGTGTCATGTCCTCCGTTAGATCCAAGTACTCTAAGTCTTTTCTTAGAGTCTCTTCCAAAGTTTTCCTAGGTCTTCCTCTACCCCTTCGGCCCTGAACCTCTGTCCCGTAGTCACATCTTCGAACCGGAGCGTCAGTCGGCCTTCTTTGCACATGTCCAAATCACCGGAGCCAATTTTCTCTCATCTTTCCTACAATTTCGGCTACTCCTACTTTACCTCGGATATCCTCATTCCCAATCTTATCCTTTCTCGTGTGCCCACACATCCCACGAAGCATCCTCATCTCCGCTACACCCATTTTGTGTACGTGTTGATGCTTCACCGCCCAACATTCTGTGCCATACAACATCGCTGGCCTTATTGCTGTCCTATAAAATTTTCCCTTGAGCTTCAGTGGCCTACGACGGTCACACAACACGCCGGATGCACTCTTACACTTCATCCATCAAGCTTGTATTCTATGGTTGAGATCTCCATCTAATTCTCCGTTCTCTTGCAAGATAGATCCTAGGTAGCGAAAACGGTCGCTTTTTGTGATCTTCGCTAGATTGCTCCGGTCATAGTGTGGATAAGTATATAAATGGATAGAGATAGGAAAGCAAACACAAGATGTACGTGGTTCACCCAGATTGGCTACATCCACGGAATAGAAGAGTTCTCATTAATTGTGAAGGGTTTACACAAGTACATAGGTTCAAGCTCTCCTTTAGTGAGTACAAGTGAATGATTTAGTACAAATGACATTAGGAAATATTGTGGGAGAATGATCTCGTAATCACGAAACTTCTAAGTATCGGAGTGTGGTGTCGTCTTGACTTGCCTTATCTGTCTCATAGGTAGATGTTGCATCTTCTCTAGAAGTACTTTTCCTCCATCCAGGGGTGGTATCTTTAACTGGTGGAGATGCACAAGGTAATGTATCAATTTCACTTGAAGCTTACTTGTAGTTTCAGGCTTGGTCAAGCGCGATACAAACCATGTAGTAGGAGTCCCCCAAGTCGCCGAGCTAGGGGGTCTGCTGAAAGAGGTGACAGACAAGGTAAGCAATCAGAGCTCCGACTGATTGTTCACATTCTCCCCATCTTGCAGCAGCATGAAGGATAAAGAGAAGAAAAATGAGAAGAGATGATATGAGATACTTTTGCTTTTGAAGAAGTAACTTTCCACAGGGTGAAAACGGTCGCTTTTGAAGAAGTAACTTTCCACATCCACATGGTGAAAAAGAAAAACACTTCGCAAAATGTCAAGAGGGTTGTAGGAAGGATGTGGAGCGTTACTTTGGTATCCTGCAAACTCGTTGTTCGATTGTGAGGTTTGCTGCTAGAATGTTTGATGTCGAGGCTCTTCGAACCATCATGATGACGTTTATTATTCTCCACAACATGATCATGGAAGATGAGTATGATTATGATGCCGTCGATAAATACGAGCCGGATCCGATGAATAACTTAAGAACACGTATTTATTGTGCTCATGATCGGATGAGCCGTTGGAATGGGATGGACGTTACAATGAATTGATCATTCAGCAGTACATTGATGTGCAAGATCTATACTGGCACGTAACCCGCCAGAATGACTTAATTGAGCACCAGTGGGGATTGCAAAAAGGTGAAGATAATTAAAATGAGCTTGTGGTTGAAGAATAAAGTGTATTTTTTTAAGTTTATGTAATTTTATTTGATGTGTTTTTTTTTAAGTTTATTTGGTGAGGTCATGTAATCTTGTTTGATGTGTTCAAAAAACGTACAAAAAATAAATTTAAAATTGCATAAAGTTCTAAAAATAAATAAGAAATTACATAAAGTACTAATAATAAATAAGAAATTACATCTATAAATAAAAATAAATAAGAAATTACATAAGGTACTAAAAATAAAGACGAACATTCAAACAACGTAACATCTTTAATGAGTTGTGGGTTACATAAAGTACTAAAAATAAAGACGAACATTCACACAACATTCACACAACATAACATCTTCAATGAGTTGTGTGAACCCAACATTCACACAACGTAACACCTTCAATGAGCTTCCATGAAGTCATTTTTTTTTCTCTCAAAGTGTAGAAAATATTGAAATGTGGTGTAAGGTGGAAGATGAGGGTTAGATATTTATAGAAAAATAAATAAATTATTTCTGTATTTTTTAACAAACCTTCACCGTCCAAACCTCATAATTGGAATTGTTCATTCTCTTTAACATCATATAAAGATCCTATATGCAAAAAGAAAAATTTAATTTGAAGACCTTTTTAGCCATTCATATGCATAAAACAAATGGACTGTTCATCATGAGGATGTTACTTGTTATCAAAATCGTTGATTGGTTCAATATGTATAGATGACTAAACAATTTCCAAATGGAATAACATTTTTGCAGATATGATCTTAGATGATGGTAAATAGAATGAACAGTGTTGATTATGATGTTTTGTTAACTGTAAGTGGAGAGACAAGTAAGTTATCCTCATAGGAGCCACAAGCATTATCCTTTTCAATATACCCACATGCCATATGTGAAATTTGACCTTCTTTAACTAGGAGAGGGAACAATATTTGTTTTGTTTTGTTTAGTTGGTATTGTTGAAGCTATTTTTTCTCAATACAAGTGTTATTCTGCACTAAATTCATTTAAATTACTGGGAGAATTCAAACTTAAGTGCAGGATTGCACACTGCTTTAACCAATTTGACTATATATAAGACCAAGTTTGCAATTTAGTTGGTATTACTTATATTCTTCAATTTTACTATGTCATATATATATTCTAGTAATTCAATTCAAGTTTACAATCGGGTTTAACCCCAACATTAATCAGTATTTATATAAATTATAATGGACTCAGCCTTCTAGATTGCTTGTAACAACGTATTACAAGAAAATCCTAGGGGATTCGTATGATGTAAGAAAATTTAATGTAGAAAGGTGAAAAATGGTTTGAACAACAAAACTAACCATGCAAGGTGAAAATTTGTGTGTACAAGTGATGGATGTCTTGTTGCTATAGCTGGAATTTTGTGTACCTTATTTACCATGGAGTAGGATTATTTACCATATACACCTGCCGACCTAATCTCCAATCGACACTTGTCTCTGCTCTCTGTTTCAACCTTTTGGCTCTATATAAACTGCCTCCTCCTTCTTCTCTACCAGTCGCTTAAAATTAGCAAAGCATGCAACTCCTCTCTTTTTTTAATACAAACCTCACTAACTAAGTAACATTCTCATTAAAAAGGAGAGAGAGACTGAAAGAAGGTGGTCGGGCTTAGGGTTTAGCGTTTAGAGATCGATGGATGCAATTTTGACCTACGTTTTCATCTTTCTCTGCACCCTTCTGTCATTTGTATTTTTCATGAAAAGGGACAGGAGAGGAGGAGAAGCACCCCAGAAAAGGGCTCAGCTCCCTCCAGGTTCATTAGGTTGGCCTTATATAGGAGAGACCCTTCAGCTCTATTCTCAAAACCCAAATACTTTCTTTTCTTCCAAACAGAAAAGGTACTAAATCAAATTGACCCGATTTCGTCGTCAAGTTTTTTCTTTTTCTTTATTTACATGAGGGTATCGAACTCTAAACATTTCTATGCTTTGTACTTTGTTCAGGTACGGAGAGATTTTCAAGACGCATATTCTGGGATGTCCAAGTGTCATGCTGGCGAGCCCGGAGGCCGCGAAGTTTGTGTTGGTGACTCAAGCTCACTTGTTCAAGCCCACGTATCCCAAAAGCAAAGAGCGTTTGCTTGGTCCGTCTGCACTGTTTTACCACCAAGGAGATTACCATATGCGGATGAGGAAATTAGTTCAAGGATCTCTCTCCCTTGATATTATTCGAAATTTGGTGCCTCATATTGAAGGCTTAGCTGTTTCTGCCACAGACTCCTGGGCCACAGGCCAAGTCATCGACACCTTCCATGAAATGAAGAAGGTGAGACTACCCTAACCTAAAATCATTATTTCTGTTTTTTAAGCGAAACAGAAAACAATTACACAAAATTAGTTATTCGTCAATAGCATGCAAAACGCAAGAAAAATACAATTAAATAAAAAATCTTTGACTTTGGCCGTTTTATTAATCAACTGACTTTTATTTTTCAATTTACTGTATCATTGTAGTTATCTTTCGAGGTTGGTAAACTTGCAATTTTTGGCAATTTGGAGGCACATTACAAAGAAGAGCTCAAGAGGAATTACACCATTGTGGACACAGGCTACAATTCATTCCCCACAATCATTCCGGGCACACCATACAAAAAGGCTTTGTTGGTAATTTTCTTTTTGTTAATACATGTAATTACTGATTAAATCCAAATAAAGTGTTTGATAAACTAATTGTTCGTTAATTGTTTTGACTATTTGTAGGCAAGGAAAAGGCTAAGAGTAATTTTGGGTGATATTATATGTGAGAGGAGGGAGAAAAGATTACTTGGGAAAGATCTTTTGGATTGCATGTTGAACTCAAAAGATGAAAAGGGTGAAGTCTTAACGGATGACCAAATTGCTGACAACATTTTGGGGGTGCTTTTTGCTGCTCAAGACACTACAGCTAGTGTGATGACCTGGATTGTCAAGTACCTCCACGATGACCCCAAACTTTTAGAGTCTGTAAAGGTACTACAACACACACCAACAATGCTACTTTCAGTCGTTTTCAGGCGAGCAATTTTTCACCGTTTAATCAATATTTTGAAATTTTCCATGCGTATATGAGCAACGTTTAATCATGTATTATTGTTGAATTCGCATTCCATCAGCAATTAGAAATCGCTTAACGATGGATGCAAATATACAGCTATAGCCATATCATCATGATTCTTTTCCTAGGCTCTACAACAATTCACTTTTACTCCATTTGCCGTCTCTTTATCTATAAAAGAAATGGCACTTTTATGTATACTTGCCTAAATTGCAGGCTGAGCAGAAGGTTATTCGTGAAGCAAATGAAGAAGGCCAGCAACCATTGAGCTGGGCACAGACTAGAAACATGCCAGTTAGTCACAAGGTATAATATATATATATATATATATATATATATGCGCGCGCTTTCTCATACGATACAATCATACAAGGCATGGAATATATTTTTACCTAATTTGTTGCTACCTGTAGGGAATTACGTAACTTCTTTCTTTCTCAGGTTATTTTAGAGAGTTTGAGAATGGCAACCATTATATCTTTTGCTTTTAGAGAGGCTGTGGTTGATGTGGAATACAAAGGTATTAACAAGACTATAAACTAAAAAATATTTTATTCTTGAAAGTTTATATCTATATAGAGGTGAAATTTATATACTATATATTAGGGAAATGATTTCCGCACACTCTTTTCTTCATATTCACACATTTGATTACTTATGTCCATTGATTCTCATTCAATTCATTCAGTCTATTGATTCCCTACTATGCGATCATCAAGTCCCTAATTTTTTAATGATATTTTGTCATACATTTTTTGTATCATCGTGTCCCTTTTGAATGACATTGCTCCTTATAAGATATGTATATTCAAGACGAAGTGCGACAGTTATTGAATAAGAAAACAAAAATAAAGTTTTAATTATTGATAACTACATACACATACACAATCTCTACTTGTTTTGGTCAAATATAATCTCTTGATTTGAGCATATGTGCATTAATTTTTTTAACAAGAAAATGAGATGTATTTGCTATATGAAAATATAAATCTAGAGACTATGTATGGTTGACGGTGGAATATGTGACAGGGTACTTGATTCCAAAAGGTTGGAAAGTGATGCCTTTGTTCAGGAACATTCATCACAATCCTGAATTTTTTGCCGACCCTCAGAAATTCGATCTCTCTAGATTCGAGGTAGGGTGACTACTACTGTTTCTTTCTTTGTTCTTAGTCATTCACCACACCATATCTGAACTTTAAGATGTCAGAAAAGTCTGGAATTCATCAGTATATGATAATTGTACAATTTAACTATGAGCTTGAGTTATAAAAATTTAAAATTTATATAAAAAGTGTAGCGAGTGAATCTGAACCACTTAAAATACAATTTATATTATTGTACATTGATGTAAAGTAGGATAGATATTACTTCCTATAATTATTAACAACTAATGCATCTTGATGTTTTAATCAAACTCGTCGATGCTTAATTAGGTTGCACCAAAGCCAAATACATTTATGCCATTTGGAAGTGGAGTGCATGCCTGTCCCGGAAACGAGCTTGCAAAGCTGGAAATGCTGGTTATGATGCACCATTTGGTCACCAAGTTGAAGTGGGAAGTAGTGGGATCCCAAAGTGAGATTCAATATAGCCCATTCCCTGTGCCTCTGCATGGACTCCCAGCAAAATTTTGGAAACAATCTGCCTGAGCTGAACTCTCACAGCCCTCCCCAAATTAACTTACCCTCATAATTTGTGTGTTTTTTGCGAGCATCTCCAACCGATCTGTTAAAGTGATATGCACGGACACAAAATTGCAAGAATTAAAGGAGAAAATCAATCCAACTAAGTAATCAAATCCTCATAGATTCGAAGGCACTAAGGGCAATGTAATATTATTTTATTTATAATGGTGCTTATGTTTTTCTATGAAAACATAATAAAGATGATATAATATTTTATATTAGAGTGGACTTCTCACAATTTTATAAAGGTTCAAATTGCTACCTAGACCAACAAATGCAAATGTATCATTTTAGATTTGATATATCTCCTTTAAAGATGCTTTATGACACATTTCATTTTTGCTACTCTGTTTTATCTCCCCTTATATTATATGGAACTGATAAGATAGAGATTTTCCATGCAAGACATCTGTCTTTAATCTAACAAATGACAGATCCTTTATTGATAATTGGTCGATACATTTGTGTTAGGTTGTCATCGACAACGATATTGACACGACTATAGATACCATATTGACGATTCATTCTTTAATATACGCGAGTTTCTTGTTCATGGAAGAACTGGGTTTGATATTATTATCATCTTTGCCATTCTCTCTGCCATGTTCTACCTTTTCCCAAGTGCATTTAGCATTGATCTGCAGTCATATTTAGTTTGCTAATCAGGAGTTACTGTGACATAATTTGGTGGAGCTCTATGATATATCACATACAACACGTACAATATAAGAGGAGGGATTACTGTTACGCTATGGTCGATTATTTAGACAATAGTCAAGATTACCAATCTAAGAAATTTAAAGTTTTGAGTTCCCTGAAAATCGCTCATTTTTCTGCTAACGATTCTATTTTGCGGAAATGAAATGTCCCCGTTGGTAGATAGTTTGCTTGTTCATCCATTCCCTTCTTCTGGTGCTTGTTCTCTGCTGCGTTGGTGTAGTTTGGTTGCTTGTATACGGTTCTTGGTTGCGGCAGTTTGCTAGCTAGTAGCTGCTACTTGTTTTGTATTGTTGCTTCTCTTATTCACCAAAAAATAAAAAATATTTTCTTGGCCCTTTAGAATGGCAAATCGAATGTCATTCCACACGTTCAATTTGCGTAACAACACTAGCAAATGCTTTAATAATATATACCACAAGGTGCAAAAGTAGCAAAGAACCCTTGAGCACCAATTTGTTGTTTAAGAAAAATAAGAGCTCGTGTGAGAAGCTAATCAAGAATGTGACATGATTGGAACTCAATAGATCACAACACGTATACTATATATCTGTGGAGCGATTGCTGTTACATTATTTACAGATATCATAGGTCTGTAGACAAAAACTCATTGATTTGCTCAAACTTCTTGAGAAGCTGGAGTTGTGTATTTACTAATGGCTGCAGTGATCCTCTCTTTGTCTCTGGTAGGGAATGCTTCCAAGAGGACTCCGTCTTTATAGAAGTGGAAGAGGGGCACCGTCTGCATCGTTTCATTCAATCTTACAAATTTTCAGTACGAAGTACGGAATCAAACTAAAATAGAACTTAATACAAACTTTTTCTCAGAAATAATAAAACTAAGAGGGCATTACACAAATAATAATCCACTTATAAATCAGAGTTTAGTGTCCTTTCAGCTCAAATTTTTGTTAGAAGTTTGTAACCAGTTATATTTGTTCATATTTCCCTTTACTCGATGCACACGTTACGTTCCATAAATTCATCTCAACAACAATGTATAGGTGAGTACTTAATCAAACTAACATATAAGATTAGTGTGCAACGTTTCCAGTGAAATCAAGCAATCCAGAGAATGTTACCTTAATTCTAAGTCGATCAGCAACCTCGGATTGTTCATCGTACTCATCAATTACCTGCAGAAATTAGAAAGAAAAAAAAAATCGTTTACCGCAATTACATATTGAGGTAATAAAGCAAAGTTGAAATCAGAATGAACGATTTTGAACATGGCGTTTGTACGGCGAAATGATACTGACATTATGCTTTAAGAAGATAACAGCAGCTTCTCCATCGCCAGCTCCCTTGCACAACTTTGAAAACCCTTGCTCTATGTACTTGCAGCTCCCACACGAAGTCCGATAAAAATCCACTACAACCAAAGCACCACTTTCTCTAGCCGTTTCAAGAATTTTGCTGAACTCCGCGTCAGTCCTAAACTCTCTAACACATTCAACGGGACACACATCGTCGTCGTCCTCTTCGGACAATTCTCCTAGGTTTCCCGTCGCCACTCGGGCCTCTACGTGCCCGAATGCGCCGTGGAATCCCGAAACTCCCAGCGCCGTAGTTTTGATGATGGTTGATGGATTTCCGGCTCTCAGAAGACGTGATTTAACTTGGGAGGGACTCGTTGAACCGAGTTTTGTGTTTGGTTTCGTGACAAAGTTGAATGAGGCTTTGGCCTTGCCGTAAAGAATGCTCTGCCTGTGCATCATTAGCCAATGGGAACACGTATTTTCGGAGCTGATTGCCTCTGGCAGTTGATGAGGTTCTCATTTGCCATATCTGAATTCTGAGTTATGCCACCAATCAGAAGACGACACGACATCATTAACCATATCGGCTTGCTGTCTGATTTCCCAACGAACTTTCAAATTTCAGTTATGGGCTATTTTCTTAACAGTTATGGGCTGATTAAATTTCGGCCCAATGGGCTTTCAGTTAATACCGTCGTAATGTTATTTTGTAAAAACTTTTTAGTTAAAATGGTATTTTTAGCTAAAGAAAATATCAAATTGCTGACGTCATCTCGACCAACTACAAACTACCAGAAACTAATGTTATGGGAATGCGTGCCTTAACCGTAATCTGATCTCTTCAGGCGCGGTTCGTTCGCGCGTGATCTTATATTCCAATTAAGTTCTCAAACCAACCTCACCAGTCTCTCTGGGAATCGGAACGATAAAAACGACGTAGTTGCGAGGCCCCTTCCATCTCAATACTTGGAGAGAGAGAGAGAGAGAGAAAGAAGCAGCAATGGCGAGCGGTGCAGAGCTGAAGTCGGAAAGCTTGCTGGAGCTGATGAAAGAGCACCTGAAAACCGACGCCGGCAAAGAAATCACCAAGAAAATTGGACTCGTCTATCAGATAAACATCGCACCCAAGGTAGGCCCTACCACCCCACCGGCCTCCCTCGAATTCTCTAAATCTAATTAAGCCCCCAATTTTTCCTTGACTTTCTGAGTTGAAATTGCAGAAAATTGGATTCGATGAGGTGATTTTTACCGTTGATCTCAAGAAGGGCGAGGTCAAGAAAGGTTAGGGTTCCTGATTTTGCTTTGCTCCGTGTCCTTATTAATTAGTCTATTAGAGCCTGTTGAGATTGTTTCTGGAAGGGTTGAAAGCGTTTTGGGACAGTCAAAAGTGCTTTTCATTGCATTTTGAGAGAAAAATTTCGGTGTGTTTTTCTAAAGAATCATCTAAAAGAAAGTGCTTTTGACTGCGCTTGGCAGAAAATTCAAAAGTGGGGTTTAGATCATGTGTAACCGCTTTCTGAAGAGTCACTCGGAAGATGCTTCTGGGAAGCACTTTTTAAGTGATTTACAGAAAACACTTCAATTTTAACGAAAATATCACTGTCTCTGTAACAAAAGTGCTTATGAGAAGAATTGGTATTTTTAGAGAAACAATTCCAAAGGGCCCTTAACATTTCTGTTTTATGCATGAAAGATGTGGAGCTTTTCCTGAAAATGTGAGCTGAAATTACAGGGGCATATGAAGGAGGGAAGCCAGATGCGACTTTCTCGTTCAAGGATGAAGATTTCGTGAAGGTGGCGCTGGGGAAGATGAACCCGCAAATCGCTTTCATGAGGGGGGCAATGAAGATCAAGGGCAGCCTGAGTGCCGCCACGAAATTCACACCCGACATTTTCCCCAAGCCTGCCAAGTTGTGAGATTTGGGATTTCAGGCTTTAATCCCCCTTTCTTCTTCTTGCTTGTTCAAATGGATTTATGAAATACTAGTAAACTTTGAACTGATGGAATTTTAGCTTTCCACTAAGAGAGGAATAGGAGTCAATTAAATGAAAGCTTGTGCTCTTGGATATATGAATCATTTCATACTTAATGCAATAAGCTGCCAATTAGAATATGATTCTGAGGATGTTTTTATAGGTTTTCTTTTTCATGTGATTGCCTGCAAATTTGCTATCTACTTCTGTTATGTTTAGTGTTGCTGGGTTGGATATTTGGGAGTTGGGTGGCTTCAGGGAGAATGACTTACATGAAACGGGTTCACCGTTATGTGGCGTCTCCTATCCAGTAATGCATTGCCATGTGAAGAATGCTACTCTTGGCTTTATGAGTTTGATTTGGCTGCAAAACAGCGTAAATCAGTCAAATCAATGATAAACTGAAAAGGAAATGAACTCCGCACACCCGTTCTTGGCTTATACACATCCATGTTTATTTCCGTCATTTGATTTTCCTTCTATTTATCAAATACAAATGGGCAGAAATAAATTGGGGTGTGCCAAAATTGCCTCACGAACTCTGACAATGAAAAAGAAAGTGTTAACAGTTCATTTCTATGATGTTCACCGGGGCTGAACCCGATGAGGCAAAATCTTGGGTTTAATCGGTCATTGATCACCTTCACTCCATCTTTCGCGTCACGTGATAGTCCCAGCATTGATCAACCTGCGCTTGTCCAAAAAGAAAAATGGGTTTCGTTTAAGGAAGTTCAGAGTATATGATTGCCAATCAATTTCATGGATGCTGCCTAACATTTTGAAATACTGATCGCATTCGGCCGAGTCTGCCATTTTCTAGCCCCAACACACGGCATGAAGCCTTGAATTTTCTCAAGTATATCTTGTTCAAACTGGTTATCCAGCTGGAGTTTCAATATCCGCCAGTCTTGGCTGTTTAATGCCAAAATCTGACTTTTGGTGAAGAAAATTCAACGAGATATACGAGTATAAAGGCACACCAAGTGTCTAGCTTCCCTTTACAGATAAAACTGTAAGACCAAGGCACCATGAACTTCCTCCTTTCCTTCTGTTTTTGCCTCTGCACTTCTCTCTTGCCCTCCTTTGCAACCCCCGCCGTGTTATTCCAGGTAACGGAGCTATACATGCTTCTCTTTCATAGATACATATAACTCGTTATGTATGCGTGTTCTGAATTTTGATCGAAGCGCTTGGTTGTCTTTGAATATGATATAGGGGTTCAATTGGGATTCAAGTAAGAAAGGAGGATGGTACAACAAACTCAAGACCTCCATTCCTGAACTTGCTGACTCTGGCATCTCCCATGTTTGGCTTCCTCCTCCTTCTCACGCCAATGGAACTGAGGGTATGTACTTGCTACTAGCCTATCACTATCTCTGTATAATGTCGTTTGTTTGTTTAATATTCCCGAGTAATCATTAATGTTCTCTCGCCAAACTGCGAATCAAGAATGCGCCTTCTGGCAAGAGTTATATTGATCAATAATTCGAATTTACAGTCTGACAAGATAATAATTCGTTACTATTACTCAACATTTCAGGATACTACCCCGGAAGGCTGTACGATCTTGATGCTTCGAGCTATGGAAATAAGGATGAATTGAAGTCCCTAATTATTGCCATGCATGAGAAGGGAATCAAAGCCATAGCAGACATTGTGATAAACCACAGAGCAGCTGTCAAACAAGATGAGAACGGAATATGGAGCATCTTCGAAGGCGGAACAGCGGACGGACGTCTTGACTTCAATGCCTCCTTGATTTGCAGGGATGACAATGACCATCCCTTCGGCACTGGCAACCCAGACACTGGAGACAACTATCCATACACAGCTGACGTGGACCACACAAACCCTAGGCTTCAAAGTGAGTTGTCTGATTGGATGAACTGGTTGAAAACCGAAATAGGGTTCGATGGATGGAGGTTTGATTATGCCATTGGATACGGCTCTAGCTTCACCAAGCTCTACATGGATAGAACTTCACCAGAATTCGCAGTTGCCGAGTACTGGCGTTGGAACATTGCGAAAGGGCAGGACGGTAAACTCGAACAGAACCAAGATGCACATAGGAATGAAATAGCTAGTTGGATTCAGGCTGCTGGGGGTGTTGTCACGGCGTTTGATATGACAACCAAGTATATTATGGATGTTGCTGTGGTGGGTGAGCTATGGAGGTTGAAGGATTCAAATGGCAAACCACCAGGGTTGATTGGGATCAAGCCAGAAAATGCTGTGACGTTTATCGACAATCATGACACTTGGTCTCAAAAACTCTTGCCTTTCCCATCTGATCAAGTCCTGCTTGGATACGCTTACATTCTCACCCATCCTGGGACCCCAAGCATAGTAAGTAATCAACATCGATTTGCTCGATAGGAAAATGTTCTTTTGTCAGATTACCTAACGACTTAAGTAGTATACATATGTTGTAGAGTGGGATTTGGATCGCCAATTAGATTGACTCTTTTATAATTATGTGGTTCAGATCATAGTTTGACAACATATTCATTCGTTCTTTAACATCAAATAGCTAGGCCTAGCCGTCATCTTATTGAATTGGTAAAAGTTCTTTTGTCATGTTGTCTAATATAGCGCAAGTAGTCTATAATTACGTTACTAGATTGTCAACCTGAATCAGTATTAGTATGATTCTTTTCTGAATATGTGATTCGATTTTACAGTTTGATAATATAGGTCTAGTAAGAGAACATTTACTCCGAATTCGACTTACAAAACTTCTTTGCTTTCGATATTTCAGTTCTATGATCATTTCTTTGAGTGGGGGTGGCCAAAGGAGCCTATACGCAACTTGACTGCAATTAGGGCAAGGAATGGGATCAATTCCAAGAGCAGTGTGAGTATCTTAGCTGCCGAGGCTAACCTGTATATGGCCAACATTGACAACAAGATTATCATGAAGATTGGAACAAAGTTGGACCTTGGAGACCTTGATCCCACAAAGTCGAACTTCCACGTTGCCACCAGTGGACAAGACTTTGCTGTGTGGGAGAGAAACTGAACTACAAAAACTCTCATTTCTGTAATGTATTAGAATAGATAAGGCCAATCTGATGCCATTTCTTCTCCTCCAGGAATAAGGTGGACGGCAATTACAAATTCTAAAATTTAAATCCCACTTGAGGCTTGTGTAGCTCTACCCTTTTCTTTTCTTTTTTTTTTCTTTTTTTTTCTTTTTTTTTTCAAAGATGCTCGGTACTTCGAGTGTTCTTTACTAATTGAACTACAAGCTCGTGTGTGTTTTAGTCAACTCGTCTGAATTTGTTCAAACTATAATGTTGATACTTAGGTTCTCGTAACCTTGTTACAAATAGAAATATTTAAACTCAAACGATAAAAATGAAGCAAAATAACACGTTAATTTTTTTATTCTTCAAGCAATATTCTAAATAATTTAATCTAAATTCTAAGTACAAATTCAAACTTGAATAAGAAGGAGAGCACACTTTCTTTTTTAAACTACGAAGTAAGCTTTGTAATACTATTCAATGTTCTCTCATCCCGTGATCAAGAAATTCATGGTGACATACTCTTAGATTTGATAAGGAATTACACTAAGGGGATGGAGGAGTGAGTTAAGTCTCACAATAGGTTAGCGAGAATAATGTGGTTCAACTTCGCATTTATGCGATAATCGAACCTAAGACATCTCGTTTACAAGTGAAGAGAAATACTAATATATCTTACTTCTCTCTCTATATAGCCTACTTGTCCTCTAGTGCAGCCCTTCAAATTCCACTTCCCAAGTCCCAACAAATCTTTTCGCATCCCAATTTTTATACTAATTTTACACTAATTAATATTTGTATTTTACTCTCTCATCTCTCTTGCAAATTATTTGTTTAAATTATGATTTTGTTTTTGTTAAATTAAGCCATTGCAATTTTTTAATTGATTATCAAATTTGTTTTAGGTTTGTAAACTTGAGCGAGTATTTTGCTATATTGTGAAGAGCAACCTATAAAATGGAATGGATGATTTGTGGATGAATAATTGTTTGATTGGTTATATTGATAAAGATATTTTAAATAGTATAGACGAGCATATCACGATACGGTTTCAAAATATGAAAATTCGTCGAGTACAATTAGGATCATTGTGAATTGGTAAAATAGTCGATGAATTTGTTATTTTAGAATCGTATCATATTATATTTTGTTTTTGTTTGTACTTTTGTAGACTATTCATTTAGATTTATTTTATAACATTTGGGGTAATGCTATTTACACATCTTTTTTATCTCCTACACACTCTTGTTAAATTGTCAAAAATTGAGAGATGTATATAAGAGGTAAAAATTGATGTATGGATAGCATCACCTTAACATTTGTGAGTGGCTCTTTCTCACAAGAAAACCTAACTCTGCCATTGATATCAAGGGAATGATTGTTTATGATTGAGTGTTAATGAGATAAATGAAAGTTTGTGCTTGAGTAAACCTAGTTTGAATACAAATTCTTAGCAGATTCTGTTTATATAATCATCCCTAGAACTAATTTTTGGTATCACCATAAATTTCTAGAATGTTTTAGTTTTACGTTCTTTTGTATTTGGTTTTTTTTTTTGGAACTTTAACGAAAAGCACCCGGTACTGTTCACTTTAACGAAAAACCACATTTTTACACTAAAAAGTCAATCCTGGTACTATTCACTTTACCCTTTATTTTGTCCTTATCATTAAAATTCAAAGTTTTCAAACCCTTTTCATTAGTTTTCCTTTTTTTTTTGTGGTAAAATGCCAAAAAAATGCCACGAAAATGTCATGACTTAACCGGGCTCCACTGAACCGACCCGACCTAGGCCCAATCGCCTATTCTCGCTTGACTTTCCACTTTCAAAACCCTAATAACTGAAAAGTCAAACGATATAGGCTACCAAAAAAACCGCATAAACGCTCCCAAATTTGAAATTTGAACTTTTCATCCCCAAAACGCCATCTCACACTCTCAGACTCCCAAAAGCTCTCATCTTTCACCCACCATTTCCAAAATCTTCATACAA
Organism: Malus domestica; assembly: GCF_042453785.1. NCBI lineage: Eukaryota > Viridiplantae > Streptophyta > Magnoliopsida > Rosales > Rosaceae > Malus > Malus domestica. Next base: position 7,986,848 of record NC_091668.1, read on the forward strand.
TAAATGGGCGGAGCTCACAGCCGTGAACACCTCGAGCTCTCCGACTCCGACGAGGAAGAGAGCGAGGAGCAGGAGAGCTATGAGGATGTGGAGGAAACTGAAGCCGACCAACGTCAGAGATCCGCCGATCGGGGACCCAAAACGCCGTCGTCGGCGGAGTTAGACGATGTGGACGCAAAGCTCAAGGCTTTGAGTCTCAAATACGGGTCTTCTTCCAAGAACCCGAATCTGAAGAATCCGGTGAAGCTCTACGTTCACATTGGTGGGAACACCCCCAAGGCGAAATGGGTAACTTCCGAAAAACTCACTTCTTACAATTTTATTAAGACATCTCGAATGGACGTTGATAATGACGAGGAGGTAGAGGAAGAAGAGGAATTTGATGAGGAGGGTTGTTGGGTTTTGAGGGTTGGGGCCAAAGTTAGGGCTAAAGTATCGGCCGAGATGCAATTGCTCACTTTCGCCGATCAGCGGCGTGTCGATTTCTTTGCCAGAGGTGTGTGGGCAATGAAGTTTTTCGGTGATGAGGAGTATAGGGCTTTTGTGATTAAGTACAATGACTGTTTGTTTGAGAACACTTATGGGTATGAGGCCACCGAGGAGAACAGGGTGAAGGTTTATGGGAAGGATTTTGTCGGGTGGGCGAAGCCCGAAATGGCGGATGATTCGGTGTGGGAAGATGCGGAGGATAGTTTGTTGAAGAGCCCTGGCTCGGCAACACCAGTGAGGGCAAATCAAAATTTGAGAGAGGAGTTTGAGGAGGCCCACAATGGCGGGATACAGAGCTTGGCATTGGGTGCATTGGACAATAGTTTCTTGGTGGGGAACTCTGGCATTCAGGTAGTTAAGAATTTCTCTCATGGAATACATGGTAAAGGTGTTTATGTGAATTTTGATGATGGGAGCTACGGAGGGGGTTCGAATTTGGCACGGTCAACGCCTAGGAAGGCTCTGTTGATGAAGGCCGAGACTAACATGCTCCTTATGAGTCCGATGAATGAGGGGAAGCCTCACACAACAGGGCTTCATCAGCTTGATATTGAAACCGGGAAGGTTGTTACTGAGTGGAAGTTTGAGAAAGATGGGGCTGACATTACAATGAGGGATATCACAAATGACAGTAAGGGAGCGCAGTTGGACCCCTCAGGATCAACATTCTTGGGTCTGGATGACAACAGGCTTTGCCGGTGGGATATGCGTGATAGGAAAGGAATGGTTCAGGACCTTGCGGCTTCTAGTGGACCTGTTCTCAATTGGAACCAAGGGCATCAGTTCTCAAGAGGGACTAACTTTCAGTGCTTTGCTAGCACTGGAGATGGCTCAATTGCTGTTGGGTCGCTTGATGGGAAGATCAGGTTGTATTCGATCAATTCAATGAGGCAGGCGAAAACTGCTTTTCCAGGGCTTGGTTCACCTATCACTCATGTGGATGTTACTTTTGATGGGAAGTGGATTTTGGGCACAACCGACACTTATTTAATCCTCATCTGCACAATCTTTACTGATAAGGATGGCAAGACAAAGACTGGTTTTAGTGGGCGTATGGGAAATAGAATTTCAGCTCCAAGACTGCTGAAGCTGACTCCCCTGGATTCACATCTGGCGGGCATGAATAACAAGTTTCGTAATGCTCAGTTTTCGTGGGTAAGTGTGTATTTTCAGCCAGTTGGTTAGAAATATTTTTCTGTTATTTTATGGGATTCTGCAACATTATGCTGCTTCTTCCTTTTGTTCGTGGTGATGAAAATTTGTGTCTCCATCTGAAAGTTGGAATAGTTTTCGATTCAGTTTATGTTTTAGTGATTAATTCCCGAAGAGATGGTGAATGGATTGGTTTTCCTTAGAAGGTTTTAATAGTGGGGTTGTCATGTATAAAGCTACTTTGTCTGGCTTTTCCCCCTCTCTTCCAAGTAACTTTTAGATTTTGAATGCTGATTTCGCTTCGAGAACAAAAGTCTGTTCTTACATACGAATTTGAGTTTGGTGGATATCGGTACCTTGATGGTAGTACCGATTTTGGTTGGTCGGAGCATTGTCTATGAATCAAAAATGTCTAGGTCATTTATTAACTCTGAAATCAGTATATTTTTTCTGGCCTTGTGATTTCTTTTGGTATAAGCTTATGATAATCTTGTTTTACATTATTGTTCAGGTCACAGAGAATGGGAAGCAGGAGCGTCATCTGGTTGCTACTGTGGGCAAATTTAGTGTGGTTTGGAACTTTCAACAAGTGAAGGATGGCTTGCATGAGTGCTACCGCAATCAGCAGGGCTTGAAGAGCTGCTACTGCTACAAGATAGTCCCTAAGGACGACTCCATTGTCGACAGTCGCTTCATGCATGACAAATTTGCAGTTACCGACTCACCTGAGGCTCCACTTGTGATTGCAACCCCTCTCAAAGTCAGCTCCTTCAGCATATCCAGTACTAGTAGACAATTGTACTCGGAGATGTGAGAATCTACGTTCAGCTGTCTTAGCTGCATCGAACTTTCTAATTTTCTGTCAAAGAGCTTACAACTTGCATTTTGTTATTTAATTAGGGTGTGCTCTTTACGCTAGGTCTTGTCGGTAATGACTATGTTGAATTGTAATCACGTTCTGAAAGAATTTCAATGGTAATCTAATGATTTCCAGCAATATTAGTGTTGTAATTCTTATTGAAGCATGGTTTAAGTTAATTTTCTTTTCCCTCGTCCATATATTTCAACATTTTCCGCTTCTTTTAAATCACCTGGGATTTTTAACGTTATGTCCAAGTGGTCCTTATTTTCTCTTGATAGAAAGATAGGAGAGAAATGGCTGCTGCAGTAGGGAGAGGTTTCCTTGTGCAGCCATGTCCGTTATCCTTTGTAATAAGAACATATTGAAGCCCTCATTTGGTGTCGGGCATGGCAAACCAACAACAGCTTGAGGTTTTTCCCGACACGTAGCTCAAGCACAAGTGCGCCCTACATGGCTCTCTGGGCTTGACCCACCAGCCTACCTTGACCGAAGGTAAGTCCCTCAAGAAGCTGGTTCAAATTGATCTCACCTCTCTTGCTTTTTCCCCTATTTAGGGTTGGTATGGTATTGCTGTGCTTTGAAAAAAAACTGCTCTGAGAATAAGCGGCTGTGAAATAAATCAGCAGAGTGTTTGATAAACTTTTTTGTAAAGGTGCTTTAAAAAAAAAAAAAAAAAACAGTCTCATAGTAGATCTTTTCATTAAAGGAGGCACTGTAGATCCGTGTGCTTTGAAAAAAAGCCAGTTTTCCAAAGCTGCAAATAGCAGCTTCAGCTTTTTCCTTTGATTTTAGCTTATTCTCACAGCAGCTTCCAAAATAAGCCATTTTTTTTCAGTTTACCAAACATCTAAAACCCCCACAGCTTTTTTATTCATGGGTGTTTTTTTTAAGCACCTCACTCCCAAACCACCCCTTAGTTTCACTCTTTGCCCTTCTTCAATAGCATGGTCGGGGATTTCGGGCAGGGCCGGTCCAGAGATTTTTGAGGCCCTGGGTGACGCCAAAAAAAGTGCCCTAACTTCATATAAGAAAATTATTTATTTTCACACGTAAGACATTGATAAAATTATACTTAGAAAAACACTTCAAACTCAATAATTTAGAAACACAAAAAGACTAAGTTATTTTGTATTGAGAGAAGAAAACCAAACAACTCTGGGCTTATAAGTAAATAGATGATGAGTTTTGTTTTCCATTTGAACTTTGAAAGTGTTTTTGTATAAATCATGTGGTGTTTTTTCTTATTTACTAACCTTGTCAATATGGGACTTGTTGATGCACAAAATCAGCGAAGACTTTGGTACAACAGAAAATGTCAGGTTTTGTGACCTTCGCTTGGTTGCTTCGGTCACTAGTGAGGATAAGTACGTAAATGAATAGAGACAGAGAAGCAAACACAGGATGTACGTGGTTCACCCAGATTGGCTACGTCCACGGAGTAGAGGAATTCTTATTAGTAGTGAAGGGCTTACACAAGTACAAAGGATCAAGCTCTCAATTTAGTGAGTTCTTGTGAATGATTTAACACAAATGGCATTAGGCCATATTGTGGGGGAATGACCCCTATTTATAGAAAAACTTGTAGCTTTGTCACATTGACATGTGTCATGTTATGATTGGTTCTTGATGTCGACACGTGCTGCGCTCTGATTGGCTTCTAATCTTGACACGTGTCGAGTAGTGATTGGCCTCCTGGTCGGAGGGGAACTCTTCTGGGTCCTTGACAGTATAGCGTTGGCCGGTGCTTGGTAGTTTCGGGATTGGTCAAGTATGGTACAAACAGTGCTCCCCTAAGTTCCCGAGTGAGGGAAACTCCTCGGTTGGGGACTTGCAAGATCCAATCCCTTGAGTAATCACGAAACTTCTAAGTACTGAAGTGTGGTCTGATCTTCATCTGCCCTTCTCTGGAAGTACCTTTCCTCCATCCGGGAATGGTGTATTTAGCTGATGTTGACGCACAAGGTAATGTATCAATTTCACTTGAAGCTTAGTTGTAGTTTCGGGCTTAGTCAAGTGTGATACAAACCCTATAGTAGGAGTCCCCCAAGTCGCCGAGCTAGGAGATCTGCCGAAAGAGGTGACAGACAAGGTAAGCAGTCAAACTTCCAAGTAAGCAACCCAGGATCAGAGATTTGACTTCGGCTTCCGGTTGATTGTTCTTCTTCTCCTTGTCTCTCATTCAACTGTCAGGATAAGGAGAAGCAAATGGATAAGAGATGATATGAGATACTTTTGCTTTTGAAGAAGTAACTTTCCACAGGCTTATTCTTGAACTGTGCTTGAGGGTTTTCTGGTGCCCTTCAGAGTATAAGGCCGACTCAAAAATTTGAGGGTCAAAACAAGTCCATCAAATCTAGAGTACGTTCGACCTTGATGATATGGGATACTTTTGCTGTTGACGGAATAATGAATGTGGTATGGAAAGGTGTCGTGCTGTAGTGATCTGTTTCAGCCCACCGTTGAACCTTCTGCTTCAATCTTTTGCATGGCAGAAGTGGTGTGCAACCTTTGCATTTCAATGGTCCTTCAGAACATTCCTTCATAGTGACTCATCCCCGCTTGGCAGCTTCAGTGTAAAGAGCCAATATCTGATCAACTGTCATGAGGTATTTGCCGGTGGAATTCGTGACCTTGACAGCAGTTGAGGATGAGTACTCGAGAGCAATGCTAAGTAAGCAACCAGGCAAAGGCTCCAGGCAGTCAGTTCCAAATTGGAGGTTTGATTTCAGGTTCCGACTGACTGCTCTCTTTCTCCTTGTCCTGCAGGTGTGGACAAGGACAAAGACAAAGACAGGGAGAAAGCATGATATGAGATACTCTTGCTTTCGACCCTGATGATATGAGATACTCTTGTTCTTGGTGTGGCTTATTTGCTGAGGTATTATCGGGGGGAAATAAAGCTGAGTATTTCGAGAGGTTATGTTGAGGGTGCCTTTTCGAATGCGAGAAAGGGTTGAGCATTTTTGCAGGTTTGCCTGTCCGTTGAGGAGGGAGGTCAATGTATATAGGGATTTCCCAATAACAAGTAGTATTGCTATTCCTTTACCCTTCTTGGTCACAGCAATGTAGTGGGAGCTGCCAGCTTCACGTGTTTTAATTTTGTCAGAGCACTTTGAAAAAGTGGTATGTGGTATCTGGAAAGCTGATGTTACGTGTGAAGATTACAGACAAGCTTTATCTAAGGAAATCTGGCTCTCGAAGTTCTGAGAGTTGTGCTTCTTCGGTTTTCGAACAAGCAATCCCGTCGAGGATCTGACTCTCGAGATTCGGAAAGCGGTGCTACTCCGGTTTTTGAGAAAGTAATTATGTTGGGAGTCTTTTCTCGAATGTGAGTAAAGGTTGGACGTTCTTGCCAACCTGTCTTGCCGCAAAACACGGAGGTCGACACACATAGGGACTTTCCAGTTGTCAAGCAGTGGTGCTGTTCCTTTACCCTTATGGGTAATAGTAGGGTAGCTGGAACTTCGAAATTCTCGTGCCTAAACTTTGTCAGAGATCTTTGACAAAGTTATATGTGGTACCCGAGGAGTTGATGGTGCATATGGAGAGCGGTGATTGAACAGTAAGATTCACGTGCTTTCTACTTCACCAGAAATCTTCGACAGATTGCCCGTAATTTCCGCAAAGCTGAGTGTGCATGTGACAGGTGCTGACGAGGCTGAAAAAGCAGGTGCTTCTTCGATTTCTGAGATCGGCCCTCGTGGTCTCTGAGCAGCCCAGCTTTTGAGAAAGCAAACGCCTCTTCGATTTCTGAAGCTCCGTCGAGTGCAGATTTTTATAGAGGCTGGCATTAAGTTCCACAGTACACTTGAATCTCTACCAGTAGAAGCTCATTTCTTGCACTTCTAAGATCTTGATTTGTCTGACCTCTTCCCTCTTCAACACATTTGAAAATGTCTGGACCCTCCGACCGTCGTTTTGACTTGAACCTTGGAGAAGAGACAGCCACGCCTTCTCCAGACAACATATGGCGCCCATCCTTCATATCCCCTACTGGTCCTCTTACCGTTGGGGATTCTGTGATGAAGAATGATATGACCGCTGCAGTAATGGCCAGGAACCTTCTCACTCCCAAAGATAACAGACTACTTTCCAAACGGTCTGATGAGTTGGCTGTTAAGGACTCTCTGGCTCTTAGTGTTCAGTGTGCAGGTTCTGTGTCTAATATGGCCCAACGCCTATTTGCTAGAACCCGCCAAGTTGAATCATTGGCTGCTGAAGTGATGAGTCTCAAACAGGAGATTAGAGGACTCAAGCATGAGAATAAGCAGTTGCACCGGCTCGCCCATGACTATGCTACAAACATGAAGAGGAAGCTTGACCAGATGAAGGAATCTGATGGTAAGGTTTTACTTGATCATCAGCGGTTTGTGGGTTTGTTCCAAAGGCATTTATTGCCTTCGTCCTCTGGGGCTGTACCTGGTAATGAAGCTTCAAATGATGAACCTCCAATGCCTCCTCCTTCTGGGGTTTTGTCAAGTACTGAGGCTCCGGATAACCACCCTCCGGTGCTTTCTCTTTCTGGTGCTTTACCGACTGCTGAGACTTCCCCTAAGCAACCTTTGTGAAGGCTCCCTTTTGTTTGTTTATTTTGACTCATGTATATGTACATATTTGTGGCTTATCGAAAATATTAATAAATAAGCTTTGCTTCATTTCAACATATTGTGTTAAATACACCAAAGCCTTCTTCATAAAGTTCTTTGAATTTTTGCTTTTGTTGAAACCTGTATTGTTGAAGCTTTGTGAGTGAAGCATGTAGTTTGAGGTAGTGTTCCCTTAATTTCCCGAGTGAGGAAAACTTCTCGGTTGGAGACTTGAAAAATCCAAGTCACTGAGTGGTTGTGAGACTGCCGAGTATCAAGGTGCAGTAGCATATGGTGGGAGTCCCCCAAGTCTTCAGGCGAAGAGAGTTGCCGAATGAGGTGTCTAGCTAGTAGTCAATGTCATGAGTAGGAAAACTTCACTTGTTTCTTTTCGAAGTGGTAACCCAGGGCTCTTTCTTCATATATTGTTTTTTTTGTTATGAAGATGTGTTAGGCCCAAAGAAGTGGAGGCCTAGGCCCTTTTTTGTTTTTTTTTGTTTTTTGTTTTTTTTGTCGACTGAGTGGGATGTTTTCAACTGAATCCAAATAGGGGGATGTTTTCAGCCGAATCCAAGGAGGGGGGAAAGCATGACTCATCATCATTTGTCATGATGTTGTTCCCACACTTCATCATCATTTACTACTTTTCCTTTTCTTCTTTCATAATATGCCATCAATGTGTTTAATTTTCGTTTGCTTTGCCTTTCCTTTTTGGCTGGAAAGATTGCCATCTTTCCTCACAATCTGATTTGCTGCAGCCTTGTTGAAGGAAATGTGGGTGTTGGAGCTAGGTAAACCAAGGAGGGTGTCTACGTAGAGGGAGTGGTAGCTCTTCAATATAACACCATTTTCTGTGGCTCAAATCGCAAAACCATCTTCATGAAAGTTGTTCCTTAGCTCGTGAACTACAACATATCCGAATTGGAGATCCATCGGAGCAGTACAACTCCAGAAATTCAGGTATGATGAGTGATTGTTCGTCATTTGTATATCAACGCGTCAGACTTGTTGTGAGCTTCAAAAAGTCCATTTTCTCTTGCTCAGATCAACATACTTTCTTCATCGAAGTTGTTCCTTAACTTGTGAACTACAACATATCCAAAATTGAGATCCATCGGAGCAGTACAACTCCAGAAATTCAGGTATGATGAGTGACTGGTTATTATTTTTCTGTCAACCCGTCAGATTTGTTGTGAGCTTCGAAACTCCATTTTCTATTGTTCAGATCAGCATGCTTTCTTCATTGAAGTTGTTCCTCATCGTCTCTTTCATAACATATCAAAAATTCAGAATGAACTAATGGTTAAATATTTCCAGATCTTCGAAACATCACAGCAGCTTCGAAATCTGCAAGAATCCGACTGTCATGTTTGGAGCTTCAACACTTTAATTTCCGTTGCTCAAACAGAAATGGTTCCTTCGTGAAAGTTGTTCATATGCTCAAAAACTATAGGGTGTCCAAAATTCAGCTCCATTGGAGAAGAGCAGAGGTTGCAGAAATTTGATAGATGAAAGGAGGCGGAAGAGGGAGAGAGAGAAAAAGTCTCTTGGGTTGGATTTCTATTTTGGGGCAGATTCCAATTTTTGTAGCACCTTCATTATTGATGAATTGCTTGTACTTTTGTCCATTAAGAAACCTGGGACTTTGGCTTGTTGTTGGATCTATTATAATATGTTTGGGAACATATATAAGTGAATAAATAAGAAGGAAGATTTTGGGCCCTTGTGGGTGTAAAACAAAAAATGTTTATGTTTACCCAAGTGTTTTTGTACAAGTTCAAGGGCATCTTGGGTTTTGTGAACAAAATTTGTTTATTTGGAGCAAGGTTTTGTGTTGAAGCTTTGTAGGTGAAGCTTTGGTGTTGAAGCTTTCTAGGTGAAGCTTTGATGGTGAAGCTTTGTAGATGAAGCTTTGTAGATGAAGCTTTCTAGGTGAAGCTTTGTAGATGAAGCTTTGTAGATGAAGCTTTCGAGGTGAAGCTTTGATGGTGAAGCTTTGTAGATGAAGCTTTCTGGGTGAAGCTTTGATGATGAAGCTTTGTAGATGAAGCTTTCTGGGTGAAGCTTTGTAGATGAAGCTTTCTAGGTGAAGCTTTGATGGTGAAGCTTTCTGGGTGAAGCTACGTAGGTGAAGTTTTGTAGATGAAACTTTCTGGGTGAAACTTTTTGGATGAAGCTTTTTTTTTTTTTTTTTTTTGGGTGAAGCTGTTTTAAGTGAAGTTTTTTGGCTGTGTATGAATAGGTCTATTGTTTGGATATAAGCCATTGTTTGGTTGTTCCTTTCTTTGTATAGTCTTGTCGACACATACTTAGATTTTGTTTCGTGTTGGATATATCTGCTTTGAGGTTTCAACACTTGAGTGTTCCATTGCTAGGAATGTAAAAGAGTGAGGGCCAAGTTGGCTAAATTACCTCTTTAGTGAATTCATTGCCAAATGGCCTTCATTACATAGGATGCCGAACGGCTATAGCTCAACACTTGTACATCGTGAGTCTATTTGTAGTAGTACTTCAGGTGATCAGCGTTCCATGGATGGCCAAGGGTCTTGCCATCGGAGCTTCTAAGTGTGTAAGAGCCAGGGCGACTGATGCCAATGACTTCATATGGTCCATCCCAGTTTGGACTAAGTGTGTCTTCACTCGGGACTCTGTCGCAGAGTAATCTTTTCTTTAAGACCCAGTCTCCTATTTTGAAAGAGCGAGGCTTGACCCTAGAGTCATAATAGTTGGAGATGCGCTGCTTGTAGGCGACATTCCTTAAGTGAGCTTGGTTTCTGTGTTCCTCGACTAAATCCAAGTTGAGGGTGAGTTGTTTGTCATTTTCACTTTGAATGTAGTTCTGGACTCGGAATGTTGCTTGCTCGAGCTCAACAGGGACAACCGCCTCTGTGCCAAAGGCAAGTGAGAATGGAGTTTCTCTTGTTGAAGTCCGATATGAAGTGCGATATGACCAAAGAACTTGGGGTACAAATTCTTGCCAACAGCCTTTAGCTTTGTCCAAGCTGGTTTTCAAAGTGCGCTTGATTATTTTGTTGATGGCCTCAACTTGTCCATTAGACTGGGGATGAGCTGGAGAGGCAAAGCATAAGTTGATGTTGAACTTAGAGCAGAACAACCTGAACTTCTTGTTGTCGAACTGTCGCCCATTGTCAGTGACTATCGCATTGGGAATGCCGAATCTACAAAGGATGTTCTTCCACACGAAGTCTTTTATCTTTGCCTCAGTAATGGTTGCCAAGGGTTCTACTTCGGCCCACTTGGTGAAGTAGTCCACTGCAACGACTGCGTAACAGACTTTGCCCTTCCCTGCCGGCATTGGGCCGATCAAATCAAGTCCCCACTGGGCGAAGGGCCAAGGGCTGATCATAGGAGTAAGAGGCTCTGGAGGGGAATGAGGAATAGTCGCATATCGTTGACATTTGTCACATAAGCGGGATACTTTGATGGCATCCTGGTGGAGTGTTGGCCAGTAATATCCTTGGCGAAAAGTCTTGTGTGCTAGGGACCGAGATCCAGCATGATCTCCACAGACTCCCTCATGTATTTCCCGAATGACGATTTCCGCCTCGGCAGGCGTAAGACACCTTAAGTATGGCAGGCTAAAACCTCGCTTATAGAGTTGATCATTGATGATCAGGTAGCGGGTAGACTTGTATCGAATTTGCTTAGCCTGGACTTTATCATTTGGGAGGGTGCCATGAGCAAGGAAATTATAGATCGGGGTGATCCAACTATCCCCCTATTGTAAGTTGCATACTTCTGCGGCCATGGTGCTTGGTGTTGCCAACAGTTCGACATGAATTTTTCTTCCAATCTTGTCTTCCACAGCCGAGGCGAGGCGAGCCAGGGCGTCTGCATGACTGTTTGCCGCTCGAGGAACTTGGGTGATCTGGTAGTGGAAGTGCTTGAGCAAAAGTTGTGTTTGCGCAAGATATGCTGCCATGGAGCTGTCCTTAGCATCAAAGTTGTTGGTAACCTGGTTGACCACCAATTGGGAGTCACTGAAAATATCAATTTGTTTAACCCCGAGGTGTTTGGCCAAACGTAATCCTGCTAGAAGGGCTTCATACTCGGCCTCATTATTTGATGCCTTGAATTTGAAACGAAGAGCATACTCCATTGCTACTTTGTCGGGTGTAGTCAAGACTAGTCCCGCTCCACAGCCCTGTTGGTTGGATGAGCCATCAACATACAGACTCCATGCTGGGGTTGTTGGTTCTATCTTCTGAGCTTCCGGGGGTAATGAAGCCACTGCTTCAGGTGTAGAAGCAATGTCAACCGGATATGTGAAGTCGGCAATGAAGTCTGCCACTGCTTGGCCCTTCTCAGCTGGCTTTGGTTGGTAGGAGATGTCAAACTCACCCAACGCTATTGCCCATTTGATCATTCGCCCTGAAGTGTCAGGACTTTGGAGTATCTGTCGAAGAGGATAATTGGTAAGCACGATGATGGAGTGCGCTTGGAAGTAAGGGCGGAGTTTTCGAGCAGACATGACCAATGCCAGAGCCAATTTCTCAATGTTAGAGTACCGTGTCTCCGCATCTTGTAAGGCTTTGCTAGCGTAGTAGACAGGTCGCTCAATATTCCCATCCTTTCGAATCAGAACGGAACTTACGGCTGAAGCTGATACCGATAGGTAGATAATGAGAATGTCTCCTACCTCGGGCTTGGAGAGTAGAGGGGCTTTACTCATGTACTCCTTGAGGTTTTTGAATGCCTCGGCACATTCATCAGTCCATGTAATGTACTTCCTACTTCCCTTAAGTGCTTTAAAAAAGGGAGCACATTTGTCTGTGGCCTTAGAAATGAACCTGGTTAAGGCTGCCACCTTGCCAGTAAGGCTCTGTATGTCCTTTGAAGTTACCGGTTCCTTCATGTCGAGGATTGCTTTGATCTTCTCGGGATTAGCTTCAATGCTTCGTTGGCTAATCATGAAACCTAAGAATTTGCCAGAGCCTACGCCGAAGGCACATTTGTTGGGGTTTAACCTCATTCGATACCTCTTCAAAATAGTGAAAGTTTCAGATAGGTTGGTGATGTGTTGGTCAGCATGTTTGCTCTTGACTAACATATCATCAACGTAAACTTCCATGCTCTTCCCAATCTGCTCGGCGAACATTGAGTTGACTAGTCTCTGATAAGTCGCTCCTGCATTCTTTAGGCCGAAAGGCATGACTTTATAGCATTATAGTCCTCTGTCGGTAGTGAAGGCTGTGTGTTCTTGATCCGAAGGGTTCATGAGGATTTGGTTGTATCCTGAGTAAGCATCCATGAAGCTCAGGAGTTCACACCCGGCCGTAGAGTCTATAAGTCTGTCAATAAGAGGAAGAGGGAAGCTATCTTTCGGACACCCTTTGTTTAGGTCGGTGTAGTCAACATACATTCTCCACAAGACCTTTTGAAGCAAAAGACTTTCTTTGGTCGGATTTTTCTTAACAAGGACCACATTTGCTACCCATGTCGGGTAATTGACTTCGCGGACAAAGCCTATGCCTTTGAGTTTTTCAACTTCTGCTTTCATTGCCTCGTATCGTTCAACGTCATAAGATCTTCGCTTCTGTCTCACCGGCTTGATCTTGGGGTCAATACTCAAACGATGACAGATGACATCGGGAGAGATGCCTGACATGTCCTCGTATGACCAGGCGAAAACTTCAGTGTTCTCTTTCAAAAAAGATATCAATGCTAACCGAAGGGGTGGTGACAATGTGGTGCCAATCTTCACCATGCGATCTGGATAATCTCTTGAGATAGGTACCTTCTCCAACTCTTCAGCAGGTTGGGCTTGCTGGGTGAAAGAGTCATCTCGAGGATCATCGGGTTGATTGTTGCTATCAGGAAGATCCAAGTTCGCTTCATCTAGGCTGGTCTTTGTGACTTGGTCATGTACAGACAGGGTTTCCTTAGGTCCGGGCAAGTGTTGTTGCTTAACTGAAGTGTTGTAACATGATCGTGCACTAAGCTGATCTCCTCTGATGTAGTCGTTGCCATGGGGGGTTGGAAATTTCATCAGCAGCATATGCGTGGATACCATAGCCTTGAGATCATTGATGCCTGTGCGCCCAAAGATGACATTGTATGCCGTTGGGCAGTCAACCACTAGGAAGTTAGTGGTAATGGTAGCCGTGTAAGGGCATGTACCAATAGTAAAGGGTAAATGTATGCTCCCTAAGGGTTGCACGATATCACCGGAGAAGCTTATCAGAGGAGAAATCGAGCGATCGAGCAAGTGTTCAGCTACACTGAGTGCCCTGAAAGCTTCGGCAAACATGATATTGACCGAAGCCCCTGTGTCTACGAGGATTCGTCGAACATCAAAGTTGGCTATGTGAGCCTCCACGATCAATGGGTCGTTATGAGGGTAGATGATGCCTCTTTCTTCCTCAGGGTAGAAACATATCAGATCCCAATTAGGCTTTTGATATTTCCCTCCCCTGATGTCTTCCACGTGAAACACTTGGTGACCAGGCCTCAGAATTCGTTCACTGTTTTTCATGGCCCTATTGGAAGATTCAGATATGGGTGTGCCGCCGCTTATGGAATATATGACATTCACCTGGCGTTGGTTACGGTTATCCCTTTGAGGGTGAAGGAGGAATTGATCAATTTTTCCTTCTCGTGCCAAAGCTTCAATACGATCACGGAGGATGATACATTTCTCGCTATCATGGCCGTTATGCTCATGGTAGCAACAAAACATGCCCGCGTTATTCGGGGGCGTGTAATCTGGGTGCCTCGGCTTTGGCTTTGGTATCAGGTGAGCTATGCTGGGGTAAATGGCCGCGCATGTGGCATTCAAGGGCGTGTATGTCTCATACCTTGGGGTAGGGGGTATCTTGACGCGGGTTTGACCCACTGCATTGACTGCCTGGGGGCGAGCGTTATTGTGGCGATACCCTTGGTTATCGGGATAGTGTCCCTTACTCTTTTTACTGAAATGAGAGTGGTGAGGATGGAAATCCTTCCTCTTGCCTTGAAATTGATATGTCTGTTGATTCGGCGAAGCATTATGCAAGGCATGGGGAGGTGCCACTGCTGTTTGGAAAGTCGAGGTCTTCTCATTTAGGTGAGTCTGGCTTCCACCTCCCACTTGTTGATAAAGGATGGTTGTAGGGGGTTTCTCCTGATATGTCTTTGCCTCGGCGGAGGCATGGTTATAAGCCTGCGCCATCACCTCAGAGTAAGTCTTCCAAGTATTGGCATTGATCATGTATTTAAAGAAACAATCACGTAGGCCTGCCGTGAAGGCTTTGAGGGCAGTCTTGTCGTCTGCCTCGGCACACCGGGAGTATTCATGGCTGAAGCGGCCAGCATACATACGTAATGACTCGTCTGGCTTCTGGCGGATAGTGTACAGGTCATCTGCAGAGTGCAAGCGATCGGTTTGGAAAATGTGTTGGGAAACAAATAGTTTCCTCAATTCCTCAAATGAGTCTACCGTCTCAGGTGTAAGACGACAATACCAATTTAGAGCTCCGCCAGAGAGGGTGGAGGGGAAGAGAAGACATCGCTCTTCGTCGGTGTGCATCCGGTATGCCATGGTGGACTCAAAGAGGTTAAGGTGCTCAATCGGGTCCTCTTTTCCAGTATAAAGTTGCAAGCCAAGCTTTTGCTTTGTCTTTGCTTGAAGGGGGGTGTTGAGGATCCTCCTTGTAAGAGGGCCAGGCCTGGGTTGGTTCCAGTCAGGTATTTCAGCCTGACGTTCAGCCTTCAACTTGTTTACTTCCTCAAGAAGTTGTAGGACAAGGGGGTCCTGAGCGGAGTTATGTGCCACTGGAGCTTTCTTTCGTAAATCTCCATCTCCTATTGGAATTAGGAAAGTTTGATCAAGGGCATGTGATTTTTCCCTGGACTCGCTGTACTGGCTTCCAGGGTATGTCTGTCGGAACACCTCTGAGTCCCCTGTACCCTCATGTCTCTCTAGGACTTGTTGCCCCTTCCCCAAATTGGTGGCCGGCTCGGGCCGTGGCAGGGGACCGAGTCTCTCAGAAATCCTTGGGTCATTGATCTTTGAGCTTATATGGATGGAATTCTCTCGACGTTGCTTCAGGAAATCCCGACAATCGCGAAAGACGGCTTTCGATCCTTCTGCCCCTTCAGCAAAGAGGTGTCTCCCTCCACTTCTCATGGTTCGGGTCGAAGCAACTGGGTTAAGAGAAGCCTCATGTTGATTATCAAGTCGAGGGGTAATCTGTTCCCTATCAGGGATATCTATGTCGAATGCATGTGACCCTCCATGTTGGAGGGCACCCAGTTGATGGTTGACTTCCACGGGGGCAACAAGCTCGCGTGTCTGAGCTTGCCTAGCTTCGTGGAGTGTCTCGAAGAGCTTCTCATATTGCTCCTGGAGGACCTCATTCCTCATTGCTATCTTGTTGTTCTGAGCTTCCAACTCATCGACTTTAGCTTGAAGAAGAACTCGTTTTCCTTCATTCTTTCGTTGCTTCGCACTATGTGCAAGGGGGGTGTCATTCTGTGTGTTGTGGCTTCCTTCGCTTCCCATGTTGGAGAGGGATGCCTGGTCAAAAGAAAGTGTACGAATGATAGAAACCAGCTTGACACAGCTGAAGAGAGTAGGAATAAGTGTCGTTCCCACAGACGGCGCCAAATGTTGATGCACAAAATCAGCGAAGACTTTGGTACAACAGAAAATGTCAGGTTTTGTGACCTTCGCTTGGTTGCTTCGGTCACTAGTGAGGATAAGTACGTAAATGAATAGAGACAGAGAAGCAAACACAGGATGTACGTGGTTCACCCAGATTGGCTACGTCCACGGAGTAGAGGAATTCTTATTAGTAGTGAAGGGCTTACACAAGTACAAAGGATCAAGCTCTCAATTTAGTGAGTTCTTGTGAATGATTTAACACAAATGGCATTAGGCCATATTGTGGGGGAATGACCCCTATTTATAGAAAAACTTGTAGCTTTGTCACATTGACATGTGTCATGTTATGATTGGTTCTTGATGTCGACACGCGCTGCGCTCTTATTGGCTTCTAATCTTGACACGTGTCGAGTAGTGATTGGCCTCCTGGTCGGAGGGGAACTCTTCTGGGTCCTTGACAGTATAGCGTTGGCCGGTGCTTGGTAGTTTCGGGATTGGTCAAGTATGGTACAAACAGGACTAAAAAAATAATGATGTTTTCGAGTCTTAAATTGATATGTATTAGTAATAAATGAGCATTAAATTAAATATTTTGATAACACGTCATATAATTTACAAATTTGCACTACAAATTTGGTCTACGTATTACTCATTGTTGAAGATTAGACTTGAATTGAAACAAATATTTAAAAATAACAAACTACATAGCTACTAGCTAGTAACTAAAAATAAATTAACAACCAAACAAAAATTTGTTAAAATTGAAAAAAATAAACATGCCCATAGCGTTTCGAACTTAGGACCTCTTGCTAATTTTAAACAACAAAAACCGTTGCTTCTAATTAAACTTCTTGATCCTTTAACCAAATTTTATAAAGTTATACTCTTCTGAAAAGAAATTTGTAAAAATTAGAAAATAAATAAACACATATGGTGTTTTGAACTCAAGACCTCTTATTATTTTCAAATGACCAAACCACCTCTTCTACTTAAATTTCTGTGTCATTGAACCAAATTTTATAAATTTATACTCTTATGAAAACATATATAAATATACCGTCCTAATAATTTTGGTGCCCCCAATATTTTTGGGCCCCGGACGGTTGCCCTGCTTGCACTGAGCCTGGGCCGGCTGATTTCGGGTTTGACCTACTCGGGCTCGGGGAGGACGGAAATCTTTTGGGTTGTATATGCAGGCAGAGCTGGTTCATGCTCGCTTTGCAATGCTTGGAGTTGCAGGAATTCTTCTTACAGATATAAGAGCAACATGGTATTCTGGTGTTTTTTTTTTTTTCTTTCTGTGGACTCATTAGAAAATACTAAAATGAATTTAAATGATCTGATTTGTTGATCTTTTAAAAGTTTTTCTTTCATTGTATCATGAGATTTGTTAATTTTCGCCTCGTCCATCTATATTATAGCACGTTGATCATTTTTCCCTTTACTACTGTGCTTATAGATTTGTTGAAACTAAAAGATACATGGATTTCAAAACTCCTGGATCTCAAGCCCAAGATGGATCATTCTTTGGATTATAATCTGCATTTGAAGGTTTAGAACCTGGGGAATCTTCTTTGCCTTGGAATCCCATCTTTACGTTGATTGCACAGTAATAGTCACACCGTCACATACTATTACCAATCCACTCATATATTATAATACGGGTATTTCATAGTTTATACTAAACATTACGTCCCACAAAATGTCAACATTATTGTCTACTTATATTATGATTCATTAATTAGTAACACTGAGTATATGATTATCAGATATCCCAGACGTCTGTTGCTAAATCCTCTTGGTCTAGTAAAAGAGATCAAGAATGCTCATGAGTGGAAGCTAAAGAGATTAAGAACGGTACAAATTGTTCAGACTCTTGCAAATTCTGCTTCTTAAAATGTAAATCCAAGTATGTATATGGTTTTTGTCTTTGTCATAGGATTTTCGGTCTAGTGAAAGAATCCATCCAAAGGTTTCTAACAGTGTTGTATGTGCAAATGTGGCAATGTTGAATGGTTGTAGTGCCATCATCATATGTGGATTTATGTCGATTGTTCATGTCATTGACTGATCACATAACGAATGAGATACATTCATAATTATACACAATTGATTACATATACACTTAGCTTATTCTTCAAAAAATGCTTGACCCCAAACTTTTATTTGCATCTACCCTCCTAGGAAAAATGTACAAATTATGAAATTATATTGATGGATGGGTTAACATGTCAATGTCAGCCACGTAGAGAGAAAACTTGTAGAAATATCATTGTGGTTAAGTTTGTTATTCTGAGTCTAATTCTAGACTTTAATTGTAATTTATATATATGTGCGAGTCATGTACAAGTGTGAAAATGTTAGAAAATAAAGTCTGAAGATATAACAAAATAATGCATAATTTATATGTGCGAGTTTCACTCTTAATACCCCCAAAAATCTTTTGTCATAAAGTAAACACCTTAGTATAGGCGGTTAAGTCAGGGCCGGCCCAGGCCCAGTGCAACCAGGGCCATTGTCCAGGGCCCAAAATTTAAAGGGGCACCAAAAAAAAGTCCAAATAATTAGGTATAAAAAAAAATATTTGTCCAGAGCCCAAAATAAGGAATGGAAGGCAAGAGGCCCAAATTTGACAATAAAGGAAAGGGCCCAATTTTTCAGGATTTAAAAAAAAATATATATATATATATATAGGAATTGCTTAAGGGGAGGGATCCCCATTTTTTAAAAAAAATGGGGACACGCTCCCCACCGTTAGATTTGACTTAAATGAAATCCTGTGGTTGAGATTCTATGACCTGTGTTTTAATCTCAACCACACAATTTCATTAAAGTCAATCTAACGGTGGGGAGCGTGTCCCCATTTTTTTTGAAAAAATGGGGATCCCTCCCCTTAAGCTCCATGTATATATATATATATATATATATATATATATATATATATATTGAACCGGCCAGGTTTTAGCCTAAAAAAAAAAAACAATAATGTAAAGGGACCACTTTTCCCCGGTCCCCACCCCCCCCCCCAACTCCCACCTAGCCCTAATTCCCCTTTTCCCAATTCCCCACCCGCCCCTTTGTTTCCCCCAGTGCCTTGTTATTTTCCCACCCCACTGCCATCTGCGCTGCTGTTGCAGCTTCCAGCCTTCCAACCTCGACACACAGACACAGGCCAACCACAGGTCCTTGTCTTTCTCAGCCTCAATCCCTGCTGCCGGTTGCCATTGTGCATTCACCAACCGAGTAACTTTTGAGGTAATTTGATAAACTAATTTTTAAAATTTGAATTATTAATTCATAATTTAAATTAAATTTTGCAAGTGACATATAATTATATGATAATTGATGTATAGAATTGTTGTTGTTGATGGATTGAATTCTTGATTAATTGAATTATTTGATTTCATATGTGTTAGTGCTTTTATAATATGTTAAACCATATGTGTTAGTGCTTTTATAATGTATAATAGATGTTAGTGTTTTTATAATATATAATATGTGTTGGACTTGGAATGATAATTTTAATAGGAAATTTTTGTTATATCATGTGTAGGTAATTTTTGCAAACAAATTATCAAAGCCATGTCTTTTAGGAAACAACTCTCTGGTAATATGAAAAGGAAAAAAAAGGCAAATGATAACGAAATTGCCGAAAGTTTAAGAGGATCTCTTAATAAATTTTTTTCTACAAAGAATGAGTTGGTTGAAAATTTGAGAGAAAATGATGTTGGTGAAGAGTCACAAAATGTTGTTGGAGAGTCTCATGATCATGAAATTGGTGGTTATGTGGAGGAAGATGTTAATGACCAAGAAAATAGTGGTGATTTAGAGGAAAATGTTGGTGATGAGTCTCAAGATCATGAAAATGGTGGTGATGTGGATTTAAATGTTGATGATGATCATATTGGTGTAGAGGAAAATATTGAATCTCCTGAACCTATTTTCCATTTAAACATTTATGATCCAAAAGTTTGAGATAGCCTTAATGTAGAAATGAGAGACTTACTTATAGAAAAGGGACCAATTCGAGAAACTAATTTTACGTATCCTAAGGACAAACTCTCTAGAAAATTTTCATCACACTACTATGGTCGAAAATTACGAACGGGTGAAATTTATGATAGGAAATGGCTTGTGTATTCAAAAGAGTTGGATAAAGTCTTTTGCTTTTGTTGTAAATTGTTTAAAACAATTGCCTCAAAAAGTGAGTTAGCAAAAGATGGAATTAGTGATTGGAGACATCTTGGTGTGAAGATTGACCAACATGAAAAGAGTAAAGAGCATCTCGTTAATTCGAGAACTTGGGCTGAGTTGAAAAGTAGATTGACAAAAAATCAGACAATTGACAGAGAATTTCAATTGCGAATCAAGAAATAGACAAATCATTGGAAACAAGTGATGCTTAGAATTATTGCTGTTGTGAAATCTTACTTGCGGACCACTATGACTCAAGATAGGCTAAATGGATTAGCAATCTTATGCATTGAAAAGGATGAGATTGAAGACTTGGAGTATGATGATATAATTGATGATTTTGCTTCAAAAAATACTAGAAGACAATTTCTTAAAGTTGAAATTTGAAGGAGATTTGCTAGGAGTGGTTGTATATGATTGTACTTTTGATTGTCGGGGTTTAGGTACTATGTCACCCCCGTTGTATATTTTCTCAGGTAATATAATTTGGGCGCGAGGGCCTAGTCCTCCAATTTCGACTGGGTTCCAGCCCTCGTTAAATAATTTTTTTTAACATATGTTTTTGTATTAAAAAAAGGCACATTTTGAACTTTCGCACTGGACACCCAAAAACTCAGGACCGGCCCTGGATTAAGTTGAGACATTATCGGTGAAACAAACGTCTAGGATAAATGCTGAAAATTATTTGAATTGTAAGTTTTTTGCGAGAACGATTGGGCCGAAATTTACATCGGCTTTCCATTATATCGGCCCACTATCCTTAACCTGTATAATCTTGACCCACGTTAAGCGGGACCCGAACATGACACGGGCGGACTTCGCGTCGCGTTGGTACGACGCACCTAACACTTCCAAGCGGGAGTAGAAAAGTAGATGTTCAAATTTCAGCCGTGCGATTAAATTAACGGTTCAGATGTAATAAAGTGAAACGGTACGATGTGTTGGAGTTTATAAGCAAAGAGAGGAGGCGAAGGTTCTCACTTTTGCCTAATAAGGAGCCCCCTGCCGCGATTTTGTTTCCAATTTTCAAAAAAACCCAGATTGTGTTGCACTTTTCAGTCCTCGAAGCCACGAAAGACTCTTCGGGTAAGAAATTTCTGTTCGATATGCTACTATTTTGCAGAAATTTTGAATTTTTATTGGTTTTGATTTGGCTTTTTAGGGTTTTGTAGGGGATTTGATTTGGGTTTTTCTGGGTTTTGGATTTTGATTTTTCCTAGGGTTTTTATACCTGTCAATGAATTCTGGGACGATGAACTGCTCTTTGGGTTTTATGATTTTGTATTAGGGTTGATTTGGTTTGAAATTTGGATCTTTCGCTTGAAATGATGAACTGCTCTTTGGGTTTCTTTTATAATTTTGATCTTCGATTAGACGTACGATTATAAAAGTTTAAAGTTAAATCCTTGATTCATATTATTGTGCACAGGAAATTATTTTTCGAAATCGCGGAAGAACTTTGTGTGTCTATCCATTGAATTGTGTTATTAAAAGTACAAAACCTAACCCTAGGCCCGTAGCCCTGATTTTCGATTTGTATTTGTCTTTTGGTGTTTTGCAGAATACAATGGCGAGAGGAGCTAAGAGGAAGGCCAGCCAGAGGGAAGAAAACAAGGAAAATTCGACCAAGTTGGACAACCACAAAGAACAATCGAGCAAGGCTGCCACTCTGTCAAAGCGGGTCACGGCCTCCCACCCCCAATCTGAGCCTGAGTACTTTGAGGAGCCCCGCCAATTGGAAGATCTCTGGAAGGCTGCCTTCCCTGTTGGGACTGAGTGGGATCACTTGGACAAGGTGTACCAATTCAAGTGGGATTTCTCAAATCTTGAACAAGCATTTGAAGAGGGGGGCAAGCTGCACGATCTTGGGAACAACAAAGTGTATCTCTTCAGTGGTACGGAGCCTCAACAAGTCCCTTATAAGGGTGATTTGAAAATTATTTACATACCCATTGTGGTGGCTGTTGTATCGCCTTGCCCACCTTCTGACAAAATTGGGATTAAGTCAGTTCAGAGAGAGACTGAAGAAATTGTTCCAATGAAACAGATGAAAATGGACTGGATTCCATTTATTCCTTTTGACAAGAGAGACAGCCAAGTTGTTGAATATAGTCGAAATTCTCCTCAAATATTCGTCTTGGGATGCACTCAGAGAAGGGCTGCTTTGAAACACATGAAGATTGACCGTCTAAAGAAATTTGATTACTGCTTGCCTTATCTAATGCCTATCAAGGAAGAGGAGCTTGAGCTGAGCACTGAGGTTGACATACTTTTTCCACAGGAACCAAATCCACCGGTTTACTGTGTGTTTGATTGGCAGTTTGATGAAGTTGAGGAGTTTACTGACGAGCGGATAAAAGAGGAGGAACTATCTGCAGATCAAAAGGATGCCTTCACGGAGTTTGTCAAGGAGAAAGTACGTCAACAAAAGAAAGAAAACCGAGAGAAGAAGGAGGCCCGCAGAGTAGCATTTGAAAAAATGAGTACGGAAACTAAAGCAGCATTTGAAAATTTGAGGTATTACAAATTCTACCCCGTGCAAACACCTGATACTCCTGACATATCTGGTGTCAAGGCTGCATACATCAACAGGTACTACAACAAGGCTCATGAGGTTCTGTGATAAGTTTCACTTTCATCAAGATCCCTTGTTTGGCCTGCGCATAATGCTAAGGTAATTGAAACTGTTGCGTTTACTGTGTCCCAAAGTGTTGGGAAAAGAGAAAAGTTCACATGCTCCTGTTGTTATTTGATCTCATTTGAAATCATATAAACACCAATGTATCCTTAAATTTTGTAGCTCTGGTCATTTGTTTACCTTCTGTTGGAATAATGCTTCATATATGAAATTTGAGGAGTCTCTATATCTGAAATTGTTTGATGCACTGTTTTACATGAGTAAACTTGTCTTGTTTAATTGTACGTCCGATTAGAAGGGTTCTTTTCACTTGAATGAAAATTTAGTCCGATGGTTCTGTTGCTCTTGCTGAATCATACGAAGTTGAGACGTCTCGTTATGTTTCGTTCGGCTTTTATTTGTATGTTGCAACATAAATAAGAGATTACTTGGCAATCCCTTCAAATTTACCTAACACTGCCTTGGTATCTTTCACATTCTTGTTTTGCTTAGTTCTGAAACAAAATCAATTGCTTAAACTTAATTGCATTGAGCCGGGCGAGGAAGAAATTTTCATTGGTGTACTTCCGATCAAGTTGAAGAGAGATGCTATTGGTCTGGCTTCTCTTCAGCCCAGATTGTTGCAAAGATCATCGTTTTGCTTGCAACTGTCTCCTGCCCGGCGAAATCTCTTCAAAGTCTCTATTGCTTGCTGCATCGAGAATAGCCTCTCTTTCTGAACGTTCTTCATCCTTTATCCGCAAAGTCATAAGTTATCTTTTTGCGGTATTTATAGATAGGAAGGGAGATTGATGATAACACCTCATGTCTGGCATTAAGAACTTGTGAGTCCGTATCATGCTCGAGAGACCAGCTCCCGTAGTCATTTGATTAGTGCCCTTGTTTTCGGATCAATAAAACATCATTGAAACTATGAATGAATGCCAAAAAGTATGAATTTCAACTATAAGTAGCTCATGAAAAGTTCAAACCCAAATTCTTTCATTACAGCAAACGCGAACCAACATTATACTGAATTTCTCTTATTCTCCCTTCTCAATAGTACCCTTTGCTCCAAAAACATCCTTACAGTGAGCAAAACTATCATCCAATTAACTTATCATACAACAAACAATTTTCCAGTATTCTCATGTACACTCGAGTAAACATCCATTTACGGTCACTCTGAGAGAAACAACCTTGTAAAGGAGGTAAAAAATCACAACAGACATGTTCTGGTTTCAATCAAGAGTTGTTTGCCTTGTTTTGATGCGCCCTTCTTCTGGCCAAGAACATAAAAATCCGTGGAAAGAACGACTTCTTTTTCTTCTTTCCCTGCTTTACTTCTGTGGGTGATGGACTGGCTTCGATGGGGCTTCCAAGTCCATGCTTGGGGCTTGATGAATATTGCTCGGGTGCGGCAGAATCAGCTGCCTCGTCAAAGTTCTTAGATTCTTTCCTAGCCTCAAAACTAGCCCTCGGGCTTTTAGTGGGAGTTACTGCTGCCTGAGCAGGTTCACCAAGCTTTCGTCGTTGCTCATGTTCGGCCCTCCACTTTCTCAGCTCCTGCTCAACACCCAACTTGCCTTCCTTGGCCTTCTCAGCCTTTTCCATTGCAACCTTGAGTGCTTCTTTTCTTGCAGCCATTTCCCGATTCACTTCTTCCAACTTTTCCAAGCTTTTGAGCTCAGACTCCTTGGCCACCTCGATTTGGGAATTTGCAGCTGCAACTCTTGTGTTCGCCTGTTCTTCTGCATCATGGGCCCGTTTGCTGAGCTCATAATACTCCGCTACAGAAAGTGTTACCCCAGTTGGTGAATCAGTATCGTTGGTGCTTCTAGCTTGTTCACTTTCTTGCAAAGCTTTAATTGCTGCTAACGCCAACTTCTCGGAGGCCCTAGCGGCCTCTATTTCCTTTTGTGCTGCGAGTAATCTACTTTCCACAGTACGTGCTCCAGCCTTTACTTGCTCTGCTTCTTCCCTTGCCTTGCGCAGCTCTTCACCAGCCGTTTCAGCAAGTACCTTTGCCTGGTCAGCCTCTTGTGCCGCTTGCTGTAATTCTTTGGGTAGCTCCACCATCTTCTCTCTGGCTTCTTTCTCCTTCATCTGAACTAGAGCTATTTCCGACCTAGTCTTCTCCAGGTCAGCTTCAAGAGATGCAACGGCCACTGATGCCATTCCTTCTCTCTGTGTAATGGTGGCGAGAGCTGATTTCTCACTTTCAAGTTCTGATTTTAATGATGTGGCAGCCACCTTTAAGATATTTACTTCAGCAATTGCTTTCTCTACGTTGAGCTTCACTTCCTCCAGCTCCTTCTTTGCAGAAGCAACTGCAACTTGTATATCGGTACGAGTTTTCTTCTCTGGTTCCTGTAGCCCATCTTTCAAGAGTCCTCCATCACTTTCCACCTTTAACCTTGATTCCATATATGCAGCTAATTCAGATTTCAAATCAAGTAGCAAGGCCGAGGCCGTGTCTAGTTTTGACTTGAGATCCTTAGCCGACATAATTTGGTGGTTAAGTTTCTGAATCTCCTCTTCTGCCTGCTTTAACTCTTTCTCCCAATGAAGCGAATCTTGTTCCTTGGCCATGATTGCTCCAATCCTTTGTTCCTCCGCTTCCAAATGAGCGGCATGCGCAGCCTCTAATGACTCCTTCATGGCAATCAGCTCAATAGTCAGTTCTTCCACTGTTTTCTCCACTTCCTTGGATGCAGAGACAGCCTCTTCAGCTTTTTTAATAGCTGTATCTTTCTCTGTCACTAAAGAAGCATATTCCTTGTGCAGCGCTTCCAGCTCCTCTTTAACCGATTTCAGCTCCGTCACTGCAGCTGTATGCCTTGCCTTGGCGACCTCAAGCTGTGCCTTGGCTGCAACACTAGCCTCATCCGCAATACCTTGCTCCATTTCTTCCACCCTTAGTTTGGCAAGTTCGGAGTCTTGTTTTGCCTGTTGTTCTTCAGTTTGTGCTCTCTCCAGGTTGAGTTTCAATTCTTCTACGAGTCTCTTAGTGCTGTCTAGCTCCTTCAATACTTGAACCTTTGCTTTTTCGGCAGCCTCAGATTGTTTCCTATACTCAGGAATCTCCTCCTGTGCTTGCTCAAGTTCTTGCTCCACAATTTTGCGTCTCTGCACAGCCAAAGAAGAAATTACAGTTTGTTTTGGAAAACATAGGTACAATTTTTTGGTTTCAATTTAACGCTTAGAAGAGAGTTTCATAAAAAAATCAAATAAAACACCATTACAGATTCTAAGGAAAGGGATTGCGAACTCTAACACCAAGGCAATAAATAACTAATAAAACAGAAAAACTCGAGAAAATTTACCTCCACAGTTTGGATTCTATGGGCTTTCCAATCAACAATTCCTCCAAATTTGGAAACAGCTTCTTTGACTGATTCAAACGGAGCAGTTGTATCAATAAGACCTCTGTTCTTAGCACTCTTAGGGGAATCAGTGGCTACCGATCTTCTCGCAGAGAAGCTAGCAAACTTTTTACTGGGTGATGATATTACATTGTTCACATATGCCAGCTTAGCACTCTTAGGAGAATAAACGGATTCAGTTTTTTTTACAGCATTTCTGGTAACCTTTATATTAGGCAGAGAACGTGTTGTGGGTTGCAGATTGTCCACATTTTTAGGACCCTGAACTTCTATCTCTGTTTTATTGACTGTACTTACTGAGGCTGAGGCTGAAGTATCTGTTGGATGATTTTGTTCCTGAGATGTGCTATTTGGAGCGTTATCGACACTTTTGGGACCCGAATCTTCCACTGGAGCATCGTGAGTATCTTTCTCTGTTTGATTGACCATAATGATTGAGGGTGCAGTATCCGTTGGAAGAAGTTGATTTTGTTCTGGAGATTTTCTATTTGAAGCATGTTCCACAGTTGGTAATTTACCATTCTCTATCGCTGATGAGCTAGAAGCCGGATTATCTGTTGGAAGTGATTGATTTTGTTCAAGAGAGGGGCCTCCGTCAGAAGAACTTTGTGTAGTTTCTAATTTAGGGTTGTCCGTTGTTGACAAATGACTGTTACTTTCAACTTTGTCGTGCTTGTCTGTATTCACAGGTGCATCCCCAGCAGATTGTTGATCATGGTTGGAGGACGAAGAAGATTCTGTGGGAGGCATTACTTCTGCAGTTTTCACAACCTCCATTCCAAGAACGTGTGGGAAGGAATGCAACGCGCAAAATCTACAATCTGAGTAAAAGAAATCAGATCAACAAAACAAGGATGAAAAAGTATACGAAGAATCAACCAATAATGAATCGATCTTCAGTTTCACCAACCCATAAAAGCCAACAAAATTATAGCTTCTAACAGGCAGAACCTTATGATCAAATCTCTTTGCATTATTTCATCAGAATTGCATTCTTTTAGCTCAATAATTCATGTTCTATGAAATTGTAGTAAAAATAGTAAGAAACCAACCAATTCGAAATTGCTATCCTTTCTTTTCTGGGGATGTACGGACTCTCAATTATCGAAATTCTCAGAAAAATAAATAAATTTAAAAATAAAATAAAAATCAAACAGCTTCCAGGCATACAAGGAACAATAAGAACAATTAAACAGCAAGCTTCAAGCTTCATTTAGAAATTACAACAGGAACTTCAAATACTCACTTAAATCATAAATTCCACATAGTATCCAAACAAAATCCAAATTCCAATCCAAAAAAGTGAATTAAAACAGAGAATTTGCAAGAACAAGTGTATCAGAGCAAAAAAAAAAAAAATCAATGAAAACTCGAACTTTCAACCAAAAATCAACTGAAAAAAAAAAGGAAAGAGAGAGGGAGAGGAACGTACCGGAATAACGAGAAGCGATTGAAAGGAAAGTGGGAATGGAGTTTCGGAAATTAAGGCAAAAAAATACTACAAAAAAGGATTAAAATTAGCAAAAAATAGCAGCAAAGAAATCGGAGTTAAAAATAGAGGGAAGAGAAAAATAGCGGGGGAGGAAGAGAGGAGAGAGATGAGTGGAGCTACCTCGTCGTCGTCTCGTCACACACGGATTGGATCCATCTGTACGCTTCTTCTTCCAATCTCAGTCTCAGACCTTTCAAACTTTTTTTGCTTCTTTTAATTTTATTTTTAATTTTTAATTTTGTTGATTAATTTTTTCTGCTTTTTTTTTTGGGGCCCCGGGGGGGGGGGGTGTTTGACCAAAATCGGAAAGGCAGCGAGGTTCTGTCCGATGCTTTGGGTGGTGCAGCACGGCTCGGCTCAGCTGCCCTTTTCTGTCCAGCTCACCACCCCTCAAATAAGAAAAAAATATTTTAATGCACTATTTATAGTATTATATTACCAAATGCATCATACCTGAAAAGCACTCGTTAGAAAGTGCTTTTAATAAAAGTATTTTTGGAATCAGTTCTTAGTAAAAATGTAAGCGAATATTGAAAAAAAAACTTGAAGTGCTATTTGCAAGAAACACATAACTGGTGCTTCTTGTATAGAGTACTTTAAGTGCTTTTAGAATCTAAATATAATTTCACTAAAAGCTTTTTTAATCAATTTTAAAACACTTTCAAATAAGTTCTTACTTATTTTATGTACTAAAGTAAGAATTCAAACTTAATTACAAAAACAGAGAGCGAAACATCACGTTCTAGTGAAGTTAGCTAAACTAAAATACTCTATTGAAAAGTGTCTATTCAAACAATTATGTTACAATATTCTAATATTTCTTAAAGAACTACTCTAGTAGATTTGGATGCACTAGTATGCAATGTATTATATGCAATCACTTTCTTTAAGCCCTTAAATCTAAAAATTTATATTTTTGTAGTAAAAAAAAAATTAATTGTTTTGAACAGGTAGTATCTTTAAACTCAATTATTATTGTGTCTGAATTCAAATTTTAAAATCGACTATTATTATGCCTGAATTTAGATTTTTATTACAACTATGTATGAGAGTTTTTTTTTTTAGGGTTAAACTCTGTTTACTACCCTGAAGTTTTGTGGTTTTCAACATTTAATACATCAAGTTTTTTTCATCCCAAAGCCATACCTAAAGTGTTAATTTTGGGACAGTTTTATACATCCGTTAGACTGGCTGTTAACTTTTCCGTTAACTGATGACGTGGCGCCCATGTGGACAATGATTGGACGCCATGTGTCATTAAGTAGTCCACGTGTAAATTAAAATTTCAATTTTTTTTTTGGTCATCTTGTACCTCACCCCTGAGCTTCCCTTCCTCCCTTATCCCTCCATTCTCTCCTCTGCACCAACCCACCAAACCCTCTTCTCCTCTCCTCCCAGTCCACCGTCAAATGCCCGGTGCTTGGTGACGAGATTGTGTACGCGAGACCATTGAGGGAGATGAAGCCGGAGCGAATTTTCACGAAAATGGGTCATTTGCAGAGGTTGTTGGATCGGTTCTCACACACTCCTTTTCCATAAAATCCTACTAAATCTCTCTCTCTCTCTCTCTCTCAAAAAATCCAATCACATAACTCAAAACCCAAATTTTTTTCTAAATCTCAACCTGGATATTAACATTTCAGCCGAAACCTAAACCCTAGACATGCACAAATGTTCAATTCTTCATAGAAAATTTACATAAATTTGACAAACCCAGCAAAACAAAATCCAAACATATCCAAAATTAGCAAGAGAAACACAAACCCAAAAGCAAATCAGCCTCTCACACTAAGCAAACATGGCAGCAGCCATGGACGCCCATGGCCCTATCATCTCAGAAGGCCATAACTGACGATGGAATAACCAAAAATACCAAAGAAAGAGCAGATTCCAAACAAACCCAAATCGAAATAAACCCTAGAAATTGAAATTTTGAATTGAAATTCAAATTGGGGGAGCTTTGAGATTTTACCTAAATAGCAGCTCGGATGGGGAAAAGTTGAGAACTTTGTACTGCTGCAGCTAGGTTCGAATGGGTGAGATTTAGAAATAAAAAATTGAAAAAAATATTAAAGGAAAAATCGAGGGAGGGGCTGTGCTAGGGAGTATTTGCATATGTCTCTCCGAGAGGAAGAGGCGAGAGAAAGCCTGATGTTATGAAACACAGAGGGGAGAGAGGGGAGAGAGAGAGAGGAGAGGAGAGGAGAGAGAAGGGTTGGCAGTCGCACGATTTCTGCCACACCATTCTCTCCAACTAACAGAGCATCAGGGTCTCCAACTCTGCTTCTCCGGAAATCCCAAAGCCGAGTCCCTCGCCGCCGCTGGGGAAACCGTCGAAAATCCCAGCCGAACCCACTTCCCGGTGAGCTTCGTTTTCCTGGTCGACGTTCTCGAAGCCCAAGTCGAGGTTTGTGGAGCCGGTTCCTCTTGCGTTTTGATATGGAGAGAATGGAGGTTTTGAAGGTTTTTCTTGATAAGTTTTTTGATATGGAATATCCGGATTGCGTTAAGGCTTTTGATGCTTATGCAAGTGAGGCGGAGAGAATGGAGAGGAGAGGACAGAGGGTTTGGTGGATTGGTGCAAAGGAGAGAATGGAGGGATAAGGGAGGAAGCCAAATTTTTTTAATTTTTAATTTCCACGTGGACCCTTAATGACACGTGGCATCTAGTCATTGTCCACATGGACGCCACGTCATCAGTTAACGGAAGAGTTAATAGCCAGACTAATGGATGTATGAGACTGTCCCAAAATTAACACTTTAGGTATGACTTTGGGACGAAAAAAATTTCATGTACCAAATGTTGAAAACCACGAAACTGAGGGTAGTAAACAGTCTTTTGCCCTTTTTTTTATTTTTTTATTTTTTATGTATTCTTTTATTCTTTAAGTGTTTTTATTAACATTTTTACTAGATTTTCGACGAAGGGATATTCATATTCTAAGCTGGTTATAGACATTGTGAAGGGCAGTATGGTGTCCTTGGGAGAATTCGAGACACGATTGCGGATATTCGTTGGTTGGCATCTCCTTTCTTTGTGTGATTTGGAAGTATATTTATCTGAAAGCAAATTTTGTGGTTGATGTTGTGACTAATGTATGCTTATCTCTTCCTAATATGTATATTTGGGATTGAACCCTCGCTTTGCGGTCTACACCCACTCTTTTGTTTGATTGTAACATGTACTGGCTGTTCGTGAGATTTCTTGCCTTAATTGATTTCTTTTTAGAAAAAAAATAAAAAATTCTAATATTTGTAGTAAAAGAAATGTACTAATGTTTGTAGTAAAAGAAAACTATTTCTTATTGTGTAACTTGTGTTTGGTTTGTACATTGTGGATGGTGACAGATATGTATTAGAAAAATCATCCATATGAGTTGCAGTTTTCTTTAATTTATTAAGAAAAAAAAATTGTGATTACGTTGAAATTATAATGACATTATCTGAATTTTTTGAATTTCCTACATTGCATTTGTTTGATTAAGACTGTGGAATTATAGATAAGATATCAAATTAAACAAAGACACCGCCGACCGTGGATAATGTCTTCTTTACTGAAGACACTCTATAGATCAAATGACTCTATTGCCCCTTCATGTGAATTTTTTGTCATGATCATACACTAAAATGAATATTTTTTTACTTCTCTTGTTTTTCATCCAACGTTATTAGTTTTAGTGTGATACTTTTATTACTTTTGGAACACTAGCTAGATATCAAATCACAGTATAACAGGAGCTAGATATCAAATCACAGTATAACAGGTCTTGAATCCGTAACTTAATAAAATTACAGAAAGGAAATACTTGAACACATTTTAAATATAATTTCTCTACTAAAGAATTGACTCATTATATCTAAACAATTCAGAAAGTTTATTAACATGAATAAACAAGTCAGAAAATGATTTCGCACACGCATTCTCACTATTTTTAATTTTTTTTTTTGGTAACAAAAAGCTTAGGGGGTAAGAGAGGCTACACCATCATAAGCCCAGGGTATACCGCAAGTCTTTTTGAGAATTTACAGAGGGGTCTGTGCCCCCTTTGTTGGTTTTTTAACAGATTATGGACCGATACATGATTGTTGACAGTGAAACTCGAACTTTGGTAGGACGGCACGCAAGCCAGGTACCTTACCACCTAAACCAACTATGTTGGCCACTATATATAATTTCGCATGGTTAAATAGGTTGCAAATTTTGAGCTAACTACGACGCGGTTGCATGTGCAACATGCGTATAAAACTCTACGCGTATGCTGCCTCCAACGGTCCAAAAACCCCCCATCTGGGCAAAACTGCCGGGACCATTGATTTCAGCAGCGGATTTCAAAATTTGAGTAACTGTTGGAACGTGGCGTTTGGCAGGACATTCTCAAGTCCAAAGTTTCTGAGGCTGAGAGTGAGCGATTGAGAGATCTTCCATTCCTGTGCACTAGGTACCGATCACCGTTTGGAATTTGTGGCTTCCTTTTACAGAAACTTGCCACGTCCCTGTGGTTTTTGTGGTACGTATACACATACTAAAAACTGAAATAGGTTCCTTCACACAAGATTCCCAAAGCCCCAAAAGGTCAACTACACTACTCCTATTTTGTTTTCTTCCACCTTTGAAATATAAACATTGATTATAATTACTATGTAGACGTGAGTTAAGTCAATTGTATACGGTAATATGTCAACTCTTTTGCTTTGATCTTAGTCTTTCTCTCAATGAATAGGATAGTTTAGAATAGTCTTGTAATAAAATAAATTAAATAATAATTATTACAATTTCCATCACACCCCCTTATTAAGTTTATAATACAATTTCTGCTCTTATAAGAAAATTCCATCACACATTGGTAAGGATATATCCTAGTGAGTCAATTGGCCAAAAAATATATTGTCCATCACACCCCCTTATTAAGTTTATAGTACAATTTCAACCCTCACATGTTCAGTTTAATTCTTTCCTTTTTCTTCCCCATAATTCTGAGTAGTGGTTGTTGGGGTAAAAAAAAAATAATAATTGTTCCTCAATTCAAGGAAAGTGGAGATGATGATGGCAATTAAAATCCACGGAGAAGATTAACCAAGAAAATCTATACCATTCATTTTTTTAAACAAATAAAAAATAAATTAAATCAGAAAAATTAAAGAACCATGTTGCTGAACGTGTGAGAAGTTGCCCATAACATGCAAAAGGGAGTTGGTGAAAAACTACCCACTTTCTCCCCCGACTCTTCTTGTCACCGTAAGTCTATAAAAGGGGGGGATCAACACAAAGATCGAAGGAGAGAAAACAAGACAAAAAAAAAAAAGGAGGAGATCGAAAATCAAGAGACTACAAAAAAGTACACAGCAAGTGGAGAAGGACGAGGTACACAGAGAGGAAATAAGAAAGAAGGGCTTAAACAAAAGGAAGAGGAATCAGAGGCAAAGAAATACAAGGCGAGAATAACTAAGACAAGGTAAAAAACTATCATTATATTGCCAAGCCATGAGCAATTTTAAAACATAAGGCATTGTGACTTGAGTTCTTATAAGAGTATATTTCTTTGTGACTTGAGTTCTTATAAGAGTATATTTCTTTCTAAAGTAAAGAACTTAATATGAACCCAAAGTAAAGAAGAAGAAAAAAGAACATACAAATTCTTCTATGCCACCAAATGGTGCTGCCTCGGATCTGTGATATTGATCTTCCAATGCTCATCAGGAAACCCTAATTTTCTCGCCTCACTTCGAGTCGAGTCCAAATAATCCTTCCTCTGCTTCGTCAGCCCACAAAACCTCTGCAAACCCTCTTCCACGGTGTCGTGAACCCTCCACCACCGCTCGTGCGCCACGTCACTCGCGAAGACATGGCGCCCTTTGGTGTCCCAGTTACAATCATAATCCCTATAACAGAGCCATGGCTTCCACCCTAAGTAATGTATCGCAAATATCTTCGGTGGGTCCGCCCCAAACTGCTTATCCTGAATCGTCGTATTGTTTGTCCTATTCGCCGGAAAATACGTCATAGCATTCACCTTCTTCAGCACTCGGTGCCACCATACGAAGACCTCGTTGAGGTAGCCCTGGTCGCCGCCATTGTTCGAGACTATGTCGTCTCGGTGGTCCATTAAAAACTTGAACGTGCAGTTGGAAGGCTCGATTACCATGATGCCGGAGTTGAAGAGGTAACCAGAGTTGCTGATGGCCGACATCTGTGGAAAGTGGAACAGGAGATCGAGGTTTCGGAGAACGATGATGTCGGCGTCGATGAAGATGATTTTGTCGTATTCGATGAGCTGCCATAGGCGGAATTTGCTGTAGTTGTATTCGTTGTAGGTGCCCTTTTTGCCTCTAGGGTTTCTGATTCGTTCGATGACGTGGAGCTTCCACCCGGCGTCTGAGAGAGCGTCACGCTTAGGGGCGGAGATGGAGTTGTCCAGGAGGAGGACAAGGTCACGTTTGGTACCGGTTTGGAGTAGACTTTTGGCTAGGGTTATGGCGCCGCAAACATACGAGTCGGAGGAGTGGAGTACTGTGACGTAGGCTTCTCGCTTGGGTTTGTTTGTTGTGCCTTGGATTTTAGCCAGATCATACACTGTAACAGATTAAATTTTCATCAACTTCAGAGATTATTGTAGAATACAATTACTTGTGTCACATTCTGGTACAATGGTGTATTATCTCTTTTTAAAAAACCTGATGAAATAAATAGATTCGTAATTATATACAACTAGATATGACATATTTTCTCATTTAATACAAACTCTTCAATTTAGATGAAAAATGAATAAAGAATGTTTTTATATGTAATAACTACGTATTGATTTTATACAATAACGTGTCTTTTTATTTTGTGAATATATGTGATATGTAAATCATATGCACAATTGCACACTGCCGATAATAAAGAAAAATGATTTTGACGGGAGAAGATGAAAGAGGAAACAATATGGTCATAATTTGGAAGCATACCTTGTTGTCCCCAGAAAGGCAAAGCCAAATTGCAAGTGCCAACAGGCAATGATACCTTTTGCCGCAACCTAGCCATATCTGGCTCAAACAACCACCAATTCCCTTCCTGTCTCACCAAATCATCGCACCTAAATATCTCCAGCATAGGCCTACACTTGCTCCAAAACAACATTTTAGTTGTCTTCCTATTCCCATCCCTCTTTCCTCTCCTCACAGCCAGATTAGCCACTATAAGATGAACTTGGAGCCTAAACACCTCCCTCCTCCACCCTTCTTCCGGATACTTGCATGGCAACTTAGCAACCACCATGTCCATCTTCTCATATATTTGAATATTCAGCATTGGTATCTTTGGGCAAGTTGGGACGTCACTCTCTTCCTCTTCGTCGATCCACGTAGGAAACAAATCATCCCATTTGATGTTATCTGAAATGTGGTTAAAATGGATTGGTATGGTCTTTCCAAGCTTATCCCACTCACTCAAATCATACTCATCCATATTTACCATAGCAAATTTCATCATCCCCTTCCCCATAGTTCCATTCAAAAAGCTTGGTACCTCTATCTTGCTCATACTGCCTTTAGGCCTTGGTATGTTGCCTTTGGTCTCCTCCAATACTGACTTCATCATGATCTTAACTCCATTATCTACCTGCTTACACAAAAATGAATGTTAATAGTGTTGGAGAATTAAGCCTCACATTAAAAATATAATAAAATAATATACAATTTATACGTAGGAAGTTCACTAATTAAGTATAGTGACCAAGTTCACAATTAAAGACTTGGTACTATTGTTAAGGATTGAGTTGGAAAGTTCTTGATGGGAATATTTGTAAATATCAGGATTGATGTAGGTATTTTAATATGACATGGGCATTGAGTTATAAAATATGTACTTGAATTAGGTTTATAAAGTCGTCCAAGTTAGAACCCAAGAGTATGTTTGGGTGAGTGACTTCCAACTTATAAGGCATTTAGGCCAGATGATGAAGAAATGGTTCACAAAAAATTAGATAAAAGGATTGGAAAAGCACCACATGAGCATTACAAAAGGCATGTGAGAGCGATTTACAAATGACTAGGATCTCTCACCAAAACATTTACAAATCCCTCCCGCACGCTTTTTGTAATACTCATTTGGTGCATTTCTAATCCCTCCTATCTAACTTGTTGTGATCTATTTCTTCATCATTTTGTCTAAATACCTTAGAATTTGAAAGTCCCTCACCCAAACATATATACCTAAAAGAAAAGGTTCGTGCTTAACTCCTCAAAAGAAGGGCACATGACCTTGTGATGGCACTCTCGCTCTGAGCAGCTCAAAAGAGAAGATGCGTTCTCATAATAGATGGAGGAAGATGACAGGAGAAGAAGGGTAACATGAACAATGAAAAACAAAGCAATAACAACCAAGTTGATTCGGATCACCAAAGCATCTTTCATGATGTTTTGACGACCACGTCCAAATTCAATCATTTAAATTTTGGGGCTCTGAGATTTAATAAACACTAGCTAGCTAGTTAATCATGGGAGATTAGAAAGTATCAATTTGGTGAGAGGAGTTAAGCTGCAGTGGTTAGAGAACTAACGATAGCGAAACAACACCATTTAACAAGCTCCAACTGCATTTTCCTAGTCGTTTGGGACTTTCCTTTCCCTCGCAGACAACAGCAAACAAGGTCGGAGAAGAGAAAGCTTTGCTTCTTCTGTATAGGTGTCCATGATAGTAATCCTTATGGTTATGGACATTTACTTATTTTAGATTTCCAGAAAAATACCCTTGGATTGTCTCCACTCTCTCATTGCACAAATCATCTTGAGGTTTTTTATAAACTACTCTCTTTTTGTAGGTGTAACTGTCTTTAAATCAATTTATTGATGAAATGGAATGGAATCACCTCTAATTGTAGGATCATGACTCAAAATCTAACAACGTGACATGACAAAAGTATATGTGATAAGATACCATACGTAATTCCATTATGTTATATATATAACCATTGAGGGTGCCATGTCACAAGCACTTGAAGATAGCTTTCCATTAATTTGACTTTTTGTTAACAAAAAGCAGTGGATAGTATTTTTCATGATAAATGGCAATATTGGTACTTAATTTAAAATGAATACATAGGCAGTGGCGGATCTAAAAAAAACTTATTTGGAGGGTCACATGTAAAAGTTCACAAACAATTCTTAGACATATATTAATTTTTTTTTTTAAAAACCATAGTTCCTTCATTTGTAATATATCGAACAAATAACAATACAATTTATATTTGTTCACGACACGTTTTCATAGTTTGAAACGGTAAATTATAGCTTTCATTATCAATGGAAGAAAAAACATTACTCTCAATATAAACCAACATGATATCACTTAACCATTGATCTCCCATTCGGTTACGCAATGGACTTTTTAAAATATTCATAGTAGAAAAAGGCTCTCTCCACTAAAGTAGTAGTAGCCAACAGAATTAAAGCCAATGTAATTAGCAATACACATGATTATATACTCTATTCCTCCACGTCTCCACCATTTTTTTCCAAGACTGCCAATTCCTTTCAATTGAGAAATTCAGTACTTGAACGCATATCGCCCAAGTTAATAATTTTTAAAAGAATAATAAGAATGACTGTTCCTCTTTGAGGCATTTTATTAAGCAGTTAGTAAAAGGCATGTATAAAGAACAACTCCAACCTTTAAAGAGACAACACCCAAACGATCCATAGATATTCACTGAAATTAAAGGAGTCAGCTAACCCCCAAGCCACAAAT
This sequence comes from Malus domestica, assembly GCF_042453785.1. Classification (NCBI taxonomy): domain Eukaryota; kingdom Viridiplantae; phylum Streptophyta; class Magnoliopsida; order Rosales; family Rosaceae; genus Malus; species Malus domestica. The sequence goes on from NC_091668.1 coordinate 8,023,958, forward strand.
CTACTCAAGAGGATTTGGATGCACTAGTATTAATATATTTATGTGAAACCACGTTTTTTTTAGCCCTTAATTTTTTTTTTTCTACTACAATAAAATTCAGTGTCGTTTTGAAGAAAACAAATCTTTGAATATTGAATCTGATTGTTCTTCACTACTATGAAAGCATTTACTAGTGTCGCTATGATAACCGACAAGAAACGCATATTACTGTTGGATATTAAGCAAAATCCGACAGAAAATGGATGCAGTGACGGATATAATAAGCGACATAATTGCTAGCGTCAGGAAATGAATTTTCCGACAGAAAATACTTTAAAACCGACAGAAATTGTGTCAGATATAACCAACAGAGAATACATAACCGATAGAAAACACTCTAAAACCGACAGAAATTGTGTCGGATATAACCGTCAGAGAATATAAAACCGACAAAAAATACTCTAAAACTGACAGAACTTGTGTCGGATATAACCGACAGAAAATATATTAATAATGAAAAAATAAGAGCATTCTCTGTCGGATAAAACCGACAGAAAATATATTAATAATAAAAAAAATATAAACCACTTTCTGAATTATTTCTTTCCCTTTCAAGTTGGCCTCCCCTACATTTTCCAGCTTTAAGATGTGCAACGTTTCTCTAAGGGACACCATATCCAGAATGAATATGGAATCTACGCGTATTATTCTACTCTACGCATTGACGATTCACACTCTAGAAATATAATTAAGGTACTCAATGAGTAGAAGTTTCACTACTAAATCGTCAAAAGAACAGCCCAACTCAAGAACACCAAAAGGTTGGGAACTACTTGCAACATACAGTACTAACAGGATAAGAAAAAACCATCAACATCACATAATTTATTTCAGAAATTAAACAACTCATCCCCATGAACTGAAGAAGAATCATCTATTTCTACTGTTTAACGTCGGTTTTCTTCTTCCGCCAGAGACGGTCCAAACCACTATCGGCCTCTCCCTAAAAAACAAAAGAAAGAACAAGAAATCAGAGCAAAACAGATGGAATGCCAAATTGCAAATGACTGATAAGAAATTATAAGAGGATGCTAATTACCGTTGAAGAACTGAAAACCTAATAAAACAAAACCTCAGTAACCCAACCTCAGAATCATGGGGAAAATTCATACTTAGGATTAGAAAAGTTTGGATATAATTATATGCTACACTCGGCTTTTCGAGTTTGACTGCGGGCGTCAACATGTTTTTATTTAAATCTATCAGTAATTGAACAACTTCCAATACTTTGGTAGCAATTGTAACCAGATGTAATAAAGAAAATGATAGTTGAATAAAAGGTTATTGTTTCAGCATAGTTCAGGAAAGCAAATGATAGAATCAAATGAGATTAACCGAACCGAAAAATACAAATATGATCAAATTCCGCATCCGTACTACGCATTCTTATCACCCAATACATTCACAAGTGCCCAACAAAAACACAAATATTACCACAGCAACACAGTACAGAAACTAGGGAAATAAGGAAAACCTGAGCCTTGACGTAGCCGCAGAGAGTGAAGGTGGAGCTCTGGCCAGTGTAGATGCCATGCTCATCCAAATGCCCAATGTTGCTTCTCGAGAAGGAGAAGGAAATGAGGAGAGGATAAAAAGGCGAAGGGAAAAGGCACCGGTGCAAGGAAGAGATAGAGGGGTTTTATTTTGAAAAGTTTTCATTACTGTCGGTTAAAAATGACAGAAACATTTTTTTTTAAATAAAAACCAACAGAAAATTTTCATTACTGTCGGTTATAACCGACAAGAAAAAAATGGCGCAAAAATACCCCAAAATTCCCTCCCCCCAAAATATTAAATTCACCCCCCCTCCCAAAATTTTTTGTTACGATTTAAAAAAAATAAAATAATAATTGTTTGGCTTAATAAATAAATAAATAAATAATATGTATTTAAATAGAATACATTTTCAAAACTTAAATATATAATTGTTTGGTTTAATAGATAATAACCCATGTAAAATATGCGATAAAGAAACAAAAAGATAATTGTACAATGAAAATGTCATCACACAAACTAAATATTGTCTAATCAATACTTGAAAAACATAAATAAAAAATTAGCACAAATTACTTTTCCCACTTCAAAATTTAGGCAAATTTAACGGAGGTATGCATTCTATGAAACTAGTTTCCATGATCTAACTGTTAAACTTGTTTGTAGATACTACAAGATCGCATACGTAAAAAAATGAAAAAAAAAAATCAAAGATTACGTAACGGAACAAAAGTTTTCGACGAAAAATCACAATTTAACAGTTATTTTAGCTTCGGTTTTGATGATTTTTTTTATAGCTACACTCCTCGACCCTATAAGAATGCAATGAACGAATTCGATCTTCAATTTAAAATATTTACACTAGTGGATACTACAAAATCTTATTTTATACTTAATGGAAGTATAATATTAACTCTAAGTGTTTGTTTAATCTACCGTTTTGAAGCGATATGCATTCTACGAAACTTTTTTCAACAATCCAACCGTCAAACTTATTTGTACACACTCCAAGATTGCATACGTAAAAAATCGTAAAAAAAAAACATTTAGAGATTATGTAACGGAACAAAAGTTTCGACGGCTATAAACGAAAAATCATAATTTAACGGTTATTTTAGCTCCGATTTTAATGATTCTTTACAGCTACACTCCTCGACCCTATAAGAATGCAATGTATAAATTTGATCTTCAATTTAAAATATTTACACTAGTGGATACCACAAAATCTGATTTTATACTTAATGGAAGTATAACATTAACTCTTGAGTGTTTATGTAATGGGGCTTTTAGATCCAGGTCCAAAAACATAGAGAGTTTTTAGAAGTGAGTCAAGTTATCTAATTATATGTTTTTATTTCTTTTATACTCATTTTATATTTTCTAAAAATATTAAAAATCAATTAAAATATTTTAATATTATGCATTTTTCAACTCCAAAATATCTAATTAATATCTTATAACAAAAAAAAAAAAATTAATATACTAACATAAATCTATCTGCAAAACATTCTACCCTAACTCAAGTAGCAAATATATGAATGTATATTATAAGTGAAATATGAAACCTAACTAAAGGGTAGAAAAAACATAATATACCTATAAGCAAGACACATTAATCTGTGACAGGTTGACTATGAAAAAGAATTTGTCATATAGGTAGATAAATACAATTAACCTGTGATATAGGTGATTATAAAAATTAAAATAAAATCTATAAATGGGTTAAAGCATGAGGAAGAACAAGAAATAACAAATAAATAAATAAAAAGAAATAATCAAAGAGATAATTAGGAAGAAATTTGATTTTTACAATAATTTTTTTCATTTAAGAGATAATTATTGATAATTAAATAATTAAATTTAAAGAATTGGACATTTTCTAATAAACTAGACTATTCCTACTATTGGCTCAAAAAATTGGAGTTATATCAAGTTTCCCCTTATTTAATCTACTGTTTTGACGTGATACACATTCTATGAAACTTTTTTCAATGATCTAACCATCAAACTTGTTTGTACACACTCCGAGATCACATATGTAAAAAATCACAAAAAACAAACGTTCAGAGATTAGGTAACAAAACAAAAGTTTTCAACGGTTATTTTAGCTCTGATTTTGATGATTTTTTTACAGCTACACTCCTTAACCCTATAAGAATTCATTGAATGAATTCGATCTCCAATTTAAAATATTTACACTAGTGGATACCACAAAATCTTATTTTATACTTGATGGGGAAGTATAACATTAACTCTTAAGTATTGGTTTAATCTACCGTTTTGATGTGATATGCATTCCACGAAACGTTTTTCAACGATCCAACCGTCAAACTTGTTTGTACACACTCCAAGATTGAATACGTAAAAATTCGTACAAAACAAACATTCAGATATTAGGTAACGGAACAAAAGTTTTCGATGGTTATAAACAAAAAATCACAATTTAACGGTTATTTTAGCTCCAATTTTGATGATTTTTTGCAGCTACACTTCTCGATCCTATAAGAATGCAATGAATGAATTCGATCTTCAATTTAAAATATTTACACTAGTGGATAAATCTTATTTTATACTTAATGGAAGTATAACATTAACGATAATATCCCAATATTTCTATCGAAATTTCCGTGTTTTTGGACTACCGATATTTCTGATATCATCGATATTTTAGACCTTAGTCTCAATCTATACATATCTCAGACTCTCATCCTTAATGAACAAGTAACGATTCTACAAAAACTGTGAATAAAAATCGATGGTAGCCCAGTAGGTCAAAAAATGCGTACTTGATCAGAATCTCATTCGGTAAAATAAGCATGGATTAGACCTAATTAATGACACTTCAGTAACAAAAGCATACTTCATCGGAATCTCGTTCCTTATTATACCTAATTGAACTGAAAGCGAGAGTGACCCAACGCCGACAACTTGAATATTAATCAATCTACAAATATATTATAGATACGGTTCCAAGCTTTCACAAAACAAAAGTTTACTAGACTATTATGGTTATTAGAAGTCACGTAAAGCATAATACCAATGATGGAGCCATGAATTATTCGGTGGGTGAGTTAAGGTAAAACTATTACTACAAAATTAAATGGTCAATTTTTATTTTTTTGCTTACATAAAGTTATATAATAATAAATCTGAAAGTAATAAATTAAAGTAAGAAATTTATAATCTCTTTTTTAGGCTTCGAGCCTTCAAACTTTTAAATGAATAAAATAAGGGACCCTATGTGGTATAGAAGTTTTATTTATTATTAATAAATTTTAATATTGGTTAAAGGGATGAGTTTATATAATATTTATTAACCCTTATTTCTTTCCTAAAAACAACTATATGATTCAAACTTTTCATTTGCTAAGTGACCTACGAACAATTAAAAATCATTAAACAAGCCAAATAATTAGTATTTTTCAGCTTAAATAACTAAAAATCTCCCTATGCTATATAGCCCACCAAAACTTTATACCTGGCTCCGCAGGTGCGTAATACAAGAAGTTAAGCTATAACTTTGGAACTAACAAATATTCTTTCTACTTTAAATAAAAATATAGATTTTAACCAAAAAAAAACCTACAACTATGGAGTGGCCCACAGAACTGTATGGGCTGGATTGTATTGGGCAACTAATTACAATTCAAACTGGGTTGCAATATTTAGCCCAACAAGGTTTTTATTTTTTTAAACAAATTGTTTTTTGAAATTTGATTTTATCGAAACAACCATTCTGCGCTACTCGTCAGTCGTCACCCGCACTGAAACGATGGTGTTCGTCGCAGGAATACCCGTCGGGGATCACTTCCTGGCAAACGAGCACACAGCTCCCCTGGGAGGTTGGCGCCGGTTGAGGGCTGCTGTCGGGCTTCTGCTTTCTTATCGGGCTTAGTCGGGCAAGTCTCGTCGGTCAGGTCTTGCTCGGGCAAGACTCTTCGGGCAAGACTCGTCGGGCAGTGCTGAAAGAGAAGGACAGAGTTAATTTGAAAGGTGCCTTTGTGGGGCCTTAGGTATAGGCCTTGAGGCTCACAATCAAGATTAACTTTGTAGGTGCTCAGGCGTGCCACTGCCATCTTCAGTATGGCAGATGTCGAATATATGTCAAGTTTTAGTTGTGAATACGCATATGCCCGAGAAACCGTGTTAGATATAACAGGTGCCTTTGTGGGGCCTTAGGTGTAGGCCTTGAGGCTTCCTGTCAAACTAAACCAGTACTTGGACATATCATATTTGGTTTTCATGGTTATGAAAGTCTTGTCACTATTATATTTCTGATTATCCGAGTCCGAGAAGTAGAACGAACCCAAATGGATGCCTTTGTGGGGCCTTAGGTGTAGGCCTTGAGGCTTCCCATTAGAGTTTGTTCATGTGCTCGGACAATTTAGACCGTGAAGTAGAATGAATCCAAATAGGTGCCTTTATGGGGCCTTAGGTGTAGGCCTTGAGGCTTCCTATCAGAATCCATCCATACTTAAGGGTTCTATGATAATCATGACATAATAGAAACAAAACTAAGAGGTAGGTCGATTACTTGCGCCCCAAGTAACTTCGGACTTCTCGTTTATCAAGGATTGTCGTGGATGGGTTAAGTCCACATAAAGTTCTTTTTTATGCCTTGAGGCCAATGACTTTTAAACTGATCAGATTTACATGCCCGCAGGCTTAGGACTTGGATCTGATTTGAACACTGAAGATGTATTCAAATCGGATCTAAGTACTGGGGAAGCCTTTTCATCATGATTTCGCTAGAAGCAACTTGTATATAACTGGAAGTATACAACATATTACTAGGCTTTAAAGAAAGAAAAGACAAAGACAGAGCAAAGAAGGTCGGGCAAGATTAAACCTTATCAGTTAAGGCTGATCTTCTTGCAGATCCCTATCTTTGCAGTTTTGTCAAAGGTTTGAAAGCTTAGAGAGAGAGAGAGAATACAAAAGTGAATCGATACTACAACAAGTTTGAACAAGGTAGCAGAGCTATTACAAAGGTTAGAAGAAAAGAGTATCCCGCGGGGGATAAAGGCTGGTCCCGAATGGGATGAAGGCTTGGCTGACTACAGCTTCGTTTGGAAGGCAAATCTGGCTTTGAGCAGAGTTTTGGCTTGCATTTGTTTGTTTGTTTGAGTGTCCTTGTTCCTGTCTTCTCTTCCTCATTTTATAGACGACTCGGTTTGGCTCCCTATAGCAACGGCTTTGCCCGAATGCGGTCTGAGGGTGATGACTCATCAGTTTTATTACATGTAATGCCACCATAAAGTACTTTTTGGGCTGTGCAGTCGGATCAGTCTACACCACTTGGTCCTTGGGTAGGTAGGCAAGTGGCCCTTTTCCTGCTCCCTAAGTTTCATCCGGACCTTCTGTTGGGCCGACTCCACCCTTGGGCCTAAAGTTCAGTTTTAACCCAAACAGATGGAGTCCCCAAAGCCCTACCCGCGCTCAAACCCTCTGCTATCGCTCTCCACCTTCATACACCAGCACTGCCTCCGCCTCGGCGCCGAGCTCTCCACCCGCCTTGAAGACACCAAGCGGCTAGTCGGAACCATAGCAGGCAACTTCGCGCCGGCGGCGACCAGGCGCATGCGTTCGGCGCCGGTTTCTCCTCCCTTCGCGTGGCTGGCTCAGAGCAATCACGCTCTGGCCGCTACCCTCAGCTCTGACCACGTGGCGAAGAGCCTGGCCGGGACGGCCGTATATACGGTTAGCAATTCGAACAATGAGTTCGTGCTCATCTCTGATCCCAATGAGGCCAAGTCCATTGGATTGCTTTGCTTTCGGCACGAAGAGGCCGAAGCATTCCTCGCTCAAGTTAGTATCTTTAACTTTTTTTGGAGGGAAGGATTAGTAGGATTACTAATTAGTTGCATTTAGAGATTAATTGGATGAAGGAATTAGTTGCATTTGGGTCATTGATTGGTACTTTAACAATACCAATGGTTGTTGGAAGCAATAATGATGAAGCTCAAGTGGGTGTTTCAGTTGGTAGGGGGAGGGGTGGAGCAGCTTTATCTCGGAATGGACTTGGGTACAGGGACTATTCATGCTGAATGAAGAAGAGAGTACCCTTTGTTTTTTTTTTGCTTTGAAAAGTTCCACAAACACCAACTTTTTCAATTATGTGTTATACGATGCTTGAAGAAATCTCACCTCAGCAGCCTCAAAGTGCACTGAAAGTTCGCAGTTGGAAACTAACATTTTTCTTTCACCTTGTCTGGTTGCAACTCCTTATCAACAGCTAATGTTGCATAGACGATAGAAGCATTTTCCTCGGACCGAAAAAAACTTGTTTTTCACTATAAAAGTGATAGGTTTTAGCCTAAATGAACATAAGATAAACAAGGAGTGATGGTGGAGTTTAATTATAGTGTGTGAGTTTATTGATAAATTTTAGTTTTATTATTAATTTCATCTGGTACTTGATGATAATTATGCAATAGGGTAAAAAAAATAATTAACATCTAAAATTTAAGTTGAGAGTAAAAAAAGGTTACATGGGTTTACATAAAATTTCCTAAATTTCTCTCACTATGCAATGTGAGCTCATGATTGTTTTTGTTTTTTTTTGTAGGTAATTGGGAGAAAAATGTTATTTTCACTGAGAATAAAAAAGGCAATTGGTAATAATCCGTTCATTGGGAGAAAAAGGTTATTTTGACCGAGAAGGAAAAAAGAGTTCGCATGCGGTTATACTAGATACACCAACTACTTTTTCTTTTTTCGGATATGATAATATGATAATGGAGCCATGTATTATGATTGTGTGTACCAAAACAGGAAAGAATTTATTCACATGGATCAAAAGTTTTTTTTGAGGATAATGCCCTTGTCTCTCTATGGAGAGAACTTACTTGTTTCCCTACTTATGATTAATAAACTTTTATCATCTGAACATCATTAATATGAACTATTCATTCTTTTTATCATTATCTAAAGATCATATCAACAAAAAAATATTCAATTTGGAGATCCATTAGTCCTCCTTACATGTTAAACTAATCAACGGTTTTGAAGCACATATCATCCTCATGATGAACCGTCAATTTGTTTATGCATATGAATAACTAAAAGATCTCCAAAGTAAATAATTTTTTAAGAAATGATCTTTAGATGATGGTAATAATTATAATATTCGGATAAGAAATATTCGTTAATTGTAAGTGGGAATACAAGTGAGTTCCCCAATAGAGGGACACAAGCATTATTATTATTATTATTATTATTTTAATTTTCATTATCGAAAGGAAACTTTTAAAGAAATTGAATTTTTTTAACATAATTGGTGTAAATAAACATGGCGTATGAAGTGCTTTTTGTTTTTCTTTTCTTAAGAAATGGATTGAATTATGGGTGCAGTGAGTATTTATTTATATAAAAAAGACATTGCACTAGAATTCGAGTTAGTAATCAAGTCGAGCTAGGGTTATGTGGACTAAAAATTATGGTGGATTAGCTAGTGGTATTCCGACTTCTCAGTCGGCAACGATGTTGAGCGTTTATGGTGCCGTTCCTTGTGACGGTGCTGCTGGTCCCCAGTAATATGGCTCAGGTGCTGCTATTGTTCTTCTTAGGCGTACAAGTCTCTCAAAGAAAAGGTTTCTTGTTTAATTTTTTTATATTACATAAGCATTACATACATAAGAGGGGCAACACAAGATCGCCTCCTTCCTTCGCTACAAGCCTGCAACTACTAATAACCCAATACGTACTATAATTAATTTAGCGTATACCCACATTCTAGGGCATAGTTGACAAGGTCTTTGATCTCCTCTTTAGAAATGAGCCCGTCACTGTTGGCATCTGCATGACTCAAAGCTCTCCTCGCCCTGAACCCGCCCCAACGCGACCCGAGCTCCCTGAACGCTGCCTTCAGCTCCTCTTTTGACAGCATGCCGTCGCCGTCCTTGTCAAAACTATAGAAGAGATCCACCACCTGCTCCCTAGTCCATGGAACTCTGGCTGGCTTCTTATAACCGTCGTACCTACCCATGATACTATATAGATATATAGTGATCTTGAAATTTTCTTCTGTGTTGTGTTCCACACACAAGAAAACTAAAAGGCTTGCCGTGAATTGATGAGTGACTCGAACTACATTTATATAGGGGTGCACCTGGCCACCTGGCCCTGTGGATAATAATATTATAATACAATCAGAGATCCTGTAGAATTATCAATAAATAATCCATCTCAACGAAATATCAAGCTTCCAAACCCTGTTATTAATTCTTGTTTGGATTGGACTTGGACTGTTTATCCTCCCATCACATGTCCTTCTCATGTTCTTTTATATTTTGTGATCACGGTTAAATCACGTTAATATTTTATATTAATTTTTTTATAAAAATAATAAGATAAAAAGTAATACAAATATAAAATGTTGACACGATTTAACCATAATCACAGAATATAAAAAGATACGAAGAAGGTATAGGATGAGAATGGCAGACAAGTTTGTATTAACTGTTTTGTGCGTAAAGGCAAAGCATGGAACTTTGTAGCCAGGTGACTGTGTATAGATGCTTATTTGACCGGGGTCAAAGGGAGCATCTCCACAGCAAAACTTTTGTTTAAAAATATTGTCATTTATTGTCCAATTTGACACTTTTATGCTATTTAAAAAAAAATTTACTTTTGTTGTAAACATTCCTAGAATAAGTGTGATTGTGTAAATCTTAAATTATATTTGATTATGGTTATCTTTTCCTATTACAACTTGTATTACTTGGAGAAGAAGGAATATCTTCTCTCCCTTTACTACTATAAATAAAGGCACAATTTAGGAGGGATAACAACACATACGTCCCCTACAATTCTACAAACACACATCTCTCTCCTCTCTCTCTGCCGCCGGCCCTAGTCTCTCTGTCAGATAAAAATAGACTACAACACGTTATCAGCACGCTCCTACCGCTGGGCTTAGGAATCTGACGTTGGAGATTTTTTTTCTGCATCAAACCAGTTCATCCATATCATCACGCAATCAGGTTCTTTCCAAACAACGACTTTTAACTCGATATTTTGCAAGCCCTGATAGCATGAACATTCACCATGATGCATGACTCAACTTTACGTTTAACGTATTTTAGATTCTACATAAATTGTGTATGCTTCATCACCAAAATTGCTACAATTATGTGAATTTGATATTTGTGAACTGAATCTTACATATGTACATGCATTGAAACTATTATTTGCATATGCATCAACGTAAATATGTGATTCATTAGAATTATACATGCATATAATATAATTGCATTAAAAAATTTTTTTGCGATTGGGGAATTAGGGTTCTTCGAACCCGTGTTTTTCCCGAGCCGAGAACCAATCCTGGAGACACGGCTCCAGGCCCAACACCCAGACCCGACGCCTAGCAGGTGTCGCCACCCTTGAAATCGTCAACCAACATGGCCTGCAGCCATGCCCAGTTACCCCCGACGACCTGCAGTCGTCTCTGACGAATTTTTTGTCTGCAAATTCGATTTTTTTTTAAATTACAATCGAATTTCTAGGGTTTTGACAATGAATATAGAGATTTTTTAAATCTCCGTTCACCCCCATGGTCACCATGACTCAAATCGAGTCTTCCACAAAACCCCGACTAACGCCAGAAGCGCCAGGTCCGGTGTTCTCCTCCGGCGACACACACCCAGCACTCGCTGAGGTGTTTGATCCCAAAAACCTGAGCCCCAGTGGGCTCCTGTCCCTCAGCCTACATCAGCGCCCTTTTGGGCTTGCTGCTGCTCTGCGATGTCACGGCCCAGCCCATGCCGAAAGAAAAAAAAACAAATTTTTTTTTTCTGGGCTCGCTTGCAGCGGCCCAGCCCGACAAGAAATTTTTTTTTTTGGTGCTGCACACAGCAGCCCATTCCCCTTATCCATGTCTCCCCGTGAGCTCCATGAGCCACCTGTGGGCTTTGCCTATGTTTTTAGGCCCCGAAGACTACATAAATTAATTCAATTATCATTATACAATATTTTTGCATACAATATTTGTTGCATATTTGTTTGCATATATATTTGTGTTTGCCTGCAGGAATATATGAACTTGAAGTTCATAATTACTTTGAAACCCGAAGTTTCTTATAAACATGCCTTGTTTGAAAACCTGAAGTTTTCACTTAAACATATCACCCATGAAACCCGAAGTTTTTCATGCGAAATTAAACCAATACATGTCTATTAGAATCTGTATGTTCTATTCCTATGTGAATGGATTGATTTATTTTGGATATTAAGTTTTTTTTAATAAATGAAATTATTTGAATTGATACTTGTTTTTATAAACTTTTATGCATGTGACCGAATCAAATTAATTTTTCATTCTAGGTATGACTAGTGGGAAAGTTAGTTGTCTGGCAGATAGTGCAACCACGCATACTGTTTTGCGTGAACGCATCTATTTCACTAACTTCGTACCTAAGAATGCACCTCTGACAACCCTCTCAGGCCCATCCAACCTGATCGAAGGATACGGTAAGGCACGTATAATGTTGTCCAATGGTACAATCTTAACCATTGCTGAGGCACTCTACTCTCCACGTTCCGAAAGAACGTTACTAAGTTTCAAGGACATTAGAGATAACCATTACCACGCTGAAACCCACGTAGAAAACGGAGTTGAATTTATGTGCGTAACTTCCTACGAATATGGCGAGAAGCGTATTCTAGAGAAGATGGAGTGTAACCCGAGTGGTCTGTATACTACGACCATACACCCCATAGAATGCCACTATGTGGCCGGCCCTACCATAGGGACCGCGCACGAAATTACACTTTGGCATGATCGTTTGGGACATCCTAGACGAATAGCGATGCGCCGTATCCTCAAAACTTCACACGGGCATCCACTAACCCGAAGCTTAGGTTCGATCCATGAAATTGCATGTCAAACATGTTCTATGGGAAAGCTTATTACTAAGCCTTCTTATGACAAGATTCGTTCGAATCCTCCCATTTTTCTACAACGGATTCAGGGGGACATTTGTGGATCGATTCAACCTCCCTGCGGACCATTTAGATATTTTATGGTTTTGGTTGACGCTTCTACACATTGGTCACACGTGTGCTTGTTGTCCACAAGGAACGCTGCATTCTCCAAACTGTTGGCTCAGGTTATCAAGCTCAGGGTTCACCACCCTGATTATCCGATCAAATCTATTCGATTAGATAATGCTGGAGAATTCACATCTAAAACTTTTGATGACTATTGTATGTCGGTTGGGGTTGAAGTTGAACATCCTGTACCCCATGTTCACACCCAGAACGGCCTGGCAGAGGCTTTCATTAAGCGTTTACAAATGATTGCTCGATCGTTGGTCATACGTACCAAGCTCCCGATCGCTGCTTGGGGCCATGCAATATTGCATGCAGCAAAGTTGGTCCGCCTGAGGCCTGTTGTGACACAACCATTTAATGCCCTTCAGTTGGTCACCGGATGCGAACCCGACATATCGCATCTGCGCGTTTTTGGTTGTGCGGTCTATGTGCCGATCTCGCCGCCCTTACGCACAAAAATGGGGCCTCAGCGAATGATGGGAATCTATGTCGGATATGATTCTCCTTCGATTATTCATTACTTAGAACCTTTGACAGGCGATCTATTTACCGCTCGTTTCGCGGATTGTCACTTCTATGAGACAATCTTCCCGTCGTTAGGGGGAGAGAAGAACGTCAACGTTCCTAATGAATGACGCGAATTATCGTGGATGACTCCCACTTTGTCTCATTTAGATCCCCGCACCGCTCAATCTGAAGCTGAAGTGCAGCACATATTAGATCTCCAGAGCATAGCTCAGAACATGCCAGATGCTTTCACCGATCTAGCGCGCATGACAAGATCACATATTCCAGCTGCGAATATGCCTGCAAAGATAGATGTACCAAATGTACGACGGACTACCCTCCTGGAAGCCCGGGACGCCAATTCTGGTGATCCACGTACATTAGCGGCTAGCCAATCCTCTGCCCCTACACAAAAGTGTGGCAGACCCCTTGGTTCAAAGGATTCACACCCCCGGAAGAGGAAAACCATGGCACAAGGTCCCAAAGAGTCTACCGTGAATCCGACTATCGCTTACTCATTTAACCTCTAGATTATGGAAGCGTCCTTGAAGAGACGAATCTTCCTCCCGAGAATCGTGAGATTTCGGTCTATTATGCTAGCTTAGATGATGTGTGGTGTAGAAATGAGATGATTGTCGACGATGCATTAGCATTTGCAGTAGCTACTGAGATCATGTTGAGCGATGACATTGAACCGCGTTCCGTTGATGAATGTCGACGTAGAGCTGATTGGTCAAACTGGAAACAAGCAATCCAAGTCGAACTTGATTCACTTGCGAAACGTAAGGTGTTTGGACCTGTAGTTCCTACTCCTCCACATGTGAAGCCTGTTGGCTACAAGTGGGTTTTCGTTCGGAAGCATAATGAGAAGAACGAAATTGTGCGTTACAAAGCTCGTCTTGTAGCACAAGGTTTCTCACAACGCCCCGGGATTGGCTATGACGAAACTTACTCACCCGTTATGGATGTGATTACTTTTCGATACCTTATCAGTTTGGTAGTTTCCGAAAAACTGGATATGCAGCTGATGGATGTAGTAACCACGTATCTCTATGGGGATCTTGATACGGAAATTTATATGAAAGTTCCCGAAGGACTTACATTGACTGGTTCAAATATTTCCAAACCCCGGAACACGCTCTCAATTCGGCTGAGGCGTTCACTATACGGTTTGAAACAATCCGGAAGAATGTGGTATAACCGTCTGAGTGAGTATTTGACTAGTCAGGGATATGTGAACAATGAACTATGCCCTTATGTGTTAATTAAGAAGTCACATTCCGGATTTGCGATTGTTGCAGTATATGTCGATTACATGAATCTCATCGGAACTCCTGAAGAACTCGCGAGAACTGCTTCACACCTGAAGTCGGAATTTGAGATGAAAGATCTAGGTAAGACTCGATATTGTCTCGGTCTTGAGATAGAGCATTGTTCGGATGAAATCTTAGTACATCAATCGAACTACACCCAGAAGGTGCTGCGCCGTTTTAATGAGGATAAAGCGAAGTCTTCGAGTACTCCTATGGTCGTTCGTACGCTAGATGCAAAGCGAGATCCCTTCCATCCGAAGGAGGATGATGAAGAGATTCTGGAACCTAAAGTTCCTTATCTAAGTGCGATAGGCGCTTTATTGTACTTAGCTCAATGCACTAGACCCGACATCTCCTTCGCTGTTAATCTTTTGGCAAGATACAACAATGCACCAACACGCAGACACTGGACTGGCGTGAAAGACATCTTCCGTTACCTTAAGGGTACTACGGATTTGGGCCTGTTCTATCCCTATGAATCCTCGAGTGATGCCGCACCCTATGCTCATCGGGTTGATTCTCGCCTTGTTGGTTATGCCGACGCTGGATACTTATCTGATCCGCACAAGGCGCGTTCTCAAACGGGTTATGTCTTTACCGTTGGAGGCACCGCAATATCTTGGAGGTCAACTAAACAGACCTTAGTTGCCACTTCGTCTAACCATGCTGAAATTCTCGCCTTACATGAAGCAACTCGGGAATGCTTTTGGTTGAGAGCAGTAATGGGCCATATTCGAAGCTCCTGTGATCTTCATGCCGCCATTAATGCCCCGACGACGATTTTTGAAGACAACGCAGCTTGCATCGAACAGCTCAAGAAGGGTTACATCAAAGGAGACAACACCAAGCATATTGCGCCGAAGTTCTTCTTTACACATCAACAAAAAGAGCATCAGAAGATTGAAGTCACGCAAATCCGATCACAAGACAATATGGCCGACCTCTTCACCAAATCACTACTGAAGGCGACGTTTCAGAAGCTTGTTCATGGAATTGGTATGCGTAAACTTTCTGAGTTGTAACTTTGCTATTTCTCTTTGGAATTATGTCAAACTCAGGGGGAGTATCTTCTGGATACTTGCTTGATCTTAATGTACTCTTTTTCCCTACGATTAGGAGCATTTTTCCACTGGGTTTTTGTTACCTAACTAGGTTTTAACGAGGCACCCACCTTAGGCTGGTCATATCCCTGATGACGTCCTGTAGACGTTTCTTTTGACTTTGCATTTCTCACGCATTTTTCCTTAGACTATGGATTTTGTCCCTACTCGGGTTTTTGCCATAGCCTTAGGGTTTTTTAGTGAGACTTACTACTTATGCAAGTTCCTCCCTCATTGAGAATAAGCGTTGTTCCTTGGAATCAATGCCGACGAGTCGACTTCCTCAACTTCCTCAACTTCTGCATGATGCTGAATCTACCTTAAGTATTTGCACACTCAAGGGGGAGTGTTGTAAACATTCCTAGAATAAGTGTGATTGTGTAAATCCTAAATTAGATTTGATTCTAGTTATCCTTTCCTATTACAACTTGTATTACTTGGAGGAGAAGGAATATCTTCTCTCCCTTTACTACTATAAATAAAGGCACAATGTAGGAGGGATAACAACACACATTCCCCTACAATTCTACAAACACACATCGCTCTCCTCTCTCTCTATGCCGCCGGCCCTAGTCTCTTTGTCAGATAAAAATAGACTACAACAACTTTAACTCACTTTTCAACAAACTTTTTAAGATTTATCTTTTACTATAAAATAAATCTTAGCTTTATCTTACCTTATGAAGGCCAAATTTTATTTCTAAATTCTTTACTAAACAATATTTTCAAATAAAATATGTGACATGATCGAATTTGCTAACTTGAAGAAGTAGCATTTGATCTTTTGAACATACAAGGTCAGTTGTTATTTCTTTAATTTACTAATTGGTGTCAAAGATGCATTTTTTTCTAGATGACATAACAAATCTAACTTTGCTACTTAGCTAATTGTTACCTTTCTTGGAGATGCTCATATTTATTACTAGAAGTGATAAAAGTTTATTACAGTAGAAATTCTTACCAATATGGAATTATTCGCAAAGAGTGATTGAAGGGAATACTAATCAACTTTAGGGTTTATGAAGCCTCTTGATATGGCTTAAAGGAAAATTTTTATTAGTAATATTGTAGATGATCACCAAACAATCTCCAAAGTTGTACGCATTAATTAAGGGAACTTTAATGAAAAGCACCCGGTACTGTTCACTTTAACGAAAAACCACATTTTTACACTAAAAAGTCAATCCTGGTACTATTCACTTTACCCTTTATTTTGTCCTTATCATTAAAACTCAAAGTTTTCAAGTCATTTTCATTAGTTTTCCTATTAATTAATGGATCATCATACTTCCTCAACCTCAGCAAGAAGAAAAGTCTTTATTCTGGATATGGTGTTTTTGTTATTAATATATTGTAGATGATCACCAAACAATCCCCAAAGTTGTATGCATTAATTTATGGACCGTACTTTCCTCAATCTCAGCAAACAGGAAAGTCCTTATTCTGCGTATTATATTTGTACGGTAAAATATTGTCACATTAGAGAAGAATGAGGACATTCTTCTTTATTAAAAACTAACATTTTGTCACAAACTTATACATATTATATTTGTATGGTAAAATATTATCACATTAGAGAAGAATGAGGATTTTCCTCTTTATTAAAAACTAACCTCTGGTCACAAACTTGCGTGTGGCATTTTGTTCCTTTACATACTATTATTATTTATTTATAATTTTATTCTTTTTAGTTTTGCTTTTAAATATTTTTTTATATTTTTATTTTAAAAAGTTAAAGAAAAAAGAGTGCCCACTATGTGAGTAGTTTTATTGTGTTAGTTTGGATTTTTTTTTTTATATATCTTGGAACCATTGGATGGAAGGACTCTTAATAGCATGGGGACGTGCATAGAATTTTTACAAAATGCTTGTATTATTTTTGGTAGGTTAATATTAAGATTTTTGTCACTAATACTATAGTCTAGTAGTATTCCTCTTCACTTGTGAGTAAGAGGTTTTAAGTTCAATTCACGCCAAAGATGAATTCGAACCAAACTATTATGGATAGCCCAATATGAGGCTAGCCCACTCCTCCATCCCTTATACTGTAAATAATATCGTATGTACTAAAAAAATATTAAAATTTTTATTATCATCATTATTATTACAAACGATGTTATTATTGCTATAAGATATATATAGAGGAAGGGAAGAGTCTGAACTCACGATAGAGTATGTTAAAGAATATGGCCTTATCAACTAAGACAATCCATCACTTAGGTTCGATTCTCATTAAAAATGAATTTCAACCATATTATTACTAGTCCATTGTGAGATTAAGCTCATCACCTCCGAATTAGTGTAAATAATATCGTTTGTTCAAAAAAATAAAAAATAGTTTTGAGGTCTCAATCCTAGAAAAGTACTCTAGGGATACGCCGAGGTGAAATTCTCAATACAAACAAGAAGCAAACTAGGGGACATGTAGATTGTAATAGTGGTGTCCTTATTAAGAATAAAGGGAAACATAGCATTACCTTAAAAGATCTCACATCGAATAAAAGTGAAGGATTGGTATGCATGAACTTTTGGGTATCGTTTGAAGAAATGTGAGATTCACCATAAAATAAATTGGTAATATACGGAGTAGTTCAATCTTTATAAGCCCTTGCATGGTTTGGTCTCTTACCTATGTGGAACTTTGACCTCACATTCTCATACGCCCCTCACGTGTGACATATTTTTAAGTCTAACAAGTGGACAACATAAATAGGTGACGTGGAACACATCTAGCCGTTAGGCTTCACATGTTAGTCAACCTGATACTATGAAGAAAGTTGAGATTCCACCATAAAATCAATTGGTTATCTGGGGAGTAACCCAACTTCTTATAAGCCCTTGCAAGATTCTCCTATCACTAATATGAAACTTTTTTATTTTCACATTCTCACATCTTTCACTTACAATTTGGTTTGTGAGGACAAGTGTTACTCAAAAAATATTTTAGTTTATTTAGCATTAAAATTTGATTCCTTGATCTACACCACACCATGGCATCGATAATTTTCTCAAAATATGTATTTTTTTTTTCATGACTCAACATCAAAAGTGAGATGTCTTTAACGTTATGGGCATCATATGGACGAGTAGACAACGATTACCACTACTTCAGATGCCAAATGGATAAAAAGTATGGATATGAAACGAAATAATCTACAACCCCATCATCCAAATAGTGGATATTTTCAATTATTTAAGGATAATGCTTGTGTCTCTCTATGAAATGACTTATTTGTCTCCTCACTCCACTTATGATTAACAAGTCTTTACTGTTCAAACATTATAATCGGAATCGTTCGTTCTCTTTATCATCATCTATATATCATATCTGTAAAAATCATTCAATTTGGAGATCGTTTAGTCATCTATATGTTGTAAACCAATCAATGATTTTGATAATAAGTAGTATCCTCATGATGAACCGTTTATTTGTTTTATACATATGAATGACTAAAAAATTTCTAAATTGAATAATTTTTGCAGATATGATTTTTAAATGATGATAAAAAGGATGAACAGTCTCGATTATAATATTCGTACGGTAAAAATTCAGTAATCGTCAATGGGAGGAAACACGCATTATCCATTATCTAATATACAATCTTATAAAAGAAATATTAATATGTCGATCATAACTTTATGATAAAAATGATGATAACAATCTAATCAAGTGGTAGTTAATACCTTTATCTGTTAATTGTGGATGGATAGGTCGGTTTTGACTTACATAAGGGCAGATATATAATAATTTTATGTAACGTGTTTGATATCTAATTATAACTAATTATAGGCCAACGGTAAAAGTATGAAAGTAAATATGTAACCCTCAGCCTTGTTCAGGTGCCAAAATGGCATAGTGGGATCCAACTGAGTTACATAACTCAAATAGTCTCTGGAACCCAATAGACTTATTTCACCGTTCACGTTTTGGTGCCCAAAACTGATCATTAGAAACTGCCTGTTGCCTTTCAAAAAAAAAAAAAAAAAAGAAACTGCCTGTTAAGCAACACTAGCTTGTGGTGTTCTGATTTGGTGCCTAAGAATCAATAAACACCTTTAAAAGGTGTCTATGAGGAAATACGATATAGCCACACTTCAAGAACACTGTCCTTTACCAAGATTTCTAGCGGTTAGAGATAAGGAAATAGGGGAATGATTATTCTAAATTTGCATTATTTTAAAGCGAAAACAAAACTAAATAATTAGTAATGTAGTCGTCAATCCTATATGTTTGTCATCTAAACTTCCGTGAATCTTATGAAATATAACTTTGTTTTTTCTAAGCCATAATATTAGTAAGGGTAATGCTAAGGAGACAAAACTTGTAGACAAAGTTTTAGAACTACTAGGGAGACTAAATTTGTAAACTAAATTTTGTAAACCAAATGGTTAATGATTGGATTAACTTAAGTATCAATTAACATGTTTATTTCCTATTGGTAATACATCATCTAGTTTGTAATATGGTTTAAAACTTTAAAATTTGGTCTACCTAGTATTACCCTTAGGCCATCTCCAACCAAAAGGACTAAACATAGCCCCATCCAGATTTATAGCCCTGCAAGAAATGATTTTTAGTTGAAAAAATGTTAGGTCGTATACATGTACCATCTCCAACCAAAGGGACTATGTTACTATGTTACTTCAATAATTTATTAGTTTTAAATTTGTACTTTAAATTTATTGGTTAAGCTAATTAAACTATCGTTGAATATTTTCAAACCTAGCCGTTCAAATTTGAATTAACAGTAGAAGAGATGTGCCCCAAAAATGGCTAATAGGGGGCTATACTTGGCCAGCCCGATGCCTCTTGAGCCAAATAATGGCCTAGTGGGCTTGATAGAATTATAGCTTACCCATTTATTAGACATAAATTTTAGGATAAATCATGCCATTTTTTTAGTTTTTGAACTTTTAGCCCTCCCATTTGGAGATGGCCCTAGAAAAATCAACAAGTCATTTCTTTTTGGAAGAGATTTCCGCATTTGATTATTCCCTCTTGCATCGTCCTCTTTTGTGTGGATTGAATAACTCAAATTTGCAACGTCCCCTTCCCTTAAATTTGGATCATCTTCTTCCCACTATGGGAAGATTTGGATGATTACATAGAACATAATGAATTATGATGTTGTGACATATCCATAGTTGCATTTGGTAGATATTCGATCCAATCCTTCGACTTTATTTTCTTTGTTGGTAGTAGGCCTTAATTATCTTTATCTTTGGGTAAAAGGTTTACCAACCTAGCTAATTAAATTACCATAATTAATTAGCCTTGTTTACTTTTTTCAGCCATTTGTCTCAATCTAAACATATCTCAGACTCTCACCCTTAATGAACAAGTAACGATTCTACAAAAACTGTGAATAAAAATCGATGGTAGCCTAGTAGGTCAAAAAATGCTTACTTGATCAGAATCTCATTCTGTAAAATAAGCATGGATTAGACCTAATTAATCACACTTTAGTCAACAAAAGCATACTTCCCGGAATCTCATTCCGTATTGTACCTAATTTAACTGAAAGCGAGAGTGACCCAACGCCAACAACTTAAATATTAATCAATCTACAAATATATTATAGATACGGTTCCAAGCTTTCACAAAACAAAAGTTCACTATACTATTATGGCGATTAGAAGTCACGTAAAGCATAATACCAATGATGGAGCCATGAATTATTCGGTGGGTGAGTTAAGCTAAAATCATTACTACAAAATTAAATGGTCAATTTTTTTTTTGTTGCTTACATAAAGTTATATAATAATAAATCTGAAAGTAATAAATTGAAGTAAGAAATTTGGGGTGCGTTTGTTGCACCGGACTATCTCGGACTGGATTAGCTTCAGGGACTAAGCTGAACTGGCTTAGACTAGACTAAGCTGAACTGATTTAGTGAAGCCTTTGGTGCAGTATCGGACTAAAAAGAATGATAATAACAAACTACAATACTTTATATTTTTTAATTCATATCTAATAATATTATATTAATTAATTCTATCTTTTTTTTCTTCTAATAATACTCTCCCTCTCTCTGGAAGCCTCCATCCTTTTCTTCCTCGTTCTCTCCATCCCACACTCTCCGTCCCTTTCCTTTTTTTTCTGATTAATTGCCAAAAAAAATTCTGCAAAACGAAGAATCGAGCTTCGTTTTTCTGGTTTTTGTTCATGGGATCATCGGGCTTGTCCACTGGGTCTTCCTCTTCGATTTCTCCTCCTCCGATGCTCTCAACACCCCGAGTTTCCTCTTTTTCCTCTTTCTCCCTCTTAGAGCAAAAAGTACTGGTGCTCATCCCAGTCGCCGTCGACGAAAGCTCATCCTCTCACAGCCAAGCAAAACGAACAAATCATACAATCAACAGAGCCCATGGCGCGATTTGGATTTTGGAGGTGCTGGAATGACTGATGTACGGCTGATGGAGCGACTGGGTTTCAGAGGAACAACGATTTTGTAAATTTTTTTTCTGTTTTTTGTTTCAAATTCTGGGGTTGGATGTTTTGGATTTTTTAATGTGCGAGGCAGTGAGGAAGAAGGAAATGAGAGCGGCGAAGCAGGGAGAGACGACGCGCGGAGCAACTAAGAAGAGAAAGTTACAGAGGAAGCCGTGATTTACGAGGACGCGACGGTGGTCCTGGGATGGTCCGGTGAGGTTGTCGAGCAGGGTGAGCAATTGAGCAAAGTGCTGAGGAGTCGAGCAAAGCAACGATCTTAGCAATCGGTGGCATTTGGGGGGTCTCGCTAAGATTGCCTAGCGAGCCCCGTAGTCCACACGAGTCCCTTTTAGTCCCAACACCTATCAAACATGGGACTGTAGTCCAGTCCATCCTAAGGAGGTGAAACAAACGCCCCCTTGTAGTCTCTTTTTTAGGCTTTGAGCCTTCAAACTTATAAATGAATAAAATAAGGGACCGTGTGTGGTATAGAAGCTTTATTTATTATTAATAAATTTTAGTATTAGTTAAAGTGATGAGTTTATATAATATTTATTAACTCTTTTTTTTTCCTAACGATTCAGACTTTTCATTTGCTAGATGACCTACGACAATTAAAAATAATTAAATAGACCAAATAATTAATATTTTAAAGCTTAAATAACTAAAAATCTCCCTATGCTATAGCCCACCAAAACTTTATACCTGGCTCCGCAGGTGCATAATACAAGAAGTTAAGCTATAACTTTGGAACTAACAAATATTCTTTCTACTTTAAATAAAAATATAGATTTTAACCAAAAAAAAACTACAACTATGGAGTGGGCCACCGAACTGTATGGGCTGGATTGTATTGGGCAACTAATTACAATTCAAACTGGGTTGCAATATTTAGCCCAACAAATGGTTTTTATTTTTTTAAACAAATTGTTTTTTGAAATTTGATTTTATCGAAACAACCATTCTGCGCTACTCGTCAGTCGTCACTCGCACTGAAACGATGGAGTCCCCAAAGCCCTACCCGCGCTCAAACCCTCTGCTATCGCTCTCCACCTTCATACACCAGCACTGCCTCCGCCTCGGCGCCGAGCTCTCCACCCGCCTCGAAGACACCAAGCGGCTCGCCGGAACCATAGCAGGCAACTTCGCGCCGGCGGCGAGCAGGCGCATGCGCTCGGCGCCGGTTTCTCCTCCCTTCGCGTGGCTGGCTCAGAGTAATCACGCTCTGGCCGCTACCCTCAGCTCTGACCACGTGGCGAAGAGCCTGGCCGGGACGGCCGTATATACGGTTAGCAATTCGAACAATGAGTTCGTGCTCATCTCTGATCCCAATGAGGCCAAGTCCATTGGATTGCTTTGCTTTCGGCACGAAGATGCCGAAGCATTCCTCGCTCAAGTTAGTATCTTTAACTTTTTTTGGAGGGAAAGATTAGTAGGATTACTAATTAGTTGCATTTAGAGATTAATTGGATGGAGGAATTAGTTGCATTTGGGTCATTGATTGGTAATTTAACGCTTTGCTTGATTTTTGACCAAAAAAAGTTGCATTTAGTTAAATTGGGACTGTTGTGAAGTCAGTTATTCGGAATGTGTTATGTGTGTTTGGATTTTCAGCTGGTTTTGTGTTTGAGTGATTCAGGTTCGATCGAGGAGAGAATTACGAAGTGCGGCTAAAGTTGTCCCGATTACTCTTGACCAGGTGACTTGGTAGAAAATGAAAAACAAGTAGCAGATATTTCCATATTATTACATTGCCTGTGAACTTGCAAAGTAATCGTTTTTAGGCTAGAATTTGGTGTCCTGAGTAATTTCAGTAGTTGAAGAAGTGGGGATAAAACATGTGAGTGGCGAAAATTTGAGGAAGGTTCCATCTAGTGGACAGCATAATCTATATGGCCTCACAAAGTTATGGTGGCCATATGACGTGTTTTTCGCTTCCAGTGTAACGAGGGCTATTGCTCTACTTTATAAATTCCCACATTACTGGTTGCCTTAAACTTAGATAATATGTACAATGCTAGATCCATACTACTTAGCGTTCCTCATTTGCTATGTATCTTGTAGGTGTACATGCTGAAGGTTGAAGGAATTGCATTCAGGTTTCTGCCTGACCCAGTTCAAATAAGGAATGCACTTGAGGTTGGTTTCTCTGGTGTTTAGTGTTTTGGTTCATTTTGTATTTGCTTCTTAAGTGAGAGGAATTTGTATTTTTTTTTTCCAATTCTTATGGACTTGTGCTATAGTATACAGGACATCTTTCTTTTTAAGAAATTATCTTCAGAAGAAAATCTAGGAATAACTGTCATATATGCTCCATATCGACACTTCCGAATATTAATTTTCTAGACATCCAGTACATAGTGGGAATATGCAGCTTTGATGAAATGGATATTTTGCAACATGTTATACTGTGTTTGATCAGACCTACTGTTTGTCCTTACAATTTGACTGTATGATATGGCTTTACAATTTCATTTCTGAAACAATTAAGAGTGGCTCACTGTCATATATTCTGTGTTGTAGCTCAAATCCGCTGACAGGAGTGCATTTGATGGAGTTCCTGTTTTTCAGGTAGAATACTCTATTTGTTGATTATTAATGGTCTTATTAGATAATTTAGGTTGCAGGAGTACTTCAAAACATGCTAACTTTTGGGTAGGATGGTCCAGGAGATGAACACCTCCAACTTCGTACTGTATTATATGGATGACGGTAGTAATTCAAGCATGAGTAGTGCATTTACGTTGCATATTAACAAAATTTAAGTTTAGTATATTGCCTGACTTTATATGCTCATTTTAAGTGACTAATTTCTGTTCCTAGCTCTAGTGCAATTTCTGGGAATTATCTGGGTGATCCTCGTGCGGTAGAACTTATTGTTGTGCCTGCTTGTGTATTACTATTCCAATTCATTTTATGAGGAATTTGTGTTTACAGTCCGACCTTCTGGTTATGAAGAAGAAAAACAAGCGTTACTGCCCAATATATTTCACCAAGGTAGGTTGAAGGCCTTGATCCCTTGTTGACGTGTTTCTTTGTCAAATAACTTGCTTTTATGAGATTGATTAGCCATTGTTTAATTTTGTTTCCACGGCGCAGGAAGATATTGAAAAAGAATTGTCAAAGGTATCCAGAGCATCCAGAGGACCAGGGGTTTCTCAACATATAATGGTAATATATAATCTGCCCTCAATACTTCATGTTCTTTA
The DNA here is from genome assembly GCF_042453785.1 of Malus domestica. Classification (NCBI taxonomy): domain Eukaryota; kingdom Viridiplantae; phylum Streptophyta; class Magnoliopsida; order Rosales; family Rosaceae; genus Malus; species Malus domestica. The sequence continues at coordinate 8,049,105 of NC_091668.1, forward strand.
AAATAAAAATGTGGATGTGCAAAAACTTTCATGAGAGTGGTAAAATAGGACCAAAAAAATGTCTCCTCAAGAATGAAATTCTAAATTATAGTCCCGTCCTGTTTTGTTACATTATTGCGTTCTCATCATTTCATTAAATGTTTCAATAGGTTGGCAGTTTGGAAGATGTTTTGAGAAAAATGGAGGTATTTGGTCTTGTTACTGTGAGAATTATATTAATTCGTAGGCTCCTAATCTCTAGTATTTTTTGTTGAAAGAATTTCAATGTTAATGCAGTCAAGTGAAAAGAATTCAGGCTGGGAAGACCTGATTTTCATTCCACCGGGAAAAAGCTATTCGCAGCACATTCAAGATGTGGTGAAACCCTGAAGCATACAAAGCCCATCTTCAACTAACCATACAAGGATTTAAATTAGCAGTGAGTCCCTTGCATGTTTCAGAAGGTTCATATATAAAGCAGGTCAGCCATCCTACTCACGCCTGCCTCTTTCTTTTCCCTTGTAGCTGGTCAATAATGTGCAAGGAAAACCCTAGCTTGATAGAGAACATGGCAGAATGGAACAATCCGAATATGTTTTTGCCCAAGGTCAGTGAATTGCCAACTGTGGACGCTAGTGGAAAATCAGTCGAGAAATTTGATATCATTGTTCTCTAGAGAGTGTATCAATGTTTCTGGTATCGTAGAGGGGTTAGAGTATTCAACTATTTAAACACCGTGTTGCTCCCCAAATCCCGTGTAACACATGTTGAAAGGCCACACTAAATTATATGGAAGTGCTATGACAGGAACACTATATTGTGTAGTATCTTGTAAGATGACGTTGTTTCGGGTGGTACTTTAAGGATCACCATAAGTTCCAAATTTTTAAGCCATACCCCATGTATTTTTTTCCTTCCAAAGAAGTAATAATGCAGATTGAGAAATAGTTTGCCGCAAAGAAATGTTAACCACCAAACCCCAAACCAACCAATGTAAGCTTGACTAACCTGCTATTGAAAAACACTACGCGGCAAGAAAATTTTGGAGGCAGGTTTAATTTTATATGAGAATTTGGTGTTGGGGTTTTGTTTGTTTATGTGGATTTGATGATGGGTTGTTGAATTCTTGTGCGGGTTTAGTTTCTGTAAATTGGAATTTTATGTTCAGGAGTGGTTGTGAAGGAAAAGCATGATAAATATGTCCTATTTTTTTCTTAATTGAGATTAAATTAATCAATTTTTAATAATATTAAATATATGTACCAACTATTCAATTGTTAGTTGAATTTGGTATAGTGATTGATTGGATTAGAGTTGGTTGGATAATTCACTATGTTTAAAGTATATTCAGGGATAAAATGTAGAAAATTGATTACTGCTGAGGGAAACTTATCCCATTCAGTCTGCACAAAATAGTAGGATTATAGGTTTTCTTTCATGTCCAATCCCTCCAAACTGCTTGAAATGAAAATTCATCTCATCATGCATACCTACAGGCATGTTTGGTGGGATGGTTGGAATAGTTTGTGGCCAATTAAAATGGATTTGAGTCCAGTTCTTTATTTGTTGTGTCAAAATGTGAGATTGACATTATTGACTTGATGAGTTATGAATTCACAAATAGAGTTAGTTATCTAATCTATTCTTGTACATAAGTTATAAGTTGTGTCCCCGACAATTCAATCATATGCATAAGACTCAATTTTACCTTGCCCACCAAACGGCAACGGACCCTCAATTACATAAATTTATCAAATCTAATTCAATTCTTCCAAGGGGGTCTGAGCCATCAGCAAGAAACCACTTTAAAAGTGCTAGAATTCTAACCTTGTGTTAGGACTTATTGTCCAAAAAATAAATTTAGGCACCAAATGAGCTTTAAAACAGTAACACACTCTTGAAAATTTTCCTCAAGGCCCCATCTTTCAGTTGGTCCCAAGTCAAGATGTTAACATTTAATTAAAAAAATAAAGTGTGATGGTTTACCACCCGATAGGTCATGTCCTCTAATCATTTCATGAACCATGATGTACTGATATCTAACCTAAAGCATATTTATAAGTTATAAATCAATTGCATTTTATTAAGAGTGAGAAAATAATGAGAAAAATGATTGTATATTATAAATATAGGTGCAACCTCACAATTTCGTAAGGGGTAAAATCGACATTTCATTGCATGAAAGAAGATGACAGGCCAACCATTTGGTTGTTGAAGATGGAGGGCCGGCTGCTTGCTTGAAGATTTCTGGATCGGATACCTTTGTGTTCACATAAAAGCACCGACATTGCCATTCGTCACCCCTGCCTCACAGTCTATTGCTTTTATTTAACGGGAAGATAAGACAATTTATAAACAAAAAGGGTTATTAAGGAAATATATCTTCCAGGCTTGGTTTTGTTTTCTTCAAAGTTATGGGCAACTGCTTCTAGCGTCAATTCAAACAAACTTAATTGAAATGTACATGTAGCGTATTTTATCATATTTATCATATATACTGTTGGCATGTCATGTTATTAAGATTTGACTTTACGATCTTACATTTCGATGTTATTCCATTTATAATCAACAAAACTTGATATAAAGAAAGTAATTCTGGAAGAAGTAATTGTCATTAACAATAAGTATTAGCATCATGGAACAACTATAAGGAAGAAGCAAAGCTTTCTGTGCTCCGAACTTGTTTGTTGTTGTCTGCGACGGGAAGGAAGTCCAAAACAAGGAAGCGACACTTGGCGCTTTTTAAATAGTTTTCTTTCTTTGAGATTTACTCTAATTTCGCTGTCTTTAGTTCTCTAACCACTGCAGCTAACTTCATGACACGAAACACACATATTTAATAATCCCCCGTGATTAACAAGTGTTTATGTTAATCTAATCTAATCGTAGAGAGAGAGAGAGAGAAAGCATATATATGCAGAGAGTCCCGAAAAGATGATGGAAGGATATGCTGGTCTTAAAAAGATGATGAAGGCCACACCTTCTAAAGCTGCTTTGGTGATTCGAATCAACTTGGTTTTTATTGCTTTCTTTTTCATGGTGTATGCTGCCCTTCTTCTCCAGCCATCCTCCTCCATATACTATGAGAATGCAGCTTCTCTTATTAGGTGCTCATTGCTAGAGTGCCATCACAAGGTAAGGTGAGCTCTTTTTTTTTTTTTTTTTTTTAACAGGAGATATTCGTGTTACTTCATTTGCACTGGCTTGTACACAAATGTACGCGAGTCCTTTCACAAATGATCTAATGATTCGACCATTTTCTAGTAGTTCACACGATTGCACAAATATTCATCACTTGCGCATTTAGTAATCATCATTTTGGTAGTAATTAACAACTGATTTTGTTCTTTGGTATTTTTATGTATTTGTTTAAACATAAAAAGGATTTTTTTTTTTTTTTTTTGTGTGAGTAGGTGGACAATGGAGCTAAGATCAAGGAGCCTGTATTGGAGGAGATTAAAGACAATAAATCAAGGCCTAAAGCCAATATGAGCAAGCTAGAGGTGCCAAGCTTTTTGAATGAAACAATGGGAAAAGGGATGAAAATTGGCATGGTAAATATGGATGAGAATGATTTGAGTGAATGGGATAAGTATGGAAAGACCATTCCAATCCGTTTCGATCAGGTTTCAGATAACTTCAAATGGGATGATTTATTTCCTGAGTGGATCGACGAAGAAGAAGAGAGTGACGTCCCAACTTGCCCGGAGATACCAATGCCAGATTTCCAAATTTACGAGAAGATGGACATGGTGGTTGCCAAATTGCCGTGCAAGTATCCAGAAGAAGGGTGGAGGAGGGAGGTGTTTAGGCTCCAAGTTCATCTTATAGCGGCTAATTTGGCAGTGAGGAAAGGAAGGAGGGATTGGAATAGGAAGACAACTAAAGTGGTGTTTTGGAGCACGTGTAGGCCAATGCTCGAAATATTTAGGTGTAAAGATTTGGTGAAACAGGAAGGGGATTGGTGGTTGTTTGAGCCAGATACGGCTAGGTTGCGGCAAAAGGTATCATTGCCAATTGGCACTTGCAATTTGGCTTTGCCTCTATGGGGACAACAAGGTATGCTTTTAAATTCTGCCATAAACCCTTGAAATTTAATCGGTCGTACAATTATATGTCTATTTTCTTTTTTCAAATAAATTAATTAATATGTGATTAGAGAAATAACTACGTAATTGTACACCACTAACAATTGAGTATAAAGTTAAAAAGAGCTATTACGAGATTTTGAAATATAGTCAAAAATTTGTTAACTTGATTAACAGAACAAACATAACGTGGTGTATGCTTACCGCCCTAGTTATCACCGTTAGATGAGGTTGAATTTTGAGATTCGTGTAGTGGATAAGCACAAATCTCAATATTCAAACTCATCTAACGGTGATAAATAGGGTGGTGAACTTACACTACACTAAATGGTGGTGAGCAAAAATGCACTCGAAAAACCTATGACAAAAGTATAATTAACATTGATAGTAAATGTCGTCCAAATATATTACTAGACGATTATAATTTGTATTAATGAGAATTTAATATTGTTACAGGAATAGATCAAGTGTATGATCTGACAAAAATTCGAAGCACAACAAACAAACCCAAACGAGAAGCCTACGTCACAGTCCTCCACTCCTCCGACATGTACGTTTGTGGCGCTATAACCCTAGCGAGGAGTCTACTCAAAACCGGCACCAAACGCGACCTTGTCCTCCTCCTAGACAACTCCATCTCCGCCCCCAAGCGTGAAGCTCTCTCAGCCGCCGGCTGGAAGCTCCACGTCATTGAACGAATCAGAAACCCTAGAGCTGAAAATGGTACCTACAACGAGTACAACTACAGCAAGTTCCGACTATGGCAGCTCACTGAATATGATAAAATCATCTTTATCGACGCCGACATTATCGTCCTCCGAAACCTCGACCTTCTCTTCCACTTCCCACAAATGTCAGCCACCGGCAACGACGTTTACATCTTCAACTCCGGCATCATGGTCATCGAGCCCTCCAACTGCACATTCCAGTTTTTGATGGACCACCGAAGCGACATTGTTTCGTACAACGGTGGCGATCAGGGCTACCTCAACGAGGTCTTCGTGTGGTGGCACCGGCTGCCGCGGAGGGTGAACTTTTTGAAGAATTTTTGGGCGAACACGACAAGCGAGAGGACGGTTAAGGATGAGCTATTTGGGGCGGACCCACCGAAGCTCTATACAATACATTACTTGGGATGGAAGCCATGGCTTTGTTATAGGGATTATGATTGCAATTGGGATGTGGCGGACCAACTTGTCTACGCTAGTGACGTAGCGCACGAGCGGTGGTGGAGGTTTCACGACGGCATGGAGGAGGGGTTGCAGAAGTTTTGTGGGCTGACGAAGATAAGGAAGAATGATCTGAACTGGGAACGAAGAAAGGCGAGAAAGTTAGGGTTTCCGAATGGGCATTGGAAGATCAAAATCAAAGACCCTAGACAGAAACACGTGGTGGCATAGAAGAATCTGTATGTTATTAATTGTTTTGGATTCATATTAATTTTTCTTGTCATTTTTGTTTTTGTTATAGAAGTATCATAGAAGTCGGTTTCATAATAACCGGACTATATGTACATTATGCATATACTCATGGGATAAGATGTTTTCTTTTTAACTTGTAATTATGTTTTATAAAAACAAGAACGAGATGCCAGCGTGACAATTTCACATAGATGAGATATATAATAATTTATAGCTTTTGGCTTAGAGAGATATGGGTAAACGCTATGGTATGGCATTATATTTGCTAATTGATAAAGACAAGTAAGCGAGCTTAATTGAGGGACACGTTAATTTGTTAGGGAACTAGTGATTTGGAAACGTTAAAACCCGGTGTGTTTTTTTTTTTTTTTTGTCAAACAATAGATTTTGTTATATTAGATCTTAGATTAGCCACCGGCGGAGTTTGAACTCACGCCGTCATACAAGGGTTCAACACATTTCCACCAATGTGGTTAAACTGTTGTTATTTTAGTGTTTTGTTCTTATAAAACCCGTGCCCATTATTTACTTTTATCAGTTTACTTCGTCAAATAGATGTTTTAACGATTTGATTTGTCAACTTATGGGTTATTCATGGTTTATTAAGTGCTAACAGTGATTAAGCAAACTCTGGTAATATTTTCTTGTAAGTTGGTCACTATCTGTCATTAAGACTTAAGAGCAAACGTTAAGAGAAAAGACTCATTAATCCGATCGGGATCGTGTAATGTAATGTAAGGCAAGGATATATGATTGATCGGGTGTGATAGGGAAAGGATACGATGGTGAAAGATTGGTTGAGCAAAAGTAAGTAGGTGTACCAACTAAATTGATTAAGGACCATCACGTATGAATGTATAACTGGAAATTTATTGGCACAAAGAAACAAAATTCTTTCAAAACAAAATAGTAAAGACTAAATACGGTTTAATAATTTAATCAAATAACATTAAGTGACTTAAGTCTTAATTAAGTTACATATGATCAGCAACGATGAACAGTATCTTCAGGAGAGGTAGAAATAATGACGTTTTTGTGTTGTATTTTTTCTCTTTTACCCCTCTCCTCACAACGAAAGAAGAGATTTTGTTGTGGAACCGGGAAATATATTCATGTATTTAAGAATTTCGTCCAACACACTATAATTAAATGGTTATATGATGAGTGGAAGGATCTAGGGATGGGCAAGAGTTATGGCGGGCGGATAACCGCGGTTATTTACCTATAACCGTTTATACTCATACCCGCATAACCGTTTACCCGTTGGGTAATTGCCTAAACGGTTATACCCATACCCATAAACGTTTATAAACGGTTAACCATACCTATAACCGCATACCTATTTAACTGTAACCGTTTAATACCCGTTTATCTTTTTTAACCCATTTATCTTCTTCTTCTTTTTTGTACCATTACCCCTTTTTCACCCGTCTACGTGTTTTTTAACAACTTGAAAATTAAAAAAAAAATTGTCATAATTTTTTTTTTTTGACAATTAAACACCGTTATAGGTACATTCATCATACATTTCCCTATTTTAATTTTTTAAGTCCTTATATCATTCCAATAATTGAAATAATAGTTTATAGACGATATTTTTAACTATTACCAATGAAGGTAAATATAATATTTGCTAAGTATTATTGGGTTACAAAAATTGTTTAGAAGACATTTCTGTCAAAGCATTTTTGTCAATTTCACAGTTACCCACAAGGAATTTAAATTAATTTGGCCAATTCCTTGATGATGAGAATCACATTTCTGTAGCAATGTTATTGAGAGAAAGATCGATGAATTCCTTGCTAATTTATTGGGTGCTAAGTATTATTGGATCGAGAACATGGTTTGTGTTAGTTTTACATATATAAAATAAATGGGTAATACCCATAACCGCCCATTTAAATTTCGCGGGTAAACGGTTATACCCATAACCGTTTATTTATCTAAACGGTTACCCATAACCGTAACCGTTTAATTTAAATGGGCAGGTAACTGTGGTTACCCATAACCAATGGGTATTTGCCCATTCCTAGACGGATCCATCTATTTTTTAATATTTTTTTAACAACTAATATGATGAGAGAAATTCTTTTGTAACTAAAGACACTAGGTGCAAGAATTTATCGGACAAGTAATATACTTTTTAAACACGTGATAAATATTTAATGAACAAGAGAACCACTGAAATTATACTTTGATTGCAAAAGACAATCTCACCGACTATGAGAGTGTTTCTAATTGAAAAACTAGAGCCTGTGGGTTGCTAAAATCAGTTCTGTTCAACACCTATCAGGAACACTATGGAGCATTATGAGCAAACTAAACATTGTGTAGAAATTGTATTATAAATTTAGCAAGGGGGTGTTATTGGATAATCTCTTTTGTGGTCAACTGGATCAGTAAGATTTACATATAAACTTATCACACAACTTGATGGGCTGAAGCAATGTAAAAACGGATAATCCCAAGTTATTCTCAAGATCCGTAGCATCATGTAGTAAAGCTTGTATATGCATTCATCCCAAGATAATCTCATGAAAATTAAATTACCGACCAAAAACACACTAGTAAGTATTTTATATTCTCGCTTTATGACCACACACGCTAGTAAGTACCTTATATTCTCATGAGGAGACGTTATAACGTTTCGCTACCTTATCAGTTTGGTAATTTTCCAAAAACTAAATATGTAGCTTATGGACCTGGTAACCGCATATCTATATGGATGCATTGATACAAAAATCTATATGAATGTTCCCAAAGAACTTACATTGACTAGGTCAAATAGTTAGATCAAGAATACCCTCTCAATTAGGTTGAGGCGTCTTTTCTACGGATTAAAACAATATGGAGGATGTGATATATCTGTCTGAATGAGAATTTGATTAGTCAGGGTTATGTGAACAATGAACTATGCTCATGCGTGTTTATTAAGAACTCACATTCCTGATTTGTGATAGTTGCAGTTTATGTCGATTACATGAATCTCATTGTAACTCCCGAAAAGTTTGAGAAAACTACCGTGCACTTGAAGTCGGAACTTGAGATGAAAGATTTTGGAAAAACTCGACACTGTCTCGGGATGGAGTTCAAGCATTATTTGGATGGTATTCCGGTTCATCAATCGAACTACACTTAGAAAGTATTAAGATACTTCAATGAGGATAAAATTAAACCTTTGAGTACTCCTATGGTCGTTCGGATGCTAGATGCAAAATGAGATCCTTTTTGTTCTAAAGAGGATGAGAAAGAGGCTTGAGCCTGAAGTTCCAGACCTCAATGCAATCTGCGCTTCATTTTACTTAGCTCAGTGCACTAAAATGGACATGTCCTTTTTTGTTAATCTTTTAACAAGATATAGCAACACACCTGCATGTAGACATTAGGCTGGTTAAACATCTTTTGTTACCTCAAATGTACTACGAATTTGGGTTTTTTTTTACCCTTATGCGACCTCGAGCGTCATCGCCCCTCAGTCATCGAGTTAAGTCTTGCTTTGCTGGTTATGCTAATGTAGGTTACTTATTTGACCCACAAAAGGCACGTTGTCAAATGGATTATGTTTTACTGTTTGAGACATTGCAATATCTTGAAGGTCAACAAAATAGACCTTAGTTGTGGTTTCTTCGAACCATGCTGAAATTCTCGCCCTACTAAACCTATACATAAATGCTTCTAGCTGAGAACCGTTATGGAACATATTCAAAGCAACAATGATTTAGAAGATAGCGTTGCATGTATCAACCAGATTAAGAAAGGATACATCAAATGCTACAACACCAAGTGTTGATGCACAAAACTGGAGGAGTCTTGGAACAACGTAAATCCGACCGTGAATCTGCAAGAAAGTAAAGAACACAAGATGTATCGTGGTTCACCCCAATGTTTGGGCTACATCCATACTGATGTTGATATTGTTTCACTCTGAATGGTGAATATACAAAAAGGCTAGAGGTAGTGTGCTATCTAGCCTATTTTCTGTGTGCTCTCTTCCCATGGCCTAAAACTTGACCTGCTAAATGAGGAGAGTAAGGAGTCCTTTTATAAAATAAGGGCTCCTTACTTATTACATATTTACCCTTTCATTTATTACATAATTACATTTGAGTCCCCCGAGTATTTATACGAGGTCTAAATACGGAGGCCCTAAGTATGGTACAAACAGTAGTCCCCCAAGTCTTCAGTCAAAAGAGTCTTTTGGCTGGAGACTTGAAATTCAGTCCATGTGTGGGCCGAAGTAACTAGATGTCGTCTAGAACTGAATACTCTATAGGAGGCGGTGCTCAATGTGAAATGATGCTCAACTAGAAGTAGCACATGTTGCGAGGCTGCTCAGCTTGTGGCTTATGTTTGCCTTGGTTGGCTCGGCTTGTGGCGTTGAATGTGAGAGAGTCCCTTTTATAGAATAAGGGCTCACTCCTCAATACATAAATGATGGGCTAGAGTGATGCTTGCGACGATGTGGTTGCTCAGCAGGCGGAGATACTCTCTAATGATGGTGAGGCAGTCTCTTTTATAGAATAAAGGCTCGCACCTTAATACATAAGTGATGGGTTAGGAGTGATGCTCGCGACGAGGCAGTTGCTCAGCTGGCGGCGATGCTCTCTAATGATGGTGAGGGAGTCCCTTTTATAGAATAAGGGTTCGCTCTTCAATACATAAGTAATGGGCTAAGAGTCTCTCTCTAATGAATGTGAGGGAGTCCCTTTTATAAAATAAAGATTTGCTCCTCAATACATGAATAGTGGGTGCTCTCTAATAAAAGTGAGGGAGTCCCTTTTATAGAATAAGGATTCACTCCTCAGTTCATAAATAATGGGCTAAGTCCCCCAAGTATTTTTCATGAGGCCAAGTTGCGGAAGCCCAATATATGGTACATAGTGTAGTCCCCTAAGTCTCCAGCCAACAAGTCTTCAGTCAATATAGTCTGTTGGCTAGAGACTTCAAATTCAATCCATGTATGGGCCGAAGTGACAGTTGTTCGGATGCGGTCTTTGTATACCATGCACTGAAGCTTTGAAAGTGAAACTTTAAAGCTGGAGCTCTGTAAATGAAGCTTTTGAAGCTGATTGACATGAGTGATGCTCATGAATGTTTATGTTGATTGACATGAGTGATGCTTATGAATGTTGACATGAGTGATGCTCATGAATGTTTATGTATGATTGACATGTGTGATGCTCATGAATGTTTATGTATGATTGACATGAGTGATGCTCATGTATAATTTTGGAGTACTGGACGTACTTTTAATCACCTGGTTGGTGATAATAGTGGCAGACTGCCGAATAATTTTGGAGTACTAGATGTACTTTTGATCACCTGGTTGGCGATAATAGTGGCAGGCTACCGAATAATTTTGGAGTACTGGACGTACTTTTGGTCACCTGGTTGGTGATAATAGCGGCAGGCTGCCGAATAATTTTGGAGTACTAGACGTACTTTTGATCACCAGGTTGGTGATAATAGAGAGTGAACCTTAAGTGGAGGGATGTAGGTTGGAGTTTGAAGCCATAGGACCTGGCTTTTTTGGGCATATGGCCCTTCGTCCTCCCTATAACATTCCAGCCCATTATTTTGGGCTTGCCGACAGTTTGCTATTTTTTTTTTTTTTTTTTGCATTGCTAGTTGCGCACTTGTATACAGCCTTATGCCAGAAATCTCATCACGTGTGATCAGACATAAAGTGACCATGGTCCCTGTAAATGCCCATTTCAAGAATAATGGGTCCATTTTTCAGAGCAATCTCCTTTGCAGATTTGCATACCTGCTTTACAGCCAACACATCTATAGTTTTTCCATGTAGGTGGTCGACAAAAGCAATCCATGTGGGTGGTCGACTAAAGCCATCCAGACTCATCATTTCTGATGGCATCACCGACAGAAATGGTTCGAGGAGGTTGAAGGTGACGGTGACGTGTGGGACCAATCGACTACTAGTGATGCCCATGTCATGATGACTGGGCGTGGCTGGAAAATGGTGGGGATAACCATCGACTACTAACATCAACAGAAAATGTTAAGTGAGGTTGATGGTAGTCCTCTGCAACGCGTTTAGTGAGGTTGATGGTGTACTCCCTGGTAATGACCTCCTCCTTTCTCCCCTTGCCACGACCATTCTCCGCCATTGTTAAAGCTCTGAGCTCACATCCGCCTTCCTGCTGCAATGAACTTGGTGTCCGCCGGAAATGGATCTGGTGGGTGTGCTGAGTGATTTAGCGGGTGAGGCGGTGATCTGTGCCCTTTCGGTAAAGCTTCTTCATGGTTCAATTGTTGCAGAGAACAAGGTCGTTTGGGAATAGCCGGCACTGAGGTTCCGTAATTGGAGAGAAGTGAGAGGAGCTTCGACACTCGGGCATCGGGAGAGAGAAATTGGTCGGCAGATTTGATACAAATGGGAGATTTGAAAGCTCTAGAGAGCCTGCGAGTGTTGGAGATCACTTTCATGGCTTTGGAGGACCGAATCGAGGCCGAGTTTGAGGCTTTAATTGAACTCGGCGAGTTTTAAGAGAAAAAGAGAGAGCGTTAAAGCCCAGACACTGAACGATCAGGGTTTAGAGGGAAGAGGGCGGAAGAGATAAGAGCTTGTATTTGTGCAACGGCGGTGCTTAGTTGTTTCTGTCAAACTTTGTTTATCTCTGGATGGATCTGTCACTCTTGGTAGATTGACTTCTTTATGACAGCAGAATTCTGAACAGTGTTGTCAGAGGCCGAGTCGACTCGGTCCGAGTTGGACTCGTTGTCGGGAAAACCAGCGGTGGATGAGCTCGGAGAAGCGGTGGACTATGCTCGGAGAAGCAAGCTGTCATCTGGCGACTGGGATTGAGCACGGCTAGGTCTTCCCAAGCTGCAGCTGCAGGCGAGGACAACATATGCTACTGCATATGGTAGAAAACTAATCCCTGTATGACCTTGCAAAGTTCTGCAGCATACGAGATTGGTGGGGCCAAATGTGACCGGAGTCTTCCCCTGTGACCTTGTATACCCAGCCACATCTATGTCGAGCAAGGAAGCGCGCTTCTACTTCAACTGCTATCTGAGCGAGTTGACGGTGTCACTCACTGCCACGTGGTGCTCTTTAAGCTCCACTACTGACATTGCATTTCTTAGGATTTTTGCTACCTAATGAGATTTTAACAAGGCACCCATCATGGACTATTCATTCATTTGGGTGTGCTTTACTTGCATTCTAAAGGTGTTTTGTTTTGACTTAATGCAAGTTCTCATTTTCTCCTTAGGCTATGTGTTTTTACTCTACCTTGGATTTTACCATAGTGAGATTTTGTGAATTCTACTACTTATATATGCATTCTTCTATTTTTTTAGACTCTCATCCACTTATTGTGTCGGTAACCTCATCAATTGTTCTTGCTACATCGCTGAAGACTTGGTGCAACCTTTGTTTGAGTATTTACACACTCAAGGAGAAGTGTTGCAGTCCTAATTAATTTAGTTATGGGTGTGATTATGTAAGTTCTTATGGGATTGTATAGTATCTTTTAGATAGTGTCCTATTTAAAAAGTATTACTTGACAGGCAAGGATTCTTCATTCTTACTACAATAAATAAAAGCACAATAGGGTGAAATAATGATGTGAAAATTAACTTGACACACAAATTAAACCCTATTGATGACAATTGTAGTATTAAGCAAGTATGGATCGTTCTAGACCGAGGATTAACCAGGGATGCTAATCAACATAAATAAGACTCAAAAACACTAAACTAGACTCTATAGACTCAAAACTGACTTAAAACACTTAAAACAGCAACAAACAATAAAAAAGACTCAATTCTAGACCTAACAAGTGATTTGGACGAAAATAAGACTTAACTTGACTCAAAAGACTAAAAGAAAACAGATTATGACTCAACTAACAAGACTTAATGAATGGGGGATTGTTTTTGACGAATTTAAAACTTAAAACAGATACTTTGCATAAAACACTTAATAAAATGAATTTGATGAATTGGAAAGGGTGAAAGGCTAGTTAGAGGGTCCTTCTCCATACATGACATATGCAAACATAAACCAATTTCCAGTATTGTTTCTTTAGACTATGAATGACAACACCCCAAGTTAACCGTGACAGCACAAATTAACCATCAGATTCTCCTTATTTCATTGAATTGGACGGGATACGCATCACAACCAAATTATCATTATCAAGTCCCCTAACTATGGAATACGCATGATAAAGACACATATCAAAGGTCATTAAGTTCTTTGAAAATCATAAGTATTGATGAGGCATTCGTAACTATGAAAAACATGATAGTCCTGCCAAGGATTTTACTTAACATGATTGTGACTAGCAACCTTTACTACTTGTGAATATAAGTTCATAACGGTTAGGTGAAAATCCCTTATACTCTAGCATCAAATTTATGCATGCAAACTAAGTATGCATCCTCAATCAACATACATAAACAAGTTTTAATAACTCAGATAAGCAAATCACATTCAAGACTTTTGAAACAATAACTGGATGTAATCAATTCATGTAAAGCATATAATCATGGCTTCAAATTCACCTCCAACTAAAAAGAGATTAGTTCCTCATGTCTTTAAAAACTGAAAATAACATTAAATTATTGCAATTAAAGGATAGAAAACACCTAAGAAAGCTCCAGCAATCCTATGTTGAATGACAAGGCATGGCAAAGGGCTCATTCTCCTTGAAAAGCCACGGCACAATGAGGTGTGTATGGTGAATGGTGTAGAAAAATATGGTAGAGGGTGGTGGTTTGAATTGTGGCAGAAAATATGTATTTATAAGGAGAAAAGGCACAGCAAAAAGGGTTGAATTAGGACTCCAAATTAGCAAAGAACAAGGACAATTCTCATTAGATTCCAAGGATGAAAAGGAGTAGGAAATTCGTCAGATTTCTAGGGGGAAGAAGGATCAGGTTATTTGCATTATTTTAGGGCTTCTTGACACACCCCGTCCCGAAGGAGGGCATGCTGGCCGTCACGTGAGAGTGACGTGACCATTTGCACAGTACGGAAGCTTTAAGATACAATTTATAAGTTGATACACCCGAAGGTGAGTCCTAATTTTGTCCAATCTGTCAGAACACCGTCGAATTCCTCGTAGTCACCACACCTTTGTGATTCCTAAACCTGGAGGGGCGCAAAACCAAAATTGAGTGGGTCAGTAAAACAATTCTTTTCCAAATCCAAACATTTCTCAAAACGTTGTAACCCCTCTCCATAAAACCTGTATACTTTCCCAGAAATGTAAAATATAAATATACATATATATTCTCAAACTTCATTTTTTACTATCTCAACATTTTTCTTTATCAATCATGCCATGCCATGTCTAATTCAACAGTTAAGTATGGATGCATCAACAATAATCATATCAGGTGCAAGAAAGTAATCAACCGGAGGCCCTCTAATAGCCCTGCACGGTTGAACCTAGAGCTCAAAATCTATCACTCTCACTCTACCGGAGTCACCTCTGTGACCTGTCCGGCCTTCTGCACACAAGTTACGCTCTAGTGCTTCTCTCATTAATCATCTGTGCACATAATCTAAGGTCACCCACTAGTCGAAATCTCACTAACACTCTTCGACTGGCCCGTCGCACCCACTCCGCGTGGACTGTGCGACCAGCATCTACTTGGATCCAAGGCGAGCGTGCGATGCGGTGAATACTATAAGCACTAAACCATGGTGCAGGATTTGAGCTCAATATACATTAACATCATCATATCAGTATTTAAATACTCACCTGATACTCACCTGTGCGTCCGCCGCACCATTCATTCATATGCATCATATCTCAATTTCATACTTTTCATATCATTTCATGCATGGCAATTCGATTCACATTTCTATATACTTTTCATATACTTTTATGCATGGCATCTCAATTCACATTTCAATATACTTTTCATATAATTTTATACATTGCATTTAAAGCGTACTTTCATTCAATTTCAATTTCTGGGAAAACGTCAAGTATATATATATACGGAAAACAAAACTGCCCACTCACCTGGAGTTCGCCCTACAACTCCCTAGCACAATACGCCAAGGCGTCATGACGATCGGCGCCTAAAACAATAATAAATTCCAACCTCAGAATTCATATCGATAGAATATATAACTTATATAAAATACGTCACTACGTAGTTCAATCCGGAAGATCCACCACTCAGATTTTAAATCCATAACTTCCAGAGGTCCACAATATATCTCTAGGATAACATCCTAAAATTTCATTACCATCCAACGGTCGGATCTCCGTCAATTTCCAAAACTAAGTGACGGTTAACATTTTATTTTATGAACTTACAACTCCAATTCCGGAAGATCCGTAACTCGGATTCCCAATCCGTAAGTTCCAATAATCCTCAAACATTACGTATTGCAACGTATTAAAGTTTGGTAACGATCCAACGGTCGGATCATCAATTCACATTTTCCCTAATGCGAAAACTATAAAACGTTATTCGAACACTTAACCAACAATCCTTAATAACTTTCTCATACGGTGCTCAATTTGGGTATATGAATATACCACAGTGATCTACTCGACGTCACGGACGTCGACATATTTTTAAAATAAATTTTTACTGTAGCACGCGCCCCCACGCGCCCCCACGCGCCAAGGAAGGCACGGGTCCACGCGCGCCCACGCGCACCTTCTTCCTCGCGGGTTCGCCGGACTGGTTTTTCCGGTGGCCGGAAAACTGGGGAATTTTCAAATGCTTCGTTCTCCTTCGTTTCTCAACCATTTTCTTCGTATAATATATCAATTTAAAGCCCTCAACATGTAGAATCACAATATACTACTTTTAAGCTTCAAAAACAACTAAATCTCACCGGAAAAATCCAAGCAAAACTGGCCAAACTTAACCCTCGTGATCCCGACGTCCAAATCCTTCCAACGAAGCACTCCGAGCTTCCTTGGGACCTCACTAAGCTCACTATGAGCTTGGATTGTCCTAAAAATCAACCAATTCAAAGCTCATGAACAGTACACATTCACGGCAACTTTAGAAACTAGGGTTTTCGAAGTGAAACTTACCTTAAACTGGTACCTACGTGATCGTGGAGTCCTCAGGAGTGCAATGGTGGTTTTAAATCCGGCGTTGGTAATAGTTTTAGGTGGTTTTGATGGTTGCCCGTGTGTTCGAGAGGGTGAGAGAGAGAGAGTGAGGTCTGAGGAAGAAAAAGAGAGTATGAAGGACAGTATACGGGAAATGGGGAGGGAAATAAGGAATGGGGATCCCACGTGGTCCTTTTTCAATCCCCAACTCTAAACCACAAAATTTTAACCTAAAAATCTAAGTTCCATCCTTATTAAATTCCATTTTATTTTCAAAACTTAGGAACCTAGATAATTATCAACTTGAGCTTCACATACTTAGTATTTCTTAAGGGCAATTTCGTCCATTCACAGCCACGAATGTAATATTTTGGAACGGGCTGTGACAATCTCCCCTCCTTATAGAATTTCGTCCCCGAAATTCCAGCAACCAACTAAATCAACCATACTCCAACAATAGCTTCGGGTAAATCTCTCTCATCCGATTCTCTTTCTCCCACATAATTTTCTATTGAATGATTTACTTCACAAAGCTTTTACCACTTACTCTGTCTTAATTCTCAGGACCTTCTTTTTTCCAATCCAAAGTCGTCCTTGGTTCCTTATCAAGTCGAATCCAATTTAATTCTCAATAGTTGCACTAGAATCTCATGTGACGACTCTGCCACCTAGCGACAACGCATCGAACACAAAATACATTAAGTACCGTTGCCCTGTCTGGGAAAAAGTTATTACTCAGCACTGGAGTAATTGTACTAACTTGGTACATTGACCAACTATCACTTCAAATTCGATCATAACCATCTTGTGTACAAGGAAGCTTGTACACATAATCCAAAGTAATATCTTTCCATTTCCACTGCGAAACAGAAAATAATTATCTCAATCCAAAGGTTTATCTCTTTCTGCCTCAATCTGCTGACCAAATAAAACTGTCGAATGGTATGATAAATCTTATTACTTTTGGAATATTGCAGAAGTTGAACAGTGAACTTCGTCCAATATTTGCTTGCTTCAAATCCTCAGCATTAGGCACATACTTTTTGTTTTCTTGTATCCACATACCATTTGATTCACGAATCATGTACTCATTCTTTTTCCCTTCTTTCTCTGCCTTGGTTAATTCTTAAATTTCTTCGTCAAGCATTTGAGTCTCGAGTACGACCTTACCAAAAATGCCTAACTTGAAAATTAGCAAGTAGAGCTTCTTCTCGATCTCCAATTCTCAACTTTACTTCAGTTGATTTCCAATCCACAAGAAGATAATCTTGGCAAGCGTACCAAGCATTAATTCTTACTGGAGTCTTCTCATCAAGTGCTTCAGCTACAACAATTCACGATCACCCTGATCGTACAATCATAATCACTAAGTAATTCAATCCACCTTTGTTGCCTCATATCAAAATCCTTCCGAGTAAACAAATATTGGAGCCTCTTTTGATTTGTAAAATCTTGCATTCTTATCAACATATAATGTCTCCATAACTTCACAACAAGGATGATAATCGTGACTTCCAAATCACCAGTAGGGTAATTCATCTCATGAGGTTCCATTTGTCGTGAAACATATACAATCACCCTAACATTTGCATCAACATGCCTCCAATACCATTCAAGAAACATCACTAAAAATTTATGATTACCACTATCTTCTAGGATTACTAAAATACGTGTATGAGTGAGGAAATACTTTAGTTGTTAAATCCCTTACTCACAATTTCCTTCCCACTCATACATAACTATTTTTCTCAATAGTCTCGTCAATGACAAAGCAATGACTGAAAAATCTTTCACAACCATCCAAGATAGCCTGGTAAGTTAAGAAATTCCAAATCTCAATTACGACTCGTGGTTGTTCCAAATTCTCAATTTCTGCTATCTTTTAAGGATTCACTTGAATACCTTAAGAATATATAACAATTCTCAGAATGCCACTTGATTCATTTAACTTTAGCCTTTGCTAAACTTAGCATACAACCAACGTTCTCTCAATCTTTGCTTCATCGACTTAATACATTTACATGCTCTGCTCTGGCTTAGAGTATACCAGAATATCGTCAATGAAAAATGATATCAATCTATCAAGGCATTATTGGAATACTTCATCCATCAACTCATAAAACAGCATGAGTAACCATATAGCATCACCAAACTTCATAAAGACTATAACAAGTCCAGAAAACCATCTTAGGAACAACGTTACTCATAATATTCAATTGGTAGTAATCAGATCTCAATTCAATCTTTGAATCTTCGCAATTACTTCTGAGCTGGTTAAATAAACATCAGTACATCACCATGGATAACGATTCTCAATCGTTACCCGACTCCATTGTCTAGAATCAATGAACAGTTTCAAGATCCATTTTCTTCCTCACCAACAAACTGGGGTTCCCCCAAAGCGTTGTACTCGGTTGAATAAAATTTTTATCAACCAATTCTTTAACATAAATTTATACCTGGCAACAATTCAATAGTGAACCTCATATCTCTGCCTGAAGGCAATCCAGGTATACTTTCAAGGAAGACATCAAGAAAAGTCTAACCCTTTTGACATTATTCACACTACTCCAAACAACATCATTTAGTACCACATGAACTAAGTATTTTTGGGCAGCCTTTTAAAACAATCTCTTTGCTTTCACAGCATAAATAATGGCTGAACTCACTTCACTTTGCATGCCCACTCATTAAGGTAACCTCTGATCATCTAGATCGATGGAAAGTGACTGGTTTCCCGTAACATTCCGTCTTGTCACAATTATAACCAACCAATCTAATGGAACAGAATTAACTGATACAATATATATTCTATTATTATTAAGCATTCTAAATAAGTACAATACTAACATAAAATAATCTACTGGGTTACTTGCTTAACGAATCCACGAATGAGTTATTAATATTACGGTCTGCAGCCCGCAATACTGATAAATCATCGTTGTCTCGATAAGTAGGCAACCACTCTCAAAGATATAACATACATAATAAGAAATATATCAGCCGAAGTCAACTAGAATGACCAATACGGCTGATTCAAATCTCATCTCAATAATACGTCGGCCGGATCCACTCCGCGTGGTCGGTACGGCCGAGCCTATAACTCACCAATTTCTCATGCGTCAGCCAGATCCACCTCTCATGGTCTGTACGGCTGAACATATAACTCATCAAATCTCTCTGTACCCACGGTCAATCCGACCAAACTACTAAGTCCATAATTCTGCTAAATCGACACTATGATATCATGGAAAATTGTTGAGTACAACTGATTCTAGGGACGATTCACAATTCTGTGTCCCCTCTGTTCACATAAACACAGTCATTAATTTCACACTTCCCAAAGTGTTAATTTTTTTTTACCTGCTGCACAAGGTACATTTCCTTTACTCGAGACACCTTGTCTCAAATATCTGGGATTACCAGTATATCCATCACTTTTACTCTGACCAGTGACATTAAAACCTCAGCTGGAAGAATTAACTCTAGCTTCACTTCTTTCGAAGCTCTGAATCTTTCTATATCCTTGATATGACGAATCATTAACTTTATCGTCTTCTTTTGATTCCCATTCTTTTCTTATTCCTCTTTACTCTCGTTGATCATGTTCTCAGAGTCCTCAAGGCTCAACAACATCTCGTATATTCCTGGTAAGAAGTATAATGGATAGTGGTCACCCAAAATACCACTTCCCTTTTTGCCACCCAGCTTAAAACAACATAACACCTCCACCAAATTAACAACAATATCTGGATGAAACGAGGCAAGTCTGAAAACTTTCTATAATATCCTTCGATCATCACCTTCCTTGTCTCATATTTGTAAACTCTTGTTTACTACCATCGATAAATGCCGGAGGGATAAACTTTTCCTTAAACAAGTCCTTAAAAAAATTCTCAATCGACTGATTCCTCAGGTGACAACCATTAACAATCCTGTTTCCACCAGGATACAAATTCATACCCAAACCAGGTAGTCGTCTCGACCCCCCTGTTAGAAGGAAGATTCCTTTGACTTGCATAATCTGAAACATCTTTTCCAAATGGTTAAACCGTTACTTCGCTCCCTCAGGTTCATCATTTCTCTTAAGTGATTCAAATTCAACTCATAACCCATCTTAAAATGTCCCTTTAGACAATAGACTGAATCACCATAGTAATAGTTTCCCCCAAAACCGCTATATTAGGGAGACTAAATTCCTCTAACTACGTGGTTTGCTACGAGGCGGTGTAGTTCTGACAGAATTCACTAGAAACTTCTCAAGATGTCCAAGATTGCAACCATGCTCTGATACCAACTGACACACCCCGTCCCGAAGGAGGGCATGCTGGCCGTCACGTGAGAGTGACGTGACCATTTGCACAGTACGGAAGCTTTAAGATACAATTTATAAGTTGATACACCCGAAGGTGAGTCCTAATTTTGTCCAATCTGTCAGAACACCGTCGAATTCCTCGTAGTCACCACACCTTTGTGATTCCTGAACCTGGAGGGGCGCAAAACCAAAATTGAGTGGGTCAGTAAAACAATTCTTTTCCAAATCCAAACATTTCTCAAAACGTTGTAACCCCTCTCCGTAAAACCTGTATACTTTCCCAGAAATGTAAAATATAAATATACATATATATTCTCAAACTTCATTTTTTACTATCTCAACATTTTTCTTTATCAATCATGCCATGCCATGTCTAATTCAACAGTTAAGTATGGATGCATCAACAATAATCATATCAGGTGCAAGAAAGTAATCAACCGGAGGCCCTCTAATAGCCCTGCACGGTTGAACCTAGAGCTCAAAATCTATCACTCTCACTCTACCGGAGTCACCTCTGTGACCTGTCCGGCCTTCTGCACACAAGTTACGCTCTAGTGCTTCTCTCATTAATCATCTGTGCACATAATCTAAGGTCACCCACTAGTCGAAATCTCACTAACACTCTTCGACTGGCCCGTCGCACCCACTCCGCGTGGACTGTGCGACCAGCATCTACTTGGATCCAAGGCGAGCGTGCGATGCGGTGAATACTATAAGCACTAAACCATGGTGCAGGATTTGAGCTCAATATACATTAACATCATCATATCAGTATTTAAATACTCACCTGATACTCACCTGTGCGTCCGCCGCACCATTCATTCATATGCATCATATCTCAATTTCATACTTTTCATATCATTTCATGCATGGCAATTCGATTCACATTTCTATATACTTTTCATATACTTTTATGCATGGCATCTCAATTCACATTTCAATATACTTTTCATATAATTTTATACATTGCATTTAAAGCGTACTTTCATTCAATTTCAATTTCTGGGAAAACGTCAAGTATATATATATACGGAAAACAAAACTGCCCACTCACCTGGAGTTCGCCCTACAACTCCCTAGCACAATACGCCAAGGCGTCATGACGATCGGCGCCTAAAACAATAATCAATTCCAACCTCAGAATTCATATCGATAGAATATATAACTTATATAAAATACGTCACTACGTAGTTCAATCCGGAAGATCCACCACTCAGATTTTAAATCCATAACTTCTAGAGGTCCACAATATATCTCTAGGATAACATCCTAAAATTTCATTACCATCCAACGGTCGGATCTCCGTCAATTTCCAAAACTAAGTGACGGTTAACATTTTATTTTATGAACTTACAACTCCAATTCCGGAAGATCCGTAACTCGGATTCCCAATCCGTAAGTTCCAATAATCCTCAAACATTACGTATTGCAACGTATTAAAGTTTGGTAACGATCCAACGGTCGGATCATCAATTCACATTTTCCCTAATGCGAAAACTATAAAACGTTATTCGAACACCTAACCAACAATCCTTAATAACTTTCTCATACGGTGCTCAATTTGGGTATATGAATATACCACAGTGATCTACTCGACGTCACGGACGTCGACATATTTTTAAAATAAATTTTTACTGTAGCACGCGCCCCCACGCGCCCCCACGCGCCAAGGAAGGCACGGGTCCACGCGCGCCCACGCGCACCTTCTTCCTCGCGGGTTCGCCGGACTGGTTTTTCCGGTGGCCGGAAAACTGGGGAATTTTCAAATGCTTCGTTCTCCTTCGTTTCTCAACCATTTTCTTCGTATAATATATCAATTTAAAGCCCTCAACATGTAGAATCACAATATACTACTTTTAAGCTTCAAAAACAACTAAATCTCACCGGAAAAATCCAAGCAAAACTGGCCAAACTTAACCCTCGTGATCCCGACGTCCAAATCCTTCCAACGAAGCACTCCGAGCTTCCTTGGGACCTCACTAAGCTCACTATGAGCTTGGATTGTCCTAAAAATCAACCAATTCAAAGCTCATGAACAGTACACATTCACGGCAACTTTAGAAACTAGGGTTTTCGAAGTGAAACTTACCTTAAACTGGTACCTACGTGATCGTGGAGTCCTCAGGAGTGCAATGGTGGTTTTAAATCCGGCGTTGGTAATAGTTTTAGGTGGTTTTGATGGTTGCCCGTGTGTTCGAGAGGGTGAGAGAGAGAGAGTGAGGTCTGAGGAAGAGAAAGAGAGTATGAAGGACAGTATACGGGAAATGGGGAGGGAAATAAGGAATGGGGATCCCACGTGGTCCTTTTTCAATCCCCAACTCTAAACCACAAAATTTTAACCTAAAAATCTAAGTTCCATCCTTATTAAATTCCATTTTATTTTCAAAACTTAGGAACCTAGATAATTATCAACTTGAGCTTCACATACTTAGTATTTCTTAAGGGCAATTTCGTCCATTCACAGCCACGAATGTAATATTTTGGAACGGGCTGTGACACTTCTAGAATCAGATATTAGGCATTCTAATGTGATAAGGAGTTCCCCTTGCAGCTGGATTTAAGGCATGATAAGATTGGGATAAAATAAGATAAGATAAGGTTAGTTTAGATAAGATAAGGTTGGATAAGGTTTTGGATAATGTTCCTTCTTTTGAGCTGATTCCTTATCTTCTTTGTCTTGGATTTATTTTCTTCATCTTTTCAACACATTCCTAGCCTCTTGAACTTCAAATTCGTCCATCCATCTTGCTCCACTCATAAGCTATCCAATTGATGCCTAAAACTGCTCCAAAATGCTCCAAATTGTACTTTCTTGCCAACTTTGTCAATTGGACCTATAAACACACGAAAATAGCTTAAATCACTATAATAAACACAAACAAACTATGAAAATGCAAGAAAACAAACTAACTAAGTCGCATAAATATGCTCCTATCAAATTACACAAGCATCAAAATTCACCAATTCTCTCTTCTATCTCTTGCCAATGTAACATCTCTCTCCCTTTATAATTCTTTAGTTAAATAGGATTATAACAAGCACTACTACAATATTAGTTTTAGGTGGCGGATGATGGTGGTGGATATTAGAAAAATCATGTCGGATAAATTATATCTAACACATCATTTAATTAGTGGTGGATATTTAGTCACGGATATCAAAACATCCTGTCGGTTATAACCGACAGTATTTTTGAATCTTTTTTGAAAAATATTTTTGACAGATTCTAACGGTTTTTAAGTTAATGGTGGCAGTTATAACCAACAAAAATTGACTATTTTATTATTTTACTTTCTGGCGGTTATTATTTTAGTATTCTTGAGGTTATAACTGACAAAAATGAAATTTTATTATTTTAAAATGTTATATTGATAAAAATAAATAAATAAATAAATAAATAAACGCATATTTTTAAATATTTTTTTTTTCACTCATAACCCTAAAGTCTAATGAACCCAATTCCCAAGAGCCATAAATTTTCTGAGAGAATAATAACAACAGACTACAATCTGAAGCTCTATCATTTTTGTAATAAGGATTATGCTTCCTTACAGGCAAGCAACAAGATACAAAGAAATTCAAACAATTTTTTTCAATACGTTACAAAGCACATTGTCTAGCACATAAACACACATGAACATCTAGTGTACTCTATCATGTCTGATTTTATTATTTTAAAATGTTATAATGATTAAAAATATATAAATAAACACATGTTTTAAATATATTTTTTCACTCATGGCCCTATCGGATATAACAGACACGAATAAAGCAAAATTTTGGACGGCCGCCAAAATAATCTCTGAATGTTTTTTTTTTTTTTGCGATTTTTTACACATGCTATCTCGGAGTATATACAAACATATTTGACGGTTGGATTGTTGAAACTAGTTTCGTAGAATGCATATCCTATCAAATTGATAGATTTATCGATAAAAATTAAATAAAAACCACGGAAATTGTAAGAAAAACTTGAATTTTTTTATTGAAATGATGTTTATTTAGTCAATTATCTATTAGTTTATCACAAAAAATTGGAAGGAAATGCATTGCATGATAGATTTAACTGATTTAAGTTGATTATATAGCGAGCTGACAAACATTGTGAGTGTAGAAAATATGTAGTAATTAATGAAAGAAGTTTAAACACACCATAATCATTTATATATAATGAAGTAGTACAATATTTTACACTTTATAGAAATTTATCCTAGACAATAAATATTAGCTTGCAAGCCTTGCAGGCATCTTAACGACCATATAAATATTACAGGTTGAATATATAATCATAAACACGTCTGTAGCGAGTTGGATAAGGCCTAGTTGCGTGGTTGACAAAGGGAGGGGTTTGAATCCCTCTATGGGCAAGATTGAGACTTTTTAGCATTTTTCAAGTATTTTTGGGTTTTATCTCGCGATATTATCGATAATATCGTGATATATTGCCCAAATAATGCATTAAAATGCTGAAAATATCGTCTCCATGATAATTTCATTAGCTAGGTTGGTAAACCTTTCACCCAAAGATAAAGATAATTTAGGCCTACTACCAACAAAGCAAATAAAGTCGAAGGATTGGATCGAATATCTACCAAATGCAACTATGGATATGTCACAACGTCATAATTCATTATGTTCTATGTAATCATCCAAATCTTCCCATAGTGCGAAGAAGATGATCCAAATTTAAATGAAAGGGACGTTGCAAATCTGAGTTATTCAATCCACACAAAAGAGGATGATGCAAGAGGGAATAATCAAATGCGGAAATCTCTTCCAAAAAGAAATGACCAGTTGATTTTTCTAGGGCCATCTCCAAATGGGAGTGCTAAAAGTTCAAAAACTAAAAAATTGGCATGATTTATCCCAAAATTTATGTCTAATAAATGGGTAGGCTATAATTCTATCGAGCTCACTAGGCTATTATTTGGCCCAAGAGGCATCAGGCTGGCCAAGTATAGCCTTCTATTAGCCCTTTTTGGGGCATAGCTCTTCTACTGTTAATTCAAATTTGAACGGCTAGGTTTGAAAACATTCAACGATAGTTTAATTAGCTTAACCAATAAATTTAAAGTACAAATTTAAAACTAATAAATTATTGAAGTAACATAGTAACATAGTCCC
Organism: Malus domestica; assembly: GCF_042453785.1. NCBI lineage: Eukaryota > Viridiplantae > Streptophyta > Magnoliopsida > Rosales > Rosaceae > Malus > Malus domestica. Next base: position 8,075,095 of record NC_091668.1, read on the forward strand.
TTTGGTTGGAGATGGTACATGTATACGACCTAACATTGTTTCAATTAAAAATCATTTCTTGCAAGATTATAAATCTGGATGGGGCTATGTTTAGTCCTTTTGGTTGGAGATAGCCTAATGGTAATGCTAGGTAGACCAAATTTTAAAGTTTTAAACCATATTACAAACTAGATGATGTATTACCAATAGGAAATAAACATGTTAATTGATACTTAAGTTAATCCAATCATTAACAACCCACACCATTTGGTTTACAAAATTTAGTTTACAAATTTAGTTTCCCTAGCAGTTCCAAAATTTTGTCTACAAGTTTAGTCTTCTTAACATTACCCTTACTAATATTATGGCTTAGAAAAAGCAAAGTTATATTTCATAAGATTCACAGAAGTTTAGATGACAAACATATAGGATTGACGACTATGTTACTAATTATTTAGTTTTGTTTTCGCTTTAAAATAATGCAAATTTAGAATAATCATTCCCCTATTTCCTTACCTCTAACCGCTAGAAATCTTGGTAAAGGACAGTGTTGTTGAAGTGTGGCTATATCGTATTTCCTCATGGACACCCTTTAAAGGTGTTTATTGATTCTTAGGCACCAAATCAGAACACAACAAGCTAGCGTTGCTTAACAGGCAGTTTCTAATGATCAGTTTTGGGCACCAAAACGTGAACGGTGAAATAAGTCGATTGGGTTCCAAAGACTATTTGAGTTATGTAACTCAGTTGGATCCCACTATGCCATATTGGCACCTGAACAAGGCTGAGGGTTACATATTTACCTTCATACTTTTACCGTTGGCCTATAATTAGTTATAATTAGATATCAAACTTGTTACATAAAATTATTATATATCTTCCCTTATGTAAGTCAAAACCGACCTATCCATCCACAATTAACAGATAAAGGTATTAACTACCACAAAGTTATGATCGACATATTAATATTTCTTTTATAAGATTGTGTATTAGATAATGGATACTGCGTGTTTCCTTCCACTTACGATTAATGAATTTTTATCATACGAATATTATAATCGAAACTGTTCATCATTTTTATCATCATTTAAAAATCATATATGCAAAAATTATTCAATTTAGAGATTTTTTTTAGTCATTCATATGCATAAAACAAAGGCTTTTTATTCAAAATGGTCATTGAGATTTGCATCATTCATAAGTTTGGTCCCTGAGATTTAAAATCAATAGAAGTAGTCCCTGAGATTGTCCACCATCCATGATTTTGGTCCTTCCGCTGAAGCTTTTGGCCAAAAGTTTGGGCAATTTTCAAAGCTTCGTAACTCAATCGTTTCTTAACCAAATTCGACCCGTAATATATCAAAATGAAGATAGGAAAGTATAGAATAATATTATATCTATTTGGAAGCTCAATGGTTGCCGAAGATGGTCAGAAAATAGCCTCAAAATTGACTGGTCCGAGGGAAAATTGGAAAATTCAACGAAAACTGAGTAAACTTTAAACGTTTATAACTTCTTCAATACTCAACGAAATTAAGTGATCAAAAACAAAAATCATACTTCTCGACAAGAAGAAAAGAATGGTATATTTTTCAACGGCTAAATCGCCGTGGTTTGGCTGGAAAACGGCTCGAAAGTTGCTGACTCGTTTTTCAACAGTCATTTTCAAGCCGTTTTCCGGCCAAACCACGACGAGTTAGCTGTTGAAAAAGGTACCATTCTCTTCTTCTCGTTGTGAAGTATGATTTTTGTTTTTGAATCACTTGATTGCGTTGAGTATTGAAGACGTTATGAATGTTTAAAGTTTACCCAGTTTTCGGCGAAATTCCGGCAAGTTTTCCAGTTTTCCCTCGGACCAGTCAACTTTGAGGCTATTTTCTGACCATTGCCATCAATCATTGGGCTTCTAAATAGATATAATCTTATTCTACACTTTCTTATCTTCATTTTGTTATATTATGGGTCGAATTTGATTAAGAAACGATTGAGTTATGAAGCTTTGAAAATTGCCCAAACTTCTGGCCAAAAGCTTCAGCGGAAGGACCAAAATCATGGATGGTGGACAATCTCAGGGACTACTTCTATTGATTTTAAATCTCAGGGACCAAACTTATGGATGATGCAAATCTCAGGGACCATTTTGAATAAAAAGCCTAAAACAAATAAACGGTTCATCATGAGGATACTACTTATTATCAAAATCGTTGATTGGTTTACAACATATAGATGACTAAACGATCTCCAAATTGAATGATTTTTACAGATATGATATATAGATTATCATAAAGAGAACAAATGATTCTGATTATAACGTTTGAACAGTAAAGACATGTTAATCATAAGTGGAGTGAGGAGACAAATAAGTTATTTGATAGAGAAACACAAGCATTATCCTTAAATAATTGAATAAACCCACTATTTGGATGATGGGGTTGTAGATTATTTCGTTTCATATCCATACTCATTATCCATTTGGCATCTAAAGTAGTGGTAATCGTTGTCTACTAGTCCATATGATGCCCATAACGTTAAAGACATCTCACTTTTGATGTTGAGTCATGAAAAAAAAAATACATATTTTGAGAAAATTATCGATGCCATGGTGTGGTGTAGATCAAGGAATCAAATTTTAATGCTAAATAAACTTAAATATTTTTTGAGTAACACTAGTCCTCACAAACCAAATTGTAAGTGAAAGATGTGAGAATGTGAAAATAAAAAAGTTCCATATTAGTGACAAGAGAACCTTGCAAGGGCTTATAAGAAGTTGGGTAACTCCCCATATAGCCAATTGATTTTATCGTGGAATCCCAATTTTCTTCATGGTATTAGGTTGGCTCACATGTAAAGCCTAACGGCTACATGTGTTCCACGTCACCTGTTTGTGTTGTCCACTTGTTAGGCTTAAAAATATGTCACATGTGAGGGGCGTATGAGAATGTGAGGACAAAGTTCCACATAGGTGAGGGACCAAACCATGCAATGGCTTATAAAGATTGAGCTACTCCGTATATTACCAATTTGTTTTATGGTGAAATCCCAAATTTCTTCAGACGATACCCAAAAGTTCAAGCATACCAATCCTTCACATTTATTCGATGTGAGATCCTTTGAGGTAATGCTATGTTTCCCTTTATTCTTAATGCGGACACCACTATTACTATCTACATGTGCCCTAGTTTGCTTCTTGTTTGTATTGAGAATTTCACCTCGGCGTATTCCTAGCGTACTTTTCTAGGATTGAGACCTCAAAACTATTTTTTATTTTTTTTGAACAAACGATATTATTTACACTAATTCGGAGGTGATGAGCTTAGTCTCACAATGAACTAGTAATAATGTGGTTCAAATTCGTCTTTAATAAAAATTGAACCTAAGTGATGGATTGTCTTAGTTGATAAGGCCATATTCTTTAACATACTCTATCGTGAGTTCAGACTCTTCCCTTCCTCTATATCTTATAGCAATAATAGCATATTTTGTAATAATAATGATAATAATTAAAACCTTAATATTTAGTACATACGATATTATCTACAGTATAAGGGGTGGAGGGCCTCACATTGGGCTATCCATAAACAGTTTGGTTCGAATTCGTCTTTGGCGCGAATTGAACCTAAGACCTCTTACTTATAAGTGAAAAAGAGCATCACTAGACCATAGTATTAGTGGCAAAAATCTTAATATTAACCTACCAAAAATAATACAAGCATTTTGTAAAAATTCTATGTACGCCTCCATGCTATTAAGAGTCCTTCCATCCAAATGGTTCCAAGATAAAAAATAAAAAAAAAATTGAACTAACACAATAAAACTACTCACATAGTGGGCACTTTTTTTTCTTTAACTTTTTAAAATAAAAATAAAAAAAAAATATTTAAAAGCAAAACTAAAAAGAATAAAATTATAAATAAAAAAAATAATATGTAAAGGAACAAAATGCCACACGCAAGTTTGTGAGAAGAGGTTAGCTTTTAATAAAGAGGAAAGTCCTCATTCTTCTCTAATGTGTTAATATTTTACCGTACAAATATAATATGTATAAGTTTGTGACAAAAGGTTAGTTTTTAATAAAGAAGAAAGTCTTCATTCTTCTCTAACGTGACAATATTTTACCGTACAAATATAATACGCAGAATAAAGACTTTCCTGTTTGCTGAGATTGAGGAAAGTATTAATGCATACAACTTTGGGGATTGTTTGGTGATCATCTACAATATATTAATAACAAAAACATCATATCTAGAATAAATATTTTTCTTCTTGCTGAGGTTGAGGAAGTATGATGATCCATTAATTAATGCGTACAACTTTGGGGATTGTTTGGTGATCATCTACAATATTACTAATAAAAATTTTCCTTTTTTTTTTTTGTCAAAAATAAAAATTTTCCTTTAAGCCATATCAAGAGGCTTCATAAACCCTAAAGTTGAATGGTATTCCCTTCAATCACTCTTTGCGAATAATTCCATATTGGTAAGAATTTCTACTGTAATAAACTTTTATCACTTCTAGTAATAAATATGAGCATCTCCAAGAAAGGAAGCAATTAACTAGGGCTGGTTCTGGTCACACACTGCAATTTCACTGATTCATTCACATTCACATAAACATAAACATAACCAACCACATAAACATGATCAAACACTGATTGCAGGTCCTATTTCCACCATTCCCTACAATTGCAGGTCATATTTCCACCATCCCCTATAATTGCAAGTCCTATTTCCTCCATCCCCTATAATTCGTGCAATTTCATAAACATATAATTCGTACAGGACTCTTACAATTGCAGCCCAGCCATCCACTTACAATTCGTGCAGATCCTATTTCCAGTTTTCCATCATCCTATAATTTTATTCTACAAATTCGTGCACCCACCCACCCTAATCTTAATTTAAATGAACCCACAAATTCGTGCACCTACCCTCCCAAAGGCATGCTGGTCCTGCACTGCACCCACCCTAATCTGAAACCCACAGTCCTCAACACTGTATTACTTGAAGGTTAAGAAAACAGTTCAGAAATATTCATCTTCTCTCTAACTTCTTCTTTCTCTTTCTCTCTCTCTCTCTCTCTAAGTCTGTTACATTCTTATTCTTCCTTATTGTGTGAGAATGATCATGGTTAACATGGTATCAATCGCCATTGTTGCCTGCGCATAATCTTCGATCCTCTGCTTCCTCTCCGATTCCGATTGAAGGTGTATTCGTTCTTCTTGTTTTGTGTCTGGTTGTTCTCTGCGTTTCTTCGTCTTCTTCTGATTTGGATTTCTAGGGTTTCTTGGGTGGTCGTGATTTTTCGTCGATCATCTTTTCTGCTTCCTTCCGTCTTGCATATCAACTGTTTGCTATAATTCCTCAGAGAGTTTTTCCGAAGAAATTTCCATGGTGACTGCAACTCAACTTCAAATTGTGCAATCTCCGATTACTGCTTTAATCTCCACAATTTCGACTTCGGTTAATGTCAAATTGGATGATTCCAATTATCTCAATTGGAATTTTCAGATACAACTTTTGTTGGAAAGCAATGGTATTATGGGGTTTGTTGATGGCTCGCACCCTTGTCCACTTCAGTTTGCAGTTTCTCCTCCTGAATCTGGCTCCTGTACTTCTGCTGAATCCGATGCATTTGTGGTATGGAAAATGCATGATCGTGCTATAATGCAATTGATCACAGCCACTCTGTCTCCAGTTGCATTGTCTTGTGCTATTGGCAGTAAGAGTTCTCAGGATCTTTGGATTCGTCTGAAAGAACAGTTCTCTACGGTGTCTAAGACCAGCATTTTCCAAATGAAGTCCAATCTTCAGACGGTAAAGAAAGGGTTTGATTCGGTGTCTCAGTATCTTCACAGAATTAAAGAGGCTAGAGATTACTTATCTGCTGCTGGGGTTTATTTTGCGGATGAGGACATAGTTATTCTTGCTCTCAATGGGTTACCCTCTAAATATAACACTTTTCGCTGTGTTATTCGGGGTCGTGAGAATGTAATCTCTCTTAAGGAGTTTCGGTCTCAGTTGCTTGCTGAAGAGGTCATTGTTGACACTTCCCCAACTGCACCTTTTATTACTGCCATGGTTGCTAATACTGTCCCTCATTCTGGCAAGCATCACTCACCTAATCCTGCATCAGGGCAGTCTCAATTCTTTTCTGGAGGATATAAGCAGTTTAATGGGAATAAAAACAAAGGGAAAGGCAAGTTTCATCAAGGGGCTCGGTTCTATTCACCCAAACAGTATACTCAAACCCATGTGCTTCCTACACCAAGTCCGGGCATTCTTGGTCAATCACCAGTACCATATTTTGGTCATCCAAGTGCACCATTGCTGCCTACTTGTCAAACGTGTAATGTTGAAGGACACACTGCTCCATATTGTCAGTCTAAACCTCATGATCGAGCTTCTTGTCAAATATGTGGCAAGCATAATCACAACACATGGTACTGTTTTTTCAATGACAAGGGTCCTAATTTTGGTGGTCCTACCCGACAGTTCTATCCTTCTCAAGTGCAATCATCCCCATATGGTGCTTCACACTATCCTGCTCCATTTCAGCATTCATCAATGCAACCTCAGCCTTTTCATGCTCCTCAACAATCTCCTCAAGCACTGCATACTGTGATGCCTCAGTCACCATCATCACCATTTACTTCTTATTCTAATCCTCAAGTGTGGATTACTGACTCTGGTGCTACTAATCACATGACTGCCGATCTCAATAACCTATCTTTGGCATCACCATATCCTACATCTGAGACCATTCAAACCGCCAATGGTGAAGGTTTGCCTGTGTCTCATATTGGTAGCACAGTTCTTAATGTTTCTAAACTGAATTCTGTGCATCCGATTAAGCTCAATTCTGTGCTTTATGTTCCGAAGTTGACTCAAAACTTGTTATCTGTGCACCGAATCTGTTTAGATAATAACTGCTGGCTAATCTTTGATGCTTTCTACTTCTGGATTCAGGACAAGGCCACAGGGAGGATCATTTACAAAGGACAATGCAGTAATGGTCTCTATCCCATCCCTTGTCTTTCTGCCACATCTCATTCTACACATTCAGCTCCATTTCAAGCTAAAGCATTCCTTGGTCAGCATGTTCATTCTATAACCTGGCATAATCGACTAGGTCACCCATCTAATAACATTGGTTCTTTGATGCTAAAGCAAGCTAATATTCCTTGTTCCAAGTCTTCCTTACCTGTAATGTGCTCTAGCTGTTTGAAGGGCAAGTTTTGTAAACTTCCCTTTTCCCTAAGTACCAATAAGTCTGTAAGACCTTTTGCTGTTATTCATAGTGATCTTTGGGGTCCCGCTCCTTCTATTTCCATTGATGGTTATCGATATTATGTGACCTTTATCGATGAATATACAAGACATTGTTGGCTGTTTCCATTGATCAACAAATCTGATGTCTTTGCTACTTTTGTTGCTTTCTATTCATTTGTTCTTACTCAGTTTGCAACTGCTATACAAACCTTACAGAGTGATGGAGGGGGTGAGTATGTCAGTAAGGTTTTTCAGTCCTTTCTTCTTGAAAAGGGCATTGCTCATCATCTTTCTTGCCCACATACACCCGAGCAAAATGGTCTAGCCGAGCGAAAGCATAGGCATATTATTGAAACCACTGTGACTCTATTACAAACAGCTAGGTTACCTGCTTGTTTTTGGTCATATGCCTGTCAAACAGCTGTCTATCTTATTAATCGAATGCCTTCTTCTGTGCTAGGACTTAAATCTCCTTTTGAACTTTTGTTTGGTCATCTTCCTGTAATCTCTCATCTCCGGATATTCGGTTGTGCTTGCTATCCTTTGTTAAAGCCTTATAATGCTACTAAACTACAAGCCAAGACCACCAAGTGTATTTTTCTGGGGTATGCTACCAAATATAAAGGGTATATATGTTATGAGGTTTCCAAACAGCGAGTTTATATTTCAAGACATGTTGTGTTTGATGAGGATCAATTTCCTTACACATCTTTGTTGGTTCACTCTAAAGTCTCATATCAACCTTCTTCAGTTCCTCATTTCACACTTCCTGCACCTGTGATTTCTAATGACAATGTTGTGTTACCTATGTCTCTTCCTCCTACCACTCCTGCCTCTTCCTCATCACCTGCTCCTTCTCACATATCCATCTCTCCTATCCCTTCCTCACCCCTATCTTTTCCATCCGTTACTGGTTCTTCCACTACTCATTCTCCAGTCCCTGTCCCTGTGGCTCTTGTCAATGGTTCCGATACTTCTCCAGCAGCATCGTTTGGTCCTGATACTTTGCAAGTGGTGTTGGAGGTTCCACCTCTCAATTTGCATCCTATGCAAACTAGGAGCAAAAATGGTATTATCAAGACCAAAGCCTTATTAGCTACTATTCAGGAGTCTGCCTGCACTGATTTGTCTCTTATTGAACCGAATTCTTATAAAACTGCAATGAAGGATTCTACTTGGTTGCAAGCTATGCAAGAGGAGATCGATGCTTTACATAAACAAGGTACTTGGAGTTTGGTGACATTACCTTCTACAAAGAACTTGGTCGGGTGCAAATGGATATTCAAGATCAAGAAGCATTCTGATGGCACTATTGCTCGGCATAAAGCTAGGCTTGTTGCTAAAGGGTTCAGTCAAGAACCGGGTCTTGATTATGGGGAAACCTTCAGTCCTGTGGTTAAACCTACCACGGTTCGACTAGTATTGGCTTTGGCAGCTCAATTTAATTGGCCCCTTAGGCAACTCGATGTCAAGAATGCCTTTTTACATGGCATTTTGGATGAAGAGGTGTATATGACCCAACCTCCTGGTTTTGTTGATGATGCTACTTCTCATCTTGTTTGCAAGTTGCACAAGTCCCTTTATGGACTTAAGCAAGCCCCTCGAGCTTGGAATGACAGATTTACCAAGTTTTTGCCTCTTTTGGGTTTTAAACATACTTATTCTGACTCCTCCCTGTTTGTCAAGACAGTTGAATCTGGTATTGTCATTTTGCTGCTTTATGTGGACGATATCATTATCACAGGGAATGCAGCTGCAGCTATGCAACAGGTTATTAGTGCTTTAACCAAGGAATTTGATATCAAGGATCTGGGGGATCTGAATTTCTTTCTGGGCATTCAAATCTCTCGCACTGCACATGGCTTATGTTTGTCTCAATCCAAATATATTTTTGGATCTTCTTACTAAAACTGAGATGCTTGAGTCCAAGTCATGTGAAACTCCTTGTTTGCCCTATAATCGGCTTCTCAAAGATGATGGTGCTCCTTATAACAATCCAACGTTGTACAGGAGTGTAGTAGGTGCACTGCAGTATCTTACATTTACAAGGCCGGATATAGCATTTTCTGTCCATCAAGTATGTCAATTCATGCAACAGCCTATGATTGCTCATTTCACTGCTGTCAAACGCATTTTGCGGTATCTCAAGGGTACCATTCATCATGGTTTCTGTTATTCCCACGGCCCACTGCAATTGAAAGCATTCAGTGATGCTGATTGGGCAGGTGACCCGAATGACAGGCGTTCTACCACTGGCATGGCTGTGTTTTTAGGCAACAATCCTATCTCTTGGTCCTCAAAGAAACAATTAACAGTTTCTCGCTCATCCACGGAGGCGGAATATCGAGCCTTGTCCTTTACTTCCGCTGAATTAGACTGGATTCAGCAACTGTTGGTCTTTCTGCAGGTTCCTCTGTCATCACCTCCGGTTTTATTTTATGATAATTTGTCCGCCATTGCTTTGGCTTTTAATCCGATTCAACATCAACGCACTAAGCACATTGAGGTTGATGTTCATTTTGTGCGAGAACGTGTTGCCAAGAAACAACTTTCTGTTCAGTTTGTGTCATCTAAAGAGCAGTTTGCTGATATTTTGACTAAAGGGTTGAGTTCTCCTCTGTTTCGTACTCATTGTACCAATCTCATGATTCGAGCATCGAATCATGTGTTTGCGGGGGGATGATAGGATAGAGATATTGGTGTTTAAGATGTTGACACTTGTAATTAGATTAGAGAAGAAGTTAGTTAAGGAAGTTAGCTGTGTAAGTGTAAAACTATAAATACCTCAACACTGTATTACTTGAAGGTTAAGAAAACAGTTCAGAAATATTCATCTTCTCTCTAACTTCTTCTTTCTCTTTCTCTCTCTCTCTCTCTCTAAGTCTGTTACATTCTTATTCTTCCTTATTGTGTGAGAATGATCATGGTTAACAAAACCCTCACACATTCTACAAAATACTCAGAAATCAAGTTAATCAACATGAAATTTGACCCTAAACCCTAAAGAACAAAACCCCAGTAAAAATTAGAAACCCTTACCTGGATTTTGGGACTCGATTGGTGTCGACGGATGAGCGCCGTTGAAGTGGACGGATAAGCGCCGTTGAAGTGGATGGATGAGCGACGTGACTCGATGGAGGAGCGGCGGGAGCAGCGTTGGAACTAGTTTTTTGAGAGAGAGTGGGAATGAGCAACAGAGAGAGAGAGAGAGTCTGAGGAAGTGAGAGCACTGAGAGGAATAAAAAGACCTAACTCACAATGGACGGTTGGATTAGATCTTAACCAATCCAATGGTCCAAGTAATTTCTAATTATAAATTATAAATAAATAAATATATATATATATATATATATATATATATAATATTCGGTTCGGTTCGGGATTACCGAACACTTTCAAAGATGTGGCCGAATCCCAAACCGAAACTTTCGGGATCGGTTTGGTTTCGGGAAAAGATTCCACCCCTACAATTAACTAAGTAGCAAAGTTAGATTTGTGTCATCTAGAAAAAAAATGCATCTTTGACACCAATTAGTAAATTAAAGAAATAACAACTGACCTTGTATGTTCAAAAGATAAAATGCTACTTCTTCAAGTTAGCAAATTCGATCATGTCACATATTTTATTTGAAGTATTGTTTAGTAAAGAATTTAGAAATAAAATTTGGCCTTCATAAGATGAGATAAAGCTAAGATTTATTTTACAGTAAAAGATAAAACTTAAAAAGTTTGTTGAAGAGTGAGTTAAAGTAAATTTTTTTTTAAAAGAGGTATTCATCAATTCCCCCCCTGAACTTGTGATCATTGGCCAATTTTCCCCCTCAACTTTAATTTTGGCCAATTGCCCCCCTCAACTCTCATAATTAGTCAATTTCCCCCTTCAACTTTAATTTGGCCAATTTCCCCCCCTCAACTCTTATAATTAGTCAATTTGCACCCTATTATTTTTTTTTTTAAATTTTCCATCTATTTTTTTTTTCTTTCTATCTTTCTAATAACTTCCAACAAAGTACTAAAATTAACATAAACTCACCTGCATAATATAGGGTAAAATGTACAAAAACATAATACAATTAGTATGTGATATGGGTTGATTATAAGAAAAAGTTATGAATCGGGTTTAAAGCATGTAGAAGAAGAAATAATAATCCTAAACTCATGGATCAGACATATTTCAATAAAATGGGTTATTCTTAATAAGGAGTCGAAAATTATGAATTGACTAGCCATTTTTGCACTAAAGCTCGATTCTCCGCAATTTACTTGAACTTAGCTTTCACTTTTATAAAGAAAATTGTATTCACATACAAAAATGTACACATCAATCCTTTTCGTTATTAATTTTGTATAGTAAAATATCAAATAAAATTACTCCATACTGATTTATTATGACTAATAATACTATATATGATAAATTGTAAAATTCTAAATTTTAATCTATTTGTAATAGGATAAAGACATAGGAAAATGATTAACATACATCTTATTTAGTTTCTTACACACACTTGTTTAATTATGATCAAATTAAAAAATTAACAGTAGGGTGCAAATTGACTAATTATGAGAGTTGATGGAGGAAATTGGCCAAATTAAAGTTGAGGGGGGAAATTGACTAATTATGAGAGTTGAGGGGGAAATTGACCAAAATTAAAGTTGAGGGGGGAAATTGACCAATAATCACAAATTGAGGAGGAAAATTGATGAATACCTCTTTTTAAAATAGCATAAAAGTGTCAAATTGGACAATAAATGACAATATTTTTAAACAAAAGTTTTGCTGTGGAGAAGCTCCCTTTGACCCTGGTCAAATAAGCATCTATACACAGTCACCTAGCTACAAAGTCCATGCTTTGCCTTTACGCACAAAACAGTTGATCCAAACAAGAATTAATAACAGGGTTTGGAAGCTTGATATTTCGTTGAGATGGATTATTTATTGATAATTCTACAGGATCTCTGATTGTATTATAATATTATTATCCACAGGGCCAGGTGGCCAGGTGCACCCCTATATAAATGTAGTTCGAGTCACTCATCAATTCACGGCAAGCCTTTTAGTTTTCTTGTGTGTGGAACACAATACAGAAGAAAATTTCAAGATCACTATATATCTATATAGTATCATGGGTAGGTACGACGGTTATAAGAAGCCAGCCAGAGTTCCATGGACTAGGGAGCAGGTGGTGGATCTCTTCAATAGTTTTGACAAGGACGGCGACGGCATGCTGTCAAAAGAGGAGCTGAAGGCAGCGTTCAGGGAGCTCGGGTCGCGTTGGGGCGGGTTCAGGGCGAGGAGAGCTTTGAGTCATGCAGATGCCAACAGTGACGGGCTCATTTCTAAAGAGGAGATCAAAGACCTTGTCAACTATGCCCTAGAATGTGGGTATACGCTAAATTAATTATAGTACGTACTGGGTTATTAGTAGTTGCAGGCTTGTAGCGAAGGAAGGAGGCGATCTTGTGTTGCCCCTCTTATGTATGTAATGCTTATGTAATATAAAAAAATTAAACAAGAAACCTTTCTTTGAGAGACTTGTTGTTGGAAGAATGCATGCAAGTCATATCTTGTGTTAAAATGCATGCATGAAATAAACATGTTTGATGACTAGTGAAGTTAGGCTAGTCAACATTCTTTGTGTAAATTAGGCAAGTTAGGCAAGATAGGCAAGTTAGGCTTATGTCTACTTTCTTTTCCTATATATATGTTTCATTTGTAATTGTTTCTTCATGAAATACACATAAAAAATTCTACATGGTATCAGAGCAGGTTCATTTGTAACCTGTCTTTGCCATCTTTGCCATTCTTGCTGCTGCAATTTTTTCTTTCTTTCAAAGTCTTAGTCATGACTGAAGAAAGTTCTGTGAACCATGATGAGGAAACCCGGCACAATCTATCTCCAAACTTCTCAGACGTTGAGGTTAACACCAATCAACGTTTGTGTTCAGTTCTCTTGAACCAGTTCAATTATCTTCCTTGGTCCCGAGCTGTTTCACTAGCTCTCGGAGGCAAAGGGAAGTTAGGGTTTGTAAATGGAAGCGTGGAAGCTCCAGACAGTTCTTCCTCTACATACAATGCATGGCTCTGCAAAGATCAACTTGTCATGTCCTTGCTGCTCAACACCATGGAGAAACATGTTGCTGAAATTTTTAGCTACTCCAATTCCGCACATGATCTTTGGAAAGCTTTGCAGGATATGTATGAAAATCAAAACAACTATGCACGGGTCTTCCAATTAAAGAAGGACATTGCCAGTGCTCAACAAGAAGGGAAAGCATTTGTTCAACACCTTGGGAGCCTCAAAGCCATGTGGAATGAGTTGGATGTATATCTCCCTCATACCACAGATCCTACCATTCTCCTAAAACGAGCTGAGGAAGACAAAATTTATCAGCTGTTAGGGAGTTTGAGCTCTGAGTACGAGGACCTAAGGAGTCACATCTTGATGAGTCAAGACCTGCCTACCTTCAACAATGTTTGTGCAACTATCCAACGAGAAGAAGCAAGGAAGAAGGTTATGAATGTTGATCACAATCCTAGATTAACGGAGACTCGGGCATATGCATCAAAGTACAAGAACTCAGAAGCCAAGGTATACAAGGGAAGAAACACACATCTAAAATGCAAATATTGCAATGGTGTTGGTCATGAGGAAGACAAGTGTTGGGAACTTCATCCTGAACTCAAGCCTAAGTTCAACAAAGATGGAAGGATGATACCAAGGTCCTCACAACAATTTCAACCTCATTTCAAGGCACAACTTGCTAATGCTCACGCTCCTACTATCTCACAAGGATCCATGGAGTTCACTGCCAATCCATTGTCATTGATCAATGAATTTGCAGCTTACCTACAAAGTAAGGGGCACGGAGGAGGCTCACATGGTCAAGGCAATGAAGAGGGTAGTCACACAGCTATGTTGGGACAATTTGCCGGATTTCTTGTTGGAAATGAGAAAGTTCCAAAGGGAGAAGCATCAAGTATACTCAAAGCCTTTACTACTGCCCTATTAACTAGTACTGAAATTGATTGTTGGATAATTGATTCAGGCGCCACAGATCATATGACAAACAAAGTTACAAATTTACATCATTTTAAAAAATTTTCAAGCCCCTCACATGTGTCTGTTGCAAATGGAAAAAATGTCTTAGTTTTGGGAAAAGGAGAAATAAACTTACTCTCTCAAAAAACACCTTCCACTGCCCTCTATGTACCAACCTTTCCCTTCCAACTTTTGTCAATTGGAAAGATCACCAACACCCTAAACTGCCGTGCTATTTTCTCACCAAATAAAGTAATGTTTCAGGATGTTCTCACCATGAAGATGATTGGTGAAGGGGTCTTCATAAATGGACTTTACTACCTGTGCAAGAATGCATGTTTCACTCAGGCTCTTCAAGCTCAATCGAAGTCCATAGATGAAAACCAACTTTGGCATAAGAGATTAGCTCACCCCTCTTGTCTTGTCGAAACTGTTTCCAAATTTTTGTAACCCCTATCCTACTTGTGATACTTGTCAATTTTCTAAGTTTACTAGGCTACCTTTTGGTAATTCAATGTCTAGGACAAGTAAACCTTTTGAAATGGTACACACCGATGTATGGGGACCTGCAACTGAATCAATGGAAGGTTTTAAATATTTTGTTCTATTTGTTGATGATTTCTCTCGAACAAGTTTTCTATATCTTATGAAATCAAAAAGTGAAGTCCCTACCATTTTCAAAGACTTTCACATGCATGTTAAAACGCAATTTCAATCAAACATTAAGGTTTTAAGGTCAGATAATGGCACTGAATTTCTATCCAACAACATGCTTCAATACATAAGTTCTCAGGGTATCATACATCAATCCAGCTGTGTGGGGACTCCCCAACAAAATGGAGTAGCCGAGAGGAAAAATAGAGATCTCTTGGAAAAAAACTCGTGCTCTCATGATTCACATACACGTTCCAAAGAAATTTTGGTCGTTTGCCATCCTTACTGCCACTTATCTCATCAATCGACTTCCAAGTCATGTGCTAGGGTTTAAATCTCCCTATGAAGTTCTCAAGGGGAGGAAAATAGATTTGACACATCTCAAGGTGTTTGGTTGTGTGTGTTTTGTTCACATCCAAACCTTGAACGGTGACAAACTAGATGCCAGGGCAACCAAGTGTGTGTTTATGGGATACTCGACCACTCAAAAGGGATACAAGTGCTTCAATCCAGTCACTAAGAAGTGCACAGTTTCAAGAGATGTGAAGTTCGAAGAAGACTATCCCTATTTTACAAGTCAGGGGGAGGATTTAGTTGACATGTTCCCACTCCCTCAAAACTTTAATTATCCGATGTTGGAAAAGAGATCAGTCATTGTAAGTCCAGATTGTGAAGAAGTTCAAACTGACCAAATTACTGCCAGTGAGAGTGAAGACGAGCCCTACTCTGATCCTTCTCCGCCCTCTACAGAGTCTCAGGTGATTAAAAGAAATCCTCCTCGAATCAGAAAACCTCCAGCTAGGTTGCAGGACTATGTTACATATGCCTCACGACATCCAATCAATGAATGTATCAGCTTTAGTAAGTTCTCAACATCTCATGCTGCATTTCTCAGTGAAATTGATAAGCACTATGAACCAAGAAGCTTTCAAGAAGCTTCTCTTCTCCCACAATGGAACCAAGCCATGAAAGAAGAGATTCGTGCACTGGAAGAGAATTGCACATGGAGCCTAGTTCAACTACCACCAGGAAAAAAGGCTGTTGGAAGTCGTTGGATTTACAAGACTAAATTCAAAGCTGATGGATCTATCGAGAGACACAAGGCTAGACTTGTTGCTCGAGGTTTCACCCAAACCTTTGGTGTAGATTATAAGGAAACATTCGCACCGGTGGCCAAGATGAACTCAGTCAGGGTTTTACTGTCAGTTGCAATCAATTGTGGATGGTCACTCTACCAAATGGATGTGAAGAATGCTTTCCTTCACGGCGAGCTGCAGGAAGAAGTGTATATGCAACCTCCTCCAGGCTATGATGGTATTAAAGGCAACATGGTTTGTAAATTGCACAAGGCAATATACGGATTGAAACAATCACCAAGAGCTTGGTATGCCAAGCTCAGTTCTGTTCTGGAAAAGGCTGGATTCATGCGAAGTAATGCTGATTCTTCGTTATTTGTAAGAACTGGCACCAGGGGGAAGTTGGTGGTCCTCGTCTATGTTGATGATCTTATCATCACTGGAGATAATACCGTGGAGATTGAGGCACTAAAACTCTCACTACATCAAGCTTTCGCTATCAAAGATTTGGGGAGGTTAAAGTATTTTTTGGGGATCGAAATGGCAACATCTTCAAAATGACTGTTTCTACATCAACGGAAATATGTATTGGACCTCCTTCAAGAAGCAAAAATGCTTGACTGCAAGCCTGCTATCACTCCCGTTGATTGTAAACTGAAGCTCAGCATAGATGGAGAAGCCATGCATGATGTAAGCTACTATCAACGATTAGTAGGCAAGCTCATATACCTCACTATCACTCGTCCAGATATCACATATGCAGTGAGCTTGGCTAGTCAGTTCATGCACTCTCCCACTGTTGATCACCTTAACCTTGTTAAGAGAATCCTTCGTTATCTTAAGGGTTCAATTGGGCAAGGAATTACAATGCATAACAATCAGTCCACTGTCATTAGTGGCTACACAGATGCAGACTGGGCAGGTAATGCAATTGATAGGAAATCAATCACAGGCTATTGTACATTTGTTGGTGGAAACCTTGTCACATGGAAGAGTAAGAAGCAACAGGTAATTGCTCGTTCCAGCGCAGAGGCTGAGTATCGAGCCATGGCAGCCACTGCGTGTGAACTCATTTGGCTTAAAGGGCTTCTTTCAGACTTAGGGTTTCCTAGTTCTACTCCTATGACGCTTATGTGTGATAATCAGGCAGCCATGCACATTGCTGCCAATCCTGTGTTCCATGAAAGAACCAAACATATTGAAGTGGATTGTCATTTCATCAGAGCTCAAGTTCAAACGCAAATCATCCGGACCATGTTCACACGAAGCCATGATCAACTAGCATATCTTTTTACAAAGGCACTAGCATCATCTCAGTTTCATCGGTTATTGGGCAAGCTTGGCTCAGTGAATCCCCTCGATCCAGCTTGAGGGGGAGTGTTGGAAGAATGCATGCAAGTCATATCTTGTGTTAAAATGCATGCATGAAATAAACATGTTGGATGACTAGTGAAGTTAGGCTAGTCAACATTCTTTGTGTAAATTAGGCAAGTTAGGCAAGTTAGGCTTATGTCTACTTTCTTTTCCTATATATATGTTTCATTTGTAATTGTTTCTTCATGAAATACACATAAAAAATTCTACAAAATTCTACACTTGTACGCCTAAGAAGAACAATAGCAGCACCTGAGCCATATTACTGGGGACCAGCAGCACCGTCACAAGGAACGGCGCCATAAACGCTCAACATCGTTGCCGACTGAGAAGTCGGAATACCACTAGCTAATCCACCATAATTTTTAGTCCACATAACCCTAGCTCGACTTGATTACTAACTCGAATTCTAGTGTAATGTCTTTTTTTATATAAATAAATACTCACTGCACCCATAATTCAATCCATTTCTTAAGAAAAGAAAAACGAAAGGCACTACATATGCCATGTTTATTTACACCAATTATGTTAAAAAATTCAATTTCTTTAAAAGTTTCCTTTCGATAATGAAAATTAAAAAAAATAAAAATAATGCTTGTGTCCCTCTATTGGGGAACTCACTTGTACTCCCACTTACCATTAACGAATATTTCTTATCCGAATATTATAATTATTACCATCATTTAAAGATCATTTCCTAAAAAATTATTCAATTTGGAGATCTTTTAGTTATTCATATGCATAAACAAATGGACGGTCCATCATGAGGATGCTACGTGTTTCAAAATCGTTGATTAGTTTAACACGTAAGGAGTACTAATGGATCTCCAAATTGAATATTTTTTTGTTGATATGATTTTTAGATAATGATAAAGAGAATGAACAGTTCATATTAATAATGTTCATATGATAAAAGTTTATTAATCGTAAGTAGAGAGACAAATAAATTCTCTCCATGAGAGACAAAAGCATTATACTCAAAAAAACTTTTGATCCATGTGAATAAATTCTTCTCAGTTTTGGTACACACACAATCATAATACATGGCTCCATTATCATATTATCATATCTGAAAAAAGAAAAAGTAGTTGGTGTATCTAGTATAACTGCATGCAAACACTTTTTTCCTTCTCGGTCAAAAGAACCTTTTTCTCTCAATGAACGGATTATTACCAATTGCCTCTTTTTCTTCTCAGTGAAAATAACATTTTTCTCTCAATTACCTACAAAAAAAAACAAAAACAATCATGAGCTCGCATCGCATAGTGGGAGAAATTTGGAAAATTTTATTTAAATTCATATAACTTCTTTTTACCCCTAAATTAAATTTTAGATGTTGTTTTTTTTACTCCATTGCATAATTATCATCAAGTACCAGATGAAATTAATAATAAAACTAAAATTTATCAATAAACCCACACACCATAATTAAACTCTACCATGTCTCCTTGTTTATCTTATGTTCATTTCGGCTAAAACCTATAACTTTTATAGAGAAAATCAAGTTTTTTTTTTCAATCCGAGGAAAGTGCTTCTATCGTCTATGCAACATTAGCTGTTGATAAGGAGTTGCAACCAGACAAGGTGAAAGAAAAATGTTAGTTTCCAACTGCAAGCTTTCAGTGCACTTTGAGGCTGCTGAGGTGAGATTTCTTCAAGCATCGTACAACACATAATTGAAAAGTTGGTGTTTGTGGAACTTTTCAAAGCAAAAAAAACAAAGGGTACTCTCTATTTCACTCAGCATGAATAGTCCCTCTCATGTCAATCAGCGCAAACCTTGCCCTGGAGGTACCCAAGTCCATTCCGAGATAAAGCTGCTCCACCCCCCCCCCCATCAACTGAAACACCCACTTGAGCTTCATCATTACTGCTTCCAACAACCATTGGTACTGTTGGACCTCTTGGCCGTCATCTCTGTCTTGCATGCTCGTTCTTCACGCCATTACACAACCCATTTCTTGAAAACTCCGTTTGTAGACTGAACATCCCTGAAGCATCAAACACTTAACAACTTGAATTTGATGCACAACTACTGTAACTACTTGGTGTTGGTGATGAGAGAGAGAGACCATGTGTATGCGTATGTGTATGTGTCGAGGATGACGACCATGGAAACATGAAGGAGGTTGCATTTGCAGCCATGGGAAATGCTATAAATGGGTGTAAAGATTGTGGAGTCAAAAATAATCACAAGGCGACACGTGGATTCTTGGGTAAAATAGGACAAAAATACCCTTAAGGCATACTGGGATTCCTACGCACGAGCAACAGACAATCATTCTCAACCAAGTAAAAAATGCTCCAGAAAAGGTAACCAATTCCAAATTATCTCATCCATCCACATTTTAGGTAGTTATTTCATAACCTACCATTTATCCTACATAAATTGAGATAATTGACAAATTAATGGGATTATTACTCATTAATTTGTCAATTAAATTAGCCATAACACCAAAAAACACCCTAAAGGCCGGTTATCTCTCTCCCAAAAGAGGGGCCGACCATATCCTTTATTTTCCCACTTTGACTTACCTTTTTCACATCTGATTAGCTAATCTTTTTTATTGATTAGTTGATCATGCCATAAAAATCATATATTCATTCCTTTTTGTAATGTTAATTAGCCAATTAATATATTTACCTAAATAATATATTAATTGCTAATTAAAAGTCATCCATTTAACCCCAAAACTCCCAAATGCCCGGCCATCCTAGTGGATCTCCCCATATTTGCCCATTTCATCCCACTAATTAGCTAATTAATTTGGCAATAATTCTATTTAGCCAAATTAATTAGTCAATTAACTACATAACTCCTAAAATTACCATCAATCATGAACAAAACCCACAAACAAGGCTAGGTGGCCGATCCTCTCTCACCCTAAGAGGCCGGCCACTCCCCTATTTAAACCCTTCTCTTCTCTCCAAAACAGGAGGCCAACACTCTTACAAAAAATCCCAAATACTCTAAACATTATTTCTCTCTAAAATTCTAACTTTGGCATCGGAGGTTCTTCGGCCAAAGCCCCCCCCATTCATCGTGGGCACGTGAGGCTTTTGGCCTTAACCTAAGTTGCTAGTTTTGTAGGTGCAAAATTGTCCAAGATCGAGGAGGAGAAAATTTGCATCCACAAATTGGTGCTTTCATTGAGAGTTGAAATCCATACTCGTAGAAGACTCTCGCACAAAAAAGTTTTTTTTCTTTATTTTCTAGTCCATTTGAATATTTTTCATACGTTCTTATTGTTAGAATTTTTTACTTGCAAAGGTTCTTTGATAAAACATATAAGCAAAATATAATGGCTAGAAATTTAGAAAATTCCACAAGTGAAAATTCTAATGTTCAAGAAATGGGATTGTGGAGATCCGTGAGGCTAAATGCGACAATAAGTGGAGCAGCACCACCACCACGAGTTTCCACCATGGGAACCACCACGGTGGCTACCTCGGTAGCCACCTGTGGCGAGGTCCATAGTGCCTTCACCACGGCCCAAGTCGTGCCATCCAAGTTTGCACGGGCCCGAGCCCAAGCCTCGCATTCGCATGCATCACATACTAAGCAGCTTGCTCCTGCCAAGCAACCTGCTCTCGCGGCCCAGCTTGCTTCCGCCAAGCAACCTGCTCTCGCGACCCAGCTTGCTACTGCTAAGCAGCCTGCTTTCGTGACCCAGCCTGCTCCCGACGAGCAGCCCACTCCTGTGGTCCAGCATGCTTCCGTCGAGCAACCAACTCACGTGGCCCAGCCTGCTCCCGCCAAGCAACCCATTCTCACGGCCCAACCTGCTCCCGCCGAGCAGCCTGCTCTCGTGACCCAGCTTGCTCCCGACGAGCAGCCCACTCCCGTGGCCCAGCCAGCTCCAGTCAAGCAGCCCACTCTCACGGCGCAGCCTGCTCTCGTGGCCCAGCCTGCTCTCGTGGCTTTCCAAGCAGCCCAAGTCAACCCAAGACCATCTCAACCATCTGGACCTACCATCGAGCTAGGGGCATTCTCACCACATTTTTTCGCGGATTTGACATTTCCCAACTCAAATCTCGCGCCCGGAGTCTACCACCCTTCCACTGCCTAAGGAGGCGCATTCCTTCCAAGCTCTTCCAATCCAAATGGCGAATAACACTTGTCTCGACAAGTCATAGAGTTGACGAGCGCCCTTGCACAACAAACAACCTTGGTGAATCAACTTTTGCAACGCATCGGGATCCAACGTGCCTCAGACGAGGTATCCCAAAGTAGGACAAGGGCATACGGACCTTTCCAGCAGTGTCCCGGTAAGCAGCCACTCGACCAGCCACAGGCCGAACGTTTGGGCAGTGTACATTCCCGTCTTAGCGCGCAGAGGAGCATGCATTATCGACTAGGCCCACGGATGAACATACATTCACGGTTGGGGTCATACTCCTATAGTCAACATGAGCAACCTTCTGGGCAAAGTGTCCATTCGCGGCTAAGCTCACAAGGAGCATCATCCACCTCACATCAGAGTAGGCAGTACGACGGACGGAGAGAAGCAGTCACTCAATCCAGCTCAAGTTCAACCAGCAGCCTGCGAAGAACTCGCTCGCCTACTAGGAACGCACCACATGCACTGCATCTGCGGCATAGACGAGCTAAACACATGGAAGAGCAGCCTAGACCAGCAAGTCATGGCTAGGGGCAGCCGAGAGCTTCGATACCCCAACAAAGGAAAATTCAGGAAGAAGTAGAGAGACTCTTGACCAAGCGATTGCATGATTTCCAATGCAATGAGGTCACCGACGAGGCACTACGACGAAACATGACCAACATAAGCAGGTCACCCTTCACGGACGAGATCGAGCAGACA
Organism: Malus domestica; assembly: GCF_042453785.1. Taxonomy (NCBI): domain Eukaryota; kingdom Viridiplantae; phylum Streptophyta; class Magnoliopsida; order Rosales; family Rosaceae; genus Malus; species Malus domestica. The sequence continues at coordinate 8,097,309 of NC_091668.1, forward strand.
GAGCCTCCACACGAGTTTCATATCTTTCAAAGGGGATGAAGACCCGGAGAGACACTTAAAACGCTATCGAAGCACAATGATCCTTTATCGAAACAACGATGATCTCATGTGCAAGGTATTCGCCACCACTCTACAAGGCGAGGCGAAAGATTGGTTCTACACCCTGCCGCCACAATCTATCCGAAATTTCTACGAACTTTCTTTGGTTTTCACCAAAGAATATTCATCCTATCGCTCGATCAAAAAGAAGTCTGACCATTTGTTCGACGTCAAGAAGAACCCAAAGGAGTCGCTTCGCAACTATGTGAGGAGGTTCAAAGTAGAGAATGCAAAACTAGTCGGATGCAACGACTCGATAGCTAGAGCAGCCTTCCAAAAAGGACTTCCAGCAGACCACCCGTTATTCGGAAAATTGATCATGAAAGAAGATCTAACTCTGGCAGACTCTTTTGCTTTGGCAGAGAAGCATGCACTTTGGGATGAGGCTCGCCAATGCACATTCAAGGACTTGAAGAAGTACCCGACATCACCTCCCTAGAAGCAGCAGAGGACTTATTCGCATGTTTGACAGTATCTAAGGTAGCAATAAGCTCTACCATCATGCGAGAAGAGTTGGGGGCCCGACTACCTATATTCTACAGTTACCTGTATTCTACAATTCAAAAGCTCTCCTCGATGCTATTAAAAATTCAAAAGCTAACTTTGGCGATAATTGTTGTAACCCAAAAGCTTAAGTTTTACCTTCAAACGCAAGCAGTCATCATCATGACGCACTATTCTGCTGAATCCAAACCAGCGATGATAAAGACGTAGACCCTGGCAGATGCAAGTTTTTTTACGAAGGCAACAACTTGGCCCAACGACACCCCGAAGGCAGCCGAGCACACTTTAGCCACACATGCTCCCTCAGTGGAGATTTCTGGCACTTGCATGTCGACGACGCATCCAACTACGAAGGCTCGTGAGCAGCCGTGGTTCTTGCCACCCTAGACGTTTCAATGCTCAAGCAGGCGATCACTCTAAGCTTCAAAGCATTTAACAACGAAGCAAAGTACGAAACCCCACTAGCAGGCCTTCGAATGACAAAACACTTGGTGGTGAAAAAGCTTTCAATTCATTCTAAGTCCTAGCTAATCACCAGCCAGACTACTAGGGGCAAAGGCATGATGATCGTGCCAACCGACTACTTCACCAATAAGAAAAGAAAATGGCCAGACGAATTCCAAGGATGTCTATGGGCATATCGCACAACCAAAAGACGAGCAACCGAAAGGAGATGGCCACAAGCTTAGATCCGGCAGCATCAGCTCCTCTCCAGCTACAACAAAAGGGCCAAGATCCGGCAATTCCAGCCTGGAGATCTGGTCATAAGAAAAACCTTCATCACTGCCAGCAGAAAAGGCTCCAAAAATATGGATCCCATCTGGGAAAGTCCGTACAAGATCAAGCAGAGTAGGTGGCAAGAACAATTATACACTCGCCACCATAAAACGACAAAAAGATCGAAAAACAGCGGAACACCTACAATCTGAGGAAGTACCATGTGTGACCTCTCGCTACATCAAAGCCCGAAGACTCAAGCAGCTCGACGGGCACTACCTCACCAGCCGAGGATTATCCAGTTGTTATGCAGTTCTTACCTTACATCTAAGTTCTCGTTCGTTTAACTCATTTTTCAATGAGGAATTCAGAAGTAATCACGACTTGGCTTGGCTGCATGCTTGCAACAACTGATCACTCCTGCACTTCAAAAGAAGACCGCGCCCTTCTTAGGGACTTACCGCAGTTAGTGCGCCCCCCGAGAGACCAACCATGCTCTCCAGTGCGAGAGGGTAAACTAATTGCTCTCCAACGCGAGAGGATAAACCAATTCCCCGACACCCATATGGGTCAGCTCTCCAAGAACGGGAGGATAAACTCTACACTCTGAATATCCAGACGTGGATGAGCCGGGCTACCCTAGTATAACTAGATGCACGATGGCTTACGCCGGGATTCCTAGAAGTAGCCGCAATGGTCTTTTTCAAGGCTTAGCTAACTGAAGGATTTTGGGTCTCTTGGCCTAATCCGTGGGGAACCGGGCCCTAGAGACGAAGAGGGCACATTACGCAGTACATCGGATGGACGGCTGCCCTGGAATCCTAAAGCTGCTACCGAGTGCACTAAGGTAGCCTACGGATTCCGGAAGACTGCCTACGGCTTGCCCTTCAAGCAGTAAAGCCACACTAGACTTATACAACCGCACATTCTTGTGAAAGGTTAAACAAGCTAGCACGCATATACGAAGTTTTATCCACTGCCGACATGCTACGTAGTCGATAAGCTTCACTTCTGCCAAGCGCGGAACAACCTACACCAAGTCCTAAAGTATTGTGATACTTGCTACGCAACCTACGGAATTGGAGAAAGTCAAGGTTAACAGCCTAGTGGTTACGCGGACTTGTCTGCTTCTATAAGTAAGGCATCCGGCTGCCAACCTAATGGCTAACAACTTTGCAAAGTTCTACACCAACACTTACGGCTGCATAGGCTACGCGAGCTTGTCTGCTTATAAAAAGTAGCATGCTTGCCACTGTTCTATCAAGTCTAAAGGTTAGGGCATGAACAAAATAAGCAAAAATGAAGAAAAGCTAAGGAAAACATGTTTATAAACGACTAGCAAAGGCTGAAGGAGTTCAAGCAAAACAAGAGCTACAAGGAAAAACAAAGAAAATCTTAAAGGCTACCTAGATGACTACACTTTAGCAGCCTGGACATCCCACGACTATTCGGTCACCACACCTTCAGCAACCACGAAGCTCTTAGCAGCGGCATCACCCCCGACTGCTCCAACCTAGGTACCAACTTCTCCAACTACTTCACCAATACCAACATGGACGCGCTGCAGCTCATCCACTTCTTTCTTCAAACTTTCATTGATCTTTAGTACACCTTGAAGTTCCAACACTTGGGGTTCAAGCCTATCGACGATTCTCTTGAAGTGGATCACTTGATTATAAGCAGCAATCAACTTTTCATCCTTTGCAAAAGCAGCGAAAGAAGTCTTTGGTTTTTTTTTCTCAGCCGGCATCTCTTAAGCAGGCAGGGAAGATCCCTTTTCCCACATTCACTTGCAGCAGGATCCACAACGGTGATTGGACAAGCCAATGCATCCGCCTTGATCCTATTCACCTCTTATTTTGGGAGCAGCCCACGTTTCTCCTGACGAAGAGAGTTAAAGTAGCCAACGCCATTCGTGGTACCCAGCAGGGGAATTCAACCCAACATTCCAGCAGCCCATGAGACCTACAATCTCCTCATTTCTCTCAATCGCCAGCCTGGTCCGAGTCAGGTCCAAGAGCCCAAAGGACATGAGCCATGCGGCTCGCCTAGCACTGCGCCCCAACGCCACAATCCGCGACCCCAGCCGCACAAGTTGCCCTTGGCTCAAGCCAAGCCAAGCTGCCCAAGCAGTGGTCCCTGCCACGACATCTCCTCGGCCCATGCCGAGCCAACTCCTGGCCCCTGCCAGACAACGTGCCGCACCACCCCGATGGCTGCCCTGCAATAGCACTATCCAAGAAGAAGGCAAGAAAAATTAAATTTTTCTTACACCGCTGCGGCACGAAGAAGACGAAGTGGGAAAATAAAGGAGATGGTCGACCCCTCTTTTGGGAAAGAGATAACCGGCCTTTAGGGTGTTTTTTGGTGTTATGGCTAATTTAATTGAAAAATTAATGAGTAATAATCCCATTAATTTGTCAATTATCTCAATTTATGTAGGATAATTGGTAGGTTATGAAATAACTACCTAAAATGTGGATGGATGAGATAATTTGGAATTGGTTACCTTTTCTGGAGCATTTTTGACTTGGTTGAGGATGATTGTCTGTTGCTCGTGCGTAGGAATCCCAGTATGCCTTAAGGGTATTTTTGTCCTCTTTTACCCAAGAATCCACGTGTCACCTTGTGATTATTTTTGGCTCCACAAAGATCATTTTACATTTTGTACTGGATTTGGGAGGATAGTTTAGGTAATAACTCTGGGTTTAAAGAGATATAATTCTTTAATAAAAATTAATATGGGTGTAAATAGTAAGTTGGGTGTAGAGAGAGGTTACATGGGTTCAAATAAGATTTCTCGACAAAATTTTGATTATGACCGGAATACGGTGGTACATCACATGTTTTTATAAAAATAGTGGGAAATTTTATTTTTTAAATTATTAACTTTTTAACACACATATCCCATTATTTGTATAGTGACATGTAATGTACCATCCCGTATACCGGTCACACTGAAACATTTCTCGCATAATGGGTCACTAAATCATCGAGTCAAATGTTCAAGATATTTTCACAAACGATATCATACACTACAAAGTCATCCCTCTAAACCGCATACCTTTCTCTCTGAACCTTTTCATCACTAAAGCTCCACTAAACACATCGCTCGCAAGGAATTCCCAGTTTCTGGTCCTAAAAAACCAATGCCTTCTCCAAGATTTTTGGATGCTGGGATTCTTCTCAATTACTTTTTCTATTGAACCAATCAAGTAAAAGAAACCAACTTGGAACAAGTTGTTTATCATACAGTAACAAATCTACAGAACGTTCATGCTATGTTATTTCCCATTAACACATACACCCCGAGAATGACCCTAATGATATTGAGTTTCTTTTGATATGGCGTGAGACCTATTTGAGCCATCCTCCTTTGCACAAGGGGATGAAGCGACAGCTCGATTCAATGCTTAAAAGATTAGTGCAAATAGTGACCCATCCTAATGTTTCAACTATACTAGTGAAGTCGTAAGCAATCCAATATACCCTATCATAGTGGTTAGGATCTAGAGGGACACCAGGTCGACAAGGGCAAGGTGTTCTAATAAATGTATCTGGTAAAAGGCCTAGACCGACTTGTTTCTGCCCTTTTCAGCCTCAATCTCGGACAAGACTAGGTAATCGTCAACAGATAAGGGATCCTTATCCCCTATCATAAAAGCACCAGCTATTTCCTCATCTTTTTCCATGTTATGCTCTGAACATCAAGAGCTCAGTTCGTCTTCATCCTCAACGGTATCATGACGTGCCCAAATCTAGTACAGGAGGCCGACCACTACACCAACCCTCTTGGGTCGGTATATGTAAATCCATCCTAGACCAACGAGTAAGTCGTCACCCAGAACGTCGATTGCATCCTCGAACACTTCCAAGTCTATACCACTGCCAACAGAAACAATCAACTGGAACCCAACCTTATTTTCAAGAATAGGCTGAGTAGAAGGCAATTCATCTTTCTTCTTCAACAATTATGAAAAAGGGAGCCCAGAAACTAAGTCCTTAGCAGTGTTTGTCCTGCCAACAGAATCAAGAAATTGAGGACTTGTCACAGAACCTTCAACTTACTTGTCGAGAAAATTGAAAACCTTTTCATTCTTCCTAGCCAATTCATTTCGAAAGAACCAAAAACTTTATTGAAATCTGGGGTTGGAACGAAATGTCGCAGAATCATCGTCGTTGTGTTTGCCGTAGTCGCTAACCTTCTTGAATTTCTTCAATATGGGTCGTAGACAAGGACGAGTCTTGGGCATGTATCTTGGACAAAATTAAGACCAGAATTCATCTCTTTTCTCTCGGGCTCGAACCTTTTCCTTGTGGAAGGATTGAAGCTTGAGAACAATTTCATTTGATTTCTCAAGAGAGAGAGGAGATGTCGATTTGATGAATGACTGATGCGTCGATGTAGCTGCAGAAGATTCCACATCCAGTTTTTCCGCAAGCAACTTCAATTGAAGAAGAATTAAATCAATGGTAGTCTTAAATTCGGTCCGAAATTTGGCCTGAGAAATCTTGAATTCTTCTTGAGACTTCTTGAACTCGTTGGACTTGGCTTCCCGATTGGAAACCCTCAATTCCAGGGTTTTGCAAAACGTTTGCGGCGGTATACAACAGAGAAGGATTGAGATGAACGAACGTTTGGCTGTGATACCAATGTTAGAACCTGCTCCACATCTTTCACAATTGCACAGAGAGATAGTAACAGAACATGAGAACAACAATACAATTTCATTCACTCCTTTATTCTCTTACAATGTACTATTTATGCTAATACTCAACTTTAGCTGTCACCACAAGATGACGCCATATGGCATCCTAACAGACCTTCCATTCTTCGTTTATTTTTGGACGTTGAACTTGCACTCAACATTTTTAACATAAATGGAAGACTCAACTTTTCTCCGCCTACCAGTTTCCTATACACAAAAAGACACACAAACATGGACAAGTAAAACAAGTGTAGTTCGTAAAAAAATTTCGATATTATCTCACCAACAACTTCCGCCACCCAAATAAAGATGAAGATGCCAAGTCATAACAACATATGGTTATTAGTTTGTTATAGGTGTGTTGTAAAGTATTATGTTTTGGTTAGTTAGAGAGAGAATAATCAAAGGCTATATATTAATGGTTGTATTCTTCATTTGTTAATTAATAAGAAACATACTTTTTTTACTCTCTAAGAAAAGCTTTCATAGAAAGTCTTGAGTTTCTACATGGTATCCTTCGCCTCCTACCTTCCGGCCTTCTCCATCCTCATCGTCTTCGCTTCGCATCTATGATTTCTTGATCATCTTCAAGAATTTTTATCTTCATTGCCATGGCTTCTCCTTCTTATTCATCATCTCAACATGAATCGCTTCAACATCTAGTCCCCAATTCCTCTTCTCAAAACCCTAATTTCACAAATTCGTATGCATCTCTTACGATTCAGAACATTAGGAATATGGTGCCAATCAAGCTTAAACGCTCCAACTAAATGGCGTGCACTGTTTGAACCGATTCTCCACCGCTACAAGCTTATTGGAATTGTTGATGGAACTGAAGTGTGTCCACCTTCCTTTCTCCCAGATCGGTCCATAAACCCTGCATTTGAGCTCTGGTATGAGAAAGATCAGAATCTTTTGATCTGGTTGAATTCTACAATTTCTGAAGATGTAATTCCCTTTACTGTTGGTGTATCTTCCTCTGGGATCTTTAGATCAAGCTTGAGCAACGTTTTGGTGGTGTTTCTGATGATCATATTCATCAGCTTCAATCTTGTCTCCAAGCCATACATAAAGGCCCTCAATACATGTCCGAATATCTGCAACAGTTGAAAGAGATCTTTGAGTCTCTCTCTGCAGCTGCAGCGTCGATCTCCGATAGCAATTTAATGGCAGCAACACTAACTGGTTTACCAGATGAGTTCGAATCTTTCATTGATTCACTCATGCTTCGCATGTCCTCCACTTCTTTGGATGAATTACATGGCCTTATTCTCACAAAAGAACTCTCCATGTCTCATCGCAAGAATAACTCATCCACTACTGAACCGTTTCAGGCGTTCTTAGTGCAATCATAAGCACCTTTGCTTCCCACTCCACCACCTCAAGCACTTGTCGCTCATAATCATTTCTCACATTAAAATTCTTCTCAATGTCACTCTAATCATGGATGAAACAGTAATTGAGGACATCAATTCACCAACAACAATTGTTTCTATCACAATCATGGTTATCGGGGCAATTTTCATGGAAATTCTTCAAATTGAGGTCAGAATAAAAGGTTTCGTGGTTCTAATTTCACTAGAAATTATATCATATGTCAGATTTGTGGTTCCACCAATCATGAAGCCATTGATTGCTTCGATCACATGAATCCAAACTTTTCTGGAAGAATTCCACCTGCAAAGCTCACAGCTATGTGTGCACATTACAGCTCCAAACCATCCTCTTCTTGGCTCATTAACTTTGGTGCCACTTCTCATACCACAAATGACATTACCAACATCACTTCACCTATACCATACACTGGAGAGGACAAAGTCTACATTGGTGATGGTAAAGGTATGTCTATACAACATATTGGTTTTTCTTCATTGCATACCTCTAATGCTGCCTTTAAATTGTGCAATGTTCTTCATGTTCCAAAAATGAAGCATAATATGTTGTCTGCTTATCAGTTTGTAAAGGATAACGAATGTGCATTGACTTTTGATTCTGATGGATCCATTGTAAAGGATCGTTCTACGGGGAAGACGCTTTTGCAGGGTCCACTTAAGGATGGTTTTTATCATTTGCAAAACTCTTCTTCCCCTGGTTTATCCTCATCCAGCTCTTCTCATGCTCTAATGAGTGTTCAGGCTCCTATCAGGCTCTGGCACAGTCGGCTAGGCCATCCCTCTTCTTCTATATTTCGCAGACTATTATCTACTAATAAACTTGCAGTCAAAGGAACATCAACTGTGGATTTCTTTTGCTTTGAGTGTACTATAGCAAAGAATCACAAGTTACCATGTGGTTGTACCACATCATCAACTACTCATAGCTTAGAATTGTTACATTGTGATTTATGGGGTCATGCTATTGTAACTTTAGTAAGTGGATTTAAGTATTATTTTCTCATAGTTGAGGATTTCAGCAAGTATAGTTGGATGTTTCCTTTAAAGGTCACGTCTTAAATGTATTCTACTTTTGTGCTATTCAAAAACTATGTAGAAAACACAACTAAAAATACAATCAAAACTGTACGTTTTGATTCAGGGGATGAGTTTACAAGTCTCTCTTTTAAATCTTATCTTCAAACTCATGGCATTCTTCATCAATTAAGCTGTCCACACACACCAGAACAAAATGGTTATGTGGAAAGGAAACATTGACATCTAGTTGAGACAGCTAGAACTTTATTGGTTCAATCTCATGTTCCTTACCAATACTAGGTGGAAGCCTTCACTACTGCACTATATCTCATTAATAGATTGACAATCTCTGGGATTTCACAATCACATTGGGAGTTATTATTTCATACAGTTCCAGATTACTCAAGGCTCAAAGTCTTTGGTTGTTTGTGCTTTCCATGGTTAAAACCTTATGTGTCCTCCAAACTTGATAGGAAAAGTAAAAGATGTATATTCTTGGGATATAGCCTACAACATAAGGGTTATGGATGTCTAGATGTAGAAACACAAAGGGTTTATATTTCAAGACATGTAGTCTTTGATGAGACTACATTTCCTTTTCATGATTCTCATCACATATGTCTTCTGTTTCTTCCCCTACATCTCAACCTATTAATTTGTAGTTTTCTTTACCCTCATGCATTTCATCTAATGCTCCATCTTGTGCTTCAACTCATTTTCTAGTTTGTGTTGAACCTACCTTCACTGCTTCAATTGTGCCAAGTGACATCACAAAATTTAATCATTTTTCTATGCAGCAAGTTCAAAATGTACATCCTATGATCACAAGGTCTAAGAATGACATTTATAAACCAAAGGCATTCAGTGCAACTAAACATCATCTTTCTTCTTCCATTAAAGTGATTCCTACAACATATCTGCAAGCTTCAAAATCTGCAAATTGGAGATTAACAATGCAAAATGAATTCAATGCTCTTCAGTCTACAGGTACTTGGACTCTTGTCCCTTCTACATCATCTCATAATGTTGTTGGCTACAAATGGGTATTTAGAATGAAAAAGAACCTTGATGGCTCCATTGAAAGATACAAAGCCCGTCTTGTTGCCAAAGGCTTTCATCAGAAGGAAGGTTTATATTATAAAGGAACTTTCAGCCCTATAACTAAACTTGTCACCATCAGAATCTAATTAACATTTGCTGTGCAAAATTCAACTGGTTCCTTAATCAATTAGATATTAGAAATACTTTCCTTCATGGGGATTTTAAAAAAGAAGTGTTCATGGTGCAGCCTCTTGGGTTTCAAGATCCATCTCTTCCAAATCATGTGTGTAAGCTCAAGAAATCTTTGTATGGTCTTAAACAAGCCCCTAAGGCCTGGTTTGATAAGTTGTTTCAGGCTTTCAAATCTCTTGGTTTTACTCGATCATCTTCTGATGCCTCTCTGTTTGTTCTTAAAGTTTCAACCTTGGTCATTGTACTGGTTTATGTTGATGATATTCTCATCAAAGGTCTCAATGCTTCTCTCTGCCAACAACTTATTCAACAGTTGAGTACCCTATTTCCAGTCAAAAACTTAGGACCCTTACACTACTTTTTGGGCTTGGAAGTTCACAGAACCAAAGACAGTTTTTTTATGCATCAAGGCAAGTATTTACTTGATCTCTTACAAAAGAATAATATGGATGGAGCTAAACCCTGTTGTACGCCCCTCAATTCTGCAAAGTTGGATCAGGGTGGTGAATTGTTACCTAATCCCGCTGAATATCGATCTCTAGTTGGTGGTCTGCAATACCTCAATTGGACCAGACCTGATATTTCTTTTGCTGTAAATTAGGTGTGCCAGTTTATACATGCACCAACAATTACACATATGCAAGCAGCCAAAAGGATTTTAAGATTCCTCAAAGGCATTATATCTTAGGGTCTTCTGTTCAAACAAAGTCTTTTACATCTTTTTGCCTACTCGAATACAGACTGGGCTGGCTGCACATTTGATAGAAGATCCACTAAGGATTTTTGTGTCTTTCTGGGTTCTAACTTGATTAGTTGGTGTGCAAAGAAACAAACTGCAGTGGCTCGTTCATCCACTGAGGCAAAGTATAGGTCTTTGGCTCAAACTGCAGCAGAGATTACTTGGATATGCAAAGTGTTGAAAGATTTGGTTTTCCCATGATTGCTAAACCCATTCTCTAGTGTGATAACATTTCAGCCATATCTCTTGCTTCTAATCCTATTTTTCATGCTCGTACTAAGCATGTTGAAATAGATTATCACAATATCCAGGAATTGGTTCTTGCCAACTTAATCAAAGTCCAATATGTGTGTAGTCAGGATCAGATTGCTGATATTCATACAAGATCCTTGTCTAAATCCAGATTTCAGTTTATACAATCTAAGCTCTCACTTGGAATCTTGCCTTTTTCCAAGTTTGGCTTGAGGGGGTGTAAAGATGAAGATTCCAAGTCATATCAACATATGGTTATTAGTTTTTAATAGATGTGTTGTAAAGTATTTTGATTTGGTTAGTTAGAGAGATAATCTGTTTTGGTTAGTTAGAGAGAGAATAGTCAAAGGCTATATATTAGTGGTTGTATTCTTCATTTGTTAATTAATGAGAAACATACTTTTCTTACTCTCTAAGAAAAGCTTTCAGAGAAAGTCTTGAGTTTCTATACCAAACCCTAACATTATTTTTCATCCTTCCTTGCACCACAGTTGTTTGTTCACCAATTAAAACACTATTTCCTCCCCGTAACACTGCAGAGAACTTCGGCCTATACTCACATTGATCATCCAACACAAACCCATTAATTTACATTGTCCATTGACGGTCTCCTTCCTCGAGCCGACCAACAAATTCAAAGTTTCTGTACATTACATTTGATTCAAAACAAGGGAAGAAGACTTAGCTCTGCATGCAGGCCATTCGCATAAACGCTCCCATTTAGCCTAATAAGTCCTGGTCATTCGCATAAACGCTCCCAACCACTAACCCCTGACACAAAGACTGAGGAATCTAGCCTAATAGGTCCTGGTGTTGAGGGGAGAAAAATGTTTTAAGCAGATGAAAGGTTCAGATCAGGGCAGGCAATGACATCACAACACATGGAAAGGCACTGGTCAGAAATTGGCCAACCGTTATGTAAAATAAGAGGGAAATATAGGAAAGGGGTTCAAGTGTCAAACCTCAAGTAACAATAGAAATTTCTTATACCATCCTGGTTCAGATACCAACTGCAAGAAGCCTACATCATATTCCCATTTCCAAATCTCCCTACTGAGTATTAAGCTGAAGGCTTCTTTTCCTTTCATGTAATATTTGTAACCTCATGCAAATACATAATATTACTACAATGGATGTACCCGATTATGAGTGAATCACTATATATCTCTTTGTCAATTTCATCACTAACCACCTACTGGATATCAGGCCCAAAGTCAAAACCCCCTAATATTCACATCTTAAAACCCTAAAAACCACCATTGTTAACCTTATTAGATATTAACGTCAACTAATACGAGGGTTACATATTTACTCTCATACTTTTATCATTGTATTATGATTAGTTATGATTAGATAGAAAACTCGCTGCGCAAATTATTATCTTCACTTATGTATTAGTCAAAACGGATATTTCTAACCAAAACCAAATAAAGGTAATTACCACTTGATTAGATTGTTATCATTTTTTATCAGAAAGTAATTACTGACATATTAATATTTCTTTTTGAGATTATATTTATAAAAAATAAAAAATCAACGGATGACTTCGTCACAACTGTCCACCCTTTCAAAGGCCGAGAAGACTCACATAGGCATTTTAGTCTCCCCCGGCCACCATCGTGTGATTCACCCTAATGCCAGGAATCGAACCTAGGACATGTTGTGCTGAAGAAGGGCTTGAAATTCTTCCCCAACCACTAGGCCACCTCGTAATGGTTTATAATATTGTACATTAAATAATGGATAATGTTTGTGTCCCCAATGGGATGACTTACTTTACCTCCACTTACGAGTAATGAATCTTTACCGTCCGAACATCGTAAACGGAATTGTTTATTATTTTCATCAACATCTAAATTCATATCTGCAAAAAATTATTCTATTTCGAGATCTTTTAGCTATTCATATGGATTAAACATATGAACAGTTCATCATGAGGATGTTACTTGTTACCAAAACCGTGTATTAGTTTAACATGTATCGATGACCAAAGGATCTCTAAATTGAATGATCTTTTGCAGATATGATATTTAGATGGTGATAAAGGTTTGTCAATCATAAATGAGAGATGTAGGAAACACAAGCATTATTATTAAATAATTGAATAAATCCCCAATTTGGATGATGGGATTGTACATCATTTCGTTTCATATCCATACTTTTATGAATGAAATAAAATGCACCTACGAAACAATCAACACATTTGATCAAAGACAATCAATACCTTTGATCAGAGACCTAAGCCTCATGCGCCCACGAGGTTAGGGGGAGGAGGTTAGGCCAATGGATCTTTGATGCCTAAGTTAGTTTATCTGAAAAGAGTATGTGTTAAGGGTTTTTAGGGGTAGCAAAAGCTGACCGAAATTTGGTAGAGATTGAGGTATATATAGGGGAGTGACCAGCCATAGTGTTAAGATTTTACCCTACACATGGTGGCATCCTATTGGCCAAGGTTTACAAAGAGAGTATTCTCAAAACATTAAATAGGAAATAATACCTTGAAATAATGTTGTAAATATCTCTGATTGACTTAAATATGGATTACTTACTTGAATGGAGTCAATCATTAATTGGAAATGTATTAAAGATAGGATTTGATAATTAATCTTTATCTTAATGTCTTTGGCTTTTCCTTGCCATGGGCAGGTGAGTTGTGGGCTGTCTTATTCAACTGCTTAGACCTTCAGGGGGCACTGAGCTACGTGTGGGAATATCTAAGAAGTCTGTCCATTTAATGAGGGCAATCTTGTATTTTTAAACAAAAATTCACGCGTCGCCTCTAGAATTTTTTAGATTATTTTAGGCTCCACAATACTCTTTATCCATTTGGAATCTAAAGTGGTAATGGTTGTCGACTTGTCTCTGTATATAATATTCATAATGTTACAGACTTCTTAAATTTGGATCTTGAGTCTTGAAAAAATACGTAGTTTGAGAAAATTATCGATGTCATGGTGTGCTGTAGATCAAAGAATCAAATTTTGATGCAAATTAAATTAAAATAATTTATGTGTAAAACTTGTCCTCACAAACAAACTTGTAAGTGAAGGATACCCAAAAGTTCATGCATACCAATCCTTCATTTTTATTCGATGTGAGATATTTTGAGGCAATGATATGTTTCCCTTTATTCTTATAAGGACAGCACTACGACAGTCTACATGTGCCCTAGTTTGCTTCTTGTTTGTAAGTTTTGAGAATTTCAACTAGGAGTACCCCTAGCGTTTCTAGGATTGAGACCTCAAAACATTTTTTTTAATCCAAATAAATTCATTGATCTAGGTTTTAACGTTTTTAGTTTTAGCAAGTGGTAGGTTTTCTTAGTCGATAAGGCTTATTCTATAACGCATGGGTTCAAACTTTGTCCCTCCTTTTAATATATTTTAGAGTAATAATAAAATAGCTTGTAATAATAATAATAATAATAAAGTTTAATCTTAACCAACTAAAAGTAATACAAACTTATTGTAAAACTTCTGTGTACGTTTCCATGCAATTGAACTACAAATTTAAGGATGAAATTTGTATTATTTTCAGTAGAGAAAAGTACTCATTCTACTAACGTGACATTATTTTACCGTACAAAAGTGAAATCTAAAATAAAGACTTTTCTCCTTACTGAGAATGAGGAAAGTACGGTTCATAAATTAATTCTTGCAACTCTTGGGGATTGTTTGGTGATCATCGACAATATTATATTTACTAATTATAAAAAAAATTCTTTAAACCATATCAAGGGCTTCATAACCCTAAAGTTGAATATTATTCCATTCAATCACTCTCTGCGAATAATTCCATAAGCATTTCTACTGTAGTATATACTTTTATCACTTGTAGTAATAAACATTAGCATCTTCAAGGGATGTAACTATTAGGTAGCAAAGTTAGATTTGTTATGCACGTAAGAAAAATATATGTCCAATGGAGATAGCAACCCAAAGTATATTTACAAGTTTTGTTGGGTGAAGAGTTTGAAAATAAAATTTGAGCTTCATAAGATAAGATGAAATTAAAATATTAGTATTCTTAAGTGAAAAACAAAATTTGAAGAGTCTGTTGAAAAGTGGATTGGAGTAACAAATTTTTTAAAGTAGCATAATGAAATGAGTTAGTAAATGGCACTTTTGAAAACAAAAATTTGCTTCTCTTTTGGAGATGCTGCCTTTTGACCAAAGTCAAACAAGCATCTATATCTAGTCACCTACAAAGTTCCATGCTTTACCTGTTAGCACAAAAACAGTTAATCCAAACAAGAATTAATATTAGGGTTTAGGAAGCTTTGATATTACGCTAAGTTGGATTGTTTATTGATAATTCTAAGAACTCTGACTGCATTAGAATATTATATACAGGGCAAGGCTGCCGGGTATACCCCTATATAAATTTCTTGCAAGTCACTCATCAATTCACGCCAAGCCTTTTATTTTTCTTGTAGTGTGTAGAACAAATCACAGAAAAAAATTTCAAGATCACTATATATCTCTATATAGTATCATGGTTAGGGACGTCATTTATAAGGAGCCAACCGGTGTTCCACGGAATAGGGAGCAGGTGTTGAATCTTTTCAATAGTTTTGACAAGGACGGCGATGGCATGCTGTCCAAAGAGGAGGTGAAGGAAGCCTTCAGAAAGCTCGGGTCGCATTGGGGCGGTTTCAGGGCGAGGAGAGCTCTAAGGCATGCAGATGCCAACCGTGACGGGCTCATTTCTACGGAGGAGATCAATGACCTTGCCAACTATACCCTAAAATGTGGGTATACGCTAAAATAATTATAGTACGTACTGGGTTATTAGTAGTTGCAGGCTTGTAGCGAAGGAAGGAGGTGATCATGTGTTGCCTCCTTTTTTTGCGAACAGTGAAATTCATCGAACAAGATTAAGTACAAGATTTGATTACAATTCATAACTGAACAGAGGAGGGTTTATGCAATAGAAAATTTTGATTTAAATCAATACACCTTGCACAAACAAAGACCATATACAAGATATGGAAAATAACCCACTACTCCATAGAAGCCAGATGAATACATGAATCTTTGACTTGTACGCCTAAGAAGAAGAATAGCAGCACCTGAGCATATTACTGGGACCTGGGCATTCGTGTCGTGTTTTCCGTGTTCGTGTCATTTTCATGTCATACCCGATATCTTAACGGATCGTATCGTGTAACACCCGTTAAAATAAACAGGTAAAATGACCCGACCCGAAATCGACCCGATAATATTAACAGGTAATATGACCCGACTCGTTACCCGTTAAGGAAAATATATTTTAAACCAATAAATAATCAAATGATAAACATAATACTAAATAAGTATATACATACCATATTGTCACATCCAAAACATAAAACACATTTTTCTTTTAAGTATATTTTCACTTACCTAAAGTCTTTATAATAGTTTTTTAATTAATGTAGAAGTGTAAAAAAATATAGAAAAAATATATAAATGCTCGTAATGACAAGCTTTACAACATTCATGAAGAGCTTAACTTCAAAATTCGCCACTATAATCATATAAATCATAGATCAAAATTTAACCGTTGATTGTTGTTTACATTTACGCTTCATTGTTCTCATCAAATTTTGTTTTTTCAGATTTTCTTTTTTGAAAACTTGATCTATTAGAGGATGCAGGAAGATGAACGGTTTGGATCGTTGATATTATATTCAGAGTTTTACAGTTAATGAAAATATTGCTTGATGTTTATAAAGTTTCTACAAACTATATGACATCGACTCATATTTCAGTTAACCGTAAATATCGAAACGTGATATCAAAGATCTGAACCATTCATCTTCTTACATCCGCCATATGATCATGTTTTTAAAAAAGAAAATTTTAAAAATGGAATTCAGTAAGAAAAATAAAGTGTAAATAACAATCGACGGTTAAATATAAATTTAAGGTTTATGAATTATAGTGTTGGATTTCGAAGTTGACCCCTTCATGAAAGTTGTAAAGTTTGTCACTATGAGTGATTGTATATTTTTTTTACATTTTTTACACTTCTACAATAATTATTATTAATTTTCCCTCAAATAAAAAACATTATTCATGAAGGTTTGGAGGATTTTAAAAATCTAAACGATAATGTAAGTGTAACCATTATCTACTCGTGGAAGAATAATGATGAATCACGAGTGTTTATATATTCTTTCACATTTTTCATACTTGTATGTATGTCTTCTTAGTTCTTGCCTATACAAATACTATATTAGTTTATCTTAATTTTGGACAACAACATGTTAAGTAAAATTTATCCTAGTAATGATAATAAGAAACTCTCATAATAAAAATAAATAATGACTAAATTTTTTTTTAAAATTATATAGAATAATAATACAAAACTATATATTTAATATAGAATATATTGTATATATTAATATGCCTATTGTATTTTATAATAAATCTTTTAGTAATTAAACTTTAAAATTATTAAAATAATTTTTTTCTTAACGGGTCGAAACGGGTTACCCACGTGTTACTCGCGTGTATACCCGTTATTAACGGGTTCTTAACGGGTCACCCGATAATGACCCGATAAGTTATCGTGTTGACTCGAAACCCGTTATTTTCGTATCGTGTCAGAAACTGCCAGGTCTGGGGACCAGCAGCACCGTCATAAGGAACGGCATAATCGCTCAACATCCTTGCCGACTGAGTAGTCAGAACTAATCCACTATAATTTTTAGTCCACTTGTCTTACATATACATTCGACTACGCACGTATGTATTTATGTATGTAAGTATATGCACATATATTATGCATTTAGCTCCCAAATCTAACCCGAACTCGACTTGATTACTAACTCGAATTCTAGTGTAATATGTTTTTTATATAAATACATACTCACTCGACCCATAATTCAATCCATTTCTTAGAAAAGAAAAACGAAAAACACTTCATATGCCATGTTTATTTACTCCAATTATGTTAAAATTTTCAATTTCTTTAAAAGTTTCCTTTTGATCATGACAATAAAATAAAAAAGGATAATGCATGTGTCCTTCTATCGGGGGAACTCACTTGTTCTCCAACATTTCTGTCCGAATATTATAATTGTAACTATCATCTAAAGATCATATCTTCAAAAAGTTATTCAATTGGAAATCTTTTAGTCATTCATATGCATAAACAAATAGACGATTCATCATGAGGATATTACTTGTTACTGAAACGGTTGATTTGTTTAACACGTAAGGAGGACTAATGGATCTCGAAATTGAATAATTTTTTTTATGATATGATCTTTAGATGATGATAAAGAGAATGAAGGGTTTCTCTTATAATATTCGGATGAGAAAAGTTTGTTAATCATAAGTGAGGAGGCAAGTAAGTTCCCTCCATGGAGGGACACAAACATTATCCTAAAAAAACCTTATGATCCATGTGAATAAATTCTTCCCACTTGTGTGGCCAAGTAAGTTCTCTCCATGGAGGGACACAAACATTATCCTCAAAAAACCTTTTGATCCATGTGAATAAATTCTTCCCACTTGTGGTACACACACAATCATAATCCATGGCTCCATAATCATATTATCATATCTGAAAAAAAGCAAAAGTAGTTGGTGTATCTAGTATAACTGCATGCGACAATATGAGAGTCTGAGGCACACTTTTTACGTTCTCAGTCAAAATAACATTTTCTCCCAATGAACAGATTATTACCAATTGTCTCTTTTCCTTCCCAGTCAAAATAAGATTTCTCTCAATTACCTGCTAAAAAAAAAAAAAAATCATCAGCTTACATAGAGCAGGCCCTAAAGAAGTGCAAGTAGTGCCACTGCACAAGCCTCCAATTGTTTTTCTTCCTCCTTGTAAATGGAATGAGTGTCATTGAATACATTGGCAGCATAGTGTAATCCGTGTTTTTAACCATGCGGGCCCGTGGGTGTTCGAATCTAATAGTTGTCTTTTTAATTTTAGCTTTTTTTTTCACAATAAAACAAAAACCAAAATTGGATGTTCACAATCAAGTTCGAATCAAGAACCAAGCTCCCACTAACTAATTACCACCGCTAAGTAAAATTTTGTTGCATAGTTTGTAAGTTTTATTTTATTTGCACAGGCTCAAACCTTGAAAAAAAATTAAAAAAAATATATCATGCAATATTTGGTTTGAAGCTTATGTTTAACTTTCGCACATGGCTTCTAAAATCTCAAGATTGGCTTTGAACTCACATCGCATAGTGGGCCACTAAATCATCGGGTCAAATGTTCAAGCCACTTTCACAAATGATATCATATACTTCGAAGTCATCCCTCTAGACCTCACATCTTTCTCTATAAACCTTCTCATCACTGAAGCTCCTCTAAACAAATTGCTCGCAGAGAATTCCCATTTTCTGGTCGTAAAAAACCAATACTTTCTCCAAGATTTCTTGATGCTGGGATTCTTCTCAATTACATTTTCTATTGACCCGATCAGGTAAAATAAACTAACTTGGAACAAGCTGTTTCTCAGACAGTAACAATTGTACAAAAGGTTCATGCTATGTTCTTTCCCAAAGTGCTCGACGTTAACCAAGCTGTAATCTCATAGAAGAATGAGATGTATAATGCTTGTGAAAGATACAGAGAAGAAGAAAGAAGATAGAGAAAGATTTAGAGAGAGAGAGGTAATCTTTTCATGTAAATTTTCTGTCAATGTACATTCTTACAATATCAAGACTATATACTATCTTCTATGAAACTTATTGTCTAAGTCACAATGTAACTAACTCTAACAACATTCCTAATCTTTTGACAAGTGTCTCCATATTCTACCATTGGATTACTATCCTTAACATCCCCCCTCAAGCTCAAGAGAGGTGGAATCGAGACTGAGATTGCGACAATGAGTCTGAAAGAGAGGAGTTGATAACCCCTTGGTCAGTATGTCTGCATATTGTTCACTCGAAGACACAAACTAAACATGCAACTGCTTCTTTGCAACTCGTTCGCAAACAAAATGAATGTCAACTTCAATATGCTTTGTGCGTTGATGTAGAACTAGATTTGATATTAATGCAATTGCTAACATATTGTCACAATACAAAAATGATGAACTAGGGATATCAAGATGCACAAAGGTTAATAATTGCTTAATCCAATCCAGTTCAGCTGCAGTAGCAGCAAGTGCTCGATACTCGGCCTCAGTTGACGACCTGGATACTATTTGTTGCTTCTTAGAGAACCAGGAGGTCGGATTTGAACCCAAAAATATCACAAAACCAGTAGTAGATCTTCTGTCATTAGGGTCTCCAGCCCAATCAGCATCAGAAAATGCTCTCACAGTGTCTGAATTAACTTCTAATCCTCCTTGAACATACCTAATACCTAAACGGACAGTACCTTTTAGATATCTGAGTATCCTATTGACTGCACTAAAGTGAGATTCCATGGGAGTTTGCATGAACTGACATACTTGATGCACAACAAATGCTATATCTGACCTAGTAAATGTTAGATACTGCAAAGCACCAACCACACTTCTATAAAGAGCTGGATTGTTATAAGGTTTCCCATCATCAAGAACTAATCGATTATAAGGCAGACAAAGGGTTGAACAAGGCTTGGAATCAAGCATTTCAGTCTTTGTGATGAGGTCTTTAACATACTTTTCCTGTGATATAACCAAACCATCATTCTGTGAAATAACCTGAATTCCCAAAAAGAAATGCAGATGACCTAAATCTTTTATATCAAACTCCTTTGTCAAGGCAACAATCACATCATTGATCAAACTTAGAGCATTACCAGTGATGATAATGTCATCCACATAGAAAAGCAATAATACAACAGAAGAGCCAAATTGTTTCACAAATAAAGATGGATATGCATAAGTTGTTTTGAAATCAAGTGATGGCAAAAAACTTGTAAACCTATCATTCCAGGCTCTAGGGGCTTGTTTTAAACCATATAGTGACTTGTGTAGTTTGCAAACATAGTCAGAGTGTTGAGGATCACTGAAACCTGAAGGTTGTGACATGTACACTTCTTCCTGCAATACTCCATGCAAAAATGCATTCTTAACATAGAGTTGTCTCAAATTCCACCCAAAATGAGCTGTCATAGCCAACACAAGCCTTACAGTTGTTGGCTTAACAACTGGACTGAATGTTTCCCCGTAATATATGCCTTCTTCTTAATTGAATCCTTTTGCCACCAATCGAGCCTTATATCTCCCTATGGACTCATCAACATTCTTTTTAATCTTAAACACCCATTTACAACCAACAATGTTTTCTGTGCAGGAAGATGAACTAGACTCCATGTAGATTGAGTATGAAGTACATCTAATTCTTCTTTCATTGCATCAACCCAAACTTTACACTTCAATGAAGATTTGTATGTTGTAGGTTCAACAGTAGAGAGATCCACAATCCTATTTTCCTAAACTGTAGTAAGAAATGCCTTCTTTTTGGAAATACCACTCTTTGATCTGGTTTGCATTAGATGCAAATTCAATGGAGGAATAGATAACACTGCTTGAATACGTTCAGGTTGAAACTCAGAGACCATAGAGTTCTCAATTGGAACCTCAAGAGCCACAGGGATATGTGTAGATGAAGATTGTTCACTTGCATTGATGGATTGTGTTGAAAGTAGTAGGTTAGGATCACTGGACAATGGTGATGGTGATGATGGTGAGACTAGCACATTATCAAGATTAGGCATTGATGGTTGTATACTTGGGTTTGACACTTGTGATGTATGGGGACTTGGTGCATGTGTTGATCCAATAACTGAATAAGGAAATTCAGATTCATCAAACAAAACATGCCTGGAAACATAAACTTTCTTTTTGATGACTTCATAACATAGGTAGCCCTTGTACTTTGATGCATATCCCAGAAAAATGCACTTAATTGTTCTAGGTTGTAACTTTGTAGAGGTTAAGGGTCTTAAGAGTTGATAACAAGAGCAACCAAAGACTTTGAGGTGACTGACATCAAGGACAGAACCATAGAGCATTTCAAATGGTGATTTCTGATTCAGAGTTTGTGATGGCATTCAATTAACAAGATATACTGATGTTTGACATGCAAAAGACCAAAATGGTGCAGGTAGTAAAATGTTTGAAGAAGAGTGATTGTAGTTTCAATAATGTGACGATGTTTCCTCTCGGCCAAACCATTTTGTTCTGGGGTGTATGGACAAGATAAGTGGTGACTAATGCCTTTGGCAACAAGAAAGGTTTGTCACTGTTTCCCTATATGCTCACCCCCTCCATCACTCTGAAATGTTTTAATAGACACTGAGAAATGATTAAGTACAAACTGATAGAATGTAATAAATGTGGGACAAACATTAACTTTATTGACAAGTGGAAAAATCCAACAAAATCGAGTACATTGATCTATGAAGGTAACATAGTACTTAAAACCTTCTATAGACAGACATGGGGCAGGACCCTATACATCACTGTGTACAATATCAAAAGGTTTGACAGATTTGTATGTGGCTGAATCAAATGGTAGCTTGCTAATTTTGCCCTCAATACAACTTGAACACATCACAGGTATAAAATCAGAAATGCTAGATACATTTGATTTCTTAAGCATAAGAGAAACAACTTTGTTGGAGGGATGGCCTAACCTATGGTGTCATAGACTAGAGGTTACTGGTTTGCCAATATAAGCAGCAGAGAAGGCTTTTGGTGTATGAGATGAAGATAACGTGAAGGGGATGGGATACAATCCATCATTGAAGAGACCTTTGAACAATATTCTCCATGTGGCTTTATCCTGAATCCAAAAACACCAAGCATCAAATATCAACCAGCAATTATTATCAAGACAGATTTTATGTACAAAGAGTAAATTCTGAGATATTATGGGCACATATATAACTGAATTTAATTTTAGATTGTGAAAGGGAGTTTGCAATATGGAAGATCCTTTATGAGAGACTTTCAAACCTTCACCACTAACAGTTTGAATCATCTCAGTGGAAGGAAAAGGAGTTGCCAATCAAATTTGCAGTCATGTGGTTTGTTGCACTTGAATCTATAAGCCAAACTTGCTGAGAAAAGGTTGAGTCCATTGGAGGCGCAGATGCATTGACATGCATAGCATTCATTGATCCAGAAGTAGAATTAATGTTGGCATTCCTGAAATGACAAAAGTGTGCACTGTGGTTCTTTCTTCCACAGATTTGACACCTTTCAACTATTGCAAATTCAGTGTTCCGAAATCTACATGTATCAACAAGATGACCATATTTGCCACATATCTGACAAGAATTTCCATAATTAGCCTGAATTGGTGAAGTTCCAAGAATCCAACGAGCTGGATTTGGATAAAAAGGCTTGTTGTTCCCAAATTTGGAACCATACTGGAACTTCCCTTTACCTTTATTCTTGTTGTAGAATGGTTTATACTGAGAGCCATATTGAGTTTCATAGGATCCTTTAGAATTAGACCCGACAATTTGATTGTTGTAAGAAGACTGTTGTCCAGATTTCCCATTAAAACGTGTCTGAGAACCACTATTATCAACAGTCTTCATAGTAAGAAAAAAAGGTGCAGAAGCACTCTCAAGCATTGCTTCTTCAGCAAGCAATTGAGATCTCAGATCTTTAAGAGAAATAACATGTTCCCTGCCTCTAATGATTGATCTAATGGTATTATACTCAGATGATAGGCCATTAAGAGTAAGAATTATTATATCATCATCATCAAACTTAACCCCAGCTACAGAAAGATAGTCTCTAGCCTCCTTGATCCTTTGCAAATAAAGAGAAATAAAATCATTACCCTTTTTAATATTCTGTAGTTCGGACTTCATCTGGAAAATACTCGTTCTTGTAACAGTCGAGAATTGTTCCTTGAGTCTTGTCCATATATCATGAGCACTAGTACTCCCTAGCACAAGAAATTGCAGGTGATGAAAGTGTTGCAGCAATCAACTGCATCAATGCACGATCGTGCATCTTCCAAATCTTGTAGGCATCAGATTCTGTTTAAGAAGTAACTCCTTTAGAATCAACCTCAGACCCATTAGATGTAACCCTTATGAATTGAACAGGACAAGGTGCAGATCCATCCACAAAACCCATAATTCCATGCCCTTCAAGAAGAAGTTACATCTGAAAATTCCAAACCACGTAATTGGTCTCATCGAGCTTTACTGTCACAGATGTTGAAACAGTGGATATGAGGGATGTAATTGGAGACTGAATAATCTGCAGTTGTGAAGTAGTAACCATTTCTGCAAGAAACCTAAAATCTTGAAGAAGAACAACGATTAAAGACTTATATCGAACACTTGGTGTGCACAGCAAACGAACACCAAGAAAAATGATAGAGAGAAGATGAAAAACATCAAGAAACCAAAACTGATGATAATGGGATCAGAAATGATGAGCGGAAGCAGTTCAAGATCGAAAATATCCAACCGAACGATTAGCTATTTTGGTGACGATACCATGTTAACCAAGCTATAATCTCATAGAAGAATGAGATGTATAATGCTTGTGAAAGAAACGAAGAAGATGAAAGAAGATAGAGAGAGATAGAGAAAGATTTAGAGAGAGAGGTACTATTTTCATGTATATTTTCTGTCAATGTACATTCTTACAATATCAAGACTATATACTATCTTCTATGAAACTTATTGTCTAAGTCACAATGTAACTAACTCTAACAACCTTCCTAATCTTTTGACAAGTGTCTCCATATTCTACCATTGGACTACTATCCTTAACACTCGACCCATAACACATACAAACTGAGAATGACCCTAATGGTATTGAGTTTCGTTTGATATAGCACGAGACCTATGTGACCATAATGATATTGAGTAATGTCTAATTGTCCCCTAATTCTTTTGACCAATGACAGATCAATGAAATTATGGGAACTACTTGAGTCAATAAGCATAACTACTGAGCAGTTTTTTATCATTCCTCCAACTTTCATAGTTTTTATCGATTTACAGCCAGAAGTACCAAACAAGGCACATGCAGTTATTGTAGGTTCCAGATTTTCTTCCTCCACAGTTACTACATCATCAAGATCTTGAACATCAATAAGAAGCAGTTGTTTCTTTTCACAAGAATGACCTCTATGATACTTTTATTTGCAATGAAAACAAAGGCCATTTTTTCTACAAACAAGTCCTAGGATCCAATGACCCATAGGTCCCAGGATCGAAACCTAGCTTTGATAACAATGATAGAACCCTAGCTTCACTTCTTACTCAATGTAATAGCAGAAACAATGTATTTTCTGTAGTAATCAACTTTTACAACAATAACACATTCTTCCTTACAATTTTCCTTATATAGCACTAAGTTATCTTAGCTGCTAAGCTATCTGCTAACAACCTTATCTCTAATAGAACTAACTAACCAACTTTTCCCGCCCATTATTAGTTATAACAACTAACTAATTGTGCTGAGTCATCATCCTAACAAAGATAGCTTGTAATAATAATAAAAAAGATTTAATTAACTTGTAATAATAAAAAAAAATTAATCTTAACCAACCAAAAATAATACAAGCTTATTGTAAAAATTCTAAGTACGTTTTCATGCAATTGAGAGTCCTTCCATCCAAATGGTTCTAAGAGTTTCTCTATTTGACTACAAAAGTAAGGATGAAACTTGTATCATTTTCAGTAAAGAGAAAAGTCATCATTCCACTAACGTGACATTAGTTTACCGTACAAACTTGAAATCCAAAATAAAGACTTCTCCTTACTGAGAATGTGGAAAGTATGGTTCATAAATTAATGCGTGCAACTTTTGGGGATTGTTTGGTGATCATCTACAATATTAAACTAATAAATTAATTTCTATAAACCATATCAAGAGGCTTCATAACCCTAAAGTTGAATATTATTCCATTCAATCACTCTTTGCGAATAATTCCATAATCATTTCTATTGTAGTATATACTTTTATCACTTGTAGTAAAAAACATGAGCATCTTCAAGGGAGGTAACAATTGTAAGGAGTAATCAATCTAAGGGCTATACTCTTGATAGGTGTCATAAGATTAGACAAGTAGTTAGCTTATGTTGTAAGCAACCTTAGTTGTATATATACTATAAGGATGATGTAAACAGTTAAGGAAATTAATCAAAACAAATAGATTACTTCTTCTCTAAGATTTCTCTCTCTCTCTCTCTCTCTCTCTCTCTCTCTCTCTCTCTAAGTCTGCTATATTCTTCTTCCTCTCATAAGATCAAGCTTGGTTGACATGGTATTAGAGAAGGGGTGGCTAAAAGACTGTTGTTCGTTCAGTTTGTCTCTTCACTTGAGCAGTTTGCAGATATCCTAACTAAAGGGTTGTCTGCACCATTGTTCAAAACTCATTGTGACAATCTCCGACTTAGTGTTACTGCCCCTGAGATTGAGGGGAATGTAAGGAGTAATCAATCTAAGGGCTATACTCTTGACAGGTGTCATAAGATTAGACAAGTAGTTAGCTTATGTTGTAAGCAACCTTAGTTGTATATGTACTATAAGGATGATGTAAACAGTTAAGGAAATTAATCAAAACAAACAGATTACTTCTTCTCTAAGATCTCTCTCTCTCTCTCTCTCTCTCTCTCTCTCTCTCTCTCTCTCTCTCTCTCTCTCTCTCTCTCTCTCTCTCTCTCTCTCTCTCTCTCTCTCTCTCTCTCTCTCTCTCTCTCTTTCTCTCTACTATATTCTTCTTCCTCTCATAAGATCAAGCTTGGTTAAAAACAAGTAGCAAAGTTAGTTTTGTTATGCACGTAAGAAAAATGTATGTCCCACAGAGATAGCAATCCATGTATATTTACAAGTATTGTTAGGTGAAGAGTTTGAAAATAAAATTTGGGCTTAATAAGATAAGATAAAGTTAAGATATGAATATTTTTAAGTAAAAAAACAAAATTTGAAGAGTCTGTTGAAAAGTGAGTTGGAGTCACAAAATTTTTAAGGGAACTTTAACGAAAAGCACCTGGTACTGTTCACTTTAACGAAAAACCATATTTTTACACTAAAAAGTCAATTCTGGTACTATTCACTTTACCCTTTATTTTGTCCTTATCATTAAAACTCAAAGTTTTCAAGTCATTTTCATTAGTTTTCCTAATTTTTAAAGTAACATAACGAAATGAGTTAGTAAATGACACTTAATATATATATATATACACGTTTGCTACTCTTTTGGAGATGCCGCCTTTTGACCAAAGTGAAATAAGCATCTATACCTACTCACCTACAAAGACGCTTTACCTGTACGCACAATAACAGTTAATCCAAACAAGAATAAATATTAGGGTTTAGGAAGCTAATGTCTCTTACTGCATTAGAATATTACACGTAGGGCCAGGCTGCTGGGTACACCCCTATATAAATATAGTGTAAGTCACTCATCAATTCATGCCAAGCCTTTTAGTTTTCTTGTAGTGTGTAGAACAAAACACAGAAGAAAATTTCAAGATCACTATATATATCTATATAGTATCATGGTTAGGGATGTCATTTATAAGGAGCCAACCGGTGTTCCATGGACTAGGGAGCAGGTGGTGAATCTCTTCAATAGTTTTGACTTGGACGGCGACGGCATGCTGTCCAAAGAGGAGGTGAAGGCAGCCTTCAAAAAGCTCGGGTCGCGTTGGGGTGGTTTCAGGGCGAGGAGAGCTTTGGGTCATGCAGATGCCAACCGTGACGGGACCATTTCTAAAGAGGAGATCAAAGACCTTGTCAACTATGCCCTAGAATGTGGGTATAAGCTAAATTAATTATAGTACGTACTGGGTTATTAGTAGTAGCATGCTTGTAGCGAAGGAGGCGATCGTGTATTGCCCCTCTTATGTATGTAATGCTTATGTAATATAATAAAAAAAAAAAACGAGATCAAATACAAGATTTGATTTCAATTCATAACCCTACAGAGGAGAATTTATGCAATAGAAAGATTTGATCCTAAATCAACACACCTTGCACAAACAAAGAGCACATACAAGATAAGAACAATAACCCACTACTCCATAGAAGCCAGATCAAAACATGAAAACATGGATTCAGTATGGGTAGAGCCTAAGAAGAACAATAGCAGCACATAAGCATATTACTGGGGACCAGCAGCACCGTCATAAGGAAAGGGATAAGCGCTCAACATCCTTGTCGACTGAGAAGTCAGAGTACCACTAATCCACCGTAATTGTTAGTCCCTTTTCTTACATATACATTCGACTATGCGCGTATGTATTTATTTGTTTTTGTATGTGATGAATGTATACTCACTTGATTACTAACTCGAATTCTAACTCGAACTCGACTTGATTACTAACTGGAATTCTAGTGTAATGTCTTTTTATATAAATATATACTCACTCTACCCATACTGAATCCATTTCTGAGAAAAGAAAAACAAAAAACACTTCATATGCCATGTTTATTTCTCAAGTCCCATGGAGGACACAACCATTATTCTAAAAAAAACTTTCGATCCATGTGACCAGATTGTTCCCACTTTTGGTAC
This sequence comes from Malus domestica, assembly GCF_042453785.1. Lineage (NCBI taxonomy): Eukaryota > Viridiplantae > Streptophyta > Magnoliopsida > Rosales > Rosaceae > Malus > Malus domestica. The sequence goes on from NC_091668.1 coordinate 8,125,429, forward strand.
ACACAATCATAATTCCTATATGAATATCCATGGCTCCATAATCATATATATTTTAAAAAAGAAAAAGGAGTTGGTGAGACACGCTTTGTTGTTTTTTGGGAAGGGTTGACTTCGTATTTGGCCTCTGAATTTTTTTATAGTTTTCTACTTTCATCCTTCAACTTTTTCATCTATAGTTGGTCTCTAAACTTTTAAAGTACGTTAAATAATGCGAAAAAAAACAAAGTAACTTTTGTTACAAAGGTAACAGATATGCCACCACTTTTTTAGGGGCATTTCAATAATTCACTTACAATTACTAAACTATCCTCAATCTATTGGCATGTGATTATGTTTGTCAATGATATACATTTATGCTAAAAAATAGACAAAACCAACAAAAATAATAAGTTAATCCAGTTTGAATATTTTTTTTATTTAAAATATGACAAAAAGGGATCCAATCGATGAAGCTAGTTTCACCGTAGGGGCATTGCTCTAGATTAATTGAATAAATAATGTAATTTAATAAAAAAAAAATACATGTGCAACAATTTAATTAGTCATTTTAGCGTTACATTGTTTTGCCAATCTCTCATCTCTCTTTGAAGTCTACAGAAGTTACGAAGATTTGATGTTAGTTTGATGTTGACAATGTGGTCCGTTCCAACCAACCACACATTGAAATGAACTCACCAATGATTCTATCAACTTTTGTGATTGACTTGCTAGTGACCTTATTTTACAAATTTTCAAAGTTTAAGGACCAATTTGAGACCAAAAACAGTTAAAAAGTTAAAATAGAAAACTTCAAAGTTTAGGGAGCAAATGTTAAATTATAACCCTTTGTGTTTTTCGGGGAAATTCTTCTTGCACAGACGCTTTGACTGATATGGTTAATTTACCAAACCTTTGATATAAAATTGTGGATATATTCCATGGGTCCTAAAGATGAAGGGCCGGCGAAAAGAATCCATTGAGATTCTCATTTGATGGCCCATGGTGAATTCTGATTCTCTCCAATCCCAGATATCAGGTCGACTGTTTGATGAATGAAATAAAATACTAATAATTTGATTTATTTCGTTCATATCATGCTTCTGTAACTATCTATATGCCTAACGAATATAAATAATTGTCTCTACGTGTCCAAATTAAAGAAAGAAATGAAAACAGAGGCTTCCCAAACCTAAAAGGTTGAATTATTCCTTTCTATCTTTGTGAATTATTGACAGATACGAAGAATTCTATTGTGATCCGTTTTAGCTTTCAGCACTCCATCACTCACTAGTAGTGATCAATATGAAACTGCCAAAAAAATCAAAGCTAGCTCATCCAAACCCATGTGATCTGGTCAACAAGAATAACCTAGATATACATTATCCATCACTTTGCAAAGCTCCATGCTTTTCGTACACGCACAAAAAACAAAAAACAAAACAAATCAAATCTAAACCATAATTTTCAGCTTAATCAATCGAATTAAATATTATTTAATTCTCGAACATAAGGCTAGGGTACCCCACAAGAATATAGTGCTACAAACAAACGCCTATAACCCTCTTCTTATATATATATATATATAGGAAAGGGTTCTTCTTTGGATCTCTTCCTCCTAATCCACTAAATCAATGGATCCATACCATTGAAATTTGATCCAACGGCTGAAGTTATTATAACTTTTAAGGTTGGCCCCTGTTTGTAGCCGTTAGATTAAATTTTAATGGCATGAATCCACTCATTTGGTAGATTAGGAGGAAGGGATCCGAGGATCCCTTTCCCCATATATATATATACATCCTTTCTTGTATCCTTCCTTGTATCCTTCTTTAGAAAGTGAGCAAAACAATAACAGAGGCTTAGAATTTGTAGACTAATATGGTCAGAGAGATCCGTTTTCCGCCTACAATTGTCGATAAGAAGGTCCAAATTCCGCGGACGAAGGAGCAGGTGATGGAAGTGTTCAAAAGTTCTGACAAGGATGGAGATGGCAGGCTTTCAAAGGAAGAGCTGAAGGCATCCTTCAAGAAATTAGGCTCGCGTTGGAGCTCCTTCAGAGCTTGGAGAGCACTAGGGCATGCAGATGCCAACAAGGACGGCTTCATTTCTATGGAGGAGATCGGCGAACTTCTCAGTTATGCCCTAAAATGTGGGTATAAACTGTAAATAAGTTGAAAGTACAGGGTTTATCCAAGTTCTAGCTGGGTACTCGTAGTATTATTAAAGAGTCTCCCATAATATATGGCTCTTCGTGGGTGTGTGTGTGTGTGTGTAAGTATAAAAGTAGTCTTTAGTCACATATGAGTAGCTGTAGCTGTCTACGGCGTTCATACATGGCAGCAACGGAGGAGGCAAGGAATGTAGGCTCTTCGTGTGTGTGTGTGTGTGTATAAAAATAGTCTTTAGTTACATATGAGTAGCTGTAGCTGTATATGGCGTTCATACATGGCAGCAACGGAGGAGGCAAGGTAGATAAAATATTTTCTGAAATCTAACTAGCAGGAGGGTTTAAAGTGAGAATCATCTCGCGTAAGGAAAAAACGAAGATTTCTAATCAACTTAAGTAAAATATTTTTTACCGTACCTTCTAGCATAAGAGTAATCTTAATCAGTAACAGATTTCACTATTTGTCTTTTTATTTTGTCGAAATTTCACTAGTTGTTTTAACTTAAGAATTTTATGTGAATTAAAGGTCCAACTTTTGCTACATTTGATAAATACTCATATACCATCTTATCAACTTGTATTTGCATAGGGCAGCTATTTAACTATCTCGGTTGATATAATAATGTGCTTTATCAAGCATAGTGATCAATGTCTGACATATTAAATTAAGAGTTGTTATTGCTACTCTAAAAACATCATTATGCACTTAATGTCAATTATATCTACAAAGTCGGATTAACCTTAAAGTTAGATTTTGATAAAACTAAACATGTTTATTTATTGGTTTGAACCTAAAGTCGAATTCGTTTAATTACAACAACATATGTAAGAATGACACTTTTTATCGTTAGTGTCTAAAGTCTAATATTGGGAGATCGAGTAGGTCGAACTCGGAGTGAGGGTGAATGTTTACAATATTTTTTCGGTGCGTAATCCTTTATATGTACTTAATGTCAATTATATGTACTTGATATCTAGGGTTAGTGTCAGTTTATTACTCTGAAATTTCTTGTTTTCAATATTTTATACATCAAGTTTTTTTTCGTCTCAATGTTACCTAAAGACATAATTCTATGATACTTTCATACATTTGTTAAATTTTTTGTCAAAACATCTGTTAACTGATGACATGGCGTCCACGTAAATAATAACTGAACGTCACGTGTCAATATGGGCCTACTGGATATTAAAAAGGTAAAATTAAAAATTAAAAAAAATAATTTATTTGTCCTCCCCCTCCCTCTTCCCTATAGGGTCCGCACCCTCTTCCCCCTCCCTCTTCAATGTCCTGACTCTTCCCCCTGCCTCCCCCTCAATATGGGCCTACTGGATTAAAAAAGTAAATAAAAAAAAACTTTCAAAAATTAAAATATGTTGTAAACATTCCTAGAATAAGTATGATTGTGTAAATCCTAGATTAGATTTGATTCTAGTTATCATTTCCTATTACAACTTGTATTACTTGAAGGAGAAGAAATATCTTCTCTCTCTTTACTACTATAAATAAAGGCACAATGTAGGAGGGATAACAACAAACACATTCCCCTACAATTCTATAAACACACATCTCTCTTCTCTCTCTCCCACTGCCATCGGCCCTCTCTAGTTTGTCAGATAAAAATAGACCACAACACGTTATCAGCACGCTCCTACCGCTGCGCTTAGGAATCTGACGTTGGAGATTTTTTTTCTACATCAAACCAGTTCATCCATATCATCACGCAATCAGGTTCTTTCCAAACAACGGCTTTTAACTCGATATTTTGCAAGCCCTGATAGCATGAACATTCACCATGATGTATGACCCAACTTTACGTTTAACGTATTTTAGATTCTACATAAATTGTGTATGCTTCATAAACAAAATTGCTACAATTATGTGAATTTGATATTTGCCATGAATTGAATCTTACATATGTACATGCATATAATTATATTTGAATTGAAAAAAAAATATTTTTTTTTGCGATTTGGGAATTAGGGTTCTAAGTTGAACCCGTGCACTTGCACCATGCAAGCCGTAAGCCACCAGGCCCGCAGCCTGCGATAGCCCAACCCAAAACCACGGCTGGAGTTTCTGCTCCTCGTCCAAACCCGTGACCCCCATTGGAAACCTGACGCCTATGGCGTCCCAAACCCAGAAAATCCGACATGGTGTCGTGATATTCAATCCAATCTCACTGAAATTCCTGAAGAATTTCATCTAATTTGTATGAAATTTCAGTTTAAATTTCATTAGGTTTTCCGCGATTTCGATTCGAAATCCACTATGGTCTTTCACACCGCAAGCATTGGACACCAAGGTGCGTTTGAAGCACCTTGTCCCGACCTTGGAAACGTCGCCTGCAGCGACGCCGTCGACTGACTCCGGCCTTCTTCCTCGGCCACGCACACCCAGCGCCGCTGGGTTTGTTTTGTCCTGTAACCCGAGCCCTAATGGGCTCCTGTCCCTCGGCCTGCATCAGCGCCTTTGGGCTTGCTGATGCTTTGAGATGTCACGACCCAGCCCGTGCACAAAGAAAAAAAAAACAATTTTTTTGTCCTCTGGGCTCGCCTGCAACGGCCCAGACCGAAAGAAAAAGAAAAAATCTTTTTGTTTTTTGGGCCAGCCTGAAGCGGCCCGCGAAAAAAAAAATGTTTATTTTTGGCTGCTTAACGCAGCCCAGTCCACCCTGTAGGCCTGCAGCCTACACCCGAGACCCTCCCCAGTCCAATTTTTGGGCCTAGGTCTCACGGACCAAATTTTTCAAGCCACCCGTGGCTTCATATTTTCTTTTGGACCACAAATTTATTCTCGGCCTATATTTTTAGGCCCCGAGATTTTATTATTTAATATTTTTAAATAATATGGGTTTTTATATTTCACCCACATTTTAATTTGACCCCGAAGACCCACATAACATTAATTCAATTATCATTATACAATATTTTTGCATATATTTGTTGCATATTTGTTTGCATATATATTTGTGTTTGCCTGCAGGAATACATGAACCTGAAGTTCATAATTACTTTGAACCTGCAGGAATATATTTACTACTATAAATAAAGGCACAATGTAGGAGGGATAACAACACACACATTCCCCTACAATTCTACAAACACACATCTCTCTTCTCTATCTCCCACTGCCGCCGGCCCTCTCTAGTTTGTCAGATAAAAATAGACCACAACAAAATATATAAAAAAAAAAAATTATTTGTCCTCCCCCTCCCTCTTCTAGGGCCCGCACCCTCTTCCCCCTCGCTTTTCAATATCCTGACTCTTCCCCCTGCCTCCTCTCAATATGGGCCTACTAGATATTAAAAAATAAAAAAAAATCAAAAATCAAAAATCAAAAATAAAAAATTTAAAATTAAAAAAAAAATTATTTATTTGTTTTTCCCGCTCTTCCCCGTAGGGCCCTCACCCTCTTCCCCCTACCTCTTCAATATCCTAACTCTTTCCCCTGCCTCCTCCTCGATTACACCCTCTCATCATCACATCCGCCATAGCTAAAAAACTTCACCAAAAACCAGAAATTTCAACACCATAGCAAAAAGTATAAAAAACCCACCATCTTGAGTTCTTAACCCTTTAATTCGAACCAACAGAATCCTCTCTAGATTCTTTTGGTGAGGATCTGTGAATCGTGTCTGTTCATCGTAAATCGTACGATCAATTTTTTGTCAGGTACTATTTGTGTTTAATTTTAAATAAAAATATTTAAAATGATTTCTAATCGCACGATGTACTATGAACGAACATGATTCATGGATTTTCGGAATCCTCACAAAGAGGATCCAACGAGGATCCGGATTCTAATTCGAAAACCCACGCAGCAAAACCAGTTGGCCCATAATGACATGTGGCGCAAAGTCATTGTCCACGTGAGTGTCACATCATTAGTTAACTAAGGTTCTAATAGGAAACTTAATGAATGTAGAAAAGTGTTTCAAAATTATGACTTTAGGTATTAGACTGAGACAAAAAAAATTTGATGTAAAAAATACTGAAAACCAAAAAATTCCAAGAGAGTAAACTGATATTAACCCTAATATCTAATTTATTAAATATATGTTTACTTTTCAAGAAAATTTTGGTCAAATGTTAAAAATAAATAAATTATCGCATAATGTTAATATTGTTATTTGTTAAATGTAATGTTTTAAATTGTACGCATGAAGGTCATCGGGTGACGGCTGGACAAGGATTGTCTGCCCTCCCATTTTCCATGCCTTTCCATGCCCTCCTATTTTGTGTGGTCATGGTTAAACCACGTTAACATTTTATATTATTTTTTTATAAAAATAATAAGACAAAAATGAATAGTAATATAAAATGTTGACGTGGCTTAACCGTGATCACACAAACAGGATGGCATGGAAAAAGGGATGGCAGACAATCCTTGTCCGTTACGGCTATCGCTTTTTAGTACAACTTTTTGTTTCATATCCATTATACTATTTTTCATCAAGTAGGGATTATCTCCTCTTCTAATCTCTTTCTTTTTTAATCTCTCTTTATTCAAAGGACTACGATTATGCTACGTTTACATCTTATTTTGAATTTTTTATGTAGAGAAAAAAAAAACAAAAAATGTAAGAGGAGAGGATGAAATGAGATAATATTAGAAGGGAAGATAATCATACTCCGTTTTTCATATATGGTGTCTCCACTAGTGGGGATGATTGTTATCTAATAAATTTGCCCTTGCAAAACTAGATATACAAGTTGTAAAGGTATACCTAAAGTTGTGCTATTGTTCTCTTTTACTCCATGTGAGATATTTTGTGAGGGCACCATGCTTATCTTTATTCTTATAACGACAACTCTTGTGCTATAGTTTTCTTCTTGTTTATACAAGTCAAGCTAATTTGACTTTACTTTTCACAAGAAAGAAAGCTTTGATATATGAGTTATATTCGGGAACGCACATTTTTTTTTACACACATTTTGACACATTTTTGTATGGTTTTTATTTTGTAACTGTAAACATAAAAATTCAAGCGACAAATGAAACAAGAATACGTGTACAAAATAAATTTTGTATTAATGAAAGTTTAGAGTTATAATCTCCAATGCAAAGTCTGAATCCTCTGATTGGACATTCGGGCTTGTAGAATGTATGTGTAAAGATGTTGATCTGAGGGTCAAAGTGACTTGTTCTCGAACCAACAAACGCCACAAGGATTTGGCTTGTGGCGATAAAGGAACCGGCAGGGTATGGCAAAGAATACAAAGAGCTTTTTGAGTCTTCTAAACCAATGAACGCCACAAGAGTTTGGCTTGTAGCAGTGGAGGAACCAGCTTGTGTAATAGTGCTAGATAGCTCTTCCCAAGTGTCATGAAGAATGAAAAAAAATTAATGAGTCTTCTAAGTGTGTAGAGTGTTTGAGCTTCTAGGAGATGTGTGGATGTCTGTGTAGCCTCGACTTGCTTCCTTTTTTTCCCCTCCTCCCTCTTATGAATGAGTGCCTGGTATTTACAAGCAAAAAATTGGGCTTGGTTTGGAAGACCTAGTCTCAATTCCATAATTTGTCAAATAATATTTATGATTTTATTCGCTTTAGAATAATTGATTTAATTTTGTCATAAATTGAATCACAATCTTTGTTTTAGGAAACGAAACCCTAGTTGATATAATTTGATCAGATTAGGGTTATTTTGCCTCCTTTTGTACTTGATTTGATTTGTTTGACAAATGTCTCATATGTTGACATGTGTCACTATTTGATGACTTGTCTGGCTTTGTTAAGTCACATGTCATGTATGCAATTTGGCAGGACCCAAGATGTGTGCCACATAAGCCGTTTGTGAGTCAAAAATTTAATTTGTTGGCAAACATTTATTTCACTGAAATTTAATTTGTTGACAAACATTTTTTCAAACATCTGAACCTTTTATATTTCATTTCATCATTCAGATGTCATCCTTATAAGAACTTAAACAAATCCAAATATTAATATATTCATTTCTAGTGAAAAATAAGGATGAATATGTACAGAGAAATACTAAAATTACTATCATTTAGTTCAACGATCATATATTTTTGAATTTAGGTATACTTTTGTTAGAAATTATTTTTTAAAAAAAACTTTAAAAATAGACCCTTTGATTGTCAAAGTACAATATAGAGTGAACTCCTAAAAATGTGTCAAAATATATATTCCTCGATCCCACTACTATATATACTAAATAGAAAATTTTATTACATAAGAAGGCCTCATAAACAAAAAGAAAAATCATATGACCAACCAACCAAACAAAAAGAAATGACATATATATCGTTAAAATACGACATGTTGAACACTTTCCAAGAGGCTTCCCAAATCTACCAATACAACATGTTGAACACTTTCCAAGAGGTTTCCCAAATCTACCAACCAAACAAAAAGAAAAATCACTCGGGTCAGATGGCTCCCCTTGTCACAGCCCGTCCCGAATTATTTCTATTGGTGGTGTGAAAAGACTAAAGTACCCTTGAACGTTTGTCGTGTTATGTGGTTTAGGTTTTGGTTGTGGACCAATTAAAATGTTCCTAAGTGTTTGGACCCAATTAGAAAAGAGATTTTTGTTTGTTGTGACTGGATGCCCAAAACTGGACCACACACACACCCAAAGTAACCCGTTGACTCTCTCTCTTTCCTCCCTCTTGCAATTTCTACCATTTCCGTACAAGCATACGGACAACCTTCAAACCTTCACTTCTAGTCACGGATCAAAGCTAGAGAAGTGGTCATTGTGTTCCTTGCAAGTCCAGGAGCTCATCCATGCCATTTGTTAGACGTGAAACCTTCGAAAATTCGAGAACCAGAAACCCCGATTTAGTGCACTGTTCATGTGATTGTGATCGTGAAGTTTTCAGGGAGTTTTAAGGTTCTAGGAAGCTTTAGGACGTCTTCACAAAGCTCGGGGAGTAATTTTGCAATGTTTTGGACGTCGAGAGACTCGGGTTCTAGGAGTTGCTAAAGTGGTCGAAGTATCGTGCTTTCTCCAATGAGTTTCCGTGAGTATTTGGGCTCTAAGTTAGTAAGGTTTTGTTCCTTGCATCATGAGCTTCATTTTGAGACAAATTTCATGAGTTTTGGTTAAGAAATGAAAAAGATATGAAGGTTTGAATAATTTTCCAGTTTCCGGTGATAGCAGCGGCACCGGCGCCGGGCTCCGACGATCTAAGGAAAGATGAGGAGAATATTCCGTCAAAGTTGACGGAATATTCTGACGCTGTCAGGTAAATATAACGGCATATTCTAGTTTTTAAGGGAATATTCCCTAACGGTGTTAACTATTTTGTCCCCCGTGCCTGCGCGTGGCCACACGTTTGGCCGTGCCTTGGCCGGCGCGTGAGTGCTCAGAATTTTTTTCTAAAAATATGGAGATGTTCGTGGTGTTGAGTCGATCACGTTGGTATATTCAAACACCCCATTTGAGCATTGTGTGAGAAGTTATAAGCTAGTCTTGATTATGTGCTTTAAATAACGTTTATTCAGTTATTTCGCATATAGGTGAGACCAATCCTGAGGACGAGCATCATCAATCGAGGCTTGGGAGCTACGACCCTTCGACATACCAATGAGTGGGCTTTTGGTTTTCTATATATACCTATATACTTGAGATTTTTCCCAGAAAATGAATTTGAATAATTATATGTTTTGAAATGCCATGCAAAGTATCTGCCTATTTTATTTAGGCATTAGTAGTTGCATATATTTATGATTGGTGTTGCAGACGCACAGGTAAGTGCCAAGTAAGTTCATAAATTAAAGATATGAGATTGCTTCAATTATGCGAGATATGATGTGATGTATTGAAAGCTCATAAACCTGCACCCTGATGTTAGTGCTCCACCCAGAGTTAAGGCACAATCCCTCATGTGATGTTCACCTCCCACACCATATGCTCTCCTTGGATTCAAGTTAGATGCACAAGCTTGTCGTATAGACCATTATAGGTGGTTCTGACTCGTAGGTGACCCGCGATCATTCGCACAACCTTCACATGATCGTAGCACTAGAGCATATTTATTTTACACCTAGTCTTGTCGTACAAACCACTTAAGGTGGTTCCGACTCGTGTGCAGGATTTGATATGAGTGAGATTGGTTATGAGCTATAGATTCAGCCATGCAGGTCACGTTAGGTGGATCTGGCTGTTATGATGTCTGGTATTGATATATTTTAACTAGATTACTTATGGCATTTCATTGAGATACTTTATCATGGTATATTTCTATGAATTTTTATCCTGAGCAGGAATTCTGATATAGCATATATTATATTTTTCTAGGAAATTATATAGGTTTTACAGCGAGGGGTTAGAACTTTTGAGAAATACAATGATTTTGAAAAGCTTTGTTCTTGCCCACTCACACTTTCTGTTTTGTGCCCCTCCAAGTTTTAAGTAGAAGTGCTTTGGTGGCTCACAGGGATTTCGACAGTGGTTCTGACAGAACATCATAAATGTAGGATCACATTTGGGTGTTGTATAATTAGTACTTGTCTTGCCTGACTGCACTTAGGCTATTTATGCTCTGGTTGTGTATTTCACACTTAATCTCGCACTAGCACTTTATCTTAGCTAGTACTGCTAGTAGTTTGGTTTTTATTCACTCGTATTTCTCTATATCAATTTTGTTTCCGCATTGTGCACTTGGTTATGTCACTCTCACGTGACGGCCAGCACGCCTTGATTTAGGTCGGGGTGTGTCACCCCTCTTTACCATTGGGACATCCTACTCCAATCGGATGAGCTGTGGTGACTAAAAGCACTCAAGTCAGTTCTCTAATCTGCCCAATATCTTAAGGATGGGATACTGACTTTCTTCATCTTTTCCTCTCGATGGAAGAACGAAAGGCAATAAGGGAGACTTTAATTGTGAACCTGCGAAGGAATGATAGATTGGTTTGGGAGCAAACAGAAATAGAAGCTACTCCGTTCGGTCATGTTATCTCTGGCTGCAATTGCGTTCCTTGTCCTTGAGAGATCATCGCCCCTCTTCAACTCAAGCTATTCCGAAGAAGCTTTCGAAGGTCATTTGGAGGGTGAAGTTACCGCCAAAGATTCACCACTTCTTATGGAGTACTCTGCACAATGCCATAGCAACTATGGTGGAGCTGTTTAGGTGACGTTCTTCCCCCACCCCAACCTACCCAATATGCCATTGTTAGGATGAAATTACTGAGCATCTATTACTCCTCTGCCCTTAGGCCGAGACCATTTGGTTTGGTGGGCCACTTAATTACAAAGTCGATAGAGGATGCATTTCTAACTGGGTACAGTGCTTGCATTCTGTCTTCACTTCAAACCTAGGATCTACGGTGATCAAGGTTCGAAATGCCGATATTATCAGCGATATTTCGCCGATAATATCGGTTTTTTGAGTTACCAATATTTTAATGGTTATCTAATGAGTTTTCGTCAAAATATCATGATATTATCAATAATATTGCGATATTACCGATAATATCGTGAAATTTTAGATCTGTGCGAATCGGAGAAGAACGCCCGAGCTTCTACAGCTCCGGCCGACTGTAAAAGAACATCCTAGACTCCGATCTAGGTATGAAAATGAAATAGAAGACGAGAGGAATGTTTGTATAACTTCCATTTGCCGTGGAAAGGTTAGAGGTGTTCGGAAAGTTCGTCGACACCCACGACCTCGCCGGAGATGGGTGTGCCTATTCCCGAGCCGATTTCGTCCCAAAAACCTTGCAAAAACACGAGATAGAACTTAAATTTGACATCTAAGCTTCAATCTAGAACAGAAGGAGGTAAACCTGAAGCTTACCTACGCCGAGTTGCAGAGACGAGAAGGAGAGGGAGAAAGACGAGGAAGGCCATGTGGGAGAAGGATCGAGAGACTGAGGTCTCTGTGCGTGTGTGTGGGAGAAGGGAGAAGAGAGATCGAGAGATCTGTGTGTGTGTGTGTGGGAGAATGGAGAAGGGAGAGAAGAGAGAAGGATCGAGAGAGAAAGTCTTGAGATGATTGATAAAAATTAGGCAGCAGGGAAATCGGGAAAGTGGAAAAAAAGGCCTAGTTTTGTGTGAAAGTCTACCAGCCACATAATAAAAAAAAACAAAGAATAATTACCCACTATCAGAGTTGGACAAAGAGAGGCAGGAACAAGATCTTGTGAATCCTTCTTCCTATTGTTATTGCTTTGGTCCAATAAATATATTATATAAATGATTAAGATAACATTATATTATTTGTTCTGTTTTAAAACAATTTTTATTTTGGTTTTTTGGTAGATAAATGAAGTAATTGTGACTGACATTTCTAGATCTGGCTTGTATCCTCTTCCTATTTGGATTACTCAACTAGATCACGATGTCTTTTCCAGCAAAAGGTTAAACTGTCATTCTATTTTTACCCTTTAAACTATCTATCTTTTAAAACAATACTATATTATATTCTTATAATATAATATTTTCTTTTCTTTTTCTTTTTAAGACCAAACTATATTATACTCTTGCATTATATATGTATATCTTTTTCAAAAATAACGTATTACTCAATGTTTATGTATCTATTATATAGTAAATTTAACTAATTTATATGATATATATAATCCACCTAGGTTGCCTAGGCGTCCGCCTAGGCGCTAGGCTCTTGCCCACCGTCCGACTAGCGCCTAACGTTTTTTAGAACCTTGATTCATAGTCGATTTTCATGTAAAACACAAGAACTGAAAAATTAAAAGTTGAAATTTTAATTTAATTTTCATCAAAAAACAAGAAGCTTCTACCAATCAAAACAGCGAACGAAAGCGTTTCGAAGAACCAAAAATTTGATTTAAATGAACAAAAAATGCAAAAAGTGAGAAGAGAAACGCACCTAAGAAATGCGGATCAAAACGATTAGTTCTCAGTTTTTTGAAGAAGGTTTTAGAGCCGTTGGATTAGTGTGGTCAAAAAAGCGGGTGCTGACGTTTTGGGAAGGGCTTTCTCATTAATTTCCCGTTGTTTGTGTAACTCATGTATCTTACCATGCAATGTATAAAATGTAAAATATTGTACTAAGTCATTATATATAAATGATTATGGTGTGTTTAAACTTCTTTCATTAATTACTACATATTTTCTACACTCACAATGTTTGCCAGCTCGCTATATAATCAACTTAAATCAGTTAAATCCATCATGCAATGCATTTCCTTCCAATTTTTTGTGATAAACTAATAGATAATTGACTAAATAAGCATCCTGCAAAGTTTCAATAAAAATTTCCAAGTTTTTCTTACAATTTCCGTGGTTTTCATATTATTTTTATCGATATCGATAATATCCCGATATTTCCATCAATATTTTATACCTTGACGGTGATTAGGGACTGGGTGCAAGCATATGTGGCCACCTCTTGTTGGTATATTTGGAAAGCCCAATGTGATTTTGTTTTCAACCAGGTGCCTATCAACCCGACAAAAATGTTAATGGCAATGGTGAGTTCGCTGATGTGTGGACAGCCAACAGGACGGCGGATTTAGGACGAGAAAGAAAGGTGATCAACGGACTCCTCCAACCTCCCTTTTTGCAAAAGTGAATGTTGATGCAAGCTGGTCCAGGTTGTCTAAATTGGGGGTACCCTATCATGGCGTCTAATGTCGTGATGGTGGAAGCATATGCGCTACTCCGTGGATGTGAGTTAGAGGCCTCTTTGGGTCTTAGCTCGATAATCTTTGAATCCAATTCACTTGAATCGATCTCGTGCCTTTCAAATTCGATTGAAATATGCAGTTGGGAGGCTTTCCCTATCTTGGATAAGGTTAAGGAATTGGGGAAGGCTTTTCAGAACTGCCGCTGGTCTTGGGTTCCAAGATCAGCCAATATGGCGGCGGATTCTCTTGCGTCTGTTATTAATCTGAAGATGTGCAATGTAGTGTGGGTCGACAGACCCCCATCTTCGTTGGTGTTTGTTATGAACAATGATGGTTTACCTTGTCCTCATTAGTTTTGTTTTTGGCAATGTAGGGGGCGACTTTGCATGGTTGCAGTGTCCTCCTTGTTGTAACCCCCTTCATTGTGTTAGATACTGCTTATGTGCTTGCCTCTGTGTAGGATGTCGTTGTATGTGCTGACATCTTTGCCCTGAAATTGATTTCCTAATTTACCAAAAAACCAAAAAACAAAAAAAAAAAAATAAATCCTAAAGCCTCACAAACCCAAAAGTTGAACAAACTATTCCTTGCCATCACTGTCCAAAACAAAAATTGGCAGATGAATAATTTTACTGTTACAAGCTGTACTATTGCAAAGTTCCATGCTTTATGTGCACGCAAAAATCTAGTCCACATATATACAGGAAAATTACAAATAATCCACTTAAAATTGAACTACAACATGCAGCGCCTACAAGTTAGCCAGAACAAGAAAAAAATGACTCAACAAAAGAAGATTGAGAACTTATTAATTTCATCCATGAGAATCAATTATTGTTTAGAGGGAGAGTGATTGGCTGGAGTAATATACCGAACTATAGGACTTGGTACATTGCCAATAGACCACTTCTCTCACTACAAGAAAAGTTAACAATAATCACTAACGTTAGTTGGACAAAATAAGATGGATAAAGCCTTACCAATATTGATTTTTCCACCTCATTCGCCACTTTTAGGTCTTTACCAACCTGATCATTCTATACAACTAATGTTAGTAATTATTGTCAAATTTTTTGGTTGTCTTAGACATGTGGATAGATAGTCGAACTATAGTTAAATAACATTATTCTTTTTAATGTCCCAAATATATATCAACCAAGTGCTGACCAAAATACTATAGATTGGTAGTTATGTAAAAAATAAATATAAATGAGGACCCCTAGGTCCAAGAATTAGAATAATTCGTATGGTCCAGAGTGTGCCATGGCACACAGGGGACCAGGCAGAGCCCTATATATTAATTTGCCTATAATTTCAAATGTGGAAGCAAGTTACCTCAGCTTTATAATTTCTTGTAGTATTTTGCAAATTAAGGTCACGCTAGTTGATCAATTTGAAGAGTATAATGAAGGGGTGCAATTACCCGCATGTGCACATCCAGAATATGAATTGCTCAATTGGCATAGGTAGATAGGAAAAATACACAGATCTAAAATTTAAAACCAAATGAAAGTTAAATTAAAAGAAAAAAGGAATTCCCACTAAAATCTGGGATAATACTTGTGTTCTTCATGGGATGCACATATTCCGCTCCTTACAAAAAAAAAAAAAAAAAAAAAAAAGTCTATTTACTGTATGAATATCATAATTGGAGGAACCGTTCAATTTTTTAATATTGACTTGAAAATCATTCGAATCGGAGATTGTTTAGTCATCCAAATGTATAGAACAAATTGACAGTATGATATTTATGATGAACCGTCCATTTATTTGATACATTTGAGTGACTAAACAATATCCGATTCGAATAAGTTTTTGGTAGGGATGATCTTCAAATCAAGATTAAGAAGTTGAATAGTTACGATTATAAAGTTTATACAGTGAAATTACGTTATCCACAAAAGGTGGAATATATGCATTCCCATATGGGTAAACACAAGTATTCTCATAAATGAAGGATAATGTTTGCATTCCCCTCTTGGGGGATGAGCTCATCCCCAAGAACAAATAAAGTATCTTCACTGTAACTTTTTTGTAATCGGAACCGTTCAATATCTTATTCTTCACTTGAAAGTCATCCCTATAAAAAAATCATTCCAATCGGAGATTGTTTTGTCATCCAACTATAGCAAATAAATCAACCTTCGATTCAAATAGAGATGATCTTCAAACGAAGATTAAGAGATTAAACAGTTTTGATTATAAAAAAAAAATTATGGTAAAGAGATATTATTTGAAAGTAGAAAAATAAACTCATTCCAATAGGAGAATTCAAAGCGGAATCTACAAAGGGTCAGCATACCTAGTGGCGAAGCCACGTGAGGGCGAAGAGTGGCGGTCGCCGCTCCCCTCGCCGGACAAACAAGCCTGGAGCGCTGGTTCAGCCCCTCCGCTCTTGACTCCTAAAACGTTGTGGTTGATTTTTGGAAGTAAGCTCTGAATCACCAGCATAGTCTCATTGGGTTCCGGCTTAAGGGCCAAAAAGGAGGTGCACATGCGAGTTGTGTCCGTATAGTTCATGGGGCTTGGAGAGAAAGCTGTGGAAAGGGTAATCTGAAGGAGAAAAAGGTGTAAAAGTATTGGTATTGGATTCCATTGAAGCTTCATTGTCAAGGAAATTAGTTCAGAAAAAAAAAAAAACAGGAAAAAGTTGAAGAATTGTGAAGTGGGTTGTGGAAAAAATGGTGGCTTGATCAATTGGTGGGGTGAGATCAAAGATTTGACAAATTGGGTTCTGTTCAGCAAAATGATTGCAGTATATTGGTAGCAGGAAAACAAAAAGAGGAAGAACTGGGAAGTGGGTTGCTCTAATTAGCTCAATTTATGGGTGTGGATTGTGGAAAAATGGTGTCTTGATCAATTGGTGGAGGGAGATCAAAGATTCGACGAACTGGGTTTTGTTCAGCACAGTAGAGTGACAGCAAGAACTTCGATGGAGAAGCACAAAGTTGAGTTTGATGGGTTTGGGAAGAAATAGTAAGACTTGCAGAGAAAGGGAGGTGAAAAATATATTGGAAAATTGGAGCTTATTAAAAATAGAAGAGAGGTGATCTCAAGAACTCATTATACTCAATTTTAGTTTCAAAATCCTATCAACTTTGACCAAGTTCAAATAAATTCAATAATAACTTAGAAAAGTTAGGCTAAAACTCTAGTTGTGTACATCAATTTGGTTGAGCTAGAATAACAAGTTACAAGAAATTTTGCCCCTCTCCAATGTGAAAGCAACCGTTTCAATTGAACTTTGCACTTTTTTGAATTTGACCCCTCCCCTCGGTAAATTCTAGCTTCACCACTGAGCATACCACAGGGCAACATATGCCATATACCAAATAAACGGAAAGTGGATTCATATATGTTTCTTTTTCCAGGAATATATGGATAACCAAGCAAATTCGTTACCCGTTTGAAAAAGTGATTCTCGTACTAGTTTGCAGAGAAGAACAAAAACAACTCGTACTTAAATGTGGTTTTTTCATATTTATTTATCAACTATATATAATATATTTCTAATAAGAGGTGGATGAGTAAATTAGTATTGAACTTATCATTCACTATACTCGAATTTAAAACTTTTCATTTACAAATGAAAAGAATTTTAACTATGTATTTATGCATTTGATTATTCTCTCTCTCTTACACTTCTCCCTTTTTTTGTGAATTGAATAATTCAAACTAGAATCAAGTGTAAAAAGAGACAATGAGAACATAAAAATCAATACTCGTAAAAATAAAAAAAATAAAGTTTACATAAAAATCAACATCAAATTTGCAATTTCTTTTCATTTAAATTTGGATCATCCACTATGGGAAGATTTGGATGATTACATATATTGAAAATATCAATTATGATGTTGTGACATATATATATATCCATAGCTGCATTTGGTCATGGTCTAAAATATCCATAATATCCTGATATTTCCATCGAAATTTCCGTGTTTTTGGACTACCGATATTTTTTTGGACTACCAATATTTCCGATATCATCGATATTTTAAACCTTGCTAAGTCACTCATGTATCTTACCATGCAATATATAAAATGTAAAATATTGTATTAATTCATTATATATAAATGATTATGGTGTGTTTAAACTTCTTTCATTAATTACTATATATTTTCTACATTCACAATGTTTGCCAGCTCGCTATAGAATCAACTTAAATCAGTTATATCTATCATGCAATGCATTTCCTTCCAATTTTTTGTGATAAACTAATAGATAATTGACTAAATAAACATCCTGCAAAGTTTCAATAAAAATTTCCAAGTTTTTCTAAAAATTTCCAAGTTTTTCTTACAATTTCCGTGGTTTTTATTCAATTTTTATCGATACCGATAATATCCCAATATTTCCATTGAAATTTTCATGTTTTTGGACTACCGATATTTCCGATATCATCGATATTTTATACCTTGCATTTGGTAGATATTCAAAACTTCGTCCTTATTTTCTTTGTTGATAGTAGGCCTAATTATCTTTTTCTTTAGGTTAAAGGTTTACCAACCTAGTTAATTATCTTTATCGATACTCGTTTCAGGCATTTGTCTCAATCTAAACATCTCTCAGACTCTCACCCTTAATGAACAAGTAACGTTTCTACAGAAATTGTGAATAAAATTTGATAGTAGCCTAGTTGGTCAAAAAAATGCATACATCAGAATCTCATTCGGTAAAATAAGCATGGTTTAGACCTAATTAATATCACACTTTAACAAATAGGTCAAAAAAGCATACTCCATCAGAATCTCATTCTGTAAAACGAAAAAAACAAAAAAAACATGGACTAGACCTAATTAATCACACTTTAACAAAAAGTGAGAGTGAACCAACGCCAACAAAAAAAAATATTAATCAATTTACAAATAGATTATAAATACAGGGGCTTTGAAGCATTCACAAAACAAAAGTTTATTATAATATTATGGCGATTAAAAGTCGCTGCGTCACTAGCGATGGCAAACGTGTTATGACGACGGAGGAGTTGAAGAAATGGTTGAAGAAATTTGATGTCGACAAAGACGGTCGAATAAGTAAAAAAGAGCTCCGGGAGGCTATCCGCGCCACCGGGGGCCGGTTTGCCAGGTTCAAGAGCAGGCTCGGGGTGCGGTCTGCAGACGCCAATGGCAATGGCTTCGTTGATGAGGACGAGCTCGACAACCTTGTAGAGTTTGCACAGAAGCATTTGGGTGTCAAGATCGTAAACTTCTGACTCTAACTAGTATATGTATCAAGTCTCTAATCTCTATGGCTTGGGTTAATTAATTGGAGAGAGAAAAATCAAATGTATTATTCTGTATGGTCCTGGTGGCACATTTAAGCATGGTGGCTCCTGATGTCAGCTTGTTCTCGTTCCTTTTACGAGTCCTATGTATATATACTTACATAACTGAATGTGATTGAATTGGACATTAAAATGCGCGAGTTGTGTGGCATCATTTGTATTCTTCAGAGATTACTTGCCAATGCAGATGAGCCGGTTCCTTCCCGTATGCTTGCGTTCTCACAACGTCTAAAAGAATTGCAAGGGGCTTGTAGCTTAGTTGGTTACAAGCTTTTACTATCACTCGCATCCTTGCATACATATCTACCAATTTAAGATGGCATATGAAAACATAACAGTCTGCGTAATTACTGTTGTGCTAGGATAGCACCAAACCTTATAAAACAAACTCTTGATAACCCACAGGAAATATATCAAATGCAAATGCAAAAACAAAATATTAAAGACACCAAGATTTTAACGAGGTTCCTCAACAGTCAGTGTAACTGGAGTACGTCCTCGGAGCAGTAGGAGCTCACCCAAGAATCCACTATCAACCAAATGGGAGTTTACAAAGTGTTGGCAATCTCACAACCCAAATAACCCAATAGCTCTCACACACCACAGATACAAATAGAGAAAGAAATATAATGAATAATTTCTTCTCTATACATATAGCTCAAAACTATTACAACAACAACTATTTTGGTGGATAATTACTAACCAATTGAAGAGGAGCACTTTCTTCTTCCCTTCAAAGAGGAGATGCAGCACCCTTTATTTTCTGATGCTCTCTATCTCCCTCTCTTCAAAACCGAAAAATGGGCTGCTTCTCTTTCTCACAATTACTCCCAAAGGCAACCAACCTCACAATTATTAAGAACCAAAGTCACGGGTGGTAAAAGAGAAAAGCAACCCTTTTTTTCTTCCCCAAAACAAGGAAGTGGTTGTCCACCTTTTTTTCTTTATAATTTTTTATAGCCAAAAGTTGGCCACTTGGCCACATACTCCAACAATTACATATTATGTGATTAAGTACGTGCTTCTGGCAAAATGCTGAGTACGGATTAAGTGCAACAGAAAGAGCAAAACTAGATACTTGAATCCACATGAGAAATCAATTTACATTTGGAAACAAGAACTTTACAGTTAAATTATATGTGAATGTGAATGCCTATTTACCTATTCGACTTCCAAATAATACTTACAACTTGAAGTGGTCATGGAATGTACAGAAACAGACTACACAAAATTGGATTGAACAGAAGAAAAAAAGAAGAGAAAATGAAGCAGCAGCATGGAGGTGGGACTGATCCAACTCTTCCATATATTGTTTCAGGTCGCCGATAAATCACCCCGATCGGCAAAGCAGTCATTTAGTCAATAATTCCTAGCTACATACAACCGCACGACCTGTGAGATCTGTCACCAACATGTCTTGATGAATTAGCATTGTCATACTACAACAAAACATTCCACGCACAGACAGATTAGGCAAAAGAGAAATGAGGATTTTACCTCGACACTTCTAAACACGTGCATGGCAAAACTCATCCGTCTCCATATCTAGCGCAGGCGAGAAGATAAAGCAGTAAACTCTCTTCAACACCTCAAACATCAATATCGCGCGGTGGGAGTTTCCAGAAATTCCACGTATTAAAGTCCTCCTGTAATCAACAGGGAAAATAAATAAAAAAGCATGTTCAAATGATTAGTGGCCACATAGGAAGGGGCGAACAGGGCAGAATGATTTTGAAAGAAGACCTCGACCGTAACATGTTTAAAACGAAAAAGCATTGCAGAATCAAAACCTGCTCAGATGAGTTTGTAGGTGGAAACATGCCGTTCACAAGAGCATGAAGGGAGGTATATGACTTTGTGTCAACACGGCGGTTCACAACAACCTCACCCTGCATACCCAAACCATAACAAAGAAAGGTTGGCATTAGACATTACTAAATTAGAAATATTTAAATTGCTGCTATATCGTGAAGGTCATAATTACCTTGGGATTAATAATGAATATTTTTCCTTTCGGGATTCCAACCTTAAGGTAGCTGAACTCATCGGTATCTCTGTTTCCAAAACCGGCATAGAATGGATTGCAATCAGAAGGGAACAATGATTTGATATCCTGAAACAGAGAAAAACGTAAGATATTTAAAAGGATACTTGAACCCATATGTATTATTGTTCGGAAGTATCCTATGAAACAAATTATTTAACATCTGATAGGCAGTAAAACAAGTGATCAGGTAAAGATTTAATACACTAACCTCCAAGCATGCGATTTTGAATTCATGAGGAGCCCTCCTGATAACTGAGGAAAACAGAGTGTCGGTCTATGCATTAGAAACTACATACGACTTAGTGACCAGAAAATTGCATGTGATGTCTAGTGATCAAATAAGGTAATTTTACATTCCACTCTGTTATCCATATAAATCGTTTTCTCTGCATTATTCTACAAGGAAAGGATGCACTTCCTCTCTATGAAGCGTAGTTTATCATTTCAGTTTTTTATCAGGATTATTGCAAAAAAAGGGCAATGAACCGAACACATAAAATGCCTGAAAACTAAATGGAACACTTTAGCAATTTAAATTAGACCTCTGTTGAAGTTCTAGAAAAAGAAGTGCACCAACATCACTTACCTTCGCGAAAGAGAGAAGGAAAAAGTCCATCTGGGGAAATAACAACGGGACCATCTGGTAAAGCCTTCCCATCCTGCATATTTGTAAGCAAAGAAATAAACACACATCGCATTTTGATTTCTTAACTCCAGTTTGAAAATGAAAATCAAGGATTTAGCATGGGTTAAGCATAACCTGCTTAAGGTTGAATAAAAATTGTCTGGTGACAGAGGCTTGAGAAATGGCACGTGCACTCAAAAAAAGCAATTGATATCCATTTTCCTAAAGCATAGAAATAACAATCAATTCCTTTAAAGATGCAATGTCAGTGTAGTTATGAGTAATTCATACAATAAATTTAACATGTTTGTGTAAGAGACAATGGCAATAAGAGATGAGAGGCGGGCACATTATAAAGGTAATCATGCCTATAATTTGTAGGCTGATGACACTGTATGACTGAATAAGCGAACCACAGATGGGCCAACAGATTAGGTTAATGAGAAAGTCCCTCTATGTGTTTTCGACTACCTATGTTGGCTAAAGGCCAACCCACCAGAGTACTCAAAATGCATTGTAAGGAGTGATGAAATGCAATGTGAAAATTGCAGTCAATAAATAACCATGAACAAAAAATAATCATCACCACGAGCACAAGAAATAAAAAGGACGAGATAAGCAAACCTTAATGGCAGAAAACAAATTTGTAACACCTATATGTGACCAATCTACCCCAACCAAGGGCATGAATTGACCTAGAACATCTGACCTGCAAAACAAAGCAAATCAAGCGGGATCAGACAAATCAAAGAGAACCCCCCCCCCCTCCCCCCACAAGGAATCAACAAGTGAATGCATAAAGAACAACTGAATCATTAAAGAAAAACTGTTGCTCATATTTGATAAAAAAAATCTAAAAATCACTGTACTTCATTACTTGCAAAACAGAAAAAATTTCTCAGAATACAATTTACCAAAGAATTGTTTGGAAAGAACAGCCTTACTTTGTGATTGTCCCATCCACGTCTGAGATCACTATGCGAGTGTTCCATTTCCACAGATAAATTCTGGCATCAACCTGTTGAGCAACAAGAATTGTTAGAAAGGACAGTAACTACATCTGAAAAACAAACGATGAGAAAGAAATCAGACTAAAAATGAACAGCCAGGATGAGAACCTAAATAAAAATCAGAACAATAAACAACCTGCTGCTTCCCCAGCATTGCAGTAAAGAATGTGAAGGTTACTGTATTCTTCCCTTCTTTGAGTTTTAAGGACGCCAGCTGCTCAGATGTTGGAGCAAGTACCCTCTCCATTTTCTTCATCCCCTTCGGTGCAAGCATATTCTTATCCCCATCTGTAAGCATATTCTTATCTCCATCTGTAAGCATATTCTTCTCTCCATTGGTGGCAAAGGTGCTCTCTGTAGCATTCTGAGCATCAGGACTTTTACCACCATTCACATCTGGCTGCATTGCTTTCCTGGAATTTGATCTCCTTGAACCGAAAGGCCAGAGTTTCCAACTTCCGCTGGTGGCAACATTTACTTTAGATGGATCTCCTGTAATAGTTTTATCCCAGTCAGTCGACAGCTAATATGCCTTTCAGTTCAGATATTTGCACTTTCCATAATGGAATCATCCTAAAGCAATAAAGCAGCTACATCCCATGGAAAACAACTACAGATAACAAGTCTATCAATTAGTACATTTATCAAGATCGAATTTTTCCAAAACTGTTTGAAAAGCAGTACCAGCTTTCATCCCTTCATATTAGAAGTGTTTCCAGCAAGAGAGCTGTGCACAAAGCAAAATTTATTTCACTTTCTCCATTTTACCACTTGAGAAATATTTGTTCACCAAAAAACAAATTAGGCCCTTCCAATTTTCATCAGAGAGAAAATTCTGGCAATAAGTCTAACAAAAAATAAAGTGAAAAAATGGTCAGATTAATCATATTTCACTCTGACTTGGAATATATAAATTCTTAGTACTGTAATATAATCATGTAGACTGTAGTATGTACACACTACCAACAAGAAAGAAAATAGAATACTTTTCAGCATTTCAGTGCAGGAAATATCATACATGTAAATATCTAAGTTTCTCACCAACTGCAGGAATGGCAGGACCACCTTTGAGCTCCACTGAACCCTGAGTATTCTCGATATCTGGTGTTTCCTGTGCTAATTTTTTCTCTTCTTCTGTGTCCCACTTTCTACAGCTCAAATCATCTTTACCTTGCCATATTGACTTCAAGGGATTGACATTTGAGTCCAGTGAACAGCTCAAGGGATAATGAAGATCAAGTGCGCTCAACTTGTCAGTATGAGGCCACATATTGGGTAATGACGCGACCAGCTTCCTGACTTCTTTATCAGCAGCAGCCTTACGATTTCTAGGAATACCAATTGCAGCTGATGCTGCCTCCAGTTTTCTATTTGATTTCTCAAAATCAGTTGAGGGGCCTTCGTGAACAAACTTTTCTGGAGATGAATATGATTCATAGTTTGTACTGTCTTTTGGACTACACGAGAGACTATTTTCTCTGTCTACACATGATGAAGAACACGATTCCGTGCACTGAACCTCGGTGATTCTGATTTCATCGTCACTGAAGAGAAATTGTTCTTCCTCTAATCCCACTGGCAACACACTTGCTGCTTCTGTCATGACATGGCCAATAACGGACTCAGACGGGGTTTGTAAATCGCATGATCCAATTTCTTCCTCTTTTGTATTTTTCTCTTCTTGAACTTGATCACCAGAGTTGTTTAAACTAAACATGCTCTGTGACTCAACTTTTTTAACTGAACCAGGTAATGAATTTCGCTGGACTGTCTGAATATTGTATTGTTGAACTATTGCTGGCCCTTCAAGGTCAATATTACGGTCTGTGCATGAATGCGCATCTGTCTCTTGTGAACAAGTTTCAGTAGCCTCCACTGAGTGTACCTCCATGGAAGTATCATCAGCATGGTGCTCAGTAACTGAATCCTGATGAAGAACACTAAATATCTCAGTCTCGACGATCCAGGTGTACACTAAATTAAGAATAATATTAGCCAATTGATCATTTATAACCAAGTTGTGTTTCTTAAATTTCGTGCATATTTGTGTTGGTAAATAAGTCACAGTAAACATTGCATCTTAAAATTCCTAAACAGTTTAAAAGTTTTGGTTTCTATTGCAACAGATTTGATAGAAAGATTACCTTAGATAGCAGCTCAGTTCTGGCATGAACATGAACTTGCCCACTTCTTTCTCTGGCAATGTACAACGTTTCACAATAAATAAAGGGTTGGACTCCATCTATCCCATCCGCCGTATGAGAAATGTCACGGTCAGGTAATACAACATCTTTCTCATCCAAATGCTTGCCAGGGCAAGCTTCTAGCTCAAAAGAACTTTGAATTTCAAGATCAGACCCTGTGACATTGGATATGACAGCAATTGCATTCCCATCGTGTTCGGTTGCTGCAATAAAAGATTCACCAACATCACTAGATACTCTAGACACAGGCAGAGATGAGCTCAGCCGGCTTTCCTCGGCATCAATCTGCATATCTTCATTAACTAACACATTAGGAGACGAAAAACGGGAAGCATTATCCTTCCCGAATTTCTTAGTGGCAAGACTAGTGGACCACTTCACCTCCAAAAGGTTAGCCGCAAACTCGGCCCGCTCCAATGAATCCACCCTTCTCACCTCACTATCAACCCCCTCTTCCTCCTTACTCTTGCGCTCCTTCGTCGACCTGCTCCCAAATAGCCCAAAAATTTGTGACTTCCGGGAATTAGTCCTGGACAAAATCTTCCCGTTAAGCGTTTGAATCTGATCAACTGTTGTCAAATTCTCAGCATCATAATTGCAACTCATGGACTTCAATGGCTGCCTGTTTTCCCGACATTGCTCATCCGTCTCATCACTCGAAGACGAAGGATACAACACAGCCTCCCCTTCTTCTGCATCAACCTCCCTAAGAAAATAAGCTTCCCCTTTATGATCCAAATACATGTGGAAACTAGCATCCTCCCCATTGACATTAATGTTAACCACCTTCTCCTTTGTCTTCAAAACCCCTTGAAACTTCCCAAATTTCACATTCCACGCTGACGATTTGAAGCTCCCATCTTGTTGTTCAACTACAATTATGTCCACAGCTCCACCAAAAGGGTGGAACGGGCCGGAGACGGTGTATACCCCTCTGGATATATAACTCCCTAGCCTCCCAACCGCATACATCCTATTCCTACCCTATCTAATTTCTCAGGACACCCAATTAACCAAAACCTCAAAACTCAATCATAATTTACGCACACCCGGACCCGGTCGATTTCCTCACGAAAAACCTTCAAAGCAACAAACTTTGATCCAAAGATTGAATTCTGAGGCAACCCAGATGACCAATTTACCAAGAATTTAGCAACCTAATTGATCAAAACCCAAAATTTAACGATTTACCACCGTTTTAACTCCAAGCAGTTATTGCATGCATCAGAAAAGCGACGAAATCCCTCCCTGAGATCCCTTTTTTCAATCTGAAGCCCCCACAAACCATTGGATTTTAAAAAGCCAACAGCTCGAAATCAACAAACAACCAAGAAAGAAGGCATCAACGGAAGACCAAAAACTATAGATATAATTCTGAGGAACCGCCAAAGGAAGAGGGAATAGCAGTTATGGTGACGAAAGAATATTCGGTGCTAATTATTCGAATGTGCCGAGCCTTCAATCACCATTAAAATTCCAACAAATATTTAAAGGCGCCGCATTTTTTCATTTTTTTTCATTTTTTTTCTTCCCCTTATTCTTCTGATGATTGATGAAGTAAATAAGAAAAAAAAAAGAGGAATTAATCTAAACTAAAAATAAATAAAAGGGTCTAGAAATGAACTGACCTGAAAGAAAGAGGTCAGGAGAGAGAGAGAGAGAGAGAGAGAGAGAGAGAGAGAGAGAGAGAGAGTTCTTGCACGTAAGCATACGAGAGATGGTTGAAGCGGAGGGATTTTTTAAATGTCAACGCATCACGTATGAATTTTTTTGAAAAGTAAATTTATACGGATTTTGTCACATGAACAAACTTTTAAGCTATTTGTTGTATTAATTTTTTGAAATTATTAATGTATCTCATTTTAATTATGTTAAGTTTTTTATTCAAAATAAGCGATATCCATTTGTGTTCAAAATTATTTCGAATTTTTGACTTCATTTTCATGATTTTTTTTTATTTTTTATTTTTACACAAAGATATATTTTCATTAGAAGGTAGATGAATAAATTGATTTGGACATTAGACATGTGTTCGTTTCAAAACTTATAGTGAACTACTAAAAAGTACATTAGGCTCATTAACATGAAATTTAACCAATTGTAAACTTTGAGAATTCAACAGCGTCTATCATGTTCTTAAGAAAAAAAAAAGTTGAAATGTTCGAAGCTTGAAAGGGTGTGGTGAGTTAAAAGTCTGAAAAAACATTGATATCATAACCTTGAAAATTTGATATAACAAATCCCTTAAAATTTTAATTTATACAACAAATTGAAAAAAAAAATGTATAAGTTCATATAACATTTCAAGAAAAAATTTATTAACGTAAAAGAAACAACAACATATTTTTCGATTTAGTATTATTTATAATATGCTATGCGATGTTCTGGCTAGTTCTAGATATCTAAAAAGTCTATTCTTCATGTAACATGATTTTTCTTATGAGGGGTGGCATTTTATTTGAGACAGGTGGACATTTGAATTACGTGGGCTCCAAGTAACCTTTTCTTTAATATGTTAAGTTTTGCCGCCATGTGGAAACATGTCGGACTTTCTTTCTTGTAGAATAGAAAATAGGTGTGTACATATTTTACAGCGAAAATTTTATCATGTATAATTTATTTTCAACGCTTCTTGAATATAATTTTTTTTATTTGATGTAAATTAATATAGAATGTCGCTTGTATGATAAATAAATTAAGTAATTAATTAATTAATAGATAAATATAAGTATCATTCATGATTTGATCATCCTATCTTTTGATTCTCATGATGGATTTTGTTCTATGATTGGTTTTGCATCTGTATGCTGATTGAGCCTGTGTGAAAATAAGAAATAAAATTAAATGGTAACTCTAGTTATATTATCAGCAACACAAAAACGGATGAGATTATCGTAAATTTATAATTTTTTGTGGTACTTGGACACTCTTTTTTATCTAATACTTATCAATTTTCGACCATCAAATGAATAAAAATAATCAAATGACAAGAGTTAAAGGGTTGTGTTAAAGATAAAAATATGTGTGTAAACAACATCACCTTTTTTCCAATTCTCAAAATTTATGATTGAATGAAATGAATGATAACTAAGGTATTAAATATCGGTAATATCGGAAATATCGGTAGTCCGAAAACACGGAAATATCGATGGAAATATCGGGATAATGTCGATATCGATAAAAATTACATGGAAACCACGGAAATTGTAAGAAAAACTTGGAAATTTTTATTGAAACTTTGCAGGATATTTATTTAGTCAATTATCTATTAGTTTATCACAAAAAATTGGAAGGAAATGCATTGCATGATGTATTTAACATTATCAAGTTGATTATATAGCGAGCTGGCAAACATTGTGAGTGTAGAAAGAAGTTTAAACACACCATAATCATTTATATATAATGAATTAGTACAATATTTTACACTTTATACATTGCATGATATTAACAATTTAATGATCATTTGTACAACTAAATATATGCAACTCGACAAGATTTAGACATGAGTGAGTGAGAAACAAAAAAAATGAATCACATTGAATGCTCTAAAACAAAAAGATAGATATGCGAATTATTGGAGAGCATGGTTACCCCCCATATTTTGTTCAATGTGATTCATTTCTTTATTAATTTAGACATGAGTGAGGGATGTAACCACGTCTCAATGTAAAATTCCCCTCAATGTGATTCATTTCTTTATTAATTTAGAAATGGTTACCCCCCGTTCAATGTGTTCAATTTAGACATGGTTACCCCCCTCATTTTAATCATATTGGAGAGCATGATTTATATATAGTCATGAAGAAATGACTATGCATTTTAGGAGAATTTAGACATAGTCATGAAAAAATGAATCACAAAAAGATAGATATGCGAGATTAGAAATGCAACACGTGAGGGATTTGCAAATGACTGCTTAAAATGAGTCATTAACAAATTTCTTTTACATATCTTTGTAATGTTCATGTGATACATTTCTAATTCCTCCTATTTAACTTTGTGCGACAGATTTCTTCTTCATTTGCCTAAAATGCATGCCTTGTAGTTTGGGAGTCTCTCACCCAAACATACATGTAGTATTGGGTGTGGTAACTATTTGTAATAACTTTTTATAGTGGAAACTCAACTTCCTTTAATATGCAAGCATATATGCTCCAGATCCATGAAGAAAACTAAGGTTTCAACCCCAAAATTAATTGGCAATAAGAGTTATGACACAACTCCTAATAAACTTTGTGAGGAATTTCTTAATTAACTCTCCGATTTGGAACTTTTCTTACATCCATGCAGTAAGATGAGGAAAAAAGAACTTTGCTTCTAGTAGTTACCGTTTAGCTTATTTTCTATCTTTATAATATAAATAATATTATTTAAAAAAAAAAAAAGGTGACGCAGAAGTTATATGACGGAAAGATGAGAACTTTTTATCTCCCCCCACACCGCAACAAATCAAAACCCTTTTGACTGACTGATAAGTTATCCCACATCGGCTGTGCAATAGAACTGAGCAAGCAAACAAGCCTATAAAAGCGAGTTTGCATCCCACATCGGCTGTGCAATAGAAGTGAGCAAGCAAACAGGTTTATAAAAGCCACATTCCAAAGCTGACGAAGGCATTCTTTTCTCGGTCTTTTGGCTAAGATCAGATGTGGTATCTGTTATTGTTAGTTTAATATTTTCAGTATTTTAAGTATTTTTGTAGTATTTCGTGATATTATCGGTAATATCGCGATAATATCGATAATATCGCGATATTTTGACGAAAACTTCTTGGATACTTATTAAAATATCGGTAAAGCAAAAAATCGATAATATTGGCGAAATATCGTCGATATTATCGATATTTAAAACCTTGATGATAACAACTCAAACATCACATAAAATGACCTTTAACCCGAATTCAACCCTAGGGTTGCTGGAAATCATAATCCAAAAAAAGATTACAAAATTTTGACAAAAAATCTATAAAACTTAAAAACCGAATTAAACATAATAAATGATAGAAATTTGGATTAAAAAGTTCATAGATCACATCATTGCAGTGGGTTTGACTGTAGTAGACTAGTACGGACCCAAATGTACAATGGTTAATTTTGTTGTCGTATTTGTGCCTTTTTTTTTTTTTTTTTTAATATGGACAACTTGTGGCAAGTCATGATTATCCAACATTTTCAAGGGCCGAAAAAACTCACAGAGACATTTCAACCTCTCCATGGCCATAAATCTAATTTCCACACTAAAAGCGGATTTCGAACTCTAGACCTCTAGTTTTCAATTTTTTGCGTTTTTCAACCATTCTTTGTCCCCTCCACTATTTGTTATAGAATCATGATCCTTTTTGCTCTAATCATCAAATAAAGATATCAAAGCAATACAAGTAGCTTCGAGTGCGCGTCATCAACTGTCGAGAAAGACCAGAGCTCAGCAGTGTTTGACACCAGTCAAAAAATTACAATTTGGATAAGATGGAAGCGACATAGACAGTAGATTTCAACTCATTTTAAAATACTAACTGATTAGCGTTTAAACGTTTATATATATGTTAGCGTTTAAACGTTTATATATATGTTTGTTGGATGCATATGATATGATCATGATCAGTTTTGTATCCCAGTTACAAAACTATAAAAGAAGGTGGAATTCATTAATTGCTGGTGGTTGGGCGTTGACCATGCAAAACATGCAAACAAGTGGGGCATTTGAAATATCTGAATATGTTTCTAGGATATTTCTTCCAGTTTTCAAGGTGCTTTGATTTTAAAAAGGGTTTTGAGCCTTTACAGGTGGTTATTTATCACAGTAGTGAAAATGTGTTAAACTTTTTTATGATGGTGTAGATTCAAATTTTATCGATGACTAATCTAACAAAATTTATCGTTTGAAAAAAAAATCATTTTAGAAGCATTTGAAGTTGCAAAACAATCTTGAACCAATATTTTCCTTGTTAGGTATTTACCAAGAAGAGCTTGAGGCACTGGGAAAAACAAACTTATATCTAACCGGACAAACAATAGAACAAATTTTTTGATATAATCTTAGATTAAAGGTACCAAACCGGGCATACTTTTTTGTTGTTTTTCTTTTGGCTAAGAAGCCCGTAGGTTGTACGCCAGCCATATGTAGCTTGAACTGTGTGATGGGCGGATATACTACTGTAGGATCTTCCGCAGTTTCTATTGTTATTGCTACCACTTGTCAATGGTATTCTATTTTAAGGCATGATAGCATTTGAGTTAAGTCACATTATAAGTCATTAATAAGAGTTAGGTATTCAGTTTACAATTCCCTCATTTAGTACTATGGTCTAATAATATTCATCTTCACTTGTAAGTGAGAGGTCTTAGGTTCGATTATCATCAAATATAAGTTTAAACTACATTATCACTAGCTCATTGTGAGGTTAAGCTCACCCCTCACCCTTAGTGTAGATAATATTGCTTGTTCAAAACTAAATTTACAATTCACTTGTAGGCTGCACATGGTGGGACACGCAGAAAAAAGTAAGCCAAGGGCTGGCGAGCTGATTCTTTATGGCAGACTCTTATTATTCGTTGGGTGGAGACTGATTTTGCATATATTCAGGCTACAAGTACCGCACGGCCCCTAGCTGGAGATGAGTGCTACGTTATCATGTTACCTTCTTTTTTTTTATTATTTGTAAGTGGGTGGTCTAAGTTTTAAATTTCGTGGATGACGATTTCAATATTAATTTATCACTCTACCCTTAAGTGTGTAAGTATGTTATTGTAAATTAAAAATTAAAAAGTGATTCCAACTTAAATAGTTAAATGTCGCTGACATCAAATTTGGTTCATGTACTAGTCTCTCATCCTATTATAGCCCATACGCGACTAGGGCTTTGGGTTGGTAGATAGAGGGCAATAACACAATTGGGCTGAGTCCCAACTTATACAAAATGTCCTCATTGAGCCTTTTCACCATTGCCATATGAGCCCGACTCAAATAATAAGCTTACACGAAGCAGGCTCCATATCCATTTCTAATGAAATTGAAAACAATCCCTCTTCTGTTGGGTGATCTTCTTTGAATTATGCGAAATTTATAAACGGAGCTAAATTTGGGACATGTTTAATAAGTTCAGCCTAGTTGTTTAGACGTCCGGAATTTTAACCACTCTAAGTACTGGTTTAGTACTGAGGTGCTTTTATAAAAAAATGGGTATAAAAAACGCTGAGCTTAAAAAGATGTTTGGTAAACACTTAAAAACAACTTATTTTCACAGTTTTGGGTAAAAAAAAAAAAATTGAAAAAGTGAAGCAGCAAAAATAAGCTTATTCTCAGAAGCAGTTTTTTTTCCAAGCACAGCAATACCAAACCAGCCCTAAAGAGCTCGAGCATACAGAAGAAAAGTTCAAGCACTGCCCAAGGGGCTCTAGAACTGTTTGAGATGCCTCGAGTGGATATATTTCTAGACTTTACAAATGAAGCCTAAAAGTGTTTAATGTGTTAGTAAAAATGCTAGTTTTCCAATTTAGTTGTATTCTGATATTTGGTAAGGAGGGTAAAATACATCTGAGATCTCATTATTCAGTCTCAACCCTTTTAGGCTTTGATCAGCTTCTATTGGCTTAAAAAAAAATTCTTTAGGAAAAGACGCAAACATAATCATAATTAAGTTGCAAGATTTTCCTTGAGCCAAGCAGCAAACAACTTTTATTATCTTGTTTTCCTTGGTGGCTGAGAAAGAGAAACTTGTATTGGTCAAATCTAATGCTTTTGAAAACTGTCGCATATATGCAGCTAGCCGAGGAGAAAAGCAAGCTTACTAGCACATGTTGCATATACTGATATCTTTATCTCTCTCGTCAGATGGCGTGTGATGAGAGAGTTACAGAGTGAAGACATGCAACAGGTTTTATGGAAATTTCTCTCCGCAGCAAGGGCCAACGAGCTTTAGTCTTAGTGAGCACCGACACACAATGCACTCCATCTAGTGTGTTTTATGTGTGTAACTTCCAATTGGAAAAGGGTTTTTGTTGGTGAGTCCCCCTTCTCTTTTTTGTAGGATTAAATGATTAAAAGGAACAAAAGGCATGCACTTGCAAGGAATTGGGTGGTTTTTTTTGCTTTGGTGGGATTGTGAATACTATGTGACACTACAACAAACATAAAAGATGAACCCACAAAAAGATAATGAGTCATCCAATCACTTGAGCACCACATCTTTAATCCTAAAGTATGACTGATTCAATTAGAGCTACCTGATTTGCTCATGTGTTTTTTATATGTGATACCAGATTATCATTTGTACCTTGTGCATTATTGTTATCTTGAATGATAATTGTACTTGTGAACTTGCTTTCTTTTTCTAAATTCTGCGGCCATCAACGACCCACAATCACAGCAGCCCCTACATTTCTATTTCTGTTTCCAGCACACTTTTGATAGGAAAAGATTCCACTTCTTTCTCACTGCCTCTTTTTGTAGGGACTAGGAAGTCATCATGTCAAAGTTCAACTGTTTATTGTTATAACATTCTATCCTTGTGTATGGGAGATTATTGAGTGTAGTCGGTTGTATACAACTTTGTGTTTATCTCTTTCGTTTCGTGAGGAGAGAAATAGATATTTGATTGTACATAACTGATAACATAATAAATTTTCTTCTCATGCGTGTATTCATTTGCGTGATGATTTTTACTTTTTCCAAAACCTTGGAAGATGGAGATCTTGATTGAAATTTTAGACCGAAGTAAACTGTGTTACATGAAAGAAAAAACAGTTGGTCCCCAGAGAATGCAAGAACATGCCTAGAGATAATTGAAAAGGGGAAATGATTTTCAAACTCCCTTTTTCTCTCGCTATATTTATTCTTATTTTTCTAATTTTTAGATTGAATAAATAAAAAGAGAATCCAGAGACAAAAATGGAAGCGCGAAAATCACTGCCATGAAAATCAAGTCTACTTGTGTAACCATAAAAAGAAAACGCATCTACATTCGTGAATTGCTCATGTTTGAATTTTAAACCAATTTGAATGCAGATGGAGTAATCTACTGAACATTTTTTTTTTTTTTGAACTCATTTAATACATACACCATCATCATATATATATGAAAATCCCTTTTATATGCAAATAATTAATCAAACTAATATAAAATTCCCCCTGAATTATACCTTCCTATCTAATTTTCTTCAACATTTGGGCTTCTCTTCTGTGGCAATGGAGTTCTTGCAATGAGCAATTGCAGCTTGAATTGCAGCTTGCAACTCTTCCATGGTGCTGTCACTTGAAGAACAAGGAACATTAGTAGCTGCAGTTGCAACAAGATGCCCACTATTCGTCGGAGATGTCCTCATTGACGCCGGCGCCGAAAACTGTCCCCTCCTTCCTCTCAACTCATGTTTGTTTAACATGCTCAAATTCCCCGAAAATGAATAGGGCTGCCGCCGGAACTGTCCCTTCTCTCTCCTCCCTCTAAACAACAACAGCGGCCTCACCATTCTCACGTACCTCTTCAGTATGTGACTCACGTCAAACCTCACCTTCCTCTTGTTCTTCATCTCCTTGTTGTTCTCCTCCTTTTCGCTATTTTCACAATCTTTTCGCCATCTGGGAAGCCCGAAAATCGAAAAGGACTTGGGCTTTGTTCTTCCCCTGGTCTCGTGTTTGCTTCCCTGACGTGGGATTCTCTTGTCGATGCTGCTGCAGCTGTTGTTCTTCTTGTTTAGGATGTTTCGGTTTCGAATGCAGTTTTCGGCATTGGTTGTGGCGGTTTCTCTGGTTGGTTTTTGATCTTCTACCAGCTCTTTGAGGGGGAGGGTGAAGCTGTCGAGGGAGTTGGTGGAGGAGCGAGGAGAGACGGGGAGATGGGAGAGAAACTGGAGGGGGAGGAGGTGGCCGTGGAAGAATATTTCATCTGCGGGGGACAAATCAATGGCGAAAGAAGGTGGGGTGGTGCTGGTTTTGGATTTGGATTGGTGATTAGGGTTTGACGTGGAAGAAGAAGAAGTGTGGAGAGAGATTGTGAAGGAGAATTCATGGGAGGGGGAGGAGGAAGATGAAGGTGGTGAGGCAGGGGCAGTTTTTGGTAACTGTTTTAACCTTTCTTCTTCATGCCTGCTGAGGGTGTCTAGAGCAATTTCTTTGGTTTTTTCCAGCTGATGGGTGGCCATAACTCAAATGATTTTGTTGAAAAACTGAAACAAGGATCAAAACCCAATTTCTGATTATTTTTCTCTAAAAGAGTTTGGTTCTTTGAATAGTACCAAACCTTTGGGGGAGAGATAAGAAGATCAGGAAGCAGTGGAGAGAGAGGAGAGGAGAGAGAAAAAGAGTCTTGTCAGTCTTGTGCAGTTGGGCTTCCAATGTCTTTTATGCAGAATAATCCATACTGCCATGCATTATTAATTCTTTTTTTATGAATAATGGCTTATCGATGGAGAATACTTCACTCCTCCCTTTATAAGATAATTCTGTCATTGTCTAATATGTTTTGTATAAATTTTTAGATTAATATCATTAACTGTGATTTGCTGAAACGAGTAACGATTCATTTTTAGAACGAACCAAGCAATTTTCATTATATAATATAAATAATAGAATGGGATGAGATGATAAATTTAGCTGTATTTCTATAGGTTGGTGGGTCCTTGTCGAAATCTAACAGCTACTGAGGAGGATTTGAGAAATGAGGTCAGAAAGATCCAAATTTGCTCTAAAAAGGGAGATGGGAATGGCGAGGCAACACTTTGTTTTTGGTACAATTCTTTGTATTTAACTGTTTTGCCAGTGAGGACTGGTCCTCCATCCTCCTCTCATGTTCTCTCTCACGTACATGGTACACACCACACGATGAAAAATGCAAAACCCTAGCTAGCCAGGGTTTGTTACTGCCCCATATATCAAGAGAATCTTTGAGTTTATAAACCAAAGGCACTTATTTGCTCCTGCCTTTCGCTTTTAATTACTATGTGTACCACTACAAGTTACAACAACGTTGGGGAAGGTGTTGGTGTTTGAGATATTTAGTATATCTATGTATGTTGGTGTGTGATGTCAGATGTCACTCGTGGGAGTTGAAGGCCTTTTGATCGAGAAGATAAGATTTCAAACCAAGAAAAACACTAGATACATATTCTTGACGTAAATTTCCGCCGTTTCTTAGTTTTAAGAAAATGTACTTTGCAAAACAATCAATACATTTGATCAAAGAATTAAGTTGAGGTTGGAGGGTTTGATCAATTGATATCTTATGCTTAAGTTGGTTTCTTTCAAAAGTGTATGTGCTTAGAACTTTTAGGGGTAACAAAAGCTTTTGGTAGAGATAGAATATATATATATAGGGCAAAGGGTTGGTCATGGTGTTATGGTTTTATCTTACATATGGCGGTATCCTATTAGTCAAGATGTACGAAGAGAATATTCTTAGGATATTAAATAGGAAATAATATCTTAAGATAATGGTATAAATATTCCTAATTGATTTAAGTAGGGATTACATGAATGGAGTCAATCTTCAATTGGGAAAATATTAAAGATAGGATTTGGATAATTAATCTTTATCTTTAATGCTTTGACTTTTCCTTGTCATAGGCAAGTGAGCTGTTAGCAGTCGTATTCAGTCGCTTAGACCTTTAGGGTGATGTGCTGCGTGTGAGAGCATCTGAGAAGCATGCCTATTTAATGAGGGCAATCTTGTCTTTCTTGAGCAAAAATCCATATGTCGCCTCTAGAATTTTTGGGATTATTTTAGACTCCACACGTATGGGTTGATTATTTGTTTTAGAATGCGATTGGGAAGGCAGAATAAAAGAAAATTTGGATTGAGTAATGTGACACTTATCACCTAGTTGTACCATCATTTGTACCATCTCTTTAATAGAGATGAAACCCACATGCGTTGGCGGACCCTATCATTACCTAGTTGTACCATCATGTGGATCCTATCTCTATTAGAAAAATAGTACAAATAATGGTACAAATGGATGATAAAAGTTTTATTTTTGCTTTGGATTACATGATGTAACGTGCGAACTCAGCATTTGTCAACTCCATATGCATTGATATTATTCGTAAGTAAGGAAGGTTAGGAATCAGATAACTTTAATACAAACGTTAAAAACTAAATTATTGAAGAATAAAATTCTAGAAACTTCACATAATAAATTATTACTTATATGAAATGGTTTTACTTTTAATCAAAATGATGTTTTTTTTGTGATAAAATTCATCAATTGTTAGGCTGTGTTGGTAGTTAAGACAATATCAATGTGTTTAGTAATGGACAATTTTGAAATCTCAATATAAACATGCCAGCATCTCACTCAAGAATGAGAAGACAGTGGTATGTTAAGCTCGTTTTGTTCTTAGAACCAATATGTTGTAATCCTGAAGAACCACCCTTCCACAACAAAGGCTACCACTAGTCTTCGACTGAACGGGTAACTTTCCGTGTTTAGTTTAATATTAGGGTAATGTTATGGAGACTAAATTTGTAAACAAAATTTTGAAAACTAAATGACATAGAAGTTGATGATTAGATTATTACTTAAGTGTCACATCCCAGACCGGCTCCGTCGTAGCACGATATTGTCTGCTTTGGGCTTACCATTCTCTCACAGTTTTGTTTCTGAGAACTCAGACGAGAACTCGCTTGACTTTGGAGTTCCGATGAAACCCGAAGCCAGTGAGTTCCCAAAAGGCATCGTGCTATAGGTAAGGGAACATGTACATATAAGGCACATCACCCCCTCTCCGTTGGTCGATGTGGGATGTTACAGTCCACCCCACTTAAAGGGAACCTGGCGTCCTCGCCGGCACATCTTCACTGAACGGCAGAGTGGCTCTGATACCATTCTGACACACCTCAACCCGGAAAGTCCACTTAGACTCCAAAATCAAGTTGTGTTGGCCGACATCTGAAGAGTGATGAAGCCATAAAGTGTAGTGCAGTGGAAAAAGAATGTGAATAAATTTAAACCTAAAAGTGCCTAAACAAAAGAGTGCGTGGGTGAGTGGGATTACACCCATCATCGGACAACACAACTCGATTTTGGAGTCCAAGTGGACTTTCCGGGTCGGGGTGTGTCATTAAGCGTTGATAAACGTGCTCATTTTTATTGGTGACACATCATTTAGTTTGTAAATTTTGTCTATAAATTTTGTCTCCCTAGCATTACCTTTAATATTAACACATTGGTATTAAAATTATGGGTAAATTACATAGTAGCCCCTCAGGTTTGAGGTCTATTACAACCCCATACAACATCTTTAAAACATTTCACTTTCATACCTCACGTACTATTTTATTTCAAAATAATACCACCTTTACATTTTCCATCCATTGATTCGTTAAGTGCTGACATGGCTGCCAAATGTGTGCCACGTGGTATAAAATTTTTTTTTTTTTTTTTTTAAGAAAACCTTAATCTTCTAAATTAAAAAAAAAAGAAAAAGAAAATCTAGATCTCATCACCCCATACCTAAACCTTGAACCAAAAAAAAAAAAAACCCCAAAACCCAATTCCCATCGACACACCCTCCCCCTAGATCCCATCAACCCTCCCCCCCCCCCCCAAAAAAAATCATCTTCCATCCGTCGTCCGCACCCATCCTCCACCTCATCCGTGCACCCATCTTCCCATCTTACCCCCCCCCAACCTCCTGAGCCTAACCTACAACCTAGAAAGAAGAGGAAAAAAAAACTCAGCACACCCACCCTCGCACGCATCCTCTTCACTCCTCTACAAACCCCACTCCTTAAATCCACACTCATTGGGGAAGACGGGATCTGGGTTGTAAGGAAGGGAGATGAGTTTTTTTTTTCTTTTCTTTTCTGGGTTGGAGGTAGTGGGTGCGGAGGAGGAGGTGGAGGATGGGGTGCACGGTGGGTTTGGGAAAGACGGGAGGGGGAAGAAAGGGGTGGGTTGCAAGGAAGGGGGGTCGAGGAAGATGAAGATGCGTTTTTTTTCCTCTCCTCTTCTTCTTCTTCTAGGTTGCAGGTTGGGTGGGTGGGGGTTGCGGGTTCGGCTTTTGTTTATGGTTTTTTTATTTTTTTTATTTTTTAATTTAGAAGATTCAGGTTTTTTTTTTAAATTATTATTTTTGCCACATGACACACATTTGGCAGCCACGTTAGCACTTAACGGATCAATGGATGAAAAATGTAACGGATGTATTATTTCGAAATAAAATAGTACGTGAGGTATGAAAGTGAAATGTTTTAAAGATGTCGCATGAGGTTGTAATAGATCTCAAACTTGAGGGGTTACTATGTAATTTACCCTAAAATTATACTTAATTTTGACTTCTCATGCATTTACTAACACATTAAAAAAATATGTGGGCATGATCAATAATCTAACACCTAAAAATTCAAGAATTAGATTAATGAGGATAAAAAAGGTAATCTATCTCAATTCTTCTCATTTTCTCCGTATTCTTCACTTTCTCCGCTCATAACTTTTTCATTTCAAATAAGTACACGTGTTATAACTTCTCCTTGTTCAATTTATTCCTTTGTATTTTATATAACACCTCTCATTTTCTATTGAGCGATGTGAAGCTTGGATTCAAGTTTCAAACCATCTTCTTGACGATTCTGATTCTTAAATCTTTTATTCCTCACGGGGTCATATATTCATCACCTAATATGTCAAAGTTGTCTACTTCCAGTTGATACTGAGATCTTCATATTCGAGTCTCCATATATAAAACTATCTCATTGTCTAAAACAAGGTGCGTAGAGAGACAGAACAGTGGTCTTTGTTCACACGAATACCATAAAGAAAAAGCTAGACATATCATCTTTTTAATATTTTGTAAATCATATGATATAACTGTTGATTATTGGATTCGGCTATTACTCATTTAAAAAAGGAATCCAACCATCAATGACATCATGTGGTCTACAAAATATGATCTAAAAAGATAATCTATCTAACATCACTTGTACCATCAAAAATATAGGGGTGTGATATCCACACACCCCATTTTACTTCTCACACACCCTTTTAATTTTTGGTCGTCGGATCGGATGAATTGAAGAATATCAACGGACTGAAATCATCAAGGGATGTGTGAGAAGTAAAATATAATGTGTAGATAGCACATCCTAAAATATATATACATGTGTGATGTCAAAGAGTTCAAATTTTTAAACTATCTTTTATAAACAACGTAATGCGACAACTAATATATACACAATACATCTGTTAAAATGTCAAAAATAATTAAATGCAAATGATTGATGATTCAATGTCGCAGAGAGAAGGGCCCATGATATTTTGTCATAATTACGACTATGTTCTGGAATAAGATTAATTAACCATGAACATGAAGACCAAGATTGGATTCATATGGTTCACCCATCAATCAGTTTTGAAAGAATTGAGACCAGTTACCTTAACTTCTTCGGCCACAGAAACTTTTTCTTTTGTTTCAACGCAGCAACAACTAAAAGAAAAAAGCTTTTGACTATCTTACACCATGGAACTGTACTATGGCAAAGAGGAGAATAAATTTGCATCATACTTAAAAAGCACTTCCAGCCCAAAAAAATCCGAGTTGTTCCCCCAAGGTAGGAATTGACAAGGGCAGCCATGTTACGCAAGGCTGATATCAGTGTGACATTAGTAATAATTAAAATTTTGAAAAAATTAATTAAAAATATAAATATTTTTTATTTTTTCTATAAATACATAACCGTGTTTTTTCACCTTACACCACATTTCAATATTTTCAACCAATCTTTTATTATTATTCGAAATTATTAAAACTAATACTATCTTTTATTATTTTATAAAGAAAAAATAACAATATTGTAATACTAATAGTCTGAGCTATTCAGTTTAGGGGTGAAGATACACTTTGACAGTTACTATTCACTAAAAGTAGTTACTATTGACTTAGGGGATTGAATTGCCTATAAGAGAAACTCCACCGTTGTTTATTGCCTTAGGGATCGGCAACCCAATCTACTATCCCCCTCCCCAAAACACTCCAGCCCACTCGAGCAATAGGACCCAAAGTGAGCCCGATGGAAAAGTCAGGCAATAATCGCCTAACCCAGCGGCTTGCCTATGTGACATAAGGATGATGTCATCATGACGTTAGCCATAATTTAAATTATTAAAAAATTATAAAAATACTAATTAAAATTATATTATAATTTTTTTTCTATAAATACGTAACCATGTTTTTCCACCTTATAATACATTTCAATATTTTTTAATACTTTCAACTAATCATTTACTATTATCCGAAATTAAAAATAAAGTTATCTTTTATTATTTCATAAAATAAAAAATACTAATATTTTAATACTCTTGGACTATTCAATTTAAGAGTAAACATGCACTTGACAGTTACTGTTCATTTAAAGGATTAAGTTGCCTATTACCGGAAAGTGCTCTAAGAGCTTGATAGAGGTGAAATTGCTCTGACAGCACAAAATAAGAACAAGGGGTGTGGGAGGTTTTCGATGATCAATATTAGGTGTGGAGTTGTCGAAAAGTGAGATCAATTCCTTAATCTATGGGATATAGATAAAGGAATACATGGTAAGTTTGATTTTTAACTTATTCAATTTGTTTTTTTTTTTCATTAAAGATTTAATTAAATGCATAGGCAACTACGGTTACTTAAATAAGTGTGACATGATTTTAGAGGGGGAAAGGTTACTTTGAGTTAGGGGGTGAGCAAAAACAAACTAAATTGTATATAGAATTGTTCTATATCTCTTGTCATGTGTCAATTGATCAAATATTTGTCATAAAATTACATAATGAGAGAAATAAACAAATGGTTATGTAAAATCTTACATTGTGTGTTATTTACAGGTTTTATACAACATACATGTTATGTAATGAACAGATACATGCGGCTCATTGATATATTCAAGCACACCTTTATGAACCATGCGGTTGTATATGATAGGTGTATACTAAGACTTATTTGCGAGACGATTTTTCAAAAGAGAAATAGTTTGCGCACTTCGCTTTTTGATTGAATTAATCTAACCGATACAAATAAACAAATTTGAGCAGCCTGTTAGAGCAGCCCTAATACACGATCAGATGTGGCAAATCAATCTATTGAATTGTTAATGAGTATTCATAAGATCCATTAGTTTGATTTCACTTTACACCATCATCATTACTGCCAATCTCACTTTCATATTATGGTGATATCAAATTAAACAGGTCTTAACAGATACTCATTAACAACTTAATAAGTTAATTTGTCACATCTGTAGGGATGATGAACATACAACTAAATAATGGGATGGCAGAAATTGTGGGTAAATACAAAACTATAAAGTTAAGTGTGTGAGTGATGGTAGACCCAAACACACGTGCACGCAGTGGTCCATGAGGCATCATCCATAGTAGAGGGATTTTGTTCGTATAGTTAAGGTCAACATCTCAATCATGCACCAATTATTGTGGTCGACTTGCTCAATCCATCCTCACCACTTCCCACACCGTTCATATTATCATATTCTTTTTTTCTCATTTCTCCAAAGGATAAGGTTATACTCTACTTAATGAGAAACTTCTATATATAGATACTGATAACACAAGCAAGGTCGTTTATCATTTTATGACTTGTAGAGCTTGTTTGGAAGTGTTTTTAAATTGGTGTTTTTTTTTTTTTTTTTTGTGAAACAACATTCATAACCGGGTGCTTCTTGTAGGAAGCACATAACCGATGCTTCTTATATGAAAGTTCTTTTGAAACCCAATAATATTTTCTCTAAAAACGCTTTTAAGTTATTTTAAAAGTACTTCCAAACGAGCTCATACTATGGTTGGACAATATATGTTGATATGTCCCAACTATAAGATATATATAATAAACAGATCTACGTGCCATAGTTTGAGTGAAATAGTAACGATCACGTGATCTTATTGGTCCACTAGAGAGAGAATGAAGAAGAAAACATGGCATAAAACAAAGACTTCGCATTCACTCCTTATGGAGAGATCTTAAGAGAGTTTGTGAACATGCCCTTCTTCCTTTTTGCTTTAGCTAGTAGCCACTCATATTCTTATTCTTTCTTCATAGAGGACTACCAGGTCATAGGAAACCCTAAAGCCATCGAGAAGCAAAAGGTGATAACTAACAGACAAACATCAGCATGTGAGGTTTTGTACATTAACCCGTGAGCTGGCAAACCCTACCAAATGATCCGGTTAGGTTCGGTTTTTCGAGCCAACCAAACCGGCAAAAGCAAGTTCAATCTCAAAAGCTCCAAGGTTGGTGAGCACAACAAAAGTCAAACGAAGTCAACACATTTCTATTGTGTCGACGAGCTTTCTTTTCTTACCTCAAGTTGGCTCCTTTGAACCAACCAGCCAAATGGTCCCTGCTACTGACTGCCGGCCTTCAACTCTAACCATACGAAAGAGTGGGATGGGGACCCTCGGTACGAAAAACTCGCATGGCGGATTAATGACGAGCACAGCCGT
This sequence comes from Malus domestica, assembly GCF_042453785.1. Taxonomy (NCBI): domain Eukaryota; kingdom Viridiplantae; phylum Streptophyta; class Magnoliopsida; order Rosales; family Rosaceae; genus Malus; species Malus domestica. Next base: position 8,168,762 of record NC_091668.1, read on the forward strand.
GCCGCATTACCAAATGACGACGACGACTCTAAACAACCAAACTTGATAGCAAATCAAAATGATAAACAAAATAATCCACAAGTAGATTCAAGTGCACATTACGAAGCCACGAACAAAAAATCTATCAAATGATGCCTTTTTGGCATTTATAAATTACAAATACAGCAACCGTTTTGACCGTTTGAAGAACAATGGCAGGAAACAGGGAATTTACAAAGAGGGAAAGGAGACATCAGTAGAAAAGAATAAAAAGACAATCCTTCGTAAGGCAAAGAAAAATAAAAATTCATCATCAATTTTCTCCCCTACTGTGTAATGAATCAGTCTGAGGTCTCATCAAGTTCGCCTATATAATAATACGACATCAAAGTGTTTTGAATCAAGGTTAGCTCCGTAAAATAGAAGGGTATGGTTCCAGAGAGAGTTACCTCCGATGCATATTTATGCTTTAGTTCATCCAGCCCTTCCACAGCCCCTTTAAGGGAGGCAGGCACTGTTTACGTGGCTCTGAAGTAAAAAATACAGATCTTAAAGAAGCATGCAGCTATATCTGGGATCTTCCGACTTGAAACATGAGAACGTGGGATAGATCCAGATAGGGTTTCTAAGATGAGTGCCAAAACGGATCTGGTTCTATAAATCCCGGTGAGATATTGAAGGGAAATAGTATCAACAGATGCACCACCTTCCCACTCATCAACAACCTCAAAGTAATTTTGTTAGTGATCTCGAAAGAAAATAGTGCTGAGAAAGTGTTGCCTAATCACTATCGCTATCGCGTCTTCCTGAAAGAAACAAACCGAAGATAAATTAGAGGATGTAACATAAATTTGAAAAACAACAAAATAAACGAATAAAATAAAATAAAAAATGAAAGAGGGGGGAAAAGTTTGTCATACTTCCTGATGGTCTTTGCCCCTCCATAGCCTCTTTTTTCTCTTGGCAACTCGAGCAAAGGAAGGGGCCATCCCAAGGTCGCACTTTTCCTGGGTTCGATGACCCAGTGTGTATTGAAATACCCTCTCCCGGTTTAATTTCTACTTGACAAACTGCACACATAAACAACTTGAACATGTTGCAGAGCGGGTATTTTGTATCTAACCTGCATTCCACACAACAATTCTGTCAGAATCCAGTAAACCGACATAAACCCCCACCATGCAAAGTTATACTGATAATGAAACAACTCCATGATAGAAAGTTCAAGTGATAGCAAAACTTCCAAACAAAAATACAACACTTCATGTGACGCCTGACCCAGATATCAAAATAATGTTTAGGCTATGAAAATGTTTCTCAAGCACAAAATGAAGATGTTTCTTAAGCACAAACCTTTCGGAAAGTGAAGCAGAACCTTCCTCAAATAATTCCTCCACCTCGTCTGGCTCAATATATTCTTTTTCAACATTAGAAGATGATTCAGAGGACTTTTTCTTAAACATGGATTTAAACAACACTCCTTTTCCGTGCCTCTTTGGTTGGGATAACAGAGCTTGTGGCTTCTCTTGTGGTAAAATATCAATCACAATGCAGGTTGTATCATCCCGAAGTCCCTTATGCCCTACAGCGTCCTGGAAGTAGAACAAAAAGTTTAAAACATAGTATTGAAGTAAGAAAGCAAGAGTCCTCCCAGCACAATAGCTCTGGCAAAGCATCTAAACCATGGGTCAAGGCGCCAAAGCTATGGAATATATAAATATATATAAATATCTACCATTATTTACAGAAAACCGAAAACCATAACTGTTATTATACCTTAACAATTTGTGCAGCTGCCGCGTCCGGTGGCATCCCACGGCAACAATCAAGAGCTTCTTCTGCAGACAAAGCATCCCAGACTCCGTCACTTGATATGATAATTCTACCACCTGCGCTGGACAACTGTGGGAAAAAAATACAACGTTTTCTTTAAAATAATCCTTTCAAATGAAGCATGAAAGAATACTGTAGTTTTGACAATGAAAAGAAACAGATGATTATTTCAAGAAATCATGAGAATATAAGGGTAACTATTTCAAAGGTTCACTGTAATACAATAGTTGCTTCTATGAATGTCTGCCGAATCTTTTGGTACCAACATCCAAGAGGGAATCAAGCACATGGAAATCAAAACAAGGGCACTGAACATTGTTAAATGTAACAAGACTAGAAACACACCTTGATTTGCTTCACATAAGGAACAGGAACAATGAACTCCCCCACATCCAGATCACCAATGGATCGTGACAGACACAAGCCTCCAGGCCAACACCTCAAAGGACCAATCTACAAGGAAAAGTCATCCAAATTAGTTTGTGCATTTCAAGATTAATCTTATCAACATCAGGGTCCTACATATATTCAACCTATCCTTACGCACAGTTGTCTCATCCACCAGGATTTAATATGCCTTTCTTCATTTCTTAATTTGTGTTTGTACAGAAAACTTCATGAACAATACACTTAAGTACGGCATGAAGAAAAGTTACCTCTGCTCCACCACCAGTATTAAGCCGACCAACCTCGCCCCCACTTGAGGTGATACGCTGCCTCCTATTAAATTAGTTGGAGGGTTAATAAAGGTTACAGATTATTAAGTGAGTCACAAAACACATTATACAGATAACTTACTCCTCTTCATTGATTTCAAGCCTATGATCTGCTGATAAATAATAGACTCCACCTTCAGCAGGTTCAACTATGCAACGAGAATCGCCAACAGATGCAACGGATATGACCCATCCTTCTATAATCACAAATGTGACAGTTGTTCCTGACGTTTTAGCTGAAAGATGGCAATAAAATGCATGAAATCATGCACACAACAAAACAAGAAATTAACTATTATACTGAAACTCATAAAAATTACAAAATCAAATATACAACCGGTAACCCTCAAATACAACAATTAACTTATTCGTTGATATCCTTAGGCATGCACGATCTCCACAATGGACGAAAACATTTTTATAACAAACATATAAACAAGAAAAACACATACCCACATTTTTAAGGATCTCATATACATTGCATGTGCATGTGTTGAGAGTTTTAAGTTAGGGTAAGTTAGGCTAAGGAAGTGAAAAATAGACATGGGGATTGAGTGGCTGTACAACTGGAGCTATAATTCCCCACATATAAGTAGCATGAGGCTATGATATGTTTGCAAGTCAACAGAAGACACAGCTCTCATACCAAAATGAACTTATACAGGTGCTAGTAAATGTAGTATAAACCATAAAGCTAGGACCCTAAATTCTCAGCTTAAATAATTTTGGGTGAACTCAGGCAAACTCTACAGTCCACTAAACCATTTGACAGTTATAAGAAGGGAAAAAAAACAGCATATAGGCATACAGTTAACTTATTTTATATAAACCAAAATATGATTAGTATGCAGTATAGGTTGGTTATATGAGCAATTTCACACAGAGCGTGGATTTGAGATGCTTTCTCAAACAAGGGATAATATTATGCATCTCCCCTTATGACCCAGGCACAACCAAACCATCTACTTAATAACTCTATTTTCAATCGCATGCATATGTTACAAAGGTAATCCAGTTTCAAACTGTACAAAAAAAAACCCACATACCAACATATATGATAGGAATTTTACCATAGGAAAAACCATTAAGAGTTGGTCAATAGACTCAATACTCAATATTAAGGTAAAGCAAGAGCTAAAAGTAAAAACAGATTAAAATTATCCATACCTCTCTCTTGGAATTCTTTGTCTGTCTTGACGAAGCCTGCTACAAAAGCCCTTGGCAATGCTGCTACCCATTCATCTCTGTTTAGATCTGAAGGGATAGCGGCCAAAACATTATTCAGAAGATTCTCCTTAGAGTAGATAGCAGCTGCTGACCCGTTATGCCCATCAAATAGCTGCAAGACATGGATCAGTAAGAATGTAGCCATGCTAAACAATGGTCCCCATAGTCTTGATGGAATATGAAAAAAGGAATAAAAACACGTTCCTCAGATTAGGAAGAAGCAAAAGGGACAGCAAATGTTTACAATCTACTACCAATAACTGTTTTGGCAGACCTATCAGCGTGATCCTAATAAAGGCTAATTAGAACTTGGGGTTTTTTTATCAAACATGGGCACAAGTTTGAAATTCCCAGCATGACCGCCACATCCTTGCACACATGGCTAGCTGAACCATCACAGCAGTAACTACATACTCAAATACATCTAGTTTATGTAAATACTATGCATCTTAATTACCAAAAGATCATATACCAAAACAAAAAGAAGGAAACCATGAACAAACATACACCCAAAACTAGGTGACTGACATTTCTAAGCATAGCATTTAGTCAAAAAGTTTACCCCTTTGATGAACATCAAATTAAGTTCTTAGCTATTTCTACATTTTCTTCAATACAAATGGTCTACAATGCCAAAACAGAAAGAAACGAACAATGAAAGAAAAATACCCCGAAAACTGAATACGTAGAAACTCCATCTCCCACAATTCTTTGACATTCCGTCTTTATCAACGTGAAATCCTCTCCTTTCTTGCTCTGACTCGCCTGACCGTGTATAAGCTCCGGTCTCTCAATCTTCTCATTGGCCAATTCACGCTTGAGCAGCACCGAAAGCGGAACCGTCTGATGATTTTCGCTCTTGGTGGACATTGTTCCCCAAACTCAAACACCTCAACACAGTCTCTCTCTCTCTCTCCTTTTCTTTCTCCCTCCTCCTCCTTTTCTTTCTCCCTCCTCCTCCTTCTCCTACCTCTAATCCTCCACCGCCGATTCTCAATCCAAATTCTGCAAACAAAGCAAAAACCAGCACATACGTGCGTCAATCAAACGCACCGTTTCACGCATTTTCCAATCTAACCACAAATCTATATCCTTTCCAAAAAAAAAAAAATCGTTGATATCAGAAGCTAAAACGGCAACAATTCACCGAGATCTTCAAACGAATCGGACGACTTTCATCGTCTTAAAAGCCGTAAATTTTGTTAACAAATGCACAGAAATCGCAATGCGGAACACGAATCCGAGAAAAGGAGAAGAAAAAGTACCGGAAGAGTGGGACCGATCAGCAAAAACAGCAATGGCGATTACGCGGGAAGGAGACGAGGGCAAGGCGCGGCGTATGCGACGGCGGTGGCGGGTTGGTGTGATCGAGAAACGCGGATCCCGGCGCACTATGAAAATTCCATTCTCCTTCGAGAGAGCGAATAATGAGATGACAAAGCGCAAATGGAGCTGTTCTTCTCGCTTTCTTTCTTCTTTTAACAAAAACAAAATTAAAAGAAATAAAATTAAGAAAAATAAAATTAGATAGAATAATTTATCAATTAAGTAATTATTTCCTGGCGCTGACCTGGCAGGAAATCGCGTCATTTCTTACATTCGGCGCTTGGAGCCCCCTTTTTTACGCGCCGTTTGGCTTGTACGGCGCGCAAGAGCCAAGAGCGAAAAGGATGTGTCTCTCGCCCTCTAGTTCTGTGTGGGCCCACGAGGGATGGTGGGCTCCAGTGGGGCCTTGATTGTGAGGAATCTGATGTGGTCGACTAATTAAGACAAATTATATGATTTATTTACTTTTAATTTTATTTTTCTTCTTAGCAACCTCAGGAGGACCCAGTCAAGCAAAATAATCCCCCACAAAACACTAATCACAAAGATAAAAATCTTCCACAATGATCGTTTTAGCCGGTTAGTGTAATTAATGGTATTTTTAATTACTTATTAAAGCATCTTTATCCGTTAGTGGAAGGTAAAAACCAAGTCAACAATGTTGCTCTCAAGCAGTCCAATAAGGCAAGGGTAAGTAGTGGGCTAACCACTGCCCACCCAAAAGCCAGAGTTGGAGAAGGCCAGCCTTGGTTTTAGGTGGCATTTGATTTCTAGAAGCAATGAAACCATGAATTACTATTTGAAAAATGCTTAGGAGAGTTTGAGATTCTCTCAAAAGTAAGATTTTCTATGAATCATCTGTCACATCATGTTTTTAACACAACTATTTATAATATTGGTACGAAAATTAACGTTATATTATGAGGTGACAAAAACTCAGTCGAAATTTCTACTCTGATAAAGTTTCCTTAGCAATTCTCTTATCTTTGTTTTCACTTTTTTCTTATCAAAGTATCCACAAAGTTGAGAAATAATGATTAACCATTTTTTCGTTTCAGCTCAATGATAAAGATCAATCATAACACAACGTTAAGGTCACGACTCACGTAGTTAGACTCGGAAGATTATGATTAAAAAATTGTGGGACCCGTTGGTATGGGGGGACCCACAGGCAGATTTATTTGGGCCAATATTTTTCGCTTGAAAAAGACCTAACCCCTTTTGTCCAGTCCTCCACCTGGAGAGTCCGGAATTCTCGGCGCCAGTTAATTAATCAGTCACGCTAATAAATAAATTACTTTCTATTTTATTTTAATAAATGATCGGCTCAAAAGCTCGAACAGCTTGGGATTCCAGGTGGCTCATTCGGCTACGTACAATAGATCCGGCTGTACAGGAGCGCAGATCTATCCTTCACACATGTCACGCAGACGCAGAGGCATGTTCTATTTATTTGCTTTTCTTACATGCAGGATTTTTTTTTTTTAATAAATTAGCGGGTTAAATTGTTATTTGTTATGACGACGATTGATGAAGTTGAATTCGCATTGAATTGCGTAGATATTATTATTTTTTGCAACTTCAATAAAGTGTCATCTACCTTAAACTGAAAATAGCTCAAAGCTTTTTTGCCTAGCAAATTAAATAAGAACAACAACTGATTTCCACTTGCTTTAGTTTATAGTCACAACCAATAAACTAAGAATATGTTGAAGAAATATTGCAAAAAATAAAATAAAAAAGTAAATTGGTTTTTGTTGCCAAATAGTCTCGTTTTGAAGGAAAATCTCTAGACCCAGCTGTTATTGCACTCAGTCACAATCACATTTAGATGAGCGATTTTCTCTGTGGTTTTGATTGAGTAGTGATTCTCACTTATATTATCAGTCAAGGCTAAGAAAATTTATTTCCACATGCACATTTTTTTTCACTACACACTATTGTTTATTTCTCACATTTAAACTGATTAAAAAAGATCGTACCCAGTGTACAAGGCTCCTACTTTACGCAGGGTCTAAGAGAGATGAATGTCACATTTAAACTGATTAAATCAGAAGAAAAAAAATTCAAAAACATACACAAACAAGATATAAGAGAATAAAAACAGCGTGCATAAATCATTCTCGTAAAGTAAATTGGCAATGAAGTCAATGGCTTGAATTGATTGCCATTTGCCATGGCAAAAGTTTTCAGTCTCTGAAAGCCACATGCCCATAACATAACATGCGCAATCTAGCTGTCTTTCTTTATCAAGTATTGTTATATATATATATATATAGGGAATAAAAGATAAGAAGCTGTCCATTCATAATTTGCTCATCAACGGAGTTCATATATATATACATACATATATATATATATATATATATATATATATATATCTGTTGCTGGACACCAGATATGATTGCAGATGATTGACTCATCCCCTAAAACATTCACCTTTCTAGCAGCAAATGGAACTTGTTGCAAAATATACATATAAAACTCTCTACATTCCAATCCCCCAACTCTTGTTCCTGCAAAAAAGTAAAGGTGTTGTATGAGAGAGAGAGAAACAGAGAGAGAGGGGGAAGTTTTTTATGTTTAACTAACGGGATTAGAAATGTACACAGAAATGGATATCTAAGAAGATCGTGAGTATAAGGAAAGAATCTGTTTTGTAACCGGTTGTATATTTATTTTTGTCACTCTCTCATTACTAAATAAGAGGCGTAAACATAAGTATACATATCCGCGATACGAATGTCTCAGAGGTAAGAGACATATAAACCATAATAAATTGATTAACTTGCGTGAGGGCAACTTTGTTTTGTTGGAGTTGCATCACATTACGTCAGTCAAGCCAATAGTAGGCCACATGGTTTCTAAATAAACAGAGACAGTTGCATCAGATTGTGGTCACAGTTGCATCACATTTGTGGACCTTTCGCATATGCAACTTGTTTCATTTATATGATGTACTACTAACTGCCCTCTCCATCTGGTGTTCCTATAAAGACATGACAAATGACCAAAAGATTACTTAGATTTTATTGCACGTGTATCTATTTGTTAAACTCTACGCTGCATCAACTCACATCATCTAAATTAACGATTTTACTGACCAAATAAGCCTCACTACTCTACCGTTAGGCAAATGAAATGTCAATTATGTTGTCTAATCATACTATAACTCGTAGATTATAACGTGTGAATCAGTACATTCGACCGCAACTGGAGTGGCTAGAAGCAATTACCTAAGTTGATTCTTCTGAGCTTGCCTGCCCAGGTCTCTCCACCCTTATAATGTACACCTGAAAAGATCATACAAGTACATTATGCTTCAAATGATAACTAATCTAAAATTCAAGTGCAAAACACTGAAGGTTTTTGTGCAGCTTTGGCAATCACCTTGAATGTTGTTGGCCGTATCAATTGAAAAACCAATGCATCTCCATCCACAAGATCATGAGCAACTGCAAATCCTTTCCATCCGCCGCTGAGTCCAGTTTTCCGGGCCAAGTATATAGTCGGGTACTCGGCTCCAACTTCATCGATCAATGTCATAATTTCTTCACCCTTTGGGAGGTGGTTCTTGCAGAAGCTGACTTGAAGACCCTGTTGCCAAAATTACACAAGATATGATTGCAATTGCATACACAATATGCAACAGCACACTGGACAGATACTAATTAAGCATGTGAATTTGACAGCACATTGCTACATTGTCCAGCGACGGCTCTAATCTTTGAGATTTGAGAGAGACGGACTAGCGTTTCACTAGTCACACCAACTTAATCATATGCACAGTGCAACGGGTGAGCGGTTTTATACAAAAATCCTAGGATGCAATTATTAGTGAAACCGTTCATTCTATGTTGTATTTATTTTGTCAGGTTTTGTGATGTGAGTCTTTACATTCTTCTAACTTATAAAACACAAATAAAGTGAAACATGTTGTCCAAAAGATGAGAATAATGTTTACCAGCCAGAATCCACCAGTGACATGTGATTGGAGCATTGTCTTCACAAATGTCGGGTGATCGGATCCCAAACTGAGCTCCAATTCGTCAGCTTTCACCATCGCGGCGGCTCTGGCTTCGTCGGAAGCATACACCCGGTTCGCCATATCCCTATGCCGATTGGTGGCGTAGCACCTTCTTGGAATCATTACTCGCTCCGCCACAACCTGTCACAAATCATAACAACACAAAAGATTGAAACTTTACATATTCAAAAAAATAAAGATGGAAACTTTGAGCAAGTTAGAGGAAAAATAAAATGACCCACTTCTTTGTAATCCGGTGCAGGTCGATTCGCAACCCGGGTGGACCTCCTCACCTCCACCATCTGCACCTCGTACGTGCGAGGTTTCCCGGCGCGCTTCATCTGAAAATACAAGAGAAATAGGCAGAATGTGAGGTGTGTTTACATGTGTGTGTCTGTGTGTGTGTGTGTATATATATAGAGAGAGATAGAGAGAGAGGGACTTTAGGCTTACAGGGGAAGGTTTGGGAGAATTTGGGGTTTTTTTAAGAGCTTGAGCAAGCAGAGGGAGATTGAGAGCTTCCATTCTCTTCTTGTTTTCCTCCATTCTCTGCCGGCGAGACTCCTCGTAAGACAACTTAGACTTGGCCATCACCATTTTCCCGAGAACCAAACAGAAAATTCTCAGACTGTCTCTGTTTCGCTCTCTGTTTCTTTAGGGTTTTGGGTGGAAAGAAGGAAGTGAAATGGTGGCAAAAGTTTGAATATTTAAAAGAGTCGTTGCTAGTCGACCGTTGAGTTCCCACTGCATTGAGAAATGGTCTGCACCCGCCCAGCAGTAACTTTTTGTTTTCACTTCCATAAATATTGCTATTAAAATGGGACATTCATGCACGTAGCTTTTCAAATTCAAACTTCCAAATTTACCATCGGTCTAGTAACTTGTAAATCGGGTGAAATGTAGCAGCATTGTTGTCACAGTCCACACTATTATAGGGTCGCATGTGATTAAATTAAAATACTGACACAGTGATATCTAAACCTACGTAAATTTATCCAGTTACCAAGGTCAAACAATTAAGGGTTTTAGTTTAATCGTCGCTTTTTGCTTGTCCATGTTAAAGAAATGAATGCATGAAGCGAATTGATTGTATTGATTGCCATTTTTCACGGAGAAGTTTTAAGTTCTTAGTTTATGAAATATAGAGCAGAGAATCGGGAAAGATAAGAATAAATCGGATGTTCATTCATATTTGCTTGTGGGTTTTTCATATAGGTCTAAGGGGACACCAGAGAACATTCAAAAATATGATTGCAGATGATTGCTTCATCCGCTAACCCTACAAGGCTCCATTGGTAGTTTCTATTACACGAAACATGTAATTTTCTCAGAACAAATAAAGCTCATCGCTTAACGGATGGTCTGTCCAAAATCCTTTTTACCTGCAATAGTAAGTAAAAGAGCAGTGTGAGAGAGAAGACAAGAGAATTAAGAGAACAAAATCGCTTGAATTCTAATGAGGTAAAAATTTCTAGCTTAATGGTTGCATATGAAGAAGCAACTCTAAAACTAGCTTACAGTTCATTAAATCACAGCTGTGTAGGCTTTCTATGTATATGGTCAACTAACCTATCTCAATCTCGCAGCAGAACAAACGTTGGGCTTGATATGTTGAAGAACTTGGGAACCCATAAGCAAAAGAGTAAATGTATGACTTGGTCAAGAGGCTACGTATGAAATGTGCATTAACAAACCGTAGAAAATATCACTAGCGGTCTTAAAGGACGATGAAGCGGTAGAAATCAGATGATATACTGTTCTTCCATTTGTCAATGCATAGCTGAAAAGGCAAGAGAGAAACAATACTTGAACTTTACCTCGACAACAACGATCACAAAAAACCCACCAACATTGGCAATAGTTAAAGCTTGTAGCCCTATTCAGCTCTTTCCACCCTTAAAATGTACACCTGAAACAACAATCCGAGTACATGAAACAAAAAAAAACTGAAAGCGGAAAGCAAAATGATAGGATGATCTCATACAGAAAATAGTATTATGTAGGGCAGTTATCTAGTTTAATTAAATGGTATCTATTGAAGGTAATATACTTATTTGGAGCTTAACAAATAATCAGCCTCATTTAACCAAACCAATTGTGAAATACTAAAACTTTTAAGCAGAAACTTGTCAACAGTTGTAATTTTAGTTCAACTTTGTCAAGAAACTTGTAACCGAACCTTGAGCGTTTTAGGCCGAATTAGTTGAAAGACCAATGCATCCCCATCAACCAAATCATGATCAATTGCAAACCCTCTCCATCCACCACTGAGTCCTCTTTTCTCAGCCAAGTATATAACCTCGCACTCGTTCCCATCTTCATCTATCAAAATCACAATATCATCACGCTTCGGGAGGTTCTTACTGCAGAAATATTTCGGAAGACCCTGTTGCAGTTTGCATGCATTAAACAGAATGAGTGCAAGTATGCCTATACTGGTGTATGAAATTGACTGTTCCTTCATACACATTATGAAGCAGGATACTGGAGATAATTGATAATACACGTAGGCCTCGTTTGGTGGATAAGGCTGAAATGGATAACCCACTATATTCAAGCTATATTGAAAGACGAATTGCAAAAATTGTGTCCAACTTGAAGGCAGAAGATGGATTACTCATTAAGGAAACTTATCCATACTAATCCCACCAAAATGGTAGGATTGAGCAAAAGAAAAACAGTTCGCCTCTACCTTCAATATACCGAGAAAATAGTGGGTTATCCATTTCACTCAAATCCTAGAGCAAAAGAAAGAACAAATCGGTTCTTGAATTAGTTACGGAGCATATACAAGATAACGGAAATTACAGCCTTAATGACTAAAAAGTTCGTAAATTTTTTAACAACCAACAAGCATATAGAATTCGGAAGTAACGTAGGATGAAAATGTGACATTTTGAGCACAAAAAGCAGATTTATTTACCAGCCAGAATCCACCAGTGACATGGGATTGCAGCATCGGTTTCACCATGGTCGGGTAATCGGATCCCAAATCGGACTCAAATGCCTCAGCTCTCGCAGTGGCGTCATCTCTGGCTTCATCGGAAGCATATACCCGGTTTGACAAATCCCTATGTCTATTAGTAGAATACCTTCTGGGCCTCATCTCCCGATCCACCACAGCCTGCCACAAACCACAAAATCACTAAAGCTTTCAACTTTCCGATTCGAAAAACAAAATAAAAAAAGCACATGAGCATTCAGATGAAAAACAAAAGGACCTACCACTTCTTTGTAAACCGGGGTCGGAAGATTTGCGACCCGGGAGGACCGCCTCACCTCCACGAGCTGCTTCTCCACCGTGCGGGCCTTCGCGCGCTTCATCTGCGAAGAAAAGAGAAAACAAGAGTCAGAGCTGATTTTTTTGGTGAGAGAAGGAGGGGTTTAGGGGATTACAGGGGAGGGTTTTGGGGAATTTGGGGTTTTCTGAAGAGCTTGAGCAAGCATAGGCAGATTGAGAGCTTCCATTCTCTTCTTGTTTTCCTCCATTCGCTGCCGGCGAGACTCCTCGTACGATAACTTGGGCGCCACCATTTTTTTCCCGAGAAACAAACAGAAAATTTTCTTGTGCTTTCTCTCTCTGTAATTTTGGGTGAAAGAAGGAAGGAAAATGGTGGCAAAGTGTAAATTTGAAAACCCCGGTGCTAGTGGACTGCTAAGTTCCCCTCTGCGTTGAGTAATTGATGCGTCACAGGCATGCTGATTGGTCAGCAATCAACCGTGGGTTTAATGAGTCCCAATCTTCTGTTTACCAAATCACTCCGCCCACCCTCCGCCAGCACTGTGGTTGCGACAAGTGTCCCATGATTAACTACAACACATGGCGGCTCAAGCCCTAGAGTTTCTTCCTAGTGCAAAATTTTATTAGCAAGACTAATGTACTATTAGTAGTGATTAGCGAACCACACAACCTTAACAGTTCGAGTTTAATATTATTGGATTCTACTAATAATACTAGTGATTAACGAACCACATAACCTTAACAATTCGGGTTCAATAATATTGGGTTCTACTAATAATATAATTATCGAGGTTGCGTGGCTCGCTAATCACTCCTTGACATGTTTAACTAGTCCGGTCAATATATACATGGAAGACAATTCGATTTGGGTTCAGGCTGGCGCCACGCTCGGAGAATTGTACTATTGGATTTTGAAGACGAGGAAAGTCCACGGCTTTCCGACCCGTATTTGCCCCACGGTTGGTGTTGGCGGGCACATAAGCGGTGGTGGATATGGAAACATGTTGAGGAAGTACATCCTGGCTGTCAACAATGTCATTGATGATCGGACAGTTGATGTCAAGGGAAGGTTGGAGTTGCTGTGGGAAGATGGTTGAAATAGGCAAAATAGGGTTGGTTTTCAATCCGTACACCGTGCCGGGAACTAGTTCAAAGTTCAGTACTCGGTGAGTTGGAGGGGAAGGAAGGTACGAAGCAGAGATGACTTACACAAACGGAAATCAGGTTTCAGATTCATGACCCCATGAGTGTCCAAGAACCGTAGAAGTGCTTTCTTGAACTACAGGGACCTTGAATTTGGTGTGAATAGATTTGGAAACAATAGCTATGAACAAGTGAAGGTGAAGACCGCCGTCGATCCAGAAAGTTTCTTCCAGAACAAGCAGATCATCCCAAGTCTTCCAAACTCCCGCTCAGAATGGTATGAACTGAGCTCAAACAATCTAAAAACGAGTCGAACTCAAACTGCATTGATACTCTATCGCTACCGTCACAAAATAAGGTTCACCATTTCTGCTTGTGTATGGATTAGAAGAAAAGTTAACACATAAATCAAAAACACCAACATGATATCAACACATTGTTGCATAGCACCATATTCTGTTAAACCGAAAAATTTCACTAGTTAACAACATAAAGTTTATAGGATTAGTATTTGATCAAACCCAAGCTCTTGAGCCATGGCAACACCTCCCCCAACCCTTCTTTCAATCCTCTAGGACTGTAACCCAGCTCGGCCTTCGCCTTCTCGCACGAATACGCCCACTGATGCCTCAGAACATAAACAGTCTGCACCCACATAAAAACCACACAACAAAATCAGCACCCAAAATTCAAGCATGTACCGAAATTCTCTGTGTAGGACGTCCAGATGCACATTAATACCATCGAAATATAAAAAATGTTCACAACATGGTATTATGTTTCGTTAGTGACAATAATATCGACACATTATTGATGCCATATAGACAAAAAAACAAAACAAACTCACCGGAGGACTAATCAGGGGAAGCTTCCCTGTAACCCGAGAGAAAAGAACAGACGCCCATCCGTACACCTCGATCAGCCACAATGGGATCCCAAATTTCGGCCTGCCGGTTTGTGTGATCACGGCCGCCACATCGAAAACGTGCTTAAACGATGCGTTTTCGCCTGTCAGCAGATACCTCTCACCTGTTCGACCTTTTGCCATTGCTCTGATATGGCCCTCTACGACGTCGTCCACATGGCTAAACGAATACCTGTCGTTCCCGGAGCCAATGTACCCCGGCAACCGGCCGTTGAACCGCTCGACGATCAACCGAGCGACGACGTTGCCGGCTGTGAGTTTTCCGGGGCCGTAGATGACTCCGGGATAAAGCAGCACCAACGGCAGCTCCTCTTGCTGCGCGGCTCGCAGCGCGATTTTATCGGCGGCGGCTTTCGATCTCTCGTACTCCGTGCAGAAGAACTTCTCGTGATGGACCTGCGTCTCGTCAGCGACGCCGCCGTCGGTTGATCCGAGCGCGAAAAACGACGACGTGTAGATGATTTTCTGTACGGTCTTCGTCTCCCGGACCGCTCGCAGCACGTTCTTCAATCCCCCAACGTTGACCTAACGGAATCGGAAGTCAAAATTGACCTAATTTTAAGAGTCGAATTCGCAAAAAGATGAAATTTTTTAATTCAATTTAGGGTTTTGGGGATTTGTGAGCTTACGGAGAAGAATTTGGAGGGGTCGGGAAGCCAGGGCTCCACGACGGCGGCGGCGTGGAAAACGACGTCGCAGTTGGAGAAGGCGGAGAGGAGGGATTCGTAGTCAGTGACGTCGCCGTAGACAAGCTCGAGGGAAGCGGTACCGGTGGATGACGGTGGAGGAAGGGAGGAGAGGTCGCTGGTGGGGCGGACGAGGGCGCGGACGGAGTGGCCTTGCTTCAGTAGCGCGTGGCATAATCTTCCGCCTAAGTAACCGGAGGCGCCGGTGACGAGTATCTTCATGTCTGATTAAAGTGATCGTCTGCCGTGTGTCCCAGGTGAAGAGATTACTGTTATTTTGACTTTTGAAGAAGAGTTGGTTGATTCCAGTTCAAGGAAGTTAAAATATTATTTTCCCATTCATTATTATTTCTAAAATAACCTTTAATATATACTTTAATATATATGTACATATGAAATTATAAAATTGTCTTTTAAAAAATAGAACAAATAATATGTAAATAAAAACCATTAATGTCTACAAATTCAAATGGAAACGACAGAGGTATCCAAATTTAAAAGAATTCGATAACGACAAATTTTAAAATACAATGGACAAATTCAAATGACCTACACACAAATTATTCTTCTACATTTTCAATGGAAATATAATCTTCTACTTCTTCCATAGAAGAGTCATCTTCTAAGTCCATTACTATTTTTTTAATTTCTCTTAATAAAAGGAGATGAAAATATGAGTTAGGGTTTAAGATCGACAAATTGTCTCCCAATTAAGCAAAACAAGATAATTAATGTCCTTACCCGTCTTTTTGTAAATTGACAAATTTGTAATTAAAAAATTCATTAAAAGATGAGTGGGAATATAAGATATTGAGGTGAGAATAACATCACTCTTTCTTTATATTATCTTTTTGTTTTACTGAAAATTACATTTGTGGAGCAAAAAATAATCACAAGGCAACACGTGGATCTTTGGGTTAAAATAACAAAATTACCCTCGAGGCATACCAGGATGCCTACTCGCGAGCAGCGGGCAATCAACCCTCAACCAAGTTAAAAGTGCCCAAAATAGGTAATAATTCAAAACTTATTTCATTCATCCTCACATTCTATCCACAAGGTAACTCCCAAATCATTCCCCTTTTATTATATTAATTAGCTAATCAATTAGGAAATTATTCTATTAATTAGCTAATTAATTAATTTATTATTCAATTATTCAATTATTCCTAATTAAACACAAATCAAGAACCTAGCCCACAAAATGAATCAAGTGGCCGGTCCTTTCTCTCCCAAAGGGGCCGGCCACACCCCTATAAAAACCTCATCATTCTCTCCAAAACTCAATTCTAATTCTCTTGCTAAATTCTCAAAATTTTCCAAACATTTTTTCTCTCTAAATTATAACTTTGGCATCGGAAGTTCTTCAGCCAAAACCCCCACATTCATCATGGGTGCGTGAGGCTCTTGGCCTTGAACTAAGGTGTTATTTGTTTTATAGGTGCAATTTTGTTCAAGAACAAGGAGGAAGAAATTTGCATCCACAAATTGGTGCTTTCATTGAGAGTTGAGTCTCACACTCGTAGAAAACTCTCGCATCCAAGAGATGAGACCATGGCGATCTACGAGGCTAAATATGACAATAAGTGGAGTGGCACCATCACCACGAGTTTCCACCACAGGAACCACCGTGATGGCTACCACGGTAGCCACCTGCAGCAAGATCCATGGTGTCATCACCACGGCCCGAGCTATGCCATCCAAGGCCCACGGCACCAAGTCACAGCCCAAGCCAAGTCATTTCAAGCCCAACGTGAGCCCAATGCGTTGCCAAGTCGAGCCCAAGCCTCGCACATGCGTGCGCCACATGCTGATTAGCCCACTCTAGTGGCCCAACTTGCTCCTATCGAGCAACTCACTCTCGCCGAGCAGCCCACTCCCGTGGCCTTCCAAGCAGCCTAAATTAGTCCAAGATTAGTTCAACCAATCCGACTCCAAATTTCCGGACCGACGATCAAACCGGGAGCATTTTCACTATATTTTTCTACGGATTTGATATTTCCCAACTCAAATCTCGCATCCGGAGTCTACCATACTTTCACTGCTTAATGAGATACATTCTTTCCAAGCTTTTCCAACCCAAATGAAGAACAACACTTGTCTCGACAAGTTATAAAGTTGATGAGTGCCCTCGCATAGCAGACGACCTTGGTGAATCAGCTCTTGCAGCGCACCGATATGCAATGTGCCCCTGACGAGGTGTCCCGAAGTAGGACAAGGGCAGACAAAGAATCTCTCTAACAGCGTCCCAGTAAGTAGCCACTTGACCAGTCACGAACCGAGCGTTCTAATAGAGTACACTTCCGACTAGGCCCTCGAGATAGTGTATACTCCCATTTTAGCGCGTGGATGAGCGTGCATTCTCAGTTAGGTCCACGGATAAACATACACTCACGGTTGGGCCCACACTCCGATAATCAACATGAACAACCTTTCAGGCGAAGTGTTTATTCGCGACAAGGCTCGTAAGGAGCATCATCCACCTCACATTAAAGTAGGCAACACAGCGGACGGAGAGAAGCAGTCACTCAATCTGGCTCAAGTTCAACCAGTAGCCTGCGAGTTACCTGCTCACCTGCTAGAAACATACCATATGCATCGCAGCCGCGTCGTAGACGAGCCAAACACATGGATGAGCAACCTAGACCAGCAGGTCACAATCGGGGGCAGCCGAGAGCTCCGCCACCCTCAAAAAAAGGAAAATTTAAGAAGAAATAGAAAGGCTCATGACCGAGTGATTACACGATTTCTCGTGCAACAAAGCTATTGACAAAGTGTTCCGATGAGACATGACCAACATAAGCGAGTCATCTTTCAATGACAAGATCGAGCAGGCGGGACTACCCCACATAAATTACCGATACGAAGACTACTTCTATTTTGACAAACGCAGCAACTCAGCCTAATGGCGCGCTTGGGGCAGATGAGTACCAAAATGACACATCAGCCCAACTACCAAGAACCGAGGGCAAGCCTTGTTCTTAACACTCCAGATGATTCAATACTGAAGCAGCACATCATCAATAGCTGAGTATCACGAACCTAGTGGTCCCATACCTCCTGCTGCGCACAACTTGGCCCAACCCCTGCTTTCACAGTCGTGCCTACTTGCTCCACAACTCCCGGCGGCCGTTGACCTATCATTATAACTCATAACTGTGCCAATCTTACACCACGGCTCCCAACCATGCCGATTTTGACATGTTGTTCATGTCAACCAAGCCTCAAAATGGCACATAACAAAACACCTAATGATGGCGTAATAATTCTGGGAGCAGCTCACTGCGCTTACACCCTTACGTGGGTTCCACAAGCAGTTTGAAGTCTTAAGCAGTTTGCCAAACAAGACATCGCAGGCTGAGGATTATTTTAGTTGTCCAGCAGTTTAGTTTTCCTCAACTGATGTCCACAACAACTGCTCAAAACCCTTTATGGGTATGCTCTCTAGTGCGAGAAGATAAACTAATTGTTTTCCAATGCGATAGGGTAAACCAATTCTCCGACACCCATATGGGTCTACTCTCCAATGCGAGAGGATAAACTAATTGCTCTTCAGTGCGAGAGGGTAAATCAATTCCCCGACACCCATAAGGGTTTGCTCTCCAGTGCGAGAGGATAAACTAATTGCTCTCAGGTGCGAGAGGGTAAACTAATTGTTCTCCAGTGTGAGAGGGTAAACTTATTCCCCCAACGCCCATCTAGGTAAGCTCTCCAGTGCGAGAAGGCCATATAGCTCAAAAGATCGAATGTTTGAAGATCAACTAAGCAATAAATGGTCAGGGGGCAGTAGCCACTTTTGCACTTAACACTTCGCTCATCCGACACTTCATCTTCAACAGCTCAAATCTTGGCAGCTACATCCTTGACTGCTCCATCTACGGCAGTTGAGAAATCAAACTCAAGCAGTTTCCTCATTTTTGGCAAGCAGCACAGACGTGGCAACCCAAACCGTTGCCCATGCCACACCACTTCCTCGGGCCATGCCGAGCCAATCCTTGGTTTCAATCAAGTCGAGCAGCACAAGCAATGACCCCTGCCACACCACCTTCTTGGCCCCTAACAGCCGACATGCCGCACCACCCCGATGGCTGCCCCGTGGCAGAATCTCCCAAGAAGAAGACAAGGAGAATTAAGTTTTTCTTACATCGGTGCAGCGTGAAGAAGACAAAGAAATCAACGGAAGACGATTCTTTGCATAGGCAAGCAAAGAAGAGTGCTAGGGGAGGGGGAACAAATATCCTCTAGCTTTCTCTTTTTCTTGTAGGGATAAATAATTGCCTTCCGAAGTTGATTTAATCCCCTACTTAAGGTAGACTTAAATAGGCTTTGAAGGCGATTTATTTCTCGTTCCTAGAAGAATCTAATTCCAAGTCCAAGAAAGAATCTGCATCAAAGTTGGAGATCTCTACACCTGCTGCCCTTTCTTGCAAGCAGCCTAGCAGGTGTAGGGGTATTTGTAAAGTAAAAAATAATCACAAGGCGACACGTGGATCTTTGGGTTAAAATGATAAAATTACCCTTGAGGCATACTAAGATGCCTACGCGCGAGCAGCGGTCAATCAACCCTCAACCAAGTTAAAAGTGCCCAAAATAGGCAATAATTCAAAACATATTTCATCCATCCTCATCAAATCCTCTCCGCAATGTAACTCCCAAATCATTCCCCTTTTATTATATTAATTAATCAATTAGGAAATTATTCTATTAATTAGTTAATTAATTGATTTATTATTTAATTATTCCTAATTAAACACAAATCAAGAACCTAGCCCACAAAATGAACCAAGTGGCCGGTCCTTTCTCTCCCAAAGGGGCCGACCACACCCTATAAAAACCCCATCATTCTCTCCAAAACTCAATTCCAATTCTCTTGCTAAATTCTCAAAATTATTCAAACACTTTTTCTCTCTAAATTCTAACTTTAGCATCGAAGGTTCTTCAGCCAAAGCCCCCCATTCATCGTGGGTGCGTGAGGCTCTTGGCCTTGACCTAAGGTGTTATTTGTTTTGTAGGTGCAATTTTATCCAAGAACAAGGAGAAAGAAATTTGCATCCGCAACATTCATAATTGAGTTACAATACAAATACTATGAATAGAAACCAAACTTAAAAAGAAGAATGTTATTTGATCATCTAATCATGATCTATTTTTTTATGATTTTTTTTTTTCATGATCTAATCTTTTTATAAATTAACTGTCCGAATCTTGCAAATCAACTAGCAAGCCGCAGTCACACTATAAGAAGGGACTCGTTGAGACGGTCTAGCGAATCCCTTGTAGTTCCACTAAGAGCAGCTCCAGCATGTGCTGGAGCCCGAGGGACATGCGAGTGAACAGGGCCAGAGAGCCCGAGCAATCAAGTCCAACGTGTGCTGGCAAGGGAGCCCGAGCAGGCCCGAGCGAGAGGCCAATGGAGAGTTGCTAACCTGAGAGCCCGAAGTGGGTTTGATGCAAGGCTGACGTCAGCCATGTTTTTTCTTCTGTTTTGCCTCGGCGTCCGTTGGATCTTAACCCACAAACTTGCCGAAGTTTGCTCCGAGGATGTGACCAAAAATTGGGCAAGGTTTCAAAGAAATTGCAGGGGGTTAAACCTCTGGTTTCGAACTGGAAAAACACCACAAATCTTGTCCCAAGCAACATTAAGACATAATGAAACAAGATTTGCATAGAGAACCTCACCTGGGTTCGAGTTTTAGATCTTGAAGCTCTCTGCTTCAATGGTGGTTTACACCGTGATGGTCCGATGACATATGCAACGGTATAGCAAGGATCATTTAGTCCTAGAGATTAAGGTTTCATGGTTTTGGAGTTTGATTTGTTTAATTTTCGAAGAGGAAAATGGGTGAGAGCTCTTGGAGCTCTAGAGAGAGAGAGAGAGAGAGAGAGAGAGAGAGAGAGAGAGAGAGAGAGAGAGAGAGAGAGAATTGGAGAGAAGTGCAAAAGGATGAGTGGAAAGAGAGGGAGTGACGTGAGGGAGTGGAGAGGTGAAGGGAAATTCCAAGCAATTGCAAAAAATATTATTATTTTATTTACCTGTTGCTAGGGCTATTCAAGTGTAGGGGTGGAGATGTAAAAGACAATTACTATTCACTAAGTGGATTAAATAGTGGATAACTCGGGAGAGCCTTTCCCACGGTGAAATTGCTCAAAAAGGTAATCCCAGTTAATAACAAGCACATATTACACTAAATGGTTTGCGCCCATACCACGTCATGACGGAAAAAAAAAAGTGAGATAAAAATTGAGTGCCGGTCACATTGAAACAAATTCAGTTTGAATTGACAACCAAACTCATTTTCTGAAGATTTATTTTGGTACAAGAAACATTATTTTATATTATTTCTTTCTTTTTTACATTTAAACTTTCTCTATAGCCTAAGGGTTGTTCAGTGTCATTGAACTGCGTCACTCTACATTTTTTATGGCGGAGAAGGAGATCATCATCAGCTTATCCTCCTTATTCCAGAAAGAAAGCCAGAAATGAAAAAATAAAGATAAAAACTTGATCTCTCTTATAATCGTGAGCGACGGATGCACTTGATTGGATTAAAGGGGGCATGTCGTCTTCTTGAAGCGAGTGAGCTGCCATTCCCGTTCAAAGAACCCGATGACGGCTTTATATCCCAATCCTCAACAGTCTTCGGAACACAGACGTCAAAAAGGATCTGCCCAAGAATCCCGTGGGCGTTCATGCTTGGAGTTGGCGGGCTATGCACGTGAATTATCCCTTCCTTGCGTTCTTCCTGCATTGAACCAACATCTCTACCTCCCTCGTACTCCATTGAGAAGGGCGTGGTGAAGAAGTGATCGCTTGAGGCCAGAGTGACTCCTCGAAACCCGTTTGAGCCTCCCGCAGCTTTTCTAATGCTACTCATCGGTTCATTGTCGATGATCTCATCTTGTGTTGCCTGCATGCCCAATGTTTCTCCTTCCAGCCCTCTAATTCTTTGAGAATAAACTCCCGCTGCTTGACCAAGGAGCTCATTTACAGCAACTTTGTAATCAATTGGATAACGCCTGTAGTGACCTGTGAGTGAAGAATTGAATCAAGTTTTACGATTTAGAATCTTTAGGTGATGCTCTTGAAAACAGGAAAGAACGTGAATAAATAAGAATTTGGGGAACAGAATACTACATGAACTGTAAATTTAATAACACGGTACAGTTGAAAGCTCTACAAGGAATAGCATTTGTTATAAATAGCCTTCGAGTTTATGTTTAGAAGCAGACCTACGTGAGGAGAGTCATTCCATTTTACTAGTTTAACATCAGCCCCAAGTTCTCGTAAGCGCTGCGAAAAATTATAGATAACTTGATAGGGAGCAAGATCGTCATTCTCTGAGCATAAGATGAGATACGGGGCCTGCATGCCCTGCATAAGAATCATAAAGAATAAATGGAAGGGAAATAAAAATGGGATTTTTAGAGAGCAGACAACCTGGAGTATATTTTGTTACTCACAATGGTGGAGTAGAGAGTCTGCCAGTACTCAGCACGCTGTGACTCAAACCTGTTGAGAAAGAGCGCATTGAGCCCAGATGCAATGCTATGCACCATCCAGGATGCAAATCTTGGTGGCTTGGATATTTTCAGGACACTTGGGTGAAGAACAAATTTAGCACCCAGATCACAAGTAAAGTCCACTGGACTCGAATCATAGATGTGGCCGGCAATACAGTCTTTAACTAATCGGCAATCATTCTTCAGGCCAGAAAGTTGACAATCGAAAAGATTCAAATGATCGAAACTGATGTTCATAACTTTCAAAACTGTAAGAACTAGTCAAAGACTCAAAGTGGAACACCCTATATTGCCTCTGACATATAGAATCATTAATTATTACCTAACATTTTTCTGTTAAGTTATCATTAGTGAAATGCGAAAGTAAGAAAAAAAAAGTATACCAGATTCAATTTTGCTTCACAAGTTCCCTCAATTATCTGCACAAAACGAAAAACGCTGTCAATACTTATCCTCAATCAATTGAAGGCTACTTTATGTGACCAGTGAAATCCTTTTAACATTGAAAATACGAATAAAATATGAAGCATTAAGAAGTAAAAGGAGCTTACCTGAAGAACTTTTAGCATACAGGCTTTTGGACCACCAGAAAGAGAAGCAAAGACCACTGGGCAAGGCTTAACCTTCAACTCCTGTATTTCATATAAAAAGCAAAGTGGTAATTGGTTAACTTTACTCAGGAAAATCAATTAAACAAGATCTACAGTCTCTCTGAATCTATTGTTGGATAACTGTAATAAACTGACCTCAACAAGTTCATTTAGAATATCCATCGCTATAGCTGTAGCCTTCTCGGGGAAGAACCTGCAGAAATCATGTATATCAACCCTTAGTCCAAAATCAAAATTATGCAGTTTCTAATTGAATGATTGCAGCAACAATAACAGACAGATCCAAATATAATAATTCAAGTTTTACAAATGCAAGTTACATAATGTATTCTACGAGTTCTTTTGAGCTTTGGAACAATTGAAGATTGAAATTTGGAGCGAATTAAATCATCACAAGGAGACGATATAAAACAACCGTGTACTTCGTAATTCCTCCTGAAACATTCTTGTACAAATACAATAGAATTATTCTTTCAAATCAATTAAAGGCAGTACTTCCACTGTAACATGCCTGATGCCAAGAATGTTTCCCTAAATGCCGCCAACCAGTATAAAAGTTGCAAGCCATCGAAATACTATATCAACTCCACAACTTCCACATACATAAAAAAACTCCACCGAGGGGTATGCAATTTAAGAAAGCACAACAATTGAAATGGGTAGTCCGTATTAGTATCAGACCTATTCCCATGTTTTGATCCTTCCATATTTTTTACCCATTCTTGGGTAAAGTCTCCCAACTATATTTGAAAATGAATTGGTTGTCCATAATGATTAAAATTCACTTGTAGTTTCGCTTCTTGCTATAGCAGAAAGACCTCCATCTCTATCCGTGCGAGAGTCAGAAGTAGAAAGAGGAATGTTTGACGTAATAAGTAATGTAGTGAAATCTTTGTCATTGAAGTTTGCTTCTCCAAAGCTAGGAGCTAGAATTGGAACTACCTACTGACCGCCCCTGTAACTGACCGAAGCAACCCCCGGTGAACCACGTGAACTGGTTAGATGCGTGGGGCAGAGGGCTCGTAGTACCCCCTTTTCTTGATCCGGCCTTTTCTTCACTTCGATAGTGAATCACCTAATAAAAATAGAGGCAGGCCTGCGCGCCCTATTTGAGACTACTAAGGCAGGCGGTGGACTCTTTCATTAGGGAAGGGAAGAAGGGGCCATAGTTGGGGCATGTGGGGTACTCTTTTTCCTTCACCGAGGTTTTTCCCATGCGGGCTTTACGGTAAGGTTTTAACGAGGCTCCTCCTTTTCATGCAGGTCATTCTACGTTTTCGATATGTGTTGCTGTAAATATAATTCTATTTTGGGTGATCCACATTCACTTTACAAGGCTAGTACTGCAATTTAGCTCGCCACCCCATCATAAAACTACTAAAGCCAGCAATAATGGGAGCTTCATGCAGCTGCCTAACCTAACCCTGATTTCATTAAACCAAGGAAAAGGGCAAAGGGGGGCTCAAAAACATTTCCCACGCAAAATCTGTCAAATAAGGAAACATCAGTTACCACAAACTAGCTCCAGCTACCGCTAAATTAACCACAATAACTCACAAAACACTCAAAATATTAAGCAACCAATTTCCTCCAACGACCCAAAAAGGCAAAAGCCATTAAGTGATTAACCAAAACAAGTCAAACCCAACTGGGAACAAAAGCAAGAGCAGAAACTTGATAAGAACAACATCTCCAAATCAGCGTAAAAATCGGAACAACAACTTACATATTGAGAAACTGGGAGTGGCTGACGAGTGAGTTCCAACCCAGAGACGAGTAGAGCTCCACGAAGCTCTTCAGCTGCCACTCCTGGCTCGACATCCACGCAAACACCACCACTATCCCTTCAATCCCACCGCTCCGCAGCTCCTTCCTCCCCCAATAGCACTGATTCCCGAGCCCCCACATCTCCTCCTCCTCCACCGCCGCGGCGCCCCGTAACCCAACCTTTTCTGCAGAATTCTCAGAACTCGAGCTGCAAAAAACTGACTTTTCGAATTGGGTTTTTCTGGAAACTGCAGACGATTATTGAGTTGGAGTTCAATTCGATCAAACGGATGAAGAGATGGAGGGTGTGATTATCTGGCATCCGTCCCAAGTAAAAAGCTTGCAGCTTTCAGGCAGGGGGAATGGAATGGGTGTTTGCAAGCTTTGGACTTTTTGGACTTTCTGCTAAATTACAGAGAGACAGAGAACGCTCGCTCAGCTACACTTCGCCACAAAAAGCGTGCCTAATCCAGTCTGTTTGAGCCGTCAATTACGGAAATACCCTTTCTTCGTACGTGGCGGTGGTTTATTAGACAGAGGTGTATGGAACTGGATAGATCTATAATAATGCTAAGAAGATTAAATAATTTTTTTTTAACAAATGATATTATTTACAGTAATATATGGATGAGGGTTGACTTAGCCTCACAATAGGCTAGCAACAATGTGATTCAATGACAAGGACTAAATATTTTAAACTAAATTTACAAACTAAATAATGTAATTTTAGATGATTGAATTATTAATTAGATGTCAATTAATATGCTTATTTCATATTAACAACACATTATTTAATTTATAAATTTAATTGATTTTTTTGGGGAGATTAATACGGGTTGTAATGTTGACTACTTGTCGTTTTCTTTGAGAGGTCCGGTCCATCTCCATCCGGTTTGGTTGGTTTTCTGTTGAAGTAAATGTTAACAAATCCAATTTGTCCTTTGTCCTTTTCATTTGAGCTACATTTTCAACTCATTTTCACCGCACAGGATTCTCTTTCGGATCGGCCTTGGAACGACAACGAATGCTGAAACGTCAACAAGCGTTTATTACTGAATTCAATTCACTTGACTCGATAGTACCCATTTTTAGAACGTCCAGTACCAAAGTCAATTTTTCCTACTTGAATGGGCAAAAACCCTCGCTTTTAATATTTTAGAAATTTTGACAAGGCGTATTTGAACATCAAATTAATAGTCGAGATAGTAAATCGGCAGAATTTACCAAAACTAAAGAGGCTGATTGACACTCTTTTCATCATCCTATATTTTAAACTCTCCCGAGTCTCTTCTACACACAAAATGTTCTCTTTAGACGCGTGCGATAAAAATGAAACCTCCCGCACACTGCAGAGCCGCACATGATACAAGCACACGCGAGGAGGTTAGGACACGTTTCGATGCACTTTAGTCACTTTTTAAGCAGGGAGTGAAAATTTTGGATGATTGCCACTTGTATCAGGACATAAAATCCACATAATTTTGAAAGACCGAGTAGTTAGATAACAAGTCATTGACTCAGGTCTGCTAGCAGTTTTTCAAGTGCCTCATTTGTGAGAGGGATGTGCAAGCAATCCTGGCCATCAGAATTCCTTTTGGTCTTCACCAATTCATGATCTTTGAATTCCGTCAAATGGGAGTTGAGCGTAAGCTGGCTGCTCACGAGGAACCGCTCTCGACAGGTTGCGTACAGATTATCAATCGGCATCCCTGAACAACACACAAGTTATTAGATAACGGATGGAACGGATCATAGAGGTTAAAGCTCCAAGAGTTAAAATAGGCTGTATAGCGACTTACCTTCTTCGTTTGAGTGGGATAGTTGATATTCTGCAAGAACTTTGAACACGCTCTGAGCATTGGATGTCAAACTCTGCAAAACTATTGTAGCACCTTTGGCACTTTGGGTGGTATTTCCATGTGCAAGAATCAGTGGAATGAGCATTCCTTCGACCTTGTATGGCGCAAAGGTAGGAACGTGATGCCAGCACCAGTTGAATTGTGTGTGAACCATCTTCTTGTCCCACACTATTAAATGGAAAGAAGGTGTGATTAAACTTGATGATGTATGAAATTTTCGTCTTGCAGAGTAACAGAAAACGGTTTTCTTCTTCAGTTCTATTTTTACGAAGACATAGAGGCAAAGTTTCAGGATCCAACATTAGTCAGAGACTCAGAACCCGATATAACAAATTATAACAAGAATAGACTTACAAAGAGGTGCATTGACATGATCGATAGAGGCCGCAATGCGAATATGAGAACAAGAAGCAACTCGTGCAAGACACTGTTGTGTTTCTGAGTCCCTTAATCCAGGTCCATCAATGTTGTGAATGACAACACATACTATACATTCGTTTGTTGTATCTTCCGATCCATCCAAAAATGCAAGAAGATCATCCATGGACCTAGAACTAAATGGTTGTTGCACTTTTGACGAGCTTCTAGAAGGAGTCCTTTTGGTTTTCAATTGATCCCACAGAAGTTCAGCTAAGGCTACCACAACCTACATTGCAAACATTAGATAACATGTTAAAGGACATGGTAATGTTTGTTTTAGCTTCGAACCTATCCCCTTATCTTCTTTCCATATTACGTCATACTTTCAGACGACAAGGAAGATGGGTTAGGCCACTTTTGGAGACAACCTACATGAGACAAAGATGATCCGCACATTGTTCATAAAGTTTATAGCAGATTGCATACAATATACTAGGCCAGGAAAAACCGGTAAATCAAATTCTTATTGCCAATAAGATAAAACCACACAACAGGAAAATGTAGAATAATCGCATATTGCTTTGGAAGTGGAATAGTGTCCCATATAAATATTACCTGTTTTATATTTATTCCCTGAAGATAGCCGTTGACAACAAGCACAGAATAATCCGTCAACGATGTTGAAGCAAAATCTTCAAGCAAGGCCTTCTTAGATCCAAATCCATACATAAGAAGGCCAAGACCACATCTACGAACAATAAAGCAAAGGGTGAATAATAACATCAAAATAGCATAACATTAGTAAATAGCAGACTTCAACTCCAGAACTCAATCAATTGCAGAAAGGATATAATGCAACTCTTGTAGCCAAATGCCTATAGAAGAATGCATGAGGGCACTCATTGCCATTGGTGAAAAAACTCCGATGCCAAATGTGGTCGATGATATAATTAAGTACCATAAAGCAGTATAATTTGTAGCATATGCAGCCAGAAAGATCATTATGTTCTCATTTCGCAGTAAAATTAAGTCGAAAATCCATCCAATTTGAACATTAGATGCCGAAAAACGGATATGAAATGAAAAAATCTACAAACCCAATTGAAATAACAGCGTTTCATATATTTCTAATCAACTGCGTAAAGCGGGAGCCTTGTGCACTGGTTACGACCTTTTTTAATCTACAAGCCAGTGGAATACCTCAGTTCAAACGCCCATTCTGGGTACGAACTCTTGTAACTGTTCATCAAATCCTTCACCTCTTTCTCATGTTTGGGTTCGATTTGAGCCGCCGCCGCAACCAGTTCCTGCCAAAGTTTCAAGCTTTAACAAGAATAACAACAAAAAATGGAAGATTCTGAAAGAATTGAATTCGAGCCAGCGGCACCTGTTCATCGACGATATCGATATCCGAGAGCTTAGATTGCGATTTCTTGCCAGAGCCGCGGAGCTCCTTTGCCAGAAAGTAGTTTCTGGAGAACCCAAACTCTTCGTTCTCGCCGTCGTTCATCTCCATGGCTTTGGTCTCGATCTAATTGCAGCCCCCAAATTGGTCCGAGTCGGGCGTGTGCCCTAGTAAAGCTACTTCTGCAGTTCTTGATTTTCCCGCCATTTTTCTCTTTCGGAGCGAGTAACTAGACATGGGCCGAGTCCGGCCTATTGGGCTACTTATACTGTTTCCCCTTGTAAGCCCTATGATTGTTTTAGTCCCTTGTCTAACGGCTTGTTTAGATTCGAACTACTTGGCTACTTTGAATGAGGAGTTTCTACTCTTATTTTTTTTTTTTTAAACAAACGATATTTTCTATAATAAGGATAACTTCACAATGTACTAACAATAATTTAGTTTAAATTTATCTTTGACGAGAATCAAACCTAAGACTTTTCACTTTCAAGTGAATAGGAATACCACTAAACCGTAGTACTAAGTAGTAATAGGAGTTTCTGCTTAAAATTATTCGTTGACAATGTATAGAATTTCGTGTTTATGATCGCAATCTTTTATATTATAAATCACTTTAAAGAGTTCGTCTTTGCAAAAATCAATTAAAACTAAGGTTGTTTAGTTATCGAATTGTATAAAAACAGATAAGTGGAATTGGTAAAAACATTACAAACCATCTATGCACGATTCTGATTATAAGCACAAAGCTTTATGATTTGAACATGAAGAATTTCAAGTAAGAGTTTCTACTTATTTTAGGGGTGGGAACTTAGAACCGAAAACCGAAACCGAAACACGAACCAAATCGAATTGCACCGAACGGTTTGGTTTTGCGGTTTTGGAAAACGGTTCGGTTTCGGTTTTTACTTTTGAAAACCGCATCGAAACCGAACCGCACCGCAAATATTAATAAACATTTAATTAAATGTCCATATTAAATTTCATGTTTTAATTGGTTGTTTGTTAGAATCCATGCACTTAGTATGAACTCAACTATTAGAATATCATCATTTATCACTTTTTTTCGTTCATTAACTTGAAGGACCTTTGCTATTTTATACCATCACACACACACACTCACACACATATATGTACAAGGGTGGACTAATCTTGTTATCAAGAGTCGAACAATGATCTAATGAAGTCCACTCATGTGAAGCATGATATCACATAGTATGAAAGTTTCACTCACGTTTAATGAATTCAAAGTTATTGAATTTGTATTATGTTATACCTTGTACGGGACACCCTTTTGTTGCACAAACATGTTTTAACATCACAATCGCATGCAACATGCTAATTGTTTATATAACAAATGTCATTTTCCTATTGTTACTGGGAAATGCTTATCAATATGTTAAATTGCAAATTGTACATTTTTTTCTTAAAAACCAAACCGAAAACGTTTGAAACCGCACCGAACCGAACCAAACGGTTTGGTTTCATTTCGGTTTTGGCTTCAAAACAGCACCGAACCAAACCGCAAAAAAATTCGGTTTCGGTTTCACTCAAAACCACACCGAACCAAACCGTGCCCACCCTTAACTTATTTTTTAATAGCCAAGCATTGTTCTTTAGGAAAACTAATGAAAATAACTTGAAAACCTTGAGTTTTAACGATAAGTCAAAATAAAGGGTAAAGTGAATAGTTACATGATTGACTTTTTAGTGTAAAAATGTGGTTTTTCGTTAAAGTGAACAGTACCAAGAGCTTTTCGTTAAAGTTCTCTTCTTCCTTATTATAAGCACGTTGAACTTTTTATTATAAATTTGTGTTTATTGGAAAAATATTCGTACGAGTCATATACATTTTAAGTGAAACAAATTCATATATGTTGAAATCCTATTTAGAATAAGAATGTGATTGTGTAAATCCTAGGAAATATGGGAATGTATCTTATTTCCTATTAGGATTAGATTACCTATTAAATGTTGTAATCCTAAAGGGAAATGTTTTACCCTTCCTACTACTATAAATAAAGGCACAATAGGGTGAAATAACACACACCCACAATTACACATCTCTCTATTCTTCTCTTTATTGCCGCACCCCCTTTCTCTCTCTAAGGCCTCTATAATTGTTCAGTAAATTATGCCTACAACACGTTATTAGCACGCTCTTGACGCTACGCTAACAAGAAAGTTTGATCTTCAATTTGGGGAGTATTACGTTTTAATCATTCTTTTCATGATTAATTTATTATTTTATTAAATTGATCTACATGCTATTGATTCAATTTAATTTTTCTGTGTTGAATGTGATACAACGCATTGGAGAATTCCGACTTTCAAGAAGGATCTTCTACAAATTCAAAGGCTTTTGTTGTTTTCTGCTACTCAGGTACGCTTAAAATAAAGAAATATATGTGAAACGATCTATGAAGCATGAAAACATTCCCCATGATGCATGAACCCCCTACATTTATATTTACCTTCCGATATATATATTGTATATGTTCATATATTTGTCAATATATATATTTGTTTCATACATTACGCAATAATTGCTATGTGGAATTTGTGAGTCAAAGTATTCAATTAAATTAGAAGCATGTTTCAGGTTTTCCTAAACCCTAAAGGATTTGAAAAAAAAAATGGGGGAATCAGGACATGGTGCGGCACACCACTGCACCATCATTGTGCAAATAATCACCAGGCCTAGACTTGGATTTTACCTCGGTAGGGCCGCAGCCCTGAGCCTATGCACACTGGCCTTGGCCCGTAGCCATCCAACCTGCCCAATTGTCTGGGTTGTCCTCCCATACACACGCTGCAACCTTTTTGGTTGCTGGGTTTTATTGCTCTGGCCCGCATACATATAGCCAGCATATGCTAGGCTTGTCATTGCGCCACCCATACCCAAGCTCGTGACCTGCAGTCACTATGGGGCTGCTTTCACGCAACCAGCCTTTGCTGGGATCCCCGTGACAACCCATAGGCCAGTTTGTGCTAGACCTGTCTGTGCACTCCCTTGTGGCCCAAAACACGACCCAGCTACGGCTAGGGTCTCCCATTCCTCACCCGTGGCCTGCAGTCACCACCAAAGGAACATTTGGGCCTTGCCTTATGATTAAGGCACCTAACCCGTGCCTCTTAACCCCCGGCATTAAGCCCAATTATTTTTGGGGCTCTATTTTCGATCCAATAATATTATTTTAATATTATTTTGCTTCTACAATCCACCCCGAATGGTCCCGATCTATTGAATTAATTAAAAGCGACCTGTAGTCCATTAATCTGATAATGAATACAAAATTATTGACCTGAAGATCACTTTTGGATATTAACGATTCAATAATTTATTTCTCTTCTTTGAAAATCACATACTTTCGTAGTAACGAAGCTCTCACACTTGAGTTTCCAAAGACAACTCAAATCCACTACACTAAGTTAGTATATTGCATTCTGAGTTTCTTGCCGGAACCTCTCTTTTAAGAACTAAATGTTTATAAACTAAATCGAACCTATAGTTTCGAATTTAGTGCCTTTGAAACCAAAAGTTTTCATAAAACAATACACCCATGAAAACCCAACGTTTTTCATGAAAACCATGTCTTAGAACTTGAATGTTCTAACTTTGATGCTTATGGATGATTCATTCCCATAGCACCAATCACAATCTTGTTCCCTCAAATTCAGTGGATTGTCGAACCGTCACAAGTTTGATTTTCCTGATTTGGACGTTTTCTAATAGAAACCACTTTAGGTGGGGTACAAGACGTGAATCTCCACTTGACTATCAAGAAGCTGAGAAACCATTGATGCCAACAATAGACAAGGAAGAGCTGAATAAGCCTCCGCCATAATCTTCATTCGAAGACTTATGCTTAAAGCATTACAAATGGAAATACTTCCCGAATGAGGATTCCATGGCTCTTTGGCTCGCTTCTATAGACCGTCTAATCATGAAAGAAATTGCCCGAATGAAACCATGATTACGTCCATGAATGAGTACAATTTTGAATTTTATAAATCCGAACGAATCTTGACTGGAGAATACTTTTCTCGTCATTCCATGTTTCTAACTCGCTCCTGAAGTAGCAGTGTAAAAAGTGTAAATTTACCAAATTCTTGGATCTTATTACTACCACAAACGTGAGAGAAAGGTATGGACCCAGTTCGGCTAATGTCTACCGAATGGCTCGACCCAGTTCAGTCAAAACCTAACTAAATGGTGATGCACTGCTTCGGCAGGGATACACTGAATGACATATTCTTTCACAATACAATTTCGAGTTTGTGTTCACAAACATATAGTATAATCAGGGCCTGCCAAGGTGTGGCATCATGCTCGAAGCATGATCCTTGGTACATAAGACCTAAAACTTCAAGAATAAGGGATAATATTCTTGAACCTCAACCTTGCAAGAATCTACTCCCGTCTTGATGGAATAGATCATTGGTTATGCACTTGTTCATGCCCTTACCAATATTGTTGAGGAGTACCATTCTAGTAGTCAATATGTGAGATTGATTTTGCTCCACCGAACATCGTTGGCAGAGCAAAATTTCGACATGGATGGCCTTATTGGCCGAATCCCCTTAGTAAATTTACTTTGTGAACATTTTTCCATGTTATTGGATTCAAGTTTGGTGTATGGATAATCTTATTGATATTGTCCTCGAATATGAGTTAATTGAATCATGTTTCTTAATACATGTGACCGATTCAATTAAACACGTGATTAGGTAGGAATGTGGGAAAGTTAGTTGTCTGGATGAATGCGTACTACGCACACTAACTTTACACCTAAATCACATCTCTAACAACGACTTCAGGTCTATCCAACCTGATTAAGAGTATTGGCACGCTCCTCGTTGTATGAATGATACTGAATTATCATTTAAGGGACCTTAAATTCTTCCTGACGTTCAGTTTTTAAGGATATTTGAGATGACAATGATCATAAATGAAACCACTGAAGAAAATAGAGTGAAATATCTTTGCACCACCTCCAAAAATGAGCCTGAAGCTTTGATTTAGGGCCAATGGGTTGTCTCCCAACTGGGAATACACCACATGTGGCTAGCCTATAGCCTGGTAATTAAGCAGTTTACTTGTTTTGGCACGACCTTTTGGGACACTTAGATCGAACAATGATGCTACAACGCATCTCCTTATCTGAAGTAAGGATTTTGTACCTACAAGCACACTTTGTCAATCCTGCTCATTAGGGAAATTGATTTTCTATATCATTTCTTGCAAAGATACAACACGACTCCATTTTCGCAGTGGATTCAAGGGAATATATATGGACTAATCCAACCAAAATGCGGACCATATAAATATTTATGGTTTTGGTTGATGAATCGACAAACTAGTCACAAGTTTGTCCACATACATTACTGCTAAACCTCTTGGCCGATTAAGGGTTCACCACCCTACTTATCCCTTAAGGTCTGGAAGACTGGATAATGCCAGAGAGTTTATATCGACGGTTTTCGATAAAGTATTGCATGTCATTTTGGGTTTTTAATTAAACATCGCATTCCCATGTTCACCCCAAATAGCCTAGCCAAGCGATCATAAAGCGCAATTTAAATGATCGCCCAAATTTTGGTAAACGTACCAAGTTTTCGGTCTTTGCCTAGGGCTATGCAATCTTGCATGCAGCTATGTTGGTCCGCCTTGAGGCCCATTGCCACCCAACTTATATGACGTTACAGTTGGTTACTGGGTATGAACCTGACGACTTTTGTATTTATGCATTTGGGTGCGCATTCCAAATACCAAGTTGCGCCGCCACAACGTACCACCATGGGTCCTCAAAGAAGGATGTGTATCTTTTGTCAATCATGATTCTCCTTCATACTAGCTCCTTTCGAGCCCTTGCACACGATCTCTTTACTGCTTATTTGCAGGTTGTCACTTTAATGAGACAGTCTTCCTGCCGTTAGGGGGAGATAAGAACATCAACGTTCCTGTAGAACGACATAAATTTGCATGGACGTTGCCCACTATGTCTCATCTCGATCCCCATACCGCACAAGTGTGATAAACAAGTGTGACGAATTCTAGATTTCAGAATGTTGCTCCAGACGCATTCCTCAGATCTAGCTAAAGTGACGAGATCATATACCAGCTGCAAACATGTCTGCAAGGATAGACGTACTTAACGGACGTCGAGTTAACATCCCTGGAGGGTGTGCCGCCCATGTTGGACGGTTTGGACGCCCCTGTTGGACAGTCCGGTACATCGGCGGATAGCCAATCAATATGTCTTGGCCTGGAGCACGACATATCATTCGGTTCGTAGGATTCACTTCCCTGGAAGAGGAAGACACGATACAACAATGAATCTAAACTCGATCACTGTCTCAAATCATTTCCATCTCATGAGATTAATCTAGATTACTCCCGAGACTTGAAGTTCTTGGTCCAGTATACTAGTTTGGATGAGAAAATGGAATTGAAATGAGATTATCATCGATGATGTTTTCACTTATATGGTAGCTACCGACATAAATGAAAAGCGACGATATCGAACCGTGTTCCGTTGATTAAGTGACAACGTAGAACTGATTGGACAAATAAAGTTACAATCCAGGTCAAATTCCTTACCAAAGTGTGTATTGGACCTGTCGTTCCTACACTACCCAAGGTAACCCTGTTGAGTTACAAGTGGGAAAGGAAACGTTATGAGATGAATGAAATAGTGTGATATGATGCACGTTTTACGGCGCAAGGTTTCTCTCAAAACGTCATGTGATTGATAGCAGCATTATGAAATGTGGTTAGTATTTCTCCATGAGGATATAAATATGGAGATTTACGTTTAAGTTCCCGAAGAATTACATGGACTGGTTCAAATAGTTCCAAACCACGGAACACCCTCTTAACTCGTTTTGAGGCGTTCACTTATGGATTGAAAAATCCGACGGATGTGGTATACCCGTCTAAGTGATTATTTGATCAGTCAAGGATATGAATTATCCCCTTACGTGTTAAACTATGAAGTCTTATTCCAAATTGCTAGAGTTACAGTTTGTGTCGTTAACACGAATCTCACTAATACTCAAAGAGCTTGAGAAAACTACCTCGCACCTGAAGATGGAATTTGAGATGAAGGATCTTGGAAAAACTTGTTTATGCCTTGACTTGAAGTTGAAGCATTGTTCTGACGGTATTTTTGTCTACCAGTCGAACTACACCCGGAATGTGTCACCTTTGAGTATACCCATGATCGTCCATACGTTATATGCAAATGAGACTCTTGAAGAGTTTATGGAATCTGAAATTCCATATCTAAAAGTTCAACTTTACGCTTCGTTGTACTTAGCTCATTGTATTTAGACAGGACATCTCCTTCGCTGTTGATCTTGGTAAAGATGTAGCACTGCGCCTATACGCAACCATTGAATTAGTATTAAAGACGTACCCTGAAGGTATTATGTGGGCAAATCCCAACGCATCTTGAGCACATCTAACCCCCTGATCCTCGAAATGATGCTTGCCTTGTTTGTTATGCTGACGCTGGTTACTTATCAAACCCGCACAAGGCAAAATCCCCGAATGGTTATGTCTTTATCGTTAGGGATATTGCAATATCATGGAGGTCCACGATATGACCCTAGTTGCGAAATCTTTGAATCGTTCCAAGACTCACCTTACTTCACTATGCCACAAGTGAGACATGGTTAGGAGTTCTTGTTGAGCATATTCGAAGTACTTGCTATATTTTCATCCATTGTTGAGTCCCAACGACGATCCATGAAGATTATGCCACATATATCAACCCGACCAAGCCATGATACATCAACAAAGTCAACACCAAGACATATTGCGTCTACATCTACATCAGCAAAGCATCAGGAGATTGAAGTCATGCAAACCGATCCCAGACAACCTTGCCGACCTTTACACGATGTCACTGCCGAAGTCAACCTTCCAGAAGCTTGTCCAAGGAATTGGTATGCCTAACTACTCATATGCAATGCTTGTAGTTCTCATTTGAAAGTTATGTCAAATTCAGGAAGAGTATCCAGAAGTATACTTACTTGATCTTAATGTACTTTTTTTCCCTACGATTAGGAGCATTTTTCCCACTGGGTTTTTGCTACCTAACTAGGTTTTAATGAGGCACCCATCCTGGGCTGATTATACCCTTGAGAGCTCTTCTACTTGCGTCCAAAAGATGTATAGTTTTGACTTAATGCAACTTCTCACTTTTCTCCTTAGACTATGGGTTTTTCTCCCACCTTGGGTTTTATCATAGCGAGGTTTTGTGAGTTTTACTTTTTATGCATTATTCCGTTGATTTGAGACTCGTATTTGCCCATTGTGTTGACGACTTCATCAATTATACTTTCAATGAAGACTTGATGCGCCATTTACTTGAGTATTTACACACTCAATGGGGAGTGTTGCAGTCCTATTTAGAATAGGAATGTGATTGTGTAAATCCTAGGAAATATGGAAATGTATCTTATATTCCTATTAGGATTAGATTACCTATTAAATGTTGTAATCCTACAGGGAAAGGTTTTACCCTTCCTACTACTATAAATAAAGGCACAATGGGGTGAGATAACACACACTCACAATTACACATCTCTCTATTCTTCTCTCTATTGCTGCACCCCCCCCTCTCTCTCTCTCTCTCTAAGGCTCTATAATTGTTCAGTAAATTATATAGGGCTTGTTTGAGAAGTGCTTTTAAATAATTGAAAGCGTTTTTTGAAAAAAAAAATGTTTTTGAAACCAATTCTTAGTAAAAAAGTAAGTTAATATTGGAAATTTTGTTGACGTGCTTCATTCAAGAATTATCAGTTATGTGTTTCTTAAAGGAAGCACTTCAAGTGGTTTTGGAACTAACTAAAAAATAGTTTCTTTAAAAGTGTTTTTAGTCGTCAAAAATCATTTTCCAAATGAGCCCATATTGTGGTCTTACCGATTGATAGTTCCATATTAAATAATAAGGTTTTAGTGTTTTAATCCTCCTAATTACAAATTATCAAATAAAACAATGGCACATCACATCTTTCATTGTTGTATAAAATGAAATACATGCACGTAGCTTGATGGATAGGGATATATAGTCATAAATTAAAACAAAATTAATTATTAATTGAATACTAATCACAATTTAAGTATATATATATTTGTTCAATTAATTCTTGACATAGATGAAATTTTGTTTTTGCACTCGGATAACATTGAAGTTCAACTCAACAAGGTTAAAGAATTAGGTTTGGTTCCAACAAAAAGAAAAAAATGATTGTGTTTGCTATCCTGTTAATAATTTGATGTACCTAACTCAAATTAAATTTGATTGAGTAACATTTACTTTTTTTGTTTTCACAATCCTGTTAATAATTTGATGTACCTAACTCAAATTAAATTTGATTGAGTAACATTTACTTTTTTTGTTTTCACAATTAATGTATTGTTTCTAACTTATATGAAATTATGAGTTTAATTTAGACTGATTCGAACTAAAATAATTCAAGTTATACAAGTTGTATAGGAATAACATTAAAGTGTTTGGTGATGATATAATTTTATTTTAAAATGTTTTCAACCTAATTTTTGTAAAATGAGACTCTTCAGATACATCATGTTTTTAATACAATATTTTATATTATTGATCCAGATTAACGTGAAATTATAACTGTGAAATGATAGAGAATCTCACATTTGCGACTGTGATAGTTCCATACCAATACCATCCCTCACAAATCTATGACTTCTCCTAAAAGAAAACATAGGAGTGTTCACCAAAAAAGAAAACATAGGAGCTGACACACCAACGGCGCACGTTAGCGCAAGGCACAGGACACAAGGCAAAGAGGTTGATTAAGCTATCCCACCACTACCGAGCAAACGCCAACAATCACGGAATCATCTGAGAAAAACACCATAATAATCATCACCATCGTCCTAACCTTAATCCCCCCTGGGCAGACTAGGCCACTTATTCTTCATTAACCTTAATCATTATCTTAGTCCCTTCCTTAATCCTAATTACGACGATGGCTTTGCATTAATCTCACGAAATCGCAGCCAAAAAGGCAAGACAAGAAAAGCCCAGAAGCCAAAAGCCAAAAGCACTAAGCACTCATTCCACTGCTGCGTTGGAGCAAAAGACGACCTGGGTCTGTCGTCTGCAGAGGCGAGGCTTCGAAAGTTTTGGATTTTTGATCAGGGTCTGGCTCTGATCGATCTGTGAGGTCGGCGGATATGGTGTGATGAAGGAGAAGAGACGAAGGCATGGCTCGGGTAGGAGGAGAATGGGGATTTAAAGGTAGAGGGAAATGGGCTTTTTCGTACAAGAAAACCACTCTCATCGTTTGCTCCATTAACATTGCCGTTGCTCTCTATGTTCTTCGCTCTCTCTACGCTTCTCTCTACATCTACTCCGATAAAGATACAGGCCCCAGTACGTCTCTCTCTCTCTGTCTAATTTTCTCTCACTAGGTTCTGTAAATCTTGGTTCTTTGAATGATCCACTAGCTATTTGAGGTATTTTGGAGAGAACCCAGTTGGGAATTTAGCTTGTTGTTTGATGAGTTTTGTTTAAATTTTCTTGCTTTGGATTATCCAGTAACTGTTTGAGGTGTTTTTGAGAGAACCCAGTTGGGAATTTTTGAATTTTTTGACGTTGAATGCTGGTTTAATTGAGGGAATGTTTTGTTTGTGAATTGGTTCAGCTTTTGAGTACACTCCGGATCAGATTAGGAAGATGGAGGAATCAGTTCGGATTCGAAAAGCAGCTGAACCGGTTGAGCTAATTAGATTGGTAAGATATGCATTTTGGGCTCTCTGGTGGTGGGTAGATCTGTTTGATTGAATCAGTAGAGCGATAGCTGTGAGTCTTTTAATTTAATGGAGGACTATTCTGTTGTGCTCAAAAGGTGAAGGCACTTAAGAAGGAGCTTTACGGAGAGGCAGCGGTCGAATTGCCACAGCCTTTGAAACTGAAGATGACTAATGAGATAATTGATAGGTTGAAAACCTTGAGGCCCAACGCAAATATTACTGAGCAGAGAGGTCAATGCAGCTCAATTTTATTTTCTTTAGCTCATCTCTTTTTGTTACATGCATTTCAAGCAAATCGTTATGTTGGACTAGAATAGTTAATAGCCATGCAATATCAAATCTGAAATCTTGTATAAATGGTTTAAACATAATTATCTTACTGTGACATTCAACTTTGTCCTGAAATAGATATGATGAATTTATTTTTGAACTGTGTTGATTCTAGTTTTTGTATCTGAAACTACAATTATCGACATTGATAACAAACTCAAAAAGCTATCGAGTGGTTATTTAATACTGTCATATTAAGGTTGAATGAAGTGTACTGTTCTCTTGAGCTACTGTACAAGTTCCGGTAAAGGAGGAATCCAAAGATTTCATAGCTTTAGTTTAAATCCCTAATCATTAAGCTTCTTATGTTTTACTATAAGTTTATTACCCGTTTGTGCATGCTTTCCCGTTATCTATTTCTTTATGATGTTGCATCATCGTATGGTAGATTTCCTGCTTCCAATATTTCAACTACTTGTTTCAGCTTTCAGAGGGAAATTATCTGTTACATATCCAGAAATAAAATATTTTTAGGACTGAAGGTTACACGGGTTAATGTGAAGTTTAAGTAGATTGCATGTGAAAGGATGTAGAAGGTTGTCTGTTTTGTCTTGACTCTTGAGGAACAAATTGCTTCCCGGTATTCTGGTAGCATATAAATTTTCTCTAGATTTTATGTCAAACCTGATCTTTGCAAGGAAGGGCTTGCTTTAGGCATACTCTGTATTTCGGTAAACACTAAAAAATTGTGACGTAAAAGAGCAAACAATTATAGTTTAATGTGGTTTTTTTAGTTTTCTGGTGCCGTGTTTCTTTCTTTGGGTAGGTGGTGCATGATGACCTGCATAACTGTTGTTTCAGTTAACTTTGGAATTACTCAATTTATCCTGTGATTAAGTGGGGCCAATACTGATTGTCTTTTTAGTAAGACTGGCTATAATTTAGATATGTGTGTATCTTGCATTTTTTTTAGACCTTAGAGATGTTCCACTTAAGTGTAAAGTGCTTTCACCTTGTTCAAGTAACGAGTGCTTTTTCACTCGTACATTACAAGTTTACAACATATTCTCTCATTACTTGTAGTAATTAACTTATCATTTTGATGCTGGGTGCTTAAATAAACAGAAGTAGTTGAAAGTTGGTGCAAGGAAAAACTAAAAGAAGCTAAGCAGTTAGCAATTGAGACCAAGGCTTCAAATTCAACAATTCTTCATGAGGAAGCAGGTATGGTCATTATTTGTGAGCTACATGTGGTTTCTTTTTAGGATTCAGTAATTTATATGATGTAGCAGTCTATGAACGGTAGTGTGATTGTTTTGACAGACTCTGGTGTTTCCTGTTCTGATTTTGTTTTCTATAGAAATGCTAGTAAAAGCTTTGGAATCGGATTGGACTTGGCTTTTGGAAGACTTGGGCCTTTGGATTCCTGCTGAAATTCATAACACGGAACATCATGATAAACCTGAGGGTGAAGAAGACGATTTAGGTAATTCATCAATTTCTGCTCCATGCCTTCTCTCTGTCATAAGACAAAAGTAATCTTTTATTTTCCTTTATGAAAAAAAAAAAAAAAGTCATGATCCTTGTCTGGTAGTTTTGAGAAGTTTACTCATTCGGATAGTGGAAACTTATTCCGTGTGTTGAATGTACGTATTCCTTTGTTTTTCTGTAGACGAAATTTTGCCTGGCAGGCCACTTCCTCCTGAATGCCATGCAGAAGTTCATACAGATTATGATGGTGCTGCTGTAAGATGGGGACTTAACCACCACAAAGATAGTGCAGCGGACTGTTGTCAGGCTTGCTTGGACCAAGCTAAACGTGCTAAGCCTAATCAAAATAGATGTAATATATGGGTTTACTGCCCGTCAGAAACTGGTTGCTATTCTCCAGATATCTACGAGCATAAACTTGGAGAGTGCTGGCTTAAATATGTAAGAACTAAACAACCCCTTCATTACAATTTATATATAATTTGATTTGATTGCATTTTGTTTGTGATTACGTTGATCCAGTTGAGTCTAATGTTTCTTGTTTTCAATCATCAAAATGCAGGCAGAAACGCCTAAACTTAATTTTAAGGACAAGTATTCTGAATCATATAGAGACCGCCATCCATCTGCACCGCTTGTTGTTCCCTGGGCCTCTGGCATTGTTGGTGCATGATAGGATTTCGCCACTCCCAGCAGAAAAGGACAAACCCTTGTCGTTGTAACTTGACCTGCAAAGGCTTACCATGTTCTGGAAACATCACAAAGCACACGAACGAAGGTAACTTCACTGGAATATGCAATCGTGGTCTCCCTGGGTTTATATACTTTAGTTCCGTTTGAATTGTTTATTGAAAAATAGAAGAAAATAGGGAGAATTTTTGAAGAGAGGGAAATGGAGCGACTGAAGGTTCAGGGTACGCTCCGAGCTTCTTGTTTGTTCAGAGTCATTTTTTTGCAATACGGATTGTCATGGTGTCTGGCGCCGATGATTCAAGATAAAGAAGTCCTGGTCGGAGGCATAGTGAGGTTTGTCGTTAAGACGTTGAGACTCTCCCCGCGAATGAACGAGGGATATGAATTTCTGTCTCTGAACGTTGTGTAATACTCTCTAATTCTTTGGATAAGTACATAATGCTCTCTACCTTTAAAAGTAGGAGTACAAAGTTTTCAGTTTCTTGTTGCTCAAGTATCGTTTAGCTTGTAATGCTCATCAATTGTATAAAGTACAGTTCCAAATAACAAAAACCTGAACAAACTAGAGAGAAC
This sequence comes from Malus domestica, assembly GCF_042453785.1. Taxonomy (NCBI): domain Eukaryota; kingdom Viridiplantae; phylum Streptophyta; class Magnoliopsida; order Rosales; family Rosaceae; genus Malus; species Malus domestica. Next base: position 8,211,213 of record NC_091668.1, read on the forward strand.
CTCGACGGTACGAGGGAGAAAGAACAAATTGTGGGGATTTTAGGGATCTTCATATCTTAGTCATTCATCGTATATTGTGCGGTTAAAAATCATTTGATTTTTTTTATTTAAAATTAATTATAAATAGTACCTGACGAAAATTGATCGCACGATATACGATGGACAGCTAGGAAGGGATCCCCACAAAAACAGTTTTATGAACCTAAAGTTTTCGGAACTGTTTTTAAAATGAATGAAAATGTTTTTCATGAAAATGCTTTTTATGAAAATGCTTTTGGAACTAATTCTTTATAACAATACAAGTGAATTTTGATAAGGCAGTTAAATTGCTTCCTACAAGAAGCATACATAACTGATGCTCCCTTCAATGGACTTTAAGTGCTTACAAAATCCAAAATACTATCACCAAAAAAAGCGTTTAGTTATTTTAAAGGTGAGCTAAAAATTTTCGATTAAACTCAATTACAAACGTTTTTGGCACTCCATGGAAATCCACCGCATGCCCAAAGTGAAATTTAATTGTAAGCAAAAGATTTTATATTCGATTCTTGCCAAAATAGAATTTGAACTACATTATTATTAATTCATTATGAGGTTTTAGCCAACTTTCTCATTTTTTTGGTAGGTAATATTGTTTATCAAAAAAAAAAAAAAAAAAAAAAAAAAAAACTAACTCCACGCGTACAGCACTTTGAGAGTCGCTGCCTCTCAAAGCGATTCCAATCCGCGCTATTCTTTGCCCACCATTATTGATGTGATCGCGCGCGAGATTGGATCTTGCTCGGCCCACGAAGGTAACTTAATTTCTACGTTTCTCTTTAGTCCTGGTATTTTGGTTGCATTTGTGCATAATCCGATCGTTACTTGGTTCAGAAAAACCAACAATCCCATTGGATGTAATTCTCAAGTTTTTTCTTTGCACTTTGAAATCATTATTCTTGTTAAGAATTTTGAAATTTCTGTAGGTGGGTTGTTGCTTAATTGGTTTAATTCGCATTTGGGCGTTCTGTAGCTCTGATTTCAAGCTATGGTTCATTGACATTGAAAGTCTGCAGATTATATTCCTGTCTGGTTTAGTTGAATTTCGATTCGGGTTTTCGATTCCCAAGTGGGTTCAAGCTCTTGTTGTCATCCGTCAAAGATTTTACTAGAAAATTAATGAATCAAGCTTAAAGATTTTTATACGTTTTGGTTTGTCTGCATGACCAGAGGAACCCAAAAGAGGGACTGCATTCGGGTGGACATGTAGAACGATGGAGAAGGGTTAGGGTTTATTGAGATGCAGAGATATTAGTACAATACTTGAATGCCGTTGTATTTTCATGCTTGATGTTATATGAGCAATAGAAACCCGAATGCTTGATCTAGATGTCCTCTTATGTGTTTGTTCAGATTGTTTGATAGTCAAATTTCGAAACCTAAAAGTTGTGTGTCGTTGCGGTATTGGCAATTTGAAATCAAGTATTCAGTTACGTTTGATGGTTCTTTAGATTTTCGTATAAAGAAATTACAGACGTTTTTTTCATTTCATATGCAGTGAAGATAATGTGGTGGCAAGTAGCTACAACCATGGCTCTTGGCAGCCACCCCATTCAGGATACTCACTATGACATACTATCGGTGAAACAAGATGCAAGCTATGAAGTTATTCGAGCAAGCTACCGATCTGCCATCCTTGATAGTCATCCTGATAAATTGCAAAGTACATCTGGGTCGGGAGATAGATTCCTGAAGGTGCAAAAGGCTTGGGAAATCCTTGGCGATTCAAGGTCTCGCGCACTTTATGATAGTTGGCTTCGAGCTTCTAGTCATGATGCTATGGTCGCAGAAGATATCAGCCTAGAAGATGTGATGGTTGAAGATGCGGGAGAGGTCATCCAACTCTTTTACCAGTGCCGGTGCGGTGACTATTTCTTCGTTGATTCTTTGGAGTTGGAGAAGATGGGGTATGCTTTGTTAAAAGATGGAAACAAGATATCTTTTGAAGCACAGAATGCATTGCCAGCATCGCTTGTCCTCCCTTGCGGGTCTTGTTCTTTGAAAGTTCGGATATTGATCAATTCAGATGACTTTATGACGATCATTGATAACCATCGAATGGGGGACGAAGTTTTCTCTTAAGATTTTAGTTTCAACAGCTTAAAATGACGAGAGCCCTGTGTGTTTCAAGTTGAAATTTCATGGAAAATGGGATGAGTGGGATGATTGAAGCAGAGATTAAAGAAAGGCCAACTATGATTATGTTCTCTGTAGTTTCGGCAAATCTGTACTTCGGTCCTTAGAGTTTCAATTGTGGCAATTTTGTAGTTTACTGATTGATTCAATATAAGGACGTCCTAATTTCGAGATTTTCTCATGGAATTTGCAATTTTTGTTTTTTGATACACAGAATTCACATTGGATAAGCAATTGCACAGTTTATACGTTTTTAATTTGAGAGATTTTAGTGGATTTTTATGGAGTTTAACTGATTTGTAGGAATTCCATGTAAAATTTTGATTCAATTCCCTATAAATCTCATGGAGAGATGTGAGATTTGTAGATGCTTAAAATACACTACAAAATCTCTTCAATTCCTTCTAATTCCTCAACTTTTCCAAATTCTTTATATTCAAATTTTAATTGAATACACATGAAATGTTATAAACTTCTTTAAAATTCTAATTGAATACACTTGAATTTCTAAGGAATTTAATAAATTATCTCAAAATCTTGATTGAAATTTCAAAGAATCACTTAAAATTCTGATTGAATACTCCTAAATTTATTAAAAGAATTAAAATTCTTCAAAATCTCAATCGAAAAATTGACGGAATCGAGCATCTTATTCTTCAACTGCTACGATTAGCAAACTTTGTGATTTAAATCGCGACAATTGAAACTCGAGAATCAAAGCGGAACTTTTAGAACAGCTTAGCGGCCCAGCGCTATCGTACGGGCCCTTGTATGAGTTTGGATGGATCAGGACCTCATTATTTTATTTTATTCTAAATAACAAAAAAATAAAAATTTGAAGAAACATATTCAAAATTGACGTCTACGATTCTCAGCGATCTGATCAGGTTTCTGGTTCTCCAATCCTTCCAAGAAGGTTGAAAATCTCTATTTCCCAGGTACGATTTCTTCTCCTTCTTGTTAATTTCACAAAAATTTAGGGCTTTGTTCTTCCTGTGAAATAAAGAAATTTAATTTTCATCAAAGATTCTGCGGTTTGGGGGATTTTAAACTAAAATCCACAATTGGGTTTCTCTGTAAATCGGAAACAGGAGATGGGTTCTGCAGAAAAAAGCTCCCAATGGCGGAGCGTGTTCGATGGCGTGAAGCTGAAGACCATCAAATCAATGCCGGAAGCTCTAATGGCGGAGATCAACACAGCAATTTGCAATCTCGAATACGCACGCGCCACCGATCTTCTCGGCTCTCCGTCTTCTTCGTCTTCGATGGCGAAAACCGAGAGCTCTGATCAACCCGTATTCAATGCAAGAATGGCGGACCAAGCATACAAGGCAGGCTGCGCAGCATTGGCAGCTGGGAAGCTCGACGAGGCCCTTCTCTCTCTAAACACTTCTCTCTCTAAGTGCCCACCTGACCAGACCTCTGCCGTGGCCAAGCTCCACTCTTTGATCTCTCTCACATCTCAGCAGCTCCACAAGCCCACCAGCTGAGTTTATCTTGTCCTTTCTAATTAATGCAAGCGATGGCTGGAAAGGAAGAATCGAACACAAAATCTCGGAGTTTATCTTTATCTTTTCATTTTTAACTAATGCAAGGATGGCGGGGGAAGAAGGAATCGAACGCAGGATCTCGGATCTCGAGTGCAAAGTCCACCAGCTGAGTATATCTTGTCCCTTTTAATTAATGCAAACAATGACGGTTGGAGAAATCGAACTTAGGATCTCGAGTGCAGCGGAGTTTATTATGACATCAAAAAAATTGGTTATTTGTGTATTATACTATTCCGGCACTTGGATCCAACTTATTGTGACAACATGAATTTTGGTGGGACGAAAAGTTTAGGGTATTTGATTCCAACTTTCCATGTTTTGGTCATGCGGATTTGGAGGTCGGCAACAATAATTTGGAGCTATTGAATGATCAATCAATTGGGGAACATGACATGTTGGCATTAGTGTTGGGAGCAGATTTCACGAGGGTGGTTGGTGTTGGTGGTGGAGATGATGCTTTTAAACTTTACAGAGCACTTGTAAAGGTGGAGAATTTTCCTTTATTCTTGTCTAAAGTTCTAAACTTTGATTGTTTGATCAAGTTGAGAGATGAATGATGTATTTAACCATGGTTAATCACTAGTAGAGGATTTCCTTCGTTATTGTCTAAATTTTGGTTTGGTTCATTAATTTAGATATGACTGGTGCCATTTTGTAGCAAATTTGACCTACCAGTATTATCATTATCGGTCGTATGCAATTATGTGTTTAGTTGTCGGGAAGGACTTGCTTAATACTTTCAACCTAACAGTATTCAAGGCAAGTGACATGCGTTGTCATGTGTTTTAATTTCTACTTGGTAACTCTTTATTGCTTTGGAAACCGTCTCACTGGCATACTTGGTGTAGCTAAGTCTCAATCCATTTTCACATCTAGGGTTTTTAACGAACTCAATGTGGAGGGAGACTAAAGAAGATAAAATCAAAGATATTGCTCAAGAAATCTAAGACTCATAATCTTTCTTTGTTACGATGTTACTAGAATTTAATGCCCATGAAATTTCTAATTCTTTTGCTGAAGAAGGCATGCAAGTAATTTTGATTGTCATACCTTTCTGTTGGGACATCACATTGAATTCAACTAATTTTGATTGTCATCAATGAAAATGAAATTGGGGAAAGATGCCAAATTTATGTGTTAACTTGTACATGATTTCATCCATTGAGATATAGACTTTAAGAGCACTCCCAGTTTGGGAAAATTTAACCGATAGTTTTGTAAGTGTGGGTTAGGCCAGTTGGTTAAGACAGTGTGTCTGCTCTTAGCACTCAAGTTCGAGTTTCCCTTCCTGTAGTTTAAAGTAGTTCAGAAGACCGTCTTGTTAGAAAATAAATACTAAAATGTCAAATTGGGTTTGGTATCATGTCCTAGTTCTCCATAACTTCAACTTAAAGTGTGAATTGAAAACTACAGAAGAAGTACTAAATAATAAATATAGGGAAGAAAACCAAAGAAACGGATTGAAGTTACAAGAGTCTTCTTCAATGAGAATTATTATGGCTGTGAGATAAGCAAGGGCGTTTTCAACCTCAAAGGGAGGAGTTTTAGCTTTTGTTAAAACGTCTAGTATGCTTTTTTAGCTTTGTCTTTACCCTAAAGAATTGAGACCAGTATTCTCCATTTTCCCCCCAATAAGTTGAGAAGCCACTGTCAAAAAAAGCAGGTGATGGTCTAATCCGAACATCATGTCGAGTAAGAATAACTCACACCAAAAGCACTAGTTTTTGTAGATATCTCAAAGCAGCTGTGGCTTACAGTTTACAAACCAAAAGCACCTTTTTTTCAACTCCAACATGAGCATCTTTCATCATGAAGAAGAACAGCCACCAAATCCTTCCAAAAGGTGCAAGTTTCTTGCTGCTTGTCTCACCGATGTGTTTGCGAATTGCCATACCAGCAGAAAGCTTTCGGCTTCGAGCCCTGCTGGGGAGGAGTTCCTGACAAGCGACTTTGATGAGGAACAAGAAGTACTTACTGTGAACCGAAATGAATATTTTTCGATACTAAAGTTTTCATTTTCTGTTAACCCATGAGTGTTTTGCAGGTTGTTTTTATCGTTTTTGGTTGCTTGGTTTTTTCTCTATCAGGTTATTGTGTCTGCCATTCGAAGCCGTGCTATGGAAAAACTGACGCGCAAGCCGAGCAGTTTGACAGATAGCTTCTCTTTCGTTTACTCTTCGAAATCAGAAGATTTATTCATAACGCAGAAAGGAGCGGAAAAGCAAGAGGATCATGAAGATCACGAAGGCGATGAGAAAGAAGAATTTTTATCGGTTGCAAGCTGCCTTTCTTGCTGCTCAAGCACCGCTGCAACTAGAGACGTGTTTCTTTCTGTCAAGACAAGTTTGTCGCGTTGTTCGAGCCTTGGTGGGATCGAGTTTAGAGATTTTCCAAGGCAGTCCATAATTCAGCAATTCTATCATTGTGAGGGCTGGCCGTTTGGGCTTTGCCGGAAGGCTGTGTTGCTTCCACCGCTGCCAAAGTCGCCCTCTGAGTCGTGGATGTGGAGAAAAGGCACTAAGTTTGTTAAGATGGTTTAAAGTCGGAGGTCGCCCGCACCACCACCAACAAAGGACGTTCAAAGTTCAATGTTATTTTGTGTTTAGATGATTAAATGGATGGAATAAAATGCAAATACAATAAAAGTTTCAGTTGTAATGCTATGCTATACTTTGTAATAAGTAATGCTATCATATATTAAATTTGGCCGGACTTGTCCACCAGCAAGAAACAACCTTAAACAGAAGAAACAAGAAAAACCCTAAAACTACAAGCAATACAAAATTCAAAACAATCCGGCAAACGAGAAGAAATAGAAACCGAAACCGAAAGTGAAGCCTAACACCCAGTGGTGGATCCAGGAAATAATGTTTGGGGGGTCAATAAGGATAGCGCGCGGAGCGCGAAATTTTTTTTTAACAGAAACGGCATGCATATCATCATTTCATCGGGTCTTGGTAGGATAGCACAACCAGCTACTCCAAAATCCTTGTTCAAAGGTCCTGAACGTTCAAACATGGAGGAAGAGATTGCTTCAACTTGTCGGCCTTCTCGGAATCAAACACACAAATATGAAGCACAAATGTATCTGAGCATGCACGTGAGACCTTGAGAACTAGGAAATTTTCATGTTTTTCAATTTAGATGTAAGAGTTAATATCTTACTGTGCCAAATACAGCAACTGCTGATTTCCTCATCTGCATCTACCCAACCATTATGCTTGGATCTCTCATAGAAGAAACAACTTGTTCACTAATATTTTGCAATTGGAAAAAGAAAAATGAATTCCTTGTGAATATCTGGCAAAGCATATCACAATTCCGTCATAGGGAAAGGCATGGTTACAAGTTCAATTATAGAGCCAAACCTGATTAAAAGCACGCAGTTTGCTTTTAAGTGTTGAGAAGGGTTTCTGTAAAACCCCTCCCCAAAGATTTCCTTGTAATTTCACAATTTCCCTACAGTTAAGTGAAGTTTACAATTTGGTCCCCACTTACTTACCCTATCCGGATCCCTTTTTGGGATTTCCTACCTATCACAACTTGCCACGGGGCAAGTCCCCATTGTCCTCCTTCTCATCTCCCCGAGCTCTCCTCTCTCTCTCTCTCTCTCTCTCTCTCTCTCTCTTTTTCACTCTTTAACTCTCTCACTCTCTCCGATCGAATCCACACCCACGCACACCCACACCACTACCCCGACGAAGGTCTACATCACCACCACCCCGAGGACTTTCCTTCCCTCTCTCTCTCTCTCTCTCTCGTCTCTGTGAAGTGGGAATTAAAGGTCAGAAACTCTACACAGAACCTGCACGTCGCGCGAGCTGCTTCTTCTTCCTCTTCCTGCCGAGTCTTCTTCTTCCTCTTCCTGACGACCCCGACGACCTCAGCTCCAAGAGGTCGCATATGGGAGCTTCAAGGTTGTTTCCATGGTTTCCAAGGGGTCGTTCGACCCCGACGACCCCACTGTGGATCCGCCCCTGCTAACACTTACACCCCAGCACACGAAAAGGACTACTGCTAAGCGGTAAGTCTTGTGGATTCGACCTGGTGTCCATCTGCAGGAAGCTTGGAGACGAGCAGACAAACCTTTTGTGAAGACGTTGGCTATCGTGTGAATTTGATAGAAACTCACAACCACCGCAATGATAATTACCAATAAATTGCAGAAGCACTCGCAACCAATGCGTTGATCAATCTGAACTTCAGCACTAAGGAGGAGAGCCTCTAACTCATCATAAGTAAAGGGCTTGTCACGAACTTGAGCAGCACTGATCACTATATTCTTATAGGGAGAGCCAACATTCTTCGTGATGACATCAATGATCTCGGTCTCAGGAACAGGAGAACCAACTAACGCTAGTTTGTGGGAAGAATCATTGACAATAGAAAGAAACTCACCAATCCTCCTACCATTACGAGTAGTATGAAGAAGATCACTGCGGAGCTGCGTGATATGTTTCAGACTGGAAGAGGCAAACAGTTTCTCCAAAGCTTGCCAAGTTTCACGAGCAGTACGGTACTGGTGAGCGATGGTGCCGAGCATATAAGGGTTTAAGAAGCAATCGATACAGGATAGAGCAAGGTGGTCCTTTTGGATTCAATCTTCAAAATCGGGGTTGACAGTATCGGTTTTGTTGCCATGTTATAGCTGTGATTATCTTAATCACAAGCTTAGTTATCAATTAAGTATTTTTGATTAGTGAGGCCAGCTGGCGGTAGTGTTGGAAAAACAATATATGTAACTCATTGTGGGAGAAATGAAATACGAATATATTCAAGAACAAATATCTCTTCTCTTTCTCTATCTCTTCCCATAGCTTTCGCCATTGTTGTGCTGCTTGCAGGTTGAGTTGGAGATCTGAGATTTGGTGCATATCAATTGGTATCATCCATCTCGGTCCTCGATTCCCTCTTGTATGCCCCGTCACGCGCCGACGACTCGATTAGTAACCATGGACGCTCGTCTCTCTACCGTCGAGGAAACGTTGGCGGATCTTCCCAACTTCATTCACTCCTCCATTGCCGCTGCAAATCAGGACCTCACGGCTACTCTCTCCGCTCAGTTCGAGGCCAAGCTAGCCTTCTCCTTTGATCAATTTCGGCGTGAGCAGTCCTTTGTGGGGGGAGCTGGCTCGTCAAATCCAGCACCGATAGTTGTCGACTCTGTTCTGGAAACCCCTCGCCTGCCTCGTCGTGATCAATCTTACACAGGAGGTGGTGTCTCGCGACTTCCATGGTCTCAACGAGTGGATTTTCCACGCTTCTCCGATAGAGAGGATCCGCTCACCTGGATCTATAAGGCCGAGCACTATTTTTCTTGTTACAACACTCCCGCTCATCAGAAGGTTCTTACCGCCTCCTTCTACTTGGAGAATGAAGCGATGCAATGGTTCCAATGGCGCAATTGCATTCATACCACTCCTACTTGGGAGGAATTTACCAGTGAGCTTTGTAAGGAGTTTGGGCCCTTTGAATTTGAGGATTATATTGAGGCACTTTTCAAACTGCGCCAAACAGGTACTCTCAAAGACTATGTATCTGAATTTCGTAGGCTTGCTAATCGTGCTCATGATGATGGACCTGTGCTTCTCAAGAGTTGTTTTCTTAGTGGTTTAAAAAGGGAATTAATCTATGATGTTAAGTTGTTGCGGCCTGCTACAGTCTATGATGCCATATCGATAGCTATTTAGGTTGAGTCTAAGCTTTCTGCCCTAAGAGCTCTCAATCCTAGAACCCTTCATTCGGCTAAAATCACTCCCCTACCCATACTGCCTCCTAAAACTAAAACCACTATGTTACCATATCGTAAGCTTACTCCCGGAGAGGTTCAGCGCAAGAAAGATAAAGGGGAATGTTGGTTTTGCCCTGAAAAGTGGGTGGCAGGCCATAAATGTGGCAAAAAACAACTACTTCTGTTAGATGTGAGTGAGGAAGGTGATCTCTGTGAAGAGTTAGAAGAGGGAGTGCAGGCTGAATTACAGGGAATGACATTGAGTGAATGTGCATTTTCTGGGGTGCATCACACACAGCCTTTCCAAACTATAAAGGTTTTAGGCACTGTCAACAACCATTCTGTAAGAATACTCCTAGACTCGGGTAGTACGCACAATTTTATTGATTATAGGTTTCTTAAGACAATGGGGTGGTCTTTGCAAGCAACTAAGCCATTTGAGGTTAGGATTGCCGATGGGGGAAAAATCAAAAGCCAAGGTTGTTGTAGGCGCATACCCTTGGAAGTAGGAGGTTATCATTGTCACATGAACTTATTTGCACTTCCATTGGGAGGGTGTGACTTGGTATTAGGAGTGCAGTGGTTGTCCACTGTGAGTCCTGTGCTTTGGGACTTTCAGTTGCTTACAATAGAGTTCCAAATGGGCAAGCACAAGTTCAAATTGTCTCACAGTACATCACCACAACTTGCAGTGCAAGAAATGTCACTTCAACAAATTGACAAAAAGCTTTCTCAGTCCAATTTGGGGGTACTATTGTATTCTTTGGAGTCTAATGCAAAGGGTACTGAAATTCTTGGTGCTCAACAAGTGGAGGAGTTACAGGCAGTGTTGCAGCAATTTGAGACATTGTTTCAAGTACCTACTTAGTTACTTCCGTACAATTTTAGGTGTATTCTATCTTATATTTCAATGTCTAATTCATGTAATCTTTGTTTTGCTTTAAGTATCAACAACAACAACAACAACAACAAAGCCTTTTCCCACTAAGTGGGGTCGGCTATATGAATCCTAGAACGCCATTGCGCTCGGTTTTGTGTCATGCCCTCCGTTAGATCCAAGTACTCTAAGTCTTTTCTTAGAGTCTCTTCCAAAGTTTTCCTAGGTCTTCCTCTACCCCTTCGGCCCTGAACCTCTGTCCCGTAGTCACATCTTCGAACCGGAGCGTCAGTCGGCCTTCTTTGCACATGTCCAAATCACCAGAGCCGATTTTCTCTCATCTTTCCTACAATTTCGGCTACTCCTACTTTACCTCGGATATCCTCATTCCCAATCTTATCCTTTCTCGTGTGCCCACACATCCCACGAAGCATCCTCATCTCCGCTACACCCATTTTGTGTACGTGTTGATGCTTCACCACCCAACATTCTCTGCCATACAACATCGCTGGCCTTATTGCCGTCCTATAAAATTTTTCCTTGAGCTTCAGTGGCCTACGACGGTCACACAACACGCCGGATGCACTCTTTCCATCCAGCTCGTATTCTATGGTTGAGATCTCCATCTAATTCTCCGTTCTCTTGCAAGATAGATCCTAGGTAACGAAAACGGTCGCTTTTTGTGATCTTCGCTAGATTGCTCCGGTCATTAGTGTGGATAAGTATATAAATGGATAGAGATAGGAAAGCAAACACAAGATGTACGTGGTTCACCCAGATTGGCTACGTCCACGGAATAGAAGAGTTCTCATTAATTGTGAAGGGTTTACACAAGTACATAGGTTCAAGCTCTCCTTTAGTGAGTACGAGTGAATGATTTAGTACAAATGACATTAGGAAATATTGTGGGAGAATGATCTCGTAATCACGAAACTTCTAAGTATCGGAGTGTGGTGTCGTCTTGACTTGCCTTATCTGTCTCATAGGTAGATGTGGCATCTTCTCTGGAAGTACTCTTCCTCCATCCAGGGGTGGTATCTTTAACTGGTGGAGATGCACAAGGTAATGTATCAATTTCACTTGAAGCTTACTTGTAGTTTCAGGCTTGGTCAAGCGCGATACAAACCATGTAGTAGGAGTCCCCCAAGTCGCCGAGCTAGGGGGTCTGCTGAAAGAGGTGATAGACAAGGTAAGCAATCAGAGCTCCGACTGATTGTTCACCTTCTCCCCATCTTGCAGCAGCATGAAGGATAAAGAGAAGAAAAATGAGAAGAGATGATATGAGATACTTTTGCTTTTGAAGAAGTAACTTTCCACAGGCTTATTCTTGAACTGAGCTGGAGGGTTTTCTGGTTTCCTCCAGAGTATAAGGCCGACTGAAGAATTTGAGGGTCAAAACAAGTCCATCAAATCTAGAGTACGTTCCACCCTGCTGATATGTGATACTTTTGCTTTTGACAGAGTAATGGATGTATCGGCACGTGTGCTGTTACGCTTGTCTCCACATGCTTCCTTGTATCCTTCGCACTTGCCCTATCTGTTCCTCAAGCAGATGCGGAATCTTCCCTGGAAACATAAGATGATGAAGATGAGTACTCGAGAGCAATGCCAGGTAAGTAATCAGGTAAGGGGTTCCAGGCAGTCAGTTCCTGGCTGGAAGCTTGATTCCAAGTGCTGACTGATTGCTCTCTTTCTCCTTGTCTTGCAGGTAAAAACAAGGCCAAAAGAAAAAACAGGGAAAAAACATGATATGGGATACTCTTGCTTTTAACCCTGATGATATGAGATATTCTTGCTCTAGTATAGCTTGTTTGCAGAGGTATTATCGGGGGGAAAGAAAGCTGAATATTTCGAAAGGCTTTGTTGGGAGTGCCCTCTCAGATATGATGAAGGGTTGAGCATTTTTGCAGGTCTGCCTGTCCGTTGGGGATGGAGGTCGACATATATAGGAGTCTCCCTAACAACAAGTAGTAATGCTATTCCTTTACCCTGCTTGGTCATAGCACGGTAGTGGGAGCTGCCAGTTTCACATGTTTTAACTCTGTCAGAGCACTTTGAAAAAGTGGTCTATGGTATCTGGCTCTCGAGATTCGGAGAACGATGCCTCTTCGATTTTTGAGAAAGCAATCATGCTGGGGGTCTGACTCTCGAGATTCGGAGAGCAGTGTCTCTTCGATTTTTGAGGAAGTAATCATGTTGGGAGTCTGGCTCTCGAGATTCGGAAGGCGGTGCCTCTTCGATTTTGGAGCAAGCAATCTTGTTGGGAGTGTTGTCTCGAATGTAAGTAAAGGTTGGACATGTTTGCTAGTCTACCTTGCCACGAAGCACAAAGGTTGACACACAGGGACTTTCCAAATATCCAGCAATGGTACTGTTCCTTTACCCTCTCTTCGATTTTGAGAAAGTAATCATGTTGGGAGTCTGGCTCTCAAGATTCGGAGGACGGTGCCTCTTCGATTTTGGAGCAAGCAATCTTGTTGGGACTGTTTTCTCGAATGTGAGTAAAGGTTGGGCATGTTTGCTAGTCTACCTTGCCACGAAGCACAGAGGTTGACACACAGGGACTTTCCAATTATCCAGCAGTGGTACTGTTCCTTTACCCTTGTGGGTAATAATATGGTAGCTAGACCTTCAAAATTTATGTGTCTAAACTTTGTTAGTGCTGTTTCTTTGCTATTCTTTTACCTTTCTTGGTCAGAGCGATGTAGTGGGAGCTGCAAGCTTCACGTGCTCAACTTTGGCAGAGAACTTTGGCAAAGTGATCTGTGGTACCCATGAGTTATTGTTGCGTGTGGGAAGTGGGTGATTGAACAGTAAGATTCATGTGCTTTCTACTTCACCAGAAGTCTTCGACAGAATGCCCATAATTTCTGCAAAGCTGAGTGTGCGTGTGACAGGTGCTGACAAGGCTAGAAAAGTAGATGCCTCTTCGATTTCTGAGATCGGCCCTCGTGGTCTCTGAGCAGCCCAGCTTTTGAGAAAGCGAGCGCCTCTTCGATTGATTCGGAGAACGGTGCCTCACCGATTTTTGAGAAAGCAATCATGCTGGGGGTCTGGCTCTCGAGATTCGGGGAGCAGTGTCTCTTCGATTTTTGAGAAAGTAATCATGTTGGGAGAGTGGCTCTCGAGATTCGGAGGGCGGTGCCTTTTCGATTTTGGAGCAAGCAATCTTGTTGGGAGTGTTTTCTCGAATGTGAGTAAAGGTTGGGCATGTTTGCTAGTCTACCTTGCCACGAAGCACAGAGGTTGACACACAGGGACTTTCCAATTATCCAGCAATGGTACTGTTCCTTTACCCTCTCTTCGATTTTTAAGAAAGTAGTCATGTTGGGAGTCTGGCTCTTTAGATTCGGAGGACGGTGCCTCTTCGATTTTGGAGCAAGCAATCTTATTGGGAGTGTTTTCTCGAATGTGAGTAAAGGTTGGGCATGTTTGCTAGTCTACCTTGCCACGAAGCACAGAGGTTGACATACATGGACTTTCCAATTATCCAGCAGTGGTACTGTTCCTTTACCCTTGTGGGTAATAATATGGTAGCTAGACCTTCAAAATTTATGGGTCTAAACTTTGTTAGTGCTGTTTCTTTGCTATTCTTTTACCCTTCTTGGTCAGAGCGATGTAGTGGGAGCTGCAAGCTTCACGTGCTCAACTTTGGCAGAGAACTTTGGCAAAGTTATCTGTGGTACCCATGAGCTATTGTTGCGTGTGGGAAGTGGGTGATTGAACAGTAAGATTCATGTGTTTTCTACTTCCCCAGAAGTCTTTGACAGAATGCCCATAATTTCCGCAAAGCTGAGTGTGCGTGTGACAGGTGCTGACAAGGCTGGAAAAGTAGGTGCCTCTTCGATTTCTGAGATCGGCCCTCGTGGTCTCTAGGGAGCCCAGCTTTTGAGAAAGCGAGCGCCTCTTCGATTTCTGAGATCGGCCTTCGTGGTCTTTGAGCAGCCCAACTTTTGAGAAAGCAAACGGCTCTTCGATTTCTGAGATCAACCCTCGTGATCTCTAAGCAGCCCAACTTTTGAGAAAGCAAACGCCTCTTCGATTTCTGAGCAGGCGCCTCTTTGATTTCTGAAGCTCCGTCGAGTGCAGATTTTTATAGAGGCTGGTATTAAGTTCCAAAGCACACTTGAATCTCCACCAGTAGAAGCTTCATTCTTGCACTTCTAAGATCTTGATTTGTCCGACCTCTTCTCTCTTCAACACCTTTGAAAATGTCTGGCCCCTCCGACCGTCGTTTTGACTTGAACCTTGTTGAAGAGGCAGCCCCGCCTTCTCCAGACAACATATGGCGCCCATCCTTCGTCTCCCCAACTGGTCCTCTTACCGTTGGGGATTCCGTGATGAAGAATGATATGACTGCTGCGGTGGTGGCCAGGAACATTCTCACTCCCAAAGATAACAGACTACTTTCCAAACGGTCTGATGAGTTAGCTGTTAAGGATTCGCTGGCTCTCAGTGTTCAGTGTGCAGGTTCTGTGTCTAATATGGCCCAACGCCTATTTGCTCGAACCCGCCAAGTTGAATCATTGGCGGCTGAAGTGATGAGTCTCAAACAGGAGATTAGAGGGCTCAAGCATGAGAATAAACAGTTGCACCGGCTCGCACATGACTATGCTACAAACATGAAGAGGAAGCTTGACCAGATGAAGGAAACTGATGGTCAGGTTTTACTTGATCATCAGAGATTTGTGGGTTTGTTCCAAAGGCATTTATTGCCTTCGTCTTCTGGGGCTGTACCGCGTAATGAAGCTCCAAATGATCAACCTCTGATGCCTCCTCCTTCTAGGGTTCTGTCCAGTACTGAGGCTCCAAATGATCCCCCTCCGGTGCCTTCTCTTTCTGGGGCTCTACCGACTGCTGAGACTTCTCCTAAGCAACCTTTGTGAAGGCTCCCTCTTGTGTGTTTATTTTGACTCATGTATATGTACATATTTGTAGCTTATCGGGGATATCAATAAATAAGCTTTCCTTCATTTCAACGTATTGTGTTAAATACACCAAAGCCTTCTTCGCTAAGTTCTTTGAATTTTCTTTTGTTGAAGCTTGTATGTTGAAGCTTTCTGAGTGGAGCATGTAGGTTGGGGTAGTGTTCCCTTAATTTCCCGAGTGAGGAAAACTTCTTGGTTGGAGACTTGGAAAATCCAAGTCACTGAGTGGGATCGGCTATATGAATCTTAGAACGCCATTGTGCTCGATCCTGTGTCATGTCCCACTAAATTCGTTTTGGCTAAGGGTGTATTCAAAACCATGATTATATATGTGAAATAAGTTGATTACTTCCAGTTATCGTTGCATAAGTCGTGAATACAATTTGCTTAACCGTTTGATTTAGAACTTATTCTTGTATGTTGATTGAGAGTGCACGCTTAATTTGCATGCTTGAATTTGGTGCTAGGATATAAGTTTGTTTCACCTAATCGTTATGAATTTATATTCGCAAGTAGTGAAGGTCGCTAGTCACGATCGTGTTAAGTAGATTCCTGGCAAGAGTATCATGCTTTTCATAGTTACAAATGCCTTGTCGATGCTTATGATTTCCAAAGAACGTAATGATTCTAACTTGTGTCTTTATCATGCTGTTCATATAGAGAACTTGTTAGGAATAATTTGTTTGCGATGCATATTCATCCAATTCAATGATTCTAGGGAAATCTGAAGGTTAATTTAAGCGGACCTAATTAACTTGGAGTGTCGAGGTTCATAACTTATTAAATTGATAACTGGAAATTGATTTATGTTGCATATATTTCATGTGTGGAGGAGAACCCCTTAGCTATTCCATCATCCATTGATTCATCACAATTTTGTCTACAATCTGTTTTCTTTACAATCTGCCCATTTAATTTAAATTCGTCCAAACACAATCCCCCCTATATTTTGTTGAGTCTTAGTCATTCAATTCTGTTTTATTTTGTGTTTTTAAGCATTTGGAGTCATAAACACTTTCAAATTCGTCCATATCAAGTTCTAGTTTCTTTTTGAGTCAATTTGATTGTTTTAGGCAGTTTTGAGTGTTTCAAATCTGTTTTGAGTCATAGTAGTCTTGTTAGAGTCTTTAAGTTTAGTTTTTGTGTTTTTAAATCAATTTATATTAGATTAGCACCCCTAGTTAATCCCCGGTTAGAACGATCCCTACTTACATCATTACTACAATTGTCACAAATAGGGTTTAATTTGTGTGTCAACATAATTTTCACATCAAATTTTGGCGCCGTTGCCGGGGATTAGCAAAGTTGCTAATCCCTTGTCTTGAGTCTTGTTTAAATTGTTTAGTTTTCTGTTTTGTTTTTAAATTTTGCACCGTGTGTGTGTGTTTTGTTTTTGTGCCGTGTATAGGCACCTTATTTCCTTACTTGTGCCGAGTCTATTAAGTTGGTTACTAACCTTGTTTGCTCTTGTGTGCAGGTACTAGTTTATGACCCGTAGCTCACAACCTGTTCGTGAGCATATCTTCGACTTTGACGGTGATTTTGAGAGGACTTTGAGAAGGAACAAGAAATTGCAAGAGTCTAATCCTCCTAGTCCCAAACCTGAATTAGAAGAGCAAGAAGTTGAGGTTGAAGAGGAGGCCACGACAAGGTTTGAAGGGGAAGTACCAACCATGGCAGCAGACAATCGAACCATCAAAGAGCTTTCTGCCTCGGGTTTGGCCAATGCAACCCCTCTTTGCATCCAATACCCTAGGGCAGCCCCTGAGAAGACCGATAACTTTGAGTTGAAGTCAAGTTTGCTACATCATATACCCAAGTTCCATGGGTTATCAATGGAGGACCCCAATAAGCATTTAAAGGAGTTCGAAGTAGTATGCTCAAGTATGACACCGGTGAACGTGGACAGCAACATATTGAAGATGAAGGCTTTTCCCTTTTCTTTGTTGGAGAAAGCCAAGGATTGGTTGTATGAGTTAGCTCCCGGAACTGTCACATCATGGGAAAGTATGAAGCGAGCCTTCTTAGAGAAGTTCTTTCCGACATCACGAGTCATTCTTCTTCGCAAGAAGATTAGTGGAATTCAGCAAAGCCAAGGTGAATCTTTTCCAACTTATTATGAACGTTTTAAAACTCTTGTTGCTTCATGTCCACATCACCAAATGAAGGATGAGCTACTTCTTCAATATTTTTACGAAGGTCTTTTACCACTTGAGCGGCAAATGTTGGATGTATCCGCGGGAGGAGCTCTAGTGGACAAGACACCTAGGGATGCCAAAACTCTCATTGCTAATCAAGCACTCAATGCACAACAATATGAAGGTGTTGGGCAAATAGACACCCCACGGCCACATCATGTAAATGAGGTAAGTTCTATTTCTGAGTTACAATCCCAAATGGCTAACCTTACGTCTATGTTATCACAGTTTGTTGAAGGCCCCAAAACGCAAGGAACTACAATCTATGGTGTATGCTCCATTCAAGGACACCAATCTGATCAATGCCCTCAATTAATTGAGAATGGAGGGTGGGAATCTGCCAATGCTGTGGGCTATGGGAATCAAAACCAACCAAGGGGTAATCCTTTCTCCAGTACATACAATCAGGGATGGCATGACCACCCCAATTTCAGATGGAGAGATGCACCACAATATGCCCAACAAAGTGGATCCCGACAACCCCCGGGTTTCCTTCCAAGGCCAATGGTACCACAACCACCTCCTCAAGCACAATCATCCCAAACCAACCCAGGTATGTCTATGAATGACGATAAAACATATCAGTTATTAACCACAATGGCGCAGGGAATGCAGAACCAAGCAAAGGAGGTTAGTGAGCTAAAGAAGCAAATGGGCCAAATGGTCGAATTTTTGGGACAATTTCGTGAAAATGGTAAGTTACCAAGCACTACGGTGGTCAATCCCAAGAGTGGTTTCGAATCTGCAAAAGCTATCACACTAAGAAGTGGAAAAGAAGTGAGAAACAAGGAAGATGAGAAGATACAAATCGAAGAAGATGAGCAAGCTTACCCCACGGCAAGGGTAGCACCATCCATGCCGCAACCATTTAAGACCTCCCATCCGTCCACCTCAGGTAAGATTGTCCCAAATGTTGTGATTTCGAACACTAATCTGCCCAATGTTCCTTTCCCTTGCAGATTTGCACAATCGAAGAAGGAAGAAAGCGAAAATGACATTTTGGATACCTTTCGAAAAGTCCAAGTAAACATTCCTTAACTTGATGCTATTAAGCAAGTGCCCAGGTATGCAAAGTTTTTAAAAGAGTTATGCACAACTAGGAAAAGAATTTCAAACAAAGAAGTTGTGAAAGTAAGTGAAAATGTATCCGCGGTTTTGCAACGAAAGTTACCTCCAAAGTGTAAGGATCCAGGGAGCTTTACCATCCCATGCATAATTGGAAACACTAGATTTGAACAATGCATGTTAGATTTAGGTGCTTCTATTAATGTTATGCCATATTCCATTTATGCATCAATGAACCTTGGTGAGTTAAAACAAGATGGCGTTATAATTCAATTGGTCGATCGTTCTAACGCTTATCCCAAGGGAGTCCTTGAGGATGTTTTAGTGCAGGTCAATCATCTTATCTTTCCTGCAGATTTTTATGTCTTAGAAATGGAGGATTCGAGCCATGCTTCATCATTGCCAATCTTGCTAGGCCGACCATTCATGAAAACAGCGAGAACAAAGATAGACGTGTTTATGGGAACATTAACCATGGAGTTTGATGGGGACATTATTCGTTTTAATCTTTCTGAAACCATTAAATATCCAATTGAGGACCATTCTTGTTTTGCTATTGACATTGTTGATTCTTTGGCACAGGTACATTTGGATCGAATGAACGACGATGCACTTGAAATAGCCTTGGTGCACGGCATAGGAGCAAGAAATGGGGGTGGGGGAATCCTTGCAACCCACGGCATGGAATCTGACCATAGTGCCGTGCCCCCTTGTGGTGAAGTGTTTGAAATGGTCGCGGCCCTCGAGTCATTGCCCTCACATTCTGGTAAGTCTTCACTCTCAATTTTAGATTCAGTTTTGGCTAACAAGTTACTTCCATCAATTGTGCAGCCACCTACACTTGAGTTAAAGCCATTACCTAGTCACTTGAAGTATGTTTTCTTGGGAGAAGATCAGACACTACCTGTCATCATATCTAGCTCACTCACGGCCCAAGAAGAAGACAAGTTGATAAGGGTGTTAAAGGAGCACAAATCTGCCATTTGGG
The DNA here is from genome assembly GCF_042453785.1 of Malus domestica. Taxonomy (NCBI): domain Eukaryota; kingdom Viridiplantae; phylum Streptophyta; class Magnoliopsida; order Rosales; family Rosaceae; genus Malus; species Malus domestica. The sequence continues at coordinate 8,230,725 of NC_091668.1, forward strand.
CTAACTAATGCCCCTGCAACATTTCAAAGCCTCATGAATGACATATTCAAGCCTTATTTGAGAAAGTTTATCTTGGTATTCTTTGATGATATATTAATCTACAGTTCTTCATGGGAACAACATCTAGTTCACCTGCAACAAACAATGGAGTTATTACACAAGCATTAATTGTTCCTCAAGAAATAGAAATGTTCATTTGGGCAGCAACAAGTGGAGTATTTGGGTCACATAGTGTCCAGCGAGAGGGTTTATACACACCCTACCAAAATTAAAGCCATTGTAGAGTGGCCAACTCCTAAGAATGTGAAGGAGTTGAGGGGATTTCTGGGTTTAACCGGTTATTACAGGAAGCTTGTGCCTGGGTATGGCAAAATCTGCCAACCTTTGTACAAACTCACTAGTAATGAAGGGTTCATTTGGACACAAGCCACCAAGGAAGCTTTCCAACAACTGAAACAAGCCATGACTTCACCCCAACTCCTAGCCCTACCCAACTTTGCAGAACCATTTGTTATTGAGTGTGATGCTTCTGGTTTAGGCATTGGAGCAGTTTTGCAACAAATGGGCAGACCTATAGCTTTTGCAAGTCAAACACTTGGTCCCAGAAATCAGGCATTGTCCACTTATGAGAGGGAACTTATTGCAATTGTATATACAATTAAAAAATGGCAGAATTATCTCCAAGGGCGCCATTTCATCATCAAAACTGACCACAACAGCTTGAAATATTTCTTGAGTCAAAGAACAAATACACCATTTCAACAAAAATGGGTATCCAAGCTGTTAGGGTTTGATTATGAGGTGCAATATCGACATGGCAAAGAGAATATTGTGGCAGATGCTCTCTCTAGAGCACCTGGATCAAACTGCCTCCCGGAGCTACCTTTGGAGGATAAGGGACATGTGTTAACTATCACATACCCCTATTTTGGGTGGCTGGATGAACTTAGGAGGGAACTAGAACTAGATCCTTGGGTTAAAGTGAAGAAGCAAAAGGTGGAAGTACAAGCTCACGGTACTGGATAGAGTGTAGTTGTCTCTAAGTATCACATTGACAATGGATTCTTGAAGTACAAAGGAAGAATTGTCCTTGGGGTGGATTCTGTGTGGAGAAAGAAATTATTTGAGGAGCATCACTCCACTCATATGGCAGGCCATGAGGGAGTGCTGAAGACTTATCAAAGGATAAAAAAAGGGTTTTTATAGGGTAGGAATGAAGAAGGATCTTAAAGCTTGGGTAGCCGAGTGCAGAACTTGTCAACAAAACAAGTATGAAACTATCTCACCACCTGGATTATTACAGCCCCTTCCAATACCTCAGCAAACATGGATAGACATAAGCATGGATTTCATCTGTGGCCTACCTTCTTGCAAGGGGAAATCTGTGATCTTGGTGGTAGTGGATAGGCTATCAAAGTATGCACACTTTATAGCTTTGGGACATCCTTACACTGCTAGCATGGTAGCCCAAGAGTTTGTAGAAAATATCTTTAAGCTACATGGCATTCCTCGGACCATTGTAAGTGACCGGGATACTATCTTTCTCAGTGCCTTTTGGAAGGAGTTTTTTAAATTGCAAGGGTCGAAATTGTGCATGAGCTCCGGGTACCACCCCCAAAGTGATGGCCAAACAGAAGTTGTCAATAGGTGCCTAGAAACCTATTTGAGGTGCTTTACTAGTTTTCAACCTAAGAAGTGGCTCCAATGGCTTCCTTGGGCTGAATGGAGCTATAACACCTCCTTTCACACTGCTTCCAAGTTCACTCCATTTGAGATTGTATATGGTTTCCCTCCTCCACACATTGCATCTTATGAACTTGGTTCGGCTAAACTGGAGAGTGTAGAACAAGGCTTGATTGCTAGAGACAGAATGTTGAAAGTGCTTAAAACTAATTTGGTCATCGCACAAAATAGGATGAAGGTGCAAGCAGATAAACACAGAAGTGAGAGAACTTTTGAGGTGGGAGACTTGGTTTATTTGAAGCTCATTCCCTACTAGCTGCAGTCACTCGCAACTCATGTCTATCACAAGCTGCACCCTAAGTTCTATGGTCTTTTTGAAGTGTTGGAAAAAATTGGAGAGGTAACTTACAAGTTAAAACTCCCTGAGACCTCCAAGATACATCCAGTTTTCCATGTCAATTGCTTAAAGAAGCATATTGGACCTGATGTTAATCCAGTGCCATTGTTACCATTGGTCACTGAGGATGGGTTACAAGTTCAAGAGCCTTTGGCTGTGCTACAGAGGAGGGTGTATAAGAAGAACAATGATGCTGGGGTGCAATTGCTTATTCACTGAAAGGACAAGGATGTTGAAGAATCAACCTGGGAGGATTATGATGAGTTCACTGCAAGATTTCCAGACTTCAAGTTCTAGCTGCAAGTTCTAGCTGCAACCTTGAGGACAAGGTTTAATTGAAGGAAGGGGCAATGTTATAGCTGTGATTATCTTAATCACAAGCTTAGTTATCAAATAAGTATTTTTGATTAGTGAGGCCAGCTGGCGGTAGTGTTGGAAAAACAATATATGTAACTCATTGTGGGAGAAATGAAAATACGAATATATTCAAGAACAAATATCTCTTCTCTTTCTCTATCTCTTCCCATAGCTTTTGCCATTGTTGTGCTGCTTGCAGGTTGAGTTGGAGATCTGAGATTTGGTGCATATCATGCTAGCATTGTCGGAGAGAAACTGAGAAGGACAGGGAGATGAACCATCCACAAAAGACTTGAGTTTCAGACTCTTAAGTACAGAAACAATTTGGGCCAACCATAATTGGTAATTTTTGTGATCGAGTTTGACGGTGGTGGCATGAGAGATGTTGGGAAAAACGGAGATGTCAATAGAAGGGATGGCCACCGGAACTGATTACCGTAAAAAGTAAAATTGTAGATTCAACTCAGTGGTTAGAATGAGGATGCAGGTTGATTCTTACACAGATCATTTGTTGGAATTTAGGGTTTTTATTGAGTTATTAGTTTTCCTGTGGGTCAAGGATTAGAGTTCTTTGTCTTATTTGTTAAGTTTTAGGGTTTACTTTGGTTTTCTCCTACAAATAGGGAGAGATTTTTCAGTGTGACTGTCATACGAAGTGGTATACCATGTGTCCTTATAGAAATTGTGGGTTATGTGTGTTAAAGGTTAATAACTTAAAAATTAAAAATTTCCACCACTTGCATAAAAACACTTGGTGTACCATCCATATTTCCGTCACAACTAAGAATTTCTCACAAATAGAAGTCATGTATTCATTATTTTATAATAACTTAGTCACAATGCGGTCCGCTGGTACGTAGTCGCCACTGCAAATTTTTTCTTTCCGTCAATAAAATAAGTTTATATTCTGTATGTTCGTTTGGGCACCTTGCTTGTCAACTTCAGTATTACAGTTCAAATTTATATTGCACTTTTATTTTTATTTTTAAAACCTACGATATTATCTACACTAAGGGGGAGGGATGGGCTTTTTATGAAGTTTTGCACCTTTTATCTTCCCAAAATTTCTCTGCTTTCTTTCCCCCACTGTTTCTCTCCTCTCTTGAAATACAAAAGCGCACACTCCAGATTATCAAGTTGATTTTTTCACATTCTATTTGTTATCTTTTACTTTGTTTTGATTGTAGTAGCTTTCTATTTTCAAGAAAGTACATATCTACCAAATATAATTAAGAATTATAGATAATACTGTTTGAAAATTAAACTTTGATAAAAAAAATAAGCTGTTAAAAAAACTTGATATCCAAAGTGAACTAAAAGTTATTTTGACTAATTGTCAACTAGCCAGATTATATAAATAAAAATCTCACATCGTTCTTCAATTTATCCATTTTCAATCCATGAGCTCTATATTTCCAACATTTGTGTATTTTTATAAGGAAAAAAAAATATAAAGAAACCAAACACCCTCACTCTCACCCAAAAACCCCCAATTAAAAGAAGGAAAAAAAAACCTAATACGCCTACATATATGTGGGTTATTCATGTCAAGTTTACATGATCAAATCAAATATTGTATAAAGAACGAAAAGAGACTTACAAATTGTTGGTTGCTTTCCATGATAAAATTGAAGAGGGTGCATATATATATATATATATATATATATATTTTTTTTTTTTTTTAAGGAAAGCAAGAAACAGCTGGGAGAGAGAAAGAAGTAGGAGGACAGTGAACACCAACAGCAAAGCAAAGTGGAGGGAAATTTGGGAAGAAAAAAAATAGGGGGAAAGAAGAAAAAAAGAAGAAGGAAACATTAGATTGATCCATATTATATATTATTTATAGGAAAACTAATTATGAGAATTTCAAAATATAAAAGAATGATAAAAGATTATATATAAGGCTGTCACGTGGCGAGTTTTGAGTGTATTGTAGTGACACTCAGCAAAGTCCAGTGACAACATCAGCAGATGGCAAGGACATCACTGCTTTATCGTAGGAGTTTTATTTGAAAAAATCACTACATTGATTGTTTATGTAGATGACATGGTGGTGATAGGAAAAGAGCTGCATTACAAATATACTTGTTTCAAGAGTTTGAGATGAAAGACCTTGCTCTCTTAAGTATTTCTTGGGGATTGAATTGTCCAGATGGCCGTAAGGTATTTTCCTATTTAAACGGAAATACGCAATGGAATTTTGCTAACAAAGACTGGAATGCTTGCTTACAAACTTGCTGATACATCTACATAGATGAATCATAAGTTGTGTGAGCAAGAAGATCAAACACCAACCAATAAGGGACAATACCAGCGCCTTGTTGGAAGGTTAATATATTTAGCATACATTAGACTAGATATTGCATATGCAGTAAGTGTGATTAGTCAGTTCATGCATGTTCTAGTATTGAGCCTCGTAGTGCGGTTGATTGCATTTTGAGATACCTTAAGGATGATTGGGGGAAAAGACTTATGTTTTCAAAACAAGGTCACTTGGATGTTTCTGGGTCTACAAATGCAGATTAGGTAGGTTCTATCACTCGATTGCGCAAGTTCTATCATTGAGAAACGTTCAACTTCTGGTTATTTCACATATGTTGGAGGCAATCTCGTTACTTGGCAAAGAAGGAAACAAAATGTTGTTGCTAGATCAAGCATTGAGGCAGAGTTTTGAGGTATGTCTCATGTCATTTGTGAGTTGTTGTGGATTTGAAATTTACTGTTAGACTTTGGCTTTAGTCCATTGAAACTAATGAAGTTGCATTGTTATAACAAGGTTGCGATCGACATTGCTCACAATCTAATTCAACATCATCGAACTAAACATGTCGAAGTGTAGATGTTCTTACAAAAGTCGTGTTAGCAAAGTATATTATTATAGTTCACTCGACAAGTTATGCATTGGTGACATCTATGCTTGATTTTGTAATTAAGATTTCCTACAATTTTATAGTTTCCTATTCTCTTGTAATTAGCTTGTATGTATAGATAAAAACTTGTGTAGTGCTTGGCTTGCCACTGGATTTTGCTGAGCGGCACTACAATCCACTCAAAACTCACGATGTGGCAAGTTTAAATATAGTCTTTTATCATTTTTTTTATATTTCACATTCTCGTAATTAATTTTATACTAATTAATCATAAAATCAATCTAATTTCTTCTTATCCCCTTTTTTTCTTCCCAAATGTTCCCTCCAAATTATATTTTTCTGTAGGACTCTTCATTTTATTCTCTCCCTGTTTCTTGCTTTTCTTTAAAAACAAAAAAACCAAAAAAAATATTCGGCACCCCAGTGGTAATTGAGGGTTTTTGGTTCTTTAAATAATACTTTTTTTTTCTTTATGCGATAGTTTGCTTGATCGCGTATTAGGGTTACTTGTTTCTTTCTTATAATCGGGGGTTTTTGGGTTCAGGTGATGAGGTTTCTTTATATTTATACTAGCATTTGCCTACACACTTTGTATGTATGAACACATTTTGTTAGAGTAAAATTGGCAGTTCCTAAACAAAACGCCTGAGTCTGTAATCTTAGACTATTGCTTGTTTTCAGTTGTAATTATTTTAATATAAGTTTATCTCATGTGCTCTCGATCACAAAATAGCAAGCGTTTCAAAGACATCCACTCAAGTAAGTTTGTCATGCATAAGGATTTCATGTAGTTAGGTTTATCTTGGTTCAAATACAAATACATTTAGTTTTGGCTGCATGTTCTTGAACTTAACGAATCGACTGATTTGGTTATATGTTATGGACTAAACTATAGGTCTGTACTTAATGAATCAGTTCACTTTTGTTGCCGTGTTTGCATAGGATGTTAGTTAACATCTAATTAACTTGATAATTTTGCATCTTTATCAAGTTGATAATTACGAAAGTTTTTTTTTTTTGTTTTGTTTTAATCCTATCACATGCTTATCTATTTTGCATGTTTGTCAAGTTGATAATTACAACAGTTTTTGTTTTGTTTTAATCCTATCACATGCATATCTATTTTGCATGCATTATTTGATTCACGTTTGGTTTAATTGCATTGATTGAATATTATATATAGGATTAGATTTAGCCCTTTAAAAGCTGCTGCATATGCATTTAGGTTTTTCCGATGGTATAAAACACTAGCAGCAATGCATTAAACATAGAGAAAATTCATGTGCCGCATGCCTATGGTTAAGTCGGTTTACATTTTCATCTTGATGAATCAGAGTATGTTTTTAGTTTGCTTTTACCACATGATATATCATTTGAAAGCAAACATTTGTTAGCAGCCCTAAGTGCACCGAGAGTTATCTTCGTTTCAGAAAAATCAGTTTTATTGCCAAGTGCTTTTCAAAGAAAATATTAGTTTTTGTTCACTGATTTTTCATGCGCTTTAATTATAAATCAATTATGAAAATGTGCCTTATGATTTTCATAATTGGTTGATTTCCAAAAATCATTTCATTACATACATTTTGCACGATCGCGTTAATATCCTACACAGTTCGAGACGATAATGATTGACGGCCGCGTTAGTGTTGTGCCACTTCAACTCAAAGGCTGAAGAGAGATCGAGTAGCAAAGCGCGGAGACAAAACTACTTACTAGTATGTGTGTCTAGTTGATGTGTTTTGTAAGTCTTTCTGTACTTATTTCTCTTAGTGTTTGGCCTGGCTTGGGAGCCCGAGGATTTTCCCAGTGGTGGGTTTTGCCTCGTTAAATCCTACATCATGTGTGCACTTTTTATTTATCGTTTTAATTGCATATGAGTATGATAGTTTGATATGTGATGTGAATGTAGATTTAATTTGAGAACTGAAAATTAAATTGAAAATTGAATTGGATTTTTAAATTGGAACCTATTCACCCCCCTCTAGGTTAAACTAGTACCCATCCTAGAACTTTCACATTTTTTCAGAGAAAATGAGAAGGAGAAAGGGAGAGAGAGAGAGAGAGAGAGAGAGAGAGAGAGAGAGAGAGAACGTGGGGGAGTGGGAGGTTTTTGTTTTTGTTTTTTTTAATTTTTAATTTTAATATTGGAGGTATTTTAACATCGCTTGTAGGTGAGGTTTCAATAAAAAATAGTAAAATTTGGACCCGTGAAATTACATTATTACCCATCATTTTTTTTGTGTGATAGAAGACTAATTTGTCTTTTCATCATCTTTTGGTTGACAAAAAGGATTTTATTAATTAGTAGAGATATATGAATTCTGTTATTTGGCTATGTTCGACACAACATCTACTTTTCTATATTATAAGTGTTTTAAGAATATGTTAGTCTAATTTTGATTTTTTCAATTGATAGGAGAAGCTGAGACAACAGAGATCTGAAAATTTTGGGAAGAAAAATGAGAGAGAGGAAAAGAAGAAAAAAATTGAACCATTAGATTGATCTTATGGTGTATGATGTATATTAATTAGTATAAAAAATAATTATGAGAATGTTAAATATAAAATAATGATAAAAAATTATATTTAAGACTTGCCATGTGGCGAGGTGTGAGTGAATTGTAATGCCACTTAACAAAATCCAGTGGCAAATCAAGGTCCACACAAGTTTTTCTGGTGTGTGTGTGTATATATATATATATATATATATATTAGCTTCCGTAAAAATACAAAACAAAAATTCCCAAATATTTTAGCAATTGTTCAGTTCAGCTATGAAATGGACGTTGGTTCTTTATGTTTTCTTAGCCATGCAAAGAAAACCTACGTATTTTGTATTGGAGATATACATTAAATTATAAATTTCATATCATACCTGATTGGTTCTGGAAAGCAACCTGGACTTCGGGGCCATGATACCATGAAAGAAACCAGTTGGCAATTAAATATGTCTGTCTTCTGCAAATTCAAGAGAGAAACTGGGGAAACATGTCATATCCAGTCTGCATAGTATGATATTGTCTGTTTTGGGCCATGCCCTCACGGATTTGTTTTTGGGTTTCCACCCTGTTGATGCACAAAATCAGCGAAGACTTTGGTACAACAGAAAGTGTCAGGTTTTGTGACCTTCGCTTGGTTGCTTCGGTCACTAGTGAGGATAAGTACGTAAATGAATAGAGACAGAGAAGCAAACACAGGATGTACGTGGTTCACCCAGATTGGCTACGTCCACGGAGTAGAGGAGTTCTTATTAGTAGTGAAGGGCTTACACAAGTACAAAGGATCAAGCTCTCAATTTAGTGAGTTCTTGTGAATGATTTAACACAAAATGGCATTAGGCAATATTGTGGGGGAATGACCCCTATTTATAGAAAAACTTGTAGCTTTGTCACATTGACATGTGTCATGTTATGATTGGTTCTTGATGTTGACACGTGCTGCGCTCTGATTGGCTTCTAATATTGACACGTGTCCAGTAGTGATTGGCCTCCTGGTCGGAGGGGAACTCTTCTGGGTCCTTGACAGTATAGCGTTGGCCGGTGCTCGGTAGTTTCGGGATTGGTCAAGTATGGTACAAACCTGTTTATACCATATTTAGGGCCTCGTATTTAGATCTCGTACAAATACTCAGGGGACTTAAATGTAATTATGGAATAAAGAAAGAAAAAGGAATAAAGAAAGAAAAAGGTGTTAGTGGAATTGTAAACAAATCCACAAAGAAGTGGAAGACACGGCAAAAGAAAAAGAAAATGGATGTCTGGAGAAAAACAGAAACAAAAGCAAAAGGAAAAGAGAAAAGCAAAAGATCTTCCTATTATTATGATTCTTTATGTCTGCCAGATAAAGAAACAGAGAGGGTGCAACAGAAAAACACTGCAAAAGCATGGAATAAATACCCCATCAGAATGATGTAATTTATTTTCCTTTTATTTTGGAAACATTTGTATAAACTCCATCAGAGGGTAATATGTATAAACCCCATCAGAGGGTAAAAAAAAAAAAAAAAAAAAAAAAAAAGGCAAAGCCTAAAGTAAATGGGCTGGAATGTTGTGTAGAGGGCGAAAACCCATAAGCCCAAAATAGCTCCAACCAGGCGATCAAAAGTACGCCAAGTACTCCAAATTATACATGAGCATTACTCATGTCATTCATACATAGACATTCATGAGCATCACTCATGATAATCATACATAAACATTCATGACCATCATTCATGTCAACATTCATGAGCATCACTCATGTTAACATTCATGAGCATCACTCATGACAACATCCATGAGCATCACTCATGTCAATCAACATAAACATGCATGAGCATCACTCATGTCAAATCAGCTTCAAAGACTTCATTTACAAAGCTCTAGCTTCAAAAGCTTCATTCACAAGAGCTCTAGCTTCAAAAGCTTCATCTACAAGAGCTCTAGCTTCAAAGACTTCATTTACAGAGCTCTAGCTTCAAAGCTTCACTTGCAAAGCTTCACCTACAAAGCTTCACCTACAAAGCTTCAGTGCAGGGTATACAAATACCACCTCCGAACAACCGCCACTTCGGCCCATACATGGATTCAATTTGAAGTCTCCAGCCAACATACTCTATTGACCGAAGACTTGGGGGACTACATTATGTACCATATATTGGGCCTCAACTGGGCCTCATGAAAAATACTTGGGGGACTCTAGCCCATTATCTATGTATTAAGGAGCGAACCCTTATTCTATAAAAGGGACTCCCTCACTTTCATTGAAAGATCACCCATGATTTATGTATAGAGGAGGAGCCCCTTATTCTATAAAAGGGGACTCCTACCCTCATTCTAGGAGAGGCTCATTCTCACCCTCAGAGGCTCTCCTTCCTTCTCCCCCACCCTCCTTTCTCCGGGGGACTTCCCCCAAACACTTGTATCCATACACATACAGAGAAACAATATCAACTACAGTGTGGACGTAGCCCAAACATTGGGGTGAACCACGATAACTCTTGTGTCATTTACATTTCATGCAAATTCACGGTCGGATTTACGTTGTATCAAGACCATCCGGTTTTGTGCATCAACACACCCAAAACGCTTCTTACTATATAGAGGTGGGCATGTACATATAAGGCACATCACCTCCTCTCCCCCAGGCGATGTGAGATTTCACAAAACAACCTTAAGCAGAAGAAACAACAAATATAAAACTAAACCCCAGCAGCCGAAAATCGGGGTTGACAGTGGCGGTTTTGTTCCCAGCATCGTCGGAAAAAAACTGAGGATCTCAGGGAGAAGGACTTGTAAGATTATGAGTATGAAACATATACTAGGATCGGTTATAGTGCTTGAGATTGATATGGAAAAGTCTTGATTAAAAGCTGTTTTGGTTATCCTCATTGTTTTAGGATAACATAATTGAATATAGCCTAATTCTTTTGGGAGTAGGATTCAGTACTGGAGTTATATTTGGACTCATAAATTCTTATGCTTTGTGTAGTTTGAATCCTAGACTCATTTTGATTGGGAATAGTCGAAGGAGTGCTATATATAGTTCAAACCACTGCTCTTGCAGAACACAGTTCATTTGGCCCAAGACCTATTGACTGGAAGAGCTTTTGGTTTTGTAAAAGAGGAGAAGGTTTTGAACACAAAAGCTGCAATGGCTTCATCATCAGGTCCGAGTTCTGCAGGTGAGTTTTCTAGGTCCTTTGTTCTTGTGTTTGGTATGTTCTTTGTTTTGTACAAGTTGTGATTCAATTGGATGAATCTGTTTTCTTGGATGTAAGTTTATCAAACTTGGTCTTACAGGAACATCCACAAAACACATGAGGTTCTGACTCTTAAGCAAAGAAATAGTTTGGGACAACCAAATAGGGTAATTATTGGAATTGAGCTTGACGGTGATAACGTGAGAGACGTACGGGAAGAATAGACGGGTCGACATAAACGAAATGATATGAAATCAGTGCAAAGATTGGGTCTTTATTCGCAATGAGGTCTATCAAGTTAATGAATGTGTTGTTTGACTAAATCAATTAATTGCCTTACTGTTTTGAGAATACATATATATGTGTTCTACGATCTGTGTTAATCAATTCTGCAGAAGTTCCTTTGATATTGTTGGATTGTTTATTCTATGTATGCTTTTAAAACAAGATCATATGTATGAATAAGTGGATTCAAGTGACTGAGTTCTGCAGTGAAAAGATGGAAATCAAAAATCTTTTAAAGATTCATAGTGATGATTTCATTGATATCTTCTGTAGTTTCACTAAAGTCACTCAATCTAGCAACAGTGCCAATACTCACTGGTGGAAGCAATTACAAGAAATGGAGAAGAGAGATTGAATTGCTCTTGACACTGAATGAGTATGACAATGCCCTTGATAATCCATCACCAGAGGCCTTGATTGATAAAAGCACTAAGGCAGAGAAAACTGAGTTTGAAAGAGGGACAAGGGCGAATAAGGTGGCTTTATCCATAATTGAGAGTGGCATGACATATACTATACGTGGGGGAATCAAGAAATCAGTCCTCTCTAAGGATTATCTACAAGCCATTGAGAACAAATTTAAAGAATCAGAAAATGTTGAGATTGCTCAATATATGTCTCTCCTTACTTCTTACAAGTTTGAAGGTTGAGGCTCAATAAGGGATCACATCATAAGGATGACAAATGCTGTCGAGAAACTTACTTCCATGGATGTCAACATCAGAGAAAAACAACTTGTTTTCATGATACTGCAAGGCATTGCCACCCAAATTCAGTTAACTCAAGGTGTCCTACAATACACAAGAAAAGACTTGGACTGTGGATGGAACTCATTGCTTAATGTGTGCAAGAAGAGAACAGACAAAAGCAAGAGAAAGGCAAAGAATTCAAGACAATCAATTTTGTGCAAGCTGCCAAAGGGAAGAAGGAAGCAAACTTTGGTAAACCTTATAAATCTCTAAACTATGATAAGTCCGTGTTGCCTACTAAAAGTTCCAATTCCTCTAAATCTAACAAATTTAAGGTGAAAACAAAAAACATTGATAAAATTAGATGCCATCACTGCAAAACTAAGGGTCACTATAGAAAAGACTACAAAATATTCAAGGATTGGCTGAGATCTAAAGGAAGAACTGATGTCTATGTCTGTGAGGAGTCAAATCTTGTAGATATTCCCTTAAACTCTTGGTGGTTTGCTATTGGTGCATTTATGCATATCACTAATTGTCTACATGGTTTTAAAGAGCAAAAGAAAACAAGCAGTTTTTATGTTTTTGTAGGGGAGGGAACCAAGGTATCTGTGGAGTCAATAGGTACTGTTAAGTTGAAACTAGACACTGGTTTTACAATGCGGTTGAATAATGTGTTATATGTGCCTAAGATGAGGAGGAATTTGGTCTTTACATCAAAACTGGTTAAACAATGCTATGTTTTTATATGAGATGATGAATGTGTCAAATTTTTCAAGAAGGGTACACTGCAGGGAAAAGCATTTTTGACTGATCACCTTTGGAAATTACAATGCATTGTAGATTTTGAAAAACTGCATGTTTTAAACACAGCAACCAAATGGATGCACAATATTGATCAAACCTTCATGCTTTGGCATAAAAGATTAGGACACATTTCAAAAGAAAGAGTATTCCAGTTATCAAAACTAAACTTGATCCCTGCCATTGATACTAAAACTGATACTGAATGTGTTGATTGCATGAAAGGCAAGATGACAAATGTTAGAAAACTAGATGCTAAAAGAAGTCATGGCTTACTCGAAATCATACACACAGACATGTGTGGTCCTTTTCATGTGAAAATCATATGTGGGAATACTTATTTTGTGAACTTTATAGATGATTTCTTGAGATTTAGTTACATGTACCTTATTAGTGAGAAATCAGCAGTTCTTGAATGTTTCAAAGTCTTTAAAAATGAAGTTGAAAAACAGTTGAATGATGCGATTAAAATTGTTAGATCAGATAGAGGAGGGGAATATTTTAGTAGGCACACAGAGGCTGGGCAGCAAGAGGGTCCATTTGCCAAATTCCTTGAAATTCAATGGATTGTGGCACAATATACCACTTATGGTACCCTACAACAGAATGGAGTGGCAGAAAGGATAAATAGAACCCTTATGGAAATGGTGAGAAGTATGATTTCAAGGTCCAAGCTTCCCAGTTTTCTTTAGGGAGAGGCTTTAAAGACTGCAAATTATATCATCAATCGAGTACCATCTAAAGCTTTTCCAAAGACTCATTTTGAATTATGGAATGGAAGAAGACCTAGTTTCAATCACTTCCATGTCTAGGGTTGCAAAATAGAGGGAAGATTTTACAATCCAAATGAGAAGAAGTTAGATTCAAGAACATCTTCCTGTTTCTTAATCAGATACTCAGAGAAGTCCAAGGGTTTCAAATTCTATTGCCCACAAGCATACACAAGGATTCAAGAAACTCACAATGCTATCTTTCTGGAGGATGAAGATGTGTCAAACTTGACTCATGATGAATTCGAATTTGAAGAACTAAAACAGTCAGATGATTATTCTTCACAAATGAACTACAATCAAGTGCCTGTATTCCAAAAGTCTCAATTTACAAATATGGACCTAGATGAAAACATGGTAGATCCTGAAGAAGGAAACACTGAAAGTTCAAACATTGGTGATCAAGTAGGAGTTCAACTTCAACAGGAACAAGATCTCAATGATTAGTTATAGACAATTTGATTGATCAGCCACAGTTAAGGAAATCTAGCAGAGTAAAGAAACTTGTGATCTCAAATGACTATGTGTATCTTCAAGAGACAGAATTTGATTATGGTGATATTGATGACCATTTAACTTATCAACAAGCTATAAAGAGTCTCAAGCAGTTCCGTGACAGCAAGCAATTACAGAAGAACTTGATTCAATGTCTAAAAACAATGCCTGGTCTTTAGTGAAGTCATCTACTAGCATTAAACCAATTGGATGCAAATGGGTGTTTAAACCAAGAGAGATGCTGAGGGTAGAATAGAGAGATACAAGGCTCGATTAGTTGCAAAGGGATTCACACAAAGAGAGGGTGTCGATTACAATGACACTTTTTCACCTGTCTCTTCCAAAGATTCCATGAGAGTTATCATGGCATTAACAACTCATTTTGACCTATAATTGCACCAAATGGACGTGAAGACTGCATTCTTGAATGGTGAACTCGATGAGGAGATTTTTATGTTTCAATCTCCTGGATTTGTTGAAAGGGTAAAGAAGATATGGTCTGTAGACTGAATAAATCAGTCTATGGTTTGAAGTAGGCTTCAAGACAATGGTTTCTAAAATTTGATTAGGTAGTCACTTCACAAGGATTTGTAGAGAATAAGATGGATGAATGTATCTATCTTAAGCTCAAGGGATCAAATTTCATTTTTCTTGTCTTATATGTTGATGATATTTTGCTTGCAAGCTCGGATGTGCAATTATTGAAAGACACTAAAGATATGCTTAGTACAAACTTTGAAATGAAAGACCTTGGAGAAGTTCATTATGTTCTGGGAATCGAGATTTTGAGAGATAGAAGACAAAAGCTTCTTGGTTTATCTTAGAAGGGCTACATAGAAAGAGTACTTAACAGGTTCAACATGGAGAGTTGTAACAAGGCTGATGTACCAGTAAATAAAGGAGACAAGTTTTCCCGAGATCAATGTCCTAGGAATGAACTTGTGGCTAAAATAATGAAGATATGGTTCATTACTTGGTAGCCTTATGTATGCTAATATATGTACAAGACTTGACTTGGCTTTCATTGTTGGACTTTTGGGAAGATTTTAATCAAATCTAGGAGAAGCTCACTGGGTAGCAGCCAAGAAAGTGTTAAGGTATTTGCAAATGACTAAAGGGTTCATGCTAGTTTATGGACAGATTGATCATTTGGAATTGATTGGATTCACTGACTTAGACCTTGCTAGGGATATGGATGAGATGAAATCAATAGGGGGATATATTTTTAAGCTAAGTGGAGGTGCTGTGTCATGAAAGAGTGCTAAGCACACTATAGTGTCGACTTCGACTATGGAAGCTGAGTTTATATCCTGTTTTGAAGGAATGAAGCAAGTTATTTGGCTTAGAAATTTGATTGCTGATATGAGACTTGTTGATTCAGTTAAAAGTCCTGTTAAAATGTTCTGTGATAACAATGCTGCTGTCACGCCTCGATCTCAACATACGTCCAAGATCGACACGCGACGTCACCAAATACTCGTATATCTAACATACCTTGCCTCCTGGATATGAATAAAGCACCACTCAAGGTCCAAATTGCGTAGTAATTTCCATATATTTTATGGCTGCATCTAACCTTCTCGTTAGACTACTTACATACCCTCAACAGGGATCAAGCCATTCGTAGTTCGTCACTCACTACCCATCTATATTTACCATAGTACATTCAAGCCGAAAGATATAACATTCCTCAATCAATCATTAAAACTTGACAAGTATGGAAGTACTAGATTCAAGGCTACATAACAATCCAATATAACAATCAAGGTTTCCATTCCACCCATCATATAAGTCACTATGTTTTCAACATAATATCGCAATCTAATCATGTAACATATCAAGGATCAACCAAGCACAATATTTTTCTCTAGTCACATTCATTAACTAATCTAATCGTATTAATAGCAACTATATCCAACATCATTCCACAATCCTGTCAATTAATCAATTCATGAATCAAAGATGCAGGATTTTATCTTTTAACTATATTGATCAACCAATGAGATAACATACCATTTCACCAATTCAATTAGAGAACTCTGTATAATTCTCTACTTAGGTTATGAGTAATAACATGGTATATAAATTCACAAGGTCTATTGTGGGTAATTCCCATTCACTCGAATCTAGGGTTCTAAACTAATCTTATGGGAATGAGTGAAAGAAAGGATTCCGGACCACTCAACGGAATCCAACAACATCAGGTTCTAGACCCCTCAACGGAAACAAAATATCAAGTATAGAATCATGCTTTATGAAATCATAATCAAGTCGCTAAAAACTGCGAATGAGTCACCTAGACATCCAACGGCTTTTCTAATTCAAACCACAAGATTCCCAAAAACCATTGTTCATATGTACATTAAAAACTAGGCTAAAGGGACGCAGTTCGGCCGAAGCCTACATCTTGGAAGCTATCTCAATCCAACTCAATAAAACCCCGAGGTGGATACGATTCCGGACCATCACTCAACGAAATCGCAGAGTAGGAAGTATTCCGAACCATCTCTCAACAGAATCCGAGTGGATGCGATTCCGGACCATCACTCGATGGAATCATGGAAGGCCAACAACCATATATACAACGGCTCAAAGAAATGAGACAAACACAAGTTACTTAATTTACAAAAGCTCAACCAAGGGAAATAAGGCACAAATACTAAATTTAGAACGAATCAACGAAGCGGGAGATGAAACCATATCGAAGCAACAAATCCCTATCACCACGGGTTAATGGTCTACCACTAGTCCTCACATTTCATCACAACATGTCAATCAAACCAATAGAACCATATTTCAATATATACATGTCAAATCTCATTTCAAACACTTAAATCATTGGCTAAACATTAAAAATAACAATTCAATAGAAAACATATTTATAAGACCAAGTCATATCCACATAGGATAACAATTATGAAAACAGGGTAATCACCAATATCACATATATTAAAGTCACTCACATGAGGTCCACACTAACGCACTCTAGCATGGAATTCAAGGCATCAAGCTCTATCACCGCCAAAAACAAAGCACAAGTCCACATTTAGATTTCTCTCAATAAATTCATGATAGGATTAAAAGCACACCACAAAGTAGCACACAAATGCCCTATTGATTTTCCTTATTAACACTAAGATTTGTCAATTGTAGCACATGAAAATAAGGGTCTTTCTCGCAGAAGATTGTTTTATCTAACTACTTAAAATGTCACAAAAACTGGTTGCTGTCCCTACTGACCAGCCACCGAAAAATAATTATTAGACTGACTTACACTAATCTAAAGTCTACGAAATTTTATTTGAAGACACTAGACACACAGAGTTACACTTCTACAAATTTTTGGGATTTTTGGATTAGATTTGATATTTAAATTAAATCAAACAAAAACATGACATAAACATATTTTAAGTAGTTCACATATTAAGAAAAACGAGTTAGGGGAATTGCTATCCACCACCAAATAATCATGCAAACATGTTATGTTTCATTCAAATTCCTTTTATTTCCGGATGAAGATGCTCAAGTTGGCTCAATGTTAGAACTCAACCTATTACTCTTTCTTAGGTAGTATGTTAAGAGAATGGCGTTTTCAACGTAACTTAGTCCCTAGCATGCAATCTAGAATGGCGTGTTCATAGATTTAACAAGTAGGAATCATTAAGAACGAAAAGAGTTTGAGTCATCACAAGGCATCGTAAGTACTGGCGTTGTCTTACTTATCCTAGAAATTGGTTCACATGTTAATCGTAATTAACAAGTACTACTTTAGAACATATGTAGGTCCTCATTCAACAAGGGCAGGCACACACATATTCATAGTGTTAGAATCCTAGATATGCTTACTACGTATGCATCCATAGAAAACAAATAAAGAATTCATCAATGAGACAAGTAGTGAACTAGTTTTCATCCATTCATAAAAGTAATTCAAACGAAATGTCATAACAAACTTGCAATCATATTTGGGGCTTCAAAACAGCCCCTAACTACTAAAAAATTAGTTACACACAATCCTTAAATAAAAACAAAAGATAGACATGAGTTTGAGAAGATAGAACCGAAAGAAATCGACTAAGGCCTCCTCCCTCTCCTCCTTCCTTCCCCAATGCTGCTTTTAAACCAATTCTTGTTGCATCATTTTCTTCTCCTTAACTCACCCACTAATAGCCATTTAGTGATGACAATAAGTGAAAGGAAATGTGGTAAAACAATTGTAACACTTTAGGTAGCCTTTATGCCAATTACTCCCACTTAATCCTCATCTTTAATTCCATTTCATCTGATATTTGAATAGGTGTCAGCTGACTTGTTCTTGGCTGCTAGATTTATTGGGTTTATTGCTTCCATTGCAGTTACAAACTGCTCAGCGTCTTGGAAACCTTTCAGTGTTAAAACGGCCATAACTTCTTCTAGAAAAATGATATTAACAATCCGCGAAATGCTCCAGAAAATAGACATCTGTAGCTTTCCAAGCATATAAGGCTTCTTTCTCTAATTGATTCTGAGCTGTTCGCAACTTGCTTCCAAAGTCGGCTGATCTGCACAGGCAGTTTTGACGAATTTGTTACTAAAAATCCTACTTATGCTATTTTTCTTTTATTTGCTTGACCAATCCCACAAAACACAAAAACAAAGTAAATAGCTCAAAAATATAAGGAACTAACTAAGAAAAGACAAGTGAATTTGATGTAATATATATATATAAACATGAGCTTATCAATTCACATACCCAAAACTCTCATAAGTCTCCCACAACGACATTTAATGAGAATCAAACCGTCGATCAAAGGTATGGTCCATGATCTTACATCACTTGCTCCATAAGATCCAACCACTAGATTTTCACTAGTAAGTTCCTAAGGTCCAACAACCGATAACTGGGGTGCTCATAAAATTGTACGACAATCCAACGATCGGATTGTCGTCAATTGTGCAAACAAGTGGTGGTCCAATTTGATCACCACACCAAACAATTGAATTTCGGGAAACCGAGCTAGACATAGGTTCATAGGGTCACTAGAAGGTATTTGGTACTTAGACAACACTCATGGACGGTCCCATGCACTGCCACACACGATGCTAGTCATGGTGAAGGTTTTGAAAACCCAAATTTTCAACATTAACTAGATGAGCTCAAATTTACGTGGTAACTAGAGCTCAACAAGGGAAACATTAATCACAACTAGACCAACGACAAATTCTAACCGGAAACCATCCAAATTCATCGGGGAAAATCGAGTTTCTAGGGTTCTAACACCCAACTCTAAAACAAATACTAAAGCACAAACCAAGCATACCAACTTGAATATTATGAAGAGTAGATGAAGTTTCATACCTCACTCGAAGGAAATGATTGCTGGAATCACCGGAAAAATGATAAAACCGTCGGAAAACCCACGGAACTTTGTTGCCTCGAACTGGAAAAATGGATAAGAAAATGGAAAATCTAACACTACAGAGATATAGGGCTTGTCAAGAGCTTTCCATGGACACCAAGATCACCCAAAACGAAGCTCGGATGAAGGAGATACAAGCGGGTCAAGTTTGTGGGTTAAAGGTCGAAAACGCCCCCAAAACGGGTCAAAACCAGACCCCTCCTTCCTTTTTCTGAAAACTTTTCTTTTTCTAATTGGTCCCTCACTCTTTTATTAAGCTCACTTAACCTTTAACCCATATGTGGGAATTAAATAGTTCTCACAATCTATAGTTCACAACTTCAAACGTCTGTAACTATACCGTTATAACTTGGATTCGCAAACGGTTTTCTCCTATGCATTCATGGCTTCGAGACCTATTCGAAAACATTACTTGTGACCTCAAAAGGTCAACGAATTTTAAATAATTATTTTCCAAACTTCACTCGTCGTAATTAGTTTAATTAAAATCTAAATCCAAACAATTTAAAATAAATTCTCGAGAAATAATATAAAATCTCAATAGTACAAATACGTAGATTATAACAGTAAAATCCGGGAACGGAATTTCACAGTTGCTATGCTTTTCTCAAAGAATAACAAAAGGACTTTCGCCTCAAGGTTGATGGATGTGAAATTTCTCAAAGTCAAAGAAATCGTCAAGAAAAGGGAGATTGATATTCAGTATATGTCTATTGGTGTAATGATTGCAAATCATCTTACGAAAGCTTTGCCAAATAATGTGTTTAAAGAACATGTTACATAGATGGGGGTCTTGGAATCTTTTGACAAGTGGGAGTGAATTACTTCAAAATTGGAAGACCCTAGTGATGATTCATTAGTAAGCAGAGGCTTTAAGGCAGCATGTCTTCACAGTTAGGTAGTTTCATTATTGAAATTGAAGTGTTTGTTTAGCTAGTTTTATCACCTTATTTTTGGTTTTCAATAATGTTCAATTCTTCCAGTTCTGTGATGAATTGTTCCAGAAAACAAGTTTGTTTAATGATATTGAAAGTTTGCTAGTGAAACGATTTTTGTGGTTTTACTGAGGCATACTTGTTACTGCTATTTTTATATTGTTTTGATTGATAAAATTGGTCACTAACTGAGGTCTTAACGTTCTTGAGTTAAGAATTGGTTTGTATGAGTGGGAGTAGTGCACTCCATGCTCCTGTGTTTTGGTTCACATAAGTGTTGAATGCAGATCGGATATGTGGTGATTGATGAATCATTTTTGTAATGTATAGATCAGATTCTTGAGTCCCGTATTTTGAAATGCATGGCTATGATGTATGTGAATAAGTTTTTAATTAAGGCTTGGTGATCACTTCTGTAAATCTTAAGAAACTGGTTGTTTGTGTTTCATATTCAAGTGGGATAACGTAAGATTAAGAGTATGAAACATATACTAGGACCGGTTATAGTGCTTGAGATTGATATGGAAAAGTCTTGATTAAAAGCTGTTTTGGTTATCCTCGTTGTTTTAGGATAACAGAATTGAATATAGCCTAATTCTTTTGGGAGTAGGATTCAGAACTGGAGTTATATTTGGACTCATAAATTCTCATGGTTTGTATAGTTTGAATCCTAGACTCATTTTGATAGGGAATAGTCGAAGGAGTGCTATATATAGTTCAAATCACTGCTCTTGTAGAACACAGTTCATTTAGCTCAAGACCTATTGATTGGAAGAGCTATTGGTTTTGTAAAAGAGGAGAAGGTTTTGAACACAAAAGCTGCAATGGCTTCATCATCAGGTCCGAGTTCTGCAGGTGAGTTTTCTAGGTCCCTTGTTCTTGTGTTTGGTTTGTTCTTTGTTTTGTACAAGTTGCGATTCAATTGGATGAACCTGTTTTCTTGGATGTAAGTTTATCAAACTTGGTCTTACAGGACCATCCACAAAACACACGAGGTTCTGACTCTTTAGTAAAGAAACAGTTTGGGACAACCAAATAGGGTAATTATTGGAATTGAGCTTGACTGTGATAACGTGAGAGACGTATGGGAAGAACAGACGGGTCGACAGAAGCAGTGGTGGAAGAGTTTGGCCATCGGACAAACGAAATGGTTCCGGTTAAAAGAGAAAGGACTGAGGAACATCAATCACAAGGCTCTGATGGCCGGAAAAAACTTCGGTAGAACTTAACTTGCCACAAAACTATGCAGAGAAGGCGATAATCTGGAGGCAGTTTGTGTTATCCTTAATAACATCACATACAGAGATTAATGCGTGACATTATCACAGTAATAAGTAACATCACATAAGACCGTGTATGTAGCCGATACAGATACGTATATAGTCTTGCACTCGGAGAAAAAGTCTGGCGACTAATTCAGTACTTTTGATCCAAGATGTGGTTCGAATTCGGGTAGTTTATCTCGGCCGTCGTAAATTCCCATATTCGAAACCAGCTCGATCCAGATCGTGATTAGCCCCTATATTTACTTGTTTCATGACCTGTGTCCAGCCCGAAACATAACGATGCCTGCCAAGAGTACTATTGACAGTTCCCTAATTGAACGTTATTTTGTTTAGTCTGTGTTTATGAAACGTATGTGTAAAAATTGAACCATTTATGTCATTAATAATGTGTCGATGCCAACATAATATAATGACAATGTTATCGATGTATTTTCAATAATATCAACCCAATATCAGTGCACATCCGATCTTTAACACTGGCAGACAGGAAATTTCTGTAATTTGTTACTAGAGAAGTAGAGATCATTTCTGTATCTACTGTCATGTGCATATTGTTGAAAATTGTTCCATCATCAGTTTTATCAACTCTACAGAAGCAAATGAAACAAATCAAACTGAAATTACAGGCCGAAACAAAACTTACAACGTTATACGCGATCATAAATGAAAGAACAAGATGCGACGTTATTCCGTTAATAGATCAAGAACGATATTCTCTTATTAACTGTCATCAGAATCTGAACATACGACCCAGAAAGTTCAACATACACGATTCCAAAAACCGGAAAGCTTCCAATTACATTTAACATTCTTCGAAATTCTGGGACTAAGCTCTTTGCTCAACATATGACCCAGAAAGTCCAGAAGTTCCCAGAACAGTGATCTGCAATCAGAATACAAAATCGTATGAGAAGTGTACAAATAGATTCGCATTGCTTTGCACACTGCATGTGAATGTGCCACATAGGAGTTCCGACACTGCGGGATAATAATAAACCATGTACCACAAATGCCGAAATGAAAAGCTTCATGCCAAAGCATCGTTTATGTTGAAAGACCCCCTTTCCAGTTCCCACGGGAAGAGAGATCGAAAATAAGGGACTGAGGATCGTTACCAGACTTAAAATATATACCTCAAACACGTCAATTTTGATGTTCTACTCTCCTAACTCCCAAGTGAGCTAAATAACTAAGATAATTTTCCTTCAATGCTGCTCATACGGATAAGAAAAGTACCAGATAACTGCACCTATGATTTGATATGGCTTTCTCAAAAGGTAATACAACAACAACAACAAAGCCTTTTCCCACTAAGTGGGGTCGGCTTCTCAAAAGGTAATACTAACCGAAAATCTTATCTAGCTATAACTTTTATCATCTTTATATAAATACCTTTCCCCACTCAGAACCGATTCCGCTGCATCTCATCTTCAAGTATATCAGCTTAGTTCCCAACTCTGTCTCAACCTTCTTCCGCAAATAGGTCTCCTCAGGCCCAAATGCATCCAAATAAGTAATGTAGCGATCGTAAATGGTCTTCAGTGCATTCACGTACTCATCTGACAAGGGCTTGACATTCTACAGACAATACGAAAACACAAAAATCAAAAGAATTGCAGAGCCAGGCGACAGTGAAACCACAAAGTCCCTAATGATTATAGTACCTCTCCGCTCGCACCAATGCTGTCATCAAGTTCCATCTTTAAATTAGTAATCATCCCGCCGAACTCCTCAACAGCCTCCGCTGCCCGGAAAACATTAGTAACAACCTCTTTGCCAGTCTGGTCATCAGTATTCTCAGACAATGCCGCCTTCGCATCATGGATGACGATCTCGGGCAAGTGATCCCAACTTGCAGCCAGTAAATCCTTGAAAACATTGAGCAGCGCAGGGTCTTTAATGGCAGGCAAATGACTCACATCATCACTATAAAATTTCCTACTTCCCAACCCCCTTGAAAACGGGAACTTGCAATCATCTGCGGATTCGCAACATACCCACATGGAATTTCAGCAGAAAATAAAAGAAAAAAAAAACCCAAATCATTTTACATCACAAGAAGCTCAAACATGCAGTTTTTAATACAGAAAATCAGATTGCAACAATAACCCATTTCAAATTTGCATCATATCTATCAAAATTTTCATTGAAACCAGATTGAAGTCGAACGGAGAAGGAGGGAGTTACCGGAAGAGAAGTCCTTGGCGATTGGGGATGAAAAATTGAATAGGGCTCGAGCAGCAGCGGCGGAAGAGTGGATGGATTGGGAGTTGCGTAGGAGCTTCTGGTTGGCGGCGGCTAGTCGATAAGATCTGCAGGACAGTGAGCGGTAGAGCGATCTCAGAGCGATCATCTTCTCCATTGTTACGGAGCTTTACCAGAAAATCAATGGGGAAGGAAGACTGGAAGAGCAGAGACAGAGACGGGACACTGAAATGCGAAAAGGTGATACCTTTGACAACAACAGTTAGCATCCCACGTGGAATCCACCTTTGAGCTTTTGTGTTGGGCTGGACCTTAATGTATTGGGCTTTGGATACCCAAATTTGGGAGAGTGCAAAATTACGGTTGTATTGGTTGCCAATAAATATATCTCGAAATTTAAATGAACAAGACTTGACTATTAAAGAATCAGCAGCCCCTCCTACTGAGAGCCAATCACGGCTAGACATGTGTCCAAGTTGTGATTTTTTTAATCACGACTTGAACACATACCGTGCCGTGGTAAGTTTTTAGTAGGATGAGCTGTTGATTCTTTTAGCAGCGAAGTTAAATCCAATTTAAATTCATGAGAAAAGATATTGACACTGTGATGATGCTCATTGTGAATAAAGTGTGGTGAGAAATGTATTTACGAATTTGGGGTGAGCAGTGGGTCGAGCAAGACTGCTTTAGTCCATCCATATTTAGTTTGCTTGATAGCTCCTTTCTGGTTCAGCTCATTCGGGCAATTTCTTTTGGTCCGTCACCGAGTTGAGTTTGTCGAAGCATGTAAAAATCCAACATAAGAAACACAAAATAAAATACAATGTATAATGTGTTGTCAACTATTTATAGTATCGAGGTTGGTTTCACGACCAATAAACATTTTTAACATTATTGATTTGTTATAAAATGTTTTATTTGTTCCAGAATCACTTCCAAACAAATTCTAAGCTAGAAAAAAATACCGATACAAGAATAAAATCAAATGGTGTTCTCACTCTTGCCATATTATTTGAGGGCTCGTTTGGATGTACTTTCAAAATGATTAAAAGCGCTTTTAGAGAAAATATTTTTGAGTTCCAAAAGCACTTGAAATGTTTTCTTGCAAGAGAGGAACTGGTGCTTCTTGCAAGAAATATTTTTGAGTTCCAAAAGCACTTCAAATAAGCACTTTAAGTGTTTTTTTCAGGATTTGCTTACATTTTTACCAATGATTGATTTCAAAAACATTTTCACCAAGAACGCTTTCAGTCATTTTGAAAGTACATCCAAACGAGTTCTGAATTAGTACTTTAAAATAATCTAAACTACATATTAATAAAACCTCTTTGTTAACCAAAAGAAGGTGAAAATATATTTTTATTTTATATCACAACAAAAAAAATTAAGAACAATAACTTAATTTCATAACCAAAATTTTGTTTTTTTTAAACCTCACCTAAATGTGATTTTATCATCTCTATTTTTTTTTAATTATAAAAAAATAAAACCTCTCGCCCTCTTTCCTCACTCTCACATCCTCTCTCACTCTCTTCTCCTCTCCTTCAATTTTAAAAACAAAAGTAAAAAAAATTCACACATTTCGTGTGCAGGCGTATACTAGTTAAATAAAAAAAAATGGTAACGTGATTGGAATGCTTGAAATTTCAAAGTGTTAAAAGTCAAAATTGTCGGACATTTTTATATATCCAGCATTACCCACGTAATTCAAATACACATTTTTCAAGCCAATTTTTTCTTCATCTTGCAAATCAAATCAAAATATTGGACCTTGCTTTGTCACATTTTCATGACGTTTTTTATTATTTTTTTTTTTTCTTTTGTTTATTTTAATTTCGAAATTTGACCGCTTATAGAAAATTAATTGATATCCAATCAAGAATGTAGGTGCCTTGGTGGTGGAGGTTGTTTCTCATAGTATAATTGTTCATAAGATGCTAAGAAAAACTCCAACTGGTTTTATTTATTTTTATTTCTTTCTGGCACGGGCTTGGGGATTTTATTTATTTATTATTATTTTTTTGGTGATTTTGTAGTTAATGGCATTGGCTGGAACTTTCTTTGTAAGTCTAATTTCTTAATATTTTGTTATAAGTACTGATATGCTCACCCACTTCTTATCAAAAGTTTTATCCATAAGTTAACTCTTTGATAAAATGACATAAAGATGTTCAATGCAGATGTTAAAAAATAAATGTCAAATATAATTTGACGGCTAATGTGACAATGTGATTTGCTCTTTCTTCATACCTTTAAATTTGATTGCAAATTTGATTGCATGCCACTTAAGATTCAACATCTCATTTGAAGATGGTCTAAGGATCTAGAAGTTGTCCAAAGTGTAAAGCTTTGGTTTTTGCTATTCCAACGGACTGCTCTTTCTCTGACTCCTTTTCTTCCTATTCTCCCTCAAAGTATCGTCCTTTTTTTTTTCTTCATTCGATTTGTTTTTTCCGTATAAAAAAAATTATGTTTGTTGTTCACCCAGTTTGTTAATTTTGGGATTTTTCGTTAATCCATGAACAAGATCTGTATAGACACATAGACCCATGGATCCATACATCTCGATCGGAAAAGAATCAATATCAAAGAAAGAATCGGAATTGATCGATATTTTTCTCAAAAAAAAATATGAAAAAGAAACGAATGATGAAACATAAATCATGTATCAACTAAGCCCTCTCAAGGACTTGTTCAGGGCGCCCAACACATTAGAAACTCATTGCCCATGGATAAAGAAAAAAAATTACTATAATAGTGGATTCGGAATTTGATTAATTTTTTAACTTAGGTGCTATCCGATAAAAAAAGTCCTTTCATAACGCTAGCATTCCTAACGCTTCTCTTATCCGACATTACTACCATTACCTGTCGAATTTTACTTAATATCTGACAATAATTTATTTTTCTTGTTGTTTTTAAGAACGCCACTAATGGGTAGTTACATAGTCGTGCAATCCGTGTTTGCACTACCACCCTTCTTCAACACGACTTCTTCTCCCTCCTCTTCCTCGTTAATTCCACCTTCTCCTCATGAATCAATGAATTCCTTGCGAATCAATTTGAATACTTAAAGGCAATTAAGGTAGGGCTTCAATTCCCACCTACACATTTGCACCAAATCGCGCTACCGTGGTCACATCCAAAAAGCGGCTGCGAGTGTCAAGTTACGGTGGTTGAGCGTCGTGAGATTGAGAACCGCCGTGAGACGAAGAATCATACCGGAGAGGGAGGTGAGCAAGAAGATGCGTTGGTTTTAAGTTATCATTCTTTTGCAATAAACAAAAGTGTTTTGTCTGGTTATTACAAGTTGCTGGTAAATTAGTAACCACAAGAACGTCTACATACATTATACACGTTTGTTTAGTGAGTAGAGACAACATTTTTATATAAAGTATTTGCTTAAATGAGGGATAAAGGTGTGACTTAATTGTACTTATCACATCGTATGACTTAACTCAATCCTTCCACCTTTAACATCATTTCTACTCCGATTTCAGATAATTTAGTAAACAACTTTAACATAAATCTAATTCTGATTACTCCACCGTCCAATTATTCCTCAATTCAATTCCTCATAACTACAATTGCCCTCATTCTGATTATAAATTAGTAAACGAGCCATTAGAGTAGAACATCGTGTGACTTAATTATAATTAATTAGTACCTCGTATGGCTTAAAGGTGTCAAGTCCCCTATTAATTTTTTTTAATAAAAAGAAGTTTAATAAATTGGGTATATATCAATGTTTTATATTTTATATTAAGAGTTGCTTCTCTAAAAATCACTTATAAACACTTAAAGTTGTTATGCTAGAAGTGCTTTAATTTGAAACAAGCTTACATTTATATTTAAAATTTGATGTGCTTGCTTTCTAAAAGCACGTTGAAGTGCTTTATAAACAAGCACATAACAAGTGTTTTATGCAATAATCTTCAAAATTGTTTATACAACCAAGAAGAATTGTTTGTCCAAAATCACTAAACTAGGATACACACATAATATGATATTGCCGTAAACAACTAGCCAAATTATTCTTCCTTATTTTTCTGTTGGGCGCAAAAAATCTTCTACCTTTAAAATACTAGAGTTGTGTAGGCATGTGTATGGTACAACCATATACAATTCCATTCCCTCACTCACACTCTTCTCATCTCCCTCCATAAAATGCATGTCAAATCTTGTCACTATAATTCAAGTCGTTCTCCAACGTCCAAAGCCTCTCTCTCTCTCCCTCTATAATTCAGGTCATTCTCCAACGTCCAAAGCCTCTCTCTCTCTCTCCCTCTCCCTCTCTCCTCCTTGTTTCTCTTCCATACAAATGGCTGCAACCACCTCACCGGAAGTGTTACTTGACGTCCTTCCATACCTCCGAGTCCTCAAAGATGGCACAATCGACAGACTCGCCGGAACCCAAGTCGCTCCTCCCGGCCTCGATCCACAAACCGGAGTTTTATCCAAAGACATCGTCATCTTCCCCAAGACTGGCGTGTCTGCCCGACTTTACCGACCCAGCACCGCCAAACCCGGCCATAAACTTCCCCTCATCATATACTTCCACGGTGGAGCCTTCTGCATAGCTTCCGCTGGCGAGCCGCTTTACCACACCAGCCTCAACAACCTTGTTGTGGAAGCCAACGCCATAGGGGTTTCAGTAAACTACAGATTAGCACCTGAGCACCCGCTCCCCACCGCTTACGAAGACTGCTGGGCCGCCCTTAACTGGGTTTTCAACGGTGGCACAGGTCGTGATTCATGGGTCAAGGACCACGTCGATTTCGAGCGCGTGTTTTTGGTCGGAGACAGCGCAGGGGCTAACATTGCACACCACTTGGCCTTACGGATCAAGCCCTCCGATCCGGATCCGAAATTGAAGATAGCCGGGATTGGTATGATCAATCCATACTTTTGGGGGAAGGAGCCAATTGGTGGGGAGGTGGGGGATTTCGTGAGGAAGTCCATGGTGGACACGTGGTGGAATTTCGTTTGCCCGTCGGAGGAAGGCTGCGACGACCCGCTTATCAACCCGTTTGTGGGCGGATCGCCGGGGTTGGAGGGGTTGGCTTGTGACAAAATACTTGTTTTGGTGGCAGGAAAAGATATATTGAGGGATAGAGGGATGCTTTACTATGATGAGTTGGTGAAGAGCAAATGGGGAGGGAGGAAGGAGTTGATTGAAACACAAGGGGAGGATCATGTTTTTCATATCTTTAATCCCAATTGTGACAAGGCCAAGATCTTGATTAGGAATTTGGGTAAGTTCATTAATCAAGATTAGTGGAGAATTTGTTTTAGTTTGTGTTTGTGGAAAATGTTGTTATGTGGGAAAATGACAAGTGAGGGGCCATTTTCAATGGTGGCATTCCTTTGTCAATGTTTGAAACTTCTTCTTGTTGTTTTTATTTTATTTGTAACGTGATTTACCTTGTTGATATATGATATGAAATAAAGAAAAGCTATTTTCAATAGGATTATACTAGTTTGATCTATGAATTGGGTGTGGGGCAACATAATAATTGGGAGGGGAGAAACGAAAACGGGATCTCATCAGAAGGGGAGATCCAACAAGAAATCTCAAGTATAGAGGTGAATGCTCGTACTATTGTTGAGATACAAACTTTTTTGCGATACAGAATAATCCATGAATGAAGTCCAAATCAAACTTAAGCTATAAGCATCTCCCATGGTGTAGGCAATCAAAATAGGTAAAATTGTACTATAAAGGCTGTGGCATGTCGCATACTTAATTGCCTCATGAACAAGTTTGTCGCTCCAATAGACTAGGCAAACCAAGTAGGCAAAATGATACTTTATTATTTTCTTTGGATAATACTTGGGGGATCCACATATGCCAATTTGTAAATAACGTATCTTGACTAAATAAATCAACAATCAAAACTGTTCAATTTGTTGATACGAAGATCACTCCTACAAAAATTCATTTGAATCGAATATAATTATCATTCAATGTATCAAATAAATGGATGGTTTACCATGAATATGTTAATTAGTACTTATACCATCGATTTGTGCTATATATTTGAATGATAAAATGATCTCTGATTGAAATGATTATTTGTAAGAATGATCTTAAATGAAGATTAAGAAATTAAATTGCTTCGTTCGTTGATTTTATTTGATTAAGATAAATTATTCGCAAATGGAAAGATATGTGTATCCCCACATGGAGGGATGGAAGTATTATCTTTTTTTTTTTTCATATTTAACCTTTACTTTTATCTTTTATTTTTATCATCTTCCTCCACATAAA
Organism: Malus domestica; assembly: GCF_042453785.1. Classification (NCBI taxonomy): domain Eukaryota; kingdom Viridiplantae; phylum Streptophyta; class Magnoliopsida; order Rosales; family Rosaceae; genus Malus; species Malus domestica. The sequence continues at coordinate 8,260,851 of NC_091668.1, forward strand.
ATGATTAGTATAGAAGGATATATAGAGTCCAATTTGCCTACACATGTGAAAGGAGGCAATGTTATCTATATTGGGGGAGTAGGCCAAATTTGCCTACCCAATTAACTGTACCATTGGAGCATGGCATAATTTTGACTAATTGGCTTATCGATGTGAAAAAAAGATGCGGTGTGGAATGCAGATAGTTTAAAATACGTTTATTTGGGATGGCTGTGTGCAAGGGGAGCGGCTTATTGAAAATAAGTTGGAAATTTTAGAAAAATAATCAAAATTTAGATCCTAAATAGAATTATAGCCATCATTTTAAATTTATAATAATTATAACCAAAAGTTAATATAAAAGTATTAATATAATCATCAATGACTAAGGTCCTTCACAATCATGTCCATGCCCTCCTCTTCCTGCTCCATAGCTGTCACAACCTTACTCCCACCACCTCGTTGCAGTGCTTCAAGTGGCTTTTCAAATCCGCCACCCCTGAGAAGCTTCTCTTGCTGCACCGGCTGGACCAGTACATAAAGATCGAAGCTTTAGTTTCAGTAGCTAATCAGTTGACTTACTTTTGATATCGAAACGGCCCCCAAATGGATAATCTGCTGTAATAATCAATACCCACAACTTATTTTTCTTCGAAGTTTGATATGTGTGCTTAATTTTATGTATTAACATTTGAGTTTCTTGTTTGCTTTCTTTATTTTCTTATAGGTTTGGTTTGAATTGTGCATATTGGCGTGCCGGGTTTGTTAGTTTTAAGTAAATTTCTTGTCTTTGACCTTGCAAAGGCGGAGTCTTTAACTGATATTTGCAATTATTTCGACCCAGTGCCATGAGTGAATCATCTTTGATAGACTCAACGAAGCTCTCCGACGGAGTAGGAAAAGGTTGAATCGAGAAAGGAAACTGAATTGATTGAACAAATGCCAAAACCTATTCGTAAAAAACATATGTATGCAAGGGTATTTTAGAACTTTTGCTTGAATTTTTGGTTAAATTTATAAGAATTCTAAAAAGCAGACTAAAAATCATTTGTGCTACAAAATATGGCTAATTTTCCAAAATCATTTGTGCTACAAAATATGGCTAATTTTCCAATTTTCCCAAATAAGTTCACTATCACCGTGATATTCAGATCCATAACATAATACCACGAGTTTGAAATTGACCCGTACTATTGTTTCATTGAAACGGGACGCCACTATGACAGTGAAGCTGTTTGATGTAGTAAGAGGTGATGTGTTTCACAAACATGGTAAACGGTTTTAACTGAAAGTAGAAAATTCTCCAAGTAGAACAGACCACATCTGGATGCAGCAAGTTTCATGAAACTAGTCTTACATACGCCCATTGTTCAAAGGATGAAAACTACTAAATGCTCTTCTGACAGAGTGACGAAGGTTTTGCAATCGCAACTCCCTAGAACACGACAGTGTCGAGCATTGTTCCCAGGGTCTGAACGATGTTGGAGGACATAAGGTTGGAGACGTGTTCTTCGAGGTGCTTCTTGGCATCCTGCCTTCCTACGTTGGCGATTGCAAGCTTCTCGGGTGGTAATTCATCCTCCTCTTGCACTGCTTTGTTGTATTTGACAGCCAAGTTCTTCATCTCCTGTAAAAGCCAAATAAAAAAGACAACAATGACTTCGGGCAATAAAATATTAGCCAACCTCTAATCAATCCAATGCAGCTCACACTTTGAACTTCCGGAACAAAACATTCCAAAAGTTCCTCTAGCAAGAGAGGATAGAACCTATGGTCCAAAGGGGCATAACCTAGAACCTTTTCGAAAATACAGATTCTTATAGTTTTTTATTTTTTGTGAGGATATGGACCTCTAACCAGGCACACAACACTGAGACCGACCTTTACTGGTTTTTTCTTAAACTACAATCATAGATTTTTTGACAGTTAAAGAAGTATGTTGGCCTGCCCAGCAGACAAAACCAGCTTTCATGGTTTAAAACTTGCGTAAACTATTCCTATGAATATTCTTTTCTACCACATGAAAGTTGTTATGACAGATTATCAGGTGTATGGTGGCCCTAAATTGCTTTCCTTATCATCCACTGCCTAACCATTATCAACGGATAACCTCATAATGATCAAGAAAGCAAAGTGCACTAACTAACATACTAACTTGGTTCCATATAAGTACTAAATATCACTATCATTTACTTCAGTAATAGACGCCAAAATCAACATAAAAAATTAAAGTTCCCAAACCACCACTCTTAAGGTTCACAAAATCCATTCTTACCTCAACAGTTTGCTCATTTGTCTTCGAATGATTATCAAAGCGTCTAAGTGTCAACCCATCTGTCCATTTCTTCTTGTGGAGGTTAAGCAGCATTTTCTCCTCAAGCTCATTCTTCCTGTAATTAATAGCTATTGAGTAATAATGGCGGTTCAACCCGTGGATCAATGCCTGAAGAGGAAATTGCATAAGAATTCAAAAAGTGGTGATCACAAAGAATGGAGTTTAAAATTACTTGTTCAGGACTTACTTGAATGGATGGTTTATTAAGATGTCCAAGATTAGATGTTGTCTGCCGGGGTTCCTGGCCAAGCATCATTGTTTGTGGGTTAATAAGGCGGAAGGCGTCGATGACAACCTTTCCTTTCACACTCTGGATGGGATCAACCACCACAGCCACAGCACGTTGATTCAAAGCTTCAAAGCTCTGCATGAATAAAAGCACAAGAAAACAATGCATTTTGGTAAGTAGCAGCATGACAATTACTTGCCACAGCCCTAGGCCCCTCTTTCCGCCCACACCAACCAACAATCAAATTCTAATCAAGGGCATTGCCAGTAAAGGCATAACATCTCGTTGATGAAAAAAGGATCAAAGAATGTTGTACACAAACACATATGATCTTGAATTTTTTTGAGAAGAACACAAACACATATGATCTTGATCAACTATTAGGAATAGTCAGTGGCAACTCTCCTCCCTTCAAACGTAAAGATTCAGAATTGGGGGCCAAGGAGGAATACTAACAACAAAATAAGCAGACATTACAGAAACGATGCTACAAGGAAAAAGAGACCTGAAGACATCAACGTGCACTGATGTCCACAAATAAATATGACCATTTTACACTACGCAAAACTAATAATTGACAAAAGTACTATGCATGATTAGAAGTAATCTTAATATTTGGGGCCAAAGAGGAAGACTAACAACAAAATAAGCAAAATAAGCAGACATTACAGACACGATGCCACAAGGAAAAAGAGACCTGAAGACATCAACATGCACTGACGTCCACAAATAAATATGACATTTTACACTACGCAAAACTAATAATTGACAAAAGTACTATGCGTGGTTAGAAGTTTGTGGTATATCAACAAGAAAATGAACTTGAGCTCAGTGAAATATAAAGAATGAATAAAACCAACCTGCTGTGTATTAATGTCCACACCAGATAGCCAACAGCCAAATCCAGGATGCGAGTGGTACCACCCTACCACCATCTCTGGTCTGCATTGCCAGTCAGTAGAACACAAATTACAATAGGGAATCAACGTAAATATTATACAATTTAACAATGCAGGTGTTTATAAACTATTATAACTTATCATCAAGCTTCACTTTCCATTCATACTCACGAAAATCCACGCTGATCAAGATTCTCACAAAAGGGAAACGAAAAATTTAAAAACTAGAGCCACATCAGAAATCCGTGCACGAGCCCCTTATACAATCAAAGTCTCCAACTGAATCATACCGTTCTTATAAATTTAATGATTTTCAGAAAACAATCAATTGAATGTAATCTATGCACAAGACAGAAGAAGCAATGACATGTTTATCACCTAAAACTCCGAAAACACAACCCATAGAAATCATTTGCAACAAATACCCTAAATTTCATTAATCAAAGTGGAAGAGTAGATACCTTCCAGTCTGCTTCAGCATATCAAGCATGTTAGTCTGGAAAACATGGTCAACAGCTTCGACACTAACACCGGTACCACTCTGGGGCATCGCAAAGACATCGACAACTCGAACAGTGTACTCATCCACAAACTCACCGAGCATCAATCCCATCACTTCCATCGGAACTCCCGCCCTTCCTATTAATTATCAAATCCCAAAGCACGAGTAAAAAAAAAAAAGTTAACTACAAACAAGAACCCCAGAAACCCTAATTACGATCCCGAATGAATAATTTAGACATGATTTACTAACATAATAGCCTATTTAGGGTTTCGGAATCCAAAAATCAAATCCAATGTTCAGAAAACATCAAAACCCTAAACCCCAATTTCGAGATCGAAATTCAGGCTGATTCGAGAAGACGTAAAGTACCGGAAAATGGAAAGAGGAAGGAAAGAGCTTTACCGTGCTTAAGCATCTTAAGGAGGGCGAGGGAGGAGATGTAGACCTGCTCGGAGGAATCCAGGGTGGGGGAATCAGGAGGCGGGTGGCCCAAAGCTCCTCCGGCGCCGGCGAACATCCTCTGAAGCCTCTCCATGCCTGACATTCTCTTCGCTTTCACTGTGTTTGGTTTGGGGAGCTCTCTGCTTTTCTTTTCTAGCAAGACAGCTCTGCTCTCTTTTATAAATAAATATTCGAAAAAATCGTTTTTTTATATTAAAATTGGTTTAGTTTTATCTGATAGGCCGTTATTGGACTGGTCCAGTTAAATGATTTGGGCTGGTTATGACTGAAGTGGGCTGAACCTTTGATGACACACAGCCCAACCAAGGGGTGCCGTATCACATATAAGCCCAAACTAGAGAGACAAATATAGAGAACCGCTATTTCTTCTCCTTTTCAGTGTCACTATTGAACTATGTTGTGATTTTTTTTTTTAATAAATAATATTATCTATACTAAGGGAGTGAGAGAGTAGGTTAAGCCAAATAATGGCCTATCAGATAAAATTAAACAAAAGGATGCCAAATCACATTTAAGCCCAAACTAGAGAGACAACTATAGGGCACTACTATTTCATCTCCGATATGAGAATTTTTTCAGTGTCACTATTAAACTATGTTATGATTTTTTTTTAACAAACGATATTATCTACATTAAAAGAACGGGAGAGTGGGCTAAAACTTACAATGACTAGCAATAATGTGGTTCAAATACGCTTTTGAGGAGAATTGAACTAAGATCTCTCACTTACAAGTAAAAAGAAATACACTAGACCGTAATACTCAGTGACAACTATGTTGTGGTTTTAATAGTCTAGTTTAAGAACATGGGTCAAATATCTAACGATAAAAGAGCTGCCGTTGCAACCAACGGTTGTATTCATTTTTTCAAGTGTTTGAATATCAAGCACAGATTGTTGGACTCAGGAGAGAGTCATCACAACTAACCATGGAGCCAGAACCAACCGAGCCCAACTGTTATGAACTCGCTCTCCTGCATGCAGGAATGCTCTCCTAAGGTCTTTTTTTTTAGGGACATGTGAGGATCTTTTTTATTAGAGCCATAAGATTAATCTAACGGTATAAAAACTAATGAGTTTATATAATCCTTTTACACCTAAACAAAACCAAAACTCACCAAATTAAAAAATAGGTTTCACGCTCAAGAACCAACAACTACTACAAGTTGAACGAGAGCAGACTTCCTATTTCATAGGGTCCTTCGAAAATTCAAATTCTCTTTGAAATTACGAAAAGGTATTTCTTTTGGTTGTCTTGATTTTAATTTCCCCCAATTTCCCCCTCCCTGCTGTCGAGAAAAAGAGGAATCATGTTGATGTTTCCATATAAAGCTTCCCTTGATTTCTTTTTGCAAATCTTTTTCAACGTTTCTCAAATCTTTGTCCATTATTCTGAATTGTTGACTTGTAGGTACATTTGCACTACTTAGTGTTTCCATGTAAAGCTTCTTTGCTTTCGAAACTTTTTGGTGTGAAGGTAGTAGGTGTACCTTTGTATGTGTTCAAAGTACATGATTATGACACTCTTCAAAGTTACAAATAAACCACTTCTTCTCAGACTTGTCACGAGAAATATTTAACTTTGCCTTACAACCCACATGTGTTGATCCAATATTCCTTTCTTCCTTGGTTGATGTATTCTTCTTCGTTTTCTGATAAGTCTCATCCGGTTCACCTTCCTTTGAGCAAACAAATTGTTTCCAAGTGATTTTATTCGTTTCTTTTTTCTACTTACCTAAACCCATTCTGACACTAAATCCAACTTCTTGAGCATATTGATTGTAAAAATCATATGCTTCTGTTATTGATCCAAATTATTGGCTAACTATGGGATTACGTTCACCCACAACTTGTTTGAGGTGAGGTCCCTAGGAAGATTGTTCTTCCATCGTAAAGCAATATGTAATTAAAATTAAAAGTGAAGGAAAAAAAAATGGCGTTAAGGTTGAACCACCACCGGAAAGGCAAATGCAATAGAATTGTGCTCAATTAGGAGAGCATTCCTGGGTTACTATGAAACCCATTTAAAAGAAATCTGAAGGAAATAATTCATTGATGCGTTTTAAGAGTTTGATTGGTCAGTTTATGATACGTTTGATGCAAGTTTTTTAGTTTTTTTTTTATTCAACTTTTCGGGATTAAGAGATGTTAGTTATGGTACTGTTCTTGAGGTTAATTGGTTTTCTGACCATGTGCAATTTCCAATCATATCAGTGATCAACTCCATTGTACTAAATAACATCAACATGATTCCTCTTTTTCTCGACAGCAAGGAGGGGAAAATTGGAAGAAACTAAAATCAATATAACCACAAAAGAAATACCTTTTTGTAACTTCAAAGAGAATTTGAATTTTCAGAGGACCCTATGAAATTAGAAGTCTACTCTCCTTCAACCTACAACAGTCAAAGAGAATTTGAATTTTCAGAGGACCCTATGAAATTAGAAGTCTACTCTCCTTCAACCTACAGCAGTCGTTGGTTCTTGAGCGTGAAACGTATTTTTTAATTTTGGTGTGTTTTGGTTTTGTGCAAAGGGTGTTGTGCGGAAGCGTCAAATATGAAACCAATAAGTTACAACTGAAAAATATGATAAGACAAATAATCCAAAATGTCACAAGGATTTATACTGGTTCGGCGTAAGCCTACGTCCAGTTCAGAGACGGCGAGGAAATTCCACTAATATCAAAATGGAAATTACAAATAGAGTTGAACTCTCAAACCCAATATCCCATATACACCCAATAGCTCTCACTCATACAAAGAACAAATGGAGAAGAAGAAACACATATCAAATTCTTCTCTCCCAAAAGCCACAAAATGTAGCACAATATCTTAGAATGAATGATGGCACAAATGGAGGATAGAAAACAGCAACCCACCTCTTCTTCTCTCTGATCTGCCGTTCCCAACCCCTAAAACCAAAGGCATAACCAAATGCCTTAATATAAACAAAAGGAACAAACATCATAATTGCCACTCATGTGGCCACATCATAAAGGAAAACTTCCTAATAATGTTCCCACATCATTATGTCTTTCATTCTTTTGGTTTGTTTAATAGCCGAAAGGTGATTTGGCTTGTTGTCCACTTGGCCACTAATTTGGCCATTATCCAACAAAGGGATTATATAAACTCATTAGTTTTTGTACTGTTTGATTAATCATATGGCTCTAATAAAAAAGTCCTCACAGGTCCTTAAAAAGAAGACCTTAGGAGAGCATTCTTGCTCCTGCATATGTAGGAAAACTGCGAAATTAAGAAGAAAAATGAAATTTTCCCAAAACCACATCCAATTGTCACACAATCGGAAGGGATTGGGAGATTAATAAATCTAAGAAGACTAGATTGGTGTCGTGTTGGCGGTGGTAAAGACGACGATGAATGGTGCAAATTAGGAGATTTGAGAAACTTAGACCAACTTCGTGAACTTTGGATGGTAATTGATGGGGAAGTGAAAGTTGCTGCGGGTGAGGGTGAGAAAGCATCACCCCTGGGGAACAAACAACAACTCTTCCATTAGAGAATGCATTTTGTTGATTGTGAGAGTAGTGCAGAAACACTGCATTTCTTACTACCACATCCAAATTTGGAATCTTCAAGAATTGAAAGGTATAGTGGAAGCACTGTCCCCAACTGGATCATGTCATTAGACAATTTGAGATTTCTTACTCTTTGTGATTGGAATGAATGTGAAGTTTTACCTCTGGGAAGATTGCCGTCCCTCAAAAGTCCGAACCTTTGGAGTATGAAAGGAGTTAAAAAGGTTGGGGTTGAGTTTCTGGGAATAGAAAAGGAAACGTCATCAGCATCATCATGCATTACTCTATTCCCAAAATTGAAAACACTCGAACTATGGTACATGGAAGGGTGGGAAGAGTGGAAAGGAGTGGAAGGAAGAGGATTCTCATATTACCGTAATGCCATGTCTTTCTTCCTTAGAGATTCCCTTTGGCAGTCGGCTAAAAACACTGTCAGACTTCTTGCGGAAAACACCATTTCGGACATTTGACATCATGTACTGTTCGAGCCTTGCACGAGGTTGCCGAAAAGGCAGCGGAAATGAGTGGCCCAAGATTTCTCACATCCCCAACATCAGAGTCCACCCTAAATATTTTGATTTTGATGATGATGGTGAAGGCATAGTCGAGGCAGAGGATGCTGTTGAGTTACCTGAGAGGCCTTCCACTTCTGGAGAAAGGGTGAAGGCATAGTCGAAGCAGATGATCCTGTTTAGTTGCATAAGAGGCCTTCCACTTCTGGTAATTAAGCTCTTTTCTATTTATTTACCAACTCACTATTCATTTTACATCAATGTTCTAATTACTGGGTAGAGCTTTTATTATACTTGCCAAATTACAAAATTATTCCAACTAGACAAGTATAACTGTATATATATAATGTTGCAATGGACTTGTAACTCGGTTAAGACCATATTGCAGGTCCCGAGTTCAATTCCCCCTCTCCCAGTATCGTCATTTGCAATGCTCTAGTTTTGTTTTATTGTTAAAATCTCCAGAAACTATATGCAAGAAAGTAACAATTTATATTGTTGCAAGGGTAAAGACCATATTCTAGGTCCCTAGATCGATTCCTCCTCTCCCAATATCGTGATTTGCAATGCTCTAGTTTTATTTTTTTTTGAAATATCTGGATTTGAGACTATAAGCACCTTTAAACCGAAAATTATATGCAAGAAAGTAACAGTTTATAGTCACAAAATTTTGCAGACCTCCAGTTGTCTGATTTAGCTACTAGAAGTTACAGGGTGTACAAACAATGCTATCTGAAATAAACCAAAACCACTACATTGGAGCTGAGTTGGGCCGGGTTCAAAAATCATCCAAAAGCAAGAGTGCAGAAACAGGTAATCTCAAAATTAACTGGGGTGTTTAGTTTATGCATGCATGTTTCGTTGACCTTTTGAAGTTTTTTTTGTTAATCCTAAACTAATCCCTAAACCCTACCACTGCCCCTAGGCCACAAACCCACCTTCAATTTCAAACTGTTGAGAGATGAGAGAGGCGGAGAAGGAGAGGAACAATTAGGTTGGGGTTTGGTAATTGGTTAGTTTGCTCGTTAATTTTATTTTCTGTCATTTGACTTTCTATTAATCAGCATACAAAATTAATTTAGAGAACAAGTGCATTTTAGTAATCACATTAGTTTCTATTCCGACTCATGTGAACTAGTAAACAATTTATATAGGTCAGTGTCATTCTTATTCCGATTTCAGAACGTTATAGTAAACAGCTTTAATAAGAATTTGATTATGATTCCACCTCATTCCAATTTCTCCTAAATTCAATTATTTCTCAATTCAATTATCCTTATTTTGATTACGGATTAGTAAACGAGTCATAATTGCTTCTTAATTTTATTGGTATGTTTACTTACTTGAACACAAAAATCATAAGAGGAAGTCATGAATCGGGAAAGTAAAAAAATGAATGTGAACAAATAAATTAGTGCCTAGATGATCTTGATTTTTAAGATACTGAATTATGGATTTTAAGGTGGTTCTTACGCTTTGCAGACATGTTATAGACAACCTGACACAAAAAATAACACGAAACAAACAAATTTGGGTTGGCCATAATCATGTCAACCCACACGAAATTAATTGCTTATGTATTCTTCTTCGCTTGTAAGTGAGAGGTCTTAGGTTTAATTCTCGCTAAAGGTGATTTTGAACCACATTATTATTAACCCATTGTAAGGCTAAGTCCACCCCCCCTAATATATATATTATCGTTTGTTAAAAAAAAATCACATAATTTCGAAAATTACATGCTTTTACATGTTTTCTACAACCCTTTAACAACCCCTATATAACCTATATAACCAATATAAGTGAGAGGTCTTAGGTTCGATTCTCGTCAAATATGAGTTTGAACCACATTATTACTAGTCAATTGTGAAGTTAAGCACATCCCTCTCTTTAGTGTAGATAATATTTTTTGTTAAAAAAAAAAGAGGGTAAAATAACAAGTTTAATCCTTTTATTTGAGAAAATTATTCTTTACTTTGTAGCATTAAATAATATGTAACATAGACCACTGCGAATGTCTGAATTCTATTCAACGGTTGAAGAGAAAAAACAACTTTAAAAAAAATGAAAAACCGGATGACGGCAAACAGGGCCGGTTCAGAGATTTTTTAGGCCCGGGGCGACCTAAAAAAAAGTGCCCTAACTTTATGTAAGAAAATTATTTATTTTCACACATAAGATATCGAAAAAATTATACTTAGAAAAACACTTCAAACTCAATAATTTAGAAACACAGAAAGACTAATTTATTTTGTATTGAGAGAGGGAAACAAAAAAACTTCGGGCTTACAAGTAGATAGATGATAAGTTTTGTTTTCCATTTGAACTTTGAATGTGTTTTTGAATAAATCGTGAGGTATTTTTTTCTTATTTATTAACCTTGTCAATATGGGACTAAAAAATAATGATGTTTTCGAGTCTTTAATTGATATGTATTATTAATGAATGGGCACTAAATTAAACATTTTGATGACACGTCATATAATTTGCAAATTTGCTCTACGTATTATTCTTTGTTGAAGATTAGACTTGAATTAAAACGAATATTTAAAAATAACAACTCACATAGCTACTAGATAGTAACTAAAAATAAATTACCAACCAAACAAAAATTTGTAAAAATTGAAAAGAATAAACATGCACATAGCATTTCGAACTTAGGACCTCTTGTTAATTTTAAACAACAAAAATCATTGTTTCTAATTAAACTTCTTGATCCTTTAACCAAATTTTCTAAAAAGAAATTTATAAAAAAAAGAAATTTGTAAAAAAAAGGAAAGTAAATAAGCACACATGGTGTTTTGAACCCAAGACCTCCTTATTATTTTCAAATGACAAACCACCACTTCTAGTTAAATTTCTGTGTCTTTGAATCAAATTTTATAAATTTATACTCTTATAAAAATATATATCAATATACCGCCCTAATAATTTTGGTACCCCTAATTTTTTTGGGCCCTGGACGGTCGCCCCTCCTGCACTGGGCCTGGGCCGGCCCTGACGGCAAATATACATAGGGAGCACTGGGTTAAAAAAAAAAAAGGGCGGCCCACCTCCATCTACCTACACCTACAATTTTCTGTTGGTGTGTGAGGTTTTGATTCAGGCTAGGGGGAGACGGCGGAGGCAGCGGCGGAATTTGGGTTGACGGCCAGTGTATATTGATAGGAAGGAGGATCCTTACGTATCAATGTTATTGCTTTCTTTTTTATTTTTATATTAATGCTAAACTTTAGGTAGGGTGTAAATTGAAAGGAAAAAAATTCAAATTTTAATAAACTTTAGGTAGGGTGTAAATATTAATAAACTTTAGATAGGGTGTAAATTGGCATGAAGGGGATTTAAATATTAATAAACTTTAAATAGGATATAAATTGACACGAAAGAGGATTTAAATATTAAAAATCTTTAGGTAGGGTGTAAATATTAATAAACTTTAGGTAAGGTGTAAATTAATAGGAAAGAAGATTTAAATATTAAAAAACTTTCAGTAGGGTGTAAATATTAATAAACTTTGGGTAGGGTGTAAATTGACAGGAAAGATAATTTAAATATTATTGTTGCTATTTTTGACTATTAGTGCTGACCTGGTGTAAATTGATTAGGGTCTTCATACTATTGCTCACTTTTTGTACTATTAGATGTTTAGGATGTAAATTGACTGGAAAGAGGAATTTTTTTGGAATGTGCTATCCACACACCACTTTTTACTTCTTACACATCCTTGCTAATTTCTATCTGATGATCTTCTTCAATTCATCCGATCTGACGGTCGAAAACCAAAATGGTGTGGGAGAAATAAAAAGAGTTGTGTGGACATCACATATTTTTTTAATTATTTATTTATTATTTATTTTTTATGTTTTTTGAGGATAAGGCATGGCTGCTATACAAGTCGTTGAACAAATAAGTAAGGGATGACTCACCTATGCCCTACCATTATTATTTGTCTAGACGACCCATATTCTTATGTCCAAATTTGGCCGGAAGAAAATACCATACCAATCCTGCGCTTCTCAGTTCAAATCTCTTGGTTTTCTCTGTTTCCACTGCTAACAGAAAGATGGCTGAGGCACTCATTTATGTGCTGCTCGAAAAATTGGCTACGGTAACTTACCAATACGTCGAAGAAGAGGTGAAGCTGGTTTTGAATGCGGAGAAAGATGTTAAAGAATTCGAGGCCAAACTTAAAGCGATTCGTGCTGTGCTTGAGGATGCGGAGCTAAGGCAAGTGAAGGAGGCCAGCGTCAGAAATTGGTTGGAGGAGCTGACGGAGGTGTCGTACAAGATGGACAACGTGCTGGATGAGTGGAACACTGAAATATTGAAACAAGAAGTTGAGAAACAGGAAGAGCACAGGGGAAGAACTTCCCTGGTTACTGAGAAGAAGATGAAGGCGGTATGTTTCTCTATTCCCTCCTCTTGCTTTTGTTTCGGCCAAGTCCGTCAGATAATTCTTCATCGTGACATTGATCTTAAGATCAAAAGTCTGAATGAAAATTTAGATGAGATTGCAAAGCAAAGAGAAACATATAACTTTCGATTCACAAAGAGAATGATCAATGAACAACCTGAGCGAGAGAAAACTTCTTCTTTTGTTGATGAATCTATCATATTTGGTAGAGAAGAACAAAAGGAAGTTTTGGTTAGCAAGTTGTTGAATGAGAGTAGTCAAGAAGAGAGGGGCCTCCTTGTTATCCCTATTGTCGGGATGGGAGGAATGGGGAAGACAACTCTGGCCCAACTGGCTTTTAACGATGAAAATGTTAAAGCTTGTTTTGAGATCAAAATATGGATTTGTGTTTCAAACCCTTTTGTTGAAATCAAAATTGCCAAAGGCATCATTGAGGGTGTCGGAGCTACCAGCCCAAATTCAGATGAATTGGAAACTTTCTTGCAATGTATGTCTAAATCCATTGAGGGAAAGAAGTTTCTCCTTATCCTAGATGATGTGTGGACTGAAGACCAAAGAAAGTGGGAGAAACTGAAGTTGCCATTAATACAAAGTGGTGCCCATGGCAGTAGAATATTGGTGACCACTCGAAAACAGGAGGTTGCTGATATGATGGGAGCTCCCACTCACACGATCTATATGGAGAGGTTGAGCGAAGAAAATTGTTTGTCAATATTCAACTGCATGGCATTTTATAATAGGGATAAGGATGGTGTGTTGGAAGCCATTGGTGAAGAAATATCAAAAAAGTGCAAGGGTTTGCCTCTTGCTGCAAAGACTCTGGGTAGTCTCATGTGTTACAAGAAAACGAGGCAAGAATGGCAAGAAGTTTTGAACAGTAAGATATGGGACCTTGAAGAGGTTGAGCAACAAGTTTTCCAACCACTATTGCTGAGTTATTTTGATTTGGCACCTGCGGTGAAACGATGCCTTTTATATTGTGTTATCTTTCCAAAAGATCATCTAATCTATAAAGATCATTTGATTGAGTTGTGGATGTCACAAGATTATCTCTATTCAAAAGGAAGCACAGAGAAAGAAATAATTGGCCAAAGGTTTTTTGATAATTTGGCAATGCGATCTTTCTTTCAAGACTTTGAAAAATACAGTGATGGAAATATCAGGAGGTGTAAAATGCATGATATTGTGCATGACTTTCTGCAGTATCTTACTCAACATGAATGCTTTACAATGGACGTTAAGGGTGGTAACAATACAATAAAGCCCTTGGGTGATAAGATCCGCCATTTGACCTTAATGCTTGCACCCGAGGGTCCACTCTCTTGTGTTTCATTTTCCAGCTGTGATCTACGTACTCTTGCAACTTTTGATTCAGAATTTAATGTTGTGGACTCAACTTTGATCTCACAGTTGAAACATCTTAGGACATTAAATTTGAGTGGTAATTGTATTGAAGTGCTTCCAGAAGAGATAGGTGAATTGGTGCATCTGAGGTTTATTGATTTGTCGTATAATCATGATTTGAAAAAGCTACCGAATGGGGTGTGTAATTTATACAATTTGCAGACATTGCGCCTTTTTGGGTGTCGGAAACTAGAAAGTCTACCTCAGAGCATGGGAAAGTTGATTAACTTAAAGCATCTTTATCTTTGGGGTTGCGATCAACTGAAGTACTTGCCGAAAGGGATTGGGAGATTAACAAATCTAAGAAGACTAGATTGGTGCCCTGTTGGCGGTGGTAAAGACGACGATGAAGCGTTCAAATTGGGAGATTTGAGAAACTTAGACCAACTTCAGGGTGGACTCGAAATAGAAATTGATGGGGACGTGAAAGTTGTTGCGGGTGAGGGTGAGAAAGCATCACCCCTGGGGAACAAACAACTCTCAAAGTTGTATTTAGTTATTAAAAATCGAGAAGATGAGGAGGGAAGAAAAAGAAGCGGTAGTAGTGCAGAAACGCTGAATTTTTTACGACCGCATCCAAATTTGGAATCTTTATACATTAGAGGGCATAATGAAAGCACTGCCCCCAACTGGATCATGTCATTAAACAATTTGAGATTTCTTACTCTTGAATATTGGAATGAATGTGAAGTTTTACCTCATTTGGGAAGATTGTCGTCCCTCGAAAGCCTGACCATTAGGCATATGAAAGGAGTAAAAAAGGTTGGAGCTGAGTTTCTGGGAATAGAAAAGGAAACGTCGTCAACATCATCATGCATTACTCTATTCCCAAAATTGAAAATACTCTGTCTTTACTTCATGACGGCGTGGGAAGAGTGGAAAGGAGTGGAAGAGTGGAAGGAAGAGGATTCTCATGTTACCATAATGCCATGCCTTTCTTCTTTAGAGATTCACTTCTGCAGTCGGCTGAAAACACTGCCAGACTTCTTGCAGAAAACACCACTTCGGACACTTGGCATCAGCCACTGTGGTAATCTTGCACGAGGTTGCCAAAAAGGCAAAGGAAAGGAGTGGCCCAAGATTTCTCACATCCCCAACATCACAGTCTTCCCTGAATATTTTGATTCTGATGATGAGGGTGAAGGCATAGTCGAGGCAGAGGATGCTGTTGAGTTAATTGAGTGGCCTTCCACTTCTGGTGGGAGGGTGAAGGCATAGTCGAAGCAGATGATGCTGTTTAGTTTCATGAGAGACCTTCCACTTCTGGTAATTAAGCTCTTTTTTATTTATTTACCGACTCACTTTATTCAATTTACTTGACAAATTACAATATTCCAACTAAACAAGTGCAGATTACCATATTCCAGGTCCTGAGTTCAATTCCCCCTCTCCCAATATCGTGATTTGCAATGCTCTAGTTTTATTTCATTCCAAAAAATATATGCAAGAAAGTAACAGTTTATAGTCACAAAATTTTGTAGACCTCCAGTTGTCTTATTTAGCTACTAGCAGTTACAGGGTGTACAACCAATGCTACCTGAAATAAACAAAAACCACTACATTGGAGCTGGGCGCAAAAATCATCCAAAAGGAATAGTGCAGAAACAGGTAATCTCAAAATTAATTGGGGTGTTTAGTTTATGTATGCATCTTTCGTTGACCTTTTCAAGTTTTTTTTGTTAATCCTACCTGCCTGACTGTTGCAAGCACTGCTAATGGACGCAGGGCTCACGCATTTTCTCTTTAGAGGAAGTGAGATGGAAAGGGAGAGAAAGCTGCCTGCATGCATTACTAGAACCGGTGGTTGGATGCTGCATTATAAATTTCATCGGAATGGTCTTTTCCTTTGCTTTCGGGCAGAATGAAGATCGTCTGGACATAGACACATTAATTGTGTGTCTGTGTGTGTGTATACAGTATAATGCAAAGAGCTCCAGACTTGTTTGAGGTCTTCAGTATATTTCACAGAAAAATGCTCTCGAACGACTAGAATATTATTCACTGGACCTGCGGAGTACAGTGCAAATTTTATGTAAATACTAAACAAATTAGTAAAGTTTGGCAGATTGAACATAAACAACTGAGATAATCGAATATAAACTGTATTATGAAACATTGATACACTAATCAGCACTAAATTTGCTTCAATATCACCAAATTTGCATAAACCCAGGGAAGGAAATAATTCAAATAGCATTGAGATAACCTTTTGCATGTTTGAACACGCGAAGAATGTTATGCTAGCGTCCCAAACTTGAACCATGCCATCTTCTGATCTAGAAATCAAATAATTCCCAGAAATGCCATATGCTAAGCAAGTAACAGCTTTGCTAAATGTGGGTTAAAAGAGTTTTACTCATTCAAAATATACTAAAATGAATATTCCCCGATTCACTTCACCAGAATGCAAAGCCTGTCAGTCATAACTAAATGAAGAATGCAGGGTTCTTAAAATGTGCAACAATATTTGGTAGTTGTACTTTGAAAAACGAAAATACAGAGTTAAAAACTAGAGAAGTGTTAACTAAAGAACACTCATCTGAATAACAAATAAAGTTGCAAACTGGAATATCAATAAGTTCATCAACAGGTTCCCTATAGGAAAAGAGAGAAACCTGTGATTCGAGAAACAATCGATGAGATGCAACCCATACTTGCTGTTAAGTGGGCTCTCAGCATTAAGTGCAGCAACGCATATCTTGCCATCTCTCCCACTGGCAAAGAAGACATTTTCATCAGGATCCAGTGCAATCGCATTAATTATCTTAGGGAAAACAATACTTCTCAGTAATCTCCCATTTCCTACGCTCCGAACCTAAGAAATGTACATCCAAATCAAAACTATAATACACATGCAATTTCAATAATGGATTGCTTTTTTGTTTATTGGGGATGAATAAGACCGCATCACTACATAAAAGGCAAAAGACATGTAATAGATATTGAGGGACATATAAGGAATACATGCTACAAAAAACCAAGAAGATAAATCTGAGCATTTAAGAAAGTAAAAGATCAACAAGTCAAGACAAACAATCCACACCGTGGATGGTGAATTCATGAAACGTTTTCTCTTATAGTACCCAGACCCCATTTGAATTAACTTTGTCATCATTGTTCAGCTCATGATCTGCTAAATAACATTATTATATATTATACCAAGTACTGTTTATAATTTACGAAAGACCACGCGATAACTTACACGTGTGATCCTGAGATGCTGGCATTATAATGGCTGCATCCACCATATCTTGCGACCACATCCGTTACAAAAAGAGTGTGCTCCGTGAAGTTATGCATGTACAAATGGCTTTCTTGTTGACTTTGATAATCACTGAATAATCTGTGAGATTCAACGCATAGAGATATAACCATTTTCAGTGCATAATTAAAAACAATATCCAGTATCCAGACACAAAAATGTAAGATAAGAAGTGGTTACCTTTAAGAGACCAAACTCTAATGCCTCCATCCTCCGACCCCGAAATCAGCAGGGAGACATCATCCCGAAATACCAAGCAACTAACACCTCTATAATGAGCATGCCATTTCTTAAGCAGTCTACCAGTATTAACCTTAATAAATACATAAAAAAAAAATTGTCTATTAGCATTTCAGAGCACAAAAATATAAATTCAAAGAGATAAAGAAAAATGATCACGAAAATTAGAGCTTGTTTGGTATTCTACTTGAATCAACTTTTTTAACTCAAAAACAATTTTCAAGTTTTAAGTCTTAAAAACTTGTTTGGTAAGACTATTTTCAAAAACTGAACTTAAGACTAACTAAAAAATATAGTCTATTATCTAAAAACACAAAAAGTGAGTTTTTAGAGTTTATAAATTTAAACTTACTCTTTTCTTTTCTCTCCCTCCTCTCCTCTCACTCCGAATCTATCTCTCTTTTCTTCTTTCTCTCTCCCCCTTCTCTTTTTTTATTTAACATTTTTCGTTTCTCCTCCAATCCGTTCGCTTCATTCTCTCAATTATTTCTCACTCCTCTTTCTCTCTATCTCCTCCGACCTTCTCACTTCTTTCTTTTTCCTCTAATCATCTCTTACTTTCTTTCATCCTCTATTCTCTTTCTCTCTTGACCCCCTTTTTATGGATCTTTTTGTCCATTGTAATTGTAAGATTTAAAAATTTTAAATCACATACCAAACAAATTTTTGAGTTTTAAAGAAAATTGTTTTCAAGAAAAATTCTTAAGAAATGTTTTGATAAATTATAAAAATTTTCAAATAGAATACCAATCAAGTCCGCCTCCCACAAGTAGATATTCCCCGATGTGCCTCCGCCAATAATGTACGTGCATTCGCTGTTCGCAGCCAGCGGATTGATCGGTTCTTCTGGGAATCTCTGGTCCTCAACTTGCGACTGCACGTCAAAATTCCCAAAATTCAATATTATTGCAAGAATTCCCAAAATTCAATAAAAATGCAGGCTTTTATCAATTGAGGCAATTCATCAAACTGGTTGTGTGCATACTGCATAAGAAAGGAAGTGATCTAACTTGGACGAGGATCAATACTGGACAGAGCTAGAGGAGGCAGAAGGTTCGCGGAGCTGATAGGAGGCGAGGAACCGTTCACCGACGCAGATGAGGCCGTGAGGCGTAGAGGCGTAGAGCTTGTAGCAGAGCTGCTCGGCGCCGGTGAAGAGGTCCCAGAAGCCGATGCCGGCTTCGACAAACGATGAGGCCACCACCAGCTCCATTGAGAGTGTCGATGGATTGGACTGGATTGGAATGGATGGGTGAATTGGGGTTTCTCACGAGGGTTTTTATTGAGCGTTTTGGAATCTCTGACAGAGTAACGAATACATAAAATCTTTATGGTGCTGGTGAGAGTTTTGCTAGGGTTTATGAATGGTGCTTGGCCAAACACAAAAAGCCGGGAAGGTTCTCAAAGCGGCGCCATTGGCAATCATTTCAAAGTTTCTAATCGTTGGCGGTTGTGGCTTATTTTTTCTTATATCTTTTCATTTTTCAAATTTTCATAATGATAATATTAAAAAAAAGGGTAAATATCAGTTTACTACCCTCAAATTTCGTGGTTTTTAACATTTGGTACATGAAGTTTTTTTGTCTAGAGTCATATCTAAAATGTTAATTTTGGGACAGTCTCATACATCCGTTAGTCTAACTGTTAAGTATTTCGTTAACTGATGACGTGACGCCTATATAGACCAAAACAGGACACCACGTGTCATTAAGGGGTCCACGTGAAAATAAAAAATTCAAGCTGGCCCCACTTGGACGTTAAAAAAAATTAAAAATTAAAACTTAAAAAAAAATTAAATTTTTTTTTCTGGGCTGTCTCCTACTCTTCCCCCCCCCCCCCCCCCCCGAGTCCCAACACTTTCTCCTTCCCTCGCTCCTTTCTCTCCTTTCCACCCACCCAGCCCTAAATTCAATTGATTCTCCAACTCCCTCTTCGATGGCCATTGTCCCCCTCCTTTACCACTAGTTCCCACTTTAATTAATTCTCGCTTTCAATTCTTCTTCTCTACACGAAGACACCCAAATCTTGCAGGTACTCTCTCTCTTCTCGATCTGTCTCTCTCTACCTCTATGATTTTTATTTTTTTCTTCCATTTTTTGTGAATTTGAAGGAAGTTCAGAATCAAATCTCTGCCAAGAACAAGTGGATTTGTAGGATGTCAGGGTCTCCAGGTTGGATGTGGGTAGGGGTTCGATTCGGGAGCGCCCAACGGTACGAATTCTGGGTCGGATTCGGGAAGATCCATGTTGGTGTCAGATTTCAAGCGAAGGCTTGGAGGCCTTGACCGGATCCAGAGGAGGAGGGTAGAGATATGCGGCCTTGGGCTTGGCGTGTTGGAGGATTGGGCTCCGTGAATAACTTATGTGGCGGCGTCTTTTGGCTGAGGTTGGGTTTTAGGGTGTGGAGGATGGGGTTAGGTTTTGGGATGAGGAGGATAAAGGTTTGGAGCAGGGGGTTGCTGGGGATTTGCAATGGTGAAGACGGAGGTTTGAAATGGGGATGGGAAAAACCCTTAGTTTTTTTTTCTTTTTTTTTTAAGTTTTAATTTATTATCATTTTTTTTAAGTTTTAATTTTTTTTATTATTTTTTAATGTCCAAGTGGGGCCAACTTGAATTTTTAATTTCCATGTGAGCCTCTTAATGACATGTGGCGCCCAGTCCTTGTCCACATGGGCGCCACATCATCAGTTAACAAAAGACTTAACAGTCAGACTAACGGATGTATGAGACTGTCCCAAAATTAACACTTTAGGTATGACTCTAGGACGAAAAAAATGTTGAAAACCACGAAATTTAAGAGTAGTAAACTAATATTTACCCTAAAAAAGAAGAAGTTTTTAATTGTTGTTCATTGTTGATTGATTCTGACATCTTCACCAACATCTCTAGAGATTTTTCTTTTCTAATTTGACTGGGTGGATTTGTGTGAAACTCCATCTTAAGAATTTGATTATTAAATTATGTATTTGATAATTATGATGTATTTTTATTTTCGGTGTAAATTTATTTTTTCAAATTTACAAATCACGATTGCTAAAATTGAAGGCTTGGGCATAGTCAAATGACTCAATTTGGATAAATAAATGTGTTCGAGTTTAAATTTCTATTTTTGTTGTTTGAGTTAATATAATGTGAAATATTGCTTATACAAAATATACGGTTAAAACATGAGAATGCAAAGCGTTATATTCATTGTTCGAATTAATTTAATGTGAAACATTGCTTGTGTAAAATAGACATTAAAACAAGAGGATGCAAGGCGTTATAATAAGCAAACTTCAATGTGGTAAAATGTAATTCCCCATAATGTATTGCATTTTTAGGCAATGGGAGATAATTGCACACCCACCATTTTTACCCTTTTACACACCTTTTTTTTTTTTGGCTATTGGTTTGAATAAATCAAATGAAAACAATGGCCATAATTAAACATAAGTGTTTGAGATGCTAAAAATTGTGTTTTTATCATTTCAAGGCAATTCATAGAGGCATTGTGCTCAAATATTGAGAGCTTGTTCGGAAGTTTTTTCAAAATAGCTAAAAATGTTTTTGGTGAAAATGTTTTTGAAACTAATTATTAGTAAAAATGCAAGTAAATATTAGAAGAGCACTTAAAAGTACTTCCTGAAAGAAGCACATAATTGATGCTCTTGCTGAAAGCACTTCAAGTGCTTTTCTCTAATCATTTTAAAAGTATTTCCTAATGAGCCATGAGATTCAAATCCTTTGTAATCAAACCATATGTTTGTCCATGATGACTGATGAATGTTGAAACCAAATTCGTGCACCGCCATGTGTGGAGGAAGTGCTCGAACTCCATTACTTGCAAAACAATAAACAACCTTGAGCAAGCCTAGGACCAGAGGGTGTGTGTCGGCCAAAGGCTCTCTGACGGTCAAGTTAGTAAATAATTTTATACTGAAGCTGTGACATCCTACATCGCCCATAGGAGTGATCCTTAAATGTATATTCCCATCCCTACCTAGCACGAGGCCTTTAGAAAGCTCACTGGCTTTGGGTTTCGTAGGAACTCCGAAGTTAAACAAGAAGGAGGCCAGAGCACTCCCAGGATGGGTGACCTACTGGGAAGTTGCTTGTGAGTTCCCAAAAACAAAACCGTGAGGGAATGGTAAGCCCAAAGCGGACAATATCGTGTTACGGTGGTGGAACGGGCCCGGGCCCGGGAAGTGATCCGCCCCGGGCTGGGATGCGACAAATGGTATTAGAGCCAATCCCTAGCCGGAAGTGTGCCGACGAGGACGTCGGGCCCCTAAGGGGGGTAGATTGTGACATCCCACATCGCCTAGGGGAGTGATCCTTAAATGTATATTCCCATCCCTACCTAGCACGAGGCCTTTTGGGAGCTCACTGGCTTCGGGTTCCGTAGGAACTCCGAAGTTAAGCGAGAAAGAGGCTAGGTCACTCCTAGGATGGGTGACCCACTGGGAAGTTGCTCGTGAGTTCCCAAAAACAAAACTGTAAGGGAATGGTAAGCCCAAAGCGGACAATATCGTGCTACGGTGGTGGAATGGGCCCTGAAAGTGATCCGCCCAGGGCCGGGATGTGACAGAAGCAGTGGGCAAGACAATTCAAGTGTTTAGATTGCGTTACCAAAGATGAACCCTAGGTGATTGTATTTATACCATGGGGAGAGATACTTTTTTAGGATAAAATTTTCATTCTAAGCCAGGAGAATCCTAGAGGATATCTAGAAGTAGATAGTGCACCCTCATAGGATTTATGATTAATTCTTAGATTGTAAGAACTCCAAGACTTAAAAATCTAATTGTGTCTATATCTGGATAAGATCGCGTAATAAGCATAGTCATCCAGCTGAGTCACGAGGATTCTGCCTATTGCCTCTGAATATGGTGATGGTGGCATCGTTACTCCGTTTGGTACAGCTCTACCTAGAGTTGGTGAGTCCATGATTGGACTTCTGAGTTAAATGTATTAGGATCAGCCTTACTCTGACCCTAGAAATATCATATAAAACTACTATTTAGTTTTGAATTTGCACAAACAGAGGATGCCATGTGATTTAGAACACCGACAAACCTAAGGGTAGGTCTCAGGTCTTGCACTCTCCCTCATGCTTCATCCATGCGCCACAACTCACCACCGCGGTGATGCCATGTGCAGTAACACACCGTAGTATGGTCACAAAAAAATGTACAGAAGTTGGGCAACAGAATGGTCCCTTTGCCTATTTTCTTGAAAATCAAGGCATTGTGGCTCAATACACTACTCCTAGAACACCACAACAGAATAATGAAGCATAAAAGAGAAATATAACATTGATGGAGATGGTGAGAAGCATAATTTCAAGGTCCAAACTTCCTGGTTTTCTTTGGGAAGAGGCATCGAAGAATGCTAATTGTATATTGAAACCGAGTGCCCTCAAAATCTGTTTCTAAGTCACCTTTTGAATTATGGAATGGAAGAAGACCAAGTTTTGGCCATTGTTAGGTTTAAGGATGTAAGGTAGAAGCAAGGTTACAATCCAAGTGAGAAGTTATACTTCAGAGCCTGTACTTGTTTTTTCGTTGGTTATTCAAAGAAATCAAAGGGTTTCAAGTTTTATTGTACTCAAGCACACATAAGAATACAAGAAACTCATAATGTTGTTTTTATAGAAGATGAAGATGCATCAGATTTGGTCCAAGACAAATTTGATTTTGAAGAACTAGATCAATTGGATAATGGTTCTTCACATTTGAATTACAATCAGGTACCTATGTTTCTAAGATCCAATACAGTTAATTTTGAAATTGATAAGGACATGAGTGAACCCGAAATTTGAAGAAGGATAAGTGAATGTTCAGTTTAATCAGGATCAAACTCCTAATGCTCAAGCTACTGATCATTCACTTGATCAACCACATCTGAGAGAGTCCAACAGAGTAAGGAGCTGACCATTTCAAAACATTATGTGTATCTTCAAGTGACAAAGTTTGATTATTATGGCGATATTAATGATCCTATGACATATCAACAAGCCATGAAGAGTCCTCAAATGGTTCTATGGAAAAGGCAATGAAAGAATAACCTGATTCAATGTCTAAAAACAATGTTTGGTCTCTTGTAAATTATCATCTTTAAAATTAAAACAATTGGATGAAAGTAGATGCATAAGACCAAGAGATTTGTTGAAGAAAGGTTTGAAAGATATAAACCAAGGCTAGTTTCAAAGGTTTTCACATAGACAGAAGGTTTTGATTACAATGAAACTTTTTCACTTGTATCTTCCAAGGATTCCATGAGAGTTATAATGGCTTTAACAACCCATTTTGACTTATAATTGCACTAAATGAATGTCAAGATAACTTTTTTGAATGGGTAACCTTATGAGGAGATTTTCCTGATTTAGCCTCATGAATTTGTTAAAAGGGCAAAAGAAGACATGGTCTGTAAAACTGAATAGTCAATTTATGAACTTAAACAGGCTTCAAGGTAGTGGTTCTTAAAATTTGATCAAGTGGTTACTTCACAAGGTTTTCTTGAAAACAAGATGGATGATTGTATCTATCTCAAGTTCAAATGATCAAAATTTCTCTTCCTTGTTCTATATGTTGATGATATCTTACTTGCAAGCTCAAATGTGCAACTTTTGAAAGAAACAAAAGCACATTTTGAACATAATTTGAAATGAAGGATCTTGGATAGGCTCATTATGTTACTGGAATTGAGATTCTCAGAGATAGATAGAAAGTTGGTTTGTATTAGAAGGGTTATATTGAGAGAGTACTTAAAAAGTTCAACATGGAGAGCTGTAATAAGGCTGATGTCGTTCGAGTGAACAAGGGTAACAAATTCTCTTAAGATCAATGTCCTAAAAATGTGCATTAGATTAAACTGATGAAGATGAAGACTTATGCTTCATTAGTTGTTATTCTTATGTATGCTAATATTTGTACAAGACCAGACTTAGCATTCATTGTTCAACTTTTGGGAATATTTCAATCGAATCTAGGAGAAGCAAAATCGATGGTTGCAAAGAAAGTATTGAGGTATTTGTAGAAAACTCAAGGGTCATGTTAATCTATGATCAAGATGATTCCCTGGAGTTAATTGGATTCACTAATTTAGATCTTGCTGGGGATGTTGTTGAGAGAAAATCAACTGGTGGACATTTTAAAACTGAGTAGAGGTGCTATTTCATGGAATAGTGCTAAACAGACTATTATATTAAATTCAATAATGGAAGTTGATTTGTGGCACCTTTTGAAGGAATGAAACAAGGGCTCAAAAATTTGATTACTGACATGAAGATTGTTGATTCCATTAAAGGACATGTAAAGATGTTATGTGATAACAATGCTGCTGTGTTTTTCTCGAAGAATTACAAGAGCACTTCAACTTCTAAATTGACAGGTGTGAAGTTCCTCAAGGTTAGAAAAATGGTTAAGAAAGGGGAGATTGAAATTCAATTTTTGTCTGCTAATGTAATGATTGCAGATCCTCTTACTAAAACTTTGCAAAATAATGTGTCTAAAGGGCATGTTACACATATGGGGATATAACTCCACCAAGTCATGTTGACTATATGCAGAAACTTGATGGTAAGGATGCAAGGCTCGCAGATTCTTTTGATGTGATTACAGGGACTAGCACAGGTGGCCTTGTGACTGTTGGAAAACAATTCAGAAATAAAAAATAACAGAAATTCTAATATTTTATTTAATCAAAATATACTTGCTATGCAAAACGAATATTACACAATAATACAGAAATAAATACAATGGTACTAACGTGATTACAGAAGGTAGAGGCTAGCGTAATAGCTATGTCCTTCGAACAGTATTTCCGTCCCACTCTTGTGCTTGTGGTTCAACAATGTCTGCTCGACCAGATTCAACTACCCAATTCTACAACCCGAACTGGATTATAGAATTCTAGCGAATTTGCTTTGTGTGTTTACTCTCTTGATATTTCGTACAGAAGCAAGAAGGAAGAAAAGAAGATGTCTGGAATGGAACTGAGAACTCCAGTTATATAAGCTCTTTCATACCTCTTCAAATACTTTTTGGATGTATCTGAAGCTATACAACTCTTTTCAAGGAGTTGTGTCTTTAATCAAAACGTTTTGAATTAAATTTAATTAAAAACTTAATTAAAAAATTAAAACTAATTAATATTAATATTATGGTATAATCATCAAGCCCAATCCACACAAATGGTGGCCCAAGCCTCAATTCCCATTTCAAGTGGTCCAACACCTAACTAATATTGTAGAGAACAAAACATATATAAAGGACATTGGGAATCTTGTTTTCTCCAATGTGGGACAAGAGTCTCAAAACTCTAACAATGACTGCCATGCTTACCACCCCAGATGAAAATAATCGTCCCTTGTATGCTGCTAAAGATATTAAAGCTTTTTATCTTGAAAACTGCCCTCAAATTTTCCCCCAAGACAGGTATTATCAGATATATTAGCTCTTAAATTTTTTAAATAATGTTATGTGCCTCTCCATAAATGGGGGTAAGGCTAGCCGACATTTACCTCTCCCAGACCTTGCGTAAAGCGGGAGCCTTGTGCACTGGGTACGACCTTTTTAATGTTATGTGGTAACTATTAACTGAAAGCTAACCTATCCCTTTAACAACAGTTTTGTTGTTGCCAACCTCGCTAAGAACTTGAAAGATTTAGGAAGACCGAAATATGATGGGAAGTATTTACATTCCCTATTAAAGGAAAAGTAGGAGACGAACACTTGCGCCACACCTTGACTAACGTTGTAATCCCAACTTTTGATATAAAGCGGCTCCAACCTGTGATCTTCTCCAGCTATCAGGTTTGTTTATCTCTTAATTGGAACATTATAAATACATATACATGGGACAATAATTTCTTACTGAGCGTAATATTGTATTGCTAAACTTGAATCTCATGTATGAGAAAAGTTGAAGTTCTACCATAAAACTAATTGGTAATATAAGGAGTAACCCAATCTCTTAGAAGCCTTTAAAAAGTTTCTCTTTTCACCAATGTGAGACTCTTTAACTTTCACATCCTCACATTGTACCCTAAAAAATAAACCTGATCAATAGTTCAGCTTCACATTCTGACAAGTGACAATATAAGCATCTCGGATGCTGCCAAAACTTTCGTGTTTATGTGCTTTATATATTCGACTGTTTGCAATGGTTCTTGATTTTGTCTATGCATTTATGTCATGATTTAGATGAGAAAGAACAATAGGCTAGATGCTTTGCTATCGGATATATGTATAGGACCTTCAGCAGCCCTGTAATACCTTCCAGCATATCAATTTAAATCGACTAATTCAACTAGTGAAACAAGAGAATTCAATCTCACTGATGGTGGCGTGGCTGCTAATAACCTGGTATTGATCTGAAAACTTAATTTTCACTATGAATAATATATATGTTCGTTAATTTGAGTGTATTAATATTTTTATTTTATTTTATTTTTTATTTTTGTTCTTTTATTTTAGGCTTTGGTTGCTATTAGCGAAGTGACAAAACAAATCCACAAGGGCAACCCTGAGTTCGTTCCTTTGAGTGTAAATGACAAGTTGTATGAGCGGTTCCTGGTTATATCACTGGGTACCGGTACAACATCTGAGGAGAAGTACGACGCCAAAGAAGCATCTGAGTGGGGTGCTTTGGGATGGTTGATTGGATCTCATTTTTCAGCTCCTCTGGTAGATATATTCACTCAAGCAAGTGGTGACATGGTTGATTTCCACCTTGCTGCTGTTTTTCAAGCTCGAGTCTCCTGATAGTTATCTTTGAATTCAGGTACATATATGTGTGTGTGAGTAATCTTTTTACGAACCTTCTACATTTTGATTCAATAAAGTGAAGGAAAATATTACTATACCAAATAATCATTTTCGCATAGCGAATTAACATAGCTAGCAAGATATGTAGATATATTAATGCGTGAAAGTGAAAAATGGATGCAGGATGACACACTAACTGGAACACTGGCTTTTGTGGATATTGCTTCTTTGGAAAACTTGAATGGTCTCGTAATAGTTGGGGAGAAATTGTTAAAGAAATCAGTTCCAATAGTTGACTTTGATACTGCAAAAGCAAAGCTTGTTCATCCTGAAACTACAAATCAAGGGGCTCTCATAAGGTATTTAAATACAGTATACATACATCACGAAATCCACAATTAATTTAAGTTTGTAGCATTTTATATGTATATTAAATTTCCCAAACTATTTCTTCTTTCAAAAATTGATTTCCATCTGCAGGGTAGCCGGAGTTCTTTCAAGGGAGAGGGCTGAAAGGAACAAAGTTCATGAACTGAAATCATCATCACCAAATAGAAAGGATGCAGCATCCAACTGATCTAATTTATATTCCATGACAAAATACAATACCGACCGTATAAACACTTCTACATGCACGTATAGGATTATGAACAATACTTGGCTGCTCAAAGAAGAGTAGGAATTCCTACTCAAAATTCTTAGTGTTTTAATTACAAAGTTTTTTGCGTATGATCAAAACCGTTCATATTATGAATCACACTGTAAAGATCATCTCTACAAAAAATAAATTAAAACTAAGGTCGTTTAGTCAATCTATTGTAGCAAATACATGGATGGTTCGTAATGCTTTTACCAATACCGTTCATTTATTTTTAAATAGTTTGATGATCAAACGACCTTAGTTTTAATTAATTTTTTGCAGAGACGATCTTTATAGGTTGATTGATAATATAAACGGTACTGATTATAAACACAAAATTCTATAAATTGACAACGAATAATTTTGAAAAATTTTGAGTAAGAGTTCCTACTCATTTTTGAGTAGCCAAGTATTGTTCTAGGATTATATGCTACTGAATTTCATTCAGTTATTTATTTGTTTATGTAAAATAAAGAAGCTATCATAACGCCATGACGAACTGGTAACTAAACTATTATCTATGTCTTGTAATTCAGTACTGAAGTTATTTTCTCTCAATAAATAGTAAATACCAATCAACATGTTGGTTGTCATATGAGTTTTGTTCCCGTCATTGTTTATTTATGGGATAATCGGTGTAGAGCACATTTCTTGCTCTAACCAACTTGATTAAGTCAAAATTCCTTTATTATTTGCTCAAGAGCATGTATATATATACTATGCATGAAGAATTGATACGGCAAGTAAAAGATTGGATATTCGAGTTATCAATTATGATATGCCCAAAAACTCTAAGGTAAGACTCACTGTTTTTGACCTAGTGGCTTGTTGTTATCAATTTACATCAAAGTTAGCCATTTATCTAGTTTTTGGGTCTTAATATATTACAAATTCAACATCATCATAAGCACCAACAAATTTCAATTTTTTTTTCACTTCTTTTTGTTCCATTTTCTTCAATCCAATCAACTTTCTTGGGAACTAAAACAAAAGGAGAGAAAGAGAGAGTTCCCAACCTGTCTCAGCTTCGTCTTTGGAAAGTAGGCCCTAGGAATGGATAAAGTGCCCAACCAAGATACTCTAGCTAGTCAAAGGAGATGGATTCGGTTCGTAAGTTAAGAGCTAGTCAAAACAAAATGTTAACTTAGAAATTGATGAAGACTTTAATAATAAAATTAGGAGAAATTAGGTTCACATCCTTTTTTTTGCTACTCCATTGATTAAAATCTTATTCATTTTCAATTTTTGATCAAGGTCCTTGATATTAATAACATCATTAATTATTTGATTAATAAAATATTTTTATTTTTAAATATATTCCTTTAGTGTTAACAATGTTACAATTAGTATATTTATATTTATGGTTAAATTTTTTATCATATATTTTTATTTTTAGTTGGTACCTATTTTTAATTTGTACCAATTTTTTTTTCATTTTTAATTTGTTCCCATATATTAGTTTCTATTTGTGCCCATATTTTTTAAAGTTTTATTTGTGTTTGTACCCATGTGTTGTATATTTAATCAATGATAGAAAAATTACATATGGTATATTTATGTTTTATGCCTAAACTTTGTATCATATATTTATATTTTTAGTTTGTACCCACTTTTAATTTGCAACATTTTTTTTTAAATTTGTAGTATTTTTTTTTAGTTTTATTTTGTACCCATGTATTAATTTCTTTTAGCGTCTATATTTTTTAAAAATTCATTTGTAATCATAATTTTTTAATCTTTTATTTGTACCCTAATTTATTTATAATGTACTCATTCTTCTTTATTAATGTACCGTTTTATTATATGTGAAATGTACCCATTTTTTAACACTATGGATACATTCTTTTGCCATTTATTATTTCTTATTTTTACATAGTTTTTATCCATTTATTCAATCAAAATGTTTGAATTTTTTTTATTGTAACCATTTTCAATAGTATTATAATGAGGGATTTTAAATTTATAGGATTATAAATCTTATAAAATATCAAATAATTAATGTCAAAAATATAAAAATATAAATATTAATTGTAATATAATGAGGTGTACAAAGTCAAGGGACTTTGATCAAACTTGGAATACCATTAAGGTTTTAGTCAAAGAATGTTAAGGATTAGGGATCGCATCCAAAGTATCCCTAAAATTAAGTATAAACTTTTCCACTCATAACCGTTGCATTTGCAACCTCTTCGTTTAAAATTTCACCAAAGACTTGATTGCTACCTGAAAAATAGTAAAAAGAAATAGAATAAATAAGTGAATATAAATCATACCAAAGGAACTCAATCAAATTATCATTTTTATCCAATAGTACAAACTAAACAAAGTACTACACTACTACTACAACAGACTCACAGAGTACTAGGCTATGCCCCAGTGTTATTCTACCACTACTACAACTACTACTACAACATACTCATAGATTATTTGGATTTTCAAAAGAGATTATTTGGATTACAGTATCAATGTAAGTTTGTAACATCTCAATAACCTTTGCAAAAGTAGAACCTTGCTGAGTACCCCATGTGACTTGGAGGTCCGGGACATGCATACAAAGAAACCCAAGTCACTTTGCAATCCCAACCAAATCATACAGAGAGAGAGCAAAATTAACAAATCCCCAACACCATAATTAAAACTCTTTCATAGGAAAATGAATTGGAATAGTCTGGATTAATATTAGTCTAAATTGTTTAAAATACTTGGTGCCTCAGATTTGATAATTCATTGGGCGCCATTACTTGTAGCTCTAGATTTGGGAAGGAATGCATTCCAGCATACCTATCAAAACTTGTTTCACTCAATAAAAAATATTAGGTAACCCAAATGTTGTTCAAGTGCATATATAAGTTTATAACTTACAAAAAAAAAACATTATAACAAGAAAAAAAAGTGCTGATACATTTCCTACAATACACTTAAAGGTGGGATATTAACACTTATTTAAGTTATTAAATCACTTAACCTGTATATATTTGTCACTGCACTTGGAAATATAGATGGTGATCTAACGAAAAGCATGATCAACCTACAAAGGACATAAATGGATTCACAAAAGTTATTTGCTGCCCAAGCTATTTGGATCTTTGGGCCATTTTTTCCATATTAGTGGACCTAACCGTACACAAAGAGACCATTCCTAAAAAAACAGTGAAACCCAAAATACTCAATTCCTCATATGAGCTAATAAAAGTGTTGTGATGCTGCATCTACTGATGCTGCATATGACTGATGCTACATATGACTGATGTTGCATCTATTGATGTTGCATATGGAGTCTACTGCCAAGGTCATCCCTAGAGTAAATCTCTAGGGTAAGGCTCATTGTAATCTTTAGAGTAAGGGTATATAAATCACATTTCCCTTGATTTAAGGGAGGAGACTGATTTGGGGTAATGTCTTAGGTAGGCAACACACCTTTTTCTTTCTTGTCGGCTGCTTGCTGTAGCCATCCTTCCCATCTCTTTTCCCTCTCTCTTCTCATATCTACCCGGACTCACTCTTGTACAAACATACATGAAATATACATTGAAACTTTAAACCAAAAAATCTACAAAAAGGGTTAGAAGTCAAGCAACCAAGTACCAACCTGTAATTGAAAATTAATATAAAAAAATGAATTAACCAAACATTCAGAAAGATCCAAATGTAGAAGCCCAAAAACACAAAAAAGGCAAAAAATATTTAATTGTATTACAAACTATGGATTAGATAGTGATCCCAAAAACCAAAAATAACCAATAAGCACAAGTTCCATCATTAGTAAAAACCAATCGATTCATTGATTTTCATATGAGTGATACAAGTATTGGTATACATAAGCAACATGAGGAGATAAGCCTTCAGGATGTGTAGGATTACAATGCAGAGCAACTAAAAGATAAACATTACAATTGAGAGCATTAATATCCTAATATCCAATAAACAATAGCTTATGTTTTTAATTTTTAAAACTACTCAAGTACAGAGCACTCACTGTTTTGGATTCAAAGAGAACCTCACACAATAAAATCGCTTCTCCATAAAACATAAATAATAGCTCTTGGAATTGATTGTAGAGTATAAAGTGGTAGCTTAAACAATTATGTATGGTTCAATTTCAAAGCATCTACGAAGCCTAAAATTAGTAAACCTTCTTTTCTTATTAACTTGTATAAGCAACAAGCCAAAAAGATTTTACCTTTAAAAAGCAAGAAAAACAGAAGCATCCCAGAAAAATAATTTTATCCTACAAATTCACAGCAAAAAGAAAAATACTGAAAAATAAAAAGCAAATAGAAAACTGATTAAAAAATCCTCCATATGTAATAATAAATCAAGTTAAAGAATCTCCAATCACAGAAATAAAGCCAGGCACACATACATATAGATTTAGAAAAATCAAACCCAAATTGGAGGTTGCGGAGTGCGAATGTGCAGGTGGAAGGGCTGCTGGAGAAAAGTACATGTAAATTCAAAACCAAATTTATATAAAAATAAAATAAAAATTTGAAAAAAAAACTTCAACCTTACAACATTGGGAGAAAAACGGCGGTCTCGTATGTCTGGGAGAGGAAGATTTAGGTGTCGACTTGAGTTTTGGCGGAATGGATCTCCTGGGTTCTTGAATTTTTGGTGGTGGACAGCAAGCGATGTGGAGATAAGGCCATGGACCGCAACAAAGCGATGGAGAGAGGGGTTTGTTGTTTGGGTAAATAAATCTGGGTATCCTGTTGGCTCATGCTGGCGTGAAAGAAACGAGCAATCTGAAAGGCAGAGAGAAAGAAAGGGGAAAGTGAAGTGGAATGGTCTAGAATTTCACTTGTTTGATATTTCATTCTGGCGCTATAATTTCCCGCGCATTTTTTGTTAGGTCAGAGTGGGAAAGTTCAGGCGCAAAGCTAGAAACTATTATTTACGACGTATCATTCGTGCCATAAAAGGTAGGGACCCAAATATATAAAAAAAATTCACTTTACGACATAACATAATGCCTTAAAAGAGAAGGAAAGTGTGTCGTGTAAATTGTCAAATACAACACACAATGGTTACGCAGTAAATATTTTTATTTAACGACTTGCACAAAAGTGATGCTGTGAATGCTAGATTATGTGCAAGAGTATTACAACATGAACTTTACGAATGTCGTGAATAATATCATTTAAGGCATGCTAGTACCGTACGCCGTATATTTCAAGTCGTAAGAGACCCAAATTGTTCTAGTGATCACCAATATTTTTGTGCCACTTTTTGATCCTACAATTTAATCTTAACAAAACGTATAACATGTGACTTATGCGCGTAACATGTTTCTACAATTTAATCCCAACAAAATGCATAACATGCAACTTCCCGATTGATCCAATGCATTCAAATGCCGTGTTTGACTAACGTTAATTTCCAACGAAAGTTGGAAAACAATAACCTAGACCTAGTATTAATTGGTCTTCAGCTAGCTTTAAATTCCAAATGAATTTAGGATAACATAAAGTATGAATAGAATGAAAAACGATCGAAACGATGTTAAAAACGATGCTAATTAACCTGTACATTTAAAACGATCGAAACAAATAGAAAGAAAAATATGAAAAGCATTTGGGGAATATAAAAAAATTGGTAAGGTCCACCTAATATCCAGAGTCAATTTTCAGAATTACCAGATTTGGATTATCGAGATAGAGGTAGTATTTGGATTCCGGAGAAAACACTCATTCGGGATCAAACTTTTCTACCTATAATACCCCTGTATCTTCCACCTTCAGCAGCACACCCTCCCCTTCCATTTATCTCTGCCGACTCCTTACACTTTGACTACCACCACAACACAACCCTTACACCTTCACGACAACACCAGCAAGACCACAAAAATCTCTTCGACTCATTCACCGAGTCGCCGACTCAATCTCGTTCGTTAGCAAGGACCTTAATTAACCAGATCAAACATATTTTCTCACCAAATAAAAAACTAATGGAGATACAGAAGGAATTTACAGGAGAGTCTGTGTTGTGGTGGCGCCTGAAGGAGGGGAGGCTATGGGTGTGGACATCACTTTGCCTTCTCTTTGTTCTTGCTGGCCCTTCTTTTTTGGTCTTTTAATACATTTGGGACAAAAGAAAAAAAAAAAGACGAACAGTGGGTTTTGTTCTCACAAAGTTCAAAAATAATTTTTACTAAAAAAATAGATTATTTGGAACAAGTGCATTTTAGTAATCACATTAGTTTTCATTCTAATTCATGTGAATTAGTAAATAACGTACATAGATCAATATCGTTCATATTCCGATTTTAGAAAATTTTAGTAAACAAGATTAATAGGAATCTAATTCTGACTCTACCACATTTCAACTCTTCCTCAACTCAATTTCTCTTATTTAATTACACGTTAGTATACGAGTCAGCGAAGCAAGGCGCATGTATTCGGATATGCACAAAAATATTTCCTCGTTGGATATGGTTCATGAATTTTCCACGTGTGCATACGAAATTTTCTATGTGCAGTGCTACTTTGAAAATTATTTACACGTGAGATCATATTTGTGGCTGCTTTGTGAGACCACATTCTCTATGTGCAGTGCTACTTACGTAGCAAATAATATAGATATAGGCTGTACATACTCAAGTTTGGAGTCAAAATTGAACTGGAAAATTTCTCTATATAAAGGCCCACAACTCCAGTTTTATAATATACCTGCATTTCTCCTGATCAACAGCCTTCCTTTTAGATTCTAAAAACCTCTACTTATTCTCAGTTTTACTTCCTGGCTAAATATTAAGTCTTGTGCATCACCTTGATCTCCTTCAATACCATTCATGGCAAAATCATCCCTTCACTCTCCCACTAATGGAAGCCTCATCACTGTTCTTAGCATTGATGGAGGTGGAATAAGAGGGATTATACCTGGAACTATACTCAGTTTTCTGGAGTCTGAGCTTCAGGTAAAATGATCAAGGCATGAGAACTTCATATATGTCTATTAGGCTCATTATCTTCATTTCTAGATGTTTATTCATAAATGACGTGCTTAAAGAAAATTGAGGTTCCACCATTCGGTAATAATGGAGGCGCTTAACTTTTTATAAGCTCTTGCAAGGTTGGGCAAACACCCGATTTTAGACATTTATTCACTGATTTGATTACAATATTTACATGGATTTAATACAATCATCATCTCGACGGTTAGATGATGATTGTATTAAATACACATATTCACATGAATTATATTTGACTGTCAGATGGTGATTGTATCAAATACATGTAAATATGGTCGTCAATCCCTTTATTGACATTCTCACATGCCTCCTCACACGTATAGAGAATTTTTTGGCATAACACGTAGACAATTTCAAATGTGGCCCTTGGGATTTACATGCGGTAAACTGATTTTTGATACAACAAAGGAAGTTTAGGTTCCATCATATAAATCAATTGGTAATTAATATGGAAGTGGCTCTAACTCCTTATCAGCCTTTTTAAGGTTCGGCAAACTTCTGATGTGAGACATTTCTTCACATCTTCACTATGATGTTGCATTCATCCCGAGATAGTTGAGCCTACTATATATACACATCATATGTAGTTTGTGTACATGTTATTTCTGATAGAAAATATACCAAAATTATACACTAATTCTACATCATTATATATGTGAATAAAGTTAACTAACAAACTTGGTGATCAGGCATCGATATGATATCAAAACTCATTTGACTCTAAATTAGGGATGATAGTTAAAAATAATGGTTTTGTAGCTTCATTCAAACCTACA
Organism: Malus domestica; assembly: GCF_042453785.1. Classification (NCBI taxonomy): domain Eukaryota; kingdom Viridiplantae; phylum Streptophyta; class Magnoliopsida; order Rosales; family Rosaceae; genus Malus; species Malus domestica. Next base: position 8,296,766 of record NC_091668.1, read on the forward strand.
ATATAGTGTCACATCGAGCTACCATGTCTGCTTCCAGTGTAATATACCAGCTGCAACTCTCAAAGGGAAAAAAAAATTGTGTTATTACTAGGAGAAGTTTTGTTTATGGTCCTAATATTGTGTTACTGATAGGATTCCCCATATCGTAACACGTGATGGACGGCGAGTTTAGAATAACTTCGGAGTGTAGTATCAAGAAATATATACATGTGTGTTTTAATTCTGCTAGAGTGATATAATAACACTCAGTCATGTTAACTATATGCAGAAACTGGATGGTAAGGATGCAAGGCTGGCAGATTATTTTGATGTGATTACAGGGACTAGCACAGGTGGCCTTGTGACTGCCATGCTTACCACCCCAGATGAAAATAATCGTCCCTTGTATGCTGCTAAAGATATTACAGCTTTTTATCTTGAAAATTGCCCTAAAATATTTCCCCAAGACAGGTATTATCCGATATATTAGCTCTTAATTAGTTTGTTAAATAATGTTATATGGTAACAATTAACTGAAAAATAACCTAGCTATTTAATTTCCCTTCAACAACAGTTCTATTGTTGCCAACCTTGCCATGAACTTGAAAGTTTTGGGTAAACCAAAATATGATGGGAAGTATTTACATTCCCTATTAAAGGAAAAGTTAGGAGACAAGCACTTGCGCCACACCTTGACTAATGTTGTAATCCCAACTTTTGATATAAAGCGGCTCCAACCGGTTATCTTCTCCAGCTATCAGGTTTGTTTATCTCTTAATCGGAACATTATATATATATATAGGGACACTTTAGATGCGGTCCCTAACTATCAATATTATTTAATTGAAATTTTGTCTGTTTTTAGTTTTTGATCGAAATCTCTAACATTAGTGTACTAATGTAAGGTACTATAGCTTTTAAATTAAAAATTAAAAATTGAAATTTGTATTTGTTTATATTAATGAAATTTTAAATAAAATTCATAATTTGTGGGATAAAAAATAATAAAATATAAATTATACTCTCTATTATATTGTTTGTGTGTGTGTATATATACACATTCATCAAAATTAACAAACAAATATTATTGCACCAAAATAGGGATACATTCTTCAAAACCACAGAAAAAAAGATATTAGGCTTAATAACATTAGTAAATTTTTTCTATTAAACTTGATATTGATACATTCTCAAATCAAAGAAAAAGAACGTACCCATATAAGTTTAAAAATGGATTAAAAAATCTAAAAGAATTTTATATTGAAAAATTGGGTACATTTTATATTAAAAAAGGGTACATTTTACATATAACAAATTGGTATATTTAAGAATGGGTACATTTAAGATTAAAAAATTGAAAAATACATGAATGGATACATTTAAGATTAAAAATTGAGATTTTTTTTTTTATAAAAAAACTAATGAGTACAAACTTATTCTATTTTTTTTTTAATTTTGGAAATGTTTTAATTGAAAATTAATATAAATTATACTCTCTATTATATTGTTTGTGTGTGTGTATATATACACATTCATCAAAATTAACAAACAAATATTATTGCACCAAAATAGGGATACATTCTTCAAAACCACAGAAAAAAAGATATTAGGCTTAATAACATTAGTAAATTTTTTCTATTAAACTTGATATTGATACATTCTCAAATCAAAGAAAAAGAACGTACCCATATAAGTTTAAAAATGGATTAAAAAATCTAAAAGAATTTTATATTGAAAAATTGGGTACATTTTATATTAAAAAAGGGTACATTTTACATATAACAAATTGGTATATTTAAGAATGGGTACATTTAAGATTAAAAAATTGAAAAATACATGAATGGATACATTTAAGATTAAAAATTGAGATTTTTTTTTTTATAAAAAAACTAATGAGTACAAACTTATTCTATTTTTTTTTTAATTTTGGAAATGTTTTAATTGAAAATTAATTAGGATAGATGTGTGAGTATTAAAACCCTAAATCAATTACAAATTTTTATTTTAAAAAATTATGTAATAAACATGTAAATTCATTATCACATTAATGCTAGGGACTTCAATTAAAATAAAATTAATAAGGTCTCACTTAATGAACATTAGTAACTAGGGATTAGATACAAATTTTTCTATATATATATATGGGACAATATTTTCTTACTGAGTGTATGCTATTGTGTTGCTAAACTGTGAATCTCTTGTACCCTCAAAATCCAACCTGATCAGATTATCATTTTGACAATATAAACATTCAGATACTGTCAAAATTTTGGTGTATTGTTCTTATATATTCTTCTCTTTGCAATGGTTCTTGATTTTGCATATGTATTTCTGTCATGATTATAGTTGAAAAAGAACAATAACCTAGATGCTTTGCTGTCGGATATATGTATCGGAACTTCAGCAGCCCCGTACTACCTTCCAGCACATCAATTTAAATCGACTAATTCAACTGGTGAAACAAGAGAATTCAATCTCATTGATGGTGGCGTGGCTGCTAATAACCCAGTATTGATCCGAAAACTTAATTTTCACTATGAATACATATACATATATATATGTTCGTTATTATTTTTTTGTTCTTTTGTTTTAGGCTTTGGTTGCTATGAGCGAAGTGACAAAACAAATCCACAAGCGCAACCCTGACTTCGTTCCTTTCGGTGCAAATTGCAAGTTGTATGAGCGGTTCCTAGTTATATCACTGGGTACCGGAACTACATCTGAGGAGAAGTACGATGCCAAAGAAGCATCTGAGTGGGGTGCTTTAGGATGGTTGATTGGACCTGATTTTGCAGCTCCTCTGCTAGATATATTCACTCAAGCAAGTAGTGACATGGTTGATTTCCACCTTGCTACCGTTTTTCAAGCTCTTGAGTCTCCCGACAATTATCTTCGAATTCAGGTATATATATGTATGTGTGAGTACAATTTTTTTATGAACCATTAACATTTTGATTCAATAAAGTGAAGAAAAATATTACTAGATCAAATGATCATTTTCACTTAGCGAATTAACCTAGCTAATAAGATAAGTAGAAATAATGCGTGAAAGTGAAATATGAATGCAGGATGACACACTGAGTGGAACTCTGGCTTCTGTGGATATTGCTACTTCAGAAAACTTGAATGATCTCATAAAAGTTGGGGAGAAATTGTTAAAGAAACCAGTTTCAAGAGTTGACTTTGGCACTGGAAAAGGAAAGCCTGTTCATCCTGATATTACAAATCAAGAGGTTCTCATAAGGTATCTGAATATTGTATACATACATCACCAAATCCATAATTAATTCAAGTTTGTAGCATTTTTATGTGTATAAAATTTCACTGTATTTCTTCTTTCAAAAATTGATTTCCATGTGCAGGGTAGCCGGAGTTCTCTCAAGGGAGAGGGCTGAAAGAAGCAAAGTTCTTAAACCGAAATCACCATCACCAAATGGAAAGGACGCAGCATCCAACTGATCTTATACATATACTCCATGATAAATACAATACTGACCGTATATACACTTCTATACGTATATGGCTATACACTATTGAATTTTGTTCGGTTATTTTTTTATGTAAAATAAAAAGGCTATCATAAAGCCATGGTGAAATGGTAGCTGAACAATTATTTGTCTTGTAATTCAGTACTGAAATTATATTCTCTCAATAAATACCAATTAGCATGTTGGTTCAGATATGAGCATGGTCTAAAATATCAATGATATCGGAAATATCGGTAGTCCAAAAACACAGAAATTTCGATGGAAATATCGGGATATTATCAATATCGAAAAAAATTGAATAAAAACCATGAAAATTGTAAGAAAAACTTGGAAATTTTTATTGAAACTTTGCAGGATGTTTATTTAATCAATTATCTATTAGTTTATCACAAAAAATTAGAAGGAAATGCATTGCATGATGGATTTAACTGATTTAAGTTGATTATATAGCGAGCTGGCAAACATTGTGAGTGTAGAAAATATGTAGTAATTAATGAAAAAAGTTTAAACACACCATAATCATTTATATATAATGAATTAGTACAATATTTGATTCTTTATACATTGCATGGTAAGATACATGAGTGAGTTAGTACCACATAGAGTTCCTATGAGGTTCAAAAATTTCACTATCTTCATCATCTCTATGTGTAGAGTAAGTGTATTTTAGCATATTTTCACAAAAACGTAAGTGATATATATGGTGGTCAAGGTGTTGAAGGAGTAAAATGGGAGGGTTCGAATCCCCTTGGTGTTTTTTTAAATATAGAAATTTATCCTAGATAATAAATATTCGCTTGCAAGCCTGGCAGACATCTTAACGACCATATAAATATTACAGGCTGAATATGTAATCACAAACACATCTGTAGCGAGATGGATAAGGCCTAGGTGTGTGGTTGACAAAGGGAGGGGTTCGAATCCCTCTATGCGCAAGATTGAGACTTTTCAGCATTTTTCAAGTATTTTTGAGTTTCATGTTGCGATATTATCGATATTTTAGACCTTGGTCCAAATACTCCTTTTGGCTTATCGCCGTGTCAACAAATCACATCTTTTGATTTAAAATTTCAGTTTTTTAGTATTTCCCTTACCAAAAACACCCCTTTTCACCAACCGAGTCCAAAGATCCGCCAACTCGATTCGATTCCCCAAATTCCGCAATTGCGTTCGAGCTCAACCACGACTTCAGCATTTTTCAAGTATTTTTGAGTTTCATGTTGCGATATTATCGAAATTTTAGACCTTGGTCCAAATACTCCTTTTGGCTTATCGCCGTGTCAACAAATCACATCTTTTGATTTAAAATTTCAGTTTTTTAGTATTTCCCTTACCAAAAACACCCCTTTTCACCAACCGAGTCCAAAGATCCGCCAACTCGATTCGATTCCCCAAATTCCGCAATTGCGTTCGAGCTCAACCACGACATGTGTCAAAATCCCACGTGCGAACCTGAAATGGAAATTCACACGCGCGGCGCCACAGCAGAACACTAAATACTCCCCTCACTCCTCCGTTTCTCCATCATTTCTTAAGGTTTGCGATTTCAGAGGACAGGGACGCGCCGCCCTCTATTCCTTTTTGTAATTTTCCTCTTGGGGCTTTCTCATTACATTTCTTCGCCAATCCTAATTCTTCAATCTCCTTCCCCTACTCCAAAACCTAGAATCGCCCTCTCTTTTTCGTCCTAAAGCCCATATGGGTCAAAAAGCCAGAGCTTTCGTTTTCCGGCAGAAATGGCGGTGGCGGCGTAGGAGCAGGAGGAAACAGCGAGGGATGGAGCCAGGGCGGAGATGGGAACTTCGACGACTCGTCTTCGTCGTCGTCGTCGGTTTCGGGATTCGGAGTTCTGGGTATGTTTCTCAATGGGTGGAGATCTTGAGTCGCCGCCGATCCGCAGTTCCCCTTCAAGGTTCTGATGGAAGAGGTGGTCGGAGTCAGCTCCTGCGTCCTCGGTGACATGGTTTCCCGCCCCAATTTCGGCCTCAACGAGCTTGACTTCGTCTTCTCGACTCTCGTCGTCGGATGCATACTCAATTTCATACTCAATATCGCGATATTATCTATAAATATTGCGATATTATCGATAATATCGCGATATATTGACGATAATTAATTAGATAAGTGTAAAAATATTACTATCTCACAAAAATGATATTATCGACGAAATATCGCTGATAATATTGATATTTTATACCTTGGATATGAGATCATTTTTTATTCCAGTGATAATCGAGGTAGACACTTCTAGTAAGTCAAAGTTCTTTTTTTTTTATTAATTTTTATTCAAGAGATATATACTACCCAAGTTTTTTCTTTTCGCATAAGTTTTCCTTTTTCTTCTAAGGCAAAGGGTCGGCCTTGGTCCAGTGTGGGCTGGGCAATCGTCTGCTGTCCAAAAAAATTAGGGACACCAAAATTATTAGGGTGATATATTTATATATATTTTCATAAGAATATAAATTTATGAAATTTGGTTAAATGATCTAGATGTTTATCTAGAATTGGTGGTTTTTGTTGTTTAAATTTAATGAGGATGTCTCGGGTTTGAAACAATATGTGTGTTTATTTAGTTTCTAATTTTTACGAATTTCTTTTCATAAGAATATAAATTTAGAAAATTGGATTAAATAATCAGAAAATTTAAGCAGAAGCAATGGTTTTTGTAGTTTAAATTAACGAGAGGTGTTCTAAATATGTGCATGTTTATTCTTTTTAATGTTTATGAAATTATGCTTGGTGGTTAATTTCTTTTCAATTACTAGTAGCTATTTATGAGTTGCAGTTTTCAAACATTCATTCTAATTTAAGTCTAAACTTTGACAAAGAATAATGTGTAGACCAAATTTTTAGACCAAAATTGCAAATTATATGATGTGTCACTAATAGATTTAATTTAGTGCTCCTTCATTACTTGTAAATGTCAATAATTATAACTCGAAATTATGATTATTTTTTTTAGTCTCATAATGACAAGGTTAGTAAATAAGAAAAAACATTTCACAATTTATATAAAAACACTTTAAAAGTTCAGATAAAATAGAACCCAAACTCATAATCTATCTACTTGTAAGCTTGGGGTTTTTTTGGGTTCTTTCTCTCATAACAAATAAATTAATTTCTTTGTGTTTCTAAACTATGACTTTGAAGAGATTTTCTAAATATAATTTTATCTGCCTTTTTATTGAATACATGTCCTTCCAAACAACATTTAAGTGACGTTGGCATCGTTGATTCAGGATCAATTCCAAACCCCTAATTCACAGAAGAATCAAAGAATTATTTAGGCTAGTGATACGATAATAAAAACAATCGATGGAAATTTTTGTTTTGCTTGCGGTAGGCTGTTTCACATGTTTGTGATTATTAATGACACATTTATGATTATTCATCCATATACATTAGTATTTGATGACAGATTCCTCGCGTTTTTGGAATATCAAATGAAATATCACCTTTGTCTTGAATATTCATGGTTTTTTTGCATTTGATATTTGCGGTAAAAAAATATCATTCATGTTTGATGTTTGATATTCCTGACAGAAACCTGGTTGTGTCTTTCTTTGCTTCATCTTTGATGTGGGGTGTATGTAGAGAGTGCAAGATATATGTAGAAAGTGCGGGTGTGATGGTTATTCGAGGCAGGATTCTGGGCCTGGTCTCTTGCATAGCTCCCAGGTTGCTCTAGCTTTCTCTTGCCTGTCGGGCAAGGTTTGCTACTTGGTGTGTTGCAATATGAGTTTGCTGTTAGTTTGAAAGGTGCCTTTGTCGGGCATTTGTTTAGGCCTTGAGGCTCACAATCAAAGCTAACATGGATCTAAGTGTGCCACTGTTATCTTTGTATAATAGATTGTATTTATAGGTTATTTACTGGATTGATTTCTTGCTCCATAAGTTACTTTAAACTTCTTGATCTTAAAGGATTGTCACAGATGAGTTAAGTCTGAATAAAGTTCTTTTCTTACCTTGTAAACAAGGACTTTTGTTCATGATATTGTATGTCCAAAATGAAGGGGGTTCAGGGTCCTTCCAACAATTTTTTTTAATCACAGTTAGCTTTAAAGAAAGCAGGTTCATTAATTTAGCCAGATTTGATTACAAATGAGACTTTTGAATGAGAAACAGTTGAAAATGATTTAAAACACAATGAGATATGCATTAAAACAACAAATCTAGTTTATATAAGTACAAACAAAAGAGACTCGAGCAAGATTAAACCTTGTCAAGCAAGATTCAACTTCTTGCACTCGCTTATCTTTGTATTTACAGGGGTTTGTGGACTCTAGAAAATGGAAAGTAAACAGGTTTCACTAGAGGGAATTGATACTACAACACTAAGGGAATGTAGCAGAGCTTCTAAACTTGACAAAAGATGGCTTTCAGTGGGGGAACTAAGACTAAAAGGGGGTCGAATATGGACAAAATGCAACTTTCTAGTTTCTTTCTTGTTTGAGAGCAAAGTGGGATGTCTTTTGATTGATTGGTTGAGTGTCCTTATCTCTGGTATCCCTTTCTGCTTTTATAGACAATTTGGCCCGATTGTCCAAGCTTTACCTTTTGCTGATGGCTTTCGGAGGGTAATGAGTCACCCACAATTTACCATCCAATACCCTTGAAAAGTGTTGTTTGGTTGGTGGCCTATGCCTTTGTTAAAATGGCTTTTAATTCCTCTCAGGCCTATCGATTTGTTCAAGCCCAGTCTTTTCTTTGCTTTTGTATCTTGGGCCTCTTTCCTCACAAGGCCAAGTGTCAAATTTCCACCCAAATAGTGCCACCTTTAACCATTGTTAAGTCTGCTAATTGAGACATTGATAATGATTAAAAATATGTTGCACGCCTTAACTGGGTATCTACTCCTCTTAATTAGCCATTTTAAACAAACCTTTGCTATAACCCATGACTTTCGAAGTTAACTACCTACTTGTTTAAATAACTTCCACTTTCATACCTACTTGTTTAAATAACTTCCACTTTCATTTTCTCGGCCATTACCTTCAGCAACCTCAACTCTTTGAATTTCCAGAATTCTCGAATATCTTGCATTCTCAACCCTTTCTTACCCTAGTCTTTGATCACTTTTACTTTTCTCCCTCGATTTCAACCATGGCCCCCAAATCCTGCCCTGCATGTGAATCTGGAGAGGGAATTGTTAACTTACGTCATCGGCTGAATGGCCTCCATCATTCTCAGGCTAGTCTAAACATGTCCATCTTCTTCGAGTAGCAGTGGCGGAGCCACATGGAGACTAGGGTAGTCCAGGGCCTATCCTGGAAATAAATTTATATCGATTATGTAGTAAATTTTGCAGTAATGTGCAAGTGGTGTGTTGGTATGTTAGGTTTTAAAGGTTTCATTAGGTCTTGGGGTCGATGCCTGCTGACGAAAAGCTATTTTTTGGTATTTTTTACCAATTATCATATATAACTAACCTTCTGCTAACATTCTGATTTCTTTTAAACCAATTATTTTTGTGTTAGTTCATATAAAACAAGGTATATATATTCGGGAGGAAGATTAAATGATATTAAAAAAAAGTATCGTAATAATAGCTTATTTTTTTGTTAGTTCATATAAAACAAGGTATATATATTCGAGAGAAAGATTCAATAATATTAAAAGAAAAATATCGTAATAATAGATTGAGCTAGTTATAACATTATTATTAATGTTGCGTTAGATGTCAACACATGTTCTATTTACTATGACATCTCTCAATACTAATTTTTTCATACAAATTTTAAAGCTCCATCACTCTTGTTTGATTCAAATTTTCCATGATATTATTATTTTTTTTTCTAATTTCTTTCATTAGTTTAAAGGCCCCTTGTGGCATGAATTTCTGGCTCCGCCACTGTCGAGGAGGAAGAGGTACAATCTCTGATCTATGATGACACCTAATGCTAGCACCTCAAGTTTACACTCACACTGATACCTGCTACATAAAACCATTATTTGACCATAGCTGCTTGGGGTTTGTCGGGCAACCTTCTAACACCTTTTGTTGGCCTGACAACTTGCTTTTTTTCTCCCCTCACATCCTAGGTAGCCTTTCATTCCCTTTCTCAACCCAATTAAGGTTGATCATATTGATTGGGGATTCTGGGAATGGATCTGTGTCAATCATCATATTTGCCTGGAGTTTCTCTAGAAACAACTTTCCATTGACTATAAGGTTTTGAATCCAATCCCTGAACTGCACACAATTAGCTATGGAGTGATTGAAGGTGTGGTGAACCTTACAATACTTCTTCCCTTTAAGTTCTTCAGGTTTTGGGCATCTTTTTGGTGCTATTGGGCAAGATTAACCTAGCTCTTACTAGCTTCTCATAGATGTCTGCAGCTTTGGTTAAATCAAAGGAGTATGACTAGTACTTTGGAGGCTTCATAGGAATAAAGCCTTCATCATTCATTATGATCTTTTGGTCTTTGATAGGCTGGACCAAACTCTTCACCATTAAAGGTTTGAAATGAGTGTTCATCTCGGTAGCATATAACTTAATCCCCTTTCCCAAACTGCTACCATTTTCTCCTGGTTTAGGCCTTTAAACTCTATCTGGTGTATTGGGGCTTTGCTCTTATAGAAAGGAGGCACTTTAGATGAATGCTTCACTTGTTGTTCCTCTGTCAGCAACTTCTCATACTTAATGACTGCAATCACCAACTCTTGAAACTCGTTAAACTGCACATCATAAAACTTCTATCTCAAAGGTAGTCTTGGAGCCTTCTAGGCAATGGCTATGAGTTGAGCATGGTTGATTGGGAACTGGCACCTCACCCTGGTTTTCCTGAACCTCATCATGAAATCCTCCGTAGACTCATGTTCATACTGTTTCACCTTTACTAGATTATTAATGGTCATTTTTGGCTCCACCCTATAGAACTGCTCATGGAAGGCTATCTTACAGACTGGAAAGTTAGTCCAAAATAAGAAAATCGACAGTAAAGATCTCTAAGAACTGATTGTTGTTGTCTCGAAGAAACAGGGAATAGAATTTAGGAATCACTCAACCAAGGGCAATGGAGCTTGCTCGCCGTCGTTGATAGTGGATTCGCTCACACAACCAAGCTAAACGCTTGATTGGAGAAGAAGAAATCACTCACGTCAAATGCACAAGGCAAATAAACTATTTCTTTCATTAATCAAGTCTGCCCAAATGCTTGTATTACATCATAATTTTTTTTTTTAACAAACGATATTATTTACACTAAGGGGGAGGGGGTGGGCTTAATTAGGGGTGAATTTTTTTGCCAAATTACCATATTAACCGTACCATACCAAAGTTGTGCCGAAAAATTTGTACCATTGGTAATGATACAATATTTATACCGTAAAGTTTTAATTTTTCCTGCAGTTCCGGCACTCAATAAGCCTATCAATTGCGGACCAATTGATAATAGCCTCGCTTATTATGAGCCGAATCCAAGGTTGGTCTAACATGAACTATGAAAACAACCTTTTTATTAAAAAAAAAGAAAAAGAAAAAAAATATGGATGACTATTGTTGTTCTTGAATTTCTAATGTTCCCCATACACTATGTACTTGATCTTTCTTCGCCAGTTTTCAAATTCCATTTTCATTTTTCTTGATTAAGCAACGTTTGACGAGATTTTATGGAACTCCAAAATATTGAATACTTGAGATTTTTTAACCATATCTTTAATTAAATATGCCAAAGTCAAGATGTAATAGCCGAAAAGCTCAGAGTATCTTATACTCGGATTCATCGTAGAATATTTCATATGAATATATATATATATATATATATATATATATATATATATATATATGCATGCACTTGATCTGCAGCAAGCAAAGCGGACATGTGAATGTGATGCCGCACAGTTTGTTATTTTTGCCTTTACTGTATTATACAATCCAATAAAGAGAGTGGTCATGTGACTTCAGCAGACTTTGCCTGTCGCTGCAGTCTGCAGCTTAATATTACTATTAATTTTGGATCTTAAAGCAAACTGTTCATCATCATTGCACAAGATCAAATTCTTAACAGAGATTAGAGAACAAGGATAAGTATAAAATCAGTAAACACTTTCATGGACTTATTTTCATAGAACAAATTAATATATTGTACTTAATTGTTAGTCTGTATATTCTAGTGATAAAGCACTTATCCACACATGGGACGAGAAGTTTGGTCTACCTGCTTTCTCCTTCTCAAACTTTGTAAAATAAATCACTGACGTGCAACATAATACAAACATGAACAATTGTGTACTTAATTTAATTTGTTTTCTAAGAATTAACATTAGAGATAATTAGTATGGCCAATTGGTGTAAAACATTAAATCTACATGCTAAGGGAAGAGGAGTACTACTTATGAGGTGCAGCAGGGACAAACAACTTGAAAGTAAAGTTGTAGTGTGAAAATTAAACATGCAGGCCAACATGGTTTAGACAGAAAAAAGGCAAAAACTTAAAATGTCATGACATTCATGAGTGATGAGTGGAAGTCCTGTCAGTCACTCACTCACTGGATCACAATTAGTTGACGAGTGCTTCTGTATTCTAACCTATCAAAGTCATTTCCACCCAACAAATTTTGTGTGTTCCCAGTTTGCCCTTTAAACAAAAACCAAAGACCAGAGAGAGGAAAAAGCAAAGTGTTGGAGCTGTTATGTTGGCAGCTACCCCGACACCCCCATCTCCTTTTTCACCGCCTCCCCGTCCCTTGTAACTGTCTTTCTCCATTTCTCCTTCTTTCTCTCATCGAGATGTTGACATAGAGAGCTGTTGAGGAGCGAGATAAACATCAAGAGCAATGTGACGGTGTCCCAAACAATTGCACCACGCCACACGTTGACTTTCTTGGTCTTGCATGACTGATTTAAAACATTGTCTGATTTAAAACATCAGTGGACAGTTCTGCATATTTATCTGATATTGTTTTTTTGTTTAGGTTTAGGCTTCAACCTAAGGGGCGAAATGAGAAGTTCAAAATTTGCTGGATGGGAAGAAAAACACTCCACTGTTTATTATTTCTTTAATATTTCCTTGTCTTGCATCGCACTCTTCCAACACTTTCGGTTGCTACTTTTTCATCATTCCCATCTGCTGTCTTGTTTACATATTAGTGTGTAGTGGTGTGTATACCCTCAATCACATCGCATCTCTCTCTCTCTCTCTCTCTCATGTTGATATCTGCCTCTCCTTTAGCACCCTACATCATAACACCCTCTCGATTTCCTCAGCACGCCTTCGTTTTCCCTTTCTAGCCACAATTTATTAATTGACACGATCTAGCAAGCTTAATTGCTTCAGCCAAGAAATCTTTTCTAACTCCCAAGTCCCAAGAAAAAATGGGTCTTGAAATATCAGAAGATCAATTCAGGCCAATAACTCCAGTGCGAGTTGTCATTCCTATTCCACGAGCTTTAAACAACACAAAGGAGGAGGAGGAGGAGGAGGAGGCAGCGGCAGCGGAGGAGCTTTTGCATTTGGAACATGAAGAAGAATGCCACACACCCAAGTCACCTGCTGCTCACGTGATGGCCAAGCAACCACCACCACCCAATAAACCTCGCCAAGCAGCCAGAAGAAATTTTAGGAGGTTATGGCCTTCACAATCACAATGCTTTTTTCAGGTTCCAGACGATCTCGAATCACTGTTTATGGTTATCACTGGTACAAATACTCCTGCCAAAAAGATCAGAACCAGTTAAGGTTGTGATTTTTATGCTCTATTAGTACGCAGTTTTTGAAATTAACATTACATGAAGTGCGTTCTCCTTGAAAGAGAAAATATTTCTTTTATTTATTATTTTTGTATTTTCGGATTGTAATTCTCCAACACATGATCTCTTCTCTTCTCTTCGTCCTTTTCTTTGCAACCCAATTGTTATTAGCAACAATATAAATCGCTGTAAATGGAAAATGTTTATTTTGTATTTCAATTATGATTTGCTAAATTTTTTTATTTTGTGTATTTTTGGATTGAAGACCATTCTCCCTTAGTTCTTTTACCTCTCCTTTCATACGATTTTGAAATTTTGAGCAACTTTTCTTGTACGATTAAGCCTGAGATGCTAAAATTAGGTTTATGTGGAATTTTATGATATAATTCTTTTCTTTTTTAGGAGATAAATATATAGAGTACAATCATGATTATGTTTAGCATAGAAAGTAGGAAGTTCTTTCTAGAAATTTCAATGTTCTTATAACAGAAAAGATTTTACTGAACATGTTTCAAAGCAAAAGTTACTTTTAAATAAGCAATTCCAAACGAGTATAAAGAGAGATTAGGGTTTGCTTAGCGAAATGTGTTTGTGTAATGTGGGACAATGAATTTTACTGGGACCGAATAAGGCGGATCGGATTACAAATACCTAGGGAATAGTTACATACTCAAAGAGTCTGATTGATATAAGCTACCTATATGGGGACAAATGATGCCAAACATTTTGTTAAGCTCTAGAACAGTAAGCGAGGTTAGGGGACCTCACTGAGATCGACCATGCTTGCTCTTCAAGGTACGGAAACCTGATCCAATTGGAGACCAGATTGGTTTCCTATAATCTTGGAGATTCCTACAATCCTACAAGGAAACAATATCTTTGCTAGATATCCTTTAGAATTCTCTCAGTTTAAAACAGATATCATTATACTAAAAGAACTATCTCCTGACTAGTTTAAATACCTTTGTATAGGGCATATTTATACTGATTTGACCATAGGAGAGCCTTTGGTTGGTATGTTATTCGCAGTTGTTTGCTCTTGTTTGTAGGTGGCCGAATTTGCACAATTCAACCACCCATAGTGGTGTAGAACATTAACATGTCCCATATTCTAATTTTAATTACAATATGAAATAAATTTAAATAGGAAACATATCATAAAATTATATTAATAACCAATGTTCTAAAGACATAAGGCACTAGTCGGGTGGCGGGCTGGGACCTAAGGCCTAGCGCCTATAGATAAGTGTCTATTTATGCTTAAAAAACACATATAATTATGTTGGTATATATAAATTACAAAAATAAAATGAGATATATATATATATTATAAAGTATTGGACCATATCAAAAACATGGAGAACAAGCATATAATGAGTGTTCATCAAAGTATTCAACAAGTCTTTTACATCTTGTTGAAAAATTAAAATGCAAAACGAAGGTGATTAATTTCCTGCCTAAGTGAGAGTCAAGACCTAGGCGGGTTTAGGCAGGTTAGGCAGATGCCTAAGCCGGTCTAGGCACACTTTCTTAATTTTCAAACATCTAGGGATTAATCGAGGCGACGATCAGCCGTCTAGCACCTAAATGGCTCTAGGCGGGGATTTTTAGAACAGTGATAATAACAATTAATCAACAGCCTGCAAGTGAGTTGACATTATCAACATCACTCAAGTTGGTGCATAGATGTCGCTACTACCTAACTTACCAAATGAGATTTGCCCAAACTATATTTGTCGAGATATCCGGTACTTGATCTTCTTAATAAATTATCTTTCTACCTCAACATGTTTGGTACGATTATGTTAAACTGGATTCATCACAAACTTATAGTCTTTTAGCCATTTCTCTATACTCAACTTGTCACACCCCAATCCCGAGCTACATCCAAGATCGGCACGTGATGTTAGAACGTAACTTTACAACTTATACAATGTTGTAAACTGAAATAGAAATGAATGAAGTTACCAAGAAAATGTAGAAGTCTTGAGTGATGAATGATTCTTGGGATGAGTCGCGGACTAAGTCACTCTCTTTAATACGTTTCGTGGCTCTGCCCAAAGTGTGCAAGCAGTTCACAAACACCATGTCGTCCCCAGGATAAAACAGCCCAGAACCTTCTTCTTCTGATAAGTTCTTCCTTGCACAACGAAAGAACCTTTGAACTTACACCCTTTCAATATGTTGCTAACCAAAACACAATATCAGAAAGTATATGTATCATTTTTATTGTTTTTATTTCAATGATTCCAAGGACTACTATATATACTTATAGAAGAAAGAGACGTTGAGGGTTTGAGAGATTAAGGCCTTGAAAGCAGGACAAAATCAAAACGTAAAGTAAATTCAAAACGGAAAAAAAACAAAATGGTTTGATTATGTATAATGACATGATCTTCTTTTCTATACAGAGAAGGAATCGCATGTTTCATATTTAAGAGGAGATAACTCCTTATCTAATTATAATTCCTCTCTAGGGTTTCGCTAGGAGAGTGGCGTGAGAATATTAGATGCCGGCTGTTGGTTATTCTAGGTGATTCCCTGAGGTTGAGGCGCTGCAGGGATTACAGTAAGCAGTTTCAAGTGGATCTGCATGGATGTTTGATCGTATAGTTTGGCAATTGGGGGATAAACTTGTTGGGGTTTATCAAAACGAGCTGCAAGCGGGGCAAAGGTGGATGGAAGATATAATGAAGAAGTTTACAGAACGATTGGATCTTATGGCTGAGGAACAAATAGTGGTAGTGATTGATGTTAAGGACAATGCCCTTCTCAAAACCACTAGGGTTTTCCTAGTTGGTAGGGTGCTTTCGAGTAAAGTGATTAACAAGGAGAGGTTTAAACATCAGATGTTGAACCTCTAGCGTCCTAAAGCTCAGGTAACGATCATGGAGTTGGATAACAGGCTGTTTTCATTTGGGTTTGATAGCATTCGAGAAAGGTTGATGGTTCATAAAGGAGGTTCATGGCTTTATGATGGTGCACTATTGGTGTTGGCGGAGGTGGATGATCTGGCACATCCTGCAAGCATTCCGCTGTGTTCTCAGGAATTTTAGATCCAGGAGAAAGACCTACCTCTTGCATATATGACTCACCATATGGGTGAGTTCATTGGAAACCAGATTGGGGTTCATGTACTAACTAATCAAAGTAGGATGGGTAATATTCTAGGCAGTATACTGTGCATTAGGGTTGCAATGGATATCACAAAGCCCCTACGTCGAAGTTTACTGTTAGCAATATAGGGGTCGAAGGTGGGAATTGATTTACGGTATGAAAAACTTAATGTAACGTGCTTCTTATGTGGGATCATTAGACATATGAAGGATCAATATGTGCACTTTAGGGGCAAAAATGATGATGATCTATCGAAGCCATATGGGTGGTGGTTTCAGAATGACATGTTGGGGGATAATTATCGTAAGCCTCCAGGGAAGCGCTTTGGGCTGGATAGGTCGCATGGATGGTCTATGAAAGATCTATAGCATGTGGAGAAGGTGGAGGGTTCAATCAATGATGAGTTGCAGGGTTACGGTTTGTTGAATAAGGCGTTGACGGTGGCTGTGATGGTCAATCATATGGCAAAGATCAGGGAGCGGAGAGGGAGGTTGATAACACACAAGCCACACTCGGGCTACCAGATTTAAACGAGGATGTGGACTTGAAGCAAATGATAATTGATTCGTTTGCAGTTATCCCATGTTAATAAGAGTCTGCAGTCCAAGAGTCTGAAGGGTTGACACTATTTGGTGTTGATCTGAAGGTCACACCAGGAACTCGGGAGGAGAACCTCCTATTGTTGTTTGGCCTCGCACATGAGGGGGGAATACATGATTTCATTGGGCCTAGTGGGGGTCACAAGATTGTGTTAGGCCGGATTGGAGCTACAGTGAAGTAGACTATGTAGGGTGAGCAACTAGTGATGGGTCCTGGCCCTCTAGGTGGTGTTGGAGCTGGGCTAGGATCTGACCCATTCAATTTAATGCCAATTATTGAGTTTCATCAGTGAGCTAGGAAGAGGAAACATCGAAAATGACGATAACTTGGGAGTCTCTCCTCACGGAGCATTCAGTCCAATGCTAGGGGTTGTGTTGTTGTTCCATTGCCAGAGCTCAAGAAGAAGATGGAACGTGAAGATGAGGAAATGGAAGCATGGCAGGGTGGACGAAGGAAGTTGAGGGATAACTCAGTGTGTTTCAGTTCATCGGTAGAGGTTGACAGGGGTCAACCCCGCCATCCGCAATGAGTTGCTTAAGTTGGAATTGCTGAGGGCTTTAGAACCTCCATGCAGTTCTTGCACTCCAATGTTTAATTTCTAGTCAAGATCCCACTATAGTGTTCTTATGCGAGACAAAAATACAAAAATTAATGCTCATTACATGGACCGTTTACGTTTGAAGTTGAATTTTGATCGTAGCTTTACGGTTGACAGTAGAGGTAACTCAGGTGGTTTGTGTGTTTTATGGAATGAGGAAATAAATTTATGTTTAAGGTCTTATTCTTATAACCATGTCGATTTCGATGTGGGTGTTTTAGGGGATGCATTATATTGGCGTTTTACTACTTGTTAGGGTTTTCTATCCACAAGTGATAGGTATAAGTCCTGGAGGTTGCTTAAGTCTCTTTGTGGCATTGAGTCTAGTATGTGGTTATGTTATGTATTGGTGATTTTAATGAAATCCTCCAAGCCAACGACCAGGAAGGGGGTAATATTCGACAAGACAGGCAAATGGAAGGGTTTCGTACTGCGGTGGAGCAGTGTGAGTTGCTTGATCTTGGTTTCTCTGGGAATAAATTTATGTGGTTTACGACAAAAGGGGGTGGGATCAAGGTGAGATTAGATCGAGCATTAGGTAATCAAGCATGGATGGATTTGTTTCCTTGGTTTAAAGTGCATCATTTAAACAAGTCTTCGTCCGATCATTCGTTATGAGGAATGTTGGCATATGGAGGATGGTTGTAATGAAGTGGTACGAGATGGGTGGAACCACGCTGTGGAAGGTTCGCCAATGTTCCAGGTGACAGAGAAGATTAAGATGACAAGGATGAAACTTAATAACTGGACTCGGAGCAATGCTAGGTCGTGGCCAAGAAAGATTAGCAAAGTGGAAGATAAACTCACGAGCTTGTTAGGGCAACCATTCACGGAGGAATCTATTGATCAAACGAAAGAGCTTATTGGTAAGTTGAATAGATTACTTGAACAAGAAGAGCAATTTTGGAGACAAAGATCAAAAGAGAATTGGGTTAAACTCGATGATCGCAATACCAAATATTTTCACTAGAAAGCTAATAAGAGACAGAAGCATAATTGTCTATATGGGTTAATCGATGATGATGGGTGTTGGCGTGAAGACAGAGATGGGATGGAAAAGGTTATGGTGTCGTATTTCTCAAAGTTATTTAATTCAAATGGTGGGGAAAATTTTCAAGACATATTTTGTCACATCACACCCTCGGTAATGGAAGAGATGAATGACGAGCTTGATTGTCCGTTCACGGATGAGGAAATTAAATGTGCAGTATTTCAAATGCATCATACAAAAGCATCGGGCCCTGATGACATGTCTCCTGGATTCTACCAAAAGCATTGGGGAGTGGTAGGTACGGATCTCTGTAATGGGGTTCGATCCATGCTTCTCTCTGGTCCAATCTTATGGAAAATTAATTACACCCATGACACGTTAATCCCCAAAGTCAAGGATGCTACGAGGATGACACAACTTTGCCCTATTAGTTTGTGTAATGTTTTGTACAAAATAATGGCGAAGGTGTTTACGAATAGGTTGAAGGTTATTCTTCCATGTGTTATCTCTCATACACAAAGTGCTTTTATTCTAGGGCGATTAATTTTGGATAATTACTTGGTAGCTGCTGAAGTTGCTCATTATAACAGTCCTCCAGGGCCAATGGTCTTATAGCGTTGAAGTTAGACATTAGTAAGGCGTATGATCGTGTGGAATGGAAGTTTCTTGAGGCTATAATGCATCGATTGGGGTTTTCTGATAGGTGGATCCGCATAGTCATGTTGTGAATTACTACGGTTACTTATTCTTTTAAGTTGAATGGTGAGCATGTGGGTTATGTGCATCCGGAAAGAGGAATTCGGCAAGCGGACCCCCTCTCCTCCTATTTGTTTGTTATATGTGCAGGTTTATTGACAAAGGCAGAATTAGATGTAGAGTTGCGGGGGATTAAAGTTTGTCATGCTGCTCCTAGCATCCATCACTTATTCTTCGCTGATGATAGTTTTTTGTTCGCTCAAGGTACTCTTTGCGAGTGTTAGACCATTAAACAAGTGTTGAGAAAATATGAAATGGCTTTGGGACAAACGGTAAACTTTGAGACGAGTTGTGTTTCATTCAGTCTCAATCTTACTAACTATGATAAGCAACTATTGGCCGACTATCTCGGTGTGCGGAGAGTAGATTTTCATGATAACTATTTGGGTTTGCTGGTGCTAGTTCGGAAGTCGAAGAAGGAAACATTTGCGTATGTGAAAGATAGGGTATGGAAAAAACTACAAAGTTGGTGAGGTGGTCTCTTCAGAAGTGTGGGACGTGAGTTATTCATGAAAACGGTGGCTCAGGCTTTACCTATGTATTCCATACAATGCTTTCTTCTTCCTAAATCATTTTGCGAAGAGTTGAACATGATGATAGCTAAATTTTGGTTGAGTGGGGATTCGGGAAAAAGGAAAATAAATTGGCTCAATAAGAGGTATTTGTGCAAGTCTAAGCAGGAGGGAAGCCTTGGGTTTAGAGACCTATATGCGTTTAATCTTGCGTTGTTGGCAAAACAAGCATGTTGATTTCTTCATGATCCTCATTCTCTTGTAGTTCGTGTTTTCAAAGCCCGTTATTTCCCTACGACGGAGTTTCTGAAGGCTCAGGTGACCGCCAATAGTTCATATGTTTGGAGGAGTATTGCAGCCTTGAGATTGATGCTTCAAAAGGGCCTCCGATGGCAGTTGGGTGATGGGAAGAAGGTTTGCATATAGCAAGTTGGATGGGTACCGAGGGAGTCTTGCTTCAGATTTTACCGCCACTAATACATTGGGATGCTGAAGCTACGGTGGAGGCTCTATTTTGGATGGAGACGAAACAATGGAAAATCCAATTGTTGACTGCACTTTTCTCCTTGAAAAAAATGGAGTTAATTCGAGGGCTTCCACTCAGTTTACGAAATACTGCCGATCGTAGAATATGGCATTATGATCGACATGGTAAGTTTACCATCCGGAGCGAATACCATGTCGCATGGAGATTAAATGCAATTAATGGTGAGGGTGCTGCTGGGTCTTCCTCTTCTTCTAGTTCTATGGGGGAGAAGCTATGGAAGAAACTGTGGAGCACTTATGTTCCTGGGAAAGTGAAGATTTGTGTTTGGCGTGCATCTTTGGATTCTTTGCCTACACGGTTGAATCTTTGCAAGCGGAGAGTGACGAATGAGGAGGCTTGTGTAGTTTGTGGGGGTCAAGATGAATCAACGGAACATGTTTTGAGAGATCATAATGTGGCAAGAGCGGTGTGGTTTCAAAGCTTGAGCACTACAGTGGATACCGGTCAAAGGGTGTCCCTTATGCAGTGGTTAGCCAATATACAGATTCAGGTTTCTACTTCGGGGTCTAATGTTGATTTGGGCTCTGTGGAAGCATAGGTATGAGGTACTATGGAACGACACATCTCTACCACCACATGAGATTGTGCTTCGCATCGAAGGTTGGATGCAGGAGTTTCAAAAATGGCATAAGGCACCAGCTAAGAAGTTTCTTCGAGTGGTCCAAAAATGGAAGAGACCAATGGAGGATTAGGTTAAGTATAACTTTGATGGAGCTTGGAGTCAAAGAGGGAACCGGGGAGGTTTCGGGGTGGTGGTTCGTAACCATTTGGGGAAATTTATTGCTACTGCGGCAGGTCCAGTTGAGAGACCAAGAACTGCTCTGCACGCTGAGTTTATTGCAGCCCAACGGGCGGTTATGTTGGTTGAAAGCCTATCTACGGAGGAGGTAAAGTTTAATTATGAAGGAGATGCTAGTTTGGTGTTGGCAATCATGAAGGGTCGAGGGGATGATTGTTCAAAGTTCAGTCCCATAATAAATGATTTGGGATTCTTCCTAGCGATCCAGCGGGAAGGTAATTCGGCAGCGCATCGACTTGCTCGGATAGGGATCAATTGTGTTCAGGAGGTTTTGTGGTTTGAGGAGCCTTCGAATTTGATTCAAGATATTCTCATTAAGGAGGGATTGTAATTTCTTATCTATTATTCATTTGAGGATAGGTTTATTGATGTGCGGGATGCTCTTTTCCTTCGATCGAGTTGAAATCCCCGACAATGTTTTTATCGAGGCCCACTATGCACATTATCCTCAGTTTGTGCGTATTCTAAGTTGTTCAATGAATATCGTACTTTATTTCAAAAAAAATAAAAAAAAATAAAACTCCTTATCTAATTGATAAAGCCAAAATCAATTGTTGTTATGTATATAATATTGGTAATAAAGCAAAACATAAATGTATTAAATATTTAAATATAAACATATTTAGTCCAACATACAACATAACAGTTAATATATGATTTACATACTGGTGGGGTCTCTTCCACTTATATACAACACACAAGTCTGTAAAGTGCCCTTGAGGTAGAAGGTGAACCTTGTCACTCCAAGCGCTCAATCTCCATCACTATTGCTAAAGACACCTCGTAGCTATCAAAACATGTCAAACTGCAAAAACGCCATCTACACCATGGAAATGGTGTACCGGGAAAAGAAAACCCAGATAAGTTATAAAGCTCGTGTGAGTACTAATAATACGATGTATGTGTAAAAAAGTTAATCGATCTCATTTATAGAACATTTCAGAAATTCTTTGCATGTATAAAGTAATCTTCGCTCCACAAATCTTGATAGGATACACACAAGTATTCAACCGACGACTTTTCGTTCATACATATGATAAAATAATAGGAGGTGGATTGTCTGCCCTCCCATTTTCATACTCTTCTCATCCCCTCCTATTTTGTGTGGTCACGGTTAAGCCACATCAACATTTTATATTCCTATTACTTTTTATTTTATTATTTTTATAAAAAAAATCAATATAAAATGTTGACGTTGCTTAACCGTGACCACACAAACAGAAGAGGGTGGGAAGAGTATGGAAATGGGAGCACAGACAATCCACCTCCAAAATAATAGGGTTAGAACCACGCTCACAGCCTTGTTCCACACCGCTTGTGTCACAATCAACAAACTCTTGCTCGGACAAAGCCATCAATGTGCCATTGTAAGCTTAGTAATTCCGTCCATGGCTGCCACTGCTGAAAAAGTCCAACAACATCCTGCAAGCATTTTATTACAATTAAATATCATGTTGTTTTTGTGGTATAAATTAAATAGTGGTTAATTTGATGGACATAGATTTGTATTTAGAGTACAAGAAACCATTTGGTTAAGTTCCTAGATTGTCTACAAATAAAATTGATTACCACATTGGCCTTGGTCCTTGATTGGTGTCACGGCTCCTTTCCTTCTCCAATCGACAGTTGGCGGTGTTGTAGCATTTTCATAAGGGGTGTGGTATCCACACACCATTTTTTATTTCTCACACACCCTTTTAATTTTCGGCCGTCAAATCGGATGAATTAAAGAATAACAAAGAATAAAAATTAATAAGAATGTGTAAGAAGTTAAAAATAAAAAATAAAAAAAATAAAAAAAAGTGTAGATAGCACATTCTTTTTCATATTTGAAAGAAGTCTTTGTGGAACAATCGTGCCCCATGAATCCATTTCTCGAGGCATTGAAGTCTTCATTTGTAAGGTCTGCAAATTGATTGACACTCAACTTAGTAAGGTTTGTTTGCATCACTATTGGAAGATTCTATAGACTCCACGTTTTCCTTGAATGTATTGAATATATTGAAACGCTTCTCCTCCTCGTTAATGTCGGTACATGCACGTCCATAACAAGCCATTCATTGCTCATATTTTCCGTACATTGATGCATCTTGGAGAGTGCGAGACGTGGCTTGAGAAGACAAAGCCCCCAAAATAAAGATTAAGGCCAGATAAATACAGTTGCAGTAGGAAGTCAATATTTGCAAATTCTAAAAGTTGTAGTTTTTAAATAATAAATTATGTTTGGCTCTATGGCCATTTGGCCCTCGGTTGGAGACGGTTTTTTGTGACAGGGCTAAAACGAGCCCTCTAGCCCTCTGGCCCTCGGTTGGAGACGGAGGCAAATATGGCCCTGTACTGTTCATTAAAATATTAATATCTTGGAGAATCTTGGAGGGCCAGAGGGCTAAAACGAGCCCTCTGGCCAGCCATCGGTTGGAGATGGCCTAATTGCAATAAGTAGCAGGACCTGCACCAATGAAAGTTGCAGTGCAGTCCCTTGAAATGTTTCGGTAAATAGCGTCGCAGTATCATTAACATTTGAATCCATTCCCCGTCCATTTCTAGTGATCGAACAACATTTCTATGCTCTGAGAAATTATATCCATCATAATTTGTAGACTGTCGCTGTTCAACAATGCAAAATATACGTAGAAATTATGGGACGAAAGATGAGTCTTCCTAACACAACACACCCTTAAGTTACGCGAATTAAAAGAACCACCATGGTAAATACAAATGTCATGACAAACATCAGAAGCCATGTGAAACAAGTAGTCTTGGACGCCTTTGAGTATATACCTGCTGCCCGTGTAGTGGCGTGACGGGTGCTTGCCAAGCTACTTTCAACAGCCTTCTCTGTAGAATCAAGTATCTGCACACAAGCCATATAACTAAGTTATGAGATCAACATACTTGTCATTCCATCAGCACTCCATTTACATCTAATACACACCAAAGAATAAACAGATAAAAGTATTTTTATGTAACAAACGATGTTGCATTATTGCTGGGAACATTTTCCGATGATAAAAGGGTTTTGGCTTGTGACAATGTACGTTCTATTACAATCATGACTAGCACAGTCAACAGCTTATATATATAAGAATACATAGTGTTCCAAATTTTTCAGAGATCCAATAAAAGATACTCAGCAGCGTATCCTTCTTTTCCTAGCTCTGATTGCCAAGCTTATTGTGTTATTCAACTTCCTTCTTTATTTTAAATTTATGAACATGGAAAACCGGACCAGATATCATATTGCAAGCCTCCCCAAACCCCTTTACGGTAAACTATTTCTCAACAAAAATTAAATCAGTTCTGTTACCACTTACCACTTAAATTCCTCGGCAGGTTTTTTTATTTATTTTTATTTTTTTAATTTTTAGCCCCATTCTCTTAGGAACTTATTACAGTCCCAACATTCGTTTCTTTGTTTAACATTTTCCTTTTCAAGAATTTCTCCTAATCTCACACCCTCTAAATCCAAAGCAATATTCACCAAAACTTCCCTTCAGTGTCGCCCTAAACAAATCAAACCGCAGCCAGCTAAATCCAAAAAGTATTGACTCTATAGACTTTACAACATCCTGCAATAGATATCTCAGGGTGCTTACTTTTTCAGTGTTTTCCAGGGAGTGACTCATCATGAGACTACTCTCTTTGAGCTGTCTAGCCAATCCAACCATTTCGTCTGTCAAATCCTCTTGAAGCTTTCTGTAAACAAGAGAGAAAAGTTTATAAGAATTGAAAGCATAATGTGGAAAGGAAATGTAATTAGCATTTGAAAGTCTTAACGGCTGAATTGTGTGTTCTACCTTATGGACATCAATTGACTTGGGATTGAGGAAATTTCCTCTCTAACAGTAACTGTATCTACTCTGATGGGTTATCTGGTTCAAGGTCACGTTATTCGAGCCACCATCTGTTGGCAATGGTGTACAAACATGCAGAGGGATTTTAGAATCGCTGCATATGGCAGGAAAGCATGGGTTGGCCTTGGACTAGGGTTGCTACAATTTGGATGGTCCTCCTAGTTCCTTAAGCACTCTGAATAACAGAGAGGCTGGGGTCTGTAGGCCAATATTTATCTTTGGGTAGCGTCTTGTCTTTGTTACCATCAAAGTAAAGCAAGAAATTGTACAGAAAGAAGGAACACATCCCAAAGTTGCCTGACTATCGTTCTAAATTTATCAGATGTCCCAAGTGAGCATCCGTGTCATTTCTATTTGTACATATGCATTTTTTTAAGCAAAAATCAACTTATATTTTTACTAAAACAAAAGTTCATACTGAAAACACATATAACTACATCGCTGTGTTAATTAATGACTAACATCCTAGAACCCCGTTTTCAATTTCATCCAGTCTCATAACTCCAGTTTAATAGAAAAAATTGAGATACTATGAATATACCTATGCTTTTCAATGTGTGCTTGGGCTGCTGCATCCAGTTTGACAGGCCCTGAAGAATCAACACCAGCAGTCTCGCGAGTTCCATCTTCAGTATTTGAGATAGGCCTGTTTAACGAAAACACAGTTAAAATAAAACAAGTCATTGCAGACAAAATATCACTAAGAAGGAGCTGAAACCATAGTGATCCCAACTATCATTCACTTACACAAATCTCCTTCTCAAACCTGGAGAAGGGGGAATCTGATTGTCTCCTGTATCAGAAGAGTTTGCTTTGACAGAAATTCTTGCAAGGGGCACTTCGGGTGTTTGAACATCAGGCTGGGAATTGGCGAAAGAAATCACAATTAGGAGCAAGGAACTCCATATATTGCACATATATACATTACATTCTTCGACCAAAAAACAAACAATACATTACATTCTAAAGAAATATTTGCTTGCCAAACGGTTAATCAGGTAAACTCATGCTTTCATATATGATGCCAGATTCACAATATTTGATATACCATGTCAGATATCTAGCAATAGAACATTATCCATATATTACAGATTCAGTCTTGAGATGCCGTGAACTGACACAACAAATTACATGTAGCATGAAATGGTGTGGACAGCTATAAAAACTATCTCTAGGAATTGTTCCCCGCATAAGAACTAAAAACTGTCCAACCATCCATCACAGCTCAAAAAAATAAAAACCTGTAATATTTTAGTTGTCATGTCAACCAGTCTCCCAAGAAATTTGTTTCAGCCTAACAATATTTTGTTTCTCATACCTTATCATTATAATTTCCCGGCTTTCAAACTAAATCTACTATTAGTAAAATTGATTCGAATCATAGAAATTCACAGAACATTGTAAATTAAAGTACACATTTTGCCAATGTAACTGGTTTAAAGTACATAAAACCAACACTTCAACAAAAGGCAACGTGTATGCTTTCTAGATCATATGCACTCACTGGTGGAGCAGCTAATTTGGAAGCAATGGCTTCAATCTTCTCTGAATAGTCACTCAAAACAGCCTTTGAAACTCTGGGTATAAAATCGAAGATAATGATATCAATAAGTAAACTAAGAATGTTGCAAACTCTTAAGTAGGGCAGAGTCTCAAGAAAACACATAGAAATAGAGAAGATGAAAATGTTGATCTGTGTAGCCACCATTAGTACCCAGTATCAAGAAAATAGTGTTTGGAATGTGAATCAATATTTCCATCACACCTACCAAAATCTGTAAAGGTTTGTAAGGTAAAGGAAAGGAAGCGTATTGGAACATGCATCGAACTATTGGACAAATAATCGTTAAAAAAAAAGTAATCAAGGGAGAAAATAAAACACATACTTCAACAAAAAAAATAAAAATAAAAATAAAACACATACTGACCTGGGTAAGCCTTCTGGAGTTCTCTCTTCAGCTAGTTGTTCTACCAGTTCTCGTAAAGTAGCAACATACTGCAAAGTAGCGGTACTTAGTCATCCATAAATGGCACACATCTCCAAAGAAAAAACAAACAAAAAAACCTAGAACTGTAAATATCACGCCGAGAAACCGGAAATAGTTGGCACAAAGCAATTACCTGCAAATGGATAAAACTTTGTAACCTATAATTCTAATAACAACATACATGAACAAGTTTTGCCTGGTTCTGTTGCTGAGGCGCAGCTGCAAGCAGCCTCTTCAAATTCACCTCTGTTTTACTGATTCTCATCCCAAAATCCTACACCATTTAACAAACATAAAACAACAAACAATTCAACACTCAACCAACAACCATGAAACCATCACTTTTTTTGTAAATGATCTCTATGCTTTGTTTTTTTATCTAAACATCGTCAATTTGATATTGATCAGTTCAACAATTGGTATTTGTAAAGTGATCATTTCATCAATTTCCCAAAAAATTAACCCAAACCTTAAAAAAAGAAAATCCATAACCCAATTCTGCACAGGTCATACGTACGAGTAATCAAGATGCAAGAGTTCCCTATTCAAGATACACAACTCCTAATTCTAGCGCTCCTAATCTTGCACAAGCAGAAAGTACACAAACCATGGCATAGCAATCGGGTTTCAAATTCCCCTTCAGGCAGTGGAGATGTACATTCGCATAAAGAACCTTTCAGATAAGCTGACACAGAGCTTTAACAATTACACCAAATCTCGATAGAGATATCTAGATAATGCAGGTACCTTTCTACCATAATAAGTGAAGAGATTAAATCTTTAAAAGAGAAGAACCACCCAATAAAAAACCCTTTAATGTACCCACAAATCACGGCAGTCCAAGAAACAACATTTTTCTCCGGCATTTCATCAAATATCTTATGTGCATGTTCCAAATACCCACATTTCGCCACAAGGGCATGAATGAAGTCCGATCGCCTCGCACACGCTTTCAGATGCAGAAGCACCTCCTTGTCAGGATTCATCAGATGCACAGCCAATGGTTACAAACCCTTAAATCAAAACCTCCCATTTTTTCTAATTGACAACCCCTTCCTCACCCATCAGATTCTTCTAATTGACAACAATAGTTACAATGGACGGACGGGATTCCATCCAATCTTAGTCGTTGGTTTTAGGTTTCCTCATCCACGAGTCCACGACCTATCTGACTGATTCGATTCGACTTCGACTCTCTCACTCTGTCACTCAAGTCTCTCTCGCCGTCTCGGACCCTTCCCTCCACCACCCCGACATCATGACGGCCCTGGCGACCACCACGACGGCCCAGCAACTTCGACGACATCCTAGACTTACAGTTACAGAACCCAGTCACCCCACCACCCATCTTCACGATTTGTCATCTCTGCGTATATAATTGATCTGTTACCGCCAGTCCGGATAAGAAGGTAAAACCTAATGTTTGATTTTTGGGTGATTTTGGGGTTTGATTGAATTGATTTGTAGGGTTTGTTAAATTGGGATTTTGCTGATTAAGATGAATGTATGCGTTTGGTGAAATTTGTATGGATCATGGCAAATGAATAATTTCCCCGTAACTAGTTAAAGAGTGAAACTTCTTCATGATCATGGATTTTTCCAGTTTTATTATATGTAATGACGACTATTTCAGTAGGAACTATATAATTTAATTTTCTGTTAGCAGGACAATGGTAAGGCCTTTTTGTACTCATTATTAGTCCCCAACCATTTTCTGTGTTTGAATCTTCAGATTTATGAATGCCCTTCGCTACTTGCTCGATTGGAAGTGCTCAATATCTCTGAAAATCCTCTCACTGATAGATGTGTATATTGCCTCTCCATTATCTTGGAAAATTGCAAGGGTAAAGTGCTTTCTTTGAAGCTCAAGTTTTTAAACTTTTCCTGCTCCTTATTGATGTGTGGTAGCGTATATGCTTCTTGGTAAATCTAGTTCTTTTAAAGGTATTTGTTCAAAGTAACACTAAGGGCTTGTTTAGTATTTCTGTGCTTTGAAAAAAAGTTGCTGTGAGAATAAGCGGCTGTGCTGTGAGAATAAGCGACTGTGAAATAAATCAGCAGAGTATTTGGTAAACTTTTTTGTAAAAGTGCTTTTGAAAAAAAAAACAGTCTGATAGTGAGTCTTTTCATTAGAGGAGCACTGTAGCTCCGTGTGCTTTGAAAAAAAAAAACCAGTTTTCCAAAGCTGCAAATAGCAGCTTCAGCTTTTTCCTTTGATTTCAGCTTATTCTCACAGCAACTTCCAAAATAAGCCATTTTTTTTCAGTTTACCAAACACCTAAAACCTTCACAGTTTTTTTTCATTGGTGTTTTTTTTAAGCACCTCACTTCCAAACTACCCCTAAATCATCCCTGCTAGGGGTGGGTTCGATTTAAATCGGTTCGGTTTTTTGGTAAAACCGAAACCAAACCGAAATTTCGGTTTGGTTCATTTTTTTTCGGTTTTTTTTCGGTTCGGTTTCGGTTTTTTGTTTTTTTTTTTTCAAAAAATGAAAAACATTGAAATTTTAAATTTTAACATATCCAACACAATCATAACATAAGCATTCTAACTAGAATCAAAGACAATGAAATATTTTTTTTTTTTTAAATCGTACAAATGACTTAGAAAAATTAAATTGTATGATGTTGTTCAAAGATCAGGGTTGTTTGCTTGTAACTTCATGTTGACCACTTGATTAGTAAAAGTAATGCGTGGGTGAATTTATTTAGTGTGTGTTGGATTCTTTTCCATCACAAATTACCCAAGTAATCTACTCGAAATAAATGTTTATAGATTCTGTTACATGTTATATGAGAGTAGATTTGGAAAAGAAATCTGGGGTAGAAGCAGACAGTGCTATGGAGATAGATTTAGGTACTTCAGGAGGAGGTTTGGTTCCGGAACCTTATATGAGGGAGAAATAATAGGTTAGGGTTTAGAGTTTTTATAGGCCTGTTTTTTAATATTTTGAGCTTAAAATTTGGCAACACATTGGGTTTAGCACATTTTAACTTACAAATTGGGTTTAGAAAATATTACCCAAAACAAATAATTAAATAAAAAAATTAATTTAATTAATTTGGTTCGGTTCGGTTTGGTTCGGTTTCTAGATCACTAAAACCGAACTGAACCAAAAGAATTCGGTTCGGTTCGGTTCGGTTTTTTCAATTTGGTTCGGTTTTTTCGGTTTCGGTTCGGTTTGGTTTTCGATTTTTTTCGGTTTTCGGTTTTTTGAACCCACCCCTAATCCCTGCTTATATGGACTTTGCTTTGTAGCTCTTTGCAGCTTGAGCATAGAGCGCTGTTCTGTCACGTCTACAACAATTGAAAAGGTTGCCGATGCATTGAATGCTGATTATGTGCTTGAGCAACTTTGAATAGGTGTGCTTGACATATGGTAATTGCAATACACATTAGTGGTTGGACTATTTTGTATGTTGATTTGATCTCTAGATGTCTCCAGGATGTTGCAAAGGGATTGACTGTAATGACCAAAATACCCTCCTAATTTTAAATAATTACGCTCCAACTCAACACAAATGTGATGGTAATGGTGTAAAAAAGGCAAAATCGAGTGGCAAAGGTTTGACTGCAGATTTGCTATAGTAAAACACTCAACTTTAAAATAGAAAATATCAAACCCCATTTGGTTGACCAAGAAAATAAAATGTGATTTTATTGATTTAAAACCCAAAAATTGAGTACAAGGGATGGACAGCAATTATCCCCAAATCCCCTAATTGCCTCTCTATCAAAACCACGTACTTGGATTATTTACAATTCCAACTTTAAATGGCAAAGCATGCTGAGGAAGACTTGATCAATGATGAATGTGAACAACATGTTCACCGAGACGTTGATGGCTTGTCCGGCTGATCGAATCTCGAGAGGGCATATCTCACTCGACACCAGCCACCCCATCGAACCCAAGACCATGCAAATGCCACCACATATGCACATACCAAGAACAAGATCCAATTGACTTGATGTTTTGTAAATGATCATTCTCCACTGAGACCAAACTTCATGGCTATCATCACTCCGATAGCAACCTGCAATGCAATTTTAATTAGATAAAATATACTTTAGAAATTCAGATTTAGTTGAAGAAAACAAAAGAGACATTTCCTATTATTGTTTAAATTAAGCTGGTAATAATGAATTAGTTTCATTGAATTGATCATGTCATTAATTATGTACCTGGCATATCATCATTTGTGTACCACCTTCAGGTTGACAGGCAAGCTTAAGAGATTGAAAAGGGGAGTGAATGAAGAATTAGTGTAGGAACAACACAAAAATTCATATGATATAAACTAATGAAAGGTTCACAATTCGGTTTAGTTACAAAATATGAAAAAATTTATGTTTTCATTTCGACATTATTATAATATAGAAAAAATATCCTTAAGTATCATCGTTTTCAGTCTAGCCCTCATCACGTTGATGCAGCTCCTTCATCATGTTGATATGCTGCATCACGAAATCCGGGAAAGGGTGAGGATCATCATTACATATAAAGGCAACTTTTCTTTTCCCAAGCTCCTCATCTAGTAATATAATGGATAGTGTAATGCACAAATTGTTTTAAAATCATGCAACACATTACAATTACTACAAACTTTGACGTACATGCTCACGAAACCAAGAAGGATACTTATCTTTGTGTCTTTGCTCCATGTTTAAACTACTTTCATGCTTTATTATTTCCTCATGTTCCTTGCATAACAAGTCAAATAAATATTAGAGGGAAAAAACTATTCAACGTAAATATAGAGGATGTCACCTACTCAAGGAATGGTGTCACGTCGTCACAATTGTTGAATATAAACCATTCAACCATCTTCACGTCAGCGCTAGCGAATCCAACACTTGAACTACCCATAAATGGTTTTGCAATTTCGGCAAATGCAGAAAGCTTCTCTTGTTGAACGACACCGCCAATATTTTATTCACGTCGATTGGAAGAATTTTCAACATTACGGAGATACATTCCACAAAAAATAAGGAATTCATTTCAAAGGTATCCCACTATAATAGATCCATTAGGACGTGATTTGTTCCGCACATTTAAACCTTCCCAATAGTCTACAAAGAAATTAAACTGTTACAATTTTAATTTACAATCATAAGAAACAATGAGATTGAATGGGAGAATAATACTGCTACCTTTCTATTGGGTAATCTATCGGAAATTAACAAACCCATCAAGTATCACTTTATCTGCTAAGTGAATCATGACTTGAATCATTACATCAAAGAATGCAGGGGAAATATTTGTTCAAGCCGGCACGATATCTTCTTTCAGCCTTTCAAAGTATGCCACACGCAAAAATTTTGGCACATATTTGTTGAAAAAAGCTTGATAATTGAATGATTGGTTCAATTACGTTTTTCGGCAAAAAATTTCGTGGCACTTTTCAATATTCTGTTTGAAAAGTGCCATGAGATAATCATAGCATGTGTTTGACATTTGAAACATTACCTTGCTGTGCATGAACTCCACAATTTTCATTAGTAAACCTTCACACCCAAGGTACAATTCTCCTTGAGCTTGTTTTAATCATCTCTCAATGGATGAAGTCGTTGAATTTCTTGTGGATGAAGATTATTATCATCCTTATCCACTTCTACATTATCACCGTTGATAGTATAATTGTATGACATTCCATATCTACCCAAATCTTGTTGAATTTCTCTCAATCTTCAATCTACAATTATTACAAGTTTGGCATGGGCACTTAGTATAACCCTTAGCGTTGACAAGTTTGCTTACACTTTAAAAAAAATTCTGAAATCCCATTAAAATATTCATTAGTCACTTGATTCGGATTATGTATCCATTCCCTATCCATGGCATACAAAGTATCCACTCCCTGTTGATGTTAATAGTGGTAATACATGCACGGATGTAATAGTGAAGAGAGTAATTTGACGACGACAACAACAACAACAACAACAACAACAACAACAAAGCCTTTTCCCACTAAGTGGGGTCGGCTATATGAATCCTAGAACGCCATTGCGCTCGGTTTTGTGTCATGTCCTCCGTTAGATCCACGTACTCTAAGTCTTTTCTTAGGGTCTCTTCCAAAGTTTTCCTAGGTCTTCCTCTACCCCTTCGGCCCCGAACCTCTGTTCCGTAGTCACATCTTCGAACCGGAGCGTCATTAGGCCTTCTTTGCACATGTCCAAACCACCGTAACCGATTTTCTCTCATCTTTCCTTCAACTTCGGCTACTCCTACTTTACCTCGGATGTCCTCATTCACAATCTTATCCTTTCTCGTGTGCCCACACATCCCACGAAACATCCTTATCTCCTCTACACCCATTTTGTGTACGTGTTGATGCTTCACCGCCCAACATTCTGTGCCATACAACATCGCTGGCTTTATTGTCGTCCTATAAAATTTTCCCTTGAGCTTCAGTGACCTACGACGGTCACACAACACGCCGGATGCACTCTTACACTTCATCCATCCAGCTTGTATTCTATGGTTGAGATCTCCATCTAATTCTCCGTTCTCTTGCAAGATAGATCCTAGGTAGCGAAAACGGTCGCTTTTTGTGATCTTCGCTAGATTGCTCCGATCATTAGTGTGGATAAGTATATAAATGGATAGAGATAGGAAAGCAAACACCAGATGTACGTGGTTCACCCATATTGGCTACGTCCACGAAATAGAGGAGTTCTCATTAATTGTGAAGGGTTTACACAAGTACATAGGTTCAAGCTCTCTTTTAGTGAGTACAAGTGAATGATTTAATACAAATGACATTAGGAAATATTGTGGGAGAATGATCTCGTAATCACGAAACTTCTAAGTTCCGGAGTGTGGTATCGTCTTGACTTGCCTTATCTGTCTCGTAGGTAGATGTGGCATCTTCTCTGGAAGTACTCTTCCTCTATCCAGGGGTGGTATCTTTAACTGGTGGAGATGCACAAGGTAATGTATCAATTTCACTTGAAGCTTACTTGTAGTTTCAGGCTTGGTCAAGCGCGATACAAACCATGTAGTAGGAGTCCTCCAAGTCGCCGAGCTAGGGGATCTGCTGAAAGAGGCGACAGACAAGGTAAGCAATCAGAGCTCCAAGCAATCAGTCCCATATCAGAACTTTGATTTCGAGTTCCTGCTGATTGTTCACATTCTCCCTATCTTGCAGGCAGCATGAAGGATAAAGAGAAGAAAAATGAAAATAGATGATATGGGATACTTTTGCTTTTGAAGAAGTAACTTTCCACATGCTTATTCTTGAACTGGGCTGGAGGGTTTTCTGGTTTCCTCCAGAGTATAAGGCCGACTGAAGAATTTGAGGGTCAAAACAAGTCCATCAAATCTATAGTACGTTCGACCCTGCTGATATGGGATACTTTTGCTTTTGACAGAGTAGTGGATGTATCGGCACGTGTGCTGTTATGCTTGTCTCCACATGCTTCCTTGTATCATTCTCACTTGCCCTATATGTTCCTCAGGCAGATGCGGTATCTTCCCTGGAAGCATAAGATGTTGAAGATGAGTACTCGAGAGCAATGCCAGGTAAGTAATCAAGTAAGGGGTTCCAGGCAGTCCGTTCCAGACTGGAAGCTTGATTCCAAGTGTTGACTGATTGCTCTCTTTCTTCTTGTCTTGCAGGTAAGAACAAGGCCAAAGGAAAATACAGGGAAAAAACATGATATGGGATACTCTTGCTTTTAACCCTGATGATATGAGATATTCTTGCTCTAGTATAGCTTGTTTGCAGAGGTATTATCGGGGGGAAAGAAAGCTGAATATTTCGAAAGGCTTCTTTGGGAGTGCCTTCTCAGATATGAGGAAGGGTTGAGCATTTTTGCAGGTCTGCCTGTCTGTTGGGGATGAAGGTCAACATATATAGGAGTCTTCCTAACCACAAGTAGTAATGCTATTCCTTTACCCTGCTTGGTCATAACATGGTAGTGGGAGCTGCCAGCTTCACATGTTTTAACTCTGTCAGAGCACTTTGAAAAAGTGGTCTGTGGTATCTGGAAAGCTGATGTTGCGTGTAAAGATTACAGACAAACTTTATCCAAGGAGATCCGGCTCTTGAAGTTGGGAAAGTGGTGCCTCTTCAGTTTTCGAACAAGCAATCCTGTCGGAGATCTGGCTCTCGAGATTCGAAGAACGATGCCTTTTCGATTTTTGAGAAAGCAATTCTACTAGGGGTCTGGCTCTCGAGATTCAGAGAGCGGTGTTTCTTTGATTTTTGAGAAAGTAATCATGTTGGGAGTCTGGCTCTCGAGATTCGGAGGGCGGTGCCTCTTCGATTTTGGAGCAAGCAATCTTGTTGGGAGTGTTTTCTCGAATGTGAGAAAAGGTTGGGCATGTTTGCTAGTCTATCTTGCCACGAAGCACAGAGGTTGACACACAAGGACTTTCCAATTATCCAGCAGTGGTACTGTTCCTTTACCCTTGTGGGTAATAATATGGTAGCTAGACCTTCAAAATTTATGTGTCTAAACTTTGTTAGTGCTGTTTCTTTGCTATTCTTTTACCCTTCTTGGTCAGAGCGGTGTAGTGGGAGCTGCAAGCTTCACGTGTCTCAACTTTGTCAGAGAACTTTGGCAAAGTTATCTGTGGTACCCATGAGCTAATGTTGTGTGTGGGAAGTGGGTGATTGAACAGTAAGATTCATGTGATTTCTACTTCACCAGAAATCTTCGACATAATGCCCATAATTTTCGCAAAGCTGACAGGTGCTGACAAGGCTGGAAAAGTAGATGCCTCTTCGATTTCTGAGATCGGCCCTCGTGGTCTCTGAGCAGCCCAACTTTTGAGAAAGCAAGCGCCTCTTCGATTTCTGAGATCGGCCTTCGTGGTCTTTGAGCAGCCCAACTTTTGAGAAAGCAAACGTCTCGTGGTCTCTGAGCAGCCCAGCTTTTGAGAAAGAAAACGCCTCTTCGATTTCTGAAGCTCCGTCGAGTGCAGATTTTTATAGAGGCTGGCATTAAGTTCCAAAGCACACTTGAATCTCCACCAGTAGAAGCTCCATTCTTGCACTTCTAAGATCTTGATTTGTCCGACCTCTTCTCTCTTCAACACCTTTGAAAATGTCTGGCCCCTCCGACTGTCGTTTTGACTTGAACCTTGTTGAAGAGGCAGCCACGCCTTCTCCAGACAACATATGGCGCCCATCATTCGTCTCCCCTACTGGTCCTCTTACCGTTGGGGATTCCGTGATGAAAAATGATATGACCGCTGCGGTAGTGGCCAGGAACCTTCTCACTCCCAAAGATAACAGACTACTTTCCAAACGGTCTGATGAGTTGGCTGTTAAGGATTCTCTGGCTCTCAGTGTTCAGTGTGCAGGTTCTGTGTCTAACATGGCCCAACGCCTATTTGCTCGAACCCGCCAAGTTGAATCATTGGCGGCTGAAGTGATGAGTCTCAAATAGGAGATTAGAGGGCTCAAGCATGAGAATAAACAGTTGCACCGGCTCGCACATGACTATGCTACAAACATGAAGAGGAAGCTTGACCAGATGAAGGAATCTGATGGTCAGGTTTTACTTGATCATCAGAGATTTGTGGGTTTGTTCCAAAGGCATTTATTGCCTTCGTCTTCTGGGGCTGTACCGCGTAATGAAGCTCCAAATGATCAACCTCTGCTGCCTCCTCCTTCTAGGGTTCTGTCCAGTACTGAGGCTCCAAATGATCCCCCTCCAGTGCCTGCTCTTTCTGGGGCTCTACCGACTGCTGAGACTTCTCCTAAGCAACCTTTGTGAAGGCTCCCTCTTGTTTGTTTATTTTGACTCATGTATATGTACATATTTGTGACTTATCGGGGATACCAATAAATAGCTTTCCTTCATTTCAACGTATTGTGTTAAATACACCAAAGCCTTCTTCGCTAAGTTCTCTGAATTTTCTTTTGTTGAAGCTTGTATGTTGAAGCTTTGTGAGTGGAGCATGTAGGTTGAGGTAGTATTCCCTTAATTTCCCGAGTGAGGAAAACTTCTCGGTTGGAGACTTGGAAAATCCAAGTCACTGAGTGGGATCGGCTATATGAATCTTTGAACGCCATTGTGCTCGGTCCTGTGTCATGTCCTCCGTTAGATCCAAGTACTCTAAGTCTTTTCTTAGAGTCTCTTCCAAAGTTTTCCTAGGTCTTCCTCTACCCCTTCGGCCCTGAACCTCTGTCCCATAGTCGCATCTTCTAATCGGAGCGTCAGTAGGCCTTCTTTGCACATGTCCGAAGCACCGTAACCTATTTTCTCTCATCTTTCCTTCAATTTCGGCTACTCCTACTTTACCCCAGATATCCTCATTCCTAATCTTATCCTTTCTTGTGTGCCCACACATCCAACGAAGCATCCTCATCTCCGCTACACCCATTTTGTGTACGTGTTGATGCTTCACCGCCCAACATTCTGTGCCATACAGCATCGCCGACCTTATTACCGTCCTATAAAATTTTCCCTTGAGCTTCAGTGGCATACGGCGGTCACACAACACGCCGGATGCACTCTTCCACTTCATCCATCCAGCTTGTATTCTATGGTTGAGATCTCCATCTAATTCTCCGTTCTTTTGCAAGATAGATCTTAGGTAACGAAAACAATCGCTCTTTGGTATTTCTTGATCTCCGATCCTCACCCCTAACTCGTTTTGGCTTCCATTTGCAGTGAACTTGCACTCCATATATATTCTGTCTTTGATCGGCTTAGGCGAAGACCTTTAGATTCCAACACTTCTCTCCAAAGGTTAAGCTTTGCATTTACCCTTTCCTGAGTTTCATCTATCAACACTATATCGTCTGCGAAAAGCATACACCAAGGAATATCATCTTGAATATGTCCTGTTAACTC
Organism: Malus domestica; assembly: GCF_042453785.1. Lineage (NCBI taxonomy): Eukaryota > Viridiplantae > Streptophyta > Magnoliopsida > Rosales > Rosaceae > Malus > Malus domestica. Next base: position 8,334,497 of record NC_091668.1, read on the forward strand.
ATCCATTACCAATGCAAAAAGGTAAGGACTTAAGGATGAGCCTTGATGTAATCCTACAGTTATGGGAAAGCTTTCGGTTTGTCCTTCATGAGTTCTTATGGCAGTCTTTGCTCCTTCATACATATCCTTTATAGCTTGGATATATGCTACTCGTACTCCTTTCTTCTCTAAAATCCTCCAAAGAATGTCTCTTGGGACCCTATCATACGCTTTTTCCAAATCTATAAAGACCATGTGTAAATCCTTTTTCCCATCTCTATATCTTTCCATCAATCTTCGTAAGAGATAGATTGCCTCCATGGTTGAGCGCCCTGGCATGAACCTGAATTGGTTGTCCGAAACCCGTGTCTCTTGCCTCAATCTATGCTCAATGACTCTCTCCCAGAGCTTCATTGTATGACTCATTAGCTTAATACCCCTATAGTTCATGCAATTTTGTACGTCGCCCTTATTCTTGTAGATAGGCACCAAAGTGCTCGTTCGCCACTCATTTGGCATCTTCTTCGTTTTCAAAATCCTATTGAAAAGGTCAGTGAGCCATGTTATACCTGTCTCTCCCAAAACTTTCCACACTTCGATTGGTATATCGTCTGGGCCTACTGCTTTTCTATGCTTCATCTTCTTCAAAGCTACAACCACTTCTTCCTTCCAGATTCGACGATAAAAAGAGTAGTTTCTACACTCTTCTGAGTTACTCAACTCCCCTAAAGAAGCACTCATTTCATGTCCTTCATTGAAAAGATTATGAAAATAACCTCTCCATCTATCTTTAACCGCGTTCTCTGTAGCAAGAACCTTTCCATCCTCATCCTTGATGCACCTCACTTGGTTTAGGTCCCTTGTCTTCTTTTCCCTTGCTCTAGCTAGTTTATAGATATCAAACTCTCCTTCTTTGGTATCTAGTCGCTTATACATATCGTCATAAGCCGCTAACTTAGCTTCTCTCACAGCTTTCTTCGCCTCTTGCTTCGCTTTTCTATACCTTTCACCATTTTCATCGGTCATATCCTTGTATAAGGCTTTACAACATTCCTTTTTAGCCTTCACCTTTGTTTGTACCTCCTCATTCCACCACCAAGATTCCTTTTGGTGTGTGGCAAAGCCCTTAGACTCTCCTAATACCTCTTTTGCTACTTTTCGGATACAACTAGCCATGGAATCCCACATTTGGCTAGCTTCCCCCTCTCTATCCCACACACACTGGGTGATTACTTTCTCTTTGAAAATGACTTGTTTTTCTTCTTTTAGATTCCACCATCTAGTCCTTGGGCACTTCCAAGTCTTGTTCTTTTTTCTCACTCTTTTGATATGTACATCTATCACCAACAAGCGATGTTGATTAGCCACGCTCTCTCCTGGTATAACTTTGCAATCCTTACAAGTTATACGATCCCCTTTCCTCATTAGAAGAAAATCTATTTGTGTTTTTGACGACCCACTCTTGTAGGTGATCACATGTTCTTCTCTCTTCTTAAAGAAGGTGTTGGCTAAGAAGAGATCATATGCCATTGCAAAATCCAAGATAGCTTCCCCATCCTCGTTTCTCTCCCCAAAACCATGGCCACCATGAAAACCTCCATAGTTGCCTGTCTCCCTACCCACGTGTCCATTTAAATCTCCTCCTATAAATAACTTCTCCGTCTGAGCAATTCCTTACACCAAGTCTCCAAGGTCTTCCCAAAATTTCTCCTTCGAACTCATATCCAACCCTACTTGAGGTGCGTACGCACTAATCACATTGATAAGTTCTTGTCCTATTACAATCTTGATTGCCATGATTCTATCTCCTACTCTCTTGACATCTACAACATCTTGTGTCAAGGTCTTGTCCACGATGATGCCAACATCGTTTCTCGTTCTATTTGTGCCCGAGTACCAAAGTTTAAACCCTGAGTTTTCTAGATCCTTTGCCTTAAGACCAACCCACTTAGTTTCTTGTAGGCACATAATATTTATCCTTCTCCTCACCATAACTTCCACTACTTCCATAGATTTTCCCGTTAAGGTTCCTATATTCCACGTTCCTAAACGCATTCTACTCTCCTGAACTCTACCCTTCTGTCCTAGCTTCTTCACCCTCCCCCGTCCAATGGAATCAAAGTACTTCTTTTGTGTGTCCCGTGTAAAGTTGATAGGTGCATATGCTCCCAAACAACTTTGAGTGGAGTCGTTCGAAAAGAAGTTTCTATGGCCCCCTTGCTCATTTAACACTGCATCCGGGTGCCTATGGAGATACAGCGACCCTTGCTCACTTATCACTGTGCTCGGGCCACACAGCGCGCCACTTACGGGTGAAGCCCTAGCTTTAGCGCGATTTCGTTCTGAATTCATTTTCATAAGGATTATGTTTTCAAAAGCAAATGAAATCATATTTTCTCTCCTCTTTGTGTTATCAGAACTTGAAATTGAAGACATAACATCGAATACCACCAACAGTTAATAGTGGAGCTAATCCGCAGACATCAGCATTTTTCAAATGAGAAACATGCATCACATTCTTTCAATGAAAAGTTGAATGTGGTGTTTTAAATAAAGAAGAATCATACTGGGTAATAGACAGACCTTGAAAATCACTAATGTAAACCATGTCAGGGCTTTAGACTAAGGCAAATGATTATGCGAATTATTGATGTTGTCTGTTATATGAGAGCTTGCTCCAGAGTCAATAAGCCAGCACACATAGAAGCAAGTTTGGCTTGGGGAATGCAACCTTGAAAGTTTGGATTCTTACGACTGTACCAATTGATTGTAAGATGTCCAGGATCCTTACAAATTTGGTTTCCGCCACAATTGTTATGATTGAATCTGTTACGATTATTAGGATTCCTCTGAAAATTGTTGTTCCTATGAAAATTACCTCGATTTGGAACATGCTGAGCACTTGAGGCCTAGGGTGGAGGCTCTCAAGGTGTATGAAGCAGGAGATGAGCATGTGAGGGCACCAGAAAATAATGAAAAGCCTGATAAGGCTTATCTGAAGAAGAATGAGCTTAATGTGCTTCCTTCGAGCAAAAGCCATCTCTTTGTTGAGCAAGAGACCATGAATTTCATCAACAGTGGTGTCTGCATGATGGAATTAACCCGATCCACTTCTTTAGTTCAATCTCGCTCTTGTATTTCTCCTCCTCCACCACCTCCCTATCCAACTACTTCTCCTCCATCTTTACAGTTTGCTGCACCTAATCCATTTCTCCTACTTCATCTTCTCATTCCCCACAACCTATCCATTCTATTCACCCCATGCAAACTAAACCAAAATCGGAAATTTATAAACCAAAGGCCTTTTTTGCAACCAAACACCCCCTGCCTTCTCATTTAGTTACAGACTTTCTGCCTTTCACATATCTCCAAGCTTCTAAGTTTTCTCATTGGAGGGCTGCCATTCAAGATGAATTTAGTTCTTTACAAAAAAACATGTACTTGGACCTTTGGTTCTAATTCATCCTTCTCAAAATCTAATTGGTTGCAAGTAGGTTTTTCGAATTAAAGATAAATCAGATGGCTATGTGGATAGAGATAAGATTCGATTGGTTGCTAAAGGCTATAATCAAGAAGAAGACATTAATTATAGTGAAATCTTCAACTCTGTAGCTAAACTTGTTATAATAAGAATTTTGCTCACTTTGTTAGTTCAAGTCAATTGGTTTTTACATCAATTGGACGTAAGCAATGCTTTTCTGCATGGCTTCTTGAATGAAAATGTTTTCATAACCCAACCTTCTAAAGTCATTGATTAGGATAAACCAACACATGTTTATCATTTGCAAAAGTCACTCTATGGTCTCAAACAGGCGCCTCAAGCATGGTTTGAAAAACTCAGGCTGCTCTAAGAACATGGATTTCAAGCTTCTCAATCATATCACGTTCTATTTGTTCTTTCTCAACCTCTCTTGGTGTTACTTCTGATTTATGTTGATGATATTATTGTCACATACCACTGTTCTACTGCTTGTACTGCAGTTATAACTCATCCCAGTGCACAATTTCTTGTTAAAGATTTAGGAGATCTTCACTATTTTCTTGGACTAGAAGTTCAATGATCCTCTTTGGCAGATTCACTCATCATACCGAATAAATCTTGAATTTATTTAACAACACCTCTTGGTTTTGCAAAACTTGATCTTTGCGTCTCTCCACTTGATAATCCTACATAATATAGGTCTTTGATGGGGCGCTTCGGTATCTTACATGGACACGGTCTAACTTATCATTTGGTGTAAATTTGGTTTGTCATTCATGCATTCTCATCGGGACCTCATTTTCAAGTTGTTCGGTAGATCTTAAGCTATCTCAAATGGACTATTAGTTATGGTTCATGGTTCCCTAAGGTCTCTACTCCTCTCATGCTTAAAGCTTTCTCAAATGCTGATTGGGTAGGCTGCCGTGTTTTGTGCATTTTTCTAGGTCCCTCATATTATTGGAGAACCAAGAACAGCACCATAGCTCGCTCTTATGCCGAGGCCGAATATAGAGCCCTTGCTTATACTGATACTGAGCCCTTGCTCATATTGCTGCTAAAATCACTTAGGTCTATAAATTGTTTAGTGACACTGGTTTTAAATTGCCTATTTTGCTTCAAATAAATCTGTTGTGATAATGTTTCAGCTATAGAATGCTTCAAATCCAATGTTTCATGCTCACACCAAACAATTGGAATTGATTACCACTATATTCAAGAGCTAGTTCTTGCCAAGCTCTTACAATTCAATTTTCTTGTAATCAAGATCAAGTGGCTAACATTCACACCAAGTCTCTTCCCAAACCCAGATTTCTTTATTTGCGATCCAATTTTTCACTTCAACCTTTTTCGTTCAGCTTGAGATGGCGTGAAGAGAGTAATCTGAAAATTGAAAAATAAGTCAGGATAGTAAAAAGAAACAACCAAAAGTTAATTAGAAAAGTCGCTACCAGAAAAATAACCATAGACCACCAATCTTATTGGTGCCTATTGGAAATAGTAGACACTGAAATCGGTGGCAAACATCAATTGCCACCATGCAGCGACTGAATTAGGGTTCGTGTCCTATATAAAGGAATCTCTTGTAACAAACACCACCATCTATACATCGGTGGCCAAATCAACAGTAGAGATATGATATTTTCATCTCTTTGTTTATAGTTATAGATGCCTTTTAGCATCGGTGGCCAAATTGCAATTTATGTTTTTTAAAAAGGGGCCCGCTGAGGACCCATTTACCAATCCCATTATTTATACCACACGTTTTAGATGAAAATTTGTCATTTGACAATCCCAGGAAGTTCCACAATCTTTGCATCCATCTAACAACTTGAACATAGTCATTTCAATTACATAATCAACACATTTTTCCAGATTCACCTGCATAACGATAACACCAGGAGAGTTAACCTTAAGTTTACAAAATCAGAAAATAAGAAATAAGAACTGGAAAATTTATAATTCAACCAAAAATAGAAAATACAAACAGTATTTCAACTATTGTGTTTGTTACTCACAAATTTTGACAATATTTACAGATCCCGTTTCATAATTGATAAAGGGAAGCAATTTTATACCTTCTTAGCCTTGATCCATGGTTGGCTGTTTGTCGATCGTGGTTCCCCTGCAAACACAGACATGCAAAGTTGATTGAATAAAACCCCCTAATTTGTCTTTTCAAAGTTGCAAACCCCTAATGATAAGTTACACACCTGACCCAGAAAGCGTTTGCAAACTCCCATAACAAAACCCTAAAATTGGAAGATAAATGTTTCCTGCAACCAAAAAATGAAATCAAACAAAATATCCACACGCAAATCAGCAAAAAATAAAGAAAGCATTTAGCAAGAATCGAATTTTACAACAATCAATTAAACAAATTTATCACCAACCAAAGCACCCAAACCGTTGCGATTCCTCCACAAAAAACAGCGGGAAAAAATAGGCTAACTACCCTTCTAAAGGATCGGATCATGATGAAAACACCAAGACACACACAGAGATGCATAGAAACAGAAAGAGAGATAGAAAAACATAGAGAAGAAAAAAAGAGGAGAGCTAAAACCCGACAGCCATGCACGTGCAACACACATGACCAAGGGCAAAATTAGCACCAATGCACAAACTTCAACACTGAAAATTGCAAGTTGCCATCGAAAAGAAAGGTAAAAAAGGAAGGGAGAAACTTGAAATAGGTCCAATTTTATAGCCCAACATTAGAATTAGTCTAATTTTTAGTTACTTTTGACTTAGCTCCAATGACTAGGATTCCATGTCAGCATTTTTCTAATTAAGTTGATTTTTTTGCATTATTATTACTATTTTACCCTCTTATGACTTTTGCACGTTCTCCATATATTTCCCACGTTTTAAATTTTTATCAGAATTCAAATTCGTCGTTCAATTCATCTTTCTCCTTGATTTCTTGGTAACAATTTTTGAATTTGAATTTCTTATCAATCTATTTTTAAGGAAAGCTTAATCACTTTTAACTTTCTATACAAGTTACATGTGTTTTATACCTGCAGATTTCTTCAGAGACCTATTCTCCGGATACAATTTTTATGTTCGTGTTTTTCCTTCGTGGTTTGGCGATACTCAACCTTCTCCATCTATCAAAGGACTAAAACAAAGCAAATTGAATGCCACAACCGGAAATCTATTGGGGAAGAAACACGCCCAACAAGTGCTATAGGTGTAATAGAGTGCCAATTATTTTCAAGTCAAGTATATTATAATTGTTTTCTCCTTTATTGTTGTTTGTTGTACGAATTCAAAACATGAAGACTTTATCCTAATCCCCCTCATCCCTTTCTATCATCTCTCATTGATATGCTTATTTCTCTTTTTATTCAAAAAAACCAATGCACATAAGGTATTTGATGTTATGCCTCTTTGAAAATTCAACAAACAAAGTAATATACCTGTACAATATCCTACAAGCCAACACGGATTAGAAGCACAGTAGCCTTGTGTTTTCACTGCAGAATTCAATTCATCCAAAATATCCTACAAGCCAACACGGTTTAGAAGCACAGTAGCCAAAATGTAATATACCTGTACAACTAATTATGATATGTATATATGCTAAGTTCCTAACATTATATGAAATAGCTAATTATGATATGTACAATTATTAGTATGCTGAAATAGCTATTACATTTATGTTTTTTTCCTGTGTTTTATAATTGTTTAGTTATGGAAGGAGCTATCATTGCGAATTGCACTTTTGAGAGCAAGACTCTTTTAATTCTAGTGTCTAATCATACTAAGTTCAAGGATATTGCTGAACAAATTTGTTCCTGATTTGTGCGATTAAGTCTTGAAGTCATGGAGTTGACGTACTCTCTAGGAGAACACCAATCTTGTTTACTGCAATCTAACATGGATGTGAGTGTAATGAAATTTTCAAGTTGTGCTGAAAATATGAAATCTATTCCTGTCAGTGTTTCCATGGTTGAACCAGTTAAGAAACTTGATCCCATTTCTTCCCCACATGATAAGCAGATTTTTACATATGAAGGCTTAAAACCCTCAGATGATCGTGTAGATTTAGGGAAGTTTTCCACTCCTCATGGGAAGACATATTTGTCCCATGCTTGGAGAAACTACATTAGCCATGTTGGTCAAGAATTTCCAGGTGGTGTCAAGGAGTTTAGACAAAGATTGATGAAGTATGCAGTTGAAAAGGGTTTCAGGTATGTTTATGTAAGAAATGATAGTGAACGTGTTACTACTGAATGCTTCAATAAAGATGATAAGGGTTGTGTTTGGCTTGTGCATGCCATTTTGAATCGTCCTAGCAGGTTATTCTACATTAAAAGTCTAAATAATGTACATACATGTAAAGCTAGGTTTCATGATAAAAAAAGCATCAAGATGGGTTCCAAAATTGTGGCGTCGGTCCTTGTTGATGAGATTCGAACCAATCCAATTGTAAGATCAATCGATGTTGTTAGAGATTTCAAGAAAAACTATGGTATAGCTTTTTCTTACTATAATGCTTGGTATGGTATAGAGTTAGCAATGATGAAGGTCCATGGTGATGATACACAGTCATATAGACAACTATTATGGTATGCAGAAGCAGTGCTAGCAACCAACCCAGGCTCTCATGTCCAACTTGATTATAATGATAGTTCATGTCGGTTCGAGCGTTTATTCATTTCATATAATGCTAGTATTGAAAGGTTCAAATTCTGCAGACCTTTCTTGTGCCTCAATGGAACTTTTATAAAAAACAAGTATGAAGGTCATTTGTTTGTAGCCATTGGGAAAAATGGTAATCAAGGTATGATTTAGACATGTACTTATATTATAGGCTGCATGAAAGCTAATAATTTTTTTTCCACATTGATAGGTAGTTTAAATGTTTATCCATGTTGTTGACAAAATTGATCATTTTGTTAATTTTTCTCCATGTTAAGTAGTTTAATAGGGTCTCAAACAGTAATATATGAGAAAGTATTGTTTTATAACTTTATACATGTTGTGTCCATCCTTTATTATAACTTGTTCTTATGTATTCATCCTTAACAGATTTTTCTCTAACATGTTCTTCTTCCTCAACACATCATGATTTTTCCCACTAGCTTTTGGCATTATGGACTCTGAAAACAAAAACAATTGGACATGGTTTCTGGAAAATTTAGTAGAGTTATTACTTCCCCAAGGTCGTACGGTTACATTCATATCAGGCCACAACAGAGGTTTACTTGAAGCTGTTTCCAGCGTTTTTCCAGAAGCACCACATGCATTCTGCATGTTTCATTTGAAATTGAATATACAAAGTAAATATCCAAAGCAGATGGGTTCTGGTTATGGTGAAGTCATTGCTAACCTGTTCCAAAAATGTTGTTACGTTCCATCCCAACTTGTGTTCGATCAGGAAATGAAAACTCTCATCAAGGATGGTGGTACAATAATTCAGAAATTTTTGCAAAACACACCCAAAGAAAACTGGTCCAATGCCTACTTCAGGGGGAAAAAAATATGGTAAGATGTGCTATAATATTGCAGAATCCTTCAATTTTTGGATTTTGGATGAATGCAAGATGCCAACTTACCAAATGATTGATTGATAACATATGTGTGAAGCTGATGGAGATAAGTTCTGATAGGCAACATGAAGCCGAAAGATGGACCTCACCACAATGGATGACGAAATGATGAAAATGGTTGAAGTTGGAAGACATTGGAATGTGTGTCGTTCAAGTGAACATATTTTTGAAGACATTGGAATGTATGACTTACAAAGTCATACTTGTTCTTGTTATCAGTGGCAAATCAAAGGGTTCCCTTGTGCACATGCTTTGGCAGCTATTTTGAAAGATGGAGGTAACCCATATGATTATGTCGAAGATTATTTCACAACAGATTTCTATAAGTCTTCTTATTCATATCCCATCATTCTTGTACCTGATATTGAAAGGGATGAACAATCTATGAGTCAAGAGTTTGTGATAGAACCCCCATTGACAAAGAGGCCCCCAGGTAGACCAAAAGTTAAAAGACTAAAATCTATTGGGGAAGAAACACGCCCCAACAAGTGCAGTAGGTGTGGTGATGCTACACGCCACAACTGGAAAACTTACAACGCCTCTATTTGACATACATCTCCATTGCCATTTGGATTTTTTTTTTCAAATATATGGACACATGCTTTTTTTTTTTTTTTTTATCAATGTAATAAAATGATGCCTTAGACTTTTTAGTTTACTCATATTCTTCTTTTTTCCAGTATCTACTTACATGTCATATGGCTTATGCAATCTGTGAAGACTAAATTTTTATTATGATATCGTTACTAAACCTTTCAAATCAAACCTATATGTAACAAGCAGCCATAAGATGGAAAATTTTATCCTACCTATCAATTTGGCTTACAATATAAACTACCTATCCTGTATAGTATGATTTTTCAAGACACAATTAGTTGTACAGGTATATTACTTTTTGGGACGGTTTTAAACTACCTAACATATGTAGGAAAATTATCGACAACCATTTTTTATCAACAATTTGAAAGTACCTCTCATTGTACAATTCGAAAGTACACCAGACGAACTATGTCTAGATAATGACAAAATAACATTATCTGAGATTTCAAACAAATCTTATTGTGCAATCAATAAAGGAAAACATGAAGAATATCCCCTTTCAATTGAAATTGAAATTAAAAAACAGATATGACAAAGCATATCTCAGTTCACATAACATCCAAACTTATCTAGCAGAAAATGAATTTGGATGGATTGGAGTCCCATCATTTATTAAATTGAAACATTTAAATGAAACAAAAACTCAAATTTCGCATAACATCTTTATCCTACTCTTCCTTTTCCCAGCTACCATCTCCCTCATTTATGAATCTACAAAGGACATGTGCTCTCATATTCTTCATTGCCCCTGTCGAAAAGACACATTCGACTAATTCTCCCTCAGCTTTTTTTGTGCTATATACATTATAGCAACTCCACAGTCATAACTGTTTAACAAAAAAAAAAAAGGGTATGAACTTAAATATTACATTCTATCACCAAGAAACCAACAAATAGGCATAATACAGATGAAATTAACACTTACATGTTAGGAAATTGTTGTAAGCATGATATGTTTGCTTTCAGTGGATACTCAACATTAGTTTGCCTCAGCCACATCAGAAATTCTGTCATCATGGCTAAGCGTGTACAACAACGTATGTACCTTATCTCCTTTCATGATATGTTTGCAAATAGACTTCTCATTGAGCTTTCTTGAAATACTATCTTTCATGTGCTTAAAGTAGTCAGAAATTTTCACATGCTACAAAAAAAAAAAAAAAGAAAAAAAAAAAAAAAAAGAACACATTACAAAGTTAGTGTGTGAAATAAAATTTGAAGGATAAGAGGTATACTACATAGTTATCAACTTACCAATTTTTTAGCATCTTCGAAATAAGGATCCACATATATATTCAACTTGGTTTGTAATGTGTTGTAATGTTCCCACCATCCACTTTGCTTGTTGAGCACAAGCAAAGTATAATGCATTCCTTTGAAATGGTTAATCGGAAAGAAAACATAGTCGTTCTCCCGTACCTTCTTCAATAGAAGTTCAAGATAAATATATATATTCTCACTGTACAATTCGATTCATCCACAATATCCTATAAGCCAAAATGGATTAGAAGCACAATAGCCGAAAAGTAATATACCTGCATAACTAATTATGATGTAAAAATCATATTCTACAAGCGCAAGTAGAAGATTCTCTAGATTAATGCTAGAAGATCAAAATAAAAATGGATTACTGTGTTACAGAAGCAGGTAGTTTATAATTACCACATATACTAATAAAAATGGATCAGAAAAAAATAATAAAAATCAACATTTGACAATTACACTACTCATCACTAAAAAACATTGGACAATATTAAACTAGCTAGAATAAAGGAAAATTAACTGCAATGTTTGAAGAACTAAAATTTACGCACCCACGCAAATGTCGGCATAAACCCATATTTCAGCTGATCTTTTGGAATCCCAATTTGATCGTCATTCAAAATTTCAAAAAAAGAATCAACTACCTACATAAAGAACCAAAACATCTTATGAATCATTTGTAAACCTTTCATTCAAATATAATTGTATTCATTGCTATCTAAGTCAAATAATTATAAAAATTACAAATACTTGTCGACTAACACCTCCCTCATTCAAGAGTGCGAGGATATCATCACGGATCACTGCACAATGCTCTCCTTTCCACATTGAAACCCTATATATAGTTCAAACAACATAATCAACAGCTTGATATCTAACAGGTAAAAAAATGTAAAAATAAGGATGAAAAATTATACACTACCTATCATCATTCAAATCCAGAAATTGTTTCAACTTCTCTGCGTACGGTATTGGAAGACACTTGCCCACTCGTAGCCTACGCACAACTATTGTCTTCATCGGTGCCATTATTTTTGTGTTCCCATATTCATGCATTTGAATTGCTCGTGAACCAACACAATTTTTATCCATATGAACTACCATTTTTTTATTAACACAAGCATCATACTTGTAATCTGGCATCAACAAGGGCTTCCTTTGTTTTGATTTCACCCGCAAAATCATTGAGTTTTGTTTTGGAGATTTGTCTTTCACTATGTAATTTTCCTTACATTTCAGCTCATCCTTCAGATTCTTGTTTTCAATAGTAAGCTTCATAATTTATGAACAGTAGTCCTCAACCAAAAGACTCATCTCTTGTAATTTTCTCTCCAAGTCATTAAGGTCCGCCTTACTGTTGGAAGACTTTCCCAAGTTGTTTTCCAAAAATTCTGATGGCAGTATATCAAACATTGGGAGAAATTCTTCATCTGACACTTTATGAGGCTCCACATTTATCCCCCCACCATGTGAACGCAGTTGTATGATTTTCTTCTCTGTTTCAGGTGTTTTTGGACTGCCCCCACCTACCTGTACAACTTCCTGTTACATAAACACACAATGTTTAATTTTATTAAAGTACGTAAGACTTTAGTTACATAATCTGTTCAAAAAATAACATACCTACTCCAATATGGATTAGAAGCACAATAGCTCAATAAGGAATTCGATTAGAATGGGAAATCCAAAAACGAACCAACTCATAGTCCAGCTCACTCATGGATTAGATTAAAATGGGAAATCCAAAAACGAGCCAAAACATATTAGAATAGAAGCACAGTAGCCAAAAAGTGGTATACTTGCACAACTAATTATGATGTAAAAATCACATTCTACAACTAATTATCATGTGAAAGTCATATTCTACAATGGTAGGTAGTTTATATATGTGTTGGATAAACATACCTCCAACTCATGGATCTTCATAATTTCCATCTTTGCATACAATTCCGACAAATTCCACTTAACAAAAGAGGCATATTTTCCCTTCCTCTGATTGGATTGATCAAATGAGTACGCTCACAAAACCAGAATTGCATCAGTAAGATATTAATATGTTATTTCATTTGAACACAGATAGAATAAAATGAAATAAAATGTAGATTAACATACCAATAATCCAATTACACAATCAGTTACACTTTCGTAACGTTCTCCCATATTATCAATTGTGCCCAACAACCAATTTTTTACTGCTACATCGCACGCATTATCCTTCATCTTGGTAATATCCTCAACGTACCCAACCATGTACAGACTAGTATTATTTCCATTCCTACTGAAAAACAGTGTCAAGCAAAAATATAAACGAACCAGTCGCACAAATCACCCTCATGCACACTACCATGCATCTTAACCACTCTCAAAATCCTTTCTTCCAATATCTTCTTACTTATATCTTTGACGTCTACAAGACATCTCTCATAAAAACCAGACGTCTACAAGACATCTCTCATAAAAACCTGTAAACGCACTTTTTCTTCTCCTACTATTCAGGTTGATCTCTTCCCCTTCATTAGGCAACCTGAAAATCTCAGCTATATCTTTGGCAGTTATTGTTGCAGTTATTCCACCAAGCACAAATGCTTTTTGTACGGGGTCGCAGCACTTCAATATAGACACAATATTCGCATCACATTTCCTGCAAACACCATCAATGATCAAATTCTCACAGTACGCTTTGAACAACCTCCCAAACGGTGTACGGTTCATTAACTCAAGATCCGCATTTGTCACACTAAGTCTCATTTCTTCCATAACGCGACGAAACTTCAAAAGGTCAGACCTATACTTTAGGCTTATCCTTTTTTTTTTTTCTCTCCATGCAAAACATCTTTGGCTACAAGTAATATAAAGTCTGCTATAAGCATGATTATTCCAAAACATACTAAATAATGCCCAAATGATAATATATCAAGACAAACTCATATTTATATAAGCAATGTTAAAAATAGACTAATTTAACAATGTGAACTAATTATTCTAAAAGTAACTCTACATAATAAACGACGTATCAATTTAAATTACCAATTATTAAAGTTCCAAATAATCCACAATTTAAATCGATAAAATTAAACCTCCCAAACTTAAACTAATCATTACTAAACCTTCCAAATCAAACCTATATGTAACAAGCAGCCATAAAATGTTAAATTTTATCCTACCTATCAATTTGGCTTACAATATAAACTACCTATCCTTGTAGAATATGAAAGATGAACTGTAGTACCTGTAATCTAGGTATCAAATACCACAAAAGTAAAAAGTCAACGCAGCATACCAAAATACTGGAGAAACAAATTCAACCAATCATCGTCCCACATTTCACATGCATAAGCAACACCCTGTTTTTTGTATTTTGATCCAACTCAAACCCATTACTAATAATGTAATTATATACCCTCTTAACCCCCCTAATCGATTTCAAACTAGTGCAAGCCTTCACTAATGCGTCGTAAACACTGGCCACCAATTCATAGTCGTCGTCAAACTCTAAAATCTAGAACAATTGAAGTGAAAAAAAGAAAGAAATTAAGAGTAAAGATACGGTAGCACCTGTTATCAAATACTGGTATTGAAATCGTGGGAGTTTCATACCTGTTATCCAGGTAACGAACACTGCAAAAACAAAGCCCAAATCACCAAATCAAAATATTCGAAAAAAAAAAAACCAGATTACCATGTATAAAGCTGAAATCTTCCGAGAAGATACAATACCTGTTCTCCAGGTATACCAGGAAACTCGAACCAGATATTCGCCTATTTTGTTTTCATCATATACTGGGTGAAAATTTATAGCTTTCATAGCTTCATATGGATTTAGGATTCAAACCCCGGTTTTCGCTGGATACAGACGTAAAACCAATTTGAAAGATAGGAGGATAAGGGGGGTCGTTTGATCTGCAAGAGACCTAATAAATGGGGTCTTTTGAATAAACAATGAGTTTAATCTGCAAGACACCTAATAAACCATCTAATGGCATTTGTTGTAATTTTGTTGGTACATTATGTGCATTTTAATTGCTGACATGGATTATTGTTGTACTTACTAGCCCCCACTTATGCTTATGTAATATAAGTGGATTCCATTCAAAATAGACTTATAAAATTGGACCCATATCAAAAGACCTCTTAAAAAAATACAGTTGAAAATCATAATGAATGAAGGGCTAATGAAATGGGAGGTGAGTGGGTTTTGGTGTGGTCATGTCAATGAATAATTTTTTTCCTTTTATTATTAAAATAAAATAAATCATTATAAGAATGTATTTTATAGTAAAAATTAGCACCCATGCACAGACTTCAACATTGAAAATTGCAAGTTGCCACAAAAAAGAGAGGTAAAAAAAAATAAAAAATTCAGTTGAAAATCATAATTTGGTTAACCACACTGTTTTTTGGTGTTTGAGTTTCAATAGCCACGGATAATATATTTTGGTGTATATAAAGTTAGAAAGCCACTTCTTTCTTTAGTGTGTAAAAAAGAGTCTCTTATAGTTAGAAAAGAAAACTAACGAAAATGACTTGAAAATTTTGAGTTTTGACGATAAGGACAAAATAAAAGGTAAAATGAATAGTACCATGATTGACTTTTTAATGTGAAAATATGATTTTTCGTCAAAGTGAATAGTACCGAGAGCTTTTCGTTAAAGTTCCCTGAATTCTTGTAGTGAGTTTACCCCTGTAATTTTCTTTTACCTTTATTTAACTGCTAGCTTTTCTAAAGTATAACTATAAATACCAAAGTAACTTGTAGTTCCAGAAGGGAATGAAATCATATTTTCTCTCTTTTCTCTGTTTTCCCTTTTAATAGCTCATTACCCTCAAACTAGTTCAATATTACATAACCAAAAATCACATATCTAGGCCGTTTTATTTTTATTTATTTATTTACAGCAGCTAAAGTAACGAAGAATTAGATTAGAAAAATTACACACCAAGGCAGGGTAGTCAAGCAACAAGAATTTGTCGAAAGAATACAAGAATTAGTCAAGCAATAAAAATCACATATCTAGGTCGTTTTCTTTTTATTTATTTATATACAGCAGCTAAAGTAATGAAGAATTAGATTAGAAAAATTACACACCAAGGCAGGGTAGTCAAGCAACAAGAATTTGTCGAAAGAATATAAGAATTAGTCAAGCAACAAAAATCACATATCTAGGCCGTTTTCTTTTTATTTATTTATATACAGCAGCTAAAGTAATGAAGAATTAGATTGGAAAAATATAACACCAAGGCAGGGTAGTCAAGCAACAAGAATTTGTCGAAAGAATACAAGAATTAGTCAAGCAACAAAAATCACATATCTAGGCCGTTTTCTTTTTATTTATTTATTTACAGCAGCTAAGGTAATGAAGAATTAGATTAGAAAAATATAACACCAAGGCAGGGTAGTCAAGCAACAAGAATTTGTCGAAAGAATACAAGAATTAGTCAAGCAACAAAAATCACATATCTAGGCCGTTTTCTTTTTATTTATTTATTTACAGCAGCTAAAGTAATGAAGAATGTAGTACCGTTAAATTTCATAAACTGTGTAGTGCCGTTAAGTTTCATAAACAGTCTAATAAGTTTCATAAACAGTTTGTGCACATCATTTTTTTTTATTTTAATTTATTTTAATATTAAAATTATATCTTTTTCATTAAAATTTAAGTTATTTTGTCATTTTTATTAAAATTAAGAGTTTTTCATTAAAATTTTAGTCTTTTTATTAAATAAAGTTATAGCATCATTTTTTATTAAAATAAACCTAATCCAAGCTCTTTTCATGGAAGTTCCCTAAGAAATATGTCGGCACAATAATCCTCACAATTCACAATCTTTTCGAGAGAAAACGACTAGGAATTTTGGATGCATGCAGGTGTAGCCACAACTTATAATAAGGGGCTGAACGTAACTTTAATATGTAGGATCTTACACGTGAGTAATTATATTATAATAATTACAAACTTGATATTTATGACCTAACAATGTTATCATTCCAAATTATATGATAATAATACCACATAACCCATTTTTTTAATAAAATTATAGCCAAAATTTTATCAAGAAAAGAGATTGAAAGCATACGCAAACAATAAGAGTATTAAATGTTGATTTAAATTTAATGAAAAAATCAAACAAATTTAATACACACATGTGAATTAATTAAGAAACTTGAGGTAAGAAATGAAGTGACATACACCTTTAAGCCCCAAATGTCTTCAGTTTCATGAATCTTAAGCACTTATGATGTTAAATTATGTTTAATGGAGAAAATATTACTATACAAATATGAAAAACCTAGGTATATATAAGATATACGTATGGTTCTAAAAGATGCTAGGTGCTAGTCGGGCGGTGGGCTAGGGCCTAGCGACTAGGTGGATTTAATTAAATTTATTATATTTCGTGTAAATAAGAGTATGTTTATGCTTAAAATATATATGATTTCATCATAAACTACAAAATAGAATGACATATCTATTATGAGCTATTGGAACATAATAAAAATGTGGGAACAAGCATATAATGTGTTGATGCACAAAATCAGTGGGGACTTTGGTACAACAGAAAGTGTTAAGTTTATGACCTTCGCTAGATTGCTCCGGTCACTAGTGTGGATAAGTATGTAAATGTATAGAGACAGGGAAGCAAACACAAGATGTACGTGGTTCACCCAGATTGGCTACGTCCATGGAGTAGAGGAGTTCTCATTAATTGTGAAGGGTTTACACAAGTACATAGGTTCAAGCTCTCCTTTAGTGAGTACTAGTGGATGATTTAGTACAAATAACATTAGGAAATATTGTGGGAGAATGATCTCTTTTTATAGAAGAGAGTTTCTAGCTTTGTTCTGACATTGCCACGTGTCGTGTTGTGATTGGCTTCCGATGTTGACACGTGTCATGCTAGGATTGGCTTCTGATGTCGAAACGTGTTGCGTCGTGATTGACCTCCTGGTTAGAGGGAAAGTCTTATGGGTTCTTGACGGTATAACGTTGACTGCTGCTCGGTAGTTTCGGGATTGGTCAAGTATGGTACAAACAGTGCTCCCCTAAGTTCTCGAGTGAGGGAAGCTCCTCGGTTGTGGACTTGCAAGATCCAAGCCGGTGAGTAATCACGAAACTTCTAAGTATCAAAGTGTGGTATTATTTTCATTTGCCTTATCTGTCTTATAGGTAGATGTGACATCTTCTATGGAAGTACTCTTTCTCCATCTAGAGGTGGTATCTTTAACCGGTGGAGATGTATAAGGTAATGTATCAATTTCACTTGAAACTTACTTGTAGTTTCAGGCTTGGTCAAGCGCGATACAAACCATGTAGTAGGAGTCCCCCAAGTCACCGAGCTAGGAGATCTGCCGAAAGAGGTGACAGACAAGGTAAGCAATTAGAGCTCCAAGCAATCAGTCCTAGATCAGAAGTTTGATTTTGAGTTCCGGTTGATTGTTCACATTCTCCCTATCTTGCAGGTAGCATGAAGGATAAAGAGAAGAAAAAGGAGAAGAGATATATGAGATACTTTTGCTTTTGAAAAAGTAACTTTTCATCGGCTTATTCTTGAACTGGGCTGAAGGGTTTTCTAGTTTCCTCCAGAGTATAAGGCCGACTCAAGAATTTGAGGGTCAAAACAAATCCATCAAATCAAGAGTTCGTTCGACCTTGATGATATGGGATACTTTTGTTGTTGACAAAATAATGGATGAATTGGCACGTGTTCTGTTGCACTTGTCTCCACATGCTTCCTTGTATCCTTCTCACTTGCCCTAGCTGTTCCTCAGGCAGATGTGGTATCTTTTCTGGAAGCATAAGATGTTGAAGATGAGTACTCGAGAGCAATGCCAGGTAAGTAATCAGGCAAGGAGTTCTAGGTAGTCAGTTCCTGACTAGAAGCTTGATTCCAAGTGCTGACTGATTGCTCTCGTTCTCATTGTCTTGCAAATAAGAACAAGGTCAAAGGAAAAGATAGGGAAAAAACATGATATGGGATATTCTTGCTTTTAACCCTGATGATATGAGATACTCTTGCTCTGGTGTGGCTTGTTTGCAAAGGTATTATCGGCGGGAAAAGAAGTTGAGTATTTTGAGAGACTCTGCTGAGAGTGCCCTCTCGGATGTGAAGAAAAGTTGAGCATTTTTTTTTATTTGAAGGTCTGCCTGGCTGTGGAGGATGAAGGTCTACATATATAGGAATTGTCCTAACAGCGAGTGGTAACGCTGTTCCTTTACCCTTCTCGGTCATAACAATGTAGTGGGAGCTGCAAGATTCATGTGTTTTAACTTTGTCAGAGCACTTTGAAAAAATGGTATCTAAAAAAACTGATGTTGCGTGTGAAGATTGTAGATAAGCTTTATCTAAGGAAATATGGCTCTCGAAGTTCGGAGAGTGGTGCCTCTTCGATTTTCGAACAAGCAATCATGTTAAGGATCTAGCTCTCAAGATTTGGAGAACGGTGCCTCTTCGATTTTTGAGAAAGTAAAAAGTAATCCTGTTGGGAGTCTGGCTTTCGAGATTCGGATAGTGGTGCCTCTTCGATTTTTGAGAAAGCAATCCTGTTGAGAGTCTGGCTCTCGAGATTCAGAGAGCGGTGCCTCTTAAATTTTTGAGAAAGCAATCCTGTTGTGAGTCTGGCTCTCGATAGTCGGATAGCGGTGCCTCTTCGATTTTTGAGAAAGTCATCCTAGTGGGAGTTTGGCTTTCGAGATTCGGGGAGCGATGTCTCATCAATTTTTGAGCAAGTAATCATGTTGGAAGTGTTTTCTCGATGTGAGTAAAGGTTAGGCATTTTTGCCAGTCTGCCTTACCACGGAACACAGAGGTTGACACACACAGGGACTTTCCAGTTATCAAGCAATGGTGTTGTTCCTTTACCCTTGTGCGTAATGGTAAGGTAGCTGGACCTTCAAAATTTATGTGTTTAAACTTTGTCAGAGATCTTTGGCAAAGTTATCTGTGGTACCCGAGGAGCTGATGTTGCGTGTGGGGATTGTCGACATATTTTACTTAAAAAAATCTGCTTCTCGAAATCCAGAGAGTGGTGGCTCTTCGATTTTTTAACAAACGGCTCTGCTGCCCTTTCTTTTATAAGGGCACCAATTGTGTGTAAGAAGTACGTTAAAAAAGTTATTACTTGTAGGAATTTTCCCTTTATTTTCGTACTTCAGAGATTCATTGGACCTCATTTATCCTTCATCATTTCTGAAAATGTCTGGCCCATCCGACCGTCGTTTTAACTTGAACTTTGGTGAAGAGGCATCTATGCCTCCTCAAGACAACATATGGCGCCCATCCTTCTTATCCCCTACTGGTCCTCTTACCGTTAGGGACTCTGTGATGAAGAATGATATGACCACTGCGGTGGTGGCCAGGAACATTCTCATTCCTAAAGATAACAGACTATTTTCCAAACGGTCTGATGAATTGGCTATTAAGGATTCTCTGGCTCTCAGTGTTCGGTGTGCAGGTTCTGTGTTTAATATGGGCCAATGCCTATTTGCTCGAACCAGCTAAGATGATTCATTGGCCGCTAAAGTGATAAGTTTCAAACATGAGATCAGAAGGCTCAAGCATGAGAATAAACAGTTGCACAGGCTCGCACATAACTATGCTACAAACATGAAGAGGAAGCTTGACCAGATGCAGGAATCTGATGGTCAGATTTTACTTGATCATCAGATGTGTGTGGGTTTGTTCCAAAGGCATTTATTACGTTCGTCTTTTGGGGCTGTACTGCGTAATGAAGCTCCAAATGATCAACCTCCGATGCCTCTTTCTTTTGGGGTTCTGTCCAATACTGAGGCTCCGAATGATCACCCTTCGGTACCTTCTCTTTCTAGGGCTCTGCCGACTGTTGAGACTTTTCCTAAGTAACCTTTCTGAAGGCTCCCTCTTGTTTGTTTATTTTGACTCATGTATATGTACATATTTGTAACTTATCGGGGATATCAATAAATAAGTTTTGCTTTATTTCAACATATTGTGTTAAATACACCAAAGCCTTCTTCACTAAATTCTTTGAATTTTTTCTTTTGTTGAAGCTTGTATGTTAAAGCTTTGTGAATAAAGCATGTAGGTTGAGGTAGTGTTCCCTTAATTTCCTGAATGAGGAAAACTTCTTGGTTTGAGACTTGAAAAATCCAAGTCACTGAGTGGTTGTGAGACTTCCGAGTATCAAGGTGCAGTAACATATGGTAGGAGTCCCCCAAGTTTCCGGTCGAGGGAGTTGACGAATGAGGCATTTCCTTTCTAAGTGGTAGCCCAAAACTCATTCTTCATATGTATTTGTTATGAAAGTTGTTAGGCCTAAAGAAGATGAAGCCTACGTAATTTTTTTTTTTGAATTTTCGAATTTTCGAATTTTCAAATTTTCGAATTTCCGAATATATATATATATATATATATATATATATATATATATATATTTTAAAGCTTTGTAGATGAAGCTTTGGTGTTGAAGCTTTGTTGGGTACCATGAATTGATTTTGCTTCACACTATCTTGATCAAGAGTGTGTGAAGCTTTTGTAGGTGAAGCTTTTGTGGTGGGTGAAGCTTTTGTAGGTGAAGCTTTTATGGGTGAAGCTTTTGTGGTGGGTGAAGCTTTTATGGTGGGTGAAGCTTTTGTAGGTGAAGCTTTTATGGGTGAAGCTTTTGTGGTGGGTGAAGCTTTTGTAGGTGAAGCTTTTATGGGTGAAGCTTTTGTAGGTGAAGCTTTTATGGGTGAAGCTTTTATGGGTGAAGCTTTTGTGGGTGAAGCTTTTGTGAGTGAAGCTATTGTGGGTAAAGCTTTTGTGGGTGAAGCTTTTGTGAGTGAAGCTATTGTGGGTAAAGCTTTTGTGGGTGAAGCTTTTGTGTTGAAACTTTGGAGTTGAAGCTTTGTAGGTGAAGCTTTTGTGTTGAAGTTTTTGTAGGTGAAGCTTTTGTGTTGAAGCTTTTGTAGGTGAAGCTTTGGAGTTGAAGCTTTGGAATTGAAGCTTTTGTTGGGTACCATGAATTGATTTTGTTTCACACTATCTTTATCAAGATAGTGTGAAGCTTTTGAGAATTTGTAGTTGTCCTCCATTGATGAAGCTTTTGTTGGTGAAGTTTTTGTGGTGAAGCTTTGTTGGGTACCATGAATTAATTTTACTTCGCACTATCTTGATCAAGATAGTGTGAAGCTTTTGAGAATTTGTAGTTGTCCTCCATTGATGAAGCTTTGTTGAATTTCCCAATTTCCCTTTTTCTTTGGGAAAACTAGAAATTTGTTGAATTTCCCAATTTTTTTTTTTTGGGAAAATTAGAAATTTGAAAATGTGGAAGAGACAACATATACAAATTTTGCTTCCACGCTGTTGAGCAAGAGATTGTGATGCAAGCTACACCTTGTAATAGTTGAAGGTTTGGATGAACCATATAAATTGAATTTGCTTCGAACAGTCTTGATTAAGAGTGTGTGAAGCTTTCTACGAGTTGTAGTGTTTGCATTGTTACAGAGGAAAAATGTTTGAAGCAGATGCAAGAGGGCTGAATAGCTTGATCTTCGTATGCCATGCACTAAAGTTGTTATTGGCTTGCAATAAGACTTTTTTTTGTGACTATAACTCTTGTTGGGCATAAGTGCTCCCCTAGTTAAGTTGTCAAGTTTGAGGGTTTTTTATTATTTGTGAATGCTAGGAGTTCACATGTACAAGTTGTACCACTCGTTTTCTGTTATGTGGAATGAATGGTGAGTTGCTTTCATCACTTGGTTGGTGGTACGAATATGAGTTCCTTCATCACCTTTCATCACATTTCATCACCTGGCTGGTGGCACAAGGATGAGTTCCTTCTTCACCTGGTTGGTGGCATGAATGGCAAGTTGCCAAATGATATTAGAGTACGTGTTGTACATTTCATCACCTGGTTGGTGGCATGAAGGAGAGTACGGGTTGTACATTTCATCACCTGGTTGGTGGCATGAAGATAAGTTCATTCTTCACCTGGTTGGTGGCATGAGTGGCAAGTTGCTAAATGATATTAGAGTACGGGTTATACATTTCATCACCTAGTTGGTGGCATGAATGAGAGTATGGGTTGTACATTTCATCACCTGGTTGGTGGCATGAAGGAGAGTACATGTTACATTTCATCATCTGGTTGGTGGCATGAAGATGAGTTTTTTCTTCACATTTCATCACCTGGTTGGTGAGAATAAAGGCAAGGTGTCGAGGAACATTGTAGCAAGTGTCGAATGACACAAAGTATGTTGAACCCTTTCGAAGCACAGTTGGCTTATGTATGAATGTGTTGGAATGTATGATTGAATGAATATATTGTGAAGCTGTTCATTTATTTGTATAGTCTTGTTGACATATACTTACACTTTGTTTCATGTTGGAAACATTCATGTTGAAGCTTTGAACCCGAGTGTTTCATTGCTAGGAATGTAAGAGGATTAGGACTGAGTTGTCTAAATCACCTCTTTATTGAATTTATGCCAAATAGTCTTCGTTACATAGGATGCCGAACGATTGAAGCTTAACACTTGTACAATGTGAGTTTACTTGTAATAGTACTTCAAGTGATCAGCATTCCATGGATGTCCAAGGGTCTTACCATTGGAGCTTCTAAGCTTGTAGGAGCCAGGGCGACTGATGCCAATAACTTCAAACAGTTCATCCTAGTTTGGACTAAGTGTTCCTTCACTCGGGACTCTATCGCAGAGTAATATTTTCTTCAATACCCAGTCCCTTACTTTGAAAGAACGAGGTTTGACCCTTGAGTCATAGTAGTTGGAGATGCGCTGCTTGTAAGCGACATTTCTTAAATGAGCCTGGTTTTTGTGTTCCTCGACTAGATCTAAGTTGAGGTTTAGTTGTTTGTCATTTTTGCTTTGCATGTAGTTTTAGACTCGGAACGTTGCTTACTCAAGCTCAACTGGGACAACTGCCTCTGTACCAAAGGCAAGTAAGAATGGGGTTTCTCCTGTTAATGTTCGATACAAAGTGCGGTATGATCAAAGAACTTGGGGTACAAATTCTGGGGAACAACCTTTAGTCTTTTCTAAGCTGGTTTTCAAAGTTCGCTTGATTATTTTGTTGATGGCTTCAACTTGTGCATTAAACTGGGGATGAGCTTGGGAGGAAAAACATAAGTTGATGTTGAACATAGAGCAGAACATCCTAAACTTATTATTGTCGAACGTCACCCTTTGTCAGTGACTATCGCATTGGGAATGCCAAATCTGCAAAGGATGTTCTTCCATACAAAGTCTTTTATTTTTGCTTCAGTAATGGTTGCCAAGGGTTCTACTTCAGCCCACTTTGTGAAGTAGTCAACTGCAACGATTGCATAGTAGACCTTACCCTTCCTTGCAGGCATTGGGTCGATCAAATCAAGTTCTCATTGGGCCAAGGGCCAAGGGCTGATCATAGGAATCAGCGGCTCGGGAGGGGAGTGAGGAATATTTTTGTAGCGTTGACTCTTATCACATGAGTGGGATATTCTGATGGCATCTTGGTGGAGTGTTAGCTAGTAATATCCTTGGCAAAAAGCCTTGTGTACTAGGGATGAAGATCCAGCATGATCTTCGCATACTCCTTCATGTATTTCCCGAAGGACAGTTTCTGCCTCTGCGGACGTAAGGTATCTTAGGTATGGTAGGTTAAAACCTCGCTTGTAGAGTTGGTCATTAATGATCAAGTAACGGGTAGCCTTGTATCGAATCTGCTTAGCTTGGACTTTGTCATTTGGAAGGGTGCCATGAGCAAAAAATCTATAAATCGGGGTAATCCAACTATCCCTCTGTTGTAAGTTGCACACTTCCGCAGCCATGGTGCTTGGTACTGCCAACAATTCGATCTGAATTTTTCTCCCAATCTTGTCTTCCACCGCGGAGGCGAGGCGAGCCAAAGCATCTGCATGACTATTTGCCACTCGAGGATTTTGGGTAATCTGGTAGTGGAAGTGCTTGAGCAACAATTGTGTTTGTGCCAGATATGCTGCCATGGAGCTATCCTTAGCGTCAAAGTTGTTGGTGACCTGGTCAACCACCAATTGGGAGTCACCGAAGATATCAATTTGTTTAACCCCAAGGTGTTTGGCCAAACATAAGCCTGCTAGGAGGGCTTCATATTCGGCCTCATTGTTCGACGCCTTCCGAGGGTAATTAAACAACTTCTTTAGGCGTAGAAACAATGTCAACATGATATGTGAAGTCGGCAATGAAGTCTGCCACTGCTTGGCCCTTCTCAGCTGGCTTTGGTTGGTAGGAGATGTCAAACTCACCCAATGTTATCGCCCATTTGATCATTCGCCCGTAAATGTTAGGACTTTAGAGTATCTGTCGAAAAGGATGATTAGTAAGCACGATGATGGAGTGTGCTTGGAAGTAAGGGCGAAGTTTTCAAGCAGACATGGCCAATGCTAGAGCCAATTTTTCAATGTTAGAGTATCGTGTCTCTGCATCTTGTAAGGCTTTGCTAGCATAGTAGACAGGCCGTTCGACATTACTATCATTTCGAACGAGAACGGAACTTACTGCTGAAACCGATACCGACATATAGATAATGAGAGTGTCACCAACCTCAGGATTGGAGAGCAGAGGAGCTTTACTCATGTAGTCTTTAAGGTTTTTGAATGCCTCGGCACATTAATCTATCCATGTAATGTACTTCTTACTTCCTTTAAGTACTTTGAAGAAAGGAGCACATTTGTTTGTGGCCTTAGAGATGAACCTAGTTAAGGTTGCCACCTTACCAGTAAGGCTCTGGATGTCTTTTGAAGTTACCTGTTCCTTTATGTTGAGGATTGTTTTAATCTTCTCATGATTAGCCTCAATGCCTCGTTGGCTTATCATAAAGCCTAAGAATTTGCCAGAGCTTACGTCGAAGACACATTTGTTAGGGTTCAACCTCATCAATACCTCTTCAGAATGATGAAAGTTTCAGATAGGTTGGTGATGTGTTGGTCAGCATGTTTGCTCTTGACTAGCATATCATCAACGTAAACTTCCATGCTCTTCCCAATCAGTTCGGCGAACATTGAATTAACCAATCTCTGATAAATTGCTCCTGCATTCTTTAGGCCGAAGGGCATGACTTTATAGCAATATAGTCCCTTGTCAGTAGTGAAGGCTGTGCGCTCTTGGTTTGGAGGGTTCATGAGGATTTGGTTGTATCTTGAGTAAGCATCCATGAAGCTTAGGAGTTCGCACCCTGCCTTAGAATCTATAAGTCTGTCTATGAGAGGAAGAGGAAAGCCATCATTCGGGCATCATTTGTTTAGGTCGGTGTAATAGACACACATTCTCCAGAAGACCTTTTGGAGCAGGAGACTTTCCTTGGTCGGATTCTTCTTAACAAGGACAATATTTACTACCCACGTTGGATAATTAACTTCGCGGAAGAAGCCTATGCCTTTGATTTTTTCAACTTTTGCCTTCATTGCCTCGTACCGTTTAGCATCATAAGATCTTCGCTTCTGTCTCACTGGCTTGGTCTTGGGGTCAATACTTAAGCGATGACAGATGATATCGGGAGAGATGCTTGGCATGTCCTTGTATGACCAGGCGAAGACCTCAGTGTTCTCTTGCAAAAAAAGAGATCAATGACAACCGAATGGGTGGTGACAAGGTGGTGCCAATCTTCACCATGCGATCCGGATAATCTTTTGAGATAGAGACCTTCTCCAAAAAACGGGTTATGCTTGCTGGGTGAAAGAGTCATATTGAGGATCGTTGGGTTGACTGTTACCACCTTGAAGATCTGAGTAGGCTTCATCTGGGTCGGTCTTTATGACTTGGTCATGTATAGAAAGGGTTTCCTTGGGCACATGCAGGTGTTGTTGCTTGACCAAAGTGTTGTAACATGATCGTGCACTAAGTTGATCTTCTCTGATGTAACCATTGCCATAGGGGGTTGGAAATTTCATCAACAACATATGTGTGGATACCATGGCCTTGAGATTATTGATGCTTGTGCGTCCAAAGATGACATTGTATGCCGTTAGGCAATTAACCACCAAGAAGTTAATGGTAATGGTAGCTGTGTAAGGGCCAGTACCAATGGTGAAAGGTACGTATGCTCCCCAAAGGTTGCACGATATCACCGGAGAAGCTTATCAGGGGAGAAATTGAGCGATCGAGCAAGTGTTAAGCTACATTAAGTTCCCTGAAAGCTTCAGCAAACATGATATTGAACGAAGCCCCCGTGTATACCAGGATTCGTCATACTTCAAAGTTGGCTATGTAAGCTTCCAAGATCAGTGGGTCGTTGCGAAGGTAGATGATACCTCTTTCTTCCTCAGGGTATAAACATATTGGATCCCAATTAGGCTTTTGATACTTGCCTCCCCTGATGTTTTCCACGTGAAACACTTGGTGGCCAGACCTTAAAGCTCGTTCACTATTTTTCATGGCCTGTTGCAAGATTTAGATATGGGTGTGCCACCACTTATGGAATATATCACATTCATCTGGCGTTGGTTACAGTTGCCCCTTGGAGGGTGAATGAGGAATTGATCAATTTTTCCTTCACGTGCCAAAGCTTCAATATGATCACGAAGGGTGATACACTTCTCGCCGTTATAGCTGTTATGCTCGTGGTAGCAGCAAAACGTGCTCGTGTTCTTCGTGGGCTTGTAATTCAGGTCCCTCGGCTTTGGCTTGAGTATCAGGTGTGCTATGCTGGGGTAAATGGCCACGCATGTGGTGTTCAAATGTGTGTATGCCTCATACCTCGGGGTAGGGCATGTCCTGACACGTGCTTGACCCAATGTGTTAACTACCTAGGGTCGTGGATTATCGTGGCGATACCCTTGGTTATCGCGGTAGTGTCCCTTACTCCTTTTACTAACATGAGACTGGTGAGGATGGAAATCTTTCCTTTTGCCCTGAGATTGATACATCTGTTGACTTGGCAGAGTATTAAGTAAGGTAGAGGGAGGCACCGCTGCTGTTTGGAAGGTTGAGGTATTCTCATTTGGGTGAGTCTGGCTTCCACTTCCCACTTGCTGATAGGGGATGA
Source organism: Malus domestica (assembly GCF_042453785.1). Classification (NCBI taxonomy): domain Eukaryota; kingdom Viridiplantae; phylum Streptophyta; class Magnoliopsida; order Rosales; family Rosaceae; genus Malus; species Malus domestica. The sequence goes on from NC_091668.1 coordinate 8,362,349, forward strand.
TTGTTGGGGGTTTCTCTTAGTATGTTCTTACCTCGGCGGAGGCATGGTTATAAGCCTGCGCCATTACCTCAGAGTAAGTTTTCCAAGTGTTGGCATTGATCATGTACTTAAAGAAATGGTCACGTAGGCCTGCCGTGAAGGCTTTGAAGGCAGTCATATCATCTGCCTCGGCACAACGGGAATACTCATGGCTGAAGCGGCCAGTGTACATACATAATGACTCGTCTGGCTTCTGGTGAATAGTGTACAAGTCATCTGCAGAGTGCAAGCGATCGGTTTGGAAAATGTGTTGAGAAACAAACAGTTTCCTCAAATCCTCAAATGAGTCTACCGTCTCAGTTGGAAAACGGCAATACTATTTTAGAGCTCTGTTAGAGAGGGTGGAGGGGAAGAGAAGACATCGCTCTTCATCGGTGTGCATCCGGTATGCCATGGTGGACTCAAAGAGGTTAAGGTGTTCAATCGAGTCCTCATTTTCAGTATAGAGTTGCAAGCCAAACTTCTGCTTTGTCTTTGCTTAGAGGGGGTGTCGAGGATCTTCCTTGTAAGAGAGCTAGGCCTAGGTTGGTTCCAATCAGGTATCTTAGCTTGTCGTTTGGCCTTCAACTTGTTTACTTCCTTAAGAAGCTGTAGGACAAGAGGGTCCTGAATGGAGTCATGTACCACTAGAGCTTTCTTTCGTAAATCTCCATCTCCTCTTGGAAGTAGGAAGGTTTGATCAAGAGCATGTGATTTTTCCCGGACTCATCGTACTGACTTCCAAGGTATGTCTGTCGGAACATCTCTGAGTCCCCTATACCTTTGTGTTTCTCAAGGACTTGTTGCCCCTTCCCCAAATTGGTAGCCGATCTGGGACATGGGAGGGGACCGAGTCTTTCAGAGACACTTGGGTCATTGATCTTCGAGCATACATGGATGGGATTGTCTTGACGTTGCTTTAGAAAGTCTCGACAGTTGTGAAAGACGGCTTTCGATCCTTCCACTCCTTCTATAAGGAGGTGCCTTCCTCCACTACTCTTGCTTCGGGTTGAAGCAGCTGGGTTGAGAGAAGTCTCATGTTGGTCGCCATTTCGATGAGTAGCTCACTACCCATGTCGAGGGCAAATGACCCTCCGTGTTGGGGGGCATCCAGTTGATGGTTGACTTCCATAAGGGTGATGGGCTCATGTGTTTTAGTATATCTAGCCTTGTAGAGCATCTCGAAGACCTTCTCATATTGCTTTTGGAGGATCTCATTGTTTATCGCTATCTTGTTGTTCTGAGCCCCCAGCTTATCGACTTTAGCCTAAAGAGCAAACTTATTTTGTTCATTCTTTCGTTGCTTCGCACCAGGTACAAGAGGGGTGTCATTCTGTGTGTTGTGGCTTCCTTCGCTCCCTATGTTGGAAAGGGATGCCTGGTCAAAAGAGAGTGTACAAATGGTGGAAACCAGCTTAACAAAGATGAAGAGAATGGGAATAAGTGTCGTTCCCACAGACGGCGCCAAATGTTGATGCACAAAATCAGTAGGGACTTTGGTACAACAGAAAGTGTTAAGTTTGTAACCTTCACTAGATTGCTCCGGTCACTAGTGTGGATAAGTATGTAAATGGATAGAGACAGGGAAGTAAACACAAGATGTACGTGGTTCACCCAGATTGGCTACGTCCACGGAGTAGAGGAGTTCTCATTAATTTTGAAAGGTTTACACAAGTACAGGGTCAAGCTCTCCTTTAGTGAGTACTAGTGAATGATTTAGTACAAATGACATTATGAAATATTGTGGGAGAATGATCTCTTTCTATAGAAGAGAGTTTCTAGCTTTGTTCTGACATTGACACATGTCATGTTGTGATTGGCTTCCGATGTTGACACGTGTCACGCTATGATTGGCTTCTGATGTCGACACGTGTCGTGCTTTGATTGACCTCCTGGTTGGAGGGAAACTCTTCTGGGTCCTTGACGGTATAACGTTGACCGGTGCTCGGTAGTTTTGGGATTGGTCAAGTATAGTACAAACATAATGTGTGTTCATTTAAGTATTCAACAAGTCTCTTACAATCATTGAAAAAATAAAATGCAAAATGAAAGTTATCTATTTCCTGTTTAAGTGAGTCGTAACCTAGGCGGGTCTAGGTGGGTTAGGCGGGTACATAGGCGGTTTAGACGGACGCCTGTCTAGGCGCCATTTCTTAATTTTTGTACATATATGCATTGTTCTTAATTTTAGAACATTGCATATACATACAAAAACATATTTTCAAAATAATGAAAAGGATTAAGTAACCCATGTGGGCTTTGATTGGCTCCGCAGGTGGATGCACGGCTACAAACGAGTCACTTTACAAATGAAGTTTCCGTTGTCTTTACCATTTTTTGGCTTTTTTATTAACTAGCCTACACGCACGCGCTCATGCGCGTGCATAAGACATTTTTTAAATTACGGCGTGCTACGCGCGACTTATATGTTTTAAATGTATTTATATAAGTAAATTGACAAAAGGAAAGTCAAATATTTGAAGTACATGAATAATCTTAGATCATACTAGAAGAAACCTCTCATAAACTAATTAAAACAGCTGAATTCACATAATAAAATCGGTCTCTATAGAATTTACATTAAGAATATAGAAAATAATATTTAATAAGCAATTGATTGAAGCACATTTGCTAGCCCACTGTGAGGCTAAGCCCACCCCTTCCTCCTTAGTGTAGATAATATCGTTTGTTAAAAAAACAATCATTCAACAACTAATTTAATCACATTATTATCCGCATGCGAAATACCTTTTTTATAACCCTCATTACATGCCTCTTAAGATGTTTTGAACGTGTTTAAAAATAGAGAAAATAATATTTAATAAACAATTGATTGAATCACATTATTGCTAGCTCATTGTGAGGCTAAACCCACCCCCCTTTCACTTAGTGTAGATAATATTGTTTGTTAAAAAAAATATCATTTGACAACTAATTTAATCACATTATTTTCCACGTGTGAATGACCTTTTTTATAATTGGCATTACACGTCTCTTAAAATGTTATGAAGGTGTTTAAAAATAGAGAAATTGAATCATATTATTGCTAGCCTATTGTGAGGTACTAATTTTTTTTTAAAGCACAAAAAAATTAATTATAAAAAAAAACTGTTAAAAGGAAGAAAATGCCCTTCCCTTATTTGATGCATTATTTTGGGATGCCTTTGAAGTTTTTTGTATTGGGGACTTTTTTGTCCAAATATTTTTATTGAAGCTTGGTGACACCAAAAATACTATTATTGTTTGTTAAAAAAAACAATCATTTGACAACTAATTTAATCACATTATTATCTGCTTGCGAAAGACATTTTTTATAACTGACATTACATGACTCTTAAGATGTTATGAAGGTATTTAAAAATAGAGAAATTGAATCACATTATTGCTAGCCTATTGTGAGGTATTAATTAAAAATAATAATAATAATAATAAAATTAATTATTAAAAAAAGCACTGTTAAAATGACAAAAATTCCCTTGCCTTATTTGATGCATTATTTTGGGATGTCTTTAAAGTTTTTTGTATTAAGGGCATTTTTATCCAAATATTTTTGTTGAAACTTGGTGACACCAAAAGTACTAATCACCTTCAGTATTGGCCTTATATATAGATGATGATTATTACTTTTGACCCTTGATCAATTATAGTTTGGAGGAATCCCACATATACTTCTCAAACCATCCCTCGCTTATACTTTTCTTTTTGTTGAGAAGTCCCTAACTTAGACTTAATGCTTGATTTGTTGATGTTAATAGATGTATACTTGTTCGGATACAATACTTCATTAATTAATTACCTTCTTGCTAGATGAATATTACTAGTGGCGGAGTCACATGAAGACCAAGATGGACACGAGCCTATCCTGAAATATTAGCTTATATACCTTATTTGTTGGTTTTGTAACTAAAGAATCTGTGGCCCGGTGGTTAAAGGGGTTTTTGTGTTCCTGCACGTTAGGGGTTCAAAATTTGCTGGTGGAACCTCCTTCAAGTTCTTTATCAGCAGTTGTTTTTTTGGTTAGTTGATACAGAACAAGGTTAATTTATGTTAAAAAAAATCTCATAATAATAGTATTGAGCCATGATTTTAAATTTTTGTTTGAAATTAATGTTAACTATATTGTTAATATAGTAACAAGTTTTGTTTTTATGATATAATTATTTTAATACTAAATTTTTCATACATGTTAAAGATCGACCAGCCTTGTTTGATTAAAAATCTTCATGCCAATACAAAAAAGGAACCTTTAATTTTCTCTCATTAGTTATATTGCTATATTTTTTATCTAATTTTTTTATATGATTTAAAGGCCTCTCCTAGTCTGAATTCTTGGCTTTGCCACTGAATATTACATAACCAACAAATCACATTTCTAAGCCTTTTTTTTCCTGATTGACATTATCGAAGGTAATGAGAAGAATTAGACTAGAAACTACACACCAAGGCAGGCTAGTCAAGCAACAAGAATTTGTCGAAAAGAAAACAAGAATTTGTCCAAAAAAAAAAACAAGAATTAGTCGAAACACCTGTAGAAGCGGTACTTGGGCATGCCCAACTAGTCTCTATATAAGCAAAAAGATGAAATAAAATTAGGTGTGGAAGCACACAAAGAAAAATCAAACCCCAGTACAGCATGATTTTCCAAAGCGTTCATGGACATCTTCTAGGCCTTAGTTTGTCAAATTTCCATGCATTCAGACCGAGAAGGGGATAAGCAGTAATCTATGTATTAAGGTCTGTATTTGATGATTTGTCCATGAGACTTGGATTCATGCATCTTCTCTAATAAATTGTTAAGACTGGATATGCCTTCTGGCCGAAATGTTCCGTGCGAAAAATAAATTATCTTAGAGAGGCCATGCTTATTTGGTAGACCATTCAAAAAACGGCACTTCACGGCCGTTGTGTGTTTACCTGTATTCCGTAACCAGCAAGGGTTCAGAAGAGAGGCCTTTAGGGTTAGGTCTCACCCAACAGGATTCGATTAGGGAGTTGTTTATTTACTACATATTCGGGGATGGCCTTGAGGGTAGTCCAAGTAGGCACACGTTTAGTGGAAGGGTTCCTAAAATTTTTTTATATCCTTTAATTAACATATAAATACAAAAAAAAAGTAAAAAATATCATAATTCGTTTGTTAATGCAGTGGAAATGTTGGCTTCAAATTTTTTTTAGGTGTTAAGTTTGAAACACGAAGCTGCCTTTCAGTCAGTAAATTTTTCTAAATTTTTCTTGTTTTTCAAATTTACTACCAATCAATCTCTCCAACTTCCAATTTATCTGTTTAAATGCATATAAAGTTATAAAACTCAAGTCTTTTTGCAATTTTTTTTTTCAACTTCTCATTCTCTCCAATTTTTTGCAATTTATCTGTTTAAATGCACATAAATCATAGTTTACTATTCTCAGGTTTCGTGATTTTCAACATTTGGTACATAAAATTTTTTTCGTCCCAGAGTCATACCTAAAGTGTTAATTTTGAAACAATCTCATACATCTGTTAGTCTGCCTGAAGTCTCCAATTAACTGATAACGTGGTGCTCATGCAGACAATAACTGAACATCACGTGTCATTAAGGATCCACGTGGAAATTAAAAATTAATGTATTTTTTTTGGTCGTCTTCTACCTCCCTTCCTCCCTTATCCCTCCATTCCCTCCTCTGCACCAACCCACCAAACCCTCCTCTCCTCTCCTCTTCGACTCGTCATACATCCACCCTTCCAGAAGCAGATGATATCAAAAGTGATTCACATAATCAAACATCAAACGACAACCTAGAACAAACAGACATCAAATGTTAACAACACAGACGAACAAAAACCCAATAACAAAGTAAGAATCTTGGGTTGTTCGGAAAAAGGTACAACCTTTATATTTCCAGCTGCAGCGATTAAACACAATAAGCACAAATAAGACCAAAACAAAACCCAGAATCCAAAAACCAAGTCTTTTCAAATCCAATCATATCAGCAACCGACCGATTGAAAACCCACAAAAGTAAACGAACAAAATCGAAAAACAAAACATACCCATATGAAGAAACCGAACTATGAAAACAATCCGGAGCAGAAAATCGAAAGAATTGGCCCAGATAATTCGGGTGGGTGATGAAAAGACCCCTTTTTTTGTTTATTTTTCTGGAGAAAAAATAAATAGGTGAGAAAAATGGAAAAGAAAACCCACCGAGAACAATGGGGTTGGGAGGAAAGGGAGAGGCCTTGGCCCTTTGAGTGGGTGGGTGGATGGATGGGTTGTTGAAACAAACAAGACCAAAACAAAACCCAGAATCCAAAAACCAAGTCTTTTCAAATCCAATTATATCAGCAACCGACCGATTGAAAACCCACAAGTAAACGAACAAAATCGAAAAACAAAACATACCCAGATGAAGAAACCGATCTATGAAAACAATCCGGAGTAGAAAATTGAAAGAACTGGCTTAGATAATCCGGGTGGGTGATGAAAAGACCCTTCTTTTTTTATTTTTCTGGAGAAAAAAAAATAGGTGAGAAAAATGGAAAACAAAACCCACTGAGAGCAATGGGGGTTGGGAAGGGAGAGGCTTTGGCCCTTTGGGTGGGTGGGTGGATGGGTTGTTGAAACAAACAAGACCAAAACAAAACCCAGAATCTAAAAACCAAGTCTTTTCAAATCCAATCAGATCAGCAACCGATTGAAAACCCACAAAAGTAAACGAACAAAATCGAAAAACAAAACATACCCATATGAAGAAACCGATCTATGAAAACAACCAGTAGAAGAAAATCGAAAGAACTGGCCCAGATAATCCGGATGGGTGATGAAAAGACCCTTCTTTTGTTTATTTTTCTAGTTAAAAAAAAAAAAAAGGTGAGAAAAATGGAAATCAAAACCCACTGAGAGCAGTGGGGGTTGGGAGGAAAGGGAGAGGCTTTGGCCCTTTGGGTGGGTGGGTGGGAGGGTGGATTGGTGGAGTCGAAGATTGAGGGAGAAGGGTGGATGTATGACGAGTGGAAGAGGAGAGGAGAGAATGAAGGGAAAAGGGAGGAAGGGAGGTAGAAAACGACCACAATTTTTTTTTTTATTGAATTTTTAATTTCCACATGACCCTTAATTATACGTGGTGTCTAGTTATTGTTCACATGAGTACTACGTTATTACGTCATTAGTTAATGGGAAACTTAACAGTCAGACGAATGTATGAGATTTTTCCAAAATTAACACTTTATGTATGACTCTGGGATGAAAAAAACTTTATGCACCAAATGTTGAAAATCACGAAACTTAACGTAATAAACTAAGATTTACCCTAATTTTTAATGATATTTGCTGTGAAAATAGAATTTTTTATGTATTTAACGAATTCTTTTTTATACAAATCAATATACAAATAACTGGAGATTAGAAAATTTTAAGATCCCACTTCGAAGAGTCGACTAAGGCCCCCAAATTCTCAGGGCCGGCCCTGTACATATTTTACGTGCTATTACAGCTGATGAATGTTGGTCAAGAGTTTCTACACAGTTGTTTTCATGGAACCTAATTATTAGTTAATTTTTTTCGTCATTGTTTTAAGATGCAAGCCAAATGTTTAAACCAATTTTGTAAATCAAGCAATGTGGTTGTTGATAATTGGTTTGTTCCCTCTAATTAATATTATCCCAGAAATTATGTCCTGTTGAATTGGACATCATTCGGACATAAAAGTCGAGTAATGTGTGTTGAAAATTATAGTTAGTCATCTGGGGATGACTTTTTTTGCCACAATATTTGTTGCCGTTTAAGAGGCCACATGAAGTCTGACCAATTCTCGTAATTGACTCGGGTCAGGATTGTATGTAAATGCGTTTGCTCGAAAAACAATTCAGAACAATTAGGAGAAAATAAAATCAAGAAATTTTGTCATGTTGAAGATTAAGAATCAAACACCAATAATGCCAATTTTGTGTGCTTAAATAGTATCTCACGTAAGACTATTACCTGTTTGATTGAATTTTCTTTACCATTCATACATGTGAGAACAGAGCCTGTACTTAAGGTGCATGAAATCACCAACTTTATTCACCAAAACATGTTCATAGTGATTTGTTCATTTAATTGTTAATATCTTACTTGTATAATGTAAATAAGATTTAAAGTGGACTATTATTCTTGAAAGTGTAATTACCTAGAAGATTCAATTGATGCCTTCATTAACTAACCATATCCCCAAGAATGCAATAATTAATTTGAAAAGTCTGGATTAGGTCGAACTAAAACTTGTTTTGGATAAATACAAGTTTTGGGTCTAAGTTGGAGGGGAAAAGATCTCCATATAAGGCGTAGATAGGTACTCAAGGTTCCTACACTCAATTATCTTGTCATCACCCCATTCTTTAAGGTTCAAATTATTTGCTATCTGCATTTTTCTTCCAGTTCATAAATAGTACCTACTTACCGTTTCCTTCCTACGTACCCTTCCCTGTACCGAGTATCATTCATAATATGTCTTCTCTTTTTTCTCAAATGGAGAGAGCAAGATCATTTCTTCAGTCTCCCACTTATGGAAACCTCGTCACTGTTCTTAGCATTGACGGAGGTGGTATCCGAGGGATTATCCCCGGAACTATACTCAGCTTCCTGGAGTCTGAGCTTCAGGTATAACTATCAATTCAAACCCGTAATTTAACTTCAAATTAAAAAAATTTAAACGTCACTTTAATTTATCTCATGCAGAATATTATGCTTGCGCATTTTAACTAATCTTCACTTTAATTTGTTGGTCATATGCAGAAGCTGGATGGTGAAGGTGCAAGGCTAGCAGATTACTTTGATGTGATTGCAGGGACTAGCACAGGTGGCCTCGTGACTGCCATGCTTACTACTCCAGATGAACATGATCGTCCCTTGTTCTCTGCTAAAGATATTAACGCTTTCTATCTCGAACAATGCCCGAAAATCTTCCCCCAGGACAGGTACCTACTTAATTACAAACTTAACTTGAAATCTGTTTGAAAGGGACCTTGCATGTTCTTATAAGCTTATCATGAATACATACTACAAGTTTTGAAATCTTCTCTCTGTTTCTTTTCTTTCATATATTTCACATGTATATAGTGGCTAACAATCAGATATTTTTTTCTCTTGTACAACAGCGCTCCAGTATTTGGTAAGGCCGTGGATATGGTAAAAGCTATGACAGGACCGAAGTATGATGGGAAGTATCTACATAAGATAGTGAAGGAAAAATTAGGAGACAAACGATTGAACGACACATTGACTAACGTTGTAATCCCAACTTTTGATATAAAGCGGCTCCAACCAACCATCTTCTCCAGCTATGAGGTTGGTTAATTTTTTTATACTATTAGCTTGGAATAATTTTCTGAAAAGTTTGCTCTATCTCTACATATATTTATTTTGTATATATGTTGGTGATTTTAGGCCAAGAAGAACAGTAGCATAGATGCTTTACTCTCGGACATATGCATTGCAACTTCAGCAGCCCCAACTTATCTTCCAGCACATCATTTTGAAACAAAAACTTCCACTGGTGAAACAAGAGAATTCGATCTCATTGATGGTGGTGTCGCTGCTAATAACCCGGTATACATTAACACATAGTTGCCATAGGTAATATGGATAAATTTAATGTAAAGACCGTGGCTTGCCACCAGTTGTCTCCCTTTTTTTTAGAAAAAAAAAAACACCTATCTTTAATGTAAACATATCTATTCATGACAATATAATTACCAACTAGAACTACGGCTTCATCTAATAATATTTGTTCATTTATCAGGCTTTGGTTGCTATAGGCGAAGTGACGAGGGAAGTCCACCAGGGAAATTCCGACTTCAGCTTTTCCATGAGACCAACTGATTATGGTCGGTTCTTAGTTGTATCGTTGGGTACTGGTTCAGCAAAATGTGAGGAGAAGTACCATGCCAATGACGTAGCTAAATGGGGTCTTGTGGCATGGTTGAGCAGCGGAGGTTCTTGTCCACTGGTCGATGTATTTACACAAGCCAGTAGTGACATGATAGATTTTCACCTTGCCAATGTTTTCCATGCTCTTAACTGTGAGAAAAGTTATCTCCGAATTCAGGTATGGATACATCGATCCTTCTATATATGTTTGATATACTTACACTTTTGACAACATAACATACTTATATTGCTATATAAATCTAGATGGTATATAAATTCAAGCAACATTATATGTCGAAACATATTTACGCGAGCAAAACTTATGTTTGTAGGATGATACATTGGAGAAGACAGTGTCTTCAGTGGACATTGCTACGGAGGAAAACTTGAATAATCTTATAAAAGTCGGAGAGAAATTGCTGAAAAAGCCTGTTTCTAGGGTGAATTTGGATACCGGTGTATTTGAACCAACCCATCAATCTACAAATGAAGAGGCTCTCGTAAGGTATAATTTATCATCATTCACCAAATATCTCCACTATATACGTATTTTAGCATGATCATATGTTCATACTATTGATTAAACATTGCTGACTACTATTTGTTTTCTTAATTATTAATCAATCTATATGTGCTGCAGGATTGCTGGAATTCTGTCTAGGGAGAGGAAGGTCCGTGAAACGAGATCACCACATGGAAAGGGCGCCGTAACCAGCTCCAACTGATGATCACAACTCAGCCTGCTCTCTCTCACAAACACTTGTTATTCCCTTCAATAAAATTCTTTTTTTTGGAAAAATAGTTAATAAATACATTTTGTTGTGGTCTATTTTTATCTGACAAAGGGAGAGGGGCCGGCGGCACAGGAGAGAGGGAAGAGAGATGTGTGTTTGTAGAATTGTAGGGGAATGTGTGTTGTTATCTCTCCTATATTATGCCTTTATTTATAGTAGTAAAGGGAGATAATATATTCCTTCTTCTCCAAGTAATACAAGTTGTAATAGGAAAGGATAACTAGAATAAAATCTAATCTAGGATTTACACAATTATACTTAAACTAGGAATGTTCATAACACTCCCCCTTGAGTGTGTAAATACTCAAGGTAGATTCAGCATCATGTAGAAGTTGAGGAAGTCGACTCGTCGGCACTGATTCCAAGGAACAACGCTTATTCTCAATAAGGTAGGAACTTGCATAAGTAGTAAGTCTCACTAAAAAACCCTAAGGCTATGGCAAAAACCCGAGTAAGGACAAAATCCATAATCTAAGGAAAAATGTATGAGAAATGCAAAGTCAAAAGAAACGTCTACATGACGTCATCAGGGATATGACCAGCCCAAGGTGGGTGCCTCGTTAAAACCTAGTTAGGTAGCAAAAACCCATTGGGAAAAATGCTCCTAATCGTAGGGAAAAATAGTACATTAAGATCAAGCAAGTATCTACAGGATACTCCCCCTGAGTTTGACATAATTCCAAAGAGAAATAACAAAGTTACAACTCAAAAAGTTTACACATACCAATTCCATGAACAAGTTTCTGAAACCTCGCCTTCGGCAGTGATTTGGTGAAGAGGTTGGCCAGATTGTCTTGTGAACGGATTTGCGTGACTTCAATCTTCTGATGCTCTTGTTGTTGATGTGTAAAGAAAAACTTCGGCGCAATGTGCTTGGTGTTGTCTCCTTTGATTTAACCTTTCTTGAGTTGTTCGATGCAAGCTGCGTTGTCCTAAAAAATCATCGTCAGGGCATTAACGACGAGATGAAGATCGTAGAAGCTTCGAATATGGCCCACTACTGCTCTCAACCAAAAGCATTCCCTAGTTGCTTCATGTAAGGCGAGAATTTCATCATGGTTAGACGAAGTGGCAACTAAGGTCTATTTAGTTGACCACCAAGAGATTGCGGTGCCTCAAACAATAAAGACATAACTCGTTTGAGAACGCGCCTTGTGCGGATCGGATAAGTATCCAGCGTCGGCATAACCAACAAGGCGAGAATCAACCCGATGAGCATAGAGTGTGGCATCACTCGAGGATTCGTAGGGATAGAACAAGCCCAAATCCGTAATACCCTTAACGTAACGGAAGATGCCTTTCACGCCACTCCAGTGTCTGCGTGTTGGTGCATTGCTGTATCTTGCCAAAAGATTAACAACGAAGGAGATATCGGGTCTAGTGCATTGAGCTAAGTACAATAAAGCGCCTATCGCACTTAGATAAGGAACTTCAGGCTCCAAAATCTCTTCATTATCTTCCTTCGGACGGAAGGGATCTGGTTTTGCATCTAACGTATGAACGACCATAGGAGTACTCAAAGACTTCGCTTTATCCTCATTAAAACGGCGCAACACCTTCTGGGTGTAGTTTGATTGATGTACTAGGATTCCATTCGAACAATGCTCTATCTTGAGACCGGGACAATATCGAGTCTTACCTAAATCTTTCATCTCAAATTCCGACTTCAGGTGCGAAGCAGTTCTCGCGAGCACTTCATGAGTTCCGATGATATTCATGTCATCAACATATACTGCAACAATCGTAAATCCGGAATGTGACTTCTTAATGAACACACAAGGGCATAGTTCGTTGTTCACATATCCCTGACTAGTCAAATACTCACTCAGACGGTTATACCACATTCTTCCGGATTGTTTCAAACCGTAGAGTGAACGCCGCAACCGAATTAAGAGCATGTTCCAGGGTTTAGAAATATTTGAACCAGTCAATGTAAGTCCTTCGGGAACTTTCATATAAATTTCCGTATCAAGATCCCCATAGAGATACGCGGTTACTACGTCCATCAGCTGCATATCCAGTTTTTCAGAAACTACCAAACTGATAAGGTAGCGAAAAGTAATCACATCCATAACGGGTGAGTAAGTTTCGTCATAGTCAATCCCGGGGCATTGCGAGAAACCTTGTGCTACAAGACGAGCTTTGTAACGCACAATCTCGTTCTTCTCATTACACTTCTGAACGAAAACCCACTTGTAGCCAACAGACTTTACATGTGGAAGAGTAGGAACTACAGGTCCAAACACCTTATGTTTCGTAAGTGAATCGAGTTCGACTTGGATTGCTTGTTTCCAGTTTAACCAATCGACTCTACGTCGACATTCATCAACGGAATGCGGTTCAATGTCATTGCTCAACATGATCTTAGTAGCTACTGCAAATGTTAATGCATTGTCGACAATCATCTCATTTCTATGCCACACATCATCTAAGCTAGCATAATAGACCGAAATCTCACGATTCTCAGGAGGAGGATTCATCTCTTCAAGGACGCTTCCGTAATCTAGAATTTCCTCATGAGTTGGGTAGAATGAGTAAGCAATAGTCGGATTCACGGTAAGCTATTTAGGACCTTGTGTCGTGGTTTTCCTCTTCCGGGGGTGTGAATCCTTTGAACCAAGGGGTCTGCCATGCTTTTGTGTAGGAGCAGATGATTGGCTAGCCGCTAATGTACATGGATCACTAGAATTGGCGTCTCGGGTTTCTAGAAGGGCAGTCCGTCATACATTTGGTACATCCATCTTTGCAGGCGTATTCGCAGCTGAAATATGTGATCTTGTCACGCGCGCTAGATCGGTGAAAGCATCTCGCATGCTCTGAGCTATGCTCTGGAGATCTAATATGCGTTGCACTTTAGCTTCGGACTGAGCGGTGCGAGGATCTAAATGAGACAAAGTGGGAGTCGTCCACGATAATTCACGTCGTTCATTAGGAACGTTGACATTCTTATCTCCCTCTAACGACGGGAAGATTGTCTCATAGAAGTGACAATCCATGAAACGAGCAATAAATAGATCGTCTGTCAAAGGTTCTAAGTAACGAATAATCGAAGGAGAATCATATCCGACATAGATTCTCATCCTTCGTTGAGGCCCTATTTTGTATGTAAGGGCAGCGAGATCGGCACATATACCGCACAACCAAAGACGCGGAGATGCGATATGTCAGGTTCGCATCCGGTGACCAACTGAAGGGCACTAAATGGTTGTGTCGCAACAGGCCTCAGGCGGACCAACTTTGCTGCGCGCAATATTGCATGGCCCCAAGCAGCAATCGAGAGCTTGGTACGTATGACCAACGATCGAGCAATCATTTGTAAGCGCTTAATGAAAGCCTCTGCTAGGCCATTCTGGGTGTGAACATGGGGTGCAAGATGTTCAACTTTAACCTCAACCGACATGCAATAGTCATCAAAAGTTTTAGATGTGAATTCTCCAGCATTATCCAATCGAATAGATTTGATCGGATAATCAGGGTGGTGAACCCTGAGCTTGATAACTTGAGCCAACAGTTTGGAGAATGCAGAGTTCCTTGTGGACAACAAGCACACGTGTGACCCACGTGTGGAAGCGTTAACCAAAACCATAAAATATCTAAATGGTTCGTATGGAGGTTGAATCGGTCCACAACTGTCCCCCTGAATCTGTTGTAGAAAAATGGGAGGATTCGAACGAATCTTGTCATAAGAAGGCTTAGTAATAAGCTTTCCCATATAACATGTTTGACATGCAATTTCATGGATCGAACCTAAGCTTTGGGTTAGTGGATGCCCGTGTGAAGATTCGAGGATACGGCGCATCGCTATTTGTCCAGGATGTCCCAAATGATCATGCCAAAATGTAATTTCATGCGCGGTCCCTGTGGTAGGGCCGACCACATAGTGGCATTCTATGGGGCGTATGGTCGTAGTATACAGACCACTCGAGATACGCTCCATCTTCTCGAGAATACGCTTCTGGCCATATTCGTAGGAAGTTATGCACATAAATTCAACTCCGTTTTCTACGTGGGTTTCAGCGTGGTAATTGTTATCTCTAGTGTCCTTGAAACTGAGTAATGTTCTTCTGGAACGTGGAGAATAGAGTGCCTCAGCAATGGTCAAGATTGTACAATTGGACAACATTATACGTGCCTTACCTTATCCTTCTATCAGGTTGGATGGGCCTGAGAAGGTTGTCAGAGGTGCATTCTTAGGTATGAAGTTAGTGAATGTGTTCACGCAAAACAGTGTGCGTGGTTGCACTATTTGCCAGACAACTAACTTTCCCACTAATCATACCTAGAATGAAAAATTAATTTGAATCGGTCACATGCATAAAAGTTTATAAAAACAAATACCAATTCAAAATAATTTCATTTATTCAAGGATTAAAACTTAATATCCAAAACAAATCGCCAACGAATAATCCAAAAACATAAAGGAAAATTGTTCAAAATCAACCAAAAACAAGGGGGGGTTTGGCCACTAGGTGGAATTCGGCCCTAATGGTCTTATTTTAACTAAAAATAAGTCTATGTCTAAGATTCTAATCTTCCATAGGGGTGGTATCCTCCTGAAAGTCAGAAACCTCCATTTTTGTAGTCTCTGGTTCATCCACTTGCGTGAAGTTTGATTCAATCTTCTTACGACGAGAATGATATTCATCTACAACCTTCTTGGGAGCTCGGCAAACACGGGACCAATGGTCCTTTGAACCACAACGATAGTACATATCGTCATCTATGGTTGTGGGTGCTTTGCCCTTATTCTTGAAGTTTGGGGCCTTGGGAGCGAGATTTGGGCGCTTCTGGCTTTGTTTCCTCCCTTGGATGGGCCTTGGCTCTGTTGACCTTTGTGGGATGGCTTATGGTCGCCCCTACCACACCTCTTTTGGTTTGTTGGGTGCTGATTAGTGCTATAATGTGCTTTAGGCACAGCAGTAGCCCTAGTAGGTCGAGCTTGATGATTCTTCATCAACAGCTGGTTCTGCTTTTCAGCAAGAAGTAAAACAGAGATTAAATCCGAGAACTTGGTGAACTTCTGAGCTCTATATTGTTACTGCAAGACAATATTAGAGGCAGAGAAGGTCGAGTAGGTCTTCTCCAAGAGATCCTCTTTAGTCAAAGTTTCATTGCAAAACTTGAGAAGTGATCGGATTCGACAAACTTCAGAATTATATTCATTCACAGACTTAAAGTCTTGGAAGCGCAAGTGCTACTAGTCGTGTCTTGCTTCAGGCAAGAATATGTTCTTTTAGTGATCGAAACGATCAGCCAAAGCGACCCATAATGCACGTGGATCCTCCTCAGCAAGGTACTCAGTTTGCAAAACGTCATGGATATGTCTTCGGATGAAGATCATAGCAGTGGCTTTTTCAGCTTCGCCAACAGGTTTATCTATTGCTTTTTCAAAAGCAGGACGCAAGTTCGTTACAGTGAGGTAGAGCTTCACATCTTGAACCCACTTGAGGTAGTTCCTTCCAGAGACCTCCAAAGCGGTGAAGTCGAGTTTGTTCAAATTCGACATGTTCCTATCACAAAATAGATGGACAATATGTGGTTAGGGTAATGGAGAAAAATCAATCCATTCACATATGAGTAGAACATACAGGTTCTAATAAACATGTATTGGTTGGATTTTGCATGAAAAACTTCGGGTTTTCATGGGTGATATGTTGAAGTGAAAACTTCAGGTTTTCAAACAAGGCATGTTTATAAGAAACTTCAGGTTTCAAAGTAATTATGAACTTCAGGTTCATATATTTCTGCAGGCAAACACAAATATATATGCAAACAAATATGCAACAAGTATATGCAAAAGTATTGTATAATTATAATTGAATTAATTATTTGGACGTTGGGCCAAATTAAAAATGTGGGTGAAAAAATATAAAAACCCAAATTATTTAAAGATATTAAATAATAAAATCTCGGGGGCCTAAAGTATGGGCAAAGCCCACGGGTGGCTCATGGGTGAGCTGCAGGCTCACGGGGAGACATGGCAAGAGAAATGGGCTGCTGTAGGCAGCAAAAAAAATTTCCTTTTTTTTTCGAGCTGGGCCGCTGCAGGCGAGCCTAGAAAAACAAAAAATTTCCTTTTTTTTCATCAGGCCAAGAAGAAAATGGGCCAAATGGATGGGCTGCAATCTGGGAGCCCAGATGGCAAGGCTTCAAGCAGAACACCAAAGCCCGGAGGGCTGGTGTTTGTGATCGTGTCCATCTAAGCCCTAATGGGATCGGGTCTGAACCAAAACCACCCCAGCGTGTGCTGGGTGTGTATCACCGGGGAAGAACACCGGTTTTGATCGACGGCGCCACTGCAGGTGGTCGTGTCGGGGTTGTTGGGGCTCGAAGTGAGTCCCGGTTGTTATGGACAACCACGGAGATAAAAGAATCTGAACGTTTCAACAACTATAAAACCCTAAAAATTGAAATCGAATTTTTGAGAAAATTCCGACTAGATTCCAGTGAATCTCGATTGAATTGCCA
The DNA here is from genome assembly GCF_042453785.1 of Malus domestica. Taxonomy (NCBI): domain Eukaryota; kingdom Viridiplantae; phylum Streptophyta; class Magnoliopsida; order Rosales; family Rosaceae; genus Malus; species Malus domestica. The sequence goes on from NC_091668.1 coordinate 8,379,516, forward strand.
ACATGGGACGACTTCAGGTCGTCGGGAATATGAACCAAAGGTTTAGGGTTGTGGCTGCAGGCCATGCCATGGTCGGGGACACCATGAAAGGTGTCGGATTTTTGGGTTTAGGGTTTTGGAGCTTCTGCTCCGTGGGTTTTCTGGAGAAGATGAGAGCTGCAGGCTCTTGGTTTAGCGTGGAGACCCCATCTGCAGGATGGTGGTCATGGGTTCGAAAGAACCCTAGGTCCCAATTGCAAAAAATTTCTCTTTTTTTTCATTAATTCAATTAGATGCATATATAATTCAATGAATCACATATTTACTTTGATGCATATGCAAATAATAGTTTCAATGCATGTACATATGTAAGATTCAATTCATGAAAAATATCAAATTCACATAATTGCAGCAATTTTGGTTATGAGGCATACACAATTTATGTAGAATCTAAAATACGTTAAATGTAAAGTTTGGTCATGCATCATGATGAATGTTCATGCTATCAGGGCTTGCAAAATATCGCGTTAAAAGCCGTTGTTTTGAAAGAACTTGATTGTGTGATGATATGGATGAGGGGCCAACGACACCGGAGAGAGGGAAGAGAGATGTGTGTTTGTAGAATTGTAGGGGAATGTGTGTTGTTATCCCTCCTACATTGTGCCTTTATTTATAGTAGTAAAGGGAGAGAAGATATTCCTTATTCTCCAAGTAATACAAGTTGTAATAGGAAAGGATAACTAGAATAAAATCTAATCTAGGATTCAAACAATCATACTTAAACTAGGAATGTTCACAACACATTTTTAGTTTTAAAAAAATAACGCTATATAGAAAAATAATTAACCATACGGTGAAATTAGTGCTAATTAAATTACTCTTGTGGTTCAGTGCTGAAATTCATTATTTTCTCTCCCAATAAAGACCACTCAACTTGTTGGTTTTGATTATTTTTCATCTTGTAATTCTTTATTTGATTATTTTTTTTATCTTTTAATTCTTTATTTGATTATTTTTTTCATATATAACCAAATTATGCAAAAAAGATTAATTAACTATCCCGATATTGCCAACTGACTAAAGTTTGAGCAGTTCCGACCAAAATATATAATTTTTCCATTTTGTTTCAGCCTTCTGTGTTTTTATTTCATTCGTTTGGTTGCTTGCTGGTACGAAAAATCAATCTTTAAAATCAATTCTTTGATGGGTCTATGAGAAACAAATTCAATCACGAAATGGAGTCAATCATTAGGTTATCGTTTCGCACATTCGGAAGAAAACTATTCCAACACAAAAAAAATTTAAAAGAATAATCTAATAAGATGGATCATTTGCCCCCGACTTGACTTTATTACAACAATTTAAATATCAATCACATTAATTACAAAAACAAAAGAGTCATGAATTTTTATCCAAAAGACAAAAACAAAAAAATCATGGCTAGTTTGGTCATAGACACATAGCTAGGGCCATATATCAGTTAGGATTTGCAGCATGTCCAACGGGTGACCTTGCAAGGCGAAGCCACTTCTCTTCAGATAATAGTCTTGCAAACCTGCAGAATCACAAGTTACAACTTTCTGTTACTACTAAAATTCTACCTCAGAAATTATGGAAATTTATATCTGGTTTTGGTAATTGATATGGTGTACCTAGTTAGAGCCTCTTCATTGGACTCGTGTTTACAAGGCTCGACCCTGCCAGTCTCCAAATTAACCCTACAAACTGGTTTTTTAAAAAGGCCTTCACCCACTTTGAGAAGATCATCCAAATTCTTCTTATCGGCTGTCCACAGAAGATACTTATCCTGTTAATGTGTCATCCTGCATTTTTATTTATTCCATTCAATTGTCTTATTACAATTAATATACATATATATTCCATGCATAGTATTAAGTCGGTAACTCAGATTAGAACCTGTTTTAGAGAAACAATTGAATTTTTAATAGAATTTTAAACATATTTGTATCAGAAACACTTCTAATAAAAGTGCTTTCTGAGCAAAACTATTCTTACGAATGAGATTTCAAATGAGCCTTAACATAATGTTTTTTTGTATCAGTTTCATTGATAATCAAGGTAGTTAAATAGTAAATGTAATCTCTATGTGCAGGATTATATTTCTCATATTTTTATGAGAAGTTGTTGACTGTTTGGCATGGTGTTGATCACCCGGAGTTCATTGGTGAGGGGCGTGCTCTATTTATTTTAGGGAAATTTTATTTAAACCCATGCAACTTCTTTTTACACCCAACTTAAAATTTTAAATGTTAACTTTCTATTTTACCCTATTGTATAATTACTATTAAGTACAAAATGAAATTAATAATAAAACTCAAATTTATCAATAAACCCGAACACTATAATTAAACCCTACGATCATTCTTTGTTTATCCTACGTTCATTCTAGCTAAAACCATAATAACTCTCATAAAGAAAAATAAGTTTTTCTAGATGGATGGTGATTTTGAAGGTTTGAATCCTCCAACCAAGGTATGACTCAATTTATGAATTTTTTATTCGTTCAATTTCAATTTTTTAGAGTTTAGAAGATGAGTATTTTGGTTATAATTTTTTTTTCAATCAAAATTTCAATCAATCATTCATAGTTTGTTTATCTTTTTGCAACAGTAAATTGATGCAATCGGTTTCCCACTACACCCCAAAAATCTTACTGATATTGCAAGAACCTTGAATTCCGTTTGGTTCTTATGTTCCACCACTCTTGCTACCTTATTGCTGCTCTTTTCTGCCTCCTCCATCACAATGCCAAGCTTCACGAGAGCCTCTCGTTCTGCACACCTTGCAGCTTCTACTTCCGCCTCTACCTCATTGTTAACTTTACTTTGGCTTTTGTTGATTTCCAACCTGAGTGTTTCATACTCTGCAGTTTTGTTTCCTTGTCCATCAAATGAGCCTTTAAATCCGTAACATGGTTCTTTCAATTCCTTTTCCAATTCATACTCTCTCTGGCATAACAGGCTTTTTTCAAGCTTTGAATTGAGCCCCTTGTTTATTGAAATTAGCTAGTGTCTTGGACGAATGCGCCTCATAAGCACAAGTTACTTAAACCAAATTCATTCAATTTACAGAGGTGTAAAATTATCCCAAGAATTTTTCACTCCGCCAGGGCGACTTTCTTCCACAGCAATAACCGAAGGCATTAACTTCCCAAAGATATTTGTTAGCAAATGCAAATTAATGAGCGATTTGGGGGAGGGATTAGAGTAGTGGACACCCGAAAATGTTGTACAAGCATCATGAAGCATTTCTCGTGCATCAGTGACCAGGAGATACTGGGGCAGCTTCAATGGGTGTAAAAATAAATCCACATATTGAATTGGGTTTATGGGGGTATATTAGGTATTAAATTTGGGTTTAAAGATATATTAATAGTTTAGTTAAAAATTAAATGGGTGGAAAGAGTAAGTTGGGTGTAAAAAGAGGTTGCATGGATTTAAATAAAATTTTCCTTTATTTTAATAAGAATATGGGGAGTGGTGTGCTCTCAAAAAGTGCAGGACCCTTTGCCTTTGGGTTTAGGGGAGGAGATAATCTCTCTTAATACTCTTTTTTTTTTTTTCCTTTTTCTTTCTCTATTTTTTATTGACCATGTCAGCAGTGCCACCTAGGTAATAGTTGATTAAGACATAAGTCGGTGTAATTGAGATGTAGTATAAAAACAGATTTCCCTCTCATTGTATTAGTAAGAAAGTTGGCTATGTTGTAAGGAAATAGTTATCAAATACACAAAGCTTCTCTCTTCCTTCTTCTTCCTTAAGGTTCTACTTTTGGGATTTTCTGATTTTTATAGATTTGTATAGCTTAATTCATAGTGTTGTCATAGTATCAAGAGCCAGTCTCGCTCGTGCGGTAGTCCTGTTTCTGGGTTTTTCGCTCACGTATTGCTGCTCTGCGTGCTGATTGAGGTGATTACGTTCTTGAATTTTTCTTCTGTTCAAAGTTGATTGGAAGATTTTTCTTTAGAAATTGATATTACATTGAAGGCCGATGCCATATGAGAATGTTATATGAAGAATATATGATGATTTGTTTGAAGGCTAATGCCAGAATTCTTGATTTTGTGAAGATTATGTTGATTCTTGAAGGCCAATGCCAAAGTTGAGATTTTCTTTGATTCTTGCATAGTTTCTCTGTATTGTGTTGGTAGTTGATTTGTTTACTTGATTGTAGTGTTCGATTTGTGCGATTTCTCATCTGGATTTTTCTTGCCACCTCATTTGAGATCTGGGTTTTTCTGGATTGTAAACTGTTTGAGTATTTCTACAAGTTAATTGCGGTTATCAAAGATGACTTATGTGAAAATTGAAAGTCTACTGGGAATGATTACCGTCAAATTGAATGATAATAACTTCATCAAATGGAGTTATCAATTCTGTTATGTTCTTTGTGGTTATGATCTTCTTGATCATTTCACGAGAAAGTCTGTTTGTCCTCCAAAATTCGCTCTTTCTCCTAAGCTGGGTGTTACCAAGGAGATTAATGATTCATACAAAGAGTGGGTTAAGACTGACATGGCTTTGTTGAGTCTTCTAATTGCCACATTAAGTGATGATGCAATTGAACATGTTGTTGGTTGTAAAACTGCTATGAAAGCTTGGAATGCATTACATGATAGATATATATCAGTTTCTAAAGCTAACATCAATCATTTGAAGGTTGAATTACATACTATGCAAAAAGGGGGAGATACAGTTGATAAATATCTTTTGCGGTTGAAAGCTATTAAGGATAAGTTACAAGCTGCTGGAGAAAAAGTAACTGATAATGATCTAATTATTGTTGCTTTTACTGAATTACCATCTGATTATGATGTGATTAAAACTGTCATTTTAGCTAGAGACTCACCAATCACTCTTAAGAAGTTTCGAGCACAGTTAATAGGGGCAGAAAAGACTATTGAAACTAGAGTGCAAACTTTAGTTTAGAATATGGTTGCAATGTATGTTAATGCCCTTCTCCACATGGTAAGGCTGTGAATGCTTCTGGTTTCTCTAATTCTTCTAGTAGCAGTTCTCAACCTCCGTTTTCACAGCCTTATGATAACACATTTCCTAGTTCTGGTTCTTCTTCCATGTCTTTGCCACAACAACCTTTTGTTGGTGGTGCTCAAACTTATAATGGTGGAAATTCATCTAATGGTAATCATTTTCAGTTTAATGGTAGTTCTAATGGAGGAAGGCCTTTTCATGGTAACAATTACAGACCTCGAGGCAATGGAGGTTATAAACCAAGGTTTAATGGGTCCAGAAATGGTAATACTTGGCAACCTTGGTAGGGTAATTCTTCAAATAGATTTGAACAAATTCCTGAATGTCAAATCTGTTCAAGGAAGGGTCATGTGGCTATCACTTGTTTGTATTGAAATGATGGTACTACCAATCAATATCCTCAAAAGTGTCAAATCTGTGGAAAGCGTGAACATCAAGGCAATTATGCTTATCAAGGGTCTCAACCTCCTGGTTCATTATTTGCAAATTATGCCTATCAAGGGTTTAATGTGCCTCCACCACAGTTTCCTTATTCACCTGATTTGACCATGTCTCATTCACCACAATTTCATGTGTCTGTTCATTCACATCCATATGGTTCTACACAACACTTTTCTTCTCCTGTTGGTTTTCAAGCTATGAGTACACCGATCACCCATGCAGATGCATTTGGAGAATCTTGGATTGTTGACACTGGGGCTTTTCATCACATGACTCCATATATCACTGTTCTCGATAGGGCTACACTTTATGAGGGTATTGAGAAGATCATTGTTGGAAATGGTGAAGGTTTGAAAGTTCAAAATATTGGCAATGGGGTTTTACACACACAGTCACATGATTTACATCTTAAAGAGATTTTACATGTTCCCATGTTAACTGTTAATCTTTTGTCTGTTAAAAAGTTGTGTAAAGACAATCATAGTTGGTTTATTTGTGATGATATTCAATTCTTTGTGCAGGACAAGGCAACAGGGGCAATCCTCCACCATGGAAAAAGTAGCAAAAATGAGTTGTTCAAGATTCATGTGCATATTTTTCCTACATTACTGGATCAAGGTGTGCATTCTTTTGCATTCTTGGGGCATGCTGTCAAAACTTCTCTCTGGCATCAAAGACTTGGTCACCTATCTAATGACATTTTAACTGCAATGCTTAGAGAATAAGTTATATCTAGTGTTCCTGATTAACTTATAAAAATCTGTTCTCATTGTCTTAGTGGCAAAATGAGTAGGTTACCATTTTCTGATAGGACAGACAGAGTTGATATTCCATTTTGTAATATCCATAGTGATGTTTGAGGGCCTTCTCCAATTGTATCTCGTGAAGGTTACATATATTATGTTTCCTCTATAGATGAAGCTACTAGGTTTGTATGGATCTATCCTTTCATCAATAAATCTGAGGTTTTTGATGCATTTGTAAAGTTTTGTGCTTATGTTGAGAATTAATTCCATACCAAGATCAAAGTTTTACAATTTGATGGCGGTGGAGAGTTTTTGGATACCAATGGAATTATACATTTTATCTCCTGTCCATATACTCCCTAGCATAATGATTTGGCTGAAAGGAAGCATCGACATCTCATTGAAACAAATATTACCTTGTTGTCAATTGCTAAACTTCCTTACAAATTTTGGTTTTATGCAGTATCCCATGCAATGTACTTGATTAATCGGATGCCTTGTAAAGTGTTACAAATGAGTTTACCATTCAAGTAGTTGTTTAACAAGAAACCAGAGTTGTCCAGTATGAAAGTATTTGGTTCAGCCATATATCCATATCTCAAACCTTTTGTCACATCCTGGCCTGGGCACTCACCACATCCCAAGCTCGACTTCACCGTAGCACGATATTGTCCGCTTTGGGCCCCGACCACTCCCTCACGATTTTGTTTCTGGGAACTCACAAGAGAACTTCCCAGTGGATCACCCATCATGTGATTGCTCTAGCGCGAACTCACTTAACTTCAGAGTTCCTATGGAACCCGAAGCCAGTGAGCTCCCAAAAAACCTCGTGTTAGGTAAAGATGAGAATATACATATAAGGCTTATAGGATCCACTTCCCTGGGCGATGTGGGATGTTACACCTTTTAATGTACATAAATTACAATCTAGATCTGTTCAATGTGTCTTTTTGGGATATTCACCAGGATATAAGGGTGCTATTTATTATAACATTAAGACAGGGAAGATCATTATTTCTAGGCATGTCATTTATGATGAAAGCATTTTTCCATACAATGAAATACCTAGAAATTCTGGTACTACTTCATGTCAACCATCTTCTTCCAGCACTAGTAGACTTATAATTATTCAGTTACCTTCAATTTAGTCTTCTGCAAAGGTAGGTTAGCCTATTAATTCTGGAATGTCCTCTAGTCAATCTCTTAGTCCATTGGTACAATCTGGTGATAGTTCAGCTTATAATGCATAGGAATCATGTTCCAATGATAGTTCAGCTAATAATGCACAAGAATCCAGTTACAATGCTACTCTTTCCAATGTTAATGCCCTGTTGCATGTCCTTCAGCCTACTCAACTTTAGGTTGTTTTGCCAAGTATCAATTCCTCATCTTTTTCAAGTTTAGAAAGAGTTATTCCTTCTTCAGGCATTCAGATAAGATTGCGCACATGAATAATCACTAGACAGGATTATTCAGCTCTCGGTGCAATGTTTCCTGAAGTTCAGTCATTAACTCTTGATGATGATGATAATTTTTCAAGAAGCTTTACCTTTCTTGCAAATATTGTTGATGCTTCTAAACCATCAACTGTTAAACAAGTATCTCAAATACCTCAATGGCAAATGGCAATGCAGGAAGAATTTGATGCACTTCAAACTCAAGGTACATGGGTTCTAGTTCCTCATTCTGGTGATAAGAATGTTATAGGAAGTAAATGGGCATATAAAATAAAGAGAAATAGTGATGGTTCAATTTCTCGATATACAGCCCGATTGGTCGCACAAGGTTTTAGTCAAGAACAAGGGCTTGATTATACCGAAACATTTAGTCCTATTGTTCGACATACGACTGTGCGATTAATCTTTTCTTTAGCTGCAACACATAAGTGGGATCTTCGACAACTGGATGTTAAGAATGCTTTCTTGCATGGTGAATTGTAAGAAGAGGTTTATATGAAGCAACCTCAAGGATTTATCCATCCTCAGTTTCCCACTCATGTTTGTAAACTAGTGAAGTCCTTATATGGTTTGAAGCAAGCTCTTCGGGCTTGGAATGCTAAATTCACTAGTTATTTACAAGCAATTGGCTTCCATGTCTCTGTTTCTGATTCAAGTCTCTTTGTCAAGGTGGTTGACACTCAGGTTGTTATCCTTCTTCTATATGTGGATGATATTATCATCACAGGATCTAGCACTTAGTTAATCCAGTCTGTGATTCATACCCTTAGTGAAGTCTTTGATCTTAAAGACATGGGGAAATTGGCCTATTTTCTTGGTCTTCAAGTTACATATAAATCCAATGGTGATTTGTTTATCAATCATGCTAAATATGTGAAGGATATTCTTCACAAGGCAGGCATGGATGATTGTAAGTCCTGTTCTACACCATGTAAGCCTCATAACCAGGTTTTGACTTCAGAAGGAACATTGTTGCCTGGTCATAACATTGTTGCCTGGTCATACTTTATATAGGAGTCTTGTCGAGGTTCTTCAGTATCTAACTTTCACATGACCTGACATAGCATTTGCTGTGAACACCGTGTGTCAGTATATGCATGCTCCTACAAATATTCATTTGGGAATGGTTAAGACGATTATGCGTTTTCTTAAGGGGACTATGCACTGTGGTTTAACTTACATCTTAGAAGGTTCCTTGCAGCTAAATGCTTATAGTGATTCTGATTGGGCTGCTGATTTGAACACTAGGCGATCTATTACTGGCTATGTAGTGTTTTTGGGAGAAAAACTAATTTCTTGGTAGTCGAAGAAACAATTATCTATTTCACGTGGTTCTACTGAAGTTGAATATCGTGCATTAGCTCATACCACTGCAGATATTGCTTGGATTTGACTTTTTCTTAATGATTTACATGAATGCTTGCCTACTCTACCTACTATATTTTGTGATAATCAGTTATCTATTGCTCTTAGTTTGAATCTTGTTCAGCATTCTCGCATCAAACACTTGGAAACTGGTTTCCATTTTGTTCATGAACGTGTACAAAGTGGCGATTTATCAGTTCAATACATCTGCACTTAGGATTAAGTTGCTGATGTCTTAACCAAAAGACTTCTTGGACCCGATTTTCTACAACATTGCTTCAATCTTAAGCTACGTTATCCTAGCTAAGATTGAGGCGCCGGGGGGGGGGGGGTATTAACCATGTCAGTAGTGCCATGTCAACAGTGCCACCTAGGCAATAGTTGTTGAAGACATAAGTCGGTGTAATTGAGATGTAGTATAAAAACATATTTCCCTCTCATTGTATTGGTAAGAAAGTCGGTTTTGTTGTAAGGAAACAATTATCAAATACACAAAGCTTTTCTCTTCCTTCTTCTTCCTCAAGGTTCTACTTTTGGGAATTTCTGATTTTTATAGATTTGTATAGCTTAATTCACAGTGTTATCATTATTTAAAAATAAGTTTTCAACAAAAGGAATTGTAAAATCAAGGTCCTTTATCTCATCAATGTAAGATGTATTTTCAACACGTCTTCTCATGTGTGGTGCATTTTTAAGCCTAACACGTGGATAACATAAATTGGGTGAGGTAGAACATGTGTGGCCATTGGGCTTCATATGTGAGACAACTTGCTATGATACCATGAAAAAAGTTGAGGTTCTACTATAAAACCAATTGACAAGATGATGAGCCCAATTACTTAGAAGCACATGCAAACATTCCTCTTCCCATCAATGTGAAATTTATTCCCAACAAATCGCCTATAGTCCATGGGCTTTATAGGGAAGAAATCTTCACTCCTATTTATTATTGTCTTTATCACCTCACCAATTGCAGCTAAATTATGGAATAAGACCAAAAATAATGTTGGAAGTCATTTAATTAACCAAATAACGTTTAACCAGTTAAAAAAGGTCTGAAGTTCGAATTAATTTTTATATATACCGGATTATTCGCAGCCACACCTCCATCTATAAGGTTAAAATCTTTTGCATTCCCTTGTGAGTCAATTGTTTCAAAATAGTGAGCTGGGAGAAGTAGGTGCAGCTGAGGTTGCAATGCATATGTCTCAGAGTAAAGTATCAAAGCATGGTTTACTTTTCACCTGAGCACCCAAGAAAACCAGATATTAAATTCAATTATATATCTTCTTTTTTTGTTGCTATAAACAGGGAAAAAAATAACAAACCTACCTCATAGCTAGAAAATATAGTTGGTTTGAGCTGTTTTATGTCAAATGTGGGAATGACAACATTAGTCAATGTCTGGTGCAGTTTTTTAGAACCAAGTTACCGCCCGACCAAGTCATGTAGATCCATCCTATTTTGGCCCTAATAGGGCTTTGATAATCTTATTCATTTTCGGAAACAATGGACAACTAATGTTTAAAACGTTAATGTTCATATTAGAAACTATATATGCAAAAAGATAAGGTTTTTTTTTTTTTCGGTTAAGAACAATATGTTATGTATCAATATTAAAACAAAAATTGACATGAACATGTAGACATTACTGTTTCTGGGGGAAGATTTTAGGGCAGTGAGTGAGGTAGAAGTCCTTAATATCCTTGGCAGCAAACATCGGGCAGTTGTTCTCATCTAGGGTTTCAAGCATAGCAGTCACTAGACCACGAGTGCTTGTTCCTGCAATCACATCGAAATAGCCAGTGATTCTTGCATCCTCACCATCAAACTTCTGCAACATGATCAATGAAATTCGAGATTTAGTACGTAATGTGAAATATTAATATAATTTAGCAACTGTTCTCTAACATGCAATTAATAAGGATGCATATGAAGATGACATTGAATATGTTGGAAATTCAAATAAAAACAGGTTGTAAATGGTTGCTGCTAGCTGTTAGTTGCTTTACAGGTTGTATTCACATTTCCAGCAACTACAAACATGCTTGCTGCCATGTGATGGCCAAAGGTGGTGATTGCAAGCTGGAAGGATGCAAAGCATGTGTGTGAAAGTGTCTAGCTAGTAGCTGGTGCATGTGTGAAAGGGTGTAAAGATGATGAACACCATCATTCAATGCATGTTGTTGTATTGTTAATCAATTTCTATTTTGTATAAATAGGCCTTCTTGCTAGGCTTTAGTATATCATTCCAATTCCCATTCCATTTCAGCAATTGAGTTTGGAAACTCTTTGAAATATATCAAAGTGCATTGTTTGCCGAAGCTTGTTGCTTCCCTCATTTCTTTTTCTTTTTGTCCAATTTTATTGAGAGTGCAAAGTGAGAGGTGTGATAGAGTTTGTAAACTTATCACCCATATATTTTGGTATTGAGTTAGTAAACTTTGAATACCAACAATTGGTATCAGAGCCAGAATACCATTCTGGCAGGTGCAACAGTTATGGCATCCAACTTAGTGCAGATTCAGGTTCCCATATTGAAGAAATAAAATTATGAAAGATGGTGCATCCAATTTAAGGCATTGTTTGGATCACATGAGTTATGTGTAAGTGTCAGTAGTGGGTATGTTGTACCCATTACCGAGCAAGAAGCCACATATACTGCAGATCAAAGGAACATTCTCAAGGATTTACGTAAGAAGGACCAGAAGACGCTATATCTTCTTTATCAAGGATTAGAAGATTCAACGTTCGAGAAGGTTGCAGAAGCAATAACCAGCAAGCACGTTTGGGACACTCTGAGCACAATTTACCAAGGAGTAGATCGAGTAAAAATAGTACGACTTCAATCATTAAGAGCAGATTTTGAAGCTGCTTATATGGAAAAAGGAGAAAACATTTCAGACTACTACTCTCAGGTACTTGTAATTGTGAATCAAATGAAAAGGAATGGCGAAAGGCTTGATGATGTTCGTGTCATGGAGAAAATCGTTCGATCACTCACATGCAACTTTGAGCATGTGGTGACTGCCATTGAGAAATCCAAGGATTTGGAGAAAATGAGCGTAGAGGAACTGCTAAGATCCTTCCTGGTTCACGAGCAATGCATTCAGAAGAATGCAAGCCCCATAATGCTAGAGCAAGCTTTGGAGTCAAAGTTGAATATTGACAATTGGTCGTAGGCAGTGGAACACACGTCGTGGGAGTTCATCCAACCGTAGCCGAGGACGAGCCCGAGGAAGAGGTTGAGGCTATGCATAAAATCGAGGTCAATCTCAAGAGTGGAAATCTACTCGAGGAAAGGCGCATATCCAGTGTCACAGTTGCAAGCAATATGGACATTATGCCAATGAATGTTCATATAAAAATGGTGAGCATGTCAACATGGCAGAATCAAGTGGAAATGCCGGTGAGGAATTTACAGTCTTACTAGCACTTCATGATATCAGTAGCCAACAAGATGTTTGGTATTTGGACTCTGGTGCAAGCAACCACATGTGTGGAAAGAACGAGTTTTTTGCCAAACTCAAAGATGGGCCTTATGGATCTGTGAGTCTTGGTGACTCCTTAAAGTTGCCAGTTGAAGGCAAAGAAAAGATCAAAATCATCCAGAAGGATGGTAAAGAAGAATACATCTCTGATACCTATTACATACCAGGTATGAAGACCAACATTCTGAGCATTGGTCAACCACTCCAAAAAGGGTGTGTTATACATATGGAGGATATGTTTCTCACTCTCAGGAATGCAAGGAGAAAGCTTATTGCACGTGTTCAAATGTCAAAAAACTAAATGTTCCTGTTGAAGTTGAACACAAAGATTGGGAGTTGCAACATCGGTGTAATGGAAGATGAGTCATGGAAATGGCATCTTCGGTTTGGCTATCTTCATTTCAATGGCCTAAAGTTGCTGTGAAGTGGAGGAATGGTTCATGGTCTACCCCAAATTGAAGCCACACACCAAGTATGTGAAGGTTGTGTGCTTAGCAAGCAAGCACGGCTATCATTCCCTGTTGGTGATACATGGAGAGCAAAGGCACCACTGCAGTTGGTACATACGGATATATGTGGTCCATTGGATCCTATGTTTTATGGAGGTAATAGGTATTTTATTACTTTCATTGATGATTTTAGTAGGAAAACTTGGGTTTATTTTCTCAAAGAGAAGTCGGCTACCCTAAGAATCTTCAAGGAGTTCAAGGCACTCACAGAGGCTGAAAGCAACCATAAGTTTCTGGCTGTGAGATTAGACAGAGGTGGAGAGTGCACTTCTAATGCTTTCCAAGCATACTGCAAGGAACAAGGAATTAGGCATCAACTGACTGCTGCCTAGACCCCACAGCAAAATGGGATAGCCGAAAGAAAGAATCGAACCATCCTTGACATGACAAGGTCCATGCTTAAAGAGAAGAATTTGCCAAAAGAATTGTGGGCAGAAGCTGTAGCTTGTTCGATTTGTTTGTTGAATCAATGTCCAACAAAGAGTGTCAAGAGGATGACACCACAAGAGGCTTAGAGTGGATACAACCGAATGTTGCACACCTAAGAGTTTTTGGGTGTGTTGCATATGCTCAAGTTCCAGAAGCCAAGAGGAGGAAACACGATGATAGAGGTGAAAAGTGTGTGTTTGTGGGCTATAGTGAAGAGTCCAAGGCATACAAGCTCTAGAACCCACTAACTGGCAAACTAGTGGTTAGTAGAGATGTCATCTTCAGTGAGGAAGAGGCATAGAAGTGGAACAACAAAAAAGTCAGTAAAGAGAAGATCGTCTCCACTAATTTTGAAGAACCAGAAGTTGTACCACTTGTTGAGCAACAACCTGCTCAAATAAACACAACAACTCCATTGCACAGAATTGCAAGGAGTGGCCCTACATCTAGTGAAGAAAGCAACTCCTCAACTCCAGTGAGGCTAAGAAGTCTCACCGAGATATATGGACAAGAAAAAGAAGAAGAAACCAGCCTTTTCTACTTATATGCAGACCACGAGCCTCTCTCATTCAATGAAACTGTGGAAGAAGATCGTTGGAGAATAGCCATAGAGGAAGAAATCCATGCCATCGAGAAGAATGACACTTGGGAGTTGACAAAGCTCCCACCAAATCAAAAGGCTATTGGTGTCAAGTGGGTGTACAAGATCAAACGCACTGCAGATGGAAGTGTGGATTGGTACAAATCAAGGCTTGTAGCATAGGGCTACAAACAAAAGTATGGAGTGGACTATGATGAAGTCTATGCTCCAGTTGCAAAAATTGACAAGGTAAGATTGCTAATCTCTCTTGCTACTCATCATAAATGGAAAATTTATTAACTAGATGTCAAGTTAGCCTTCCTTAATGGAGTTCTTGAGGAAGAAGTGTATGTGGAACGACCGGAAGGCTTCCAAGTACAAGGAGAAAAAGATAAGGTGTATCGTTTGAAGAAGGTTGTGTATGGCCTCAAGCAAGCACCACGAGCTTGGAACTCAAGGATTGATAACTACCTTCACCAAAATGGATTTTTGAAATGTCCATACAAGCATTCAGTTTACATGAAGAACGGTGAAAAATGGGAGTTCTTAATTATTTGTCTCTATGTAGATGACTTGTTATTTACAGGAAACAATGAAGCAATGTTCTGTGAGTTCAAGCAATCCATGTTCAGTGAATTCGAGATGACTGACAATGGATTAATGTCATACTTTCTTGGCATAGAGGCGAAGCAAGAAAGTGACGGTATCTACATCTCTCAACAAAAGTACATGAGAGATATATTGGAGAAATTCAATATGGACAAGTGCAATATTGTCAACACTCCAGTTGTAACTGGATTGAAGCTGTCCAAGGAAGGAGAAAGTGAGTTTGTAAACTCAACCGTGTACAAAAGCTTGGTTGGAAGCCTAAGGTACCTTACAATCACAAGACCTGATATAGTTTATGGTGTTGGACTCGTGAGTCGGTACATGGAAACACCAAGGGAGTCTCATTGGTTGGTCGCCAAGAGAATTTTGAGGTACATAAAAGGTACTATAAACAATGGTCTGTTTTATAATTTTGGTGAAGATGCAAAATTATTTGGTTATTCAAATAGTGATTGGGGAGGTGACCAAGATGAAAGGAAATGCACAACTAGCTATGTGTTTTTTCTAGGATCAACAGCTTTCTCATGGACTTCAAAGAAGCAATCAATTGTTGCTTTGTCATCGTGTGAAGCCGAATACATTGTTGTAGCCTCAAATGTGTGTAAGGCAATTTGGTTAAGAAATCTGTTGAAGTCAATGTGTCATCCACAAGTGGAATCGACTGTGAATCATGTGGATAACATCTCAGCTATCAAGCTTGCTAGGAATCCAATCCAACATGGAAGAAGCAAGCATATTGATACCATGTTCCATTTTCTGAGGGATCATGTGAAGCAAAAGACAATCGAACTTGTCTATTGTCACACCAAGGAACAAGTGGCTGACATCTTCACAAAGCCCCTGCCAGTTGAATCATTCCAGCTACTACGTGAAATGCTAGGAATGAAGGCATTTTGATTTGAGGAGGTGTGTTGGAAATTCAAATAAAAACAGGTTGTAAATGGTTGCTGTTAGCTATTAGTTGCTTTACAGGTTGTATTCACATTTCTAGCAACTACAAACATGCTTGCTGCCATTTGATGGCCAAAGGTGGTGATTGTAAGCTGGAAGGATGCAAAGCATGTGTGTGAAAGTGTCTAGCTAGCAGCTGGTGCATGTGTGAAAAGGTGTAAAGATGGTGAACACCATCATTCATTGCATGTTGTTGTATTGTTAATCAATTTCTGTTTTGTATAAATAGGCCTTCTTGCTAGGCTTTAGTATATCATTCCAATTCCCATTCCATTTCAGCAATTGAGTTTGGAAACTCTTTGAAATATATCAAAGTGCATTGTTTGCCGAAGCTTGTTGCTTCCCTCCTTTCTTTTTTCTTTTTGTCCAATTTTATTGAGAGTGCAAAGTGAGAGTTGTGATAGAGTTTGTAAACTTATAGTTGAATATCAGAGTGCGCAACAAACGAGATTAACAAAATAACAGAAATATTATTAAACAACCGAGAATGCCGGAACGGCTATAAAACCCTAAGAGACTACACTGTGAATAACTTGTGTTCTACAAGCTACAAAACACCATATAAATAGAGAACTAACATAACCCTAATAAGTAAGAAAACGAAACCCTAATACTAGCCCAAATTCAAACAATAAAATAAATAACTATTTTCCAACACCCCCCGTCAAACTCATGGCGGTATACGACATGGGTTTGCAAACAAGCAGATGAGGACTGGCTCCATTAGGCGAACTGGCAGACATTCAAACTTGACTTGACTTGATTGGACTTGACTGAACTTGAACTGGCAAACTGGCGAACTTGCAAACTTGACTTGATTGGACTTGACTGGACTTGACTTGACTTGACTGGCGAACTTGACTTGACTTGACTGTCAAACTGGTTCTTGATTCTTGACTTGATTCTGGCTGGCAAATTGGTTCTGGTTTAAATTGGCTAGTGTTGAGAGTATGGAAAGAACCCATCACTAAACGGACGAGATTTTCATATCTCAATTGTAGCAACAAACAAACAAACACAAATACTATCACTCGAGTGGTCACAATTTCAAGTACTCGAATGACGGTCACAAAACAATCCCAAATAGGCCAACAACTCATGTGGACCTAAAAACAAACTTAACCATTTTTTTTCTTGTTGCCCGTGGACTTAAACTAACAACAAACAATTGTTTTTCTTTTTCCATCTCTTTTTGCCTTTTTTTTTCTATCCTTTCCTTCCTTCCCATTTTTCATTCTTTTTTCTTTCATGCGAACAAACAGCAAAACCTTTCTGTTTTCCTTGTTTTTTTTTCTTCTGTGCAAACAAACAGCAACAACAAGATCCTTTCTATTTTCCTTTTTTTTTCTTGCAAACAATCAATACAACTAACAAATCTAAAACGAAAACACAAACAGTGGAAGATGACGGAAACAAAACTGATACAAACAAATTGATACCAACGAGAACTGTTTGAACCCTAAGGATCGAACCCGCTCTGATACCAAGTTGAATATCAGAGTGCGCAACGAACGAGATTAACAAAATAATAAAAATATTATTAAACAACCGAGAATGCCGGAACGGCTACAAAACCCTAAGAGACTACATTGTGAATAACTTGTGTTCTACGAGTTACAAAACACCATATAAATAGAGAACTAACATAACCCTAATAAGTAAGAAAAAGAAACCCTAATACTAATGGGCTAAGCCCAAATTCAAACAATAAAATAAATAACTATTTTCCAACACTTATCACCCACATATTTTGGTATTGAGTTAGTAAACTTTGAATACCAACAGAATATTCTGGCTACTGAAGCTCAGATTCAAGGTAACCAAGAATGGTTCCTGGGATAAGTCCTCTTATTCCACCCCCATCAATGCTGAGAATCGTTATCAAGTTTCCGTAAGTTGGGGCCTGTAATGGTATACTCTTGGTTCTGTCCATGACACTTTCAGAGAGAGAGAGAGAGAGAGAGAGAGAGAGATGGATTCTAGAAGAGGCTTTAAGCAAATATATAGTTAGACTTTTTTGGTGAGTACAGCGGTACTTGTAGACTCTTCTTGCATTAAGTTTCCAAGAATATCAACCAAGTTACTGGTTCATATGCATGCATGCACCCAACCAAGTACAGTGTCAGTGGATTATCATTTGATTCAAATATTCTGGAGTAGCTTCTTGGATAGAGCTCA
Organism: Malus domestica; assembly: GCF_042453785.1. Lineage (NCBI taxonomy): Eukaryota > Viridiplantae > Streptophyta > Magnoliopsida > Rosales > Rosaceae > Malus > Malus domestica. The sequence goes on from NC_091668.1 coordinate 8,397,263, forward strand.
TCAAGTTGCATGGCAGGTTAATTATAAACATGAAAATCATTTTGTATCTAATCATAAATTGTTTACTAATCTCTGTGAGATAATGCAGACTGGTAGGTGAGACTCCAAGCATAAGACTGGTTGGTTATAATGTGAAGCCATTTTGGAGGATTAATAAGAAATGCACTAAGCTTGGCCAAACTCAAACCCCGTGATATGATCATGAACTGCCTACCCTTAAAGCAGGCCTCCATCAAGCATGCAGCTAATATTTTAAGCTTATTATTAAGGTTATCAAGTTCTTCTGTGCAGTTGCGTTCAATGAAGCCACATGATGATAAGATTCCTTGTCAAAACTGTATGCGTTATATATAGTTTGATTTGTATAAGGCGGCAATGTACATTAACAGCAAATTAAGAAGGTCAATTCGAAGGCCAAAAGTCGCTACTGTGATTGATCTATTGGCCAAAGCATTTGTAAGAAATAAAAAATTGGTCTACCATTCAATTATGTCTGCATATAACTTCAACTTGGTGGTAAAGTAATGCTGCATAATTTAATCAAGTTCTATATTGTCAAGATTTTTTTCGTGTGCTTTGATTAAAGGCGTATGTAGTATTTTGTTGTCCTGTCAGTAACCTTATACTTCAGCAATACTATAATCATTGAATGATTCTAATGCTCCTGTCAACAAGGAAGAGGAAAATAGTTTGGTTCTTTTCTTTTATACTGTGTATATATCACACTGCAGTTCAGAAAATAAAATTTTCCACAAAATTATCCAGCTTAATTGAATGCGTCCTGCAGTAACTTGGAGATATATGCTTCTTTTTAGCAGAACACGCGTGACCGATATACATAAATTTGGCTCCAATATAACTTAAGTGAAAAATTAACTTATCAGTTAACTTTGCCAAATGTTTAAACCAATTTTGTAAATCAAGTGATGTGGTTGTTGATGATTGGTTTGTTACTTAATCCTTGATTGGTTTATAAATTTAGTCTCCCTAATTAATATTATCCCTGAAATTATGTCCTGTTGAATTGGACATCATTCGGACATAAAAGTCGAGTAATGTGTGTTGAAAATTATAGTTTGTCATCTGGGGATGACTTTTTTGCCACAATATTTGTTGCAGTTTAAGAGGCCACATGAAGTCTGACCAATTCTCGTAATTGACTCGGCTCAGGATTGTATGTGTATGCGTTTGCTCGAAAAACAATTCAGAACAATTAGGAGAAAATAAAATCAAGAAAGTTTGTCATGTTGAAGATTAAGAATCAAACACCAATAATGTCAATTTTGTGTGCTTAAATAGTATCACTCGTAAGACTATTATCTGTTTGATTGAATTTTCTTTACCATTCATACATGCGAGAACAGAGCCTGTACTTAAGGTGCATGAAATCACCAACTTTATTCACCAAAACATGTTCATAGTGACTTGTTCATTTAATTGTTAATATCTTACTTGTATAATTTAAATAAGATTTAAAGTGGACTATTATTCTTGAAAGTGTAATTACCTAGAAGATTCAATTGATGCCTTGATTAACTAAATATGTCCACAAGAATGCAGTAATTAATTTGAAAAGTCTGGAATAGGTCGAACTAAAACTTGTTTTGGATATATACAAGTTTTGGGTCAAAGTTGGAGGGGAAAAGATCTCTATATAAGGCGTAGATAGGTACTCAAGTTTTCTACACTCAATTATCTTGTCATCACCCCATTCTTTAAGGTTCAAATTGTTTGCTATCTGCATTTTTCTTCCAGTTCATAAATAGTACCTACTTACCGTTTCCTTCCTACGTACCCTTCCCTGACCGAGTATCATTCATAATATGTCTTCTCTTTTTTCTCAAATGGAGAGAGCAAGATCCTTTCTTCAGTCTCCCACTTATGGAAACCTCGTCACTGTTCTTAGCATTGACGGAGGTGGTATCCGAGGGATTATCCCCGGAACTATACTCAGCTTCCTGGAGTCTGAGCTTCAGGTATAAATATCAATTCAAACCCATAATTTAACTTCAAATTAAAAAATTTTAAACGTCACTTTAATTTATCTCATGCAGAATAATATGCTTGCACACTCTAACTAATCTTTACTTTAATTTGTTGGTCATATGCAGAAGCTGGATGGTGAAGGTGCAAGGCTAGCAGATTACTTTGATGTGATTGCAGGGACTAGCACAGGTGGCCTGGTGACTGCCATGCTTACTACTCCAGATGAACATGATCGTCCCTTGTTCTCTGCTAAAGATATTAACGCTTTCTATCTCGAACACTGCCCGAAAATCTTCCCCCAGGACAGGTACCTACTTAATTACAAACTTAACTTGAAATCTGTTTGAAAGGGACCTTGCATGTTCTTATAAGCTTATCATGAATACATATATACAAGTCTTGAAATCTTCTCTCTCTGCTTCTTTTCTTTCATATATTTCACATGTATATAGTGGCTAACAATCAGATATTTTTTTTCTCGTACAACAGCGCTCCACTATTTGGTAAGGCCGTGGATATGGTAAAAGCTATGACAGGACCAAAGTATGATGGGAAGTATCTACATAAGATAGTGAAGGAAAAATTAGGAGACAAACGATTGAACGACACATTGACTAACGTTGTAATCCCAACTTTTGATATAAAGCGGCTCCAACCAACCATCTTCTCCAGCTATGAGGTTGGTTAATTTTTTTATACTATTAGCTTGGAATAATTTTCTGAAAAGTTTGCTCTATCTCTACATATATTTATTTTGTATATATGTTGGTGATTTTAGGCCAAGAAGAACAGTAGCATAGATGCTTTACTCTCGGACATATGCATTGCAACTTCAGCAGCCCCAACTTATCTTCCAGCACATCATTTTGAAACAAAAACTTCCACTGGTGAAACAAGAGAATTCGATCTCATTGATGGTGCTGTCGCTGCTAATAACCCGGTATACATTAATACATAGTTGCCATGGTTAGGGAATATGGATAAATTTAATGTAAAGACCGTGTGGCTTGCCACCGGTTATCTCCCTTTAAAAAAAAACACCTATATTTAATGTAAAAATATCTATTCATGACAATATAATTACCAACTAGAACTACGGCTTCATCTAATAATATTTGTTCATTTATCAGGCTTTGGTTGCTATAGGCGAAGTGACGAGGGAAGTCCACCAGGGAAATTCCGACTTCAGCTTTTCCATGAGACCAACTGATTATGGTCGGTTCTTAGTTGTATCGTTGGGTACTGGTTCAGCAAAATGTGAGGAGAAGTACCATGCCAATGACGTAGCTAAATGGGGTCTTGTGGCATGGTTGACCAGCGGAGGTTCTTGTCCACTGGTCGATGTATTTACCCAAGCCAGTAGTGACATGGTAGATTTTCACATTGCCACTGTTTTCCAAGCTCTTAACTGTGAGAAAAGTTATCTCCGAATTCAGGTATGTATACATCGATCCTTCTATATATATGTTTGATATACTTACACTTTTGACAACATAACATACTTATATTGCTATATAAATCTAGATGGTATATAAATTCAAGCAACATCAATTATATGTCGAAACATATTTATGTGAGGAAAATTTATGTTTGTAGGATGATACATTGGAGAAGACAGTGTCTTCGGTGGACATTGCTACGGAGGAAAACTTGAATAATCTTATAAAAGTCGGAGAGAAATTGCTGAAAAAGCCTGTTTCTAGGGTGAATTTGGATACCGGTGTATTTGAACCAGCCCATCAATCTACAAATGAAGAGGCTCTCGTAAGGTAGATATAATTTAATCATCATTCACCAAATATCTCCACTATATACATATTTTAGCATGATCATATGTTCATAATATTGATTAAACATTGCTGACTACTATTTGTTTTCTTAATTATTAATCAATCTATATGTGCTGCAGGATTGCTGGAATTCTGTCTAGGGAGAGGAAAGTCCGTGAAATGAGATCACCACATGGAAAGGGCGCCGTAACCAGCTCCAACTGATGATCACAACTCAGCCTGCTCTCTCTCTCACAAACACTTGTTATTCCCTTCAACAGAATTCTTTTTTTTTTTTTGGAAAATTAGTTAATAAATACATTTTTAGTTTTTAAAAAAAAATGACACTATATAGAAAAATAGTTAACCATACGGTGAAATTAGTGCTAAACTCTTGTAATTCAGTGCTGAAATTCATTATTTTCTCTCCCAATAAAGACCACTCAACTTGTTGGTTTTGATTATTTTTCATCTTGTAATTCTTTATTTGATTATTTTTTTCATCTTTTAATTCTTTATTTGATTATTTTTTCATATATAACCAAATTATGCAAAAAAAGATTAATTAACTATTCCAATATTGCCAACTGACTAAAGTTTGAGCAGTTCCGACCAAAAAATATATAAATTTTCCATTTTGTTTCAGCCTTCTGTGTTTTTATTTCATTCCTTTGGTTGCTTGCTGGTACGAAAAATCAATCTTTAAAATCAATTCTTTGACGGGTCTATGAGAAACAAATTCAATCACGAAATGGAGTCAATCATTAGGTCAGGGTTTCCCACATTCGGAAGAAAACTATTCCAAACAAAAAAAAATTAAAAGAATAATCTAAACAGTAAGATGGATCATTTGCCCCCAACTTGACTTTATTACAATAATTTAAATATCAATAAAATTAATTACAAAAACAAAAGAGTCATGAATTTTTATCCAAAAAACAAAAGCAAAAGAATCATGGGTAGTTTGGTCATAGACTCATAGCTAGGGCCATATATCAGTTAGGATTTGCAGCATGTCCAACGGGTAACCTTGCAAGGCGAAGCCACTTCTTTTCAGATAATAGTTCTGAAAATATGACTTTAACCCCTCAAACTCAATTTCTTTCATATAAAACCCGACATAACATTTTTACTCGAATAAAACCCAATGACTAGACTTCACATAAGCAAATTCATTAATTATGACATTTTAAATTTTTCGAATGCCTAAAATACCCCTTTTTGCATGTTTAATGTGCACAATTAAACATATGCAGATTTTAAGGAGGATTAATGATTTTACAAAAATAAAATAATAAAAAAGGCACAAATATTCTAAATGCATTGCATGTTATATGAATTTGGTTGATTCATGTTTCTCTCACTTCATAAAATTTGCTTCTAATTTGATATAGGAATTAATTTGGAAAGTTTTCTTAATCTTAATAACAATTTTCAATTTAAATATATTTTTTAATGAAATAGTCTATCTTTTAAAATATTTATCAATAAAATAATGTACCTATATATATATAATTTTTTTTTTGCCAACTATAAATTTTTACCATAATTTACCTATATAATAATGTACCTGTTATTTAATCTTTACAACACTAATGTATCTTAAAAAATAATTTACTTATTGTTTAGTTTTAGCAAAAATAATTTACCTACTGTGTATAATTGGTGAAGCTAATGATGTACATATTGTTTAATTTTTTAAAAATTAATGTATGTACAAAAATAATTTATCTATTGTTCAAATTTTAGGATAAAAATTTACATGTTTTTATTTAACAATAATGTATCTACAATTTTATTTTTGTATGAATATAACTTACCTACTTTTTAATTTTATATGAAACTAATTTACCTACTGTGTCAGTAATGTATCTACAATTTTACATACAATATTTACCTTCTTTTTTTTTTCACAACAATAGTGTATCTACAATTTTGTTTTTGTATGAATATAGTTTACCTACAATTTAACTTTTCAAAAAATGTATCTTCTATTTTATATTTTACTATCATATATATGTTTCTGTGTTCGCAAAATAATTTATCTAAAGTTATATAGTTAAGAGATATGCTAATGAATTATATTAATTCATTATTAGACTGATATAAGAAATTGTTAAAAACGTTAGCCATAATGGTTGGCTAATAATGGTTGTATGAGAACAGTTATAGAAAGTTGTGGCATAAATTGTAAATAACTTATATTAATAGGTTACTTATTTTCTTATGTGGTAATTTATTTAAATTTTGGGTTTTGATTGAATGTTTATTCATAGGTGGGTTTTTATCTGAAGTATATGAGTTGTATGGGTCTATATCTAAACAACCCATAATAGTTTTGCAAACCTGCAGAATCACAAGTTACAACTTTCTGTTACTACTAAAACTCTACCTCAGAAATTATGGAAATTTATATCTGGTTTTGGTAATTGATATGGTGTACCTAGTTAGAGCCTCTTCATTGGACTCGTGTTTACAAGGCTCGACCCTGCAGTCTCCAAATTAACTGGTTTTTTTAAAAAGGCCTTCACCCACTTTGAGAAGATCATCAAAATTCTTCTTATCGGCTGTCCACAGAAGATACTTGTCCTGTTAATGTGCCATCCTGCATTTTTATTTAATCCGTTCAATTGTCTTATTAAAATTAATATACATATATATTCCATGCATAGTATTAAGTCGTTAACTCAGTTTAGAACCTGTTTTGGACTCCTAACAATTAAAAATGCTTATGATAATGTTTGGAGTATATATAGACTAAACGTTTTTTAGAGAAACACTTGAATTTTTAATAGAATTTTTAAACCTTACGAGCAAAACTATTCTTACAAAAGAGATTTCAAATGAGCCTTAACATAATGTTTTTTGTATCAATTTCATTTATAATCAAGGTAGTTAAATAGTAAATGTAATCTCTATGTGCAGGATTATATTTCTCATATTTTTATGAGAATTTGTTGACTGTTTGGCATGGTGTTGATCACCCGGAGTTCATTGGTGAGGGGCGTGCTCTATTTATTTTAATAAGAAAATGGGGAGAGGCGTGCTCTCAAAAAGTGTAGGACCCTTCGCCTTTGGGTTTACGGGAGGAGATAATCTCTCTTAATACTCTATTTTTCTTTTTTTTCTCTATTATTTAAAAATAAGTTTTCAACAAAAGGAATTGTAAATTGAAGATCCTTTATCTCATCAATGTAAGATGTATTTTCAACACGTCTTCTCACGTATGACGCATTTTCAAGCCTAGCACGTGGATAACATAAATTGGGTGACGTAGAACATGTGTGGCCGTTGAGCTTCATATGTGAGACAACTTGCTATGATACCATGAAAAAAGTTGAGGTTTTACTATAAAACCAATTAACAAAATGATGAGCCCAATTACTTAGAAGCACATGCAAAGATTCCTCCTCCCATCAATGTGAAATTTATTCTCAACAAATCGCCCATAGTCCATGGGCTTTATAGGGAAGAAATCTTCACTCCCATTTATTATTGTCTTTGTCACTTCACCAATTGCAACTAAAGTCTGGAATAAGATAAAAAATAATGTTGGAAGTCATTTTATTAACCAAATAACGTTTAACCTGTTAAAAAAGGTCTTGAGTTCGAATTAATTTGTACATATACCGGATTATTCGCAGCCACACCTCCATCTATAAGGTTAAAATCTTTTACATTTCCTTCTGAGTCAATTGTTTCAAAATAGTGAGCTGGGAGAAGTAGGTGCAGCTGAGGTTGCAATGCATATGTCTTAGAGTAAAGTATCAAAGCATGATTTACTTTTCACTTGAGCGCCCAAGAAAAGCAGATATTAAATTCAGTTATATATCTTCTTTTTTTGTTGCTATAAACAGGGGAAAAAATAACAAACCTACCTCATAGCTGGAAAATATAGTTGGTTGGAGCTGTTTTATGTCAAATGTGGGAATGACAACATTCGTCAATGTCTGGTGCAGTTTTCTAAAACCAAGTTACCGCCCGGCCAAGTCATGTAGATACTTCCCATCCTATTTTGGCCGACAGGGCTTTGATAATCTTATTCATTTTCGGAAACAATGGACAACTGTTGTTTAAAACGTTAATGTTCATATTAGAAACTATATATGCCGGAAGAGAAGGTTTTTATTTTCGGTTAAGAACAATATGTTCTGTATCAATATTAAAACAAAAATTGACATGAACATGTAGACATTACTGTTTCTGGGGGGGGGAAGATTTTGGGGCAGTGAGTGAGGTAGAAGTCCGTAATATCCTTGGCAGCAAACACCGGGCGGTTGTTCTCATCTGGGGTTGCAAGCATAGCAGTCACTAGACCACCAGTGCTTGTTCCTGCAATCACATCGAAATAGCCAGCGATTCTTGCATCCTCACCATCCAACTTCTAGGTTAATTATAAACATGAAAATCATTTTGTACCTAATCATAAATTGTTTACTAATCTCTGTAAGATAATAGACTGGTAGGTGAGACTCCAAGCATAAGACTGGTTGGTTATGATGTGACGCCATATTGGAGGATTAATAAGAAATGCACTAAGCTTGGCCAAACTCAAACCCCGTGATATGATCATGAACTGCCTACCCTTAAAGCAAACCTCCATCAAGCATGCATCTAATATTTTAAGCTTATTATTAAGGTTATCAAGTTCTTCTGTGCAGCTGCGTTCAATGAAGCCACATGATGATAAGATTCCTTGTCAAAACTGTATGCGTTATATATAGTTCGATTCGTATAAGGCGGCAATGTACATTAGCAGCAAATTAAGAAGGTCAATTCGAAGGCCAAAAGTTGCTACTGTGATTGATCTATTGGCCAAAGCATTTGTAAGAAATAAAAAATTGGCCTACCATTCAATTATGTCTGCATATAACTTCAACTTGGTGGTAAAGTAATGCTGCATAATTTAATCAAGTTCTACATTGTCATGATATTTTCGTATACTTTGATTTAGGGCGTATGTAGTATTTTGTTGTCCTGTCAGTAACCTTATACTTCAGCAATACTATAATCATTGAATGATTCTAATGCTCCTGTCAACAAGGAAGAGGAAAATAGTTTGGTTCTTTTTTTTACACTGTATATATCACACTGCAGTTCAGAAAATAAATTTTTCCACAAAATTGTCCAGCTGAATTGAATGTGTCCTGCAGTAACTTGGAGATATATGCTTCTCTTTAGCAGAACACGTGACTGATATACATAAATTTGGCTCCAATATAACTAAAGTGAAAATTAACTTATCAGTTAGCTTTGTCTGAACTTGCTGAAGTGATGATTCAAAATTACATGTCGTGAGTGGTAGAAACTTCAGTGGTTTTTATAGCATATTCTGTGCATACATATTTAAAGCACACTACACCGCATTGAGTTGGATGAATTTTATATAAAAAAATTGAAGAGCAAAGAATCACACAACGACTCTATTAGATGATTTGTTCGACAAGATTTGAAGGATGCAACAATAAATAATAAGATTGTTGAATTGTAATCTTGTCTTGACCCAAAGATAATGGATCCAGCCAATGCATAAAGAAAGATCCATGTACATGCTAGAGAATTCTAGCAAAGTTCAAGTTGGTGGAAGAGTCTAGAAGAATGGTGAGGATTCCACCAACATACAAGATTAGTGTAGATAATTCTAGCTTAGGAAGGTAGTGGAATTATCTAGATATCTCAAGAATGATGCTCCCATGCTTCTCCAAGGTTACATCCATGCCTATAAAAGGAGAAGGCATCCACACCATTTGTAGTAACCAAGAGAGCAAGTAGTAAGAATAAAAATTTTGTGTAATACTTTGAGTGTTCTTTCTTTCTCTTGCCTATCAATTCCGCTGCATTACATTCTTCTTTGTGAGATAAACATCTCTAAAGTAGTGAAGTCTTTTTAAGCCCCAACAAAGTGGTATCAGAGCTATGGCTAGCAACGCTACAACAACCTTCCAAGTTCCAGTGCTCAACAACAACAACTTCGATAATTGGAGTATCAAAATGAAGGCCCTTTTGGGAGCACACGATGTATGGGAAGTCGTGGAGAAAGGCTACACTGAACCAGAAGATGAAGCTACTTTGTCCCAACCCCAGAAGGAGAGTTTGAAAGATTCAAGAAAGAGAGACAAGAAGGCTCTCTACCTCATCTACCAAGCATTAGATGACAATGGCTTTGAGAAGGTCTCGAGTGCAACCTCTGCCAAGCAAGCATGGGAGAAGCTTCAAACCTCTTACAAAGGAGCTAAACAGGTGAAAAAGGTTCGTCTTCAAGTATTAAGAGGTGAGTTCGAATCTCTACAAATGAAAGGGTCTGAAACAATCTCCGATTATTTCTCAAGAGTCTTAGCTGTTTCTAATCAATTAAAAAGAAACGGAGAAAAGTTAGAAGATGTTAGAATTATGGAGAAGATACTACGCTCGTTGGACCCCAAATTCGAGCACATTGTCATGAAGATTGAAGAAACTAAAAACTTGGAAGAAATTAGTATAGAGCAATTAATGGGTTCGTTACAAGCATATGAAGAGAAACATAAGAAGAGGCAAGGGAATGATGAGCAGCTCCTTAAGACGCATGTTCAGCCAAAGAAGAAAGAAGAAAGCTTCGACAACGAGAGAAGCCAATACGAAAAAAGTCATGGCCGAGGTCGTGGACGTGGGCATGGACATGGACATGGACATGGACGTGGTTGGAACTTCAACAACCATAACAACTACGAAAGAGGAGGAAGATTAACAAAAGGTCGTGGAAGAGGACGCTCGAACTTGAGGTATGAAATCTCAAGTTCAATGCTATAATTTTCAAAAGTTCGAGCATTATACTTGGGAATGTAGAGCTCCAAACAACAGACTTGATGAGAAGGTCAATTATGTGAAAGAAGAGAAAGAAGAGAATGACGTTGTGCTACTAGCATGCAAGAACAATGATGGAGACCAAGACTATACATGGTACCTTGACACCAGCACCAGCAACCACATGTGCGGAAGAAAAAGCATGTTTGTAGAGCTCAATGAATCGGTGAGTGGCAACATTTCTTTTGGAGACGAATCCAAAATACCTGTAAAAGGAGAAGGTAACATCCTTATTCCCCTGAAAAATGGTGGTCACCAATTAATTTCAAATGTCTACTACATGCCCAATATGAAAAGCAACATTTTTAGCTTGGGTCAACTCTTATAAAAGGTTATGATATTCACATGAAAAATTATAGCCTTTTTCTTAGAGATGACAAAGAAAGATTAATTGCCAAGGTGAAAATGTCAAAGAATAGGATGTTTCCTATGAATATTCAAAATGTTGTTGCAAAGTGCCTCTAAACATGTTACAAAGACACATCCTAGGTTTGGCATCTTCATTTTGAGCATCTTAACTTTGGGGGACTGGAGTTATTATCTAAGAAGGAGATGGTGAGAGGTTTACCTTGTATTAGTCACCCTGACCAGTTTGCGAAGGATGTTTACTTGGAAAATAGTTCAGGAAAAGCTTTCCAAAGGAGTCGACCACAAGAGCCCAGAAGCCACTCAAGCTCATTCACACCGAAATGTGTGGTCCAATAAAACCAAGCTCTTTGGGTAAAAATAATTATTTCCTTCTCTTCATTGATGATTTTTCAAGGAAAACCTGGGTATATTTCCTGAAGCATAAATCATAAGTCTTTGGAGAATTCAAGAAGTTCAAAGCCGTTGTAGAAAAGGAGAGTGGTTGTAAGATCAAAGCCATGAGATCTGATCGAGGAAGAGAATTCACTTTGAAGGAATTTCAAGAATTATGTGAAGCCAATGGAATTCGTCGACCTTTGACAGTTCCAAGATCCCCTCAACAAAATGGTGTGGCAGAAAGAAAAAATCGAACTATCCTCGACATGGCTTGAAGCATGCTCAAAAGTAAGAGATTGCCTAAGGAGTTGTGGGAAAAAGTTGTAGCATGTGCTGTCTACCTATCCAATTGGTCTCCAACAAGGAGTGTATGGGGAAAGACCCGCAAGAAGCATGGAGTGGAAGAAAGTCAAGTATTTCTCATCTAAGAGTTTTTGGAAGCATAGCCCATGTACATGTACCAGACGAGAGGTGAACCAAGCTCGACGATAAAAGTGAGAAGTTCATCTTCATCGGATATGATTCAAATTTAAAAGGCTATAAGTTGTATAATCCGAACAATGGGAAGATGGTGATCAGTCAAGATGTGACGTTCGATGAAGAAGGAGATTGGGATTTTGACTCTCATGCAAGTGATCTCAGCTTCTTTCCTCAGTTTGAAGAAGAGAATGAAGAAGGGATGATGAAGCAAGCAAGAGAGGTCCAACAAGAATCCACTACTACACCTGCTTCACCAACATCAACCAATTATGGTAATTCACCAGCATCAGCATCGTCAAGTGGAAGCCTAAATGAAAAACAAATACCACGCACAAAAAGTATACGAGATCTCTATGAGGTAGCTGAAAGACTTGATAATCCTACACTTTTCTGTCTCTTTGCTGATTGTGAACTAGTCGACTTCCAAGAAGCAGTGCAAGATACTAAGTGGAGGAAAGCAATGGATAAAGAAATTGAAGCAATCCAGAAGAATGATACATGGGAACTCGCTATTCTTTCGAAAGGACACAAAGCCATCGAAGTCAAGTGGGTGTACAAGACAAAGAAAAATGACACCGGAGAGGTCGAAAGATACAAGGCGAGACTAGTGACGAAGGGCTATAGTCAAAGAGTCGGAATCGACTATGATGAGGTATTTGCACCCGTTGCTCATTTGGAAACGATACAATTACTAATTTCTTTGGCAGCTCAAAACAAATGGAAGATTCAACAAATGGATGTGAAGTCTGCCTTCCTAAATGGAGTTCTTGAAGAAGAAGTCTACATTAAGCAACCGTCAGGCTATGAAATCAAAGGGTGTGAAGACAAAGTTCTGAAGCTAAAGAAAGCCCTCTATGGGTTAAAACAAGCCCCACGAGTATGGAATAGTCGCATTGACAAGTACTTTCAAGAAAACAACTTCACCAAGTGTCGTCATGAACATGCTCTCTACATCAAAGTCAAAGATGGAGATATTTTGATTGTGTGCTTATATGTGGATGATCTAATCTTCACCGGGAGTAATCTAAGCATGTTTGAAGAGTTCAAGAAAGTGATGACCAAAGAATTCAAGATGATCGACATCAGGTTAATGGCATACTACCTAGGCATTGAAGTCAAGCAAAACGAAGAAGGCATCTTTATCTTTCAAGAAAGCTACACAAAGGAGATACTGAAAAAGTTCAAAATGGACTACTGCAAGCCCATAAGCACGCCAGTGGAGTGCGGAGTCCAACTAACCAAGCATGACAAATGAGAAAGGGTAGATTCAACATTTTTCAAAAGTCTAGTTGAAAGCTTGCGCTACTTCACTTGCACAAGCCAGATATTCTTTATGCCGTCGGATTAGTCTGTCGCCACATGGAGAATCCCACAATTACACATTTGAAGACCGCCAAAAGAATTCTTCGATACCTTAAAGGTACCATTAACTTTGGCTTGTTCTATTCAAGTTCCGGTAATTACAAACTTGTTAGATATAGCGATAGTGATTGGGCAGGAGATTCCGACGATAGAAAAAGCACTATTGGATTTGTTTTTTTCATGGGAGACACTACATTCACATGGATGTCGAAGAAGCAATCGATTATCACACTATCTACATGTGAAGCTAAATACGTAGTTGTTGCCGCATGCGTCTGTCATGCAATTTAGCTGAGAAACTTGCTGAAAGAATTAAGAATGCAACAAGAAGAGCCAACAGAGATCTATGTTGACTACAAGTCTGCAATAGCTCTTGCAAAGAATCTAGTATTCCATGACAGGAGTAAGCACATAAATACCCGCTATCACTACATAAGAGAGTGCATTGCAAGAAAGGATGTGCAAGTGGAATACGTGAAGTCACAAGACTAAGTCGCCGACATATTCACCAAACCACTCAGGCAAGAATACTTTGTCAGATTGAGGAACACAATCGGCATCACAAGACAAGATTAAGAGGGGATGTTGAATTGTAATCTTGTCTTGGCCCAAAAGATAATGGATCCAACCCATGCACAAAGAAAGATCCATGTACATGCTAGAGAATTCTAGCAAAGTTCAAGTTGGTGGAAGAGTCTAGAAGAATAGTGAGGATTCCACCAACATACAAGATTAGTGTAGATAATTCTAACTTAGGAAGGTAGTGGAATTATCTAGATATCTCAAGAATGATGCTCCCATGCTTCTCCAAGGTTCCATTCATGCCTATAAAAGGAGAAGGCATCCACATCATTTGTAGTAACCAAGAGAGCAAGTAGTAAGAAGTGAGAGTGTCAAGTAAGAAGTAAGAAGAAGCAACAAAGCTTCTAAGAGTGTTTGAGTGTTTCCTCTTGTACTAAGTTTGTGTGAGAATAAAAATTTTGTGTAATACTTTGAGTGTTCTTTCTTTCTCTTGCCTATCAATTCCGCTGCATTACATTCTTCTTTGTGAGATAAACATCTCCAAAGTAGTGAAGTCGTTTTTAAGCCACAACAAAGATTGCAGTATATTCACGAGATTAATGAGTCTGCAATATCTCCAACATATAAAGTTTCGTTAGCTATACTCCAGTCATTTACTGAAGGAAAAACGAGTGCAACTATGCACAGTAAACTACAAGAAAGTACATATAAGGAATACATAATCAGAAAGATATGATTTCATAATTACACTTTGCTGGAAATCTGGGATTGACCAGATTTGTCGGAATTACTTCTTCACTCCAGTCATTTATTGAATAAAAAACAAGTGCAACTATGCACAGATGAGTGAAAAACTCAAATTCAATGAATAAAACAGATAGATACTCCTGAAGTAACAATCTACGACAGTTAATTGGTTAGAAAGCTAAGCTTGAGAATAAGCTGCAACTAGCCTCGCATTATTGCTGAAAACTCACACTTGCCGGACTGTACAAGTTAAGTTAGGAACAATATCAGTGTTGATTAGTAGTGTACCGCAGACCCACCTCTCTGAAAATGCAGGTTTTGTTAAGAACCAGAGGAAACCCATCCCTAGTTACTCATCTGTAATGCTTAAGATGCTATTAAAAACCAAAAAGATAGCCATCCCTAGCTAGTGATCCATGCTCAATGTTTTACTGATCATTATGTTTAAATAATTAATTTTTGTTCATGTCTGATGCTGTGCTTTTTTTTTGGTGGGGGGGGGGGGTGTTCATTTGAAAAACCTAAAAACAAAAAGGGGAGCTTGTACTTTCTGACTGCTTCATATATATTGATGCCAATAAAAACCAGTTCTTCCACGCATTTGGTTGTTCATGTTACTATAAAAAAATGCTCTAAATTAGTTAGTGCAAACCCTAGAGGCCAAGTTAGATGGTAGCCGGCCTTCTTCTTTAATTTTGGCCCTCTTCTTTTACCAAATATGACTTTACCCCTTTATTTTAAAGTAGCTGCGCACTTAAACTAAGCTTGTGGACTTGTTGGTAACAGTCACATTCCAACTTGACTAATTCAAAATTATATTAATATTGTCTCATTCCAACTGACCAAAGAGTCAAGTTAATTTGTGACAACGTTTCCAACAGGGATGTATCTACAATTCTGCATGCAACATTAATACCTTTATTACAGAGAAAAAAAAACCCTCAAACCTTTTGTTTAAACAACAAGGAACAAAGTGCCAAACAAGAAAACTTCTTAAAGTTGAATGTTGTAATATCACTCTCTAGAGAATATACTAAAAAGAGTAGGTGAATTTATGGTCGTTTTATCGAAAGAGCTCCCAAAGGTCTCGCCACAAGTGCGTGCACAATGTAACACAGAAATATTGGTGATAATTTATAGACAAGTAGACACGGAAAGGAATTTTTGCTTGCAATATACTTTTAATTTTAATTTTGGTGAATCACAACAAAATAATAGAATTAAGGAATACATTTGCAACCCCACCGGGGATTTATTCGATTACATAAAGAATATTAAAGAATTTAGTATGTTGGATTATTGGCTCCTCCCATACCTAAAAACTTACAGACATTGAATTTACTACTTGAACAATATACTGAATCAAAGAATTATGAGCTGTGTACACAAAGATTAAAATGTGTATTTGATGATCAGTTGGGTTTTGCAGTACATTGACCCTGTGGCGACTTTGCAAGACGAAGCCACTTCTCTTCAGAGAGTAGTTTTGCAAACCTGCAAAGCATAAGTTACAATATTTAGATTTTGGATGAATTAAAAATCAGAGTAGATATTAGCTTATAGAACGTGGAAATATATATTGGGAATTGATATATCATCTGTACACCTTATAAGAGCTTCTTCATTAGTCTCATGATTACAAGCTTCGAATTTTCCTGTCTCTAAATTAACCCTAGAAACAGGTTGTTTCAATAGGCCTTCACCAACTTTCACAAGATTGTTCAGATTCTTCTCTGTTGCTATATCCATAGAAGATACGTCCCCATGCAGCTTGTCATCCTGCGTATTATTTTTTTTCATTCAAATGTAATTTGTTAGTAAATCTGAACCTTCAACCTTAGTCTTGACTCCAATAATTATTTTATGCATATTAGTCGAATATATAAGTATACCTGAATTCGAAGGTAATTTTTCTCCGAGTGAAGGGCTTGGAAAACCACAGAAAGGTTCAGATCAACCATATCAGCACTTGCGTGACTGAAAACATTGATGATCGGTGTCGAGCCTCCGCTGGTTAACCAATTCAATAAGCCCCATTTAGCTGCATCATGGGCATCATATTTCAATTCAGCTTTTGGTAAGCCAGTTCCTAATGATATGACTAGATATCGTCCATAATCCATAGGTTTGATAGGAAAGAAGTCCGGGCTCCCCCTGATTATTTGCTTTGTCACTTCACCAATAGCAACTAAAGTCTGAAAATTGTCTTGAAGTTATTTTCCTGAACAATATTCATTCTAAAAGAATCTAATATTCGTTATTTGATCCATTTATAATATGTACCGGATTATTTGCAGCCACTCCACCATCGATTAGGTTGAATTCTTTAACATTTCCGTTGTGGTCCTCGGTTTCAAAATAATGAGCTGGAAGATAAGTTGGTGCTGCTGAGGTTGCAATGCATATGTCTGAGACTAAGGCATCAAAAGATGGCTTATGTTTCACCTGATCGATCGCCCAAGAAAAGTGGATATTATAAATCAGCGACAGTTATATGTCCAGCAAGGCATGTAAGGGTAAAATTAAACCTTGAGAACAAACCAAATAGGTGAAGAGAAGAAAGTGAACCTCAAAGCTAGAAAAGATTGTTGGCTGGAGATTCTTTATGTCAAATGTAGGAATGACAACATTAGTCAATGTCTGGTGGAGCTTTTTTTCACCAAGCTTTTGCCTAACCAAGCTATGCAGATACTTCCCATTGTACTTTGGTCCTGTTAGACTTTTGATAATCTTCGTAATATAAGGAAACAACCAACAACTGTCAATTATTAAACCTAAGATTAGAAACCAGGAAGAAAGTATTTATATCCAGAAACGTTACAATATGCAAATTAGTTATATCAAAGTTATGCAAATTAACATTACGTATTCTGGGGGAAGATTTTAGGGGTCTCAGTAAGGTAGAAGTCCTTTATATCTTTGGCAGCAAATACAGGACGGTTATTCTCATCTGGAGTTGTTAGCATGGCAGTCACAAGACCACCTGTACTTGTTCCTGAAATCACATCAAAATAGTCGGCAAGTCTTGCATCCTCACCATCCAGCTTCTGCAACATGATCAACAAAAATATAGATTAGTAATTAAATTGATATACGACATTAATTCCTTTTGCAACAGTTGTTAATAAAATATAGAGTACTAGCATTATAAGACAGATAGTTAAGAAGTGAACTGGATAACCATACTACGCATGCAAGGTGAAGATGACCAAATATGTATACTAGCACGTTAAAGTTAAAGCATCGGACTCAAAATTGAATGGTAACGTTTGATTGAGAAGTCTTGAATTTTATGTCTTGTGATGCAAGGCTTAAAAAACACACAGTGAGGTTATGCGTATATCCTCAAAAACTAGCAATGCATACCAGATGCATGATTTGCACATGAATGTTTTTTGTGAAATGCAAGTCGTAAAACATTTATATCTAAATATTCCCCGCATGAGATTAACCTAAGATATTCATATTCTACCTGAAGCTCAGATTCTAGGAAAGCAAGGATGGTTCCTGGGATAAGTCCTCTTATTCCACCCCCATCAATGCTTAGAACAGTGATTAGGTTTCCATAAGTTGGGGGCTGAAGTGGAATGCTAGTGGTTCTTTCCATGTCACTTGAGAGTTTTGAAATGCTGCTGTGTATATAAAAGGGAGCTGAAGAGAATGAGTCTGAACTTAGAAAATGCTTTAGAAAAATAGCTAGCTAGAGTTCTTTGGTGAGTTTTCATTTAAGAGAAGTATAGGTATTTATAGACTCCCTACTACACTCATTTTCCAAGCGATAACCAAGTCAATGGATTACATACCACCCCCAAAAATGATCAAATAAACAAGAATGTCAATATGTATGCAATGCAAAATTTTGACCCGGTTTGTATATTTCTTGGATATGGTCTGAGTTGAACGCGGCATCTTTTCTAAACAACAAAACGATATATAATTAACTAATTGTTCATATCTAGTCCAGCTGTGCCCTGTGTGCTAGAGAGAAAATGTTCATTGCTTCCCTAGCTAGGTCATGGACAAACATATATATTTGAGAATTCAAGACTTGTAGGTGAGACTCCAGGAGAATTGTAGGTAAGAGTGATTATTAGGTGAAACAACTGAGATTAGAAAACATAAAGGAAACAGCTTGTTAGGCCAAACCTCTGCTCATGAAATTTGCCTAACATCTAAAGTAAACTCCATCAAGCAAACTAGTACTGCTTTAGATTTGTAATTATTAAATCAGTTTCTTTTGTGCGGCCAACACACTATGAAGGAATCATGATAAGATTGATGCTGCATTCAAAGGTTTAGTAGAATATCATATCATATATAACGCGCTACAATTAGTTTGATTCGCAAAAGGCGGCGATAGCAGGTTTACAAGGTCAATTAGGATGAACAACAGTGGAACAGAGTAGTCAAAATCATGCATGATGATAAAAAGAGATGTATGGTATCTCAAGGACATGTCCATAATTTAGTCATATTCTATGGTTATATGTGTCTCCTGTACCTTGATTAGGACGGAAATTATTGACCTATAACCTATCCTGCAGTATTATCTTGTTAACATTATGGATCTGGATCATCATTGCATCATCTTCTACAATTATACAGTATTCTGGATACAGGGTAAAGAAAAACATTTTGCTCCATTTCTCATTGTCCCATACCGTATAGTTTTTCCCCTGACTATAAATTTGGAATTTTTTACTGGTCATTCATTTCCTGGCACCTTCCCTAAGATAAAGTTTTTAAGTGATCAAAGTTTGCAAGGAAACTAAATCAGGGGGGTAATTAGCTGTTAGAGGCTGGCTGAAGCTAATCCCTCCAGCTTACTTCCTCATCAATTAAGAATTCACTGCATTTCTAATCTTATCCGGATACAACAGAGTTCTGTAATCTTTGTTCTGGTGCGTAAATAGGATGGCGGCTTCTTATAGCTGTATTGGATACTCTTGCATACGTACAAAGATTTCTTTTCTACGTTAAGTCTGATTCAGGCTTTTGGCCTTTTCATCATTTTTCCTCATATGAAAACAGCTTCTACTTAATTATTTGTGCCCTAGGGTAACCGGAAGACATAAGAATGCTATGTTGAAATGCTAATTCAAGATATATACATGCATAAGCAGTCCAAATTAGTAAACGCGTGTTCAAATTTTTTTTCTAAGATTCAGACAATCCATGATGAACGAACGAGAAAGAAAAGGATGCACAGATGCAAAAATATGGTAAGAAAGTATGGTTAACTGAGTCTGCAAAACTATACTGTTCACTGTTGACTCAGTAACATATGTTTTTCCTCCACCAGGTGGATGTCACGCTGAGGAAAAAAATGTGTATCACACCGTACTAAATGATCAAACTCCGAATTCACAGTCCATGGAAAATGTTTGACAATTAGTTCTTCTGAGAATAAAAAACCTTTGTTTTTTTTTTTTTTTTTGTTGTTAGGATTTACACATGATCTTTATAGATTTGGAGAAAGCGTATGATAGGGTCCCAAGAGACATTCTTTGGAGGATTTTAGAGAAGAAATGAGTACGAGTAACATATATCCAAGCTATAAAGGATATGTATGAAGGAGCAAAGACTGCCGTAAGAACTCATAAAGGACAAACTGAAAGCTTTCCCATAACTGTAGGATTACATCAAGGCTCATCCTTAAGTCCTTATCTTTTTGCGTTGGTAATGGATGAGTTAACAGGACATATTCAAGATGATATTCCTTGGTGTATGCTTTTCGCAGACGATATAGTGTTGATAGATGAAACTCAGGAAGGGGTAAATGCAAAGCTTAACCTTTGGAGAGAAGAGTTGGAATCTAAAGGTCTTCGCCTAAGCCGATCAAAGACAGAATATATGGAGTGCAAGTTCAGTGCAAATGGAGGTCAAAACGAGTTAGGGGTGAGGATCGGAGATCAAGAAATACCAAAGAGCGACCGTTTTCGTTACCTAGGATCTATCTTGCAAAAGAACGGAGAATTAGATGGAGATCTCAACCATAGAATACAAGCTGGATGGATGAAGTGGAAGAGTGCATCCGGCGTGTTGTGTGACCGCCGTATGCCACTGAAGCTCAAGGGAAAATTTTATAGGATGGCAATAAGGCCGGCGATGCTGTATGGCACAGAATGTTAGGCGGTGAAGCATCAACACGTACACAAAATGGGTGTAGCGGAGATGAGGATGCTTCGTTGGATGTGTGGGCACACGAGAAAGGATAAGATTAGGAATGAGGATATCCGAGGTAAAGTAGGAGTAGCCGAAATTGAAGGAAAGATGAGAGAAAATCGGTTACGGTGGTTTGGACATGTGCAAAGAAGGCCTACTGACGCTCCGATTAGAAGATGCGACTATGGGACAGAGGTTCAGGGCCGAAGGGGTAGAGGAAGACCTAGGAAAACTTTGGAAGAGACTCTAAGAAAAGACTTAGAGTACTTGGATCTAACGAAGGACATGACACAGGACCGAGCACAATGGCGTTCTAAGATCCATATAGCCGATCCCACTCAGTGACTTGGATTTTCCAAGTCTCCAACCGAGAAGTTTTCCTCACTCATGAAATTAAGGGAACACTACCTCAACCTACATGCTCCACTCACAAAGCTTCAACAAAAGAAAATTCAAAGAACTTAGCGAAGAAGGCTTTGATGTATTTAACACAATACGTTGAAATGAAGGAAAGCTTATTTATTGATATCCCCGATAAGCTACAAATATGTACATATACATAAGTCAAAATAAATAAACAAGAGGGAGCCTTCACAAAGGTTGCTTAGGAGAAGTCTCAGCAGTCGGTAGAGCCCCAGAAAGAGAAGGCACCGGAGGGGGATCATTCGGAGCCTCAGTACTGGACAGAACCCTAGAAGGAGGAGGCATCAGAGGTTGATCATTTGGAGCTTCATTACGCGGTACAGCCCCAGAAGACGAAGGCAATAAATGCCTTTGGAATAAACCCACAAATCTCTGATGATCAAGTAAAACCTGACCATCAGATTCCTTCATCTGGTCAAGCTTCCTCTTCATGTTTGTAGCATAGTCATGTGCGAGCCGGTGCAACTGTTTATTCTCATGCTTGAGCCCTCTAATCTCCTGTTTGAGACTCATCACTTCAGCCGCCAATGATTCAACTTGGCGGGTTCGAGCAAATAGGCGTTGGGCCATATTAGACACAGAACCTGCACACTGAACACTGAGAGCCAGAGAATCCTTAACAACTAACTCATCAGACCGTTTGGAAAGTAGTATGTTATCTTTGGGAGTGAGAAGGTTCCTGGCCACCACCGCAGCGGTCATATCATTCTTCATCACGGAATCCCCAACGGTAAGAGGACCAGTAGGGGAGACGAAGGATGGACGCCATATGTTGTCAGGAGAAGGCGGGGCTGCCTCTTCAACAAGGTTCAAGTCAAAACAACGGTTGGAGGGGCCAGACATTTTCAAAGGTGTTGAAGAGAGAAGAGGTCGGACAAATCAAGATCTTAGAAGTGCAAGAATGGAGCTTCTACTGGTGGAGATTCAAGTGTGCTTTGGAACTTAATGCCAACCCCTATAAAAATCTGCACTCGACGGAGCTTTAGAAATCGAAGAGGCGCCTGCTCAGAAATCGAAGAGGCGTTTGCTTTCTCAAAAGCAAGGCTGCTCAGATACCACTAGGGTCGATCTCAGAAATCGAAGAGGCGCTTGCTTTCTCAAAAGCTGGGCTGCGCAGAGACCACGAGGGCCGATCTCAGAAATCAAAGAGGCACCTACTTTTCCAGCCTTGTCAGCACCTGTCACACGCACACTCAGCTTTGCGGAAATTATGGGCATTCGGTCGAAGACTTCTGGTGAAGTAGAAAGCACATGAGTTTTACTGTTCAATCACCCACTTCCCACACGCAACAGTAGCTCATGGGTACCACATATAACTTTGCCAAAGCTCTCTGCCAAAGTTGAACACGTGAAGCTTGCAGCTCCCACTACATCGCTCTGACCAAGAAGGGTAAAAGAATAGCAAAGAAACAACACTAACAAAGTTTAGACACATAAATTTTGAAGGTCTAGCTACCATATTATTACCCACAAGGGTAAAGGAACAGTACCACTGCTGGATAATTGGAAAGTCCCTGTGTGTCAACCTCTGTGCTTCATGGCAAGGTAGACTAGCAAACATGCCCAACCTTTAATCACATTTGAGAAAACACTCCCAACAAGATTGCTTGCTCCAAAATCGAAGAGGCACCGTCCTCCGAATCTCGAGAGCCAGACTCCCAACATGACTACTTTCTCAAAAATCGAAGAGGGTAAAGGAACAGTACCATTGCTGGATAATTGGAAAGTCCCTGTGTGTCAACCTCTATGCTTCGTGGCAAGGTAGACTAGCAAACATGCCCAACCTTTACTCACATTCGAGAAAACACTCCCAACAAGATTGCTTGCTCCAAAATCGAAGAGGCACCGCCCTCCGAATCTCGAGAGCCAGACTCCCAACATGATTACTTTCTCAAAAATCGAAGAGACACCGCTCTCCGAATCTCGAGAGCCAGACCCCCAACATGATTGCTTTCTTAAAAATCGAAGAGGCATCGTTCTCCGAATCTCGAGAGCCAGATCCCCGATAGGATTGCTTGTTCGAAAACCGAAGAGGCAACACTTTCCCAACTTCAAGAGCCGGATCTCCTTGGATAAAGCTGTCTGTAATCTTCACACGCAACATCAGCTTTCCAGATACCACAAATCACTTTTTCAAAGTGCTCTGACAGCGTTAAAACATGTGAAGCTGACAGCTCCCACTACCGTGCTATGACCAAGTAGGGTAAAGGAATAGCATTACTACTTGTTGTTAAGGAGACTCCTATATATGTCGACCTCCATCCCCAACGGACAGGCAGACCTGCAAAAATGCTCAACCCTTCCTCATATCTGAGAGGGCATTCCCAACGAAGCCTTTCGAAATATTCAGCTTTCTTTCCCCCCGATAATCCCTCTGCAAACAAGCTATACTAGAGCAAGAATATCTCATATCATCAGGGTTAAAAGCAAGAGTATCCCATATCATGCTTTTTCCCTGTCTTTTCCTTGGACCTTGTTCTTACCTGCAAGACAAGGAGAAAGAGAGCAATCAGTCAGTACTTGGAATCAAGCTTCCAGCCAGGAACTGACTGCCTGGAACCCCTTACCTGATTACTTACCTGACATTGCTCTCGAGTACTCATCTTCAACATCTTATGCTTCCAGGGAAGATACCGCATCTGCCTGAGGAACAGATAGGGCAAGGGAGAAGGATACAAGGAAGCATGTGGAGACAAGCGTAACAGCACACGTGCCGATACATCCATTACTCTGTCAAAGCAAAAGTATCCCATATCAGCAGGGTCGAACGTACTCTAGATTTGATGGACTTGTTTTGACCCTCAAATTCTTCAGTCGGCCTTATACTCTGGAGGAAACCAGAAAACCCTCCAGCTCAGTTCAAGAATAAGCCTGTGGAAAGTTACTTCTTCAAAAGCAAAAGTATCCCATATCATCTCTTCTCATTTTCTTCTCTTTATCCTTCATGCTGCCTGCAAGATAGGGAGACTGTGAACAATCAGCCGGAGCTATGATTGCTTACCTTGTCTGTCACCTCTTTCAGCAGATCCCCTAGCTCGGCGACTTGGGGGACTCCTACTATATGGTTTGTATCGTGCTTGACCAAGCCTGAAACTACAAGTAAGCTTCAAGTGAAATTGATACATTACCTTGTGCATCTCCACCAGTTAAAGATACCACCCCGGGATGGAGGAAGAGTACTTCCAGAGAAGATGCCCCATCTACCTATGAGACAGATAAGGCACGTCAAGACGATACCACACTCCGATACTTAGAAGTTTCGTGATTACGAGATCATTCTCCCACAATATTTCCTAATGTCTTTTGTACTAAATCATTCACTTGTACTCACTAAAGGAGAGCTTGAACCTATGTACTTGTGTAAACCCTTCACAATTAATGAGAACTCCTCTATTCCGTGGACGTAGCCAATCTGGGTGAACCACGTACATCTTGTGTTCGCTTTCCTATCTCTATCCATTTATATTCTTATCCATACTAATGACCGGAGCAATCTAGCGAAGATCACAAAAAGCGACCGTTTTCGCTACCTAAGATCTATCGTGCAAGAGAACGGAGAATTAGATGGAGATCTCAACCATAGAATACAAGCTGGATGGATGAAGTGTAAGAGTGCATCCGGCGTGTTGTGTGACCGTCATAGGTCACTGAAGCTCAAGGGAAAATTTTATAGGACGGCAATAAGGCCAGCGATGTTGTATGACACAGAATGTTGGGCGGTGAAGCATCAACACGTACAAAAAATGGGTGTGGCGGAGATGAGGATGCTTCGTGGGATGTGTGGGCACACGAGAAAGGATAAGATTGGGAATGAGGATATCCGAGGTAAAGTAGGAGTAGCCGAAATTGAAGGAAAGATGAGAGAAAATCGGTTCCGGTGATTTGGACATGTGCAAAGAAGGCCTACTGACGCTCCGGTTCGAAGATGTCACTACTGGACAGAGGTTCAGGGCCGAAGGGGTAGAGGAAGACCTAGGAAAACTTTGGAAGAGACTCTAAGAAAAGACTTAGAGTACTTGGATCTAACGGAGGACATGACACAAAACCGAGCGCAATGGCGTTCTAGGATTCATATAGCCGACCCCACTTAGTGGGAAAAGGCTTTGTTGTTGTTGTTGTTGTTCAAGTGATAAGAAATTGAACTGGCAGCGCTGAGGTTCTTAGTCGCAAGTCGGTGACATATTTCATTGCGTACGTGCACGATACTAATATTCAAAACTTATCGAACAAGAGTTCGAGACAGAAATAAAATATATATTCTGATAGTTTTTACTGAAGTTACTCTCTTCTCAGACGTACATAGCAGCCGTAGAAGAAAATCATAAGGGACTAGTCTCGATTCTTGAACTGCAAGTTATTGTCGTCAAACGTTGGTAGCATTCCAACAAATTTTGTAATGAAGGTGAAAATTTTTAAACATGCAGAAAAAGAAGCCATCGCCAGCATCATTTATTTGATCACTTTTCTTGTGACCAAAACATAAGAAAACAAAGTTTTAACTATCCAACATAGGTACTTATAACAAATAGAATCCAAAACCCTTACTTTAGAAAAGGGGCCTATGGCATATATATAGTTATTATTATATTTAGTGATGGATTGCCCTGACGGTTAATGTCTTTCTTCTCCACCTACTATGTTCCGGGTTGAAATACTCCCCCCCCCCCTTTCCCCAAAACACCCTCTCTCCTGTAGTTTGTAATTTAGAGTAGTAATATAGCTCGTACTAAAAAAAAGAATCTTGATGACTTACAAATATGGACTGTTTTCTAATTTCTAATTAAGCAGATTTTATTGCATTAGTTTTCAAGCCGAGCTCGTTGGGAAGTGCTTTTACAATGGCTGAAAGCGTTGTTGGTAAAAATATTTTTGGAACCAATATTTAGTAAAAATGCAAGTAAATCTTGAAAAGACACTTAAAAGTACTTCTTGCAAAAAGCACTTCAAGTGCATTTAGAACCCAAAATTATTTTCTCTAAAAACGTTTTCAATCATTTTAAGCACTTACAAACGATCCCATATTTGGGCTACTTTTATTTAGGTCAAGATACAACACAAGTACTCAAAAATTTATGTCATGCTTAATTTGCCGGCCGCCCTGGTATCGTCGATGATGAGGCCTGATCATGAAGGCTTAATTAAATGCCGACCTGCACATGTGGTTTAAAGAGATTTTTTTGTAAGAGAAGCTATATTATATAAGCAGAAGTTTAATTAACAAGATAGAACAATTTCGCACACCTAACACCTTATAAGAACCTGTTCATTAGTCTTATTTTTGCAAGACTTTCCAAATTCTCCTTGGTGGAAACATCACCTAGTATCTACCAATATTATGTTTTGTATCCTTATTTCAGCCAATATTATGTTTTGTATCCTTATTTCAGCCATTCCATTTAATAACTAGGCTGAATAATATATTAACAATGAATACACACACACACACACACACACAGACATATGACTGATTCAGCAATCGATACCTGAACTCCAAGGTAGGTAATTTTATTCAGATGCCAGGGCTTGGAAAACTGCACATGTACGAAGATCGATCGATATCTGCACTTGCTTGAGTTATTACATCTACCAATGGAGTAGAAAGAGAACGGTAATGTAATTACCCAAATACTCCCCATAGGACCGGCCTCAGGGTGTGCGAGCTGTGTGACCGCACAGGGCTTCCGACTCCAAATTTTTATCATCTTTAGTGAAAGCGTACATATTATCAAAACGCGGAAATTTCAAATAAACTTGTGCTCAGCAAAGTTGCTAATCGTTGTTTTTTCACTCCCATCTCTCATGGCCAGGGTTCGAATCCCTGCACGCCTTCATCTTTGTTATTTTTGTTTTTGTTTTCCTCTTGAGGTAATAAGGGTCTTTTCTGTCATACTGGGCATGTGTGTGGGTTCAAATTATTTTGGGTCCTTTTAGAAGATAATAATGAGGTAGATTTTTTTTTTCTTCTTTTTAAATAATATGTAGTTTAATTTCATTCATTAATTTCCACATGGCGTATTTAATTGGTGCATGTTGCTGACATGACGACATGTTAACAGTAAATGGGACGGAATTTAATAGCATGGATCAATCGATTGGTTTTAAAAAATTGAGGCATTTAATTTATTAAAAAAAAAGTTTAGAAATCGATTCGAACTGAGGTTTTATAGTTCAAGGGTAAATGATAATTCACTCTACTCTTAATTACTCTAATTTAATAGACGGTGATTAAGTTGTAAAGAAGCAGACATATTGCCCGAACTAATAGCATTTTATTTTCTTTTATATACAGAGTTATATTTTAGACCAGGCCCGAAATCTTGCAGGGGGCCTGCTAAACATCCGAGCGGGCCCGACTCCCTATATATGGCTTCTGCTTCATTTGCACCATGCATACTTCTCATCCAATTCATATATCCCATTTGTAATCAAATTTTTGCAAGCCATTTCCCAAATTGGAAGGCCACTGATATCAAACACTGGTGAATGAAAAGTTCGAAAAGGCACCGAATTTCATTAGCATTCTTAGAAGGGTATCCTATAGGATGTTTTGTTGTAGTACTGTAATCAGGAAATACACGCTTTACAAAAACTGAGATTTACAAAGCTGGTACTGATCACTTTTCTCCTAAATAATTTCTCATCCATAGATGATGAGCAGCACTGTAGTTTGTAGAGAACAAGAAATAAAAATATGGGTGTATATGTACTGTAGTTGGTGTTGTAGCTGTTTGGATCAAAACTTAAACTTTGGGCTCAAGAAAGGAGTTGGCCCAAAAGGAGGCCCGAAAGGGAAGATAGCCGAAGCCCAGTCAAAGCCCAGAAGGCAGGAGCAGGCCTTTTCTGACTTGG
Source organism: Malus domestica (assembly GCF_042453785.1). Classification (NCBI taxonomy): domain Eukaryota; kingdom Viridiplantae; phylum Streptophyta; class Magnoliopsida; order Rosales; family Rosaceae; genus Malus; species Malus domestica. Next base: position 8,425,150 of record NC_091668.1, read on the forward strand.
TGCAGTTCATGAAGACCACTTGCTTACCTACCCAAAGGCCAAGTGGTGTAGACTAATCAGTTACACAGCCAATAAAGTACTTTATGGTGGCATTACATGTAAAATAGCTAATGAGTCATCACCCTCAAACCGCATTCGGGCAAAGCTGCTGCTACCAAAGGTCGAGCCGAGTTGTCTATATAAGAAGAAAGAAAATCAAGGATTAAGGACACTCAATCAAATAAACAAATGCAAGCACAAACTCTGCTCAAAGCCAGATTTGCTTTCAAAACAAAGCTGTAGTCAGCCTTCATCCCTCTCGGGATAACCCTCTCTTCAACCCTTTGTAATAGCTCTGCTACCTTGTTAAACCTTGCTGTAGTATCGATTCATCTTTTGTAACCTCTCTCTCTACCCCTCTAAAGCTTCCAGACCTTTGACAAAATTACAAAGATAGGAACCTGCAAGACGAGCAACCTTACCCGATAAGGTTTAACCTTGCCCGACCTTCTTTGCTTTAGTCTTGTCTTTTCAATATGTTGTATACTTCCAGTTATATGCAAGTTATTTCTAGCAACATGACTATTAAAAAGCTTTCTCAGCACTTGAATCCGATTTGAATATATTGTCAGTGTTCAAACCAGATCCAAGTCCTAAGCCCTCGGGCATGTAAATCTGATCAGTTAAAAGTCCTTGTCCTCAAGGCATAAAAAAGAACTTTATGTGGACTTAACCCATCCACGACAGTCCTTGATAAACGAGAAGTCCGAAGTTACTTGGGGCGCAAGTAATCAACCTACCTTCTAGTTTTCTTTCTATTATATCATGATTACCATAGAACGCTTGGGTATGGAATGGATTCTAATGGAAAGCCTCAAGGCCTACACCTAAGGCCCCACAAAGGCATCCATTTGGATTCATTCCGTTCGGCGATCTAAAGAGTCTAAGTATAAGAATGAACTCTGATGGGAAGCCTCAAGGCCTACATCTAAGGCCCCACAAAGGCACCTATTTGTGTTCATTCTACTTCCTAGATTCGGGTAATCAGAAGTATAGTAGTTAGAAAACTCATACAACCATGAGAACAAATATGATGCGTTCAAGCACTGGTTTAGTTATTTATGGGAAGCCTCAAGGCCTACACCTAAGGCCCCACAAAGGCACCTGTTATAACTAACACGGTTTCTTGGATACATACATATATACAACCAAAGCACGACAACCATTTTACATCTGCCATGCTAAAGATGGCAGTGGCACGCTTGAGCACCTAAATGTTAACCTTGATTGTGAGCCTCAAGGCCTACACCTAAGGCCCCACAAAGGCACCTCTCAAAGTTAACGCTGTCCTTCTCTTTCAGCCTTGCCCGAAGAGTCTTGCCCGAAGAGTCTTGCCCGACGAGACTTGCCCGACAACGCCCGACAGCGAAGCAGAAGCCCGACAGCAGCCCTTAACCGGTGCCAACCTCCAGGGAAGCTGTGTGCTTGTCGGCCAGGAAACATCCCCGACGGAAATTCCTGCCACGAACATAGTTTTGGCATGCCCGGTGGGACCCCTTGATCAGAAGATATATGTCAAGATGCCAGAAGGTTTACAAACTACGTTACTACAAATGTTGCAAAGGTTGGAGAAAGCTTCCACAGGCTTCAGAGAAGAAACAAACCTGGTTCCTCCCGAGGGAAAGAGACTTAAAACTAGCCCGCCTGAAGGGCTGGTGGTAGGCAAACCTGCAATTCCCTTTTCAGAAGTCCCTGTAAATATGATCAATATGACATGGGCTGAGAAAGGAAAAGAAAGAATTACAAAGGAACCAGAAGAGAAGAGATTGGCTGAAAAACCTACAGGAGGGGTGATTAAAACACCCGAATATCCAAAAGCAGCCATAATCAAAGGGATAGTCATGTGCAATAAGTGCCAGTGTGAGTGTGAGCTTGAAATTCCCCCGGCTGGAGTACTCATTGACCGTGAACTAATCAGGAGAAAGGAAGAAGACGTCAGAAGAGAAGCCCGCGAAAAGATTAAGCAGGCAACGAAAAAAAACACTTCCCGAAGCGTCTTTCAACGACTAGGAGGTGATTCCCAACCCAAAGCTTTGTCAGAGGTATTTCGAAACCATGAAGTTTCTGATGAAGCGGAAGACATGGAAGCCAAAATACGAAGGGGTGCAGATCATCCTCAATGTGGCCAGATGGGGAAGGAAATCAAGAAGATTGATAGCGTGACCAATCCTGGTAAAAAAGGAAATCCTGCCCACCTCGGGCGAAAATGGTATGTAGTCGGGAAGAACGGACAGCCTGCTAAACCAATGGGAGCTTCTATGGTCAGGAGGGTTCAAAGGCAGCATAAAGCCTACATGAATTCCTTAAAGACCCCCACAACATCTGAAGCCTCTAAAAATCAAAAGCTGGAGAAAACAGCATCTGGAGGAAGTGGTCAGCTCCGTTGGAGAAGTAAGAAAGAGGTGGAAAAAGCCGACAGCAAGACGGAAGGCGAGGGGAATCACGTACCGCAGAGCCAACACCCCGGGAAGTACAGGATCTTGAGAAGAGCTCAAGAAGATCTAATCATGATGCCAACTCCTGGGTGGAAGCCAGGTCCTAACCATGCTGAAACTATTTCATCTTAAAGGAGACCACCTTCTTTGCCATTGGTGGATCCTTTTGGTGAAATTCCAAAACAAACACTTTATGCGGGCATGAATCAACAGCAACAGGAGGGGGCACCAGAGCCATTACTTCCAGCTGATGCGATGACCTGGTTGGATGAATTTATGGACCAGATTGGGGACTATAAAGAAGGTCCGCCCGAGCCTAATAATTTCCATATCAACATGACATATGTGTTGTCCGCCACGTTTGGTGCCAGACCTGATCAACCCCCTACTATGGAGGGTGATTACTTGACAACTGAGCCAATGATGGCACATGTCAATGTAGAGGTAGTTGAAGAAGAAAGCTCGGACAAGGCTGAATCCTCAGAAGCATCCAAAGGCGGTCCTCTAAGGATTTACACGGACGAGATGGTGTTTAGCCGGCCGAACAACTCGTTGGCCAATCATCTGAAACCTATATACGTTACAGCCCACTTAGAAGGTGTGCCCTTCAAAAGAATTCTAATTGATGGAGGAGCAGCTGTTAATGTGTTACCAGCCAAGCAGATGAAGAAAATGGGAAGAGGTACGGATGATCTTATTCCCACAGACCTCACAGTCTCTAGCTTCTCAGGCGCTATCACTAAGACTCATGGAATATTGCCTCTAGAGGTGGATCTAGGATCTAAAAAGATAATGCTGGCATTCTTTGTGGTGGACTGCACCTCCACTTATGGGGCCTTACTCGGAAGAGATTGGATCCACCAAGGTTTGGCTATACCCTCCACTCTTCATCAACAAGTGGCTGTCTATCATGAAGCGGGCGTAAAAGGACCAGGCTTTTGGGAGATGGTAGAGGCCGAATCACGACCATTTCTCCCCACAGCCAATGTTGCAGAAGCAAGTTTCTACAACCCCAATGTAGGAATCTTGAAGTGTTCAGGAGCTGACGAGAACGGCCGCCCTACCAAGGTGACGGCCCAGAAGCTTTTGGAACAAGGAATGCTCATTACTAGAAAGGAGTGGGATAGACCTTGTATCCTCCCAAATCCCCTACACCATCAATGAGTGGACAAAAGAAGAGAGATCAGGTAATAGCAGTTAGATCCCTGATTAAAAGACTGCTGGTATACGGGAAGGGAAGAAGACAAGAAAGGGAGCTCTTGGACAGAGAAGAGCGTGAATGGCAGGAGGAAACTTCAACCAGCCAGCATGAAAGCAAGGAGGAATCTTGCAGTAAAGAACTGGATGGGGCCATTCAAATGGCCGAATGCATCTATGATCTAGATGGACCAGACGACTTGCCTGAGAGCCCGGAACTGGTCGAATTTTTGTGTACAGAACCAGATAAGCCACCACCAGAAGTCCAGGATCCTCTGGAAGTTATTAATTTAGGAACAGAGGAGGACCCGAGACCAATACAAATCAATGGTTTATTGGGGGTTGATGATCGGGCAAGGATTGTTTGTCTTTTGCAAGAATTCAAAGACTGCTTTGCTTGGCATTATACCGAGATGCCAGGGTTAGATCCAACCTTGGTGGAACATAGAATGCCCATCAATGAAGGATATAAACCTGTCAAGCAAGCACCACGGAGGATGTCAAAGGAGATAGAAGAAAAGGTCAAAGAAGAGATTGAGAGGCTAGTGAAAGCTGGTTTTATCAGACCAGCTAAATATGTGGAGTGGTTGGCCAACATCGTGCCAGTTTTAAAAGCTGTAACAAAAGCAGTACGATGTTGTGTGGATTACAGGAATATTAATGGCGCTACACCAAAGGATGAGTATCCCATGCCCATGGCCGACTTATCCATAGATGCAGTGGCAAAACATAAAGTCCTATCTTTTATGGATGGGAATGCCGGTTACAATCAGATAAAGATGGCTCCAGAAGATATACATAAAACAGCTTTTAGGTGTCCCGGTCATGTGGGGGCATATGAATATCTGGTCATGCCATTCGAGCTCAAGAATGCTGGTGCAACTTACCAGAAGGCAATGAATGCCATCTTTCATGATCTAATTGGCCAGAGCATGGAGGTATACATTGATGACATAGTGGTCAAGTCCAAAACAGAAGAACAGCATCTGGAAGATCTCAGACAGACATTAGTAAGGATGAGGATCCACAAATTGAAGATGAATCCAAAGAAGTGTGCGTTTGGAGTAAGAGCAGACAACTTCTTGGGATTCCTGGTGCATCAAAGAGGTGTAGAAGTGGATAAAAACAAATCTCGGGTAATAATGGAGTCACCTTCACCTACCAACAAGGTGCAACTCCAGAGGTTACTGGGCAAAATCAACTTTTTGAGGAGATTCATTGCTAATCTAACAGGCAAGATCCAGCCGCTGACTCCTTTACTAAGGTTGAAAGATAAAGAGAAGTTTGAATGGGAACCACCACACCAACAGGCTTTTGACAGCATCAAGGCCTATTTAACTTCTCCACCAGTGTTGGTGCCACCTCAAAGGGGAAAACCCTTGAAGCTGTATATCTCTGCCTCTGAAAAATCAATCGGAAGCTTGCTAGCCCAAAATAACGAGGGCGGGAAGGAGCAGGCAGTGTACTACCTCAGTAGAATTCTGACCGAGGTAGAAACAAGGTATTCCCTAGTTGAGAGATTATGCTTGGCTTTATATTTCACTGCCAGTAAATTAAGGCATTACATGTTACCTTGTCACGTGCACATCATTGCCAAGACAGATGTGATAAAGTACATGTTGTCAAAGCCAATGCTCACAGGAAGGATTGGGAAATGGATTATAGCTTTATCGGAATTCAGTTTTCAGTACATACCCCAAAGGGCAGTCAAAGGTCAAGCAATTGCCGACTTCCTGACCGAGCATCAAGAATCTTCAAGTGAGGTGATCAATATCCCTGGAAGCCTAGAAGTTACTAGCATTTGGATCCCGCCGAGAAAAGATATTTCGGGCAAAGAAGACTGGGTCCAGCAAGAGATAAGAATAGTGGCTGGTCTCTGGATCACTCCTTGGAAGTTGTATTTCGATGGATCCCACACTCAGAAGGCTTCAGGAGCAGGAATTGTAATTGTAAACCCTCATGGAGTTTATCATTATTATTCATTTCTCTTGGATTACCAGGGGAATACTAATAATCGGGCAGAGTATGAGGCCTTAATTATTGGTCTGGAAATCTTGATGGATCTAGGGGCAGAAGAGGTAGAGGTCTTTGGAGATTCAGAGTTGGTAATAAACCAGTTAAATGGGGAGTTCAAGTGCAGACATATTACCATGGCGGGGTATTACTTGGCAGCTACGCAATTATTGAATTTCTGGGATTCTGAGATATCGGTCAATCATGTTCCCAGGGAATCCAATTTAGCGGCTAACGAGATGGCACAACTAGCCTCAGGAGTGCCAATACAGGAAAGGAAATATGGGGTAGATGTTGAGATCCAAAGAAGAAACATCCCTTCCATCTTAGAAAGGGGATTCAGTCTAGATATAATGGTGCTAGAGGCCGAGATAGAAGATTGGAGGTCACCTATTATTCACCATTTGAAGGATCCTTCCTCGCCTATAAGCAAGAAGGATAGACAGCAAGCAACCAAGTATGTCTTATGGGCAAAGAACTTGCTAAGGAAAACTCCAGATGGGTTACTGTTGAAATGCTTGGGCCAAAAAGAATCCATGAGGGTAATGGCCGAAGTACATGAAGGAGTTTGTGGAGCACATCAGGCTGGAACGAAGATGAGATGGTTGCTTAGAAGGTATGGTTATTTCTGGCCCGACATGGAAAAAGATTGTAAGTCTTATGCCCGAGGATGTGAAGAATGTCAGAGGCACGGACCTCTCCAGCATGTGCCCTCAGTACCTTTAAATCCAGTGGTCAAGCCTTGGCCCTTCAGAGGATGGGCAATGGACTTCATTGGGCAAATCTATCCAGCTTCTAGCAAAGGGCATACCTTCATAATTGTGGCAACAGATTACTTTACCAAGTGGGTGGAAGCATCAGCAGTAAAATCCATAAATTCAGCCACAGTCAAGAATTTTATCGAGACCAAGATCCTGCACAGATATGGAGTGCCCGAGACCATAGTAACGGATCGTGGGCCATCTTTTATTTCAAAAGAAGTTGAGGAATTTGCAAGCAAGTACAAAATAAAGATGATCCAGTCCAGTTCGTACTATCCTCAATCAAATGGTCAGGCAGAAGCTAGCAACAAGATCCTGGTCAACATTATCAAGAGAATGGTGATTGATAGTCTAGAAAGATGGCATGAAAATCTGGGGAACACTTTGTGGGCATACAGAACTTCTAAGAGAGCAGGAACAGGGACAACTCCTTATGCTTTAACTTTCGGGCAAGATGCAATGCTCCCCGTGGAAATCAATGTGAGTTCTTTAAGAATTCAAAATCAATTTGGATTGCATAGCGAAGAGTATGTCGAAGCCATGTGTCAAGGAGTTGAAGACTTGGATGTCGCCCGAATTGAAGCTTTAAACCAAATTCAAGAAGGGAAACGAGCCGTTGCCCGAGCTTACAACAAGAAGGTGAAGATGAAATCTTTCAAGGAAGGGGATTTAGTATGGAAGACAATCCTCCCTCTAGGAGCTCAGCTCAGGGGTTTTGGAAAATGGAGCCCGACATGGGAAGGTCCTTTCATTATTAGTCGTGTTCTAGATAGAGGGGGATACTACCTGACGGCCCTTGAAGGAAACAAACATAAACATCCCATTAACGTTAAATTCTTAAAGAAATATTGTCCTACGTTGTGGGATGTCAGAGATTGTTATATCGAAGAAGATGCGAAGTAAGGCGAGCTTCGGGATATCATTATGCAATGCATATTTATCAAACATTCAAGATGGAAAGACAAGAGTTGCTGAGATAATGTATATTTCATTTCGACAAATTGATGAAATTTACAAAAGATTCAAGGCCAACGTATTACAATTAATTCTCTTCCTGGATGCAATGGTATCTTCAGCTGATTTTCTGATGTCTTCATGGATGGAACCCGATCAGATGATCGGGTTGTGCGGCCAACATGGGCCTGGTAGAGGATCCTCAGACAGGACCATCAACATATGTAATGGTCAAGCCCGATTTATCACCGCAGCGAGCAGGGAGACAAACCGTCAAGAGGAAACCGCCTGACCAAGGGTGTTGGAGATAGCGGGGCGTTCGACCAAGGGTGTTGGAGATAGCAGTTCTTTGATGAAACCTTTTTTTCTCACAGAAAGGAAGTTTTAGGAAACCCCACTCAAAGCTTAAGGAACCCATTTCTCAAATTTTGAAATACTCGAGGAAGATGGAAGAAAAGAATGAAAAGGATTTGATGGCTTGATAGAAGAGTTTCCGAGCCAGAATTTATAGAAAACCAGAGGGTAGTTCAGAGGTCGTGAGAAGCTCAAGGGGCACGGGGTTGCCTTCATCCTGTCGAGGGAACACGAAGTTCCAAAAGATTGAGATACACGCATGCGGGTATTCAATCAATGTTGGCGCTTGGTATTCCAACCTAAATATTGATTGAAGGGGGCACTGTTTGGATCAAAACTTGAACTTTGGGCTCAAGAAAGGAGTTGGCCTAAAAGGAGGCCCGAAAGGGAAGATAGCCGAAGCCCAGTCAAAGCCCAGAAGGCAGGAGCAGGCCTTTTCTGACTTGGTGCAGTTCATGAAGACCACTTGCTTACCTACCCAAAGGCCAAGTGGTGTAGACTGATCAGTTACACAGCCAATAAAGTACTTTATGGTGGCATTACATGTAAAATAGCTGATGAGTCATCACCCTCAAACCGCATTCGGGCAAAGCTGCTGCTACCAAAGGTCGAGCCGAGTTGTCTATATAAAAAGAAAGAAAATCAAGGATTAAGGACACTCAATCAAACAAACAAATGCAAGCACAAACTCTGCTCAAAGCCAGATTTGCTTTCAAAACAAAGTTGTAGTCAGCCTTCATCCCTTTCGGGACAAGCCTTCATCCTTTTCGGGATAACCCTCTCTTCAACCCTTTGTAATAGCTCTGTTACCTTGTTAAACCTTGCTGTAGTATCGATTCATCTTTTGTAACCTCTCTCTCTACCCCTCTAAAGCTTCCAGACCTTTGACAAAATTACAAAGATAAGAACCTGCAAGACGAGCAACCTTACCCGATAAGGTTTAACCTTGCCCGACCTTCTTTGCTTTAGTCTTGTCTTTTCAATATGTTGTATACTTCCAGTTATATGCAAGTTATTTCTAGCAACATGACTATTAAAAAGCTTTCTCAGCACTTGAATCCGATTTGAATATATTGTTAGTGTTCAAATCAGATCCAAGTCCTAAGCGGGGGCATGTAAATCTGATCAGTTAAAAGTCCTTGGCCTCAAGGCATAAAAAAGAACTTTATGTGGACTTAACCCATCCACGACAGTCCTTGATAAACGAGAAGTCCGAAGTTACTTGGGGCGCAAGTAATCAACCTACCTTCTAGTTTTCTTTCTATTATATCATGATTACCATAGAACGCTTGGGTATGGAATGGATTCTAATGGAAAGCCTCAAGGCCTACACCTAAAGCCCCACAAAGGCATCCATTTGGATTCATTCCGTTCGGCGATCTAAAGAGTCTAAGTATAAGAATGAACTCTGATGGGAAGCCTCAAGGCCTACATCTAAGGCCCCACAAAGGCACCTATTTATGTTCATTCTACTTCCTAGATTCGGGTAATCAGAAGTATAGTAGTTAGAAAACTCCTACAACCACGAGAACAAATATGATGCGTTCAAGCACTGGTTTAGTTATTTATGGGAAGCCTCAAGGCCTACACCTAAGGCCCCACAAAGGCACCTGTTATAACTAACACGGTTTCTTGGATACATACATATATACAACTAAAGCACGACAACCATTTTACATCTGCCATGCTAAAGATGACAGTGGCACGCCTGAGCACCTAAATGTTAACCTTGATTGTGAGCCTCAAGGCCTACACCTAAGGCCTCACAAAGGCACCTCTCAAAGTTAACGATGTCCTTCTCTTTCAGCCTTGCCCGAAGAGTCTTGCCCGACGAGACTTGCCCGACAACGCCCGACAGCGAAGCAGAAGCCCGACAGCAGCCCTCAACCGGCGCCAACCTCCAGGGGAGCTGTGTGCTCGTCGGCCAGGAAACATCCCCGACGGAAATTCCTGCCACGAACAGTAGCAACTCAATTCAATTACTTTTCCCAGTTTCTCCTCATCTCTAATAAAATTTGTGGAAAATCTAACAAGGGTTTCTTTCTTAAACTAAGTTACCATATAAAAAAAAACATCAATGAGAGCAATAAACAGACTGTCAACAGGTTGCATTCATAGACCATCCACTTTTGTATAATTTTGCAATCAAAGAAATCAGAAAAGGTGGTTGAGTGTACCTTCTGTAAAGATTGAAGAACACAAAGGTTTTACAGTAAAGCTTTGAAGAAATGAAGAACACAGAGAAGGATGAATCTCAGAAAATGCAGAGAGAAAGAGATCTTTTCTTATTGATCAAGTTACTTACAATATAAGAGAGAATCGGTTTTATATGAGTTATTACAAAGCTTGCTCACTAAGGTACAGTAAAAGATAAGATCCTTATTACAAGATCATTTAAGATTCTAATCTTAACTAATTCATAACAGCTCACAACCAACTTGTCTAACAACCTCGCTAATCTAATGACAAGTGGCATCTTATGAGCCTTTGATTTCATCACTCTTACACCATCAAAATCAAAATATCGTTTTGCCTTGCATTATTGCATTATTCCACTATGAAGCTCCCAAAATGTTGAATTTGTGAAAATGAAAGAAACGTAACAGCTAGATGACCAAAATTGTAAGACTGCATTGTTCTGCTTAACAACAACTGACATTAATTAACATAAGGACCTACGAAGTCCATCAAACTGATATGGAAGAGATCTTTAATAGAATTATCACAATGAGAAATTCATTCTCAGTGCACAGTAAGATTAAGAGAGAATGAAATGCAATCAAGTATCAGCAATGGAGCTTGTTTGGATCAAAACTTGAACTTTGGGCTCAAGGAAGGAGCTGGCCCGAAATGAGGCCCAAAGGGAAAGATAGCCAGAACCCAGTCAAAGCCCAGAAGGCAAAAAAAGGTCTTTTCTGACTTAGTGCAGCTCATGAAGACCATTTGCTTACCTACCCAAAGGCCAAGTGGTGTAGACTGATCAGCTACACAGCCCATAAAGCACTTTATGGTGGCATTACATGTAAAATAGCTGATGAGTCATCACCCTCAAACCGCATTCGGGCAAGGCTGCTGTTACAGAAGGCCAAGCCGAGTTGTCTATATAAGAAGAAAGAAAAACCAGGAATAGGGACACTCAATCAAACAAACAAATGCAAGCACAAACTCTGCTCAAAGCCAGATTTGCCTTCAAAACGAAGCTGTAGTCAGCCTTCATCCTTCTCGGGACAAGCCTGCATCCCTCGCGGGATAACCCTCCCTCCAAACCTTTGTAATAGCTCTGCTACCTTGTTCAACCTTGCTGTAGTATCGATTCATCTTTTGTAATCTCTCTCTCTATCCCTCTAAGCTTTCAGACCCTTGACAAAACTACAAAGATAGGAACCTACAAGACGAGTAGCCTTACCCGATAAGATTTAACCTTGCCCGCCCTTCTTTGCTTTGTTTCTGTCTTTTCATTCATTAAGCCTAACAATATGTTGTATACTTCCAATTATATGCAAGTTATTTCTAGCAATATGACTATTAAAAGGCTTTCTCAATACTTGAATCCGATTTGAATATATCTTCAGTGTTCAAACCAGATCCATGTCCTAAGCCCTCGAGCATGTAAATCTGATCAGTTAAAAGTCCTTGGCCTCAAGGCATAAAAAAGAACCTTATGTGGACTTAACCCATCCACGACAATCCTTGATAAACGAGAAGTCCGAAGTTACTTGGGGCGCAAGTAATCGACCTACCGTCTAGTTTTGTTTCTATTATGTTATGATTACCATAGAACGCTTGAGCATGGAGTGGATTCTGATGGAAAGCCTCAAGGCCTACACCTAAGGCCCCACAAAGGCATCCATTTGGATTCATTCCGTTCTGCGATCTAGAGAGTCTAAGTATAAGAATGAACTCTGATGGGAAGCCTCAAGGCCTACGCCTAAGGCCCCACAAAGGCACCTATTTGGGTTCATTCTACTTCTTAGACTCGGGTAATCAGAAGTATAATAGTTAGAAAACTCCGGCAATCACAAGAACAAATATGATGTGTTCGAGCACTGGTTTAGTTATTTATGGGAAGCCTCAAGGCCTACACCTAAGGCCCCACGAAGGCACCTGTTATAACAAACACGGTTTCTCGGATATATACATATATACAACTAAAACTCGACATCCATTTTACATCTGCCATGATGAAGATGGCAGTGGCACGCCTGAGCACCTAAAAGATAACCTTGATTGTGAGCCTCAAGGCCTACACTTAAGGCCCCACAAAGGCACCGCTCAAAGTTAACTCTGTCCTTCTCTTTCAGCCTTGCCTGAAGAGTCTTGCCCGACGAGACTTGCCCGACAAAGCCCGACAGCGAAGCAGATGCCCGACAGCAGCTCTCAACCGGAGATTCCTGACGCGAACATAGCTAATAAGATATTATAAAAAAAAAGATAGAAACGTATACAGAAAATTGTAAGTGATACATATAGCTTAGTTGTAACCGTGGTTTCTTGCAGCCCTACTTTATTAAAGCATCTAATTGTTTCTGTACAAATTTCAACAATTTATCGACACATGAGTCGTTATCTGTTAGTGATCAAACTTCCAGACCTGCTCAACCAAACCTTGCAGCTAGCAACAATGGGGAAAAGGGAATTGGATAAGATAAGATGAAGCACAATTCTCAATTTCTGTATTGATTTCAACCACACATTGCAACTGAATTACAAAAGCATATATGCTTTGCGAATGCCAGATGGCGAAATGCAAAACAATCTAACAACTTATAAGTTCTATTACAATTTTTCCCCAAAAGTTAACATATTAACCCCAAGATTTGTTTAATATCAAAACAGATCTCAAACCATAACAATACTCCCCCCTTCGACAAAACCTTGTCCACAAGGTTCAGACTTGGAAATCTGGAAACTTCATTGTAAAGGTGTCATAATCCTCCCAGGTGGCTTCACTGTCATCATGATTAACCCATTGAATCAGCAATTGGACTCATGCAACAGTGCCTTTCTTATACATCCTGCGAGCTAGAACAGCCTTAGGAATAGCTTGGAACAAGCCATCATCAGTAACCTGTGGAAGAGTGGCACCAACAACCACATCAGTATCCAATTTCTTTTTAAGATTGCTCACATGAAACACTGGATGTATTTTGGTACCCTCAGGGAGTTTCAATTTGTAGGCTACAGCTCCAATCCTTTCTAATACTTCATAAGGTCCAAAGTAGCGAGGTTGAAGTTTATGATACTGGTGTGGTGCTAAGGACTAAAGCTGATATGGTACTAGTCGCAGGTAAACCAAGTTACCAACTTCAAACACCCTTTCACTCCTTCTCTTTTCAGCTTGAACTTTCATCCGGTTTTGAGCCAAGTCAAGGTTATGCTTGAGTACATCCAGGATCCTATCCCTCTGTTGTAAGAGTTGCTTCACTGATTCCACCCGTGTAGACCCTTCTTCATAAGGACAGATATGTGGAGGAGGGTAACCATAGACCACTTCAAAAGGGGTAAAGCCATAAGAAGTGTGATAAGAGGTGTTAAAACACCATTCAGCCCAAGATAACCATTGCACCCATTTCTTCGGTTGGCCTCCAACAAAACACCGTAAGTAAGTCTCCAAACATCTATTCAACACCTCTGATTGACCATCACTTTATGGATGGTACCCCAAACTCATTGACAACTTAGATCCTTCCAATTTAAAAAATTCCTTCCAAAAATTGCTCAAAAAGATGGGATCGCGATCACTCACTATAGAGCTTGGCATGCCATGGAGCTTAAACACATTATCAATGAAGACTTTGGCCACTGTGGCAGCACTGTAGGGGTGCGCTAAAGCCATGAAATGGCTATATTTGGACAGCCGGTCGACTACCACCATTATGACAGACTTGGTTTTACAGAGAGGCAAGCCCACAATAAAGTTCATGCTTATAGCAATCCACACCTTACTCGGAATAGGTAGGGGTTGTAAGAGTTCAGGAGGAGACACTGTTTCAAATTTGTTTTGTTGACAAATACCACATTGAGACACAAAAGCTTGGATGTCCTTCTTCATACCCTGCCAATAATACTGTTTTTTTATCCGGTGATAAGTCTTTAAAATGCCCTGATGTCCAGCTGCAGGAGTAGAATGATACTCCTCAATAATCTTCTGTCTCCATGGAGAAATCGGACTAAGTACAATTCGATGCTTGTAGCACAGAAACCCATTGTCCAAAGTATATTTGGATGCAACTGAAGCCCCTGGTGTACCGTGGGTGGGAGGGAGCACTTCCCTGGTCTTGGCAATTACCCATTCATCTTTCTCGATATCTCGCCGGAGGTCGTCTAACCACCCAAAGTAGGGGTAGGAAATGGCAGCACAACTCATCTCAATGGCAGAAACTGGAGGGTCACCATTATCAAATTGTAGTGCTTCAGGAATTCTCAAAAGAGCATCGGCCACCACATTATCATTGCCCTTCTTGTAATGTATCTCGTAATCAAACCCAAGGAGCTTAGAAACCCACTTCTGTTGGAAGGAAGTATTGGCCCGTTAACTGAGAAAATATTTAAGACTGTTGTGGTCAGTCCTTATGATGAAATGTCGCCTTTGTAAGTAATTTTGTGATTTCTTTACTGCATGAACTATGGCAATAAGTTCTCACTCATAAGCAGAGAAGGCTTGGTTCCTTGGGCCTAAGGCTTTGCTTGTATAAGTTATGGGTCGTTTGCCTTGTTGTAGGACTGCCCCAATGACATTCCCTGAGGCATCACATTCTATCTCAAAAGGCTGTGTAAAATCTGGAAGAGCTAATACCTGCGGAGACATCATAAGGGTTTTAAGATGATCAAATGCATCCTGGGCAATGGCATCCCAAGTAAACCCGTCCCTTTTAGTTAAATTGTACAGCGACTGACATATTTTTCCATAGCCAGGGATGAACTTCCTGTAATAGCTAGTAAGCCCAAGGAAACCCCTTAACCCTTTCACTGTCTTTGGAGGAGGATAGCCTGTAACTTAGATGGATCAGCTTGCACTCCATCTTGAGAGACTACATGGCCTAAATACTCCACACAATTCTGCCCAAAAGAACACTTAGAGTGTTTGAGAAATAATTGATTCTGTTCTAAAACCTGAAACACCAATTGCAAATGGTGCAAATGATCTGTCCATGTTTTACTGTAGACCAAAATGTCATAAAAAAAAGACGAGAACAAATTTTCGCAGAAAAGGTTTGAATAAATCATTCATGAGGTTTGAAATGTGGCCAGAGCATTAGTAAGCCCAAAAGGCATTACTAAAAACTCATAGTGGCCCTCATGGGTACGGAATGCAGTTTTCTCAACATCTTCAAGACTCATTAGTATTTGATGATACCTGGATCGAAGATCAAGTTTAGAGAAGTAAATTGCACTAAAGAGCTCATCAAGTAAATCATCAATAAGTGGTATTGGATACTTGTCATTCACAGTCAGTGCATTTAGCTCCCGATAATCAATACACATACGCCAAGTGCCATCTTTCTTCTTAACCAAGAGGACAGGGAAGGAAAAAGGACTGTGGCTGGGACGAATAAACCCCGAGTCAAGTAATTCTTGCACAGTTCTTTCAATTTCAGTCTTCTGCATAGGACCATAATGATATGGCTGCAAATTTAGAGGTTTGGCACCTGGAACCAAAGGAATGTGGTGGTCATGACCCCGAGAAGGTGAGAGCTTAGAAGGTAACACAAAGATGGCTTCGAAGGCCCCAAGTAACTCATTTAGTTCGTGTGATTATTGAGGAGATAATGCAGAATGGTGCAAGAACTGACCCTCAATAGAATAGAGGAAGAGACCCAAATGAGAGTTAGAAAACTCTTTATCCAAGTGTTGCAATGAAACTTCCTGAATAAGTGGGGCAGTATATGGGCTGTGAGTCAGTTTGTAGTGCTGAGCATTAGCAGAAAATTCCATGGTCAATAGTTGGAAGTCCCAAAGAACAGGACTTACAGAAGACAACCACTGGACCCCAAGCACCACGTCACAACCACCTAAAGGAAGAGAGTATAAGTCAACTACACAATTGTACCCTCCTAAATAAAGGGCAATGTCCCTACAACAACCCGAGCTCCAGACTGTTCCTCCATCAACGATCATAACCTCAAAGGCTTGAGTACTTTGTGCTTGGTGACCCCATTTCTTAAGCAACCGAGAATCAATGAAATTATAAGTACTCCCTGAGTCCAATAAAATCTTGACAGATTGTCCAAAAACCACACCATCAACCTTCATAGTTTGAACAGACTGTTTAGCAGTGGTTCCATAAAAAGCACACTCACTTAAGGACATTGCCAATAACTCAGGAGGAGCATCATCAACATCAGTAAATTCACAATGAGCATCAGAATCAACAACATCCAACATGAGTAATTGTTTTAGGCCATATTTATGCCCCGGAACCCATTTATCAGGACAAAACCAGCATTCTCCTTTGTCTCTCTTCAATTGAATCTCGGCAGAAGTTAATTTCTTAACAGGCATAGGACCAGCTCGAGGATCCGCATGGGCATAAGGAGGAAGAAGTAGCGGTTGAGGTTTAACAGGGATAGAAGTTCGAGGTGCAGTTGCTCTGAGCTCAGTAAGTTTAGAGTCTAATTGCCCAACAATAGCGATAGCCTCATGTACAGTTGCCAATTTCAAAATCTTAACATCAAACTTCAATTCACGTTTTAATCCAAAAAAAAAAAAAGCTCTTAAGTAGAATAGGCCCAATTACAGTGGTACGATTGGCTAATCTACGAAATTCCACAACGTAATCACGAAGGGTACCTGTTTGCCTCAATTTGAATAATGCATCAGCACTATCCTTGAACTCATTTGGGCCAAATTCCCTACAAAAAACCTTAGTGAAGGCCAACCAATCCGGAGTAGATGTGAGACAATCCATCCATTGAAACCACTGCAATGCTTCCCCTTCTAGATGAAAGGATGCAGTGAGCACACGTTGGTGCTCCAGAATGTTGTAGAATGTGAAAAACTGCTCCGCTTTGTAGATCCAGGCGAGTGGGTCATCACCGTCGGAAAAACGGGGAAAATCCACCCACTATGTCCATTGAGTTCTATGAGGATGCTCCCCACCCGGCCAATTGAGGTGCTGATGAGGTGGATGTAGATCCAAATCAGGAGGAAGTGGAGGAGGTGGAATGAGTTGAGGCATAGAAATGTCGCCGATGCCCTAAAAAGAAAACTCATGGCGAAATTGCTCAAAGTACACCGAAAGGCGTCGATCAAGATGAACGGGAAGATCAGACTCCAAAGCGGAGTGCACAGAGGTATTCACCACATCGGTGATGATAGATTGAAGATCTGCAAAAAAAGCTTCCAGAGAAGAGAGGCGAGCGTCCATGGTAGCAGAGCGGGTAGCAGCGGGTTTACAGGGCATACACGGAGGGACCAGGATCGAAGGGTGATACCAATGTTAGTGATCAAACCTCCAGACCTGCTCAACCAAACCTTGCAGCTAGCAACAATGGGGAAAAGGGAATTGGAGAAGATAAGATGAAGCACAATTCTTAATTTCTGTATTGATTTCAACCACACATTGCAACTGAATTACAAAAGCATATATGCTTTGCGAATGCCAGATGGTGAAATGCAAAACATTCTAACAACTTATAAGTTCTATTACAATTTTGCCCCAAAAGTTAACTTATTAACCCCAGCATTTGTTTAATATCAAAACTGATCTCAAACCATAACATTATCAGTATCCTTGAGGCTCTTGCGTACATGATATAAACATGAAGAGTTCTTCGTGGTAGCTGCATATCCTGCACATGCAATATTGACCTATAAATATTCATGACCACTAGTGGTCAAAGTAGTAGTACCTCAATTGGTCTTACACATGGCCCCAAAAGCCAATTCAACAATCAACTTGATAGATAGTGACACGCCCCGACCCTGATATTCTCCGAATACCAGGATAGGCACGTGCTGGCCAACACCCGAGGGTGACGAAAGCCATTTATTGAGTGCAAATGATGAGAATAAGGAGTAAATAAGACTTATAAATATAAAAGAATAAAGCATATGCATTTAAGGAATGTGTTCAAAGCATACGACTAACTAGAATACTAAAAGAAATAATATAAAAATTGAATGAACAAGGAATGGGTCCCACACCGAGAGGACTCGAAGATGCCAATGCAGAAGTGCCTGGATGCCGGGATTGTATGCCTCGATTCTAAGTCCTGAAGGAGGCGTAAAACAAACATGAGTGAACCAATTTGATATAGATATAATAAAACAGTTATCAACGTACTAACCCCCAGGTTTTATGAAAACACATATATAATGATAAACATAGGTTTTCCGAAACCTAGCATGCCGTGCACTGTCTCAAATCATAACTTGTATATATAGTAATCACTAGTGAATTGTCCGATAACCCCCAGGCCCCATGCCAGCTCCCCGTCTCTGAGCAGACAGTCAGAGGAAAATACACTACAAGCCCCTTGCCGGCTCCCTGTCCCTGGTCTTAAATGCCAGAGGAAACACCCTCCAGGCCTATGCCAACACCAAATCGTCGCCCGGGACGGACCGGAATCTATCCCTACGTCCCGTAGCGGAAAAGACCACTAGGTAAGTACAAAACCATTGAATATATCAATATTGAAAAATAACTTCATAGTATAAAGTCATCCATTATCCATACTATAAAGAGGTGTTCTAAACATGTTCTAAATATCATATCGTCATCCATCAGATATTCTATAAGAACATGGGTTATAGGAAAAATAGTAATAATTCAATCTAGCCTCAGTAAGCATGTTA
Source organism: Malus domestica (assembly GCF_042453785.1). Taxonomy (NCBI): domain Eukaryota; kingdom Viridiplantae; phylum Streptophyta; class Magnoliopsida; order Rosales; family Rosaceae; genus Malus; species Malus domestica. The sequence continues at coordinate 8,443,700 of NC_091668.1, forward strand.
TCTCATAAAGTACTTCATAAAACATAAGTATTAAATCATGCTTTTCATGTATGCATTTCTATTATTAAAACATGTTTTTAAAGGGGTCCACTCACCGTACACTAATGGTGCAAAGTTGTACCAAAAAGGTATAGCGGAATCACCGTTAATAATTGCACCTATTCACATAAAGGAGTACCTTTAGTCAAACTATATTCAAACGATTGAATTTGGGAAAACGAACTTCAAAAACGGGTCCAGGACGTCGAAATTAGCCTAGGAGAAGTCCTGAACGAAACACCGAAAAGTTAACTAAAAAGTCAACGTTGACCGTTGACTGGTCAAAATCAAAGTCAACTCTAACCGTTGACCAAGTCAACAGTCAGAGTCAACTGGTCAAGGTCAAAGTCAGATTGGGCTTGGATTGGGTTGGGCTAAAAGGGCCTTAGGGGTTTTGGGTTTTAACTAAAGCTAAAGGGATTTGGGAAAATGAATAAAAACCTTAAAAGGTTTTTGGGCTTGACTAATGGGTTACGGGCCCTAAACCTAATGGCCCGAAGGCCTTTTGGTCCTAAACAACTAACAAATAAATAAAAACAACAATTAAAAGGATTGGGCTAGGGCTTAAGCAAAACGGGCTTAAGGCCCGTGGGTTTGACAAACGGCCCAAATGGCATGGTGCTTCTACACGGCCTGAAAGGCCTGGTTTCGTTGGAGAACACCGGAGCTTCAACAGCTCCGGCCGACCACCACGCACAATCCTAGACTCCGATCTAGGTACCAAAATGAAGAGCAAGACAAGGGGAGTATTTTTATACCTTCCTTTCGTCGAGGAACGGCCGGAGATAGCCTGAAACTCCCCCAACACCCTCGGCTTGCCAGAAATGGGTGTCCCTACACCCGCCTTCGATTTCATCCTAAAACCTCCAAATTTACAAAATAAAACTCAATTAAATCACAACTCACAAGATTCAAGGACGAAATAGAGGGATTTGAGGCTTACCTCACAAGGAAAGTACAAAAATCTCGCCGAAGTTCCTTTTCCGGTTTCTGGGGTCGTGGGAACGAGAGGGAGAGAGAGAGAGAGAGCAGGACGAGATGGTGAATGGCGATGGGTCTTCCTCGCGTACGCGTGCGTGATGTTGTGCGTGTGTGTGTTGCGGTGCAGAGAAGAGAGATATGAGTGAGAGCCGAGAGGGAGAGACAGGAAAAACAGAAAAGAAGAAAGGAAGAAGGAAGAGTTCACCGGGGGGGGGATAGAGAGAGAAGAAGGAGAAATTGCTTAGGGTGCTGCCACGTGGCAGATTTAGAAAGAAAGGGATCCAATGCTTTGGATCCTGATTTGGTAGACAAAAAGGATGAAATTGATATATTTAAAACATTTAGGGGTAATTACAAACATATATCTTTATAATTAAGGGGCGGGTGTTAGATAGGACGACACGTAATAGATGGTTTTATCCAAACAGACTTTTTATTTATTTTTTAAAATGAGATGAATCAAACCTCTTCGTTTGCAAGTTTGCAACAATTTGAAATCTAATTAAAAGAAATAACCCATCAGATGTATTATTTTATATTAGCAACCATTAAAATCCAAACCCCATCGCACAATCAACATTCAATTTGGTGTTGAAGAAAGAAAACAATGAATCACCCTCTCGCGATTGAATTAGGACTTTCATCTCCTTTTTTTTTTTTTTTTTTTTAATTTCGCATTCACAAGAATTGAAATCAACCTAATGTCCAGTACGTTGTGAAAGGGAGAAAGAAGTTTTAAACTACTCTAGCCTAAGGAAAGAGAAATTTAAATTTGAGTCTAAAAGTGTATGTACACTACATAGTTTTAGAAATATTATTTTCTACTAAAAACACACACAAACTATATATATTATGACAATTTTTTGCTCCATACATGTAAAGGAGCCATGCATCCTTCCTCGAATGAAAATGTGGCAACATTTTATTGTATAAATTTCATAATCGGGATTGGTTTTTTTTTTTTTTTACCATCATCTAAATATCATCTCTAAAAAAAATTATTCAATTTTAAAATTGTTTAGTCATTCATAAATGTCGGATAAATCTAAAAATGATCTTTAAATAATGATAATTAAGAATGGATGCGATTATGACGTTTGTATGATAAAATAAAGAACATGTCATCATATATGGAGAAGTAGCTTGATGTAAATACAAATTGGATAATTTCAATAAAATAGAATAATGGAGAGACTTTCAATAAAGGTTATTTGTTGTTGCGTATCACGAAAATTGAGGTATTTGATTTTTGATATCGTTCGAGTTAATGTAACTTTGATTTCTCATGTCAGTTTTGAGACGACATAACACATATATTGTTCAAGTTAATTGTAGCTTTGGTTTCTCATGTCAATAAACTACAATTATCATCGTATTCATGCTATTTTTTTTCCACTTCACGCTAATCCATATCTTTTAGGTCCGTGTTCTGCCACACAATAAGAGGAGATTTTCACCGAATTAAGGATATTAGAAATAGCTGCATGTGAGAGTTGAGAAATCAATCCAAAATCTCATCATTTCACTCTGCATATTCGGTTTAATATCCTCGAAATATATACATAATGCTGCCTGAATATGATGGCTGCTTCTTGTAATTGTATATGTAGACATCGAAATTTCGGTAAATAAATGTTCACCGATAAATCAAAGTTTCAACGCTCATGTATTACATAAATTTTACACGTAGCGTGTGTCTAAACAAAAAATCAAAATAAGTTGGAAAAGTCATCAAACATGACACGTGTCAACACCTGGCAGAAACGACTTATTTCATCTGGAATATTATATTCAAAATTAGGCCTTGTAAATTTCTATAAATAGAAGGCTAATTCATTCATTTGAGGGGAGGAATTCATATTACACCTTGAAGCTCTGAAGCTCTGAAACTCCGAAACTCTCAAGCAAATCCCGAAGGATCAAGAAAGCCCTTTTCGTTCTTCATCAAATCCTCCTTCAAGATCAAGCCCCGACGGCCCTTGAAGAAAGTGTTCTTCGTTCTTCGTTCTTCGTTCATCATTCTTCCAAGATCAAGCCCCGACGGCCCCTTGGATCAACAATCATCCACCTTCAAGATCAAGCCCCGACGGCCCTTGAAGAAAGTGTTCTTCGTTCTTCGTTCTTTGTTCATCATTCTTCCAAGATCAAGCCCTGACGGCCCCTTGGATCAACAATCATCCACCTTCAAGATCAAGCCCCGACGACCCTTGAAGAAAGTGTTCTTCGTTCTTCGTTCATCGTTCTTCTAAGATCAAGCCCCGACGGCCCCTTGGATCAACAACATCAACAAATCCACATGTCCAACCGTTCTTCAAGATCAAGCCCAAAAGCCCTTGGAGATCTGTTCATCACTGTTCTTCAAAGATCAAGCCCAAAAGCCCCTTTGAAGATCCGCTCAAATCCACCTTCAAGATCAAGTCCACGGCCCTTGAAGAACGTTCATCCTTAGATCAAGCCCAACGGCCCTTTGGATCAATCGCACATCCACAAATACACACCTTACGGAGATTGAATCAGAGGATCAAATTTAAGAGAGATTGTAACCCAAAATCATCAAATACAAATATTTGTTTGTGCACGTTGTTCTTGTCTCTTTTATTTCAGGAACTTTCCGTGTTCACAAATTGGCACGCTCGGTGGGACCATCTCTACCTCTCATCTCTTTCTCCGTTCAAGAAATTCGAGCACACTTCCAAAATCAATGGCATCAAGGAAGGCTCAAGCTGTTCCCACAACCAACACGAAGAACAAGAGCATCCTTGCCGCAGGCGGCGCCATTTCAGGCATCATAACTCGAAGCAAGGCAAGAGCTCTTGTTGCCTCCTCTTCCACCCCTACATCAACCCTACCAAAGGAACAAGAGTACCCGAGGTACGAACCTATGATCACCCTGGCCTCGCTAAGGGCACCAAGGGAGGAAAGCCCGAAGAAGTACTCCGAGTCTTTGTTTTCCGATGCTGACTCAAGCAACAGCACATCCATGCAAGTTATGGCTACCAGAGCAACTTCAATCGATGAGCAGCTGGCTCAGATGAATGAAGCAATTGCAAGTTTAACCCAAACTGTGGAAGAAAAAGACTTACAAATTGCAGCACTCGTCAACCGACTGGAGCCGCAGGATGGCGAGAAACCCAACCCGAAGATTGATCATCTGAAGAAGGAAGACGACGAAGAAAACGAGCCCCCGGTGAAGAAAATCGATGTGAAGCCGGAGCCAGACCAAGCAGCGGCACTCATGGGATCTCTTTCTATCCAGCAGCTGCAAGAGATGATCACCAACACCATTAAGGCACAGTATGAAGGAAGCTCTCATGCCTCCACGTTGTACTTGAAGCCTTACTCCAGGAAGATCGACGCCTTAAGGATGCCGAAGGGCTATCAACCGTCGAAGTTTATGCAATTTGACGGAAAGGGAAACCCAAAGCAACATGTCGCACATTTCGTCGAAACTTGCAACAATGCAGGGACGGAGAGAGATTACCTCGCCAAGCAGTTTGTGCGCTCGTTAAAAGGAAACGCCTTTGAGTGGTACACAGACCTGAAGCCCGAGTCCATCAACAGCTGGGAACAGTTGGAAAGGGAATTCCTCAACCGCTTCTACAGTACCCGCCACACTGTGAGCATGCTGGAGCTGATGAGCACGAAACAATGGAAGGAAGAACCAGTCATGGACTACATCAACCGATGGCGTAATCTAAGCCTCGACTGTAAGGACAGGCTCTCCGAGATTTCTTCAATCGAGATGTGCATCCAGGGCATGCAATGGGGTTTACAATACATCATTCAAGGTATCAAGCCACGGACTTTTGAAGAATTAGCCACCCGTGCCCACGACATGGAACTGAGCATCGCCCACCATGGAAAGAAAGAGCCAATCACCGATTTCAAAAGGGATAAGGTGTTTACTTCAAGAGCAGACAATCATGGGAAAAAGCCCGCCAAGGAAGCTTTTACCACCAAAATCATCCCTATCAAGACCTCGTCCGCACCCGTCAAAATCTCCTTCAATAACAAAGCAAAGAAGATAAAAAGAAGTGAGCCTTCCCACACCCAAGATAGGTACAAAAACACTTTGAGGGAACTAGAGCAGAAGGTATACCCTTTTCCGGACTCCGACATGGATGCAATGCTGGACGACTTGCTGGAGAAGAAGGTGATTGAGTTGCCTGAATGCAAACGCCCTGAAGAGATGAATCGTACCAACGATCCCAAGTACTGCAAGTATCATCGTATCGTGGGTCATCATGTGGGCAAATGTTTTATCCTAAAAGAACTCATCATGAAGTTGGCACAGCAAGGGCGGATTGAGCTTGACCTAGAAGACACAGCCGCAACGCATACCACTACGATCATGTTCGGGTCCTTTGATCCCGTGCCTCTTCAAGAAATACCCAACCATTCCTATCAATGCACAAGCTACACGGCACCTTCTGCACAACCATCATTGGGGGCAAACAACCAGGATGCACCTATCGATGATGAAGAAGGGTGGACATTGGTGACCTATAAGAAGACGAGGAAGCCAAGACCACAAGCTATAAAGCCAAAATGGGAGCAAGCGAGAAAGCATCGTCGCCGCAACAATAGGAAGCCTAAAAGAAGTATAAGAGTTACTAAGTTAACATATGCTGGGGAACCTATGGAGCAAGAGCCACGTATTCCTGTCTCCTTGCACGAATACTTCCCGGAGGACTTCTTCCAACAGTGCACTATCACTGCATGTCACATGGTCGAAGTAGAAATGGAAGAACCCTCAAAAGGCAAAGCTGTCACCACTGAGGGGGAAAAGACTGCTACAACTGAAGAAGGTCTGCCAACACACTTTAGCATCGAGGGAGCGCTCCGGTTGCCAAAAAAGATGCGAAAAGCAGTGGCAGCGGTCTTGGCAAGTTCTGACGACCATGAAGTGCAAGAAAGCAAGAACGAAAGCTTAAAGCTTCAACCACATGAATGTGCCACATGCTGTGCCACCGAGGACGCAATCCACTTCACCGACGAAGACTTGCTGCTAGGATCCAAGGCTCACAACCGACCTCTCTTCATCTCTGGTTACGTAAGGGAGCACAAAGTCAGCCGCATGCTTGTGGATGGCGGATCAGCCATAAATATCATGCCAAAGTCAACAATGACCACAATCGGCATCAAGGTGGATGAACTATCCCTAAGCCGTCTACTAATCCAAGGTTTTAACCAATGAGGACAAAGAGTGATGGGCATGATCCGAGTAGAGATGACCATTGGTGAACTCAAGTCAAGCACAATATTCCACGTGATTGATGCAAGAACTTCCTACAGTTTGCTCTTAGGAAGGCCTTGGATCCATGCGAATGGAGTAGTACCGTCCACCCTTCACCAATGCTTAAAATTTTACCGAGAATGAGTAAAGGTGATCTATTGCGACACCAAGCCATTCACCGAAGCCGAATCACATTTCGCAGACGCCAAGTTCTACATGGATGAAGACATGGTGCCCGAAACTCTTCCAAAAGAGATCAAATCCATGGGCAAAGCAACACCTAAAAAACAGGAGTGGCAAGCCGTGCCCAAGAAGCAAGAAGAATAAGCTATGCCATCTTCAAGCAAAAACGACGATGAGCTTGCTAAACCTGCAACAACCAGAGGGAATAGGACGTCTTCAAATGGACCAAACATACCCATTTTCCGATACATCCCAACGTCAAGAAGAAAGAATGGTCAATCCCCGTTTGAAACTGCAGCAAGCAAAGCCGATACACAGCGGCACATGGATAATGTAAAGTTGCTCAAAACAAATGCAGTTTTACCTCTGACACAGCTAAGCGACATTAAGGTTGCAAGGCCATCATAAGGCTTCATAAAAGGCCTGCCAAAGGGGGTAGAACCAAGCTTTCTCCCAACCAAGAGGACCGAAGAAGGTTTTGATCCAAACGCCTACAAACTCATGTCGAAAACTGGGTACAACTTCACCTCCTCTGTAAATTTGGGAAAGAAGGATTTGAACACCATCAAAGACAACGAACGTGATCTTACTAAAACTCAGAAGAAGTTGGAGGAGCATGGTTACGGGGTCAACAACAACAAAGCTGGACTTGGCTTCACACCAAATGCACCGGTGAAGATCTCCACTAAGGCAAAAAATGCTAGCGTTCAACACATCAGCGTGAGCATCATACAAAATAAAGAGGAGCCTCGAACTACCCCTCAGACGTCAGTATTCGATAGAATGAAACGTTCAAGGACCAGAGTTTCGGCACCTAAACTCATTGGCGGTCAAAATAGAACTTCCATCTTCAAAAGGCTTAACACGTCAGTATCTCGAAGCTCTGTTTTCAAAAGGTTATCGAAACCTAAGAAGCAAAGCGATACGACTAGCTTTCCTCCACGACAGTCAGTTATGGAAAGACTTGGAGAAGCCAAAGAGCCTTCCAAAAGGAGAAAGACAACACCAGAAGTAGAAAAGATCGATCGTCTGGCAGAAAAAGATGACGTTCGAAGTTCCATTCCTTCAAGAATGAAGCGCCAAGCAATTTTAGAGGTTAACACAGTTGGATCACTGAAAGTGAAAAGGCACACCATCATCCACACTGGACAATCTTCATGCCAACAAGCTCGAGAGGTCAACACCGAAGAAGAGGCCCAAGACGTCTTCCACATCACAATCCAAGAAGGTGAAGAAGATGAAATCCTCGAGGAATATGTCATTGCAGCACCGTCACAACTCGAAGATGGGGGGCAAGCCACAGTTGACGATCTCAAAGAACTCAACTTAGGCACAAGTGAGGAACCAAAGCCTATCTTCGTAAGTGCATTACTAAGTGCAGACGAGATAGAGAAGTATTACCAGCTGCTATTAGAGTACAAAGACGTCTTTGCTTGGACCTACAAGGAAATGCCCGGCCTCGACCCTATCATTGTTGTGCATCCTCTTGCAGTCAAGCCTGGAACGCGACCAATAAAGTAAACTCAAAGACGCTATTGATCCGAGCTCATCCCACAAATCGAGGCTAAGATTGACAAGTTCATCGAAGCAGGCTTCATTCGAGAGGTGCAATACCCTAAGTGGATCTCTAACATCGTCATAGTTCTTAAGAAATCTGGACAAATACGTGTTTGCGTAGACTTCCGAGACCTCAATGATGCTTGCCCAAAGAATGACTTCCCATTGCCAATCATTGAAATCATGGTGGACGCGACCACTGGCCATGAGGCACTATCATTCATAGACGGCTCTTCTGGATACAATCAAATTCGTATGGCTCTTGAAGATGAGGAACTAACAGCCTTCCGCACTCCAAAAGGTATCTACTGCTACAAGGTGATGCCCTTTAGCCTGAAGAATGCTGGAGCTACATATCAACGCGCAATGCAGAAGATCTTCAATGACATGCTACACAAGAATGTAGAATGCTATGTAGACGATGTGGTGGTCAAGACAAAGAAAAGACCAGATCACTTGAAGAATTTGCGAGTAGTGTTCGAAAGGTTGCGAAAATACAACCTCAAGATGAACCCATTAAAATGTGCATTTGGCGTCACATCTGGAAAGTTCCTCGGCTTCATTGTCAAGCATCGTGGCATTGAAGTGGACCAATCAAAGATCAAGGCCATTCAAAGCATGCCCGAGCCAAGAAACCTGCACGAGTTGAAAAGTCTACAAGGACGGCTAGCCTTCATCATACGCTTCATCTCCAACCTTGCAGGGCGTTGTCAACCGTTCAGTCGACTCATGAAGAAAGATGTTCCATTCGTATGGGACAAAGCATGCAACAATGCTTTTGAAAGCATAAAGAAGTATTTATCAAGTCCACTTGTCCTGGGGGCACCTGTACCAGGGAAACCGCTCATATTGTACATCGCTGCTCATGAAAGTTCAGTTGGAGCACTATTGGCACAGAAAAACGAATCCCAGAAAGAATGAGCGCTCTACTACCTCAGTCGAACGCTCACCGGCGCTGAGTTGAACTACTCCCCAATAGAAAAAATGTGCCTTGCCTTGATGTTTGCCATCCAAAAGCTCAGACATTACATGCATGCTTACACCATCCACTTGGTTGCTAAAGCTGACCCGATCAAATATGTCATGTCCAAGCCAGTTTTGACAGGACGACTAGCTAAATGGGCATTGCTTCTCAATCAATACGAGATCATCTACGTCCCAGCTAAAGCCATCAAGGGACAAGCGCTAGCAGACTTCCTTGCTGACCATCCAATCCCAGCCGATTAGAAAATCTCAGACGACTTGCCTGACGAAGAGGTGTTCTACATCGACATATTTTCGACATGGACGATGTTCTTCGACGGATTTGCACGAGCAGACGGAGCAGGGGCAAGAGTAGTATTCATGTCGCCACAAGGGCAAATACTACCTTATTCATTCCAACTAAGCGAATTATGCTCCAACAACGTCGCTGAGTACCAAGCACTGATCATCAGGCTCCAAATGGCAATCAACATGGAAATCATAGCCCTTGAGATATATAGCGACTCCAAGCTCATAATCAATCAACTCTTGACTGAATATGAGGTTAGGAAAGATGATCTCGTCCCATACTTCCGGCTGGCAACGTAATTGCTACAAAGATTTGAGGCCGTAACACTAGAACACGTGCCAAGAAAAGAGAATCAAATGGTAAACGCTCTCGCCAACCTAGCCTCGAGCATAACGTTAGGAGAAGACGAAGCCACAAACGTGCCAGTCTGCCAAAGATGGGTAATCCCGCCTGTCACTGAAATGGTACTAAATGATACAAATGTTATTTCCATACTTCCGGTCAACATTGAAGAATGAAGACAGCCGCTGATCAACTACTTGGAGCATGGGATACTCCCAGATGATCCAAAACACCGTTCTGAAGTACGTCGACGAGCGCATCACTTCCTCTATTACAAATGGACACTCTACCGGCGATCTTTTGAAGGAGTACTTCTGAGATGCTTAGGCGAGGAAGAAGCCAATCAAGCCATGGAAGAAGCACATTCAGGAATATGTGGAGCACATCAGTCCGGACCGAAGCTTCATTTCCAGCTCAAAAGAATGGGTTACTACTGGCTAAGCATGGTAAAGGACTGCCTAGAACACGCCAAAAGGTGCCAAGCCTGCCAATTTCACGCCAACTTCATACATCAACCGTCTGAACCATTACACCCTACAACTACTTCATGGCCATTCGATGCATGGGGATTAGACGTAGTAGGACCAATTGCGCCAAAGTCATCTGCAGGAGAAGCTTACATCCTGGCTGCAACAGATTACTTCTCCAAGTGGCCTGAAGCCATACCCCTGAAGGAAGTCAAAAAGGAAACTGTCGTCCGTTTCATCAAGGAACATATCATCCACCAATATGGCGTGCCTCGCTACATTGTCACTGACAACGGAAAACAGTTCTCCAACCGACTCGTGGACGAGCTCTACGAGAAATACAAGTTCAAACAGCACAAATCCTCCATGTATCATGCTCCGGCCAACGGTCTTGCAGAAGCATTTAACAAGACATTGTGCAACCTCCTGAAGAAGGTAATCGGCAGAACAAAGAAAGACTGGCATGAAAGAATAGGCGAAGCACTTTGGGCATACAGGACGACATATAGAACGCCTACCCAAGCTACACCTTATTCTCTTGTATATGGCGTGGAAGCTGTTCTACAGCTCGAAAGTCAAATCCCATCGCTAAGGATGGCTCTACAAGAAGGCTTGACTAACGAAGAGAATGCAAAGTTGCGCCTTCAAGAGCTGGAAGCCCTGGATGAGAAAAGACTCGAAGCCCAACAACACTTGGAGTGTTATCAAGCACGACTCTCCAAGGCCTTCAACAAGAGAGTTTTCCCTCGTTCTTTTCAAATGGGAGATCTCGTCCTTTCATTGCGTAGGCCTATCATCACAACTCACAAGACGAAGAGCAAGTTCACATCAAAATGGGATGGACCATACGTAATACAAGAAGTCTACACCAATGGCGCCTACTTAATCATGGCGGAAGACGGCTTGAAGATCGGCCCTATCAATGGCAGATTCTTGAAGCGCTACTACCCCTGAAAGGCGACAACTTATGCTCTTTGTTCGCACGAGCCTAAACTGCATGAACCAAAGCTCCTAGCCCGCAAGAGCATAAACTGTGTACGGTAAAATCATCATCAAAATCACTGTTAAATTCATCACTCATTTGAACTACGTTATGACTTGATCCCTCCTCAACAAAGGGTACGTAGGCAACTTGAAGCATCAAAACTTCAAGTACAGTCACACCATCTAAAAAAAAAATATATATATATATATATAACACTTTGAAGATTGAAGAGCAAATTCAAGAACATAAGTGTTTTATTTCTCTAGAAGAAGGAGTCGGCTCCAAAGCCTTATTATTAAAAAAAAAAAAAAAAAAAAAAAAAAAAAACATAAGGTACTACTTGAAAACTATATCCTTAAAACTACGAAGGCGCTCTTCAAGCGAGCCTTCCAAAGTCTTCAAAGTCTCTACCTCGATGGGAGACAAGATGGGCAACTCCATAGCCATGCCTTTCTCTCGTTCTAGGCGTGAAATCTCCTCTTGGTACTGAGAAAGTGCAGTTCCCTGCTCTGCAAGAACACTTTCAAGTTGCGATGCTTCGATTACCAACTGCTCCCGCTCTTGCACCAATGCATCTAGACGCCCCTGAACAGAAGTTAAAGAAGTCTCTGTGACTTGATAATTTCCTGAAACAGCTTGCTGAAAAGACCGGACTCGAGCCAGTGACGAGTTTATCGTTGCTAGCTGATGAGCTCTAACATCTAGACTCAACTTCTCCAAGGAAATAGCACGCAAGGAAGAATACTCAGTCGAGGCAGCCATAAGTTCGGCAATCTTGATCTTCAAGGATAAGGAATCAACGTTAAGGTTGTCAATCACAGAAACAAACTTCAACAAGTCCTCATTGAGCAACGTAAGGTCTTCCAGTGGACACTTAGAAATCCTCGCTTCAATATGGCCATTGATCTCCATTGCCGCACCAAGACTGATGCGATGGATGAGTCGCTCAGTACCGCTAAGGTTCGGCCCTCTCAAAGAGATCTCAGAGCTAGCTGGCAAAGGTGTTGGACGCATGACAGGTTCTTGTATACCTCCACCTACACATGGCAAACTCGGGAAGTTCGGCGGATTTAGAACAAGCTCTACACCAGGCGGATCCCCGATCTCTCTGTCTGTAGGTAGGCCGCCTATAAATAGCATCTCCGTATAGGAATGAACATCTGCAGTTGCCAAATCAAAATGACGGGAAGGCCCAACCTAAAGACAACAAAGAAAGATGTTAGAAACAAAAGCCAAAATCATAAAAGCAGAAGAAATCATGAGAGAAAATAAAGTACATACATCTCTCTCAAATGGCGCACGGTCATCGAATTGAGGAGGTCTAAACACTTCTTTCTTCTTATGACGAAAATTGACATCACTGTCAGCCTGAACATCCTTAAGTGGTCGCTTGTTTGAAACTTGTTGACGCTGCTGCAAAATAAATCCATCTTCGTGCGAGTCACCTTCATCTCCTGCCTCTTCAGAAGCATCCGAATGTCGAGGAGACAAGCATGGGCGTTGAGGAGCTAAAGCTACAGGTCTATCTCGCAAATGAGTGACACTCGCACAATCAAAAGGTACCAACTGTGTAGGAACCACAGAACAACCCTCTTTTAACGCATCATGATGTGAATGGGAAGAATTGGTACCACTTGCCGTCCCTAAATTCTCATAATATACCTTTGACCACCAACGTACGTAAACACGGGTTACTGGATTACTCTTGAACTTGTCCTTGGTCGGCAGGGTGATAGAAGCATTTGTACATGCACGGGTACACAACTCCCAATGCATATACATGGCTTGCAAGGATTCTGATCGAGCTTTCTCCCTCAACGTGCCTGGCACATTTTGGACAAAACCAAATTGCCTACTAAAGCGATGAGGACTATACGGCTGAATAATACATCGGTATTCTTGCCGCAAAGAAACATACCCTGAGCGGAGACTTATAAGGTAAGACAAGTCTGAAAAGTGGATATGTGAATCATCTATGATGTCTCGCCGCATCGGGCCAAACCTCGCCAGGCGATCCATCTTCAATCCTTCACAACTTCTAAATAATGCTTGCACTTGCTGATCGTCGAGACTCTTCGCAGAAAACACGCCAGAATACTTCGTCATCAAAGGTCCTAGCTTGACTACGGAATGCCCAGACTTGTCTAAAGTTGACGAAGAAAAATGAGTACCAAAGTACTCACCCAACCAACCGTATACATAATGGTAAGGAAGTACCGCATCACGATCTTCAGTGCTTGCCAAGTCCGAAACAACTCTTAAGCCGTCGTAAATATTGGCTAAGACCGGTATAGCAAGGCTAAAAGATTCGCCTGCAGCCATCTTTCTAGCAACTTTGAAGACTCCAGGACGAATCAAGTTGACATCGTCTTTAGGGAAGACAAACTTACAAAGCCAACAAGCTAAGAATGCAGCTAAGTAAGATTCTTCTAAGTGCTCTAAACGCCACGCCGAGATCCTCAAATGTCCTTAACTCGTTAAGGGTACGGCGCCTAGCTAGACCAATGACGCCTGACGAATCAGAATCTCCCTTAGGCCTGGTTGTTTTGTTACGACCATTTTTTTTCGAATGCCTCTTGTACTTCACGGAATCCCAATACCAAAACCGGATCCACGAAGAAATCTTCACGCCTGACTTACCGGAGGCCTCTTGGAAAAGCTTATGGTACGCCCAGAACAAATAGCGGCAGCTCGCAGGCAATCCTCGACTGTTGCGACAAGAAAACTCCTCCACACTAGGAACAACCTCGTCATAAAATTTTCCCTGGATGGGCAGACCCCCTAGCTTGTGGAGATCCCTAAGTGAAATCGACATCTCCCCTTGAGCCGTGTGAAGCGTGTTGGTCGCTGAACACCAATGCTCAAAGAATGCACGAATGACGGAATGATGGCGATCATAACTAAACAAAGATGCGTATACAGCATGATAAAGGCCTGTGTTGATAAGTACATCTTTGGAGCGGCTCAAGACATCTTCAAGCCATTCCCAATAAAACTCAACGAAGGCGGCTCCTCCAGTAGTCGACAGGGTGCTATTCCAAGCTATAGCTCCGCTACGGATACGATCACCAAGAAGCTTAGACTTAACCAAAGGGTTGGCACGATCATGGTGCGAAGAGTTCAAGATAAGAATCCTCGATCTGCACACCTTCCTCTTTGTAGTTGGTCGAACGGAGTCTACCAGCTCCCAAGATACCTCAGAAGACCACGACTTAATATGCATGGAGTTGTCTTTTATGGGAAGAACAAGTGTCTTAGGGCCAGTCAGTGGCACATAAAGCTTCAATGTCGTTCCACTATCTTGTGGATCGCCTTCCTTCGCAAGAATGGTGATGGTGTTGTTTTTAAAGCACTTAAGAAACACCATGACTGCAACGGAAAAGTCAGCCACAAAGCTTGAATAGGCACGGCAAAAGTGGGCAGCTACAAGACGGTCCTTCAAAACACGTTACAGTAGCAAAAAAAATCCATCAGTGAGGGCACAAACACACTGTGTATAAAAATAGACACATTATATGGTATTATATGTCTGTGCATATATGGGTGTGTGTGTGTGCATATATATATATATATATAAGACACGGCAACCAAGTTCCATATACAAATATATATAATGTGTACACAATGATGGTGATGGGACGATTGAAGGAATGTATATATATTCTAGCATCATAAACAGATTATATATATATATATATATATATATATTAGGTCCAAAAAAAAAAAAAAAAAAACCTAAAAGCTTGCTGTTACTGCACCACGATGTCACCCGTCTGCATCCTCCCTCTGCTCAATCTTCTGCCCATTGCCAAGCAACCTATGGGGGTATTTATAGGAAAAAAAGAAAGGAAAACTAATGAAAAGGGCTTGAAAACTTTGAGTTTTAATGATAAGGACAAAATAAAGGGTAAAGTGAATAGTACCAGGATTGACTTTTTAGTGTAAAAATGTGGTTTTTCGTTAAAGTGAACAGTACCGGGTGCTTTTCGTTAAAGTTCCCAAAAAAAAAGAGAGGGTGATGATTAAAAAAAAAAAAAAAAAAGATGGTGCGGATTGCACCATCTAAAAAGGAAAAAAAATATAATAAAATAATATATAAAATATATATATAAAATAAAATAAAATAAAAAAATAATAAATAACTAAAAAGGGGATGGTGCGGATTGCACCATTGAAAAGAAAAAAATTATAATAATAAAAAAATAATATAAAAAAAGGGGGATGGTGCGGATTGCACCATCTGAAAAGAAAAAAAAATAATAATAAAAAAATAAATATATAAATAAAAAATAAAAAATAAATATATAAATAAATTTTTTTTTTAAAAAGGGGGATGGTGCAGATTGCACCATCTGAAAAAAAAATATAATAAAATAATATAAAATATATATATATATAATAAAATAAAATAAATAAATAAAAAGGGGATGGTGCGGATTGCACCATTGAAAAAAAAATAATAAAAAAAGGGGGGATGGTGCGGATTGCACCATCTGAAAAGAAAAAAAAATAATAAAAATAATAATAATATAAAAAAAAGGGGGATGGTGCGGATTGCACCATCTGAAAAGAAAAAAAATAATAAAAAAAATAATAATATAAAAAAAAGGGGATGGTGCGGATTGCACCATCTGAAAAGAAACAAAAAAATAATAATAAATAAATAAATAAAAATAAAAATAAATATATAAATAAAATAAAAAATATAAAAAAAGATGGTGCGGATTGCACCATCTGAAAAGAAAAAATAAAAAATAAATAAATAAATAAATAAAAATAAATAAATATATATAAATAAAAATAAAAAAATAAAATAAAGATGTTGCGCATTGCACCACATGAAAAAAAAAATAAAAAATAAAAACAAATGCATTGAGAGAAATAAAGTCCATTTCATCGATTTCTCTGGAAAAATTACAGACGGAACATTTACATACCAAAAAAAAAAAAAAAGTGCAAACAAACAAAAGCCTTCATTGATTAGGTGGCGCCTCAGTACTCGGCGGAGCCCCAGATCGGAGAGGCACCAAAGGGTGATTATTCAGAGCATCATCACTCGGCGGAACCCAAGAAGGAGAGGGCATCGAAGGTTGATCATTTGGAGCTTCATTACGCGGTACAGCCTTAGAAGACGAAGGCAAATGCTGTTGGAACAAACCTACAAACCTCTGATGATCAAGTAAAATCTGACCGTCAGATTCCTGCATCTGGCTAATCTTCCTCTTCATGGTTGTAGCATAGTTATGTGCGAGCTTGTGCAACTGTTTATTCTCATGCTTAAGACCTCTAATCTCCTGTTTGAGACTAATCACCTCAGCCGCCAATGATTCAACTTGACGGGTTCGAGCAAATAGGCGTTGGGCCATATTAGACACAGAGCCTGCACATTGCACACTAAGAGCCAGAGAATCCTTAACAGCCAACTCATCAGACCGTTTAGAAAGTAGTCTGTTATCTTTGGGAGTGACAAGGTTCCTGGCCACCACCGCAGCGGTCATATCATTCTTCATCATCGAATCCCCAACGGTAAGAGGACCAGTAGGGGATATGAAAGATGGGCGCCATATGTTATCTGGAGAAGGCGGGACTGCCTCTTCACCAAGATTCAAATCAAAACGACGGTCGGAGGGTCCAGACATTTTCAAAGGTGTTGAAGAAATAAGAAGTCGGACAAAATCAAGATCTTAGAAGTGCACAAAGGGAGTTTCTACAAGCGAAAATTCAAGTGAGCTTTGAAACGAACTGCGTGCCTCTATAAAAAATTAACACTCGACGGGATTTCAGAGATCGAAGAGGCGAGCTCAGAATTCGAAGAGGCCAATTAAAAAATCGAAGAGGCAAGACTCAGAAATCGGAGAAGCATCTTGCTTTTCCAGACGCGTCAGCACCCGTCACGCGCAAATTCAGTTTTGCGGAAATCACGGGCAAGTTGTCGAAGCGCCGATCCCAGATATTGAAGAGGCGCTAGTCTTTTTCAGCCTCGTCAGCACCCGTCACGCGCAAACTCAGCTTTGCGGAAATCACGGGCAATTTGTCGAAGCGCCGATCCCAGATATCGAAGAGGCGCCAGTCTTTTTCAGCCTCGTCAACACCTGTCACATGCACACTCAGCTTGACGAAAATTACGGACAATTTGTCGAAGATTTCTGATAAAGAAGAAAGCACGTGAAGCCATACTGATCAATCACGCATTGGTTGCCGACACGAGTAAAAGAATAGTACCTCTACAGGTATTAAAGAATTTCCTATAACTGTCCACCTTCACCCTCCATAGCAAGGTAGACATACATAACCTTTCTTCATCTCCGAGAACCTTTCTTCATCTCCGAGAATGCCTTCCCAACAAAGCCTCTCGAGTCACTCAGTGTTTCTTATTCCTTAGGGTACCTCTGCAAACAAATGACACCAAAGCAAAAGTATCTCATATCACCAGGGTAGAAAGCAAGAGTATCTCATATCATGCGTTCTCCCTGTCATTTCCTTTGTCCTTGTTCTTACCTACAAAGACAAGGATAAAGAAAACAATATGCCGGAACCTCCACTCAAACTCGGATGCCACATTTGCCTAGAGAACAGATAAGGCAAGTGAAAATGATACCTTGCAGCATGTGGAGACAACGTGCAGAAGAAACAAGCAGAGAAGAATGCAGCCTGCACAGTCAGCTCCGCAGAAGGAGTCTGAGCTGAAGAACTCGAGAAGATGCTACATTCTGCCAGGAGAATAGATAAGACAAGGGAAAATGATACATTGAAGCATGTGGAGACAAGCACAACAAAGCACGTGCCGATTCATCCGCTACTTCTTCAAAATCAAAAGTATCTCATATCATCAGGTTTGCAATCACTCTGGGTGGAGGACTCGTTTTGACCCTCAAATTCTTGGGTCAACTTGCTAGGCGTTGTGGGCTGCATGTGCCGTTTCACCACCCTTGGATCAAATCCTTAAAGATCAAGTCACCAACTGGAAGAAGAACCCATCAATCTTGAAGATCATACCGTTGACCAAACTACTCAGGTGTGAATTAGAAAGATTGAACAAAGCAACAAGCCATCACCTTCACCTCGTGCCTGCTTGCCATGTGTTCGAGTCAACCTTCAAGAATCAAGCCTCAACGGCCTTTGAAGAAGTTTCCGGCCAAATTCAAGATCAAGCCTCGATGGCCCTTGAGGAAATCACAAGTCCGATTCAAGATCAAGCGTCCACCATATTTGAATCAAATCCAATTCAAGAATAAGCTGTGGAAAATCAACAATTGGAGGAATCCAGAAAATCCTCCAACCCAGTTCAAGATCAAAGCTGTGGAAAGTCAACAAGCGCAACAAAATACGTGCCGATTCATCCACTACCAAAGCCAAAGATCATCTACCACATGAAGCTCCTTGTGGTCCAATTTCAACCTTCAAGATCAAGCCTCGACGGCCCTTGAAGAAATCTCCAACCCAATTCAAGATCAAGCCTCAACGGCCCTTGAAGAAATCTCCAGCCCAATTCAAGATCAAGCCTCGACGGCTCTTGGATCGACATCTACATTAAGGGACTTCAAAACGCATCTCCTACACGTGACAAGAACATGTATACGACGCGCCTTGAAATGGGGGCATTTGTAGACATCGAAATTTCGGTAAATAAATGTTGACCGATAAATCAAAGCTTCAACGCTCATGTATTACATAAATTTTACACGTAGCGTGTGTCTAAACAAAAAATCAAAATAAGTTGGAAAAGTCATCAAACAGGACACGTGTCAACACCTGGCAGAAACGACTTATTTCATCTGGAATATTATATTCAAAATTAGGCCTTGGAAATTTCTATAAATAGAAGGCTAATTCATTCATTTGAGGGGAGGAATTCATATTACACCTTGAAGCTCTGAAGCTCTGAAACTCTGAAGCTCTCAAGCAAATCCCGAAGGATCAAGAAAGCCCTTTTCGTTCTTCATCAAATCCTCCTTCAAGATCAAGCCCCGACGGCCCTTGAAGAAAGTGTTCTTCGTTCTTCGTTCTTCGTTCTTCGTTCTTCGTTCATCATTCTTCCAAGATCAAGCCCCGACGGCCCCTTGGATCAACAATCATCCACCTTCAAGATCAAGCCCCGACGGCCCTCGAAGAAAGTGTTCTTCGTTCTTCGTTCTTCGTTCTTCGTTCATCATTCTTCCAAGATCAAGCCCCGACGGCCCCTTGGATCAACAATCATCCACCTTCAAGATCAAGCCCCGACGGCCCTTGAAGAAAGTGTTCTTCGTTCTTCGTTCATCGTTCTTCTAAGATCAAGCCCCGACGGCCCATTGGATCAACAACATCAACAAATCCACACGTCCAACCGTTCTTCAAGATCAAGCCCAAAAGCCCTTGGAGATCCGTTCATCACTGTTCTTCAAAGATCAAGCCCAAAAGCCCCTTTGAAGATCCGCTCAAATCCACCTTCAAGATCAAGTCCACGGCCCTTGAAGAACGTTCATCCTTAGATCAAGCCCAACGGCCCTTTGGATCAATCGCACATCCACAAATACACACCTTACGGAGATTGAATCAGAGGATCAAATTTAAGAGAGATTGTAACCCAAAATCATCAAATACAAATATTTGTTTGTGCACGTTGTTCTTGTTTCTTTCGTTTCAGGAACTTTCCGGGTTCACAGTATATTTTAATACTCTTGCGTACACCATGATGAAGAACTGTAGGACTGTACGTAGTCCGTGTTTTTAAAATGAAAGCTTAATTTTATTGAGGATCCAACAACCAACAAATTAACAAAAGAATGAATATATCGATTACAGAGAGATCTGTGATATCCCAGCAGGGATTTATTCGAACACAAACAAATATTAAAAGATGGAGTATATGGTGGCCATTTGCCCCAGTACCCTTGAACTATCCATAATTTATTACAATTTACATTTCCAGACAGTATAATTTAAAGAATAATGACTTGTCATCGTCTTAGGGTAACAATTAATCAGTAATTATTTTCAGCATGCCCGTTGGTTGACCCTGCTTGGCGCCTCCTCTTCTCTTCCGACAGTAGTTTAGCAAACCTGAAAATTATAGTATTTAAGTTACGATTTTTCACTAATCACCAATTACATATATAAATCTTTTGGTTTAATGATAAATATTTTACCTTGTAAGAGCCTCTGCATTTGTCTCATGCTTAGTAGCCTCAAACCTGCCACTGTCCAAATTAACCCGAGAAACTGGTTTTTTCAATAGCCCTTCACCAACTTTCACAAGATTGGTCAAATTCTTCTTTGTGGCTCTATCCACAGAAGTTATTGTCCCACGAAGGGTATCATCCTACGTTTGGTATCAGAAATGATGTCAGATTTTTGTGTCTAAACAACATTATTCTAAAAAAGTAATAGTGATGAATCTATGGATAAATGCATTTCGGATGACGAGTTCAGTACCTGAATTCTAAGATAATTTTCTTCAGAATGAAGGGCTTGGAAAGCTGCAGAAAGGTGAAGATCAACCATATCGGCGCCTGCTTGACTGAATATATTAATGATTGGGGTGGAGCCACCGCTGGTTAACCAATTCAACAGGCCCCATTTCGCTGCAGAGCGTGCTTGGTATTTCATTTCAGCTTTTGATGAACCAGTTCCTAATGATATCACTAGAAATCTCCCATAGTCCATAGGTTTCACAGGAAAGACGTCTGGATTCGCCTTCCTTATTTCATTTGTAACTTCACAAAGAGCAAGTGAAGTCTGCAAGGACAAAATGTTTTAAGTGTTTAAGTTATTTTTTTTTATAATCCCGAAGTTTACTTTTAAAATCAACGGTATAAATTGACAATCTGGTAATATAACTCCTCCTATCACATATACCGGATTATTTGCAGCCATTCCGCCATCTATAAGGTTGAATTCCCTAGTTCTGCCTGCAGCGTTCTTGGTTTCAAAATAATGAGCTGGAAGATAAGTTGGTGCTGCTGAGGTTCCAATGCATATGTCAGAGAGTAAGGCATCGTATGATGGCTTCTTTTTCACCTGCCAACAAAAATAAGCACATCATATTATATTACAACATATATGAGTAATTTGCTTAAATAATTTTTAGTCGTGAACAACTTTTACAATATTTTGACGTATAGAATATTCTGGAATATACTAAAAATTTGAGTTAGTTAATATACCAAAGACGGTGAATTACCTTAAAGTTGGAGAAGATAGCTGGCTGGAGATTCTTGATGTCAAATGTGGGAATTACAACATTAGTCAACGTGTCGTGCAGTTTTTTGTTGCCCAGCCTTTCCCTAATCAAGCGATGCAAATACTTGCCATTGTATTTTGGTCCTGCTAGAGCTTTGATAATCTTTGTTGTATTAGGAAAAATTGGCCAACTGTCGTTTAAACCATTAGAGCAAAAATTATTATGAATATCCAAAATATAAAAAATTAATTAAGTGGACATAATTAACATGTAATTAATTAAGCATGCATTACGTGTTTTGGGGGAAGATTTTAGGGCATTGATTAATGTAGAAGTCTATAACATCTTTGGCAGCGAACAGTGGGCGGTTATTCTCGTTTGGGGCTGCGAGCATAGCAGTCACAAGCCCACCTGTGCTTGTTCCTGCAATCACATCAAAATAGTCCGCGATTCTTGCATCTTCACCATCCAGCTTCTGCAGTACCACCAATGACATTAATCTTATTAGTACTTAATTGGGAAAATAAATCACTTAAAAGTACTATTATAACACAGACTGAAAATATGACTTTAGCCCCTAAAACTTAATTTTCTCTACATAAAACCCGACATAAGTTTTTTTCTTGAATAAAACCCATTGACTAGCTTCCACATCAGCAAATTCATTAATTATGTTTGACTTTACATAGTAAAAAAAAATTGGATGCCTAAAATACCCCTATTTGAATTTTTCTTTAAACCCTATTTAAATGTTTGATGTACATAATTAATGCCATACGGATGGATGGTAAGGGAGAATTAATGATTTTACAAAAAAAAAAATTAATGTTATAAATTCATTGCCTAATATATAATAACATAAAACATGTCTAATATATGTTATTATACATGCTTAATTAAGTCAATAAAATTATATTTTACATATTAATGTAGGTAAATTATTTCACACACACACACACACACACATATATATATATATATATATATGCCTGATATGTGTAAAATTCATGCAAAATAATTTAACTACAAAAAAAACATTTGATTCAAATAGTGCACCTACTATTAAATTTTTAAAATGTTAGATTGCTTAAAAAAAAAAATAATATACCCAGTATATGTAAAATACATGAAAAATAATTTACCTACATAATAACAAACCCATATATGCAAAATACATGCAAACTAATTTACCTTATAAATTCATTGTTTAAGTTTTAAAAGAAACAATGTTTCTACTAGTTTTTTTTTCTTCCAAAAATAAAGTACCTATTATTTAATTTTTACGAAAACTGTGTACCTATTGTGTAATTTAAAAAAAAATATTACACACTGTTTATTTTTTTTTATGAAAATAATGTAACTATTGTTTAGTTTTTACAAAAAACAATGTATCTACTAGTTTATTTTTACCTTTTTTTTTTAATTTTCACAAGTTAATGTATCTACTTTTTCAATAGAATGTATATTGAACTAATTAGATTTGGATTAGGCAATTTCACATAAAAGAAGAAAAGAACTTCTTCTCTCTTTTTCTTTTTCTTTTTTAAATTAAAAGCAAAAAAAAACTTAAACTAATTGAATGTTGTTGACAAACAAAAGACAATAAATTAAAAGTATACAAAAAAAACCGTAATAGCCATATTAATGTTGGTGGCATGGTGTTGTAAATAAATTTAAATGTATGGACATCTTTTATCTTACATGGCATTAAATTCAAAATTTGGGTTTTATTTAGATGTTTTAATATAGGTGGGTTTATATCTAGAGTTCAACAATTGTAAGGGGCTAAATCTAAAGCACCCTAACACAGATGGTAAATAACTTATATATATTGAGAGAAAGTCTTATATACCTGAAGTTCAGATTCGAGGAAAGCAAGAATGGTTGCCGGAATGAGGCCTCTTATTCCGCCCCCATCGATACTGAGAATTGTGACTATCTTTCCAAAGACTGTGGGGGGCTCTACTCTACCGCTTCTTTCCATCAGATCAGCTAGAGAGAGAGAGAGAGAGAGAGAGAGAGAGATTTCTGAGTTATGCTTTGAGAGTAGTAGTCTTGGTATTTATAACGCCAGCTTTCGTGTATGCGTGTTTCTGCATGGTAACTCATCTTCCGGGAAATATGCATGCAACCTCCCCTTAGATAAATTTCCAACGTGTGGATAATAGCCCATGCTGAATTGCTGAGCCGGTCCTTCAGAAATTAGGCGAATTAATTAATTATAGCCGTATTTAATTGACTATTTTAACTGTAGAAGTCGGACTGATGATTAATTCTAGTCTTAATAGTATCCAAACGTAACACAACAATCCGGCAAGCTTCCATATACTATTTAGAGAGATGACTGACTCCACAAGAACTGTAGAGGAATTTCCACACAAAACTTCGTAGCTAATTCACGAGACTTTTTGCTTATGATCCAAATTATTCTTATTACAAAATATTTTATAAACATAATCTCTATAAGAAAATCAATAAAATTACAATGGATAGTCAATCAATTATAGCAAATAAATAAATGGTTTGTAATATTTTTACTGTATTAATATATTTCTGTATGCAATAAACAGACGGTTCGTAATACTTTATTGTTTTTGTAAAATTCGATGACTAGAATCTCCTCCAAAATTTTATGCAACCAATATCCAGCTTGATGAAGCTCTTGCGTATGTAATATATTCCTACATGCAATATTGACACATACACCACTTGAGATTTTTTGAGTTTTCATAAAACCCTCTCAAATTTTGAAAGTAACAGAAATACCCCTTGATGTTTCAAAATCATTTCACAAACCCTTTCCGTTAGGGTTTCGTAGTTTTATGCTGACATCAGCATAAAATAATTTTAAAATTAACCTTGTATAGCTATTCTAGTTAAGAACAAGATATCCCACACCTATAACAAATGGGGTGTGATATTCACACATCCCATTTTACTTTTCACACATCCTTCTAATTTTTTGCCGTTGGATCAGATAAATTGAAGAAAATCAATGGATAGAAATTAACAAGAGGTGTGTAAGAAGTAAAATGGGGTGTGTGGATAGCACACCCCTAACAAAAAACCCCAATTCATCCATCTCTTAAGTTGAAGACTACATCTCCTCTGCTCGGCACTTCTTCGAATGGTTCATCCATACAGTGTATGGTTTGGTGATGAATTTGTGTTTCCCAGCTCAGCTTTCCTTTTGGAGATTTAGGTTTGCTTTGCTTTATGAGGTTAAGCTTCATTTGTTAGTTTTTGCTTCTAAATGTGGAGTTTTGGGTTCGAAATTGATGGTTTTTTTTTTTTATTTTTTTTTTTTATTTAAGATATTTGTTTGCTTTGCGTTATGATTTTTACTTAATTTTGTGTTTCTTGTGAAGTTAAGCTTTTTCTTTTTTTTTAGATTAAATTTTTTTTATAACAAGAGTGAAGCGTGAGGGTTAAAAAGTCAGAACATTGGCATTTTTCAGGTTTATAGGTTGGTTTTCAATTTCTGGATTTAAAGCGGACCGACTTTTATATTTTGAGGTTTACTTTATGAATAAAATAAAAATGAACGTTGCCTTCTCAAGTATTTCTTCATAACTATCTTGATGTGTTTGCATGTAATATTATAGTGGGTAGGTGTTTTTTTTTTTTTTTTTGTGAAATAGTGAGTAGGTGTTGGGTTTTCACTTATGTGTTCCCGGTTCGAAACTTTTTATCTCCTAAGTTATTGTAATAGTTTCGAACTCTCTCCCTTCCTTTTAACAATAAGAAAATTTTAAAAATAAATAAATAACCTGATGCGTCTGCTATGAGGTGTAAATATAGTTCCTTGAGAAACTTTGCTTATTTTTCCAATAATTAACTGATCATGGATGTATATGTGGCTGCAACAAGATTTTGTCTCGACCGCTGCCAAGGTCTTTTAATTATCATTAGGTTTATGGTGTGCGCGTCAAACAATCTTGTTCTTTTTTCAACTAATTATGCTGATCATAGATTTTTAGTTGATTGAGTTTTATTTTGACTGATGCAAAGGTCTTTTCATTTGCGTGCTTAATCATGCCTTTCGGATTCTGATGCATATTTTGATCTTTATCTCTAACTGTTGGGTGACATAACATTGCAGAATTCTTCAAGTTTTTGGCGATTATGTGCAGTGATTTCAACGAAAAAAATATTATTAGTGTTTTTATATGATAAGCATCGTTTAATCAAAACTTATAGTCAAACACTATTTTAAGCCCGTAAGAGGGTTTATACGTAATTAAACTGGCATATATAGCCTCATGCATAAATGGGAACAATTATAGAGAAATGTTAAGGAGACTCTTGACTTTTCGTGGATTTTTTTGCTACCTTACAATATCACTGTGTTAATATTTTAAAATATTGTGAGAAACATAAGATAACAAAAAATTCATATGGAGCGTCTCACATTTAACAGAGTTTTATGAGCTTTTCTCATAATTATATATTGGATTTATTCAATGTCATGCAGCCGTATTTTATTAATTCAGTTCAAAAAACAGAAAAAGCGATTGAATTTATTCGATGTCAACCAATTGGTCTTTATATATGGCAGTAGCCAATTCAACAATATGAGGTTGACAGATAGGATAATATGTAACTTTATCCAATCGTACTTCAAATTCTTCTTTTTAAAAAGTGAGATGAATAGTCATCTCTTAGTTTGCAAAATAATTAGACTCTTAACACGTGCCTTGAAAAAACAAACCAAAACAGCCATATGTTGGATTAAATCAAACTGTTGAAATAATCCAAACCCTAAGGAATAATCAACCCTTCAATTCGGGGTTTGGAATAAAAGGAACAAACGAATTAATCTGTCGCAATTGAAGGATACTTTCTTCCTTATTCTAAACTTAGTTTTGGTTTAAATCGATTAGGGTGGACATGAAGGTGCTTCTTAGGATGGGGACAAATTCTTTCTTCTACACAAGAAGAACTTCGAGTTGTGTCATCTGTCTAATAAGAGTGCGTTTGTTACATCGGATAATTTATGACTAGATTAACTTCAAAAACTAAGCTGGACTGATTTAGACTATAATAAATTAGATTGACATAGTAAAACGTTTGATATAGTATCGAACTAAAAAACAGAGTAATAAAAATCAGTGAAAAACGGACCCAATTTGAACAATCACAAGAAATTAATTCCATACAACATCATAAATTATCTAACCCACAATGAAATCCTAAATTGCAAAATACCAGAAGGGGAAATCACTAAGTAGAATATATCAATGAAAATCAAAATCGGGTTTTACTGGGATGCAAATTAGCCGTACCTAGTGCTTGGTTAGGCGCCCCATGATTAGGAATGGACAATGATTATGACGCGTAGGTAATCGCAGTTATTTACTCATAACTGTTTATACTCATACCCGCATAATCGTTTACCCGTTGGGTAATTGCCTAAACGGTTATATCCATACCCGTAACCATATATAAATGGTAAACCATACCCATAACCGCGTATCTATTTAACCCTAACCGTATACCCGTTTACCCATTTTTTTAACCCATTTACCCCTTTTTCTCCTATTTACATGTTTTTTTTAACCGTAACCGTATACAACTCCAATAATTGAAATAATAATTTACGAATGATATTTTTAACTGTTATCAATGAAGGTAATATGATATATTTGCTAAGAATTGATCTATTACTAACAAAATACCTCTCGTTACTTGAGCAAGCATATTGGAAAGAAAATTCATGTATTTCAGACATATTTTTCTTCTATACCCAAGCAAGTCTTCAATTATAACATTCATACGATTACAAAGTAAAGCTTCTAAAAGTCCAGGTAGTCATTATCTTAGGTTGAGTATATTATAATCAATATGCACTAAGACTGGATGTTATAAGCACTAGCACTGGAATCAATAAGCATTAGCACTAGATGTTATAATTGAAATGGATGTTATAATCAACATGCAATTTATATGGAACGTGAATGTTGTGATTTAGCTTAGCTTAGGTTTTTTGTTTTTTAATTTTATGTATATATTAAAATAAACGGTAAATAGATACCCGTTTATAACTGTAGTTAATACCCATAACAGCCCATATAAATTTCACAGGTAAACGGTTACCCATAATTGTAACCGTGAAATTCGGACGGGTAACTACGGTTACCCATAACCGATGGATATTTGCTCATCCCTCCTCCTAATGTCCCTAGTCTTCTTGGGGAGTCGCCTCTTGATGGCCCTAGTCTTCTTGGTGAGTCGCCTTATGCCTTTGGCACATCACTGTCAACACAACATCTTAATGAAAAGCCTCACCAGACTGACCCAAATAGATTCATTAGATCGACCCAAAGAGATTTCATAAGAAATTAGACCGACCCAGAAAGATTTTAGAAGAAATTAAACCGACCCAAAGAGGTTTCAGAAGAAATTAAACGAGGAAGATGAGAATTAACAGATTGTACCAGTTGATGGAATTGGGTTGCAGCGGTGGGTTGGGGAAGCAAAGCAGCGCAGGTTGCCAAAGCAGACAAAGCAAACGAAGCAATTGGTATGAGGACAATGGAAGCAAAGCAGGTGTTAGGAGACGGGTTTTGTTTGGGGGGGGGGGGGGGGAGGGGGTGTCTCGCTAAGAATATCTAGCGAAGGATTTTGTTGGCATGCGTTGCACTTAGCCTCATTAAAGTTAGTCTCCTTTCGCACCAAACACGGACTAATAAGTCAGTTTACTCTAGTGAAACTTAAGGACGCCAAAGAAACACACCCTAAGTGTTAGCCACGTATTATCTAATAGATAATTATCTGTCTTGAGGTGGACCTAAGTATTTGTCACATTTTGAATGGACTGATGCACACTACTAAACACACTAATACTCTTCTCAACTTACGTAAGGATAATACGTGATTGATAGACTAAGTATTCTTTTCGAAATTGCCACTTTACTCCAAAAGTTTGCCTTTTTAGAGTGAATAGAAAAGCATGAAAGGATAATACGAGATTCATTTTTGGGCTGCTAGAGCAATTGCCTTTTTAGAGTGAATAGTAAAAGCGATTGCTTGTCATCACCATTACCCTTCCTCAACAGGTAGGATAGCTCTAATGTGGGAGGCAAAAATGTAAAAGCATGAATAGATTTCAAATTTTTACACCAAAATTGCCTTCTCAATTTTGAATGATGAAAGGTAATTTATTTTTCTACTGATGTGTTTTCATAATTAATTATTTTAAGAAAACTGTTATTAGCACTCAAAAAAATCTCATTTAAAGTCCTCACAAATGTATTTTTCTTTCTAATTATACAAAGTTTAGAGTGCAAAATGAGATTTTTGGAATACCAATAACAATTCCCAATTTTAATTCCGAATATGTTAACACTTTATTTGAGTTCAGGTTTATTTTTTTCATTCGATTCTTGATGGTAAACACTTGGGACATGCCTATTTATTTGGGCATGTTTACTTACCAAGTTATCAGAATAAGGATATGGAGAATTTGGTATGAAATAAACAATCACATGTTAATCTCATTTCTCATTGATTTTTTCATCTTTCAAGTATGAGAATACCTAGATGCATTTATGTTTTCCATTCTTTTTTTGGGGGGGGGGGGGGGGGGGGGAGAACTGGATAATAGCATAACCAGGGCCGAAGCCAGAGAAGTACAGAAAGCCACCCCGGGCCAATAAGAAACAACAACGAGAAATAGGTAAAGCTACGACATGAAGACATTCTCCTGTCACCTATAGCTCGTTATACAAAAAAACTATGAAGGAGGGCAAGGGAGACCATCCTTGTTAAGCACACGGACAAACAAAGATGGGGGTCGATGGACCTAGACAGAGTTGCACATCTTCACTCCAGCATGCGACGCCACAAAATCCGCTGCTCCATTGGCTGATCATGGAACCCAAGACCAGTCACATGATTTGAAACCTGCAACAACCCTACGAATTTCCACCAAGATTGGGAACACCTCCCAATTACTCAGTTCAATATTTCTCATTAGCCAAGTGATAATCTCATTCAAATCCAACTCCACCATAACCCGCTCAAAACCCCGCTGCCCATCCACCATACAACCTTCCAAAATCCCCTTCGCCTCAGCCATCATCGCAGAGGGTGCCCAAATTTCTCTTCTCCTTACCACTAAGCAACAAGAAGTAGAATCACGAATTACTGCACCGACATGGCAACCCCCGTTCACCCCCTTCCAGCTAGCATCCACATTTACCTTGACTGCCCCATCCACCGGCAAAGACCAACACTTCTGTAGGATATTAAACAAAATCCGACAGAAAATGGATGCAGTGGTGGATATACTAAGCGACATAATTGCCAGTGTCAAGAAATTAATTTTCCAACAGCAAATACTCTATAATCGATAGAACTTGTGTCGGATATATGCGACAATAAATATTAAACTACTGTTCGATATTATCAATTAATGCCATTCCTGACCACCAAGAAATTAAAAATATCGTTGGATTCACATCAACTTCTTGTCGGTCCTAACCGATAGAAAAATTAAAAAAAAATAAAATCTACTATTGTCCGTCGGTCACAACCAACAGAAAAATATTAATAATTAAAAAAATAAACAACATTCTGTTTTTTTTTTTTTAATTTTACAAAATGAATAAAAAATATTTTAAAGAGTGAATAAAATAAACAAAGCTTGTAACAAACATAATATGCATTCAAATATAAATTAACATACAATAATGTCTTTTGAATCAGCCATAACACATAAAGTAGACGTTAAATATAAATTAACCTACAATACGGTCATCTGAATCCACCATAATACATAACTAGACAAAAAACATTTGGCCGAAGTAGATAAAGTGTCAGACATAGCCGTAAGGAAAACCAACAAACTATTATATAGAACCCGAGCCTTCTGACGAACCTCCCTATGCTCCAGAGCCTTCTGCCGATCCTCCTTGTGATCCAAAGCCTTATGCAAATCCTCCATGTGCTCCCAAATACCTCATCACATCCCCATCAAAACTACCCGACAGCAATCCGAAAAACAAACCTGGGGATAATCCATTATTGAAAACACCTGCAGAAATATGTGAGTCACCGGGAGAAGCCATCTGAGGTAGATATACTGGCATTGGATACTGCGGCTGAAATGCATATACTGCATGGGATATGCAGGTGCATGTGGCTGACTAGGGGCCGAATGTTGTAATGCCTGAAGGCTGAGTGGTGGCCTATGCAGATGTTGTGGAATAAGCAACATCAATATTTGCTATTGCTGCTTCATCAT
Organism: Malus domestica; assembly: GCF_042453785.1. NCBI lineage: Eukaryota > Viridiplantae > Streptophyta > Magnoliopsida > Rosales > Rosaceae > Malus > Malus domestica. The sequence continues at coordinate 8,474,169 of NC_091668.1, forward strand.
CTGCTGGTTCATCACTTGTTGGTGCTGGTTTACCTGCTGCTGCAAGGTCTTTGATTCTCAAGCTCAACCGTTACTGCCGCCAACTTTCTGGAGGCTTCTTCCTCCCTCCTCCTCAATTCGTTGTTCTCGGCTACCACCTTGGCCAATGTACCCCTGGATGATTTCCTGGAAGACCTAGCACCTGAAGAGCTTGCATATGACACCATCGTTGCTATCACCCCATGACCATAACCTCAAACCCTATTTCTAGTCTCAGAACCCATCTGCTCAACATAAATCTATATTTTAACCTCAGAGGTGTCCTCTTCTCCAGACTCCACAATTGACTTAATTTGACTCCCCATATATGTCTTGCAATATAATATTTAAACAAAATAATAAAAGATTATTAAGAGTTGAAATATAGAAAAATAAATAAGATTCATAAAATAGATTCATCAATCCAAACAGAACAATAAACAAGGTTCATAAAAACACATATTATATGTTTAAACAAATGCAATATTATTGTTTAAATAATGTGTTAGAACACAAATTCATCAATCCAACTAGAAAGATAAATAAGAATTAAATACAAATAGTCATAATCTGAATAGAGTTATAAATCATTTACCCTCTCTGCTGTGACGATTCATCAATCCAAGAGTCATCTTTACAGGTATGGGTAGCTCGAAAAAAAGAGATGGGATCCGGCTCCTTCCCATGCTTGTTCTTCTTTAAATATGTTAAAAGAAAATAACAAATACATATTAACCCCAAATTATAAATACAAAAATAAAAAACACTACATATATTACAAATTAGCAACACATACAAGTTCCTCGCAAACCCGAGCAAACGTTTTTGAACCAGTTGTATGGTTCATCGTTTTTAACTCCTGATTATACTTTTTTTTTGTACCACCTCCTGAAAAGTAAAGAAAAACCTTATAAGACAAACATATTTCAATACCAAATATCAAATCATTAATTTTTTACCTTTTTTAGGATTATCCCAATACGCTAACATCTTGGCCCACTCACCACCATCCACACCAGAGGGAGGTTCTAAGCGCTCATGCTCTTGTCTTTTGGTGTAATACTTCGCTTTTAAACAATTACGGTATTCCTTGTATGCATGATCTGCAACATGGAGATTCGTGTTATGAATCAATGGCATTTTGTCGCAGTCTTCATCAAGAAAAATGATATTCCCCTATATTCATAAAAACAAACATGTTAGTACAGATCCGAAATATAGTCTTGAAATATAGAAGTACAAAACCAAAATATATACTTTAATTCTTTCCCTCAAAACTTCCTTATCATTTTCAGGAACCAAGCGCCAATCCCTCTTCAATGGAATATGTCTTGGATCCTCAACCTCCGAGGCTATCAATTTCGAAAATTCAGTGGCATTTTCACTAACACATTTCCCTATCAAATCAAATAGACAAAGTTGTCTCTCTTCCTACTTCGGAATAGCAGCTCCGCGGGTCCTACTTTTTTTCCTCCATAGAAAAAGGAAGAGGAGTAAAAATGGGTAGAAGTGAAATTGGGTAAGAGTAAAAATGGTTGGAAGTGAGAATGGAAAGGAAGAGAACAACAAAAGTGAAAATGGGAAAGAAAAGAGAAAAGGCTGAAGTAAAAATGGGAAGTAGTTGAGGGTAATAAATGTTGTCGGTTATATCCGCCAAGAAATCAAAATTCGACAGAGCTTTTATGTTTCTGTCAGTACAACACATTTATGTATGTCAAAATGGTACATTTATAAATGTCAGAATAGTGTTGGTTATGACCGACAATAAAGTAAATGGTGTCGGTTATATCCGACAACCTGACTGAAAAACGCCTGCCTACTTAATATGCATGTTAGGTTTGTGTCGGTTATAACAAAAAAAAATATCCAAAAACTGCCACAAAATTTTTCTCCGTCGGTTTTTGTGCACCTTTAATTTTTTTGAATCAAAGTCGCAGGAAATATCCCACCCAAAATTTTGTTCTGTTCGTGTCAGTTATATCCGACAGGGCCATGAGTGAAAAAAAAAATTAAACCATGTGTTTTTAAATAACATTTTAAATTTTACCACACTAACTAAAATATTTTAAATAAAAGTCACCACACAAATTGAAATATAGTCTAATTAATCCTTAAAAAGCATAAAGTAAATAATAAAACTATTCCATTTCATCTTTTGTTAGGTCATCGTCGGCATTGACAAAATCAGGGAATTGGGTAGGCAATGGTAATACTTCGCGAAAAGGAGTCTCTTCCACGCCAACCCCTGTATGCAAATTTTCATTGTTAAGTACACGATCATCCAAATCAGGTATGATATAATCATCAATTGCATCATTATCCTCCAATACGTCAAACAAATCTCTCGGTTGTGTTCGAACAACAACATGTCAATCTTTTTTAATTGTGTCCTCCACATAAAATGCTTGTGAAGCTAATATGAAATGATCCTCTTTAAATCCCAATCGATTAAAGTTTACTAAAGTAAATCCATATTGATTGATCTTCATACCTCTTGGACTTTCACAATTAACTCATTTGCACTTAAACAACATCACAGCTAGACCCTTATCTCCTGCTTCGATAGGGCCACAATATCTAACCTTAAACATGTCTATGATTCTGCCATAACAATTCACTTGCCTAATTGCACCAGGGACATTTGCAGGTACAAAGACACCACCATTTTGATTCTTATGCTTATCGTCCACATATTTTGTACGAAATTTGAACCTATGAATAATGTGACTTTTATATTTCACTATAACCCTACTAGGATAATTGGCTAGCCAATGCAAGTCTTTAGATATCAAGATTTCATTAGCATGACATCTTGAATTAATTTGTAATAAGTAAAAGGATAAAAGTTGACAAGACAAATATAAACACGTCATAATTAAAATGTAAAAAAAAAAGTAATAATGTGACTGTTATATTAACTCATATGTTGCTTAAACCATTATGGAACTTCCTTCTTGCTTAGCCCCTTGATTTGTTGCACAGTCAACTTTGCTCGACAATGTTGATTTTTCAAGAATTCCTCATGTTGCCTAGCCAATCAGGTCCAACTATGCTTAACTAATTTTTCAAAGTAAAGAAAATTGATAAAACATTAAGACATATAACTACTTCTAAATGGGTTAACCTCATCACAATTACTTAGAATGTATCTGTGGCACTGATTAAGAACATTTAACCCGAGCTCCACATTTTCTCCTGAACCCATATAACATCCTTTAGAGTCAAAATTTGATAACCCATCAGATACTCCACGTCTAATACCATCTTCATTTTGACCTCTACAAGTGCGACGAGACTCGACATCTCTAAGATACATGGAGCAAAAGGACAAGCACTCATCCACCAACTATGCTTCAGCAATAGATCATTCAGGATGACCCTTATTACGAACATAGCGCTTCAATGTTTGCAAATACCTATAATTAAAATACAAAACACAAATTATTATAATTACTAATAAAAATTATCATTATAAATTAACAAATTTTATAAAGATTTGTTAATTACCGTTCAATTGGATACATCCATCTATATTGAACAGACCCTGCAATAGCTGCTTTATCTGCCAAGTGAATTGGGAGGTGCATTATTACATCAAAAAATGCAGACGAGAATATCTTCTCCAATTGACATAATGTCAAGGCAATTCTTGAATTCAATTGCTTGAAACCTTCCTCGAACTCCTTGCTACACAATTGTCTGAAAATTGCACTAAACTCTAATAATATCATAGTAACAAATTTAGGCAAAACCGCACGTATTGCAAACAAGAGTAATTGCTGCATTAAAACATGGCAATCGTGGCTTTTCAATCCATGTATTTTTCGTTCATTCACATGCACACATCGTGAAAAATTTGATGAATATCCATCAGGAACCCAAATAGTAAACAACACTTCACAAAATGCAGTTTTTTCTTTTCTTTTCAATGTGAACAATGCTGGAGGTCAAAATGTTCTATTTCCTTCCCTATGTGGATGTTGTCCATGTCTTATGTTCAAGATCTCAAGATCTGCACGTGCAACCAATCCATCCTTAGACTTTTTATCTATATCTAACAATGTTCCCACTACATTGTCACATATTTTTTTTTTTTCAATATGCATAACATCAAGATTGTGTCTAATCAATAGATGCCTCCAATAAGGTAGTTCATAAAAAATAGATTTCTTATTCCACTGACTTTTACTACTTGTACTGCTCTTAGTTTGTTTTCTGCGTTGCCCAACCGAAGCATCTTTATTTGGTTTTCCAAAAGTAAATCTTAAAGTACAAAGTTCCTCAAGACATTGTAAACTAATCCACTGCCTTGGTGCACTACAATGCTCTCACCGACCATTAAAAAATGTGGTTTGCCTTCGAAACCTATGATCAACAGGAAGAAAGCGTCGATGCCCTAAATAGCTAACTTACGACTTGCCGGCAAGTAAATAGATTCTTTATCATGCATGCAATGTGGACATGCTTTATATCCATGTGTACTTCATCCTGATAACATTCCATAAGTCAGAAAATCACTTATAGTCCATAAAACAGTAGTCTTCATCGTAAAATTTTGGTTAGAATACGCATCATAAATAGGCGTGCCCACCTCCCACAGCTCATTCAACTCATCAATTAATGGACGCATGTACACATCAATCTTTTCACCAAGACTGCGCGTTCCTAGTATTAATAGAGAGAACAACAAATTCGGTTGCTTCATACACATCTAGGACGGTAAATTGTAAACTAAAAGCACCACAGGCTATGTGCTATAGTCTTGCCTTATTTTTCCAAAAGGATTAAATCCATCACTGCCAATCCTAATCAGGCATTTCAAATTTCTGATCAAAACTCCAAATATAAATTATCTAAATGCTTCCATGTTGGAGAATCTGAAGGATGTCTCATAAACTCATCATTAGGACATTCAATTGCATGCCACCTCATATGTTTAGCCTTATGCTTCAACATATACAACCCCTGCAATCATGGTTTTAAAGGAAACTACCACATAACCTTAGCTGCGATTTTTTTTCTAGAGCCATCCTCTTCATTGACATTTTTATATCTTGATTCATCACGAACTGAGCATGCGGTCAACTCTGCAGTGTCTTTCCAATAGATCATGCAATTATTGGGACACGCATCAATCTTCACATACGTCAAACCCAAGTCATTTATAAAAAATTTTGCCTTATAACAAGATTCAGGCAAACAATCTCCATCAGGCAACATTTTTTTAATTAACTTGAGTAACGTGGTGAAGATCCCGTCCAACATTCTTGCTAAACACTTGATCTGATACAATCTTACAACCGCCTCCAATTTTTTAAATTCTTTACAACCTGGCCACAAATCTTGATCTGCCTCTTCAAGCAACTTAAAAAAGTCTCGACCTCTTTCGGACGCCCTTCACCAGAAAAGGGTTTAGTAGACGACCCAAAACCTTCTTTCGTTAATGGTTGGACAAATACATCATTAAGTCATGAATACCAGTCAACCGATCTCTTATTTCAGTAGATGGCCCAACACCTTCTTCTCCAATCCCCATATTTTGCTCTCCAATGAAAGGTTCCCCATGATGTCGCCACGAAGCATTTTTGTAATCTTTATCCATATCATACAACACAAGATGTTCAACAATAGTTTTTCTAACAAAAGTATATCAATTACAACATTTTTTGCAAGGACATCTAAACTTATCGAGACTAGCGCGATTCGTAACTGCTTGATCCAAAAACAAATTAATTCTATCTATATACGCTTCCAAATTTCGCAATACTGTCAACCAACTCTTTTTCATGTTTTACCACTGTATGAGAGCAAATATTACGTTGAAACTAAGATGCTTACAATCTTTCAATCCTTGTCATGTAGGCATAACTATCAGAAATTTCAATCCCTATCTTTCAACCTCGAACTATCATAATTGCAATTTAATTTCCAACACCTATCACAGTAAAACAAATTAAAAAATAAATAAAAGGTTAACAAAAATATGTTTATCTACACTCTTGATTATTTATTAAATTTAAGTTTTGTATAACCTCATAGCAATTAGAGTGAAATATTTAATTAATTAACATAATATATACCTATATTACTAAATATTACCAATTTACGGTATATTAAATATTGTCAATTTAACATCAATATTTACAAATAATATTTATCTCAATTTTTTCATAACAATTTAAGTAAACAAAATAAACTAATGGAACACAAATATTCCTAATTTATCTTACTAATTAAATTTAAATCTCTAAATAAATAATCTTGTGTGTTAAACAAACAATTTAAACATTAAGAAGTTCAGTAATAAAACCTGAACTATTGAAGAATTCTGTCGTCGATCTACTCTTTACGTAGTCAGCCAACTAAGAAAAACTCCTGCAAAATCAAATCAGAAAATAAAAATAAGCCACGAAATGCTTGATGAAGAAAGAAATAGAAGATGAAAAGTATGGAAGCAAAAGAAATAAAAAACTTACTGAGAGACGAAGAGAAGAAAAAGATGAAGTGCTTGATGAAGAAAGAAATAGAAGATAAAAAGTATGGAAGCAAAAGAAATGAAAAACTTACTGTGAGATGAAGAGAACAAAAAGATTGAAGATGAAGAGAAGAAAAGGTTTGAAGATTGAAGATGAAGATTGAAGATGAAGATTGAAGATTGAAGATTGGGGATTGATGATTGAAGATGAAGATTGAGGATTGAAGATGAAGAAGAGAAAGAAATTTGAATGAACAACAAACTGAAAAACTTTTGGCGTAAAAATAATAAAATAGTAGTATTTTGTCGGTTATAACTGCCATAATACTAAAATAATAAAATAGTCAATTTCTATCGGTTATAACCGTCACCATTAACTTCAAAACCGCAAGAATATATAAAAAAATATTAAAAAAAAAGAATTCACAAATACTGGCGGTTATAATAATTTTATGTCGGTTTGATCCGACAGTAAATATCCGCTAGGAATTCCTGTTGGTTATATCTGACATAAATTCACTTTTATCCGACACTAACCAAATGATGTGTCAGATATGTTTTATCCGACATAATGGCTTATTAACCGCCACCATCATCCGACACTTAAAGCTAATATTGTAGTAGTGCAACAAGAAGAGATCGCATGTCCGTCTTGGTTCTAGCAAACATAAGAATGTGAATGATATCAATTCCTTACAAATTCATTTTTTGTAAGTAAAACATGGATGGTCTAAAACTATATTAATAGAATTTTGGTTGTCAACTAAATCTCTATGAAATTATCATTTTAACCCTCTAATTAAAAATGAACAGAAATAAAAAAAAATATAAGTAATATAGTAATTACAAACCACAAATTTGTATTGTATGTAAACCTCATAACCATGTAATGATAACATAATCGCCCAACTCGCTTGCCTCTAACCCACTTGCAAATTATGTATGCTCTTCCTCTCCTCCAAAACCCTAATCGCCCTCCACCAGACCCACCACCCAACAACTTTTCCCACATCCTTTGTGTTTTCTCCCATGAGCCCTCTATCGCCAGCCCCTGCCTCTTTGACCCGTGAACCTTAAACTGGAGCACCTCCCACCATGAATGGGCATACAATGTTCTGAAGGTATAAGCCTCATTATTTAGTCTCTGCATCTTATGCGAGGGTGGAGGAAGAAATTTTTAAGCATTAAAAATCTCTTGCAATTTGTTAGATGTGTCATTGAAATACATATATTAATCATGATTTATCACTCCTCGATTACTTATTTTGTTGTATTCGATTGTTTTTAAGGAAAACTAATGAAAAATTATCAAAAATTTTAGTTTTAATCAAAATGATAAAATAACTGTGTAAGTAAATAGTACCAAAAGTGACTTTTCAAGGTAACAATGTCCTTAACATTAAAAGTGAATAGTACCATAAGTGTTTCATTAAGATTCCCTTGTTTTTACCCTTTTTTGCAAGGTTTGGTTTCATCCAAGTAGAGTTCCACATTATACAACTTTTGGGAGATGTACTAGGATTTGGATCCCATCCGGAATCAAATTGTGGGGATTCTAGGAACCCTCACACCTTGGCCATTCATCATACATCATGCAATAAAAAATTATTTGACTTTTTTATTTAAAAATTAAACACAAATAATATTTGACGAAAACTAGCCGCACGATGTACTATGAACAGTTATGATGTAAGAATCCCTATGATTCCTACAAAGAGGATCCGGAGAGGATCCTCATCCGAAGTACTGAAGTTAGTGATGATTTTAGTGTTGCAAGTAATAATACGACGAACGGCTATGGTGCAAGAATCCCTAGGATCCCTACAAAAAGGATCCTCATCCAACTGAAGTTAGTGATGATTTTAGTGTTGCATGTAATAATATCTTTACAAATTATTATAAAATTTTGAAAGTATTGCCTAACTCATAAGTTTGGTTTTATTTCACTAATGTTAGTAATTGTATTTCATAAGTTCATGTAACTCATACCATAATGGAAAGAAAATTGAATTGCACACGTATAGCGTATGTACCAGTTGCTAGTTTTCATTATGTTTCCTTTCTTAATCCAATGACTACTCATTCTAATTTCTTCTTATTCTAATTAAGCATACAATAAGAGAACTTCCCTCCTACACATGAGCCACATGCGCATTCCTTGCGCATCAGTTGATTTAAACAAATCTCGACCTTCCATTTTTTTTAAATGAAAACGAGTCACCAAGATTTGATTTGTTCAACTGATGTGCAAGTGGCTCATGTGCAGTAGCGAAACTCTCCATACAATAATACTGATTGAGCAAAGCTTTAAGAAAATAAACAAAAATTCTGACCCCAAAAACTAGAAAAAAAAAAAAAAGAGTAAAAGAGGAAAACCAAGCAAAGCCCAGGCCCATCAGGCCCGGTTCCGAGGAAGAGGTTTGCATCCGGCCCGTTACTTGAGGAAGAGGTTCGCATCTTCTCCAGGAAAATTCCTGTTTCTGTAGACCCTTCTTTTACACTTAAACACTTCTCCGTAGGGGTGGAATTTTTTGCCAAATTACCATATCAACCAAATTACTAACTGTACCTGTTTGGGCCCAAAATATTGTTTGGGCCGAGTTAGAATTAACTCGGCCCAGTGTTGGATAGGCCGGGTTTAAATCCTCTCTCGGCCCAGAAGTCGTGTACAAGTGTCAGTAGGAGATATTTAGCCCATGGGCTGCACGGTCGAAATTAACCATATCTTATTAGAAAATGGAATGTGGACGAATCCTGTTGTGAGAGGGAGTGTCGACGGGATCAGGATGCTAAGATTGAATACGGTCTGATAACGAGTTATGTTCGGAGTCCTCGTAGGAATAGGATTGGCCGAAATGAAATTGGATAATGAGAAGGAGTTCTAATCCGGGAGTGATTAGGATTCAGTACAGGTTGGTTGCCTGCTACAAATAGGGAAGGAAGACATCGAAATAGGCCCCTTGAATTCAACACACAACTGCCTTGCGCAAATTCTCTCAACAACCTTGAGATTTTTTCCTTTTCTTTTTTCGTCGACACACCTTCAGTTTGGATAAACAACACTGTGAAGGCAACCAGTGATATCTTCAGTTGACATAGATATCACTGTCACTGTAGAACCAGCCGATCTCGTAGCATCTTCAGTCGGCATAGATAGCATTGCGTCGAGGGTGACTGGTTATCTATTCAAGTCTCGGTCGAAAAAGATTTCCGAATCTTTATTGGTCGAGGTCATCTCATTAGCCTTCTCGGCGAAGTGAGGTGTTACAGTTTATTAGGCTCGGCACATTGCACGCTGAGTTAGTTTATGATTGGATACTCTCAAGTGGGATTTAGAGTTCGGCATTTCGATGGCCGAACCACGTTTATTGTTAAGACATATATCCGCTTTGAGTATTTGTGCCCTTACACTTTGGTGTCGATTCAGCGTGAGTTTACTCTGACGAATACCATCACTGTGATCGAATCCGACGACGACGATTTGTAAACTTCGTAAGAATAGTAGCCTTGTCTTCAGGTTTGAGAACCCAAGAGGTCGAGACGTGTTCCTTCCTCGGTCGCAATCGCAAGACGCAGAAGTCGGTCTCACACTCAACACAACATCAGCATATTTTACTCCTCGGCCGAGCTCGGCCGACAAGTTGGCACGCCCCGCATTCAACCGAAGGACGTAGTTAGCTCATAGATTACTCGGCCTGCGCGCCACATAGACTTGGTAGTTTTTAGGGTCAACAGTATGATATCAAAGTTGTGCCAAAAAAATTGTATCATTGGTAATGGTATGGTATTTGTACCGTACCATACATTTTTGGTATGGTAATGATATTCAAAACCATTATCAATGGTATACCGTACCGTACCACTACTATTAATATTATATCATTTATTTATTCATATATATATATATATAATTAGGTATTATTATCATTATATATGCAATTTATATTTTTTCCCTAGTCATTTATCCAATTATCTCACCCTCTAACCTCTACTTTCCCAATAAAAAAAACTAAGCCTTCTTGCGCTGCGACTCTTCATCTTTTCACCCATCTAGCCATCGGCTTCATCTCTGTTGCTCCCGTTCTGGCGACTCTCTCTCTCTTTTTGCAGTCCATCTCATCTTGTCCTTGATCAAATTAGGATGTCTTTCTCATTGGCTTTGTCTATCAAGTTAATTTTTTGTACAATTTTACAGAATGTAGAGATGAAATTTATGAATCTTTGTACTATTTTTTTCAGGGATGTTGAGTTCTTTCAACAATTCTTCCATCTATTTATTTCTTGTTTCTTAAATAAATCTCTATAAAATTCTCATAATTAAATAAAAAAAGTTTTAGAAAGCCAAAGAGAGTGGCCAAAACACGTTTGAGCCATCAATTGGGTTAGAAAAAAAAAAAAAAATCAAATTTTGGCCCAAAATAAAATGGTAATTACCATTACTATACCATACCAACAGAATTATTTGGCATGTCGAAATTCGGTATACCAAAAATTTGGCACTATAATGATAATAGATTTTATCATTCCAAAAGTTTGGTATGGTAATTGGTACATGGTTTTGTTACTGTTATTGTACCAATACCACCCCTACTTCTCCGTACAAATCGCCAAATTTCCTCCCGCCATGGAAAGCCTCCATCCCCAACACCTTCCCTCTTTTCCCCCAAACAGAAACTAATCATTTCCCACCACAATCCCCGATTCCCCAAATGTTGCTCCGCCTCTGTTACACAAACCGCCGCTACTGCCACCACCTCTTCCCCCACCACCACCGTCATCACAATCCCGCCCGCTTATTTTCCTCTTCCGCTTCCAGAAACCCCGACGAGCCCCCCAACAATCGCAAGAATTCCGACCAAGTCCCGCATCCTCCGTCTGTTCTACACCACCGCGTAAACCCTCTGTATTCTGTCCCTGGCGCTTCCTCTCTCCCTCGCACCGCCGCCATCGCGCTCTCCGGCACTCTCGCCTCCGCCCTGATCGCCTTGTACGTCGTCGTTTCGACGGACTGCGACGACAAGTCGTCGAATTCTATATATAACGGAGTACGACATGCCGTCCTCAAATCCACCGAGTCGTTCAGGAAGCTTCTCGACCACGCTCAACAGACCGGCGTCGCCGCCTCCGTTCTCTGGCACTCTCTCAGCTCCATCTTGTCCTCTGCCAACCACGAGGTCCGCTCCGGCTTCGAGCTCCGGGTCGCTGCGTTCCTTGCTGATATTGCCGCCGCCAATGCCAGCCGAAGGGCCGCCCTAGTTGGGGCTGGAGGTGGCGCCGTTGTCGATTGGCTGCTCGAGTCGGTGGCTGTCCCTAGGGATGGGTATAGGACCCAGGCCGAGTCGGCTAGAGCTCTCGCCTTCTTGATCTCCGATCCTAATGTGTCCGCCGCCGTGCTCGGCAGGCCCGGCGCCGTTCCCAATCTCTTTAGGTTCATTTTCTCCTGCCAGCCTCATCCGTCTAAGAAGGTAAGCTTTCTCCGTTCTTCTCTTGAATTTCGTTGAATTTTTCAAATTAGGAAAAGTTTGGACCTTTAGCGTTTGCCGCATTGAATTCATTTTTCGTTATGAGCACTGGCATTGTCTTTCTATTGAAAATTCTGTGCACTAGGATGGTAACCAAGATCAACATGATAAAGACGATAACTTTCAATAGGGAAATGCTTTGAGGCAATTTCCAGTGAGCATCGGTAGGATCCTCTGTGCCCCATTTTAATTAACATCACTCGAGCTTCATAACCAAGTTTGTTGATGCGTTTAGTTCTGTTTTAGTATTAATCAATGGAATTTCTGTTGGAGCAGCGTGCAGGTTGTAGTTCACTTGATGTTTCTGAAAATTTGAAAGGCAGGAGCATGCTTGTAGCTGCCATTATGGATATCGTCACAGCCAACTGTGATAGTTTAGAAAAAGTGTCCTTTAAGCCATGCCTGTCAGCGAATGCTGAAACGCGGGATATAGCAGCTGCCATTCAAGTTATTGAAGAAGGTGGCATGCGTTTGGACGAGTCACATGAAAATGAAGATGACGAAGATGGTGACAGTGGAATCGAGGGGATTGGTATTAAAGTTCTGGGGGGTACATCAGTTTTAGGCCTATCAAGAAAAAATGGAGTTGTGAAGCTGGGAAGCGCTGATACTAGTGAGTTGGGATCAGGAAGGGTTAATCCTCATAATCTTGTCCTGCAAAATATGCATGCCAGTTCTCTAGCACAAAGTAATCTGTCTTCTGCTGTTGTTCCTGGCCTCTGGGATGATTTGAATTGTCAACATGTTGCTGTTCCTTTTGCTACATGGGCATTGGCAAACTGGGCAATGGCATCAGAAGTGAATAGATCACGAATACAGGAACTGGATGCAGATGGGCAAGCTATTATGACCGCTTTAATGGCGCCTGAGAGATCAGTCAAATGGCACGGAAGTTTGGTGGCTCGGTTGCTATTAGAGGATCAGAATCTACCCCTGAACGATTCAGTTTCTGATTGGAGTTCCAGTCTTCTTTCTACTGTTTCTCAGGCAACTAAAAACGAAGACATTCCTTTGGCTCGGGTGGCTTTGTCAGCATTCTTGATTTCTGTTGAGAGGAGCCCTGAAGCACGGAATATAGTGATGGAGAAGGGTCTTCATCTGATAAGAGACATTGCGAAGCGAACGATGAAGCATAATGATGTGCAAGAAGCATTGTCAAAGGCATTGGAATTGCTTTGTTCTGGGGACTTGCATTTACCTCTTGAAGAAGGCCAAAGGTGGTCTGCTGTATTACTCCGTTGGGTGTTTGGAAAACCTTCTTCTGACACATTACGTTTGTCAGCGATAAAAATCCTTTCTCGCATTCTTGAAGACTATGGACCATACTCTGTACCCATTTCTCAGGGATGGTTAGCTATTCTGCTTACTGAAATTCTCACTTTGAAAAAGGCATCAGTTAAAGGAACCCCTCAGGCTAGATCTGTGAATGTGAAGGTCAGCATTCTTATTTCCTGTTTGGAAATTCTTTTGTATCTTTAAGAATGTTGCTTCCAATTTTTCTTTATGCTGAAACCACTTCAATTTCGTTTCACTTATCTAGTTTTGTTTAGAATGTACATATTGACCTTAGTTTTTCTTTTGCAGACACAAATTGATCAGTCAAACATGCTTTTTGCTGCACAGACTTCTAATCAGTTATTGGCATCTGTTGTTAATCTAGCAGGAAATCAGCTGGGAACAACCACTGATTCTATTGATACATTTCCACTGGCAGATCTTCTGTCCGCTGAACCTTTTTCTGGGCCATTTAAAACCCTAAGGAAAGATAGTTTGCCTAAGGTTAATGCAGCAGATTCTGCAGTGGCAACTCTGAAGGGAATCAAAGCACTGACTGAAGTTTGTGCTGACGATTCTTTATGTCAGGAGAAACTAACAGATTTTGGAGTCTTATGTTTGCTGAGACGGTTTTTGTTATGTGATGATTATGAGAAACTTGCTGCCATAGAAGCTTATGATGCTTCTAAGACGCTTGAGGCACAAGAGCGAACCTCAAATGTTTCTAAAGAGTCATCTATTCCAGATAGTAATGGTCAATCTAGTGTCCAAGTTCCACCCACAGCTCACATCCGTAGGCATGCAGCGAGGCTCTTGACTATTCTTTCAATACATCCAAAAGTCCAGAGAGTCATAATAGCAGATAAAACTTGGTGTAAATGGCTTGAGGATTGTGCTAATGGTAAGATCTCAGGTTGTGGTGATCTTAAAATTCAAAGTTATGCTAGAAAAACACTTATAAATGTATTTTGCGGACGCCAAAGAGATTCTGCAAATGGTGATGTTCCCGATGCTGGTATTGCAAATGGAAAAAAAATTTGTCCCTGTTATGATGACATGATATTCTTAATAAATCCTGAACTTCCCCATTGGAATTGCCCTGAAAAAAGTGACCAAGACACAAGTCCAAGGGATGCATCCTCTTCGGATCAAGTAAATTCTGTTGAGAGTGTGGATAAATGTGTGACCAGAATTTCAGATGATGTTAACATATCCAGTTCTATGGATGCATCTCGTAGTAATGCAGCCACAAGGGAGCCTCTTCTGGATATTGTTTTTGTCCATGGCCTCCGTGGGGGCCCTTATAAGACTTGGCGCATATCTGAGGACAAGTCATCCACCAAGTCTGGCTTAGTAGAGAAGATTGACCAGGAAGCGGGAAAGCTAGGAACATTCTGGCCAGGTGAATGGCTTTCATCTGACTTTCCTCGAGCTCGTATGTTTACCCTTAAATACAAGGTTTGTTCTTGTGATTGTTGTATTAAATTTATTATTTTCTTGTAGGCTGGTCCCCTCATTGGCATCTAACTCTATCTGAATGTTATATGCAGACAAATCTAACACAGTGGTCCGGTGCTAGCCTGCCTCTTCAGGTCAGTGTTTTTTGGTTGATAGAAATTGGTTTCTATAGGGTGTTAAGAGCATTCTCTTCATTGCTAGTGATACAGATTCTAATGACTTCAGTAGTTTATTGATTTGTAGAACATATGAATCTGTACAACAACAACAACAAAGCCTTTTCCCACTAAGTGGGGTCGGCTATATGAATCCTAGAACGCCATTGCGCTCGGTTTTGTGTCATGTCCTCCGTTAGATCCAAGTACTCAAGTCTTTTCCTAGGGTCTCTTCCAAAGTTTTCCTAGGTCTTCCTCTACCCCTTCGGCCCTGAACCTCTGTCCCGTAGTCACATTTTCGAACCGGAACGTCAGTAGGCCTTCTTTGCACATGTCCAAACCACCGGAACCGATTTTCTCTCATATTTCCTTCAATTTTGGCTACTCCTACTTTACCTCGGATATCCTCATTCCCAATCTTATCCTTTCTCGTGTGCCCATACATCCCACGAAGCATCCTCATCTCCGCTACACCCATTTTGTGTACGTGTTGATGCTTCACCGCCCAACATTCTGTGCCATACAACATCGCGGCCTTATTGCCGTCCTATAAAATTTTCCCTTGAGCTTCAGTGGCCTACGACGGTCACACAACACGCCGGATGCACTCTTACACTTCATCCATCCAGCTTGTATTCTATGGTTGAGATCTCCATCTAAGTCTCCGTTCTCTTGCAAGATAGATCCTAGGTAGCGAAAACGGTCACTTTTTGTGATCTTCGCTAGATTGCTCCGGTCATTAGTGTGGATAAGTATATAAATGGATAGAGATAGGAAAGCAAACACAAGATGTACGTGGTTCACCCAGATTGGCTACGTCCACGGAATAGAGGAGTTCTCATTAATTGTGAAGGGTTTACACAAGTACATAGGTTCAAGCTCTCCTTTAGTGAGTACAAGTGAATGATTTAGTACAAATGACATTAGGAAACATTGTGGGAGAATGATCTCGTAACCACGAAACTTCTAAGTACCGGAGTGTGGTATCGTCTTGACTTGCCTTATCTGTCTCATAGGTAGATGTGACATCTTCTCTGGAAGTACTCTTCCTCCATCCAGAGGTGGTATCTGTAACTGGTGGAGATGCACAAGGTAATGTTTCAATTTCACTTGAAGCTTACTTGTAGTTTCAGGCTTGGTCAAGCGCGATACAAACCATGTAGTAGGAGTCCCCCAAGTCACCGAGCTAGGGGATCTGCTGAAAGAGGTGACAGACAAGGTAAGCAATCAGAGCTCCAGCTGATTGTTCACATTCTCCCTATCTTGCAGGCAGCATGAAGGATAAAGAGAAGAAAAATGAGAAGAGATGATATGGGATACTTTTGCTTTTGAAGAAGTAACTTTCCACAGGCTTATTCTTGAACTGGGCTGGAGGGTTTTCTGGTTTCCTCCAGAGTATAAGGCCGACTGAAGAATTTGAGGGTCAAAACAAGTCCATCAAATCTAGAGTACGTTCAACCCTGCTGATATAGGATACTTTTGCTTTTGACAGAGTAGTGGATGTATCAGCACGTGTGCTGTTACGCTTGTCTCCACATGCTTCCTTGTATCCTTCTCACTTGCCCTATCTGTTCCTCAGGCAGATGCGGTATCTTCCCTGGAAGCATAAGATGTTGAAGATGAGTACTCGAGAGCAATGCCAGGTAAGTAATCAGGTAAGGGGTTCCAGGCAGTCAGTTCCTGGCTGGAAGCTTGATTCCAAGTGCTGACTGATTGCTCTCTTTCTCCTTGTCTTGCAGGTAAGAACAAGGCCAAAGGAAAAGATAGGGAAAAAGCATGATATGGGATACTCTTGCTTTTAACCCTGATGATATGAGATATTCTTGCTCTAGTATAGCTTGTTTACAGAGGTGTTATCGGGGGGAAAGAAAGCTGAATATTTCGAAAGGCTTCGTTGGGAGTGCCCTCTCAGATAAGAGGAAGGGTTGAGCATTTTTGCAGGTCTGCCTGTCCGTTGGGGATGGAGGTCGACATATATAGGAGTCTCCCTAACATCAAGTAATAATGCTATTCCTTTACCCTGCTTGGTCATAGCATGGTAGTGGGAGCTGCCAGCTTCACATGTTTTAACTCTGTCAGAGCACTTTGAAAAAGTGGTCTGTGGTATCTGGAAAGCTGATGTTGCGTGTGAAGATTACAGACAAGCTTTATCCAAGGAGATCCAGCTCTTGAAGTTGGGAAAGTGGTGCCTCTTCGGTTTTTGAACAAGCAATCCTGTCGGGGATCTGGCTCTCGAGATTCGGAGAACGATGCCTCTTCGATTTTTGAGAAAGCAATCTTGCTGGGGGTCTGGCTCTCGAGATTCGGAGAGCGGTGTCTCTTCGATTTTTGAGAAAGTAATCATGTTGGGAGTCTGGCTCTCGAGATTCGGAGGGCGGTGCCTGTTCGATTTTGGAGCAAGCAATCTTGTTGGGAGTGTTTTCTCGAATGTGAGTAAAGGTTGGACATGTTTGCTAGTCTACCTTGCCACAAAGCACAGAGGTTGACACACAGGGACTTTCCAATTATCCAGCAGTGGTACTGTTCCTTTACCCTCTCTTCGATTGTTGAGAAAGTAATCATGTTGGGAGTCTGGCTCTCGAGATTCGGAGGGCGGTGCCTCTTCGATTTTGGAGCAAGCAATCTTGTTGGGAGTGTTTTCTCGAATGTGAGTAAAGGTTGGGCATGTTTGCTAGTCTACCTTGCCACGAAGCACAGAGGTTGACACACCGGGACTTTCCAATTATTCAGCAGTGGTATTGTTCCTTTACCCTTGTGGGTAATAATATGGTAGCTAGACCTTCAAAATTTATGTGTCTAAACTTTGTTAGTGTTGTTTCTTTGCTATTCTTTTACCCTTCTTGGTCAGAGCGATGTAGTGGGAGCTGCAAGCTTCACGTGTCTCAACTTTGTCAGAGAACTTTGGCAAAGTTATCTGTGGTACCCATGAGCTACTGTTGCGTGTGGGAAGTGGGTGATTGAACAGTACGATTCATGTGCTTTCTATTTCGCCAGAAATCTTCGACAGAATGCCCATAATTTCCGCAAAGCTGAGTGTGCGTGTGACAGGTGCTGACAAGGCTGGAAAAGTAGGTGCCTCTTCGATTTCTGAGATCGGCCCTCGTGGTCTCTAAGCAGCCCAGCTTTTGGGAAAGCAAGCCTCTTCGATTTCTGAGATCGGTCTTCGTGGTCTTTGAGCAGCCCAGCTTTTGAGAAAGCAAACGCCTCTTCGATTTCTGAGATCGACCCTCTTCGATTTCTGAAGCTTCGTCGAGTGCAGATTTTTATAGGGGTTGACATTAAGTTCCAAAGCACACTTGAATATCCACCAGTAGAAGCTCCATTCTTGCACTTCTAAGATCTTGATTTGTCCGACCTCTTCTCTCTTCAACACCTTTGAAAATGTCTGGCCCCTCCGACCGTCGTTTTGACTTGAACCTTGTTGAAGAGGCAGCCCCGCCTTCTCCAGACAACATATGGCGCCATCCTTCGTCTCCCCTACTGGTTCTCTTACCGTTGGGGATTCCGTGATGAAGAATGATATGACCACTGCGGTAGTGGCCAGGAACCTTCTCACTCCTAAAGATAACAGACTACTTTCCAAACGGTCTGATGAGTTGGCAGTTAAGGATTCTCTGGCTCTCAGTGTTCAGTGTGTAGGTTCTGTGTCTAATATGGCACAACGCCTATTTGCTCGAACCCGCCAAGTTGAATCATTGGCGGCTGAAGTGATGAGTCTCAAACAGGAGATTAGAGGGCTCAAGCATGAGAATAAACAGTTGCACCGGCTCGCACATGACTATGCTACAAACATGAAGAGGAAGCTTGACCAGATGAAGGAATCTGATGGTCAGGTTTTACTTGATCATCAGAGATTTGTGGGTTTGTTCCAAAGGCATTTATTGCCTTCGTCTTCTGGGGCTGTACCGCGTAATGAAGCTCCAAATGATCAACCTCTGATGCCTCCTCCTTCTAGGGTTCTGTCCAGTACTGAGGCTCCGAATGATCCCCCTCCGGTGCCTTCTCTTTCTGGGGCTCTACCGACTGCTGAGACTTCTCCTAAGCAACCTTTGTGAAGGCTCCCTCTTGTTTGTTTATTTTGACTCAAGTATATGTACATATTTGTAACTTATCGGGGATATCAATAAATAAGCTTTCCTTCATTTCAACGTATTGTGTTAAATACACCAAAGCCTTCTTCGCTAAGTTCTTTGAATTTTCTTTTGTTGAAGCTTGTATGTTGAAGCTTTGTGAGTGGAGCATGTAGGTTGAGGTAGTGTTCCCTTAATTTCCCGAGTGAGGAAAACTTCTCGGTTGGAGACTTGGAAAATCTAAGTCACTGAGTGGGATCGGCTATATGAATCTTAGAACGCCATTGTGTTCTGTCCTGTGTCATGTCCTCCGTTAGATCCAAGTACTCTAAGTCTTTTCTTAGGGTCTCTTCCAAAGTTTTCCTAGGTCTTCCTCTACCCCTTCGGCCCTGAACCTCTGTCCCATAGTCGCATCTTCTAATCGGAGCGTCAGTAGGCCTTCTTTGCACATGTCCAAACCACCGTAATCGATTTTCTCTCATCTTTCCTTCAATTTCGGCTGCTACTACTTTACCCCGGATATCCTCATTCCTAATCTTATCCTTTCTCGTGTGCCCACACATCCAACGAAGCATCCTCATCTCCGCTACACCCATTTTGTGTACGTGTTGATGCTTCACCGCCCAACATTCTGTGCCATATAGCATCGCCGGCCTTATTGCCGTCCTATAAAATTTTCCCTTGAGCTTCAGTGGCATACGGCGGTCACACAACACGCCGGATGCACTCTTCCACTTCATCCATCCAGCTTGTATTCTATGGTTGAGATCTCCATCTAATTCTCCGTTCTTTTGCAAGATAGATCCTAGGTAACGAAAACGGTCGCTCTTTGGTATTTCTTGATCTCCGATCCTCACCCCTAACTCGTTTTGGCCTCCATTTGCATTGAACTTGCACTCCATATATTCTGTCTTTGATCGGCATAGGCGAAGACCTTTAGATTCCAACACTTCTCTCCAAAGGTTAAGCTTTGCATTTACCCCTTCCTGAGTTTCATCTATCAACACTATATCGTCTGCGAAAAGCATACATCAAGGAATATCATATGAATCTGTGCATGAGTTAATTTTAGGCAATGATCTTTGGTTTCGCCAACAACTCATGTTTGAGCCTGTAGCTGATCTAGATGTTTTTTAGCTCCTTGCAGTTTCCAATTGTCTTCATTTGTTTTTGGATTGTGCAGGAAGTTAGCTCGATGCTGTTAGAGAAGCTTGTTTCTGCAGGTATTGGGAATCGACCTGTTGTTTTCGTGACTCACAGGTCTGTACAGTGTTGCCTGTGTGTTCGAATCTATCCCACTGGTGTGCCATTTTCGGTTTTAATCATACAGTGGCTATAACATATTTATTTTTTTCAGTCATCACATACACACACACACACATATAAAATGCACTCTCTCTTTATTTTTTTCAATTTCAAGTTCTAACTTTGACCGATTTAAGGATGTCTTTGAGGTCTTGTGTGTTGTCAGAGTTTTTTGTATCCCCGAAAAAACAAAACAGAAGTAAAAGAAGCAGGTGCTGCAGACGTTTTTCTTTTAAATAAACTTTCTGGTAAACACCAAATGTGGTACAGAGTCTCACAACCAAATGATATAGTCTTTTATTGTGTCTTCCTTTTCTCACCTTCAATTTTAGTGCAGTAAATAATGCAACCAATCTTTCTCTTTATTTTGGTTCACAGCATCCTTTGTTTTTTGGGAGAACTAATAAAAAGTCCCTCACAAAACTCTTTTTTTTGAAAAACACTTGGTCAACTTTTCTTATTATTAAGAACATGTATGGTATTATAAGGACGATAAACAAAAATGAGTTGCACTTCATGAGGTCCTTTATAATAAAAAAAGTGTCCTTAATTATACAAAAAAGTGTCCTTAATGATAAAGAAAGTTGTCTAAGAGTTTTTTAATAAAAATAGGTTTTGCTAGGGGCATTTTATTGATTTTCTATTTTTTTGGTAAACAGTTTATAGCATACTTTTATTACTAAATTTTTATACAATATAATTTATAGATGATTCTGTTTTTTAATGCAATAATCTACTAGCTTTCTCTTGTTTGCAGCATGGGAGGTCTGGTTGTCAAGCAGATACTGCATAAAGCAAGAGCAGATAATATCGATAACCTCGTGAAAAACACCATTGGAGTTGTACGGACCTTTCTATAATTGAACAATTCACTTACAATGCTGTTCTTCACCTGTTTATTACTGTTTTCTATATGAGAACTCTGGTGTTTTATGCTCGCTTCAGGTTTTCTATAGCTGCCCACATTTTGGAAGCAAACTAGCTGACATGCCTTGGAGAATGGGATTTGTGTTTCGCCCAGCACCGACTGTTAGTATATGATGTTTACAACCTAAACATTTTCCTCCCTATAGTATCAGATCGCTGGTTCTGAATGTTCGGACCAGCAAATCCTGCTGTATTGATGTTGATAGAATTACTTCTTGATGTTTCGTAGATAGGGGAGCTAAGAAGTGGATCTCCAAGATTAGTAGAGCTTAATGACTTTATCCGTCAGCTTCACAAGAAGGGGATGCTTAAAGTCCTCAGTTTCTGTGAGGTACCTCTAAAGTTTTGTGGTGGTGCTTGTGTCAATATGCGATTTTGTGAACTTGTTAATTAGGTAATGACTCCTTTTGCAGACCAAGGTAACTCCAATTGTTGAAGGTTACGGCGGATGGGCCTTCCGAATGGAAATTGTACCAATTGAATCAGCATATCCTGGATTTGGTGATCTCGTTGTAAGTATGATTGCAAACAAATGTAGATCACTAAAAAATCGGTTAGGTCATCTGCCTAAAAAAATGATGATAACAAACCCTAGACTATAACTTGCTTCCAGTAATTAGTGTTCCATATTCTACATGTCTGTTTATTTTCGGCATTAATTTGTAACTTTGGAACAGGTATTAGACTCAACAGATCACATAAACTCGTGCAAACCACTCAGCCGCAGTGATCCCTCATATACAGAGATATTACAGTTTTTGCGGAAGCTGAAAGCAAGCCAGAAATAAGCAGGCAGTTGTGTAAAGGGAGCATGCCTCAGGAATTATGTTCACGAATGTTCCAAATCCAAGCGCGCCAGGAGTCACCGGTGGATTTTCATCCAAAGGGATCAGGTAACCCCGAGTCATTACTGGGCGGAGGGGGAGGCGGAAACGGAAGCAAAAGCATAATTTTGACACATCAGAGTTTCGTCCATAGTTTTGACACATCAGATTTCTGTACATTCTCCACCACCCAGAGAGTTGCATAACCATTATTCTTTGTACTCTGTTAGCATTGTTGTATCATTAACATTTTTGAATTTTGTAGAGAAAAGCAACTGTTGTATCGTATCATATGCATAATGAATATAACACTTTAGAGTCGGTCCATATATATTTGTGAAAGACTATGTAACACTTTGTTGCGTACGAACGTCTTCCTAACCCTCACAAAACGGGGAGCTGAAAACTTTGTTGACTTGAAGACGTCATGTAATTATTTAAAAATAAATGTCGTGGATGTAAATTATAGAAGTAGCAAATATTTGAAGATAAATGCAATTTATTTGTGATATTAGCTTAGGGAGCTCGAGACGGTGTGATCAAGGTCTAAAATATCGATATTATCTCGATATTTTCATTGAAATTTCCGTGTTTTTGGACTATCGATATTTCCGATATCATCGATATTTTAGACCTTGATAGAAACTCTATGTGGTACTAAGTTACTCATGTATCTTACCATGCAATATATAAAGTGTAAAATATTGTACTAATTCATTATATATAAATGATTATGGTGTGTTTAAACTTCTTTCATTAATTACTACATATTTTCTACACTCACAATGTTTTCCAGCTCACTATATAATCAACTTAAATCAGTTAAATCCATCATGCAATGCATTTCCTTCCAATTTTTTGTCATAAACTAATAGATAATTAACTAAATAAACATCCTGCAAAGTTTCAATAAAAATTTCCAAGTTTTTCTTACAATTTCCGTGGTTTTTATTCAATTTTTATTGATATCGATAATATCCCGATATTTCCATCAAAATTTCCGTGTTTTTAGATTACCGATATTTCTGATATCATCTATATTAGTGCGAGATGGGTACTTTTCGTCTTTCCATTGCAAGATGGGTACTTTTCGAGTTTTCGGGATTCTTTAATCTTGCCTAAATGATTCAAAGTCTTGAAATTTATGTTAATTGTTCTGAATTCTGAGGTGGTGTTGCTGAAGTTGCGTAAATTCTAGAGTACATCAACGAATGACATAACTTGCTGAATTTGCGGGGGGAAATGTAACGGAATTTAGTGCGACTCTAAGCCACTTAAAATACAATGCATTGATGTAGAGTAGAAGGTCTCCAAGTTATTGACTACTTTCAGCCCGTTTTGTTGAAGCATGAAAGTTTTGATCATTGTGTGGAAAGATGAGGTTTTTTCTAGTGTTTTTTTACAGGGCGGGATCAACGGACTAGTAACTACTTTTGCATTCTGCAAACTTGGATTGGTGAATTTCTGATATCTGAGAAGTTGCTGGAAGGAATGGAGTTGGGGTTTTACACATGGGAAGGGGACGTGCAGGAGTTGTTGAAAGGTGTTCGTGAGAAGCTCAACAAGCTCGGAGAGGTTAATGCCTGAAACTATTTGTAGTTGGTCTCATTTGGTTGAGTTTCTAGTTGTGTTTATTTCTTAGTACTTAGAAGTTGGAAATTTTTGTTTTGTGACTCCAGCATTGGACTGGAGATGACAAAAACAAATGCTTTAAAGAAATAACAAAATCATTTCGGTATTTGGGGCAGATAGTTCGTTTGATCATCCTAGAGCCCAAGTAATCTGAATCAAACTGCTCAGGAGATCACTTATCGGTAAGAATGTCTAAATTTATTTTCTCCCTTCTGTTTTTTGAATTTCTCAGATATTAATAGCTCTGCTTTCAAACATTGGTTGATAAATTCGTCCTTGCATTTTCTGGTGCATTTGTTTCACAGCAGCGATCGCTAACAATGGTTTTCTGTTCTGTTATCAGGTAGCATTGGTCTAGGGTGGACTCATTTTTGTGTAGAAGGTGATTTTTCGACAGGCTTAACTCTACGAGCTGGAGATGAACACCATTGCATCACTAATCTAGAGGGAAGACGAGGATGTCTTGTATACTTTTCTTCCATAAGGCTGCGCTGAGCACAAGAAGCAGCTTCTTTTGCTGAGCCTTGCGGCGCAAGAATCGTGGATTTTCATACTCTTTCAGATTTTGGAAGCACCCAACTGCAACTAGATATTTTTAAGGGAAGAATATGTTGACAAATGCAAGAATATTCATACTGAATTATTACTGAGTTAACTCAGAGATGGCAATTTTAAACTTCTTTTGATTTGTACGGGTGGATGACTGGGATGACACTTTATGGATTTAAACATAGTATCGATACATACGTAAATAAATTGTGTTATATTACGGGTGGAATAATAACGCCACATAAGAATTTGATGATTACACCAGAAAAAAAAAATCACTCCATCAAATTATTCCAGTTGTATTACTGTATCTGTATTATCGTTTTTTTTTTCTTTCATTTGATTGAATTGTTTAGATAAATGCTCTAGTACGTGATTCAATATCTCAGTAGATATGGTGTTGGGCTTTTACATATGTGTCCGGTTTGAAATTTCCTCTTTCTCCAAAATTAGTTTAATTGTTTTGAACTCTCTCCATTCCCCTTAATTATAGTAATAGTAAATTAAAAAAAAAACAAAAAGATAAAACCTCTATGGGATGACTCAGTGATTGGAGATGAATTTCAACTTTGTATTTCACACAACACTTCTTGGATTTGATTTTCTGGCACTCTTGGATCACACTATTGTCTGGTGGCTAGAGAGATGCTGAAATGTCTCTACAAGTCTTCTTGACTTCCGAAAAGATGGATTATTATGACGAAGCTACTAACTTGTCTCGTTTAACAAAAAAAAAAGAAGATATAAAATGCTCCATTATGACAGTGAGTTGAGGAGCACTTGCTGCTTAAGACCAATTCAGATTCCCAGTCGGTTCAAGTGGTGAAGTCAAACAAGTTAATGCAGATATAAATTAGACTAATTAGTATGATAATCCACAAAAGAAAAGGGGAGATTTATTTTATAATCGGGTGTGCTATTTACACATTTTTTAACTTTTTAGACCATTTTTATTAATTTTTATTCTTTAATCTTCTTCAATTCATCTGATTCGACGATTGAAAATTAAAAAATTATGTGAGAAGTAAAAAGGAGTTTTGGATATCACAACTCTTTAACAATATCCAGCGTTTTTAATTGATAATACATTATGGGTAAATATCAGTTTACTACCCTCAAGTTTCGTGGTTTTCAACATTTAGTACATGAAGTTTTTTTCGTCTCAGAGTCATACCTAAAGTGTTAATTTTGGGATAGTCTCATACATCTGTTAGTCTGGCTATTAAGTCTCGTGTTAACTGATGACATCCCCTCCACCCACTTCGTCTTCTCCACCCGAGCACCCCCTTCTCCCGCAAAACCTCTCCCTCTATTTCTTCAGGCAATGGAAATTCACTAATTAATTCCCCCAAATTCATACCCCCAATTCTCCATCTAAAACCCTAAAATTCAAACCCTCAATCATCAATGGAGCAGCTCAAGACCATCGGCCAGGAGCTCGTGATGGGCTCGCAGGGCGGCTTCGGCCGATCCAAGGAGTTCCTCAACCTCGTCAAGTCCATCGGTGAAGCTCGAACCAAGGCGGAGGAGGAGCGCATCGTCCTCATTGAGATCACAATCCTTAAAAGACGTCTCTTTGATGAGGCTGTCAGGAAGAAGGCCATCATGGCGCTTCACCTATTTTATCAAAAATCGCCCTCCTCTGTTTTGTATCTGGTGGTTAGCTTTGTCAGCATGGTGGACATGGAGGTTTTCAGGCTCTCGGAGTTCGTTGTATTTTGGGTTCTCGCTAGCTTGGTGGACATGGAGGTTCGGAGGGCGGAGGAGGTGAAGAAGAAGTGCTGTGAGGAACGGCGGAGGCGAGAGAACCACGACGCCATGGCCATGGCCGTCTAGGAGGTACAGAAATTTTGTTGATGAAATGCAGGAATGTTGGGTGGGGGAGGTTCTGGGTTTGTTTTTTTTGTTTTTTTTTTCACCATTGTTCTCGGCGTCGAGAAGAAGTTCACCGCCAAACTCCAGGACTCTAGGTACAGAGAGAAGGGAGGGAAGGGGTGTGGGTTGCAAAAGAGAGAAGGGAGGGAGAGGGTGCAGGGGAGAAGGTGGGTACGTATTGTTTTTAATTTTTTTTAATTTTTTTAATTTTTTAAATTTTTTAATATTGAAGTAGGCTCATATTGACACGGGACGCCTAATAATTGTTCACGTGGGTTCCACATAATCAGTTAATAGAAATTTTAACGGAAAATTTAACAGATGTATGAGATTGTCTCAAAATTAACACTTTAATAATAACTTTGAGATAAAAAAATTCCATGTACTAAATATTGAAAACTATAAAACATAATAGGTGTTGTAAAGGTGAATGGATGGCTGGCCAATAACCCATTCATTTTCTTTTACTATGCTGCTTGTGACTTGCTTCTATATAAGCAAGCCTTATGAAACACAACAAAGATAGATAGATAAGAGGAGTTTACGGGAAAGGAAGAGAGGAAGGAAGGAAGAGGAAGAGAGAGAAGGAAGAGGAAGAGAGAGAATAGAGGAAGATAAGAGGAGATAATAGAGAGAGTTATCTTTGTACTCCTATTATTCTAAATTATAATGAAAGCACCACTGCTGCCCCGAGGACGTACTCCAGTCACACTGACTGTAGAGGAACCTCGTAAATTTTGTGTCTTGTTTCATTTATTCCACTGCACCCACAGTCGATTTTACAACACGTTATCAGCACGAGAAGCTCTCATGTCGGTGGAAAGCACTACTTACCTCTCACCTCTATCGGCTGGAATCTCACAGATAAGAAAATCTTTTCATTTCATTCTCATATCTTTAAATAACTAATTTTCTTAAAGTAAATATACATGTGGTTATATAAGTATTGTCATTATTATTGGCAGAAAATCTCACAGTCATATGAGCTTTGCAACTCCAACTTCCTGACATCCGATTGAAATACTTTCTTCTTGAAAGTTGTTTGTCCGCCTCGTACATAGAACATATCCAAATTTCAGAAATTGTCAACGGTGCGATCGTCGTAGATGACTGAAACTTCAACTCAGCTTCCATTTCCGCAGAAAACTGGACAGCCATCTTATGAGTACCAAACCTTCATTTTCAGAAGCTCAGCTCGAAACTGTTTCTTCACAAAAGTTGTTTGGTATCTTCTTATCCATATCATACTAAATTTTGAGTTAAATCTAACGGTTTGATCTTCTTATAAGTGGCAGACAAAGAAAAGTGTGATTATTTTGGGTAGTTGGAAAGAAAGAAAAATATACATATATAAATTGAAAAAGGGAGCAAATGGATGGTGCGTCGGTTGGACTATTTAAAGAAAACAAAAAGGTTTTGGAAGTGAGTTGCACCATTCTGAAAAAAAAAAATAATAAAAACAAAAAAAATAAAAATAAAAAAAATTGGAAAGGTGGATTGTTGGTGCATGATGTTGTCACAAAAGGAGAAAAGAACAAATATTATTGGATGGTACACGGCACCATGTGAATGAATAAGAAACGAAAATATATATTTATTTATGTCAATGGTGTTGGCTTAAAACACTTTCACAAGCTCTATTTATTTAAAGCAATTTATTTACAGTGGGTAGCATTATTACCCTTTGCTTTAAAGCTTTGATATTTATGTGCATGGTGTTGGTTTAAAGCCCATGTCACAAGCTTTATTTACTTTAAAGCAATTTATTTACCATGGACGGTTTTACCGCCTACTGCTTTAAGTTTTGATTTATGTGAATGGTGCTGAATTAAAGCCCTTGTCACAAGCTTTATTTACTTAAATGCAATTTATTTACTATGGTTGGAATTACCGCCTAGTGCTTTAATTTATTTATTGTACTTATCTTTTGTTACTATGAGTATATACAGGACCTGAAGTTCCTTGATCAGATCAGAACCTGCAGTTTCTTGATCCTCATCATATAAAATGATTGGACCCGAAGTTCCATCATACAAAAGGATCTGGCATGAAGTCCCTTGATCCTGAAGATCATGACATGAAGTTCCTAGATGAGTACCGTAAGTTTGAAGTGCCGCAGTGCCTTAACTTAATTGTAATAAAAGCCATAAGAGTCTTAGTTTACAGACTATTAAATAAGGACCAGAAGTTCCTTATGTCCATACTCAAAATGGTTTAGCAGAAGCCTTTATTAAGCGAATGAAATTGATTTCCCGCGCTCTGCTCATGAAAACGAAATTGCCAATTTTCTACATGAGGACATGTAAACTTTACATGATGCATTATTAATTCGGTTGAGACATGTTACCGACCATCAATACTTCTCAGTACAACTCGGGTTTGGAACCAACCAAACATTATACATTTACGAGTTTTTGGTTGTGTTGTCTATGTGCCTGTAAGACTGCCACAACGTACTGAAATGAGGCATCATTGCAGATTAGGTATTGATGTTGAACACCATCTATCATTCAATATTTGGAATTCTTGATTGGGGATATGTTTACCGCATGGTTTGCGGACTGTCATTTTGATAAGACAATTTTCCTGCCATTAGGGGGAGAAAATAATATTGTTCCAGAAGAACGATGAGAAAATATCATTCCAAAAGAATGATGAGAAAAGACTGTTCCAGAAGAACGAAGAGAATTTGTCTTATTTTGATTCACGAAGCAATCAATAAGAAAATGAAATATGAATAATTGAATGATGCAACGAAAGTGATGAAATCATATATACTTACTGCAAATGTGCCTACAAGAATTGATGTCTCTGTTGGATAAAATAATGAGACAGTAAATGATTTATCTGTTGCACGCCTGAAGCGTGGCAGATTTTTAGACTCAAAAGGTTCAGTTATTCGAAAGAAGAATAATATGGCACTACTGAACTATTGCATTCCCGAAGCATAACTGTTGCATGCCAGAAGCATGACAGTCGCCGCGTGGATACACGTCCCAGATAGGACAATCCACAGACATGGGAATATTGATGTCTCATGCATGAAGCATGATTGACGTATAGGTTCTAAATGACTCAACTCTTGGAAGTGGAGATTAAAATCCAAGCTCTATAACGCTCAAGAAGAGGTTATGATCCGCATTCTCTAAACTATGACTATCCTGGAAGAGATAGTGTAATGCCCTTGAAGAGGCAATGGATATCCAAAGAAATGAAAAGCTTTTATGCATGCGCATGCACATGAGAATATGGGATCACGGATTGATGATAACCAATGGTAATTTTGGTTTTTACAAGTAGCTACTAAATTCATCAATGAGCTGTGTTAATATTGAGTCACGTTCTTTTGTTCGTCGACAAAAGGAAAATTATTGGCCAAAATGGAGAAAGGCAATTCCATTACAATTTTGTAAGAACGTGGGCAAATGAACCTATATATATTTGAATACAATACAAATAGCCAAAAGATGTTGAACCAAGAAGGTTACATATGGGCATTTGTAATACAGTGTAATACACTCACATAATATGACACAAGGTTACTAATTGAAACCTGAAATTATACTCTTGTAAACGAGTTCATATAAATGGAGAATTATATACGAAGGGTTGTGAGTCGCCCACATCATATCTCCATAAGTAAATCCCTCAAGTATACATGGGAGCAAATTGCTCTGTATAAATTCCAAAGGAAAATGTGTCATGAAATGTAGAAAATCCCTGAAGGATTCAAATTGCTTGAAGTAAGCCCCCGAAGGGTAAAACATAAAATATGTACTCAATATCAATGGATGATATAAATTGCCTTAGTGAGTACTATCATTATGATATTGTTGCAACATACTAAAATCTCTTGCAAGAGTCAATGCCATTAAATTAGAACTCTTGAAGAGTTGATGATATTAAATTGGGACTCCTGAAGAGTCTAGAAAAATTATAAAGTGTTGAAGGAATTATTGTCTCGAGCTGCAGATCGAACAATCTACCAACACGAATCTTATCCATGATATTTATGATATTAAAAGAACCATATGGATTGAAGATTATGAGTTGAATACTCATATGATGAAGACACTAAGAATAATCATTTATCTTCGTGAGGGTAAAGATAAATTAATATTTGGTCCAGAAGTACCACATCTTAGTGAAGTATATGCTTTATTGTATTTGGCACAATACATTGAATGAAATAAAGCTTATTTATTAATATCTCCAAGAAATTACAGATATATACATACACATGAGTTAAAATAAACAAACAGGATGAAGCCTTCACAAAGGTTGCTCATGTGCAGCCTCAGTACTCGGAAGTACCCCAGAAGGGGGAGGCACTGGAGATTGATCATGTGGCACCCCAGTACTTAGCAAAACACCAGAAGGGGAAGGCATCAGTTGCTTTCGGAATCTAGCAACGAACCTCTGGTGATCACTTTGAATCCGACTTTCGGATTCCTGCAGTTGGACGAGCTTTCTTTTCATGCTCGTAGAGTAACTATTTGCAAGCACATGTAACACCCTATTCTCGTGCTTGAGCCCTCTGATCTCTTGTTTAAGACTTGCCACCTCCGCCATCAATGATTCAACTTGGCGAGTTTGAGCAAGTAGGCGTTGGCCCATATTGGACACAGAGCCAGCACACTGAACACTGAGAGCCAAGGAGTCTTGAATGGCCGACTCTTCAGACCGTTCTGAAAGGATCTTGTTATCCCTTGGAGTGAGAAGATTCCTAGCTACCACAGTAGCGGTTATGTTATTCTTCATCACAGAGTCCCCAACCGTAAGAGGACCATTAGAAGATAAGAAGGACGGGCGCCATATATTATCCTGACGCTGCTCGTCTGTATCACTCATAAGACTCAAATCTAAGCAAATGTTAGATGGGCAAGTCATTTTTCAGAAATGATGAAGGAAAAACAGAGGTCAAATAAAATTTCAGAAGTGCAAGAAGGTGGAAATTTCTCAGGCAGCAACTTTCTGAGCATACTCTTGAACGCAATTGATGTCTCTATAAAAGAAGAGGCAACAGAGCCGCTTGTTCAAAGATCGAAGCGACACGGCTCTCCGAATTTCAAAAAGCCAGATTTTCCTGAATAAAGTTCGTTGGCATTTTTCAGACGTAATCCCAGCTTTTCAGATGTCGCGTGCAATTTTGTCAAAGATCTCTGACAAAGTTGAAAACACGTAAATCTTACTGTTCTATTTACACCACAGTTGCTGACAAGAGTAAAAGCACAGCACCACCACTTGCTATTGAGAAATCTCTATATATGTCGACCTCTGTTCTCCATAACAAGGCAGACCTGCAACACTGCAAGAATACCTAACTCTTCCTCATCTCCGAGAATGCATCTTCAACATAGCATCTCGAAATACTCAATTTTTTTCCTCTCCGAGAATACCTCTTCAAACATGTCACACCAGAGCAAGATTATCACATATCTTCAGGGACCAGAGCAAGATTATCTCATATCATGCAATCTCCCTGTCCTTTCCTTTGTCCTTGTTCTTACCTGCAAAGACAAGGATAAAGAAAGCAGTATGTCGGAACCTCCACTCAAACTCCAGGTAAGGAACCGACTGCCTGGAACCTTTCCTGATTGCTTACCTAGTATTGCTCTCGAGTAGTCATCTTCAACGGTTGGAGCTGGGTCTTCAGTCACCAAGAAGTGATGAGCCATCCAAATGCAAGGGTTTGCATTCCACTTCTGCACCAGGGGACAAATCCTACAAGAGAAGATGCCACATATGCATGGGGGAAAAACAGTGAAAATACTACTTAAGCAAAAGGAGCAAGTAAGGAAAGTGAAAATGATGCATTGAAGCATGTGGAGACAAGTGCAATGAACATATGCTGATTCATCCCCAACTAAGCCGAAGATCACTTGTCACGTGCAGCTCCTCATGGTCCAATTTCATTCAAGATCAAGCTTCGAAGGTCCTTAAAGAAATTACAAGTCCGATTCAAGATCAAGTGTCCACCACACTTGAATCAAATCTGCTCCAGATCAAATGAGTAAATTCAGACATTTGGATGCAAGTCTAGCAGAAAGTCCTACAACCCAGTTCAAGAAAAAGCCTGTGGAAAGTTAACAACAAGTAAATCAACTCTTTCAGCAACTCTTCTTACTAAGAGACTAAAGCAGAACGATCAACGATCAACCTAAATGATTTGAAATCAGGGGGAGATACTCATCAGGGGGAGCATTCAAAACAGATCAAGATTTTAACGAGTCAATAGAAGACTTGTGGCCATCCAAGGGGGAGTGTTGTAAAGGTGAATGGATGGCTGGCCAATAACCCATTCATTTTCTTTTACTATGCTGCTTGTGACTTGCTTCTATATAAGCAAGCCTTATGAAACACAACAAAGATAGATAGATAAGAGGAGTTTACGGGAAAGGAAGAGAGGAAGGAAGGAAGAGGAAGAGAGAGAAGGAAGAGGAAGAGAGAGAATAGAGGAAGATAAGAGGAGATAATAGAGAGAGTTATCTTTGTACTCCTATTATTCTAAATTATAATGAAAGCACCACTGCTGCCCCGAGGACGTACTCCAGTCACACTGACTGTAGAGGAACCTCGTAAATTTTGTGTCTTGTTTCATTTATTCCACTGCACCCACAGTCGATTTTACAACAATAGGAGTATACTGATAATCCTTACATTATTGATATAGGATACGTAACAGTGAAATTGAAAGCCTTCGTAAAAGGAAGCGATGCAACGTGGGAGGTCAGCTTATCAAAGAATATGAATCCCCTGCTTCTTTGACCTCCTGTCCCCTCTCAACAAAAAACATGCATTATCATATAACATTAGCATTAATTGTAATAACTAAATAGTAAATGGGTTCAAAAATTCATGAGCCACACATGCCACGATCAACATTAATGCAACCGGTCGACAAATTTGCGTCCCTAATCGCAAACCGACAATCGAAAAACTCTTGTTAATTTAGAGACAATATTTAAGTACTGACCGATGAATACTTTTTAAGGAAAATTAATAAAATAAACTTGAAAATTTTGAGTTTTAATGATAAGGACAAAATAAAGGGTAAAGTGAATAGTATGTACAAAATAAAAGGTAGAGTGAATAGTATCAGGATTGACATTTTAGTATAAAAATATGGTTTTTCGTTAAAGTGAACAGTACCGGATGCTTTTCGTTAAATTTCTCTACTTTTTATACCGGATCGCTGACCATAAGACTTCGTAAACTTTTGGCCTAAACATTAATAATTTGTGGTCAAGTTCTAGTGGCAAGTTGTACATATCGATTAGGGGCTTCCTGTCCTTACGTGGCTTATGGTTTGGTTATGGCAGCTCACTTATAAGACTTGAGTTCTGTGCTTCTGGAACTTCCAGCAGTGGCTTCAAGTCTCAACCAAATATATAGCAAATAATATTTTTAAGAAATTATAATGGTATTATTATCAAAGTAATATTTTTCTTCTGAAAATTTTACTTGTAAATAGTTGAAAAAAAATCTATAAATTATTTTGTTATAGTAATTGAACATAAACATGAGCAGTTCTAAAAATTCAATAAACATTTGGGTAGTAGAATCATTTCAATTCTTGACTTTTATGTGTTTACTAACACATAAACATGAGCATTTCTAATTTATGACTTCTCTTTGTGTTTGCAAACACATGAAAATTAATGAGTTATATAAATTTCATATTATACTTTGTATTTGTAATTCAATACATGAAAAATTAAGAATTAAATTGATTAGAAAAATAGTTTATATCATTTTATTTATTCTCTCCATATTGCCCTAGGCAACATTTCTAAATTCAGCCTGTCCAAAACCCTAGGCAACATTTCTGAATTCAGCATGTCCAAAACCCTAGGCAGCATTTAATTTTAGAGAAATTATCTAACGAAATTACAAAGTCTAGATCCAAGTAATAAATACAATGTGGCCGCGAGTCTAAAGATAAAAGATAGGGATCCATCTAAATCTTGATTGACACGTCCCGATCCCAATATCTCTATAATATTAAGATGGGCACGTGCTAGCCAATATCCGAGGGTGATGAAGTCATTTTAAACATGCCTACAAAGAAAATACGTAATTAGAAAGAAAAATACCAATACAGGAATGTGTTCAGAGCATACAACTAATCAAGAATAATATGAAAAAATTATTATAAAAAGATACGAACAAAGGAATGGGTCCTACATAGAGAAGACTCAAAGATACCTATGTGTAAGTGCCTTGACGCCGGGATCGTGTGCCTTGATTCTAACACCTGAAGGGGGTGTAAAACAAAGGATGAGTGGACTAAAGTTTATAATAATATAATAATAATAATAAAACGATTTTCCTTTTGAACATGCTAACCCCTTATTTTGAAAATACATATGTATAGTACTACAAAATAGGTTTTCTGAAAACTCTAGCATGCCATAAAAAACGTTTGTAAAACAAGTATGTAGAATCCAAAGCACCAATGCTCAGTAAAGGTAATATAGTCGCTCGAAGGCACATCCGTTAAACATCCATAAATCACATCAATGATGTACTCAACTAGGGGTATAATAGTGGCCCGAAGTCATAACCATCACCCGAAGGTGAAGCTGTACGACACTGGGATATGCAAGTGAAGAAATATAGGGTCCATCATCCGAAGGTGAAGCTGTACCACTTTGGGTTACGCTAGAGAAGAAATATATATATATATATATATATATATATGTATGTATGTATATATGTAGTGGGTCCATCCCTCGAAGATGAAGCTGTACGACTTTGGGTTACACCAGAGAAGAAACAAATATATATGTATATGTAGTGGGTCCATCACCTGAAGGTGAAACAGTATGACTCTGGGTTACGTTAGAGAAGAAATATAGGGTCCATCACCCGAAGGTGAAGCTCTATGACTTTGGGTTATGCCAAAGAAGAAATATAGGGTTTATCACCTAAAAGTGAAGCTGTACGACTCTGGGTTACGCCAGAAAAGAAACATTTACATATAACATAACACACCGACACTAGCCCCAGGCTAATGAAGCTAGGAGTATGTCACAAATATCATCAACTGTATACTATGGTCATAGACGTCTACATACTCGGTTGTGTGTATGTGTTGTATGATAACCCATTAGTTAAGCACCGAAAACATATCTCAAAAATCTCATATCAAATCTAGAGCTCAAAAGCTCAAAGCTTCATCTCATAAATCCATGATAACTCATTTTCGTAAATCCATAGAATTTCATATACGAAAATCCAATAATTCATAACCCTTAGTAAAACGTAAATTCGATAAATCATAAATATTTCGTAAAAGCAATTTAAATAAATCATAAATTCTCCGTAAACCATAAGTATGGAAATCCGTAAAACATAATATAAAACATACTCAATTCGTGAAATATGCAATGCATGCAAGTCTAATATTTTATAAAAACATGCAATTAAAGAAGGGGTTCACTCATAGATATTTTGTTGTCGGGGAGCTGCTCAAACTAGAGAAGACAGTGTCACTTCCCACCGACGCACCTAAACACAAATGGAGGCCATTTAATAAAACTCTACTAAAATGATAGAATCTGATATTCTTTGTACATGACAAGGCAACTCGAAGGATATTGTACCAAGGAAATAGTGATGATGGCAAGATGTTCAAGATACCAATTACAATGTTGTTAAAGTCTGGTGTTACAAGAATGGGAAAGTGTGCTGCATTTGTTGGTAAAAAGATGAAAGTTGCAATTTGGCATAAAAGGTTGGGACATCCATTTGAAGAAGTTCTTAGTATGATGCTACAGAATAATGAGTTGTCAAATAGTATAGATTCATGTCAATCCATGTGTACTTCTTGTATTCAAGGAAAAATGAGTAGGTTGCCATTTCATATAAAGCAAGATAGGTCTACTGTTATTTTTAAGAAAATCCATTCAGATGTATGGGGCCTTCACTTATGAAATCTATGGAAGGTTATAGGTATTACATTACCATTGTTGATGATTGTTCTAGGTTTGTATGGATATTTCCAATGGTGAATAAATCAAATGCTTTCTCAATTTTTACCAAGTTCCATGCCTTTGTTTTGAACCAGTTTCAAGTGTCAATCAAAATTTTACAATCTGATGGCGGATGAGAGTATATGAGTATTTTGTTTAAAGAATTTTTGGATGCAAAGGGTATTATACACCATGTTTCATGTACTCACACTCCCCAACAAAATGGAGTCACTAAGAAGAAAAACAAGCATGTAGTTGAGACATCTATCATAATAAATTGGAACCAAGATCAACTCAGTGTATATTTCTTGGTTTTGTGCATGGTTATAAGGGAGTAATATGTTATAACAATAAGACTAGAAGGGTTATTTTGTCCAGACATATAATTCATGATGAAGACATATATCATTTCAAGCATGTTTCAACACAGAAGACCTCTAGTGTAGTGAAAAGGTCATTACAACCCCCTGTTCTAATACATTTACAAGTTCCAAGTGTTAGATCATCCACTTTTGCACAACTTCAACACAGTTTTCAAGACCTCAACTCAGTGTCTATCACAACTAGTGATGTAAGTACAGGTTCTGATCATCCTGATATATATGAAACAGTTCAAAACACAGAATGAGTTGACAGTTATGAAGTGTTACCCAGAGCAATGATATCACATCATTAACATCTTCACAACATTTATCCCCATCACACCATCACTCTGGTACAATATCTATATTACATGTCCATTCAAAATCTTAACTTAAGGTATGTCTTCCAAATTTGTCTCCTTCTGATGTAATTCAGCAACCTGTCACTTCAACTTATTCAATGCTTACTAGACTAAAGAGTGGAGCAATTGAAAGAAGAAATTATGCTGCACTGGTTGCAGCTTGTCCCGAGTCACAATCTTTGCAAATTACAGATGAAGAACCATTCACTGGTGGGTATTTATTTGTTTCTGAAATTTCTAATGTACTTGAACTTGCAACATTTCGAAAAGCAGTAACTATACCACAATGACAAACAGCAATGCAAGAAGAGTATGACTCTCTTAGAGCTTAAGGAACATGGGTTTTAGTTCCACCACCTTAAGATAGAGTAATTGTAAGGAGTAATTGAGTGTACAAGGTTAAGAAGAATCTAGATGGTAGTGTGTCAAGGTATAAAGCAAGGTTGGTAGCTCAGGGTTTTTCTCAAGAACATGGTATTGATTATCTGGATACTTTTAGTCCAATTGTAAGGCATACCACTATGAGAATCATTCTAGCTTTAGCTGCTACCAATCACTGGAGTCTCAGGCAATTGGATATTAAAAATGCATTTCTGCATGGAGATTTGCAAGAGGAGGTATACATGAAGCAATCTTAAGGTTTTATTGATCCATCATTTCCCTCTCATGTTTGTAATTTGATTAAGTCCTTATATGAATTGAAACAAGCACTAAGAGCCTAGAATTCGAAATTCACTAGTTATTTGACAATCTTGGGTTTCAAAGCTTCAGCCTCATATACTAGTCTCTTTGTTAAACAAGATGGATTAGATATTATCATCCTATTATTATATGTTGATGATATTATTTTGACTGGTTCGAATGCTACAAAAGTTTAAAAAGTGGTGCAAGAATTATCAAAAGTCTTTGAGTTGAAGGATATGGGAAAGCTTACTTATTTTCTAGGATTGCAGGTCCAATATCAAAGTAATGCAGACATATTTGTAACCAGTCCAAGTATGTCAAGGATTTAATCCATAAGGCAGGAATGAGTAAACCTGAAAATACCCCGTGTAAGCCACATCATCAAATGCTGCTAACAGAAGGAGAGTTACTCACAGATCCATCAATGTATATAAGTTTAGTTGGTTCATTACAATATCTAACCTTCCCTAGGCCAGATATTGCATTTGCAGTAAATATTGTATGTTAGTTCATGTCTACATCAACTGATATGCATTTTGGAGCCGTTAAAAGGTACCTCCAAGGGACAATCAACACTGGAATCAATTTTAATGTAGATACGGTTACTCTAGTCAATGCATTCTCAGATTCAAATTGGGCTACGAATTTGAATACTCGAAGATCAATCACAGGATATGTGGTTCACTTGGGTAATAATCCAATTTCATGGCATTAAAAAAAAACAAGGCTCAGTTTCTCGAAGTTCAACTGAAGCCAAATACAAAGCTTTGGCACACACTACAGCTGATATAGCTTGGATAAGGAATATATTGAAGGATTTGAAGGTGTTTGTTCATAGTCCACCTATTATTCACTGTGACAATATGTTTGCTATTGCATTAAGTGAAAATCCTTCCATTCAAGGATTAAACACCTTGATACAGACTATAATTTTGTAAGAGAGAGAATGCAGTAAGGAGATTTACAGATCCAATACATACCAACTGAAGAGCAAACTGCAGATGTATTAACTAAGGGTTTATATAGTCCTGCTTTTATTAAGCATTGTTACAATCTTAAGCTACAGAATCCCAGCTGAGATTAAGGGGGGATGAAGACTGTGATAATGCTGCCACATCATCATCTCTAGCAGTTAAGAAATGTAATACATCAACACCACATCAGCTGTCAAATCGGTTAGGAAGTTATATATACGGCTTGTACTGTGACTGATGGAATCATCTAAGAAATCTAAGAAGCTTGATTCTCTCAATTCTCTCTCATACATTCTTTTTACTTTTCTTCATTTTCTTCCATTGATACGTAATATGATACATGTTATCAATATCCTCCAAATATATACATAATGCTGCTTGAATAGGATGGTTGCTTCTTGTAATTGTATACTCCAATACTCTTATATACACTGTTCGTGCAGGAATTTCACTGGGAAAGGTCCCTTACACGAGCACACAGCTCCCCGAGGAGTTGGCACTTTGGTTGGCTGTTGGGCTCTTGCTTGCTTGTCGGGTTACAAGAAGAGGACATAGTTAGTTCTGAAAGGTGCCTTTGTTGGGCTTTAGGTCGTGAGACTCGCAATAAAAAATAACTAAGTGCTGAGGCGTGCCACTGCCATCTCTATATGGCAGATGTAGAATGAGTGTTTTTAAGCCGATTACTTGCGCCCCAAGTTACTCTAACTTCTCATTATCATAGGATTGTCGTGGATGGGTTAAGTCCACATTAAGTTCTTTTTATGCCTTGAGATCAAGGACTTTTGTTTATCTTATATGCTTCAAAGGTGGAGGTCCGAATCTAATCAAAACATCAGTTTCATTTACTTTCACGATAGTAAAAGTACTAAGTGAACCAGATATGTGAGTTAATGGAACTTCAGATCATTAAGAGACCGAAAATGACTTGCATATCTACTGAGGGATACATTATAATACCAGATCTATTAATGGAAAGGCAAAAACAAAGAGAGTCGGGCAAGATTTCACCTTGTCGGGAAAGGTTAAAACGTCTTGCGATCTCTTCCCTTGGCAGTTTACAAAAAGGATTGAGTACTGAAGGGGATGACTGGAAAGAAGTTTACACATGAGAGATCAATACTACAACATTTAGGGAAAAAGGTAGCAGAGCTTTTACATAGACAAAAGATGTCTTTCTAAGGAAGTCTAAGGCTTAAAGGGTGCAGAGTCTGGACAAAGCACGTCTTTCTGGGTATTTGCTTGGTTGAGAGACAAGTTGTATGTTTGTTTGTTTGATTGGTTAAGTGTCGTTGTTTCTGGGCCCTCTTCCTCCTTTTATAGATGAATTAGCCCAGCTGTGTTGTTTTTTTTCTTGCCCGAAAGCAACTGAAGGGTAGTGAGTCACTAGCCTTGTTACGTGTTTGCCATCCAAAAAGTACTTTTGGGCCGAAAGTTGATGATCTTCCATCGGTTGTCACTTCTTGTAAGCAACTGACCTTTGCATTAATGGGGAGTTGCCATAATATCTTGAAATGGATGAACTGGGCTTGATTCTGGGCTTCAAGTAAAACCTTCTTTATTGAACTCTCTTGGGCTTTCCTTCCTGAAAGCCCAAGGTTTAAATATTAACCCAAACATACACCATGATGAAGAACTGTGTAGGACTGTAATACCGTGTTTTTTAAATGAAAGCTTAATTTTATTGAGTATCCAACAACCAACAAATTAACAAAAGAATGAATATATCGATTACAGTGAGATCTATTACAGTGATATCCCAACAGGGATTTATTCGAACACAAACAAATATTAAGAGATGGAGTATATGGTTGCCATTTTTCCCCCACACCCTTGAATTATCCATAATTTATTACAATTTACATTTCCAAACAGTATAATTTAAAGAATAATGACTTGTCATCGTCTTAGGGTAACAATTAATCAATAAGAATTGAATTTACAGCTTAATTCTCATTGTATTGCATAATAGATAATATATACATGATACAATCCTTGTTCTATAAGGAAACAATAAAGGACACACACATATCCTTCCTAATAAAGGATTTTAATATTTACAATATATTTACATGTCCTTTGTATTTAAAAAACACTCACGGCAACACTCACCCTCAAATTGGAGCTTAGATATCACACATGCCCAACTTGACAAGTGGGTCACCAAAAGATCTACTACACACAACATGAGTGAGGATATCCGCAAGTTGCTCTTCTGAGTTCACAAACGGTATTGAAACAATTTTCTTCTCCAGCTTCTCCTTAATAAAATGACGATCAACCTCCACATGCTTTGTTCTGTCATGTTATACCGGATTCTCTGCAATCTCCCGTGCGGATTTATTATCACAATACAAACTTGTAGCCTCCTTTGCTTTGAAACCTAGACCACCAAGTAACTTACGTAACCAAAGGACTTCACATATCAGTGTGCCATACCTCTGAATTCGGCCTCAGCTGACGACATTGACACCACATTTTACTTCTTGCTCCTCCAAGTAACTAGATTTCCGCCAACAAACGTAAAGTACCCAGAAGTAGAGCGTCTATTAGTTACATCAACTGCCCAATCAGCATCAGTAAATCCTTCAATCCTTAGATGACCAGAATTTTTATACAAAATTCCTTTTCCTGGAGCCGACTTCAAATAAGCTAAAATTCGCATAACAGCCGCCATATGATCCACACTTGGCTAGTACATAAACTGACTCACCACACTTACTGCATAGGCTATATCTGGACGAGTATGAGCTAAGTAAATTAGTCTTCCTACCAGTCTCTGATATCCGCCTTTATCCACTAGTTCTTGATTTGGATAAATTCCCAAGTAATGTTTCTCCACAATGGGAGTATCCACGAGTTTACACCTAAGCATGCCTATTTCTTTCAATAAGTTCATAACATATTTCCATTGAGACAAGAAAATACCTCTGGACGAACGAGCAACTTCCACACTAAGGAAATACCTCTGGACGAACGAGCAACTTCCACACTAAGGAAATACTTCAAGTCACCCAAACTCTTCATCTCAAACTCGGCAGAAAGGTTCTTTTCCAGTTTGACAATTTCATCTGAATCATCACCTGGTATTATCATATCATCTACATAAATAATCAAGGCTGTTACTTTACCGTTTCTCCACTTCACAAATAAAGTATGATCAGAATGACTCTGATAATACCCATTCCTTCTCATAGCCTGAGTGAACCTCCCAAACCATGCACGCGGTGACTGCTTAAGCCCATAAAGAGACTTTCGTAATCAGCACACTCCTATTTTTTCTCTGTTACTATACCCTGGAGGGAAGTCCATATACACATTTTCCTCCAGATGTCTATGAAGAAATGCATTTTTTACATCAAACTGTTTCAGTGGCCAATTCGAATTTACAGCTAATGAGATAAGGACTCATACCGTGTTCATCTTAGCCACTGGAGAGAAAGTTTCCTGGTAATCAACTCCGTACGTTTAAGTGTACCCTTTTGCCACCAATCTTGCTTTATATCTGTCAAGTGTTCCATCAGCCTTGTATTTCACGGTAAAGACCCATCGGCACCCAATTGGTTTCTTTCCCTTTGGCAACTCAATAACTTCCCAAGTATTATTTTTCTGCAATGCCCTCATCTCTTCATCCATTGCTTCGATCCATTCTCAACTCTTTAAAGCGTCTTCTACCTGAGTTGGTACCTGAATCGAATCCACATTATTCACCCATACTTGACGTTCGGGTGAAAGGTTTTTACAGGACATATAATTGGTTATGGGATATTTCACTTTTCCTTCTGAAGAGAACCTGTCAGAAGGTACACCACGATTTTGCCTTCGTGGCAATTTATATGTACTTATAATATCATTAGTTACATGAGTATCACTAGTGCTTACCTAAGGGATATCCAGAGAAGATGCATTGGACGATGGCACTGTTGAGCTGGAGAGAGGGGGAAGCTTCGGCAATAATCGGCTGATCACCAATGCATTCTCTTTCGGCAACACTAATACATGGACTACCAGTCTTTTCTTCGGTGAGAAGCTGTGGAATACTTGGGGCAGGTTCGATGAGACCCTGTTGTCTACTCACAACAGCAGGTTCGGCATGAGTAGACCGAGCATCATCATCTGCATCACTCGGCACACTGTGCACTCCCCCTGAAGACTTTTCCTCTTATGCATCCAACCATTTGAGAACACCATCAAGATCACAATTAGAACTCTCCCTCTTGTGATCTAAAGATGGTAATACGGGAGTATAAAAATATTCAGACTCAGAGAAGGTCACATCCATGGTGATATACATGTGACGAGTGGCAGGGTGGTAACACTTGTAACCTTTCTGGTGGGATGCGAAACCCACAATGACACATTGAAGAGCACAAGGATCCAATTTACTACGATGAATCTTGTGAATATGAACATAAGCCACGCAGCCAAACACCCGAGGAATGAGTGTATTGGTAGAAACAACCGGAACATGTTCCGTCAGCACTTTGAGTGGAGTACGAAATTCTACAACCTGGGATGGCATGCGATTGATAACATACACAACATAGGTGATGGCATATGGCAAAAAACTTTTGGGAACAGACCCACCAATAAGCAGGGCACGAACGGTTTCCAAAATATGACGGTTTTTCCTCTCAGTAACCCTGTTTTGTTGTGGGGTGTACGAGCAAGTTGTCACATGAACAATTCCTTGATCACAGAAAAAATTAGAAAGCTCAGAGTTAACATATTCTCCCCCATTATCAGTACGAAGAACTTTAATAACGGAGGAATATTGAACAGCCACCAGCTGAGAGAATGATCGAATAATGGCACTTACATCACTTTTATGTTTTAACAAATACACCCATGTCATATGAGT
Organism: Malus domestica; assembly: GCF_042453785.1. NCBI lineage: Eukaryota > Viridiplantae > Streptophyta > Magnoliopsida > Rosales > Rosaceae > Malus > Malus domestica. The sequence goes on from NC_091668.1 coordinate 8,517,471, forward strand.
GCAATCATCAACAAACATAACAAACCACTTAACTCCTGAAACTGCATTAACGGGCGAGGGCCCCCAAACATCTGAATGCACAAGCTCAAACGGAAGCAATCTTTTATTCATACTAGAAGGAAACGAAACACGATGGCTCTTAGCAAGAATACATACTTCACAATGTAAGTCTGACTCCTTTATTTCCTGAAACATACTAGGCAACATACGCCTTAAATAACCAAAAGAAACATGTCCTAACCGACGATGTAACAACCAAACTGCTTGTAGATTACTAGTACGAGATGCTTGAACTGCATTAGCTCTGCCAGGAATGACGTCATCCACATAGTACAACCCATCTCTCTTAGTGCCATGCCCAATTATCTCCTTGGTTTGAATATCTTGAAGCAAACAAAAAAAATGGATACATAAGTACAACACAATCCAATTGCTCAGTAACTTGGGGCATAGATAATAAATGGTGAGACAACTACGGAACAAGCAAACAGTGATGAAGAGAAAAAGATGGCGTGAGGTCCATTGTGCCTGTCCCAGCCACCACGTCTCTGCTAGAAGCACGCTCTTTAGCACTCAATTTTTTCTTCAATTCTGGAAACCATTCAGGTACTCCATGTTTCTGAAAACATGTATCTTCTGTATAATGGGTTTGCCCACAAAAAGTACACTTCAAATCATCCTTATTCTCTCAAGTAAAAAGACGAGAATCGGTTGATGAAGATGGACCATAGGGTCAACCAGAAGAGGGCCATGACACCATTGCCATGGGAAGGGTTCCTCTGTGGTTCCCAGCAACACTACCTCCCATCATAGTAGCATGGCATTGAGCTTCCCGTCTAACTACTGAAAACGCTTCTTCCACAGATGGTAGAGGTTGAGTTCTCAAAATATCACTGCGGACCTTGTCAAAAACATCATCGAAGCCCGTTAAAAAAGCATACATACGATCTAGTTGAACTTCTCCTCGAAGTGTCTTCAAGTCAAGAGCACACGCCATCTTGATTGGTCTTCTTTGATCGAGTTCTTGCTAGATAGCTTTAATATCGGCACAAGATATACCGATAGGCTTCCCTTCTTGGCGAAGTCGGAATGACTTCACTTTCAATTCATAAATCTGAGAGATATCAGATCCATCATAATACGTCCTGGCAACTTCTTCCCATACTTCTTTAGCAGTACGAAGATGAATGAAAAAACCCATGATTGTAAGATCCATGGAGTTAATCAACCATCCTTTCACAATTGCATTCCTAGTCTCCCAAGCATCATATTCGGCACTGTCTTCATTGGGCTCCTTAATACTCCCTGTCACAAACCCCTTTTTTCCACGCCTAGCAATATGCATCTCTAATACTTTGGACCAAATAGGGTAATTTGATCCATTGAGTTTTACAATATTTGGTACGTTTGAAGCATCACTTTGAATAACCACAGGATTGACAACTGACCCGTGGGTAGAGCCCGATGTCCTACCCTCCAATTTCAACACAGCTTCTCCTATATCACTCGCCATTAATCACAATACCCACCACACACAAGGTATGGAGCAGAAAGCCCAGAGTTTTTGCTGTAGGGATGCAGCAACAACTATTGAAAAAAAGAAAAAATAACAAAGCAGTCCTTGTCTTTTACAAAAAACAATGCAGCAGCCTCCTTGTCTCCTACAATAAACAATGCAACAGCCTGGACTTACTGCATAAACGCAGTAGAGATCACAGTGACCCTTGTCTCCTACAAAAGCAACACAACAAGCTGATCTTGCTGCAGAAACGCAGCAGAGATCACAAGGGTTTTCTCGGGGTTTTCGTTACTATAGCAGCGGCACGGTGGGAATATTTTTTTAGGGTTACGCTTGGCTTTGATGTCAAATTGAATTTACAGCTTAATTCTCATTGTATTGCATAAATAGATAATATATACATGATACAATCCTTATCTATAAGGAAACAATAAAGGACACACACATATCCTTCCTAATAAAGGATTTTAATATTTAAAATATATTTACATGTCCTTTCTATTTAAAAAACACTCACGGCAACAGTTAGGCCTAGCAATTCTTGACATGACCCGATAACCCGACACGACACGACACGAAATTAACAGGTGTTCGGGTTGACACGATAACGAATTGGGTTGTTATCGGGTAACCCGATAAGTACCTGTTAAGATAACGAGTTGGTTTGGGTATACATGTGGGTAACACAATACACTATAAGCAGAATATTAATTTAATAATTTTATAACCCTAAAAAATACTATAATTATATATATGTATATATATACATATATATATATATATTAAATTTACTATAATAATTATACCCCCAAAATATTAACTATAATAATTATATATATATAATTTTAAATTAAATTTTATACCCCTAAAAACTATAATAATTATATGTACATAATAAATAGATTTAAATCTACTTTATATATATATACCATTGAACTTGATGGGATACGAATTATACGAAACTAATTTCAACGATCCAACCGTTAAACTTGTTTGTATATGCTTCGAGATTGCATCATTAAAAAATCACAAAAAACAAACATTCAGAGATCAAGTAACCGAACAAAACTTTTCAACGGTTATAAAATGAAAAATCATGATTTAACTGTTATTTTAACTCCGATTTTTATGATTTTTTACAGCTATACTCCTTGACCCTATGAATACAATGAATGAATTCGATCTTCAATTTAAAATATTTACTCTAGTGGATATCTTATGTTATACTTAATGAAAGTATGAATAAACTCTTAAGTGTTAGCGAATCTATTGTTTTGATGGAATACGCATTCTACGAAACTAGTTTCAACGATCCAACCGTCAAACATGTTTGTATATACTTCGAGATCGCATACGCTAAAAATTGCAAAAAACAAACATTCAGAGATTAAGTAACCGAACAAAACTTTCTGACGGTTATAAAACGAAAAATCACGATTTAACGATTATTTTAACTCCAATTTTGATGATTTTTTACAGCTACATTCCTTGACCCTAAATGAATAAATCTTCAATTTAAAATATTTACACTAGTGGATATCTTATGTTATACTTAATGAAAGTATGAATAAACTCTTAAATGTTAGTGAATCTATTGTTTTGATGGGATACGCATTCTACAAAACTAGTTTTAACGATCCAACCGTCAAACATGGTTGTATATACTTCGAGTTCGCATACGCCAAAAATTGCAAAAAACAAACATTCAGAGATCAAGTAACGGGACAAAACCTTTTGACGGTTATAAAAAGAAAAATCACGATTTAACAATTATTTTAACTCCGATTTTGATGATTCTTTATAGCTACACTCCTTGACCCTATATGAATACAATGAATGAATTCGATCTTCAATTTAAAATATTTACACTAGTGGATACCACAAAATCTTATGTTATACAAAGTGAAAGTATAAATAAACTCTTTAAGTGTTAGTGAATCTATTGTTTTGATGGGATACGCATTCTACAAAACTAGTGTCAACGATCCAACCGTCAAACATGTTTGTATATACTGCGAGATCGCATACGCCAAAAATTGCAAAAAACAAACATTTAGAGATCAAGTAATGGGACAAAACTTTTCGACGGTTATAAAAAGAAAAATCACGATTTAACGGTTATTTTAACTTCGATTTTGATGATTCTTTACAGCTACACTCCTTGACCCTATATGAATATAATGAATGAATTTGATCTTCAATTTAAAATATTTACACTAGTGGATACCACAAAATCTTATGTTATACTTAATGAAAGTATAAATAAACTCTTAAGTGTTAGTGAATCTATTGTTTTGATGGGATACGAATTCTACCAAACTAGTTTCAACGATCCAACCGTTAAACATGTTTGTATATACTTCGAGATCACATATGCCAAAATTTGCAAAAAACAAATATTCAGAGATCAAGTAACGGGATAAAACTTTTCGACGGTCATAAAAAGAAAAATCACGATTTAACGGTTATTTTAACTCCGATTTTGATGTTTTTTTTATAGCTACACTCCTTGACCCTATATAAATACAATGAATGAATTTGATCTTCAATTTAAAATATTTACACTAGTGGATACCACAAAATCTTGTTATACTTAATGAAAGTATAAATAAACTCCTAAGTGTTAGTGAATCTATTGTTTTGATGGGATACGCATTCTACAAAACTAGTTTCAACAATCCAACCGTTAAACATGTTTGCATATACTTCGAGATCACATACGCCAAAAATTGCAAAAAACAAACATATAGAGATCAAGTAACGGGACAAAACCTTTCGACGGTTATAAAAAGAAAAATCATGATTTAACGGTTATTTTAACTCCGATTTTGATGATTCTTTACAGCTACACTCCTTGACCCTATATGAATACAATGGATGAATTTGATCTTCAATTTAAAATATTTACACTAGTGGATACCACAAAATCTTATGTTATACTTAATGAAAGTATGAATAAACTCTTAAGTGTTAGTGAATCTATTGTTTTAATGGGATACGCATTCTACGAAACTTGTTTCAACGATCCAACCATCAAACATGTTTGTATATACTTCGAGATCACATATGGCAAAAATTGCAAAAAAAAAAAAAAACATTCAAGTAACGGGACAAAACTTTTCGACGGTTATAAAAAGAAAAATCATGATTTAACGGTTATTTTAACTCCGATTTTGATGATTTTTTACAGCTACACTCCTTGACCCTATATGAATACAATGAATGAATTCGATCTTCAATTTAAAAAATTACACTAGTGGATACCACAAAATCTTATGTTATACTTAATGAGTATGAATAAACTATAATAATTATATACATTAATTTAACAATTTTATACCCCTAAAAACTAAAATAATTATATATATATATATATATATATTAAATTATGTGTTTTAATGTTTTGAAGTAATATTTATGTGGCAAAGTGTGGCATGTGCAAATTTAAGAAAAAAAAATATTTTTCTTAACGGGTTATAACGGGTCGGGTCACTTTATCCGTTGGGTAAAGTGACCCGACCTGTTAAGGACTTGTTAAGATAACAGGTGTGACACGATACGACCCGTTAAGATAACAAGTGTTACACAAAAACGACACGAACACGATAGACACGACCCGTTTACCAGGCCTAGCAACAGTAAGTACTTTCAGCATGCCCGTTGGTTGACCCTGCTTGGCGCCTCCTCTTCTCTTCCGACAGTAGTTTAGCAAACCTGAAAATTATAGTAAATAAGTTACAATTTTTCACTACTCACCAATTACATATATAAGTCTGTTGGTTTAATGATAAATATTTTACCTTATAAGAGCCTCTGCATTTGTCTCATGCTTAGTAGCCTCAAACCTGCCACTGTCCAAATTAACCCGAGAAACTGGTTTTTTCAATAGCCCTTCACCAACTTTCACAAGATTGGTCAAATTCTTCTTTGTGGCTATATCCACAGAAGCTATTGTCCCACGAAGGGTATCATCCTACGTTTGGTATCGGATATGATGTCAGTTTTTTGTGTCTAAACAACATTATTCTAAAAAAGTTATACTGATGAATCTATGGATAAAATGCATTTCGCATGACGAGTTCAGTACCTGAATTCTAAGATAATTTTCTTCAGAATGAAGGGCTTGGAAAACTGCAGAAAGGTGAAGATCAACCATATCGTTGCTTGCTTGACTGAAAACATTAATGATTGGGGTGGAGCCACCGCTGGTTAACCAATTCAACAGGCCCCATTTCGCTGAAGAGCGTGCATGGTATTTCGTTTCAGCTTTTGATGAACCAGTTCCTAATGATATCACTAGAAATCTCCCATAGTCCATAGGTTTCACAGGAAAGACGTTTGGATTCGTCTTCCTTATTTCGTTTGTAACTTCACAAACAGCAAGTAAAGTCTGCAAGGACAAAAGTGTTTTAAGTCTTTAAGTTAATTTTTTATAATCCCGAACTTTACTTTTAAAATCAATGGTATAAATTGACGATTTGGTAATATAACTCCTCCTATCACATAGACCGGATTATTTGCAGCCACGCCGCCATCTATAAGGTTGAATTCCCTAGTTCTGCCTGTAGCGTTCTTGGTTTCAAAATAATGAGCTGGAAGATAAGTTGGTGCCGCTTAGGTTCCAATGCATATGTCAGAGAGTAAGGCATCGTATGATGGCTTCTTTTTCACCTGCCAACAAAAATAAGCACATCATATTATATTGCAACGTATATGAGTAATTTGCTTAAATAATTTTTAGACGTGAACAAATTTTACAATACTTTGACGTATATAATATTCTGGAATATGGAATATACTAAAATTTTTCGAATTAGTTAATATATTAGAAGGACGGTGAATTACTTTAAAGTTGGAGAAGATAGCTGGCTGAAGATTCTTGATGTCAAATGTGGGAATTACAACATTAGTCAATGTGTCGTGCAGTTTTGTGTTGCCCAGCCTTTCCCTAATCAAGCGATGCAAATACTTGCCATTGTACTTTGGTCCTGCTAGAGCTTTGATAATCTTTGTCGTATTAGAAAAAATTGACCAACTGTCGTTTAAACCATTAGAGCAACAATTATTATGAATATCCAATATATATAAAATTAATTAAGTGGACATAATTAACATGTAATTAATTAAGCATGCATTACGTTTTTTGGGGGAAGATTTTAGGGCATTGATTAAAGTAGAAGTCTATAATATCTTTGGCGGCGAACAGTGGGCGGTTATTCTCGTTTGGGGCTGCGAGCATAGCAGTCACAAGACCACCTGTGCTTGTTCCTGCAATAACATCAAAATAGTCGGCGATCCTTGCATCTTCACCATCCAGCTTCTGCAGTACCACCAATTACATTAATCTTATTAGTACTTAATTGGGAAAATAAATCACTTAAAATACTATTAGGGTGCATTTGTTTGGGCTCACTAACTCTCCTTGAACTGGACTGGACTAACTGTTATTGTAGTCCCAAGACTGCTAAGACCCCCGTGGTGCTTCATTTGGCTTGTCCAAACCTTGTGCCTCGTTCGAACTTACAAGATCTCAATCCTAAAAAATAAGGATTTTTTTTCATCTAGGTCGGTGATTTGGGGTCTTCCACCATCTGGGTCTTTGGCATCTTAGATCTCGTACACACACATATCGCGCTCTCTCTCAAAAACGCCCTTAATTTTCTCACTTACCAACCACCCCGCTTCCTCTAATTCTTCCCCCACCGGTGGCGTTCCATCATTGGAATTCAATTTCCGACTCTGTCGTTTTCAGCGAACCATGATTTGAATCCGGTACGCCAGACAAGGTGAGCAATTATTTGGAATTGGGGATTTTGAAAAGTGCTTGGTTGGTGAGAAAATTGAGAGAAAGAAACAAAAGAAAATGGAATGACAATTACTAAGAACTGGGGAATTGCATGAAAGGAAATGGGATTTTGAAAGGTGTTTTGTTGGTTGATTTTTTGCAAACGGATTCCATGAAAGCAACAGATGTTCAGGCCAAGCTTGATGAAGGAAACAATCAAGAGGCAGAGAAGATTGAGGTTATGGATGTGGAAAAAAAGGGGAGTGGAGAGGCAGAGAAAACAGAGCATTCTAGAAAAAGGGTTTCTAGAAGGAAAAAAAAAAGGAATAATTAATTATAAAAAATTCTAGATATGCATTATAATAATATAATTTTAGAGTTTGTTAATTATCCTACTTTTTAGTCTGAAACAGCACCAAACGCTTTATTAAATCAGTCCAGCTTAGGGGTGGTTTGGGAGTGAGGTGCTTAAAAAAAAAGCACCAATGAAAAAAAGCTGGAAAGGTTTTAGGTGTTTGGTAAACTAAAAAAAAATGGCTTATTTTGGAAGCTGCTATGAGAATAAGCTGAAATCAAAGGAAAAAGCTAAAGCTGCTATTTGCAGCTTTGGAAAACTGGTTTTTTTTCAAAGCACACGGAGCTACAGTGCTCCTTTAATAAACAGACCCACTATCAGACTGTTTTTTTTTTTTCAAAAGCACTTTTATAAAAAAATTTACCAAACACTCTGCTGATTTATTTCATAGCCGCGTATTCTCACAGCACAACCATTTATTCTCACAGCAATTTTTTTCCAAAACACAGCAATACCAAACCAGCCCTTAGTCTAGTCTAAGCCAGTCAGCTTTAGTCCTTAAAGTTAGTCCAGTGCAACAATCGCACCCTTAAAACACAAATGGTAAAGTACTTATACATATATTGACAGAAAGTCTTAAATACCTGAAGTTCAGATTCGAGGAAAGCAAGAATGGTTGCCGGAATGAGGCCTCTTATTCCGCCCCCATCGACACTGAGAACTGTGACTATCTTTCCAAAGACTGTGGGGGGCTCTACTCTACCGCTTCTTTCCATCAGATCAGTTAGAGAGAGAGAGAGAGAGAGAGAGAGAGAGAGAAATTTCTGAGATATGCTTTGAGAGAAGTAGTCTTGGTATTTATAACACCAGCTTTCGTGCATGAGTGTTTCTGCATGGTAACCCATCTTCCGGGAAATATGCATGCCACCTCCCCTTTAGATAAATTTCCAACGTGTGGATAATAACCCATGCTGAATTCCTGTAGCTGTATTTAATTGACTATTTTAACTGTAGAAGTCGGAATGATGATTAATTCTAGTCTTAATAGTATCCAAACGTAACACAACAATCCGGTAAACTCCAATATACGATTAGAGAGATAACCGACTCCACAAGAATTGTAGAGGAATTTCCACAGAAAACTTTGTAGCTAATTCACGAGACTTTTTGCTTATGATCCAAATTATTCTTATTACAAAATATTTTATAAACATAATTTCTATAAGAAAATCAATAAACTTACAATGGATGGCCAATCAATTGTAGTAAATAAATAGATGGTTCGTAATATTTTTATTGTATTAATATACTTCTACATGCAATAAATAGACGGCTCATAATACTTTTATCGTTTTTGTAGCTCCTCCAAAATTTTATGCAGCCAATATCCAGCTTGATGAGGCTTTTGCGTATGTAATATATTCCTGCATGCAATATTGACTTGTAATTACACATACATCTCTTGAGATTTTTTGAGTTTTCACAAAACCATCTAAAAATTTGAAAGTAATAGAAATACCCCTTGATGTTTCAAAATCATTTCAAGAACCCCCTTCCGTTAAGGTTTCGTAGTTTTATGATGACATCAGGAAAATTTAAAAAATAAATAAATAACCTGAAGCGTGTGCTATGGGGTGTTAATATAGTTCCTTGAGAAACTTTGCTTATTTTTTCAAATATTTAACTGATCATGGATATATATGTCTGCACGAAGATTTTGTCTCGACCGCTGCCAAGGTCTTTTAATTATCATGGAGTGCGCGTCAAACAATCTTGTTCGTTTTTCAACTTATTGTAATAATAGATTTTCAGTTGGTTGAGTTTTATTTTGACTGATGCAAAGGTCTTTTCATTTGCGTGCTTAATCATCCCTTTCTGATTAAGGTGCATATTTTGATCTTTATGTCTAACTGTTGGGTGATATAACATTGCAGAATTCTTCAATTTTTTGGCGATTATGTGCAGTGATTTCAACGAAAAAATATTATTCATGTTTTTATATAATAAGCATCGTCTAATCAAAACTTTTAGGCAAACACTATTTTAAGCTCGTAAGGGGTTTTATACGTAATTAAACCGGCATATATAGCCTCATGCATAAATGGGAACAATTATAGAGAAGTGCTAAGGGGACTTTTGACTTTTGATGGACTTTTTGCTACCTTACAGTCAATCACCGTGCTATCATTTTAAAATATTGTGAGAAACATGAGATGACAGAAAATTCACAGAGAGTCTCACTTTTGACAGAGTTTTCTGAGCTTTTCTCATAATTATATATTGGATTCATTCAATGTCACGCTGCTGCATTTTATTAATTCAGTAAAAAAAAAACATAGAAAAAACGATTGAATTTAAGTAAAACTAATGAAAAGTCTAAAAAAGACTTTAGTTTTAATAAAAAATGACAAATAAAGATGTAATGAATATACCAACAACAACAACAAAGCCTTTTCCCACTAAGTGGGGTCGGCTATATGAATCCTAGAACGCCATTGCGCTCGGTTTTGTGTCATGTCCTCCGTTAGATCCAAGTACTCTAAGTCTTTTCTTAGAGTCTCTTCCAAAGTTTTCCTAGGTCTTCCTCTACCCCTTCGGCCCTGAACCTCTGTCCCGTAGTCACATCTTCGAACCGGAGCGTCATTCGGCCTTCTTTGCACATGTCCAAATCACCGGAGCCGATTTTCTCTCATCTTTCCTACAATTTCGGCTACTCCTACTTTACCTCGGATATCCTCATTCCCAATCTTATCCTTTCTCGTGTGCCCACACATCCCACGAAGCATCCTCATCTCCGCTACACCCATTTTGTGTACGTGTTGATGCTTCACCGCCCAACATTCTGTGTCATACAACATCGCTGGCCTTATTGCCGTCCTATAAAATTTTCCCTTGAGCTTCAGTGGCCTACGACGGTCACACAACACGCCGGATGCATTCTTACACTTCATCCATCCAGCTCGTATTCTATGGTTGAGATCTCCATCTAATTCTCCGTTCTCTTGCAAGATAGATCCTAGGTAGCGAAAACGGTCGCTTTTTGTGATCTTCGCTAGATTGCTCCGGTCATTAGCGTGGATAAGTATATAAATGGATAGAGATAGGAAAGCAAACACAAGATGTACGTGGTTCACCCAGATTGGCTACGTCCACGGAATAGAAGAGTTCTCATTAATTGTGAAGGGTTTACACAAGTACATAGGTTCAAGCTCTCCTTTAGTGAGTACAAGTGAATGATTTAGTACAAATGACATTAGGAAATATTGTGGGAGAATGATCTCGTAATCACGAAACTTCTAAGTATCGGAGTGTGGTGTCGTCTTGACTTGCCTTATCTGTCTCATAGGTAGATGTGGAATCTTCTCTGGAAGTACTCTTCCTCCATCCAGGGGTGGTATCTTTAACTGGTGGAGATGCACAAGGTAATGTATCAATTTCACTTGAAGCTTACTTGTAGTTTCAGGCTTGGTCAAGCGCGATACAAACCATGTAGTAGGAGTCCCCCAAGTCGCCGAGCTAGGGGGTCTGCTGAAAGAGGTGACAGACAAGGTAAGCAATCAGAGCTCCGACTGATTGTTCACCTTCTCCCCATCTTGCAGCAGCATGAAGGATAAAGAGAAGAAAAATGAGAAGAGATGATATGAGATACTTTTGCTTTTGAAGAAGTAACTTTCCACAGGCTTATTCTTGAACTGAGCTGGAGGGTTTTCTGGTTTCCTCCAGAGTATAAGGCCGACTGAAGAATTTGAGGGTCAAAACAAGTCCATCAAATCTAGAGTACGTTCCACCCTGCTGATATGGGATACTTTTGCTTTTGACAGCGTAATGGATGTATCGGCACGTGTGCTGTTACGCTTGTCTCCACATGCTTCCTTGTATCCTTCGCACTTGCCCTATCTGTTCCTCAAGCAGATGCGGAATCTTCCCTGGAAATATAAGATGTTGAAGATGAGTACTCGAGAGCAATGCCAGGTAAGTAATCAGGTAAGGGGTTCCAGGCAGTCAGTTCCTGGCTGGAAGCTTGATTCCAAGTGCTGACTGATTGCTCTCTTTCTCCTTGTCTTGCAGGTAAAAACAAGGCCAAAGGAAAAGACAGGGAAAAAGCATGATATGGGATACTCTTGCTTTTAACCCTGATGATATGAGATATTCTTGCTCTAGTATAGCTTGTTTGCAGAGGTATTATCGGGGGGAAGGAAAGCTGAATATTTCGAAAGGCTTCGTTGGGAGTGCCCTCTCAGATATGATGAAGGGTTGAGCATTTTTGCAGGTCTGCCTGTCTGTTGGGGATGAATATACCAAGGAAGTAAAATTATGATTTTTCGTTAAAAATGAATAGTATCAAGAATGTTCCGTTAAAACTCACATGAATTTATTCATGTCAACCAATTGGTCTTATATATGGCATTAGCCAATTCAACAATATGAGGTTGACAGAAAGGACAATATGTAACTTTATCCAATCGTACTTCAAATTCTTTATTTAAAAAAATGAGTTTTAACGAAAAACCACATTTTTATACTAAAAAGTCAAACTTGATACTATTCACTTTACCCTTTATTTTGTCTTTATCATTAAAACTCAAATTTTTTAAGCCATTTTCATTAGTTTTTCATTTTAAAAAGTGAGTTGAATAGTCATCTCTTAGTTTGCAAATAATTACTCTTAACACGTGCCCTAAAAAAAAGAAAAATTAATGAAAATAGTTTGAAAGTTTTTAATTTTAATGATAAGGACAAAATAAAGGATAAAATAATTAGTACCATGTTTGATTTTTTAGTGTAAAAATATGGTTTTTCTTTAAAGTGAACAGTACCTCGTGTTTTTCGTTAAAACTCCAAAAAAAACAAACCAAAACAGAGGACTAATCAAACTGTTGAAATAATCCAAACCCTAAGGAATAATCAACCTTTCAATTCGGGGTTTAGAATAAAGGGAACAAACAAATTAATCTGTCGCAGTTGAAGGGTACTTTCATCCTTATTTAATTGTTTGGCTTTGATTATTCAAAAAGACAGGTCTAAACTTGGTTTGGGTCTAAATCAATTAGGGTGGACATGATGGTGCTTCTTCGGGTGGGGACAAATTCTTTCTTCTACACAAGACAAACTTCAAGTTGTGTCATCTGTTTAATAAGGGTGCGTTTGATCCATCGAATTATTTCAGACTAGACTAACTTCAAAAATTAATTTGAACTTATGGAGCCCAAAATAATTCCAAATATTCTAGAGGCGACACATGTGCTTTTTTTTCAAGAAAGATAATATTACCCTCAATAAATGGGCAGACTTCTCAGATTCTTCCACACGCAGCTCACATCCCTGAATGACTCAGCAGCTGAACACAACTGCCCACAGCTCACTGCCCATAACAAGGAATTAAAGATAAGGATTAATTACCCAAATCCTATCTTTAATACATTCTTAATTGAAGATTAACTCCAATCAAGTATGTAATCCTAATTGAAGATAAGGATTATTACCCTATTATCTCAAGATATTATCTCCTATTAAATATCTTGGGAATATTTAGAGAATATTTCTCCATTAAACCCTATATGGCCAGCCCTAACCTTATAAATACCCCATATTCTACCAATTTTGGAGAGTTTTTTGCAACCATAAAAAGCCTTAAACACTTTACTCTCTAAGAGAAACTAACTTAGGCATCGAAGATCCGTTGACCTAATCCCCCCACCTCGTGGGCGCGTGAGGCTTAGGTCTCTGATCAAAGGTGTTAATTGTTTTATAGGTGTATTTTCGTCAAGACTGAAGACGGCGGAAATTTGCAACGACAAATTGGTGCTTTCATTGAGAGTTGATTCAAAATACTCGAATAAGCCTTTCGCATTAGTTTCTTGAATTTTCTGTTACGTTGAATTTCTCACACGTCGTATCAATTAATTTTTCCTAGAAAAGTTTCTTGATCAATCCCTGGAGAAAGGATACAATGGTAGGAAATTCAGAAACTACGATGAACGGAACCCTATACGTGGAAGGATTTGGACCGGAGAGTGGAGACGAGAACATAGCCCCACAACGGAGATCCTCAAGGCTTAACGCGATAGCAAGAGGAGCCCCACCGCTACAGAGCCACGCCATCACCATCACCACTGTGACCCAGCAGCCACGACAAGGCCACCAAGCCACGACACTACTCCCACCAAACCTTAGGCAACCAAACCCTAGGTAGGAGGCCCATGTCCACTTCCAAGCCCATGGGCAGGAGGCTCAGAACTTGGCAGCCACAGCAAGCCTTGGGCAAGAGGACCAACCCAATACAGCAGCAGGCCTTATTGGACAGCATGCCCGAACTCGAGTCCAGAATTCCGCAGCTGCTGCTAACCAAGCAGCTCAATGGGCCTAAGCCCAAGCCACTCAGCCAGTAGGCCAAGATGTGGCAGCCCAATGGCTAGGAGGGCCCACGACCATGCAGATCTAAGGCGAGCAAGTGTCGATCCAACTTGCCCTGTAACTCGCTCCGACAATCTGACCTGCAACCAAATCCATTCCAAGGCCACCTCTAGCAATCCAGATTCCGACCACAGATCCCGCTAGGCCTGACAATTCCTAACACGACATGACACGAAATTAACAGCTGTTTGGATCCACACGATAACGAATCGGGTCGTTATCGGGTAATCTGATAAGCACCTGTTAAGATAACGGGTTGGTTCGGGTATACACGTAGGTAACACGATACACGATAAACAGAATATTAATTTAATAATTTTATAACCCTAAAAAATACTATAATAATTATACCCCCAAAATATTAACTATAATAATTATATATACATATATATTAAATTTTAAATTAAAATTTCTACTCCTAAAAACTATAATAATTATACGTACAAAATAAATAGATTTAAATGTACTTAATAAATATATATATATACACTATTGAACTTGATGGAATACGAATTATACCAAACTAATTTCAACAATCCAACTGTCAAACTTGTTTGTATATGCTTCGAGATCGCATCAGCAAAAAATTGCAAAAAACAAACATTCAAAGATCAAGTAACCGAACAAAACTTTTCCATGGTCATAAAACAAAAAATCACGATTTAATGGTTATTTTAACTCCGATTTTGATTATTTTTTATAGCTACACTCCTTGATCCTATATGAATACAATGAATGAATTCGATTTTCAATTTAAAATATTTACACTAGTTGATACCACAAAATCTTATGTTATACTTAATGAAAGTATAAATAAACTCTAAGTGTTAGTGAATCTACCGTTTTGATGGGATACGCATCCTACGAAACTAATTTCAACGATCCAACCGTCAAACTTGTTTGTATATACTTCGAGATTGCATACGCCAAAAATTGCAAAAAAAAAACATTCAAAATAACGGGACAAAACTTATCGATGGTTATAAAACAAAAAATCACAATTTAACGGTTATTTTAACTCCGATTTTTATGATTTTTTACAGCTACACTCCTTGACCCTATATGAATACAATGAATGAATTCGATCTTCAATTTAAAATATTTACACTAGTTGATACCACAAAATCTTATGTTATACTTTATGAAAGTATGAATAAACTCGTAAGTGTTAGTGAATCTATTGTTTTGATGTGATACGCATTCTACAAAACTAGTTTTAACGATCCAATTGTCAAACATGTTTGTATATACTTTGAGATCGTATACACCAAAAATTGCAAAAAACAAACAGTCAGAGATTATGTAACGAGACAAAACTTTTCAACGGTTATAAAACGAAAAATCACGATTTAACGGTTATTTTAACTCCGATTTTGATGATTTTTTACAACTACACTCTTTCATCCTATATGAATACAATGAATGAATTCGATCTTCAATTTAAAATATTTACACTAGTGCATACCAAAAAATCTTATGTTACACTTGATGAAAGTATGAATAAACTCTTAAGTGTTAATGAATCTACCGTTTTGATGGGATACGCATCCTACGAAATTAATTTTAACGATTCAACCGTCAAACATGTTCGTATATACTTCGAGATCTCATACGCCAAAAATTGCAAAAAAAAAAAACATTCAGGGATCAAGTAACGGGACAAAACTTTTCGACGGTTATAAAACAAAAAATCACAATTTAACGGTTATTTTAACTCCAATTTTGATGATTTTTTATAGCTACACTCCTTGACCCTATATGAATACAATGAATGAATTCGATCTTCAATTTAAAATATTTACACTAGTGGATACCACAAAATCTTATGTTATACTTGATGAAAGTATGAATAAACTATAATTATATATATTAATTTAACAATTTTTTAGCCCTAAAAACTATAATAATTATATATATATATATATATTAAATTAAATTTAAAAAATTGATGACCATTGGATCGGCTAAGATTTAATCTCAGCTGTCCATTGTAGGCTATCATTTTCTTCTCTCTGATTAACTCTGATTAACTCAGAGACTCAAATCATTCTCTCTATCTTTCTCAATCGACCTCACGCGGTGCCTCCCCCTCACCTCAGTCTTAGTGACCACACCGACTCACCCTCCTCGTTGTCCTCGACCTCACCCAGACTGTCACCCTCACTCAGTCACTTTATCAGTCCTTACTCCTCACCTAAATTGCGACTTCACCGGTTCACCCACTGTCCATACCAGTACCACCCAAATCCAGCTCTCGAATCAAGTTCTCGGTCTTAGTCCGCACTCCTCCTCACTGCACAAGGTAAGAAATTCCTGCATTAAACTCAAGGGTTTTGGAATTAGGGCTTTTGGAATTAGGAATTTCTGAAATTAGGGCTTTTGGAATTAGGAATTTCTGAAATTAAGGTTTCTAAATTAGGGATTTTGAATAAGGACTCTGAATTAGGGATTTTGAATGGTCATTAGAGCAAATGTTGTGCTAATCTATTTGCTATAAATAATAATCACAACTGTTTGGTTACATATTGCAACTTGCAAGCTACCTATGTAACCAAATTAAGTATTTGGTCTAGACAATTGTTGGTCTAAACTTGCGAAGAATCCCTTGTCCAAATATTGAACTTTAGAGTTAAAATTGTGGATGCAAATTTTCTCCTCCTTGATCTTGGACAATTTTGCACCTACAAAACAACTAGCACCTTAGGTTAAGGCCAAAAGCCTCACGCGCCCACGATGAATGGGGGGCTTTGGCCGAAGAACCTCCGATGCCAAAGTTAGAATTTTAGAGAGAAAAAAGTGTTTAGAGTGTTTGGGATTTTTTGTAAGAGAATTGGCCTTAGTGTTTGGTGAAAATGGGAACCAATATATAGGAGAGGAAGGGTGTGGCCGGCCATTAGGCGAAGGATGAGTTATATTGGGAGGTTATGGAGATAATGGGCTAGTTATTTTGGGGGGTTATGGAAATAATTGGCTAGTTAATTAGCAAATAATAATAACCTAATTAACTAGCTATTTGAATGTCATAAAAGGCGAAGAAAATGGTAGCAAGAAACAGAAAATAAAAGGCATGGCCGGCCCTAGTGGGTAACCGGCCTTTGGTAAGTTTTTTGGTTATAATTTGGTGGTTTAATTGATAATTAAGGGATTGATTAGGTAATTAATCCCTTAATTAGTCAATTTTAGGAAATATGAAAGGAATATATTATTTAGCTAATTTATTAGCTAAATAATGGAATATAGAACATATAGAATAAATTAGATTTTGGGAATTACCTTATAGAAAGGATTTGGTGAAATAGGTTTTAAATTGTTACCTATTTTGGGCACTTTTGACTTGGTTGAAAGATGATTGCCCACTGCTCGCGCTAGGAATCTCGGTATGCCTCAAGGGTATTTTTTTCCTCTTTTGTCCAAAAGTCCACGTGTCGCCTAGTGAATATTTTTGGCTTCACAAATGCCCCCACACCTGTTGGGCTGCTCGTAGGAAAGGGCAGCAGGTGTAGAGATCTTCTTGCTTCAGGAAACGTAGGATTGCTTCTTATTTTGATGTTGATTCTCTCTTTAATTGGAAATTAGGTCCTTCTAAGAAAGGGAAATAAACTTCTCTCAAAGCCTATTTAAGTCCACCTTAAGTGGGTTATTAAATCAACTTTGGAGAGCAATTTATTCTACCCCACAAGAGAAAGAAAGTTAGAGGATATTTATTCCCCCTTCTTTAGCAATCTTTTACATCTTGCCCGTACAAAGGACCGTCTTTCGTTGATTTATTCATCTTTTCCGTGCTTCACCGATGTAAGAAAAAATTAATTTTTCTTGCCTTCTTCTTGGATCAGTGCTATTGCGGGGCAGCTGTCGGGGTGGTACGACACGTCGGCTGGCAGGGGCCAGGAGTTGGCTCGGCATGGGCCGAGGAGATGTCGTGGCAGGGACCACTGCTTGGGCAGGCTTAGCTTGGCTTGAGCCAAGGGTAGCTTGTGCGGCTGGGGTCGCGGATTGTGGCGCTGGGGCGTAGTGTTAGGCGAGCCGCATGACTCATGTCCTTTGGGCTTTTGGACTTGACTTAGGCTAAGCTGGCGATTGAGAGAAATGAGGAGATTATGGGCGTCATGGGCTGCTTGAATGTTGGGTATGCAGGCCTTCTGCCTGCTGGAATGCTGGGTTGAGCTCCCCTATTGAGTACCATGAATGTTGTTGGCTGCTTAGTCCTTTTCGCTGAGAGAAATATGGGCTGCTCCCGAAAGAGGAGGTGAATAAGATCAAGGCGGATGCATTGGCTCGTCCAATCACTGTTGTGGATCTTGCTGCAAGTGAAGGTGGGAAAAGGGATCTTCCCTGCCTGCTCAAGAGATGCCGGCTGAGAAAAAACCAAAGACTTCTTTCGCTCGCACGGGTTCGCCGACTGCCTCCAGGCTTGTGATTGACTTAACTTTTTCCAAGGGGACGAAAAATGAGGCTGCTAGATCTGAGCATGTGGCGCCTGCCATGTCAAAAATGGCTAGTATGATTGCTGATAGGATTGTTCGGCATAAAGGTCCTGTCATGCCCCTAGTGCTGAATTTTGCACCAAGACATCTGTTGGGAGCAAAGTCTGGTTCACCTTTGGAGAGGCTTGCTATTATGAATAGCGATAAGGTGGATTCTACTACTAAAGTGGCGCCAAGGCCCATTCCTTATGCTGCTGAGACTGATTCGCCTGCTGGGAATGAGGAGATTGCTCGCATAGGCAGCTGTGAGAAATCCACTAAGCCTGCTTCTGGGGAGGCTGCTGAGATCTATGTGCTTTTGAAACCAGATCTCTTGAAAACATGGACGCTTGTACCAAGTTTGTTGATGGCGTCAGAAAGATGTTTGCCCAAGCTCGTTTGCGAAGCATACGACCCAATTATAGAAAGATTGCTCTGCTTGTTATGATGCAGATATAGCAAGGCTGCTAAGGAGACAGCAAACACTATGGCAGATTCTGAGCTCGTTGCTTTGAATGGGTCTCATATGTCTGCCTCTACTCCTTTGCAGCTTGAGACCGCTCGCCAAAAGATCGTTAACTTGAAGACTAGGCTTCTCTGCTGATCTTATACAGACCTTCCCAGATGAGATTCATCTTTTTGGAGCTTTCTCTGCGGGCAGTGATGAAGGCCTTAATACTATATCTCTGGGCTGGAACTGTCAGATCTTGGCCCTTTTGTTGTAGCTGGAGAGGAATTGCTAGTAGTAGGTTACGATTCAAGTAATGGTCTGCTCACGCTTCTCCTCTGCCAGATCTAAACTTGTGGCCATCTCCTTACTGTTCTGTTGTTCGTCTTTTAGTAGTGCGATATGCCCATAGACATCCGAGGAGCTCGTTTAGCCATTTTCCCTTCTTGCTAGTGAGGGATTTTTTGAGGCAGTCGAGGATCGTCTTGTTGGATACTTTGGCCTGCCCATTGCTTTGAGGATATCTCGGCTTGGACATGTGCTGCTAGATGCCATATTCTTAAGGCACTTTTGTACTAACTCCTTAGCATCTTGGTGCATGGTAGGCCAATAGTAGCTTGCGTTAAGAACCTTCTATGCTAAGGATTGGCTTCCAAAGTGGTTTCCATATACACCTTCGTGGATTGATCTTAGAACTTTCAAATTGTCGGGAAGTGTTAGGCAGCGGATATGTGGTCTGGTGTGGGATCTTTGGATGAGAATGCTATGACACTTAGGCTGCTGGCTCCATCTCTATGCTTGGCTTGTCAAGATATTCCACCGGAATAGAGCGTTTTGAGTTGGTGATCGAGTGCGGAGCCTAGGCCGACTAGTATGTTTATATGGGCGTTGTCTGCCCAGGGAACTTGAGTGAAAGTTTAAGTCTGAAATGCCTCAAGCTGCTTGCGTACTTTCTCTAGGTATTACATCATCGATATGCAAATGCTAGAAATCTCCATTGAGGGAGCAGGTGCAACTAAAGTGTGCTCGACTGCTTTTGGGGTGCTGTTGGACCGCAGAAGGTAGTGCTCAACTGCCGGTACATGTTGTTTTTATGTAGAATCTTCTGGGGCGACGAGGATAAAACTTGCTTTTGAGTGTTCCTTCCAGTGTTCATCTATCCTTGGCGTGTCTTTTGGGCCTAGTTGTTGCGTTCATCATGATGATGACTGCATGCGTTTGAAGGTAAAACTTGAGCTTTTAGGTTACAACAACTATCGCCGAAGTTCGCTTTTGAATTTCTGATAACATCAATGAGAGCTTTTTAAACTGTGGAATACAACTGATAGCATTGAGGAGAACTTTTAAACTGTGGAATACAACTGATAGCATCGAGGAGAGCTTTTAAACTGTGGAATGCAGGTAGTCGGGTCCCCAGCTCTTCTCGCATGATGATAGAGCTTATTACTGGTCTAGATACAGTCAAACACGTGAATAAATCATCTGCTGCTTCCGGTTTGGATAGTAGGGATGTGACAACGGGTACTAATTCAAGTCTTTGAATGTGCATTGGCGAGCCTCGTCCTAAAGTGCATGCTTCTCTACCAGAGCGAACGAGTCTGCCATAGTTAGATATTCTTTCATGATTAATTTTTCGAATAATAGGTGGTCTGCTGAAAGTCCTTTTTAGAAGGCTGCTCTAGCTATCGAGTCGTTACATCCGACTATTTTTGCCTTCTTTGCTTTGAACCTCCTTACATAGTCGCGAAGCGACTCCTTTAGGTTCTTCTTGACGTCGAACAAATGGTTAGACTTCTTTTTTATCGTGCGATAAGATGAATATTCTTTGGTGAAAACCAAAGAAAGTTTGTAGAAATTCCAGATGGATTAGGGCAGCAGGGTGTAGAACCAATCTTGCGCCTCACCTTGTAGAGTGGTGGTGAATATCTTGCACATGAGATCATCTTTGTTTCGATAAAGGATTATTACGTTTCGGTAGCGCTTTAAGTGTCTCTCCGGGTCTTCATCCCCTTTGAAATATGTGAAATGTGGCATGCTGAACTCGCGTGGAGGCTCTGCCTGCTCGATTTCGTCAGTGAAGGGTGACTTGCTTATGTTTGTCATGTTCCGTCGTAGTGCCTCTACGGTGATCTCGTTGCGTTGGAAATCGTGTTATCGCTTGGTCAAGAGTCTCTCTACTTCTTCTTGAATTTGCCTTTGTAGGGGTAACGGAGCTCTCGGCTGCCCCCATCTATGACTTGCTGGTCTAGGCTGCTCTTCCATGTGTTTGGCTCGTCTATACCGTGGATGCAGTGCATGTGGTGCGTTCCTAGCAGGTGAACGAGTTCTTCGCAGGTTGCTGGTTGAACTTGAGCTGGATTGAGTGATTGCTTCTCTCCGTCCGTCGTGCTGCCTACTCTGATATGAGGTGGAAGATGCTCCTTGTGGGCTTAGCCATGGATGAACACTTTACCCGGAAGGTTGCTTATGTTAACTATCGGAGTGTGACCCCAACCATGAATATATGCTCATCCGTAGGCCTAGTCGAGAGTGCACGCTCCTCCGCGCGCTAAGACGGGAGTATACGCCATCTCGGGGGCCCAATCGGGGATCTACACTGCCCGAATGCTCAGCTCGTGGCTGGTCGAGTGGCTGCTTGCCGGAACGCTGTTGGAAAGGTTCGTCTGCCTTTGTCCTACTTCGGGATACCTCATCCGGGGCACGTTGGATCCTGATGTGTTGCAAAAGTTGATTCATCAAGTTATCTGTTGTGCAAGGGAGCTCGTCAACTCTATGACTTGTCGAGAGAAGTGTTGTTCGCCATTTGGATTGGAAGAGTTTGGAAGGAATGCACCTCATTGGGTAGTGAAAGGGTGGTAAACTCCGTGCACAAGATTTGAGTTGGGAAATGTCAAATTCACGAAAAAATATGGTGAGAATGCCCCCGGCTCGATGGTAGGTCCGGATGGTTGAGATAGTCTTGGTCCGACTTAGGCTGCTTGGAAAGCCACTAGAGCAGGCTGGGCCATGAGAGTGGGCTGCTCGACGGGAGCAGGCTGGACCACGGGAGTGGGCTGCTCGTCAGAAGCAGGCTGGGCTATGAAAGCAGGTTGCTCGGCGGGAATAAGCTGAACCACGGGAGTGGGCTACTCGTCCGGAGCAGGCTGGGCCATGAGAGTAGGTTTCTTGGCGGGAGGAGGCTGGGGCTGTGAGAGCAGGTTGGGCTGCGAGAGTGGGCTGCTTGTCGAGAGCAGGCTGGACCACGGGAGTGGGCTGCTTGTCAGGAGCAGGCTGCTTAGCGCGTGATGCATGTGAATGCGAAGCTTGGGCTCGGACGCGTGCAAGCTTGGATGGCACGACTTGGGCCGTGGCCTTGGTACTGTGAGCCTTGGATGGCACGGCTCGGGCCGTGGTGAAGGCACCATGGACCTCGCCATAAGTGGCTACCGAGGTAGCCACCGTGGTGGAAACTCGTGGTGGTGGTGCTGCTCCACTTATTGTTGCATTTAGCCTCACCGATTTCCGCAATCCCATTTCTTGAACATTAGAATTTTCACTTGTAGAATTTTCTAAATTTCTAGCCATTATATTTTGCTTACACGTTTTATCAAAGAACCTTTGCAAGTAAAAAATTCTAATAATAAGAACGTATGAAAAATATTCAAATGGACTAGAAAATAAAGAAAAAACCTTTTTGTGCGAGAGTCTTCTACGAGTATGGATTTCAACTCTCAATGAAAGCACCAATTTGTGGATGCAAATTTTCTCCTCCTTGATATTGGACAATTTTGCACCTACAAAACAACTAGCACCTTAGGTTAAGGCCAAAAGTCTCACGCGCCCACGATGAATGAGGGGGGTTTGGCCAAAGAACCTCCGATGCCAAAGTTAGAATTTTAGAGAGAAAAAAGTGTTTAGAGTGTTTGGGATTTTTTGTAAGAGAATTGGCCTTAGTGTTTGGTGAAAATGGGAACCAATATATAGGAGAGGAAGGGTGTGGCCGGCCATTAGGCGAAGGATGAGTTATATTGGGAGGTTATGGAGATAATGGGCTAGTTATTTTGGGGGGTTATGGAAATAATTGGCTAGTTAATTAGCAAATAATAATAACCTAATTAACTAGCTATTTGAATGTCATAAAAGGGGAAGAAAATGGTAGCAAAAAACAGAAAATAAAAGGCATGGCCGGCCCTAGTGGGTAACCGGCCTTTGGTAAGTTTTTTGGTTATAATTTGGTGGTTTAATTGATAATTAAGGGATTGATTAGGTAATTAATCCCTTAATTAGTCAATTTTAGGAAATATGAAAGGAATATATTATTTAGCTAATTTATTAGCTAAATAATGGAATATAGAACATATAGAATAAATTAGATTTTGGGAATTACCTTATAGAAAGGATTTGATGAAATAGGTTTTAAATTGTTACCTATTTTGGGCACTTTTGACTTGGTTGAAAGATGATTGCCCACTGCTCACGCGTAGGAATCCCGGTATGCCTCAAGGGTATTTTTGTCCTCTTTTATCCAAAAGTCCATGTGTTGCCTAGTGAATATTTTTTGCTCCACAAAAATGTAACTATTTTTGTGAAGTTCTGCAAATTATTGTATTTTGGCTAATTTGAATATAGTGTACCTTTTATAGCAGTATATTATATATGAAGATGCTTATTGTTTGCCAGTGCAATTGATATAGGTATGGGAAATTTGCTTACTGTTTGCCAGTGCAATTATATATGTGAAATTGAAATTGAAATGGATATGGTATGAAATTGGTATGAGCAAGATTTTATAGTTTTGTTTTTCTTTCTTGAAGCAATGGATGCTGTAGAGCAAGATTTTACGAACCTTAGTGATGGAGGGTCAGTGGAACTGACAATGGGAAGACAACCTGATCATGGAAGTGCAAAGACAGAAGATACAAATACAAGTCTGGCAAATAAAAAGGCTAGAGTGATCAAATTAGGTAAGCGAAAACTTAGGTCTCTTGTTTGGAAAACTTTCAACAAATTGACTACTATTTTTGAAGATGGTAAAAGTCGTGCTCAATGTAAAGATTGTAAGAAACTGGTAATAGATGATAGTCATCATGGGATGGGTAATATGAATAGACATTTGAAAACGTGCCTTGGACATTAGAAAAGTAGACATAGACGTTCTTTCTTGGTGGCAAATGGAGTGTTTTCATTATCCGATACTTTCTCAGTTAGCACGAGATGTGTTAACAATTCCCATTTCAATTGTTGCATCAGAATCTGCATTTAGTATTGGGGGTAGAGTACTTGATTAGTATCGTAGTTCATTGTTACAAAAAACAATTCAAGCTTTGTTATGCACACGAGATTGGCTATTTGGAAAATGAGGTAATATATTTTTATATGGTATAGTACTATTGTTTTATTTCTTTTCATAATTATTTTGGTAAACTTCTCATAATTTGAATGATTTTTAATGTTTGGTTTTTCTATACTTAGTTTATACGGAAGAGAATTCTGATGTGGAAAACCTTACTGAAAACATCATCAACATAACTCTTGAAAACAATAGATCAAGCCAAAGTTCCAATACAATTTCCTCATGATAATCGATGTAAATTGAGGATTTTGTAAAAGGAATAACATGCAAGCTTTGAGTTCTATTGGTAAGGTTTAAACTTTTGAGAAAGGCTTCACAACCTTGAAAACAAAAACTCTTTCATTTTGCATATCCTTGCACATTTAATATTTGTAATAGATTAGTAGTATATGGATTTTTTTATTAGGCTTTTATTTTTTAGTGTACATGTAATACTTAAACGACAAATGTGTTTTAATGTTTTGAAGTAATATTTATGTGGTAATGTGTGGTATGTGCAAATTTAAGAATTTTTTTTTTCTTAACGGGTCATAACTGGTCGGGTCACTTTACCCAAACCCGACCTATTAAGGACCCGTTAAGATAATGGGTGTGACACGACACGACCCGTTAAGATAATAGGTGTTATACGAAAACGACAGATACGACCAGTTTGCTAGGCCTAGGTCCTGTGATTGATTCAGGGTTACTTACACCCCACTTTTTTGCAGGAATGCCCGCTTTGGGCTCAAATTTTGTACTTGCAGTCCACTATACTTCCACCACACATAGAGACACCCATCATCCAAGCTATTCCAATCCAAATGGCAAGCACCACTTGCCCCAGCAGGTCACCAATTTGCCGAATGCCCTTTCGCAGCAGACCACCTTAGTGAACTAACTCCTTGAGCACATCGAGATGCAGCGCACCCCAGATAAGGTGTCCCGAAGCAGGATAAGGGTGGAAGAACGTGACTCATTCCAACGACGTCTCGGTAAAGAGCCGCTTAGCCCTTCACGAACTGAGTATTTGGGCAGTGTACACTCTCATTTGGGCCCTCGGGGAAACGTCTTCTCCCGCCTAGATGTGCAAAGAATCGTTCATTCCTGATTAGGCTCACGAGTTAATGTGCATTCGAGGTTGGGTTTGCACTTCAACGAGCACTCAAGACTTTCCAAGAGAATCGTCTACACAAGGCTAGGCTCGTAAAGAGATCCTTCAACGAGGCAACGGAGTAGGCAAATGCATGACGCACAGAGAAAAGCACGTGAGCAGTCCAGCTCAAGTTCCACTGGTAGTCTCCGCCAGGCGTGACGGCGAGCAGCACAACAACCGTGACACAAACGAGCAGGACATGTTAAAGAGTAACATAGACCAGCAGGTTAACACCGGGGGCAGTTGGAGGCTCCGCTGCCTCACCAGGCGCAAATCCAGGAAGAAGTACAAAGGCTCGTAGTAGAGCAATTACGCGGTTTCCAGCGCGTTGACACTACCAACGATGCCCTCTGCAAACGAAACCACCGCGGAAGTTCAACCGGCCACATTTCACCTTCTTTAGGGGGGATGAAGATCCGAACAGACACTTGATGTACTACTAAAGTGCCATGACTCTCTACGCCAACAATGACGCTCTTATATGCAAGATTTAAGCCAGAACTTTGACGAACTTTCCTTGGTTTTCACTAAGGAATATTCATCCTACCGCTCGATCAAGAAGAAATCTGACTACCTTTTCAGCATGAAGAAGGACCCGAATGAGTCACTCCACACTTATGTCAAGAGAGTCAAGGCTGAGAAGGAAAAGATTGTCGGATGCGATGATAGCATCGCATGCTCAGCTTTCCGAAAATGACTCCCAACAGATCAGCTGCTTTTCAGAAAATTGATTATGGGCGAGAACCTGTCCTTGGCAAACTCTTATGCTTTGGCAGAAAAGCATTCCCTCTGGATAAGGAGAATGGCTCCTAGAAGCTGATTGAGTAACCAGACAAAGCCACGAAACAGACTCAGAAGAATGCAAGCGATCAACCACCCACATCAAAAGCAAGCCAGGAAATAAAAGCAAGGACGGTCCCCGGAGAGGCATGGCGCCCAAGACATACACCAGGTTCTCAGTCCCGATCAGCCAAATCTTTCGCGACCTTAAGAATAAGCCATGGTTCAAGCCGCTGCCTCCTTTAAAGGGCAACACCTCAAAGATGGACTAGACCAAATACTGTGCATTTCACAAGGGTCCTGGACACACAACCAATGATTGCACCACATAGAGAAAGTACTTTGAGCAACCTGTGAAGGAAGGTAAGTGCGACCAGTATGTCGACAAACTAGCTGCCCGGCCAAGGTGAAAAGCAGATGCCGATACCGAACCCCCAACCAAGATAATTCGAATCAACAGAATCATTGCTGAATTCAAGCATTTAGGGGCCACCAATAACTCCAAGAAGAGGAAGATCCAGCAAGCAAGATCGGTCGATCAGGTTCAAGCTATAAATGATGTACCTGAACCAATCATCGACTTCACCGAGCAAGATGCTGAGGGAGTAGACTTTCCCCATGACGACACCCTGGTGATTTCTGTACAACTAACCCACGCCATCGTTGACATAGTCATGGTGGACAACGTTAGCTTAGTCAACCTCTTAGAACTGTCAGTCATCGAGAAGATGGGCTTGGAAAGTGCGATCCAACGCAAAGCAGAGGTCTTGACTGGATTCAACAGACCCACCTCAACTACTATTGGCACTATCACACTTGATGTAACCTACCCATCGATTGTCTCATCGCAGACCTTCATGATCGTTAACGACCCATCTCCTCATAATGGGATATTGGGCCATCCTTAGTTGGTAAAGATTAGAGCTGTGACATCGATTGAGTATCAGAAAATTTGATTCCGCATCCCGGGAGGAGCAGTCAGAGAGATCAATGGCAACCGGGCCATGTCTAGGCGATGCACTATACAAGTTCTCAAGAAGTCGAAGAAGAAATCTTTCACCCCAGCAGTAGTAAGCAGAAAGACGACTTTACCTCCACCAAATAACAATTACAGTAGGCAGGTCAAGAAGATGGCGTTAAGGACGACAATGCCTTAGAAGATGAATCAGGATGAAAGCCTAAAGAAGACGCTAAAAACATCATTCTTGACCCCACTACCTGGAAAAAATGACTAGAATCGGCTTACGTCTGAGCCCAGCGGAGAAGGAAGAACTCACAGCTTTCCTTAGAAAAAATCACGATGTCTTTGCATGGTCAGCCTCTGACATACTCAACATTGAACCGGCGATAGCTTGTCACAAGCTGCACGTCGATCCCGCTGCCAAACCTATAATCCAAAACAAGGGACATTTTGCACCCAATCAAGTAGCAATTATTGAGGCGGAGATCAACAAGTTACTAGAGGCCGGATTCATTGAGAAAGTGGCACATTCATCATGGCTAGCCAACGTCGTGCTAGTGATGAAAAAGGAAAATGGCAAATGGAGAGCATACGTGGATTACACCGACCTCAACAAGGCATGCCCTAAAGACAACTGCCCGGTTCCCCGAATCGACCTCCTCGTCGACTCAACGTCTGGGAACAAGCTGCTCAGCTTCTTGGACGCATACTCAAGCTACAATCAAATTATCATGCACAAGCCTAATAAAGAAAAAACCGCATTCGTGATCGAGCGAGGCACATACTGCTACAAGGTAATGCCCTTTAGCCTCAAGAATGCAGGAGCAACCTACCAGCAACTCGTAAACACGTTGTTCAAGAAGTAGATCAGAGTGACCATGGAAATCTGTGTTGACGACATCATGGTGAAAGGTAAGCAGCGATCAGACCATATTCGCAACCTGGTAAAAACTTTTTCCATTCTCCAAGAATACAACATGAAGCTCAACCCAGCTAAGTGCATATTTGGCGTTTCCTCATGCCGATTCTTAGGGTACCTTGTAACCCAATGAGGAATAGAGGCTCATCCAAGGCAGATCAAAGCAATCTTGGACATGAAATTGCCCATAACTCTGAAGGAGATCCAAAGTCTGACCGGACAAGCGGCCGTACTCAATCGCTTCATTTCGTGATCTACCGACCTATGCAAGCCTTTCTTCAAGGCAATTAAAAAGGCGCAGAAGGACAAGTGGGATGATGAGTGCGAGAAAGCATTTCAAGACCTGAAACAGTACCTGACATCACATCCACTACTATCCAAATCAAAAGCAACGAATGACCTATAAATCTATCTGGCAATATCAGAAGTAGCAGTGCGCTCTGCCCTCATACGAGAAGAACTGGGAGCCCAACTACCTGTATTCTACATATCCAAAGCTTTCCTCGATATGGAAACCAGATACCCGAAGATTTTAAAACTAATTTTGGCGCTAGTTGTTGTAGCATCATGACCCAGTACCCACTGCGATTAGTTTTGCATAGTCCAGACACTTCTTAACAAGTAATGAAATGGGCGTTGGAACTTAGTCAACACAACATAGCATACCAATACTGCATGACAATAAAAGCCCAGGCATTGGCGAACTTCATAGCATAATTCACCCCAAGCCTGAAAGATGCAGCAACACAGCCCGAAAGCGTCCGGGGTTAGCCGAGCAGGCCATAGCCGTACCTGCCTTACATGATGGAGACATTTGGCATTTGTAAGTCAATAGATCATCCAATTATCAAGGATCTGGGGCAAGCCTAGTTCTTACTACCCCGGATAGTTCGATGCTCGAGCAGGCGATCACTCTAAGCTTCAAGGCGTCAAACAATGAAGCAGAATATAAAGCCCTACTAGTAGGTATCTGATTGGCAAAAACCTAGTAGTGAAGAAGCTCGCGATCTATTCTGATTCCCAGCTAATCACCAACCAAACTTCATGGGAGTACGCAACAAAACATCCAAGGATGGCCCGATACCTCGAGAAGGTACGAGAACAGGTAGCGACGTTTTAAACGTACACACTCACTTATGTTCCATAAGTAGAAAATGCTTATGCAGATACAGTAGCAAGCCTAGGCTTCGCACTAGACCATCAGCTTAGGCGCTTAATCCCAATCGAATACCTAGAAAAGCCAAGCATAGATAAGGAACCAGCAGTCAAGGTGGCGTAGATCAGCACAATCCCGAGTTGGCAAGATCCCATTATCGACTACATAATTAATGGAACATTGCTCGCAGACAGACTGGAATCCAGGAAGCTCCAAATGAATGCAGCACACTACAATATATAGAACGACATGCTCGTTCGAAGATCATTTTCAGGACCATACCTCCGCTGCCTATCTCCTCCCGACGACCTGAAGATTCTTTGCTTAATCCATGAATGTGTCTATGGAAACCACTCTGAAGGCTGCTCCTTGGTGTAAAAAGCTCTTAACTCTGGCTATTATTGGCCAACTAGGCACCAAGATGCCAAGGATTATGTACAAAGGTGCGACTTCAAGCCCGTGCCCGCATTACCTGCCAGCGAACTCCACCCGCAAACGAGCCCATAACCATTCATGCAGTGGGCGATCGACTTGGGATGACCAATGTAGCCTGCTATTGGGAGTAGAAGCATGGTGATCGTAGTGATCGATTACTTCACAAAAATGGGTCGAAGCCGAACCCATAACCACAACTACCCAGATGGTCATAGAGCGCTTCATATGGAAGAACATCATTTGATGCTTTGGCATCCCACACGCTATCATCACCGACAATGGTCCATAATTCGTGGGCAAAGACTTGGCGAAGTTCTTTGAAGAATATAGCATTAAGCAGGATATGTCCACACCCCGATACCCATAGGGCAACAGTCAAACGAAACGTCTAACATGACTATCCTCGACTACCTCAAGAAGACCCTCTCAGACAAAAAAGGCAAGTAGCCAGACGAGCTCCTTGGTGTTCTATAGGCATATCGCACCACCAAAAGGTGAGCAACCGGTGAAACTCAATTCTCTCTAGCGTATGGTTATGAGGCTATCATTCCTCCTAACGTCGTAGTGCCAAGCATTAGCACTATACTACCGAACCTTGAGCAGAACAAAAAAGAGATGGCCAGTAACTCAGACTTGGTAGAGGAAGAACACGAGAAGGTTATCACTTGCATTACGGCCTATCAACAGCAGCTCCTCTCCCACTACAACAAGAGGGCAAAAATTCGAAAGTTCCAGCCTGAAGACTTAGTCCTCAGAAAAGCCTTCATCACTGCCCGACGAGAAGACTCCAAAAAGAATGCTCCCATCTGGGAATGTCTGTACAAGATCAGCCGAGTAGGCCGAATGAGTAGCTACACCCTTACCACTATGAGCAACAAAGAAATCGACAAGCAATGGAATGCCTACAACCTGAGGAAATACTACGTGTAACCTCCCATCACTTCTTGAACTCTGCTCAAGACAAGAAGTTCAAAGACTCAAGCAGCTCGATGGACAGAGACCTCGTATGTCGAGGATTATCAGTTGTTATGACATTATTACCTATGAGAAAAGTCAATAAAAGCTTTTATTTTCAATGAAGATTGAAAGAATTATTCATAAGCCTGAGCCAAATGCATAAATAAACTGACCACATTCTGCGATAAGCAGAAGACACCCGCTGCCCTGCAGACATAGTGTAAAACACCCGCTGCCCGGCATACATGGCGTGAGAACGCTCGCTACCCTGCAGACATGGCGTAAGATGCCCTTTGCCTTGCAGACATGGCATAACCACCTTTGTGATAAGTAGAAGACGCCTGCACATTCAGACATGGCGTATTTAGAATATCCAAACGTGGATGGGTAGTACGACTGCTCAGTTTCCCCTGATGTCAGCGACTACCTTAACCGGATGACTCCCAGAATTGGCCAAAATAGTCTTTCCACGAGAATAGACTTAGCCAACTGAAGAATTCCATTCCGCTGAGACCCGGGTCTCTAACCGGAAGAGACAATTAAGTGCAGGACTTCTGCACATGAAAGATGTCACGTGAACAAGATGGTCCGTCCTCGACATGCAAATCTTCATGAAGTGGCTTGATTTTAAAGTGTTGCAATACTAGTTAAGGGACCTGCGGTATTAAAGCTGCGACTTGGAAGTATATGGTATCTAATGAGCGACTTCGCCTACACTTTACGCCAAAAAACACATTCAAGAGCCTGAGATGACGCTTGAAGTGGTTACGAGGGTCGTCTGCTTCTGTAAGTAAGAGTCCCGACCGATGACCCTACAACTACAAGCCCAAGGTAGCTTGTAAGCTGAGACTTACACCTGTTATGACCACGCGGACTTGCTTGCTTACTTATAAGCAGCACTTCTCGCCAACGGTCTATGCTTTAAGTTTTGCTGGGACAAAGTCGAGTGTCACGATTATAGTAGCTGCGCAGACCTCATCTGCTTCCTACAAGAGGCACGAGTTCAGCCGACGGCTTTATAAGTAAAAAATCTCACAACGTGCCCTAGGAGGGCCAAAGCTGAAGAAGCCACAAAGTCAAGTGTCACAACTATAGTAGCTACGCGGACCTTCTCTACTTTCTACAAGAGGCACTAGTTAGACTGACGGCTCTATAAGTAAAAAATCTCGCAACGTGCCCCGGGAGGGCCAAAGCTCAAGAAGCCACAAAGTCGAGTGTCACCACTATAGTAGTTAGGCGAACCTCCTCTGCTTCATACGAGAAGCACGAGTCCGACTGACGGCTCTATAACTCAAAAATCTCGCAACATGCCCCGGGAGGGCCAAAGCTCATGAAGCTACCTAAAGCCGAGATTCACAACTATAGTAGCTACGTGAACTCGCCTACCTCTTATGGAGACAATGAGTTCAACCGCCGTGTCTATAAGTAAAAAATCTCGCAACATGCCCCAGGAGGGCTAAAGCTCAAGAACCCACAAAGTCGAGTGTCACGACTATAGCAGCTACGTGGACTTCATCCGCTTCCTACGAGAAGCACGAGTCTGACCGACAACTCTATAACTAAAGAATCTTGCAACATGCTCCGGGAGGGCTAAAGCTCACGAAGCTACCTAAAGCCGAGATTCATAGCTATAATAGCTATGCGAACTCACCTACCTCCTATGGAGACAATGAGTTCGACCGCCAGCTCTATAAGTTAGAAATCCCGTATTTCTTCCATTTGCAGGTAAAGCTCTAAAAGCCCCAAAGTCAAAACTGAAGCCTAAAGTGACCACGTGAGTCAACTGCTCCATTGAACTAACTAACTCAACTGTTGTCCTACGACAAAGTTTTGCAAGACACCTCAAGCAGGCAAGGCTCTCAAAGCCTCGAACCTGAAACTAAAACCTAAGTGACAACGTGGGATCAACTGCTTCGTTGAAGCAGCTCACCTAGCCGCCTATCCTACGACAAAGTTTCGCAAAATACATGGCAAAATAGAAGGATGAAGCAAAAATAAGGAAAGCTGTTTATTAAATTTCCAGCAAATTGATAAACTAGCTCGAAGGCCAACAAGGTTCAAGCAAAGCAGAACAAAAAAGAAAAGAAGAAAATTCCTAAGTCTAAGCAAAAAGGCTACTCATTGGCAGTCTGCGCAACCACTGGTTCCTCGATTGCCACAACTTCAACAGCCACACCGCTCCCAGCAGCCAAAGCTTCCATCAACTTATCCTCAGCCACCCTTGCCTGGACCACTTAACCCTCAGCTGCTCCACCAAAGGCAGCCTCAAATGAGAAATCAAGTAGATCAACTAGATAAATGGAAAAAGTCTCGAAGTCATTCTCGGAAAACTTAAAATTCGACGGCCTGCCCTCAAGATGGTCTATATAGCCAAGCTTGTAAAAATTGGCCTGATAAAAAGCAAGCGCCACTTCGTGACCAATTTTCTCATTTTTGAGCTGCACATTCTACTCAACAAGCCCAGTATGAGCACCTTGTAGCTCATGCAGTTCCTTTTTCAGGTTCTCGCTAGCAGATAATGCACCTTGTAAATCCACTTCCTTGGACTCAAGCATACTGGCAATCTCCTTAAGACGAGACACTTTAACATGCATGAAGATAAGCTTATCGTCCTTGGTAAAACAAGTAGGTCGCAGCTTTGAATTGACACGTTCAAGGTCTTCGACCACCGGAGAAACACGACTAATTTCCTTCTATGCATCTTCCAACATCGCTTGAGTCGCACTAAGCCTAGCATTCAAATGGGCAACCTTCTCACGAGCGATCTCCAACTGCAAAGAAGTAGGTTTAGAGA
This sequence comes from Malus domestica, assembly GCF_042453785.1. Taxonomy (NCBI): domain Eukaryota; kingdom Viridiplantae; phylum Streptophyta; class Magnoliopsida; order Rosales; family Rosaceae; genus Malus; species Malus domestica. The sequence continues at coordinate 8,550,864 of NC_091668.1, forward strand.
CATAAGACCCCTTCAAAACATTGAGTCCAGATTCAAGTTTCTCAATCTTTTTAGCAGCCGAGCGAAGCTGAGCCACCAACGCCACTTCAGCCTCCTTAGCACACTTGACAGCATCCTGATCAACGCGCATAAACTTAGCTGCCAGGATCAAAGTCTTATGCATTGTAGCAATTAAGGAAGACCTTATCGAGTAGGCATGATGCTTCGTAAATTAGCTTGAGCGGATGACAACTTTCCCAACATTATCAACAAACTTGGCGCATACATTAACGTTCTCAAGCAGGTCAGCCTTCAGCATCACATGAACCTCAGGAAACTCTCCAGCCTCAAACTCGATGGATCTCTCACAACTGCCCTACGAGCAGATTTCCCCTTCTCAGTAGACGAGTTAGTCACGACAGAATGAGTAGTAGGCCCAAGCGCCACCTTAACAGCAAAATCCACCTTCCCACTCTTCATAGCGGCGAGCCTTTCAGAAGTAGAACCTGATTTAGTTCCCAACAGACACTTCGATACAAACCCATACACTAGTGGCACCACCAAACTCTTTCACTAGGCAAGTCTCCCAGCAATGGATGAGGTCACATTCGGAGCAACATATTTCATAGGCTCAGGCTTAACGGTCATCTTCGCCCTCTTGGGGCAAGTTAGATCAATGACAAGCTTCTTGGTAGCAGATGAGCTCCCACGAGCAGCAGAAGAAGTCTTTGGCTTTTTCTCAACTGAAGGCTCATAATTAGGTGAGGAAGACCTCTTCTTTCGACCACTATTGGTAGCAGGCTCTATAGCAACGATCGGGCGAGCCAACGCCTCGCCCTTTATCCGCTTTATCTCTTCCCTCGAGGGCAGGCCACCTTTCTCCTGACAAAGAGGGCTGAGCAGCCAGCGCCACTCACAATACTCAGCAGGAATGCCCAAGGCGACGTGCACTTTCTTCATATCTGCCGAGGTCCAGTGGGTTGAGCCAACTTCTAAATCTACGCAAAAGCAAGAAAGACGATCAATAAATTGAAGTCATTGAGCAGCTTAACGAAAAATTAAAGCAGGACAAGAATGAAGCAGTTCACTTACCATTGATAAAGGTAGTTGAAACACGCAGCTCAAGAGAAGAGTCAGACTCCCACTCTCCGCTCACCTTCAAGGTATCTCTTGCCCGCTCATGAACGCCTTTGCTAGAAGCATTAAGCAGCTTATGGTGAGACCTCAGCTGCCCTACGCCTTCCTTATGGCCGATCTCAAAGAAGTACCAAAACTCATTTATAGCCAAGCCAAGCTCAAAGAACTTACCCAAGTTTGAGAACCTTACCATCTCACAAACTGCGTTTGGGAACACTAAGCAGGCATGCATTTCATGGAGCAGATCACCTCCTGGAAAAGACGCGACATGGGAAAAGTGAATCCCAACACAAAGTAATACGGATGGAATTTGATGGCCTTCCTTCTAGCAAAGGCACCCTCGCTGCATTGTTCACGGCAGTTATCATCTTTCACCCGCTTGACGCGTACTCGAGATGGAATTGCATGCTTGTACCCCTCAAGAAAATTCTAAAACAGTTCGTCGGAATTAATCTTGATGTGTGCAGCCTTAAAGTAGCCCACCTTGCTAGAAGAACCACCTTGATGGTACAAAGGTGGAGGGTATTTGTCACTTTTTCGATCAAAAAAAGACATCTCAAAGTCTCTACAAAAAGCAACCCAAGAAGCACCCTAAGAAGCAACCCAAGCCTCACGGCCCAGGTTCCGCGCACATGAGGGTCGACCCACGTCGTACCCTCTCTTTCCCTTTTTGCCTGCCCAGGCTCCAGCCCAGCAGCCATGGAGACCCGGCCTGAGCTGGTCTCCCCACGTTAGCTAACACATTTGTTGCACCACTTGCAGCCTGTGGCTTCCCTGCCATGCCATTCATGCATCCTTGGCACCCACCAAGCCAATTCCTCAAGCCCCAAGGCTCCCAAAAATTCAAGAAGAAAAAATTCAAATTTTTCTTGCCTTGGTGCGACACAGAAAAGAAGAAGAACAACGAGAAACGATTCTTTGCAAGGGCAAGAAAAGAAGAACACTAGGGGAGAGGGAAGAAAAAATATCCTCTGGCTTCTCTTTCTTGATGGAATAATGATTGTTCTTCAAATTTATTTAAACCCCTGCTTAAGGCCGATTTAAATAGGTATTAGGGGCAATTATTTTCCTTTTCCTAGAAGAAGTCTATCTCCAAATCAAGAAAGAAGATCAAGTTCAAATTGGGAAACAACTCTACAAACCCAAGTAGCTTGGGATTTCTACACCTACTGCCCTTTCCATGCGAGCAGCCCAGTAGGTGTGGGGGCATTTGTAGAGCCTAAAATAATCCCAAATATTCTAGAGGCGACACATGGACTTTTATTCAAGAAAGACAAGATTGCCCTCAATAAATGGGCAGGCTTCTCAGATTCTCCCACGCGCAGCTTACATCCCTGAAGGACTCAACAGCTGAACACAACTGCCCGCAGCTCACCTGCCCATGGCAAGGAATTAAAGATAAGGATTAATTACCCAAATCCTATCTTTAATACATTCCTAATTGAAGATTGACTCCAACCAAGTAAGTAATCCTAATTGAAATCAATTAAGGATTATTACCCTATTATCTCAAGATATTATCTCCTATTAAAAATCTTGGGAATATTTAGAGAATATATCTCCATTATCTCCGTTGACCTAACTCCCCCCCCCACCTCGTGGGCGCATGAGGCTTAGGCTTCTGATCAAAGATGTTAATTGTTTTGCAGGTGCATTTTCGTCAAGACTAAAGATGGTGGAAATTTGCACCGATATGACTGATTTAGACTAAACTAAATTAGATTGACATAGTAAAACGTTTGATATAGTATATAATTAAAAAGCAGAATAATAAAAATCAGTGAAAAAAGGACCCAATTTGAACAATCACAACAAATTAATTCCAAGTTTCCAAAAGAAAAAAAAAACAAATTAATTCCATGCAACATCATAAATTATCTAACCCACAATGAAATCCTAAATTGCAAAATACCAAAAGAGGAAATCACTAAGTAGAATATATCAATGAAAATCAAAATCGGGTTTTACTGGGATGCAAATTAGCCGTACCTAGTGCTTGGTTAGGCGCCTCCTGATTAGGAATGGGCAATGGTTATGACGTGCAGATAACCGTGGTTATTTACCCATAATAGTTTTTACTCATACTCGCATAACCGTTAACCCGTTGGGTAATTACCTAAACAGTTATACCTATACTCATAACTGTTTATAAAATGTTAACCATACTCATATCCACGTACCCATTTAACCGTAATCGTATACCCGTTTATCCATTTTTTAACCCATTTACCCCTTTTTCTCCAATTTACGTGTTTTTTTAATCAACCCTATTTAACTCCAATAATTGAAATAATAATTTACGAACGATTTTTTTAACTGTTATCAATCAAGGTAATATGATATATTTGCTAAGAATTGATTTGTTACTAACAAAATACCTCTCATTACTTGAACAAGCATATTGGAAAGAAATTTCATGTATTTTCGACATATTTTTGTTCTATATCCAAGAAAATCTTCAGTTATAACATCCATACGATTACAAAGTAAAGCTTCTAAAACTCAAGGTAGTCATCTTAGGTTAAGGATATTATAATCAATATGCAACAGCACTGGAATCAATAAGCACCAGCACTAGATGTTGTAATTGAAATACATGTTATAATCAACATGCAATTTCTATGGAAAGTGAGTGTTGTGATTTAGCTTAGCTTAGGTTTTTTGTTTTGTTTTTGGTTTTTTTAATTTTATGTATATCTTAAAATAAATGGTAAATGGGTATCCGTTTATACCTACGGTTAATACACATAATCGTTCATTTAAATTTCAAGAATAAACAGTTACCTATAACCGTAACCGTGAAATTTAAACGAACGTGTAACTACGATTAACCAATAGGTATTTGCCCATCCCAACTTCTGATGTCCCTGGTCTTCTTAGCGAGTCGCCTCCTGATGGCCCTCATCTTCTTGGTGAGTCGCCTTATGCCTTTGGCACATCACTGTCAACACAACATCTCAATAAAAAGCCTCACTAGACTGACCCAAAGAGATTCAGAAGAAATTAGATTGACCCAAAGAGATTTCAGAAGAAATTAGATCGACCCAGAAAGATTTTAGAAGAAATTAAACCGACCCAAAGAGGTTTTAGAAGAAACTAAATGAGGAAGATGAGAATTTAGCAGATTTTACCAGTTGCTCGAATTGGGTTGCAGCGATTATGGAAGCAAAGTAGCCCAAGTTGCCAAAGCAGACAAAGCAGATAAAGCAGACGAAGCAATTGGTCCGAGGACGTTGCGACGCAAAGCAGGTGTTAGGAGACGGGATTAGCAGTCTTCTCCTTTGTGAGGCGCTAAGAATGTTTAGCGAAGGATTTGGTTGGCGTGAGTCTCACTTAGTCCCATTAAAGTTAGTCTCATTTTGCACCAAACACGGACTAATAAGTCAATCTACTCCAATGAAACTTAAGGAGGCCAAACAAGCACGCCAAAATCTTAGCATGTATTATCTAATAGATAATTATCTATCTTGAGGTAGACCTAAGTATTTGTCATATTTTGAATAGATTGATGCACACTACTAATCACACTAATACTATTCTCAACTTACATAAGGATAATACGTGATTGATAGACTATTCGAAACTGCCACTTGACTCCAAAAGTTTGGGCTTTCATAGTGAATAATAAAGTATGAAAGGATAACGCTGCTAAAGCAATTGTGAATGATGAAAGGTAATTTATTTTTAAGGAACTTTAACGAAAAGTTCTTGATTCTGTTCAATTTAACGAAAAATCATATTTTTACATTAAAAGGTCAATCATGGTACTATTTACTTTACCTTTTATTTTGTCCTTACCGTTAAAACTCAATGTTTTGAATCAATTTTCATTTATTTTCCTTTATTTTTATACTGATGTGTTTTAATAATCAATTATTTTAAGGGAACTGTTATTAGTACTAAAAAAATCTCATTTACACTCCTTAGAAATATAGTTTTCTTTCTAATTATATAAAGTTTAGAATGCAAAATGAGATTTTTGGAGTGCCAATAACAATTCTCAATTTTAATTCCGAATATGTTAACACTTTATTAGAGTTCAGGTTCATTTTTTCATTTGATTCTTGATGGTAAACACTTGGGACAGGCCTATCTATTTGGGCATGTTTACTTACCAAGTTATCGGAATAAGGATATGGAGAATTTGGTATGAAATAAATAATCACATGTTAATCTCATTTCTCATTGACTTTTTCACTTTTCAGGTATGAGAATACCTAGATGCATTTATGTTTTCCTTTTTTTGGTTCTAGCAAACAGAAGAATGTGAATGATATCGATTCCTTACAAATTCATTTTTTGTAAGTAAAACATGACTAGTCTAAAACTATATTAATAGAACTCTGGTTGTCAACCAAATCTCTATGAAATTATCACTTTAACCCTCTAATTAAAACTGAAAAAAAAAATCAAAAAAATAGTTGTTTTATACACACCCCACATTTTGTTAACTACACCCCACGTTTACTTTTTAAATTAAAATTTATCTTAATACATCTCACATACTTTCCAATACTACCCTTATACCCACACTCTTTGTGAAATTTAAGATTTCTTTTTATATTCTCTATGTTGTGACATATGTTCTAATACATATTGTGATTGTGTAAATTGTAAGTAGAGATAAATTAGGAATCCTTTGGGATCTAGAAGATTTTTCCTAATAGACTTTTATTACTTGGATAGCAAGTTTCTCTCCTCCTTATTACTATAAATAAAGGCACAAGGACTGGGGAATTAACATACAAATCCTCAAGTCTATTCTCCATTCTCTTTCTCTCTATGCCGCACCCCTCAGTTAAATATAGGCCACAACACATTATCAGCATGCTCTTCACGTTTTGCAAAAAGAATTTATTCGTCTTAAATCAGGGTAGTATTATGTTTCAATTATTTTAATTGATTAAATTTTGATTTTATTGAATTCATATACTTTTATTGATTCAATTTATTTTTTTCTTGTGTTGAACGTGATACAAGCTTTGAAGATGGAAAGCCAAAATTGAAGAAATAATTTTCTACATCAAACCAATTCATCAATATCATCACGTAATCAGGTTCTTTCAGAACAACGGTTTTTATCTTGATATTTTTGCAGCCCTGATAGCATGAACATTCACTATAATGCATGACTCAACTTTACGTTTTTCGAATTTTAGATTCTACATAAATTGTATATGCATTGTACTCATAATTTTAAATTATGTGAATTGATATTGCTATGAATTATAGTGAATATGCATGAATTTAATTGAATTGAATTTTTTTTTAAAATTAGGGTTTTTGGAACTAAACGTGTGACGGCTTGAAGCCGTATTGCTGAGCAAGCCACTAGCACTAGGCCAGCAACTTGCATCTGCAAGGTGAACCGAGCCGTGAGCCATGGAGTAGCGTCCAATGAGCCAAGCAAGTCTGTAGCCCTACTTGAAAACCCAAAATGATGTCACATGGCGTTGTCCATGTCCTTGGACTCGAAACTGTAAACCACCGCCACGACCACCAATTTGGTGTCACCCAGGCTAACTCCGATGACCTGCAGTCATCATCAATAGAGTTTATGGCCGATATTTCTTTGAAATATCACCTTCGATCCCACAAAATTCTTCATTCATAAACGGCGAGGCCATCCCTCTGTCACCAAACGATGGTTCTCAAACGAACCACCGTCTCACCCACTGTTCACTGACCAGAACACGGCCGCCTGAAGCTGCAGTGCCAATCCTCAATCCTAGTGAACACCCCCAACATTGTTGGGATGCTTTTTGGTCTAGACTCGAGCCATACTGGGCTTGTTCTCTTTCAACCGCATTGCAAACTTGTATGGGCTTTGCTTTGTCACCAGCCTTTTGGGCTTTGGTGGCTTGCCCTTTTTCTCGACTCAATAAACAGTTAAGCCCTTATGGGCTCTTGCCTTCTTTCCTGCATTGCGCCACAGTCCATCACAGCTTAGAGTTGGTGCATGTGTGCTTTCATTACACTCGATCAGCGCCTCTATATGGGCTTTTATTAATTTGGGCCTGCAGACCCCTTTTAATTTTTAGTCCATTTTTTCTTGGGCCACCCATTTTTCATTGCCTATTTTTTAAGGCCTTGTGGGTTTTTATAATTTTTCGCCCAACATTTAATTTTGGCCCGAAGTCGAAATAATTAAATTCAATTATAATCTTAGGCCCCGAAGACCTATTTGCACAACACTCATGTTAAGACCCGAAGTTCTCCATGCTTAAATTCTTTCCAACAAAACCATGTCTTAGACCTTGAATGTTCTAACTTTGTTGTTTATGGAAATTTTATTTCCTAAAACAGCAATCACACTCTTGTTTCCGCTTGACTACGACCAGTTGTGAAATCATTGTAGCCAGTTATGGTGTGGAAGAGTTAAATAAGCCTCTGTCATGATCTTCATTCTAAAACTTATGCCTGAAGCATATCAAATGAAAGTACCTCACTGCAGAGGACTCTATGACTCTTTGACTCGCTATGGACCGTTTCAATCATGTAAAAATGAATTCTTGCCCGAAGCAAAGCATGATTGAAACCTTTACGTAGAAGAATAGGTTATGAAGTTTATATCCAATCGAATTTTGACTAAAAGAAAATCTTTCGCGTGTTTCTATACCTAAATTACTCCTGAAGTAGCAATATAGAGAGCGAAAGTTTACCAAATTCTCGAATCTGATTATACCACACTTGTGAGAGAAATGTACCCCAACAATTCGGTTGGGAAGTACCAAATGGTAAAAACCAAGTTTCGCCTGGAGTCTACCAAATGGTGGTGCCCTGCTTCGGTAGGGATGCACCAAAAAGCATGCTCTGTTTCGACAGAGGTGCACTAAATGATATTGCTCTACTTTGGCAGAAGTTACTGAACAGACCCCTCTATCATTGGCTGGAGCCTACCGAAGCCAAGTCTGGATCTGTCTCTCTCTCACAATCCTATTTCGAGTTTCTTTTATAAATATGGTAGAATCAGGCTTGCCAAGAGGTGGTATCACGCCCAAAGCATTATCCTTGGCACCTAAAACTTCAAGAATAAGGGCTAATATTCCCGAATCTCATCCCTGCAGAATCCAACTCCGTATTAACGGAATAGATATTAGTTATGCACTTTTCTATGCTTTTACCAATGTTGTTGAGGAGCCTAACACATTTGGTGAGTTAAGTTTGCCATGAAAGGTCGTACTGGTCGAACCCCCCTTGTATATTTGGTTTACTTTGTGAATAATTTATTTTGTTCTTGGATTTAAGATTGGTGTTTGGATATCACTATTATTCTCGAATAAGAGTTAATTAACAAAAATTACCATATGTGTCTAATACAATTAACTCATGCTTAGTTATGTCTTGTGGGGATTATGGTTCTATGCTAACTTCAGACCTAATCACCCCCTGACAACCTTTCAGGCTTATCCAACTTGATTGTAGGGCATGACACTACCATATATTTTCCAATGGTACTAATTTTACCATAAAGGGAAGTCTTATACTTACTCGTTCCGAAAGAACGCCTTTTGAGCTTTAAGGATGTTTGAGAGCATTATTACCAAATTGAAATCAATGTAGAAAATGGAGTAAACTTCCTTGGCTTATTACCATATTGCACTTCCTACGAACCATTTAGATACTTTATAATACACGTTGGTCACACGTGTGGCTCTTGTCCATAAGTTGTATTCTCCACATTGGTGGCTCATATTAACAAGCTTAAGGCTCACCACCCTGATTATCTAATCAAATCTATTTGATTGGATAAGTTGGAGAATTTACATCGAAAACTTTCAATGGATATTGCATGTCGGTTGAGTTTTGAAGTTGAACATCAAGTACCCCATGTTCATACCCAGAACGACCTAGCAGAAGCATTCATTAAACACACCTTCAAATGATTGCACGATCGTTGGTCATACGTACCAAGTTCCCGATCTCTGCTTGGGGCTATGCAATATTGCAAGCAATTATGTTGGTCCGCTTTAGGCCCGTCACTACCCAACCTTATAAAGCATGTGTTAGTTAGTTACCATATACGAACCCGACATATTGCATCTACGCGTCGTTGGTTGTGTGGTCTGTATGCCATTTGTGTCGTCCTTACGTACAAATAAAATGGTCCTCAGAGAAGGATGGAAATCTATCTTAAATATGATTCTCATTCTAATATTTATTACTTAGAACCTTTTAACAGGCGATGTCTTATTGCTCGTTTTGTGGATTGTCACTTTTATGAGACAATCTTTATGTGGTTAGGGGGAGATAAGAACATCAACATTCCTAAATAATGACACAAATTATCGGGGACATCCTCACTATGTCTCATCTCAATCCCAATCTAGATCATCAAAGTATAACCATACACTTTCTCTGATCTAGCAAAATTGACGAGATCAAATATAGCAGCTGCAAATGTTCCTGCAAAGATGAATGTACCAAATGTATGACGGATAGCCAATCAATTTATCCTACACCAGAAGCGTGGAAGATCACTGGTGGCTAGCCAATCAATTCGTCCCCGAAAGCAGGAATGCCACTATTGTGGCCGACCCTCGTACATTAGCGGCTAGCCAATCAATTTGTCCTACGCCAAAAGCGTGGCAGATCACTGGGTTTGAGGATTCACTCACCAAAATTGGAGGAACATGGCACGAACGAATCTGTCCCTCAATTGATGTCTCAATCATTTCTATCTCATGAGATTAAATCTGGATTACTCCCGAGACCTGAAGTTGTTGGTCCATTATACTAGTTTGGATGAGATATGGAATTGGAATGAGATTATCATAGATGATGTCTCATTTATATGATAATTACCGACATAAATGAAAAGCAACAATAATGAATCGCATTCCATTGATTAGTGTCAACGTAGAACTGATTGGTCAATTAGAAAAATCAATTGATGATGAATAAGATGACTGAAATAGTGAGAATGACGCCTTGTGGCGTAAGGTTTCTATTATACATCATGTGATTGATTACAACATTATAAGCATGGTTGTAGTATCTCTAGGATCCTGATATAAAACCTACATGGAGTTTCCAAAGGACTTACATGTACTGATTCAAATAGTTCTAGACCACAAGAACACTTTCTCGGTTCTTAAGAGGCCTTCACTTTGCGGATGCAGAACTATCCGAGCTAGTTAAAGATATATGCCTATGCGTGTACAAAATCTAAAATTGCTAGAGTTAAGAAAACAAACTCGCACCTAAAGTCAGACTTTAAGATGAATGATCTTGGGAAAACTCAACATTACCTTGACCTGAAGTTTGAAGATAGTTCTAATGGTATCCTGGTCCACTAGTTGAACTAGACCCATAAAGTGTTACGTCTGAGTATACCTTGATTGTCTGCACGCTAGATGCAAATGAGACCTTTAAGGAGGATATGGAGCATAAGGTTCCATATTGGAACGTGAGGCAACCATATATGAGTACAATTAGCGTTTATCATACTTAGCTCACTGCACTAGAATCGGACATCTTATGTGCTGATAATCTTTTGGCATAAAGTAGCACTGCTCCTACACGCTACTACCAAATTGGTGTTAAAGATGTTTTTTTCCATTACTACGGATTTGGGCTTATCTATACCTATGCATCTCAAAATATATCACACCCCTTTAATCTTCGAAATGATACATACCTTGTAGGATTTGCTGAATCAGACTATCTATCTGATCGCACAAGATACGTTCCCAAATGGTTATTTCTTTACCATTAAGGAACATCGTAATATCTTAAAGGTCAACCAGATAGACTTTTGTTGCGAAACATTTGAATCGTTCCAAGACTTACAGTATCTCATCACGTAAGAGATATGGTCGAGAACTCTTGTTAAGCATATTCGAATTCCTTACAATTTTCATCCATCGTTGAGTCCCAACAATGATCCATGAAGACAACGATGTATGTATCGACTAGATAATGATACTTCAATAAGTCAACGCCAAACATATTGTGTCTACATCAGCATGAGCATCAGAAGATTGAAGTCAAGCAGTACGATCCTAGACAACCTTGCTGATCTCTACACGACGTCACTGCCGAAGTCTACATTCTAAAAGCTTGTCCGAGGAACTCATATGCGTAACTTTCTCACTTACGATGCTTATAGTTTCATTTGGAAGTTTTGTCAAACTCAAGGAGAGTATCTAAAAGTATACCCACTTGACCTTAATGTACTCTTTTTACCTATAATTAGGAGCATTTTTCCCAATGGGTTTTTGCTACTTGACTAGGTTTTGACGAGGCACTCATCTTTGGTTGGTCATACCCTTATGTACGTCCTACTTGCATCCTAAAGATGTATAGTTTTGACTTAATGCAACTTCTCAATTTTCTCATTTAACTATGGGCTTTTGTCCCACCTTGGGTTTTGCCATAGCAAGGTTTGATGAGTTTTACCACCCATGCATTCTTCCATTTGTTTTGAGACTTGAGTTCACTACTTGTGCCGACTAGATGAGACGACTTCATCAACTACTTCTACATTTGCCTAAAGATCGGATGCGCCATCTACTTGAGTATTTGCACACTCAAAGGGTAGTGTTGTGACATATGTTCTAATATATATTGTGATTGTGTAAATTCTAAGTAGAGTTAGATTATGAATCCTTTGGGATCTAGAAGATTTTTCTTAATAGACTTTGTATTACTTGGAGAGCAAATTTCTCTCCTACTTATTAATGTAAATAAAGGCACAAAGACTGGGGAATTAACACATAATTTCTCAAGTATATTCTCCACTCTCTTTCTCTCTATGCCGCACCCCTCAGTTAAACATAGGCCACAACATTCTATTCAATTTTTTGCACATTTAGTTTTGTCTACTCGAGGGTTTAGTCTTCCATCAATTTTATGCACATTTAGTTATGTTTATGGATTTTTATTGTTTTTTATGAAAATATGACTTTCATTAACATGAGGAATCAACATACAGTACAAGAGGATAGAGCCAACTAGGCTCTTCTTCAATCCCAGATTCAAAATCATCAACACGAACTGCATACTGAGCTAGTTCATGAGCCACAACAAGGTCTGTTATGCCATTGACAAGAAAACATTCGAAACTTTGTCCCAACATTTGTATATTCTCCATGATACAACCCTCTAAACCCAGACAATCCTTTATAGACGTAATATCAACCACCACCACTCCCTTCGCGTCGAGCTTGAGAACAATATCTCTAAGAGCCAAATTAAAAGCAAACATCAAACGTTCCTTTTCTGCAAACATTGTAGTGGCTTTAACTGAAAGGCACTCCTACATTGGTTTTGATTCGAATTATTGTGAAAGTATTACTTTTTAAAGCTGAAATTTATTTTATTTTTTTATTTTTTTGTTTGTGAATGTTCTGCGGTAGGTTTTGACATACCTCCTGACATCATCTCTCAATGCGTCACCATTGACTTCTTGAGAGATCCTCTTGTCCCATAATGCAAGTAGTTTGGTGTTGTCGTCGATCTCAAGCTTTTTCTGGCACACAATGGTGGGATTCGCAATGTTAAACTTCATGTTTGCTCCGATGCTAGCAGGTGGAAAGAGAAATGCTCCGCCTGTTAAACCACTGGAATTCGACGAGCTCCTGGCAGCTTGTTTCTTGAAATTTATTGGCTCAACAAATTTGATTGTTTTACTTCAACTAATTTGGTTTTCGTGGGCTAGATAGTCATTTCCTATAAAAGTATATGTCATTTAATAATTTTTATGTGGAGTGCATTCAACAATATGTGAGGTGCTAATAAAAATACCCATAAAAAAATATAGGCAATTTAGTAATTACAAGACCAGAAATTTTACTATTTTTAATGTAAACCTCATAACCATGTAATAATAAGGGAACCTTACTTATAGAAACACAAATATATACCATATTTCACACAACTCCACACCTTTTAAAACATTTCAAGGATGGACAAAAAACTCAATAATAGAAACCCAAGGCCAACCCAAAAAGAAACGGACCAACTAAATAACGACATGTGCCCCTTGACTACAACCATTAATAAATAGACACATTAACCACTGCACGACAAAAAATCATAAAAACGAACCGGTTTCCCTTATTGAATGCTGCAAACTGACGGTTTCATCTTCCCCAAACATGTCATTTCAAACATTATCATGCAAAAGATACGTTCGCAGAAAAAAATAAAAACTCTAAAATCACCATAGAATCCGACACTTTCAAGCTAGATTTTCAGTAAATGATACACACGTTCAGACGAATTTCCAAAAGATCAGTGTTTCAAATTTTTTTCTACAACTCAAAATCGTTCTTTTGCATGATTATATTTTGAACTCTGTTAAAAACGAATGCATTATCAAAGTTTTTGATGCATTATCAAGTGTTTTTTGCACTTGATTTTACAAAAAATTTAGTGTTCCAGTTCGAGAAAAAACAATTTCAGTGTTTTAGATGTTACAGTTTCACCTTTTTAGTTAATATGTCTACTGATTCTTCAACAACATCTGGAAAAAAAATGAATATGCTTCTAAATTTTGTGAGTAAAAACATTAATCGTCTAGCTTGATGTTGTACTTTGTATTGATGCTACACTTTGAACTAATGTTGCACTTTGTATTGATGTTGCACTTTGCAAATTAACCTTGGTTCTACTTTTTGTTTGTAAATTGGTTTTGCACATAAATATGTTGTAGAAAAAAGAAAAAAGGAATATGCGTCAAGCTTGTGTTAAAAATAATTATGCATCTACATTGTGCGTTAACAACCAATAATGCATTTACCTTGTTCGCTAAGCGATGCTGCATATAGCTTGTTTGCTAAGTGATGCTACATATAGCTTGTGCGCTAAGTATATTGCATATAGCTTGTGCGCTAAGTGATGTTGCATCTAGCTTGTGTACTAAGCATCTGCCCTTTGGCATCTAGTTTGTCATTTATGTGACTTCATAATTTTTGACTAAAAATTATACTCATTATCGTTTCATTTTTTTTATGAAAATGTTGCTAAAAGTAAAACATTTTGCAACCAAGAAGAAATCAACTCAAAAATCTCATGCTGTAAAGCGTTGGGCAACAGATGATAACAAAAAAAACCACTTTTCTGAAACACACCTCATGTTGAACATCATGACCATCAGCCTCCCCCTAATTGATTCAATCAAATCAAGAATAGACATGTGACGCTCTTCAAAAATCATTACGTTAAATGATTTTGCAGTTGCATTACTCATTTCAACCACCGATTTCCCTGAAAATATATAATAATAATGCTCTTTTGGAAGATCATCTAAAAATGAATCAGAAATATCTCCGCCAACATTTCTCATTTTCTCAATATTCCTATCAAAATCTTCAACACTACATGGATATACACAATTTTTTACATACTCACACAACAGATCCTTAAAAAACTTATTACTTGCACATTGTCTCTCTAAATTTTCCCTCAAATGTATAATGCAGAAACCATGGGAAGCAGTAAGGAAATACTTTTGAATAGCATTCAAAAGCCCATGATGTCGATCGGTAATGAACGTGATATTCCTTATTTGGTAATTTAATATTCAAGCCAAGTGATCAACAAACCATGTCCAATTGTCTTCATTTTCTATGTCAACAATACCATAACACAGGGAAAATCTCTGTATAGAAAAAAAAAACTAATTATATCAAAAAACAGGTTCTGCATATAACATTACTGATGCTGCACATTAATAACTGATGCTTAACAGTTTTGTAAAAATTGATACTGCACAAATGCTGCATAAAAAAAATCAACTGAGTCATTAATCAATTTTGTAAAAACTAATGCTGCACACATACTAATCAAAAGTTCAAATTCTTATATGTATATTGGAGGTGGCCAACCCCCCACCCATAACTTGATTCATAAGCCATTTACTGCTTCCTAATCCATTCCATATTAATAAACAAATATTACACATTATTAAACTGATGCTGCACTTTAATAATCAACTCTACAAAAAAAGAATAACATGATTCTCCAAAATATATAAATATTGAAATTCAAAACGATATCATAAATATGTAATTTATATCAATTAAACAAACTTACCATTATTTGCATTTTTTAGCACAACAACCAAGAAGAGTATCGGTATATCTTTCCTTAAAAAACATATCATCAAGGAACAACATTAGTCTACACCATCGAAATCCTTTAACACAAGCTCCAAAAAATATGAATAACGTTTCAAACCAATTACTATCATTATCAAGTTCTAGTGAAGAAAATGATCCATCATTGGCACGCACAAACTCATCAAGGTACCAAAACAAAAATCCAAATGAGAGAGCCTCATCACCATTAACCTCATTATATGCAATATCTTTGCCACACAAAGTTGCATGGTATTTAACATCAAGATCATAACTCTCCTTCATTTCTCTCATAACATCATTTACCTTAATGGATGGATTTGAACGAACCTTGGCAGCCAACAAAGAGGACAAAACAGAAGGGCCAAACCTTTTATTCCCCTTTTGATGAATACGTCCAATGCAAGTATGAATATTATTTAATTTTTAATGATAAAACAACCACTAGGCTCTTGCACAACATCATGAATACGCCATTGACACCCTTCCGACAGTTTCTTTGACCAAACAACAGTAACACGCTTCCAATCATTCCTAGTGAACTTGAAATCAAAACCAACCTCAAGAGTATTGTGTAAGTTTTCTACGAAACTTAACTGCACCATCTTTATAACTTTGACCCTCATCAGAAATATAACTCTGCCACTCATTTGTTGCATAATAGTGAGGTCTATAAGAGTCATATTTACCCAAATATTGGTTGACATGATGAGATTTCTGTTAGGGTCAAGGGTGGAAAAAATCATTTATTTCGTTTCGGGCTTTTAATTCAACCCATGATTGTTGAATGTTTGTGGGGTCTGATATAAATTAGTTTTGTCCTTATGATTAAATGTGAAACCATTTTGATTAAATAATAGTATAGTATGGTTTTTTATTACATTAAACTTAGTCCAAGCCCTTTTTATTAAAACTCCCTTTATTATTTTCTTGTAGGCTAGTCCCCTCATTGGCATCTAACTTTTTATCTGAATGTTATATGCAGACAAATCTAACACAGTGGTTTGGTGCTAGCTTGCCTCTTTAGGTCAGTGTTTTTTGGTTGACAGAAATTGGTTTCTATAAGGTGTTATGACATTCCTCGATCCCAATGTTCACCAAGCACCAGGGTAGGTACATGTTGGCCAACACCCGAGGGTGACGAAAGCCATTTATTGAAAACATGATAACTAAAATATGAATAAGATAAGATAAATTTAAATATAATTAATATGCAAATGAGAAACGTGTTCAGAGTATACAACTAACTCGAACACTAAAGAAATACTATAAAATTGAATGAATAAAAGAATGGGTCCTACACCAAGAGGAAGATGCGATGCAAAAGTGCCTTGAAGTCAGGATTGTACACCTCAATTCTAAGTCCTGAGGGGGCTCAAAACTTTGAATATAGTCTTTCCAAATATAGGTATATATATCTCAAAAACATCTTTATAGTATAAAGTCATCCATCATCTATACTATAAAGAAGTGTGCAAAAACATGTTCTAAATAGTATATCGTCATCCAACAGATATCCTATAAAGAACATGGATTCAATAGAAAATATGTTATTCCAAAATATTCTAAGTAAGCATAATATCTCATAAAACATTTCATAAAACGTAATCATTAAATCATGTTTTTCATGTATTCATTTCTATTATTAAAATATGTATTTTAGAAGGGATCCACTCACAGATACTCCATCGTCGTAGAGTCGTACCAAATAGGAATGACGGAATCGCCGCTATTAATTGCACCTAAGCACATTAAGGGTCCAATTAATAAAACTATATTCAAATGATTGAATTTGGAAAAACAGACATTAAAAACGGGTCTAGGACGTTGAAATTAGCCTAGGAAGAATCCCATACGAAAACCTGAAAAAGTCAACGTTGATCGTTGATTGGTCAAAGTCAAAGGCAAAGCTGACCGTTAACCGAGTCAAAGTCAACAGGTTTGGGTCAACGGGTCAACCAGGTCTGGTCTAACCGGGTCAAAGGGTCAACCAAGTCAAACCGGGTCTAGGCTTGGTTTGGGTTGGGCCTAGGGTCCAAGGGTTGACAGGTTTTGGGTTTAGGGTAAATAGGCTGAAAGCTTGGGTTCTCACGGGCCGAAGCCTAGGGTTCTAGGGTTCTAAAAGGGTTAGGGCCCTGGGTTGCACAAGTGGGCCTGGGCTTGGAAGCTCGACCCAGGGTTCAAGGTTTAAACATGAATTGGGCTTGAAGGCCAGGCCCAAAGACCTTTGGGTTTCAGAAAATAAATCAATAAATGAATAATTAATTAACTGGGTTGGGCTCGGGGGTTTAGTGGGCCAATGCCCGAAGGCCTAAAAGACAATGGTTTAGGTTTGGGCTTCTCGTCAGGGAACAAGGCCAGAGTCTTCCAAGCTCCGGTCGACGCCATTTCGCCAAACTACCCTCCGATCTACTTACGAACATGAAGATACAAGAGAGGGGAAGAATTTTGTTACCTTTGTTTCGCCGAGAGAAGGCCGGAGGTGGCTGGATTTGGGCTCGCACACCCATGGTTCGCCGGACTTGGGTTTTGGGTGTCCTGGGGTTCCACAGAGACGAAGGGAGAGGGAGAGAAAGTCCGGCAGGGTGGTGCTGCTGCTCTGACGTCGTCGAGTGTCTCTAGGTGTGAGGGTGGTGCTGCGTCGATCAGAAAAGGGAGAATGAGAGAGATTCAAGATTGTTTCGGTTTAATCATACAGTAGCCATAACATATATTTTTTCTTTGTCATCACACACACACACACATAAAATGCACTCTTTCTCCTTATTTTTTCAATTTCGAGTTCTAACTTTGACCGATTTAAGGTTGTCTTTGAGGTCTTGTGTGTTGTTAGAGAGTTTTTTGTATCCCCGAAAAAACAAAACAGAAGCAAAAGAAGCAGCTGCTGCAGACGTTTTTCTTTTTGTGTCTTCCTTTTCTCACCGTCAATTTTGGGGCAGTAAATAATGCAACCAAAATGAGTCGCAGCATCCTTTGTTTACAATAAAAAGTCCCTTACAAAACTCTTTTTATCGAAAAACACCTAGTCAACTTTTCTTATTATTAAGAACATGTATTGTATTATAAGGATGAAAAACAAAAATGAGTCGCACTTCATGAGGTCCTTAATAATAAAGAAAGTGTCTTCAATAATACAAAAAGGTGTCCTTAATGATTAAGAAAGTTGTCTAAGAGTTTTTTTTTAATAAAAAAAGGTTTTGCTAGGGGCATTTTATTGATATTCTAATTTTTTGGTAAACAGTTCATAGCATCCGTTTATTACTAATTTTTATACAATATAATTTATAGATGATTCTATTTTTTAATGCAATAATCTACTAGCTTTCTCTTGTTTGCAGCATGGGAGGTCTGGTTGTCAAGCAAACACTGCATAAAGCAAGAGCAGATAATATTGATAACCTCGTGAAAAACACCATTGGAGTTGTACGCACCTTTCTATAATTGAACAATTCACTTACAATGCTGTTCTTCACCTGTTTATTATCGTTTTCTATATGAGAACTCTGGTGTTTTATGCTCGCTTTAGGTTTTCTATAGCTGCCCACATTTTGGAAGCAAACTAGCAGACATGCCTTGGAGAATAGGATTTGTATTTCGCCCAGCACCGACTGTTAGTATATGATGTTTCCAACCTAAACGTTTTCCTCCCTATAGTAGATCGCTGGTTCTGAATGTTCGGACCAGCAAATCTTGCTGTATTGATGTTGATAGAATTACTTCTTGATGTTTCGTAGATAGGGGAGCTAAGAAGTGGATCTCCAAGATTAGTAGAACTTAATGACTTCATCCGTCAGCTTCACAAGAAGGGGATGCTTCAAGTCCTCAGTTTCTGTGAGGTACCTCTAAAGTTTTGTGGTGGTGCTTGTGTCAATATGCGATTTTGTGAACTTGTTAATTAGGTAATGACTCCTTTTGCAGACCAAGGTAACTCCAATTGTTGAAGGTTACGGCGGATGGGCCTTCCGAATGGAAATTGTACCAATTGAATCAGCATATCCTGGATTTGGTGATCTCGTTGTAAGTATGATTGCAAACAAATGTAGATCGCTAAAAAATCGGTTAGGTCATCTGCCTAAAAAAATGATGCTAACAAACCCTAGACTATAACTTGCTTCCAGTAATTAGTGTTCCATATTCTACATGTCTGTTTATTTTCGGCATTAATTTGTAACTTTGGAACAGGTATTAGATTCAACAGATCACATAAACTCGTGCAAACCACTCAGCCGCAGTGATCCCTCATATACAGAGATATTACCGTTTTTGCGGAAGCTGAAAGCAAGCCAGAAATAAGCAGGCAGTTGTAAAGGGAGCATGCCTCAGGGATTATGTTCACGAATGTTCCAAATCCAAGCGCGCCAGGAGTCACCGGTGGATTTTCATCCAAAGGGATCAGGTAACCTCGAGTCATTACTGGGCGGAGGGGGAGGCGGAAACGGAAGCAAAAGCATAATTTTGACACATCAGAATTTCGTCCATAGTTTTGACACATCAGATTTCTGTACATTCTCCACCACCCAGAGAGTTGCATAACCATTATTCTTTGTACTCTGTTAGCATTGTTGTATCATTAACATTTTTGAATTTGTAGAAAAAAGCAACTGTTGTATCGTATCATATGCATAATAGATGTAACACTTCAGAGTCGGTCCATATATATTTGTGAAAGACTATGTAACACTTTGCTGCGTACCAACGTCTTCTTGGCCCTCGCAAAACAGAGCAGAAAATTTTGTTGACTTGGAGGCATTGTAATTATTTAAAAATAAATGTCGTGGATGTAAATTATAAAAGTAGCAAATATTTGAAGATAAATGTTATTTATTTGTGATATTAGCTTAGGGAGCTCGAGACGGTGTGACACAGTTTGCAACGTAACACCGTTAACGATGTCGTCGACATTAATGGAGAAAGCGGTCTCGGCATCAATGGCCCATTTCGTCTTTCCACACCCTCACTCATCGAAAAGGCCCTCGATAATTTTAACGACAAAGGTGTTGAATTGTAATCTTGTCTTGGTCCAAAGATAATGGATCTAGTCCATGCACAAAGAAAGATCCATACACATGCTAGAGAATTCTAGCAAAGTTCAAGTTAGTGGAAGAGTCTAGAAGAATGGTAAGGATTCCACCAACATACAAGATTAGTGTAGATAATTCTAGCATAGGAAGGTAATGGAATTATTTAGATATATCTAGCATGATGTTTCCATGCTTCTCCAAGGTTCTATCCATGCCTATAAAAGGAGAAGGCATCCACACCATTTGAAACAACCAAGAAAGCAAGTAGCAAGAAGAAGTGAAAACAACCAAGAAAGCAAGTAGTGAGAAGTGGGAAGAAGCAACAAAGCTTCTAAGAGTGTTTGAGTGTTTCATCTTGTACTAAGTTTGTGAGTGAATAAAAAATCTTGTGTAATACCTTGAGTATTCTTTCTTTCTCTTGCCTATCAATTCTGCCGTATTACATTCTTTTTTGTGAGATAAACATCTCTAAAGTAGTGAAATCTTTTTAAATCCCAACAAAGTGGTATCAGAGCTATGACTAGCAACGCTATGGCAGCCTTCCAAGTTCCAGTGCTCGACAACAACAACTTCGATAATTGGAGTATCAAAATGAAGGCCCTTTTGGGAGCACATGATGTCTGGGAAGTCGTGGAGAAAGGCTACACTGAGCCAGAAGATGAAGCTACTTTGTCCCAACCCCAGAATGAGAGTTTGAAAGACTCAAGAAAGAGAGACCAGAAGGCTCTCTACCTCATCTACTAAGCATTAGATGACAATGGCTTTAAGAAGGTCTCGAGTGCAACCTGGGCCAAGCAAGCATGGGAGAAGCTTCAAACCTCTTACAAAGGAGCCGAACAAGTGAAAAAGGTTCGTCTTCAAGTATTAAGAAGTGAGTTCGAATCTCTACATATGAAAGGGTCTAAATCAATCTTTGATTATTTCTCAAGAGTCTTAGCCGTTTCCAATCAATTAAAAAGAAATGGAGAAAAGTTAGAAGATGTTAGAATTATGGAGAAGATACTACGCTAGTTGGACCCCAAGTTCGAGCACATTGTCGTGACGATTGAAGAAACTAAAAACTTGGAAGAAATTAGTATAGAACAATTAATGGGTTTGCTATAAGCATATGAAGAGAAACATAAGAAGAGGCAAGGGAATGATGAGCAGCTCCTCAAGACGCATGTCCAGCCAAAGAAGAAAGAAGAAAGCTTGGACAACGAGAGAAGCCAGTACGAAAGAAGTCGTGGTCAAGGTCGCGGACGTGGACATGGACGTGGACGTGGTTGGAACTTCAACAATCATAACAACTACGAAAGAGAAGGAAGCTCAACAAATGGTCGTGGAAGAGGACGCTCAAACTTGAGGTATGAAAAATCTCAAGTTCAATGCTACAATTGTCAAAAGTTTGGGCATTATGCTTGGGAATGTAGAGCTCCAAGCAACAGGCCTGATAAGAAGGTCAATTATGTGAAAGAAGAGAAATAAGATAATGGCCTTGTGCTACTAACATGCCAGAACAATGATGGAGACCAAGACTATACATGGTATCTTGACACCGGCGGCAGCAACCACATGTGGGGAAGAAGAAGCATGTTCGTAGAGCTCAATGAATCGATGAGTGGCAACGTTTCTTTTGGAGACGAATCCAAAATACCCATAAAAGGAAAAGGTAACATCCTTATTCCCCTAAAAAATGGCGGTCACCAAGTAATTTCAAATGTCTACTACGTGCCCAATATGAAAAGCAACATTTTAAGTTTGGGTCAACTCTTAGAAAAAGGTTATGATATTCACATGAAAAATTATAGCCTCTTTCTTAGAGATGACAAAGGAAGATTAATTGCCAAGGTGAAAATGTCAAAGAATAGGATGTTTCCTATGAATATTCAAAATGACGTTGCAAAGTGCACAGACACATCCTGGCTTTGGAATCTTCATTTTGGGCATCTTAACTTTGGGGGACTCGAGTTATTGTCCAAGAAGGAGATGGTGAGAGGCTTACCGTGCATTAGCCATCCTGATCAAGTTTGCGAAGGATGTTTACTTGGGAAACAGTTCAGGAAAAGCTTTCCAAATGAGTCAACCATAAGAGCCCAGAAGCCACTCGAGCTTATTCACACCGATGTGTGCGGTCCAATAAAACCAAGCTCTTTGGGTAAAAATAATTATTTCCTTCTCTTCATTGATGATTTTTCAAGGAAAACCTAGGTGTATTTCTTAAAGTAGAAATCAGAGGTATTTGGAGCATTCAAGAAGTTCAAAGCCGCCGTAGAAAAAGAAAGTGGTTGCAAGATCAAAGCCATGAGATCTAATCGAGGAGGAGAATTCACTTCGAAGGAATTTCAAGAATTTAGTGATGCCAATGGAATTCGTCGACCATTGACAGTTCCAAGATCCCCTCAACAAAATGATGTGGCGGAAAGAAAAAATCGAACCATCCTCGACATGGCTCGAAGTATGCTCAAAAGCAAGAGATTGCCTAAGGAGTTGTGGGCAGAAGCTATAGCATGTGCTATCTACCTATCCAATCGGTCTCCAACAAGAAGTGTGTGGGGGAAGACTCCGCAAGAAGCATGGAGTGGAAGAAAACCAGGTATCTCCCATCTAAGAGTTTTTTGAAGCATATCCCATGTACATGTACCAGACGAGAAGAGACCAAACTCGACGACAAAAGTGAGAAATTTATCTTCATCGGCTATGACTCAATTTCAAAAGGCTATAAGCTGTATAATCTAAACAATGGGAAGATGATGATCAGTCGAGACGTGACATTCAATGAAGAAAGAGAATTGGATTTTGGTTCCCATGTGGGTGATCTTCACTTCTTTCCTCAGTTTGAAGAAGATAATGAACAAGGGATGATGGAGCAAGCAAGAGAAGTTCAACAAGAATCCACTACTCTACCTACTTCACGAACATTAACCAATCATGGCAATTTACCAGCATCAACATCATCAAGTGAGAGTCTAAATGAAAGAGAAGTACCACGCACAAGAAGTCTACGAGATCTTCATGAGGTAGCTGAAAGACTTGATAATCCTACACTTTTCTGTCTCTTTGCTAATTGTGAACCAGTTGACTTCCAAGAAGCAGTGCAAGATACTAAGTGGAGGAAAGCAATGGATGAAGAAATTGAAGCAATCCAGAAGAATGATACATTGGAAATCGCTATTCTTCCGAAATGACACAAAGCCATCGGAGTCAAGTGGGTGTACAAGACAAAGAAAAATGCCAACGGAGAGGTTGAAAGATACAAGGCGAGATTAGTGGCGAAGGGCTATAGTCAAAGAGCCGGAATCGACTATGATGAGGTATTTGCGCCCATTATTCGGTTGGAAACTATACGATTACTAATTTCTTTGGCAGCTCAAAATAAATGGAATATTCAACAAATGGATGTGAAGTTTGCTTTCCTAAATGGAGTCCTTGAAGAAGAAGTCTACATTCAACAACCGTCAGGCTATGAAATCAAAAGGCATGAAGACAAAGTTCTGAAGCTGAAGAAAGCCCTCTATGGGTTAAAACAAGAGCCATGAGCATGGAATAGTTGCATTGACAAATACTTCCAAGAAAACAACTTCACCAAGTGCCCTCATGAACATGCTCTCTACATCAAAGTCAAAGATGAAGATATTCTAATTGTGTGCTTATATGTGGATGATCTAATCTTCACCGGAAGTAATCCAAGCATGTATGAAGAGTTCAAAAGAGACATTAGGAAATATTGTGGGAGAATGATCTCCTTTTATAGAAGAAAGTTTCTAGCTTTGTTCTGACATTGACACGTGTCGTGTTGTGATTGGCTTATGATGTTGACACATGTCGCGCTATGATTGGCTTCTGATGTCGACACGTGTCGTACTGTGATTGGCCTCCTGGTTGGAGGGAAACTCTTCTAGGTCCTTGACGGTATAACGTTGATAGGTGCTCGATAGTTTTGGGATTGGTCAAGTATGGTACAAACAACATTAATAATTTGTGGTCAAGTTCTAGTGGCAAGTTGTACATATCGATTAGGGGCTTCCTGTCCTTACGTGGCTTATGGTTTGATTATGGCAGCTCGCTTATAAGACTTGAGTTATGTGCTTCTGGAACTTCCAACAATGGCTTCAAGTCTCAACCAAATATATAGAAAATAATATTTTAAAGAAATTAAAATAGTATTATTATCAAAGTAATATTTTTCTTTTGAAAATTTTACTCGTAAATAGTTTAAAAAAAATTCTATAAATTATTTTGTTATAGTAATCGAACCTAGTTTTGATTTCGATCCATTAAGTCAGTAAACGTTTGGGTAGCAGAATCATTTCAATTCTTGACTTCTATGTGTTTACTAACACATAAACATAAGCATTTCTAATTTATGACTTTTCTTTGCGTTTGCAAACACATGAAAATTAACGAGTTATATAAATTTTATATTATACTTCGTATTTGTAATTCAATACGTGAAAAATTAAGAATTAAATTAATTAGAAAAATACTTTATATCATTTTATTTATTCTCTCCATATTGTCCTGGGCAACATTTCTAAATTCAGCCTGTCCAAAACCCTAGGCAACGTTTCTAAATTCAGCATGTCTAAAACCCTAGGCAGCATTTAAGTTCAGAGAAATTATCTATTGAAATTACAAAGTCTAGATCCAAGTAATAAATACATTGTGGCCGTGAGTCTAGAGATAAAAAATAGGGATCCATCCAAATCTTGATGGACACGTCCCAATCCCAATATCCCTTTAATACCAAGATGGGTACGTGCTGGCCGACACCCGAAGGTAACAAAGCCATTTTAAACATGCCTACAAAGAAAATATGTAATTATAAAGAAAAATGCCAATGCATGAATGTGTTCAGAGTATACAACTATTCAAGAATAATATGAAAGAATTATTATAAAAAGATACGAACAAAGAAATTATCTATTGAAATTACAAAGTCTAGATCCAAGTAATAAATACAGTGTGGCCGCAAGTCTAGAGATAAAAGATAAGGATCCATCCAAATCTTGATTGACATGTCCTGATCCTAATATCCCTCTAATACCAGGATGAGTACGTGATGGCCGACATCCGAGGGTAACGAAGCCATTTTAAACATGCCTACAAAGAAAATATGTAATTATAAAGAAAAATGCCAATACATGAATGTGTTCAGAGCATACAACTAATCAAAAATAATGTGAAAGAATTATTATAAAGAGATACGAACAAAGGAATGGGTCCTACACAGAGAAGACTCGAAGATACCTATGCGTAAGTGCCCTAACGCCGGGACCGTGTGCCTTGATTCTAACTCCTGAAGGGGGTGTAAAACAAAGGATGAGTGGACCAAAGTTTATAATAATAATACTAATAATAAGAAAACCATTTTCTTTCTGAACACACTAACCCCCTATTTTGAAAACACATATGTATAGTACTACATAATAGGTTTTTTGAAAACTCTAGCATGCCATGAAAAATGTTTGTAAAACAAGTACGTAGAATCTAGAGCACCAGTGCTTGGTAAAGGTAATATAGTCGCCCGAAGGCAAATCTGTAAAAAATTCATAAATCACATCAATGATGTACTCAACTAGGGGTATCATAGTGGCTCGAAGGCATAACCATCACCCGAAGGTGAAGTTGTACGACATCGGGATACACAAGTGAAGAAATATAGGATCCATCACCCGAAGGTGAAGCTGTACGACTTTGGGTTACGCTAAAAAGGAAACATATATACATATATATATATGTATATGTATGTGTAGTGGGTCCATCACTCGAAGGTGAAACTGTATGACTCTGAGTTACGCCAGAGAAGAAACAAATATATATATATATATGTATATGTATATGTAATGGGCCCATCACTTGAAGGTGAAGCAGTACGACTCTGGGTTACGTCAGAGAAGAAATATAGGGTCTATTACCCGAAGGTGAAGCTCTACGACTCTGGGTTACGCGACTTATGCCAGAGAAGAAATATAGGGTCTATCACCTGAAGGTGAAGCTGTACGACTCTAGATTACGCCAGAGAAGAAACATTTACATATAACATAACACACCGACACTAGCCCCAGGCTAATGAAGCTGGAAGTATGTCACAAATATCATCAATTGTATACTATGGTCATAGACGTCTACATACTCGGTTGTGTGTATGTGTTGTATGATAACCCATTAGTTAAGCACCGAAAACATATCTCAAAAATCTCATATCAAATCTAGAGCTCAAAAGCTCAAAGGCTCATCTCATAAATCCATGATAACTCATTTTCGTAAATCCATAGAATTTCATATACGAAAATTCAATAATTCATAACCCTTAGTAAAACATAAATTCGATAAATCATAAATATTTTGTAAAAGTAAGTTAAATAAATCATAAATTCTCCGTAAACCCTAAGTATGGAAATCCGTAAAACATAATATAAAACATATTCAATTCGTGAAATATGCAATGCATGCAAGCCTAATATTTTATAAAAACATGCAATTCAAGAAGGGGTCCACTCACATATTTTTTTTTTTCCGGGGAGCCGCTCGAACTAGAGAAGACAATGTCACTTCCCATCGACGCACCTAAACACAAATAGAGGCCATTTAATAAAACTCTACTAAAACGATAGAATTTGATATTCTTTGTACAAGACAAGGCAACTTGAAGGATATTGTACCAAGGAAATAGTGATGATGGGGAGCTGTTCAAGATACCAATTACAATGTTGTTCAAGTCTAGTGGTACAAGAATGGGAAAGTGTGCTGCATTTGTTGGTAAGAAGATTAAAGCTACAATTTGGCATAAAAGGTTGGGACATTCATCTGAAGAAGTTCTTAGTATAATGCTGCAGAATAATGAGTTGTCAAATAGTATAGATTCATGTTAATCCATGTGTAGTTCTTGTATTCAAGGAAAATTGAGTAGGCTGCCATTTCATATAAAGCAAGATAGGTCTACTGTTATTTTTGAGAAAATCCTTCAGATGTATAAAGGCCTTCACCTGTGAAATATGTGGAAGGTTATAGGTATTACTTACCTTTGTTGATGATTATTCTAGGTTTGTATGGATATTTCCAATGGTGAATAAATCAGATGCTTTCTCAATTTTTACAAAGTTCCATGCCTTTGTTTTGAACCAGTTTCAAGTGTCAATCAAAATTTTACAATCTGATGGCGGATGAGAGTATATGAGTAATTTGTTTAAAGAATTTTTGGATGCAAAGGGTATTATACACCATGTTTCCTGTCCTCACACTCCCCAACATAATAGAGTTACTGAGAAGAAAAAGAGGCATGTAGTTGAGACAGTTATCAGTTTGATGTCAGATGCACAACTACATATTCATTTTTGGTATCATGCATGTTCTCATGCAGCTTTTCTAATCAATCGAATGCCTAGTAGAGGCTTACACATGAAATCTCCATATCAGATTGTGTTTTAGACTATTCCTGACATGAAGAATCTTAAGGTATTTGGCACGCAGTCTATCAATTACTGAGATCATTCAATCATAATAAATTGGAACCAAGATCAACTCAGTGTATTTCTTGGTTTTGCGCATGGTTATAAGGGAGTAATATGTTATGACAATAAGACCAGAATGATTATTTTGTCCAGACATGTAATTCATGATGAAGACATATCATTTCAAGCATGTTTCAACACAGAAGACCTCAAGTGTAGTGCAAATATCATTACAACCCCCAGTTCTAATACATTTACAAGTTCCAGGTGTTAGATCATCCACTTCTACACAACTTTAATACAATTTTCAAGACCTTAACTCAGTGTCTATCATAACTGGTGATGTAAGTGCAGGTTCTGATAGTCCTGCTATTCATGAAACAGTTCAAAACACAGAAGGAGTTAACAGTTCTGGAGTGTTGCACAAGAGCAATGATATCACATCATTAACATCTTCACAACATCTCTCCCCATTACACCATCACTCTGGTACAATATTTGTATTACCTGTCCTCTGATGGAATTCAACAACTTGTCACTTGAACTCATTCAATGCTCACTAGACTAAAGAATAGAGCAATTGAAAGAAGAAATTATGTTGCACTGGTTATAGCTTTTCCGGAGTTACAATCTTTGCAAATTATAGATGAAGAACCATTCACTGATGGGTATTCATTTGTTTTTGAAATTTCTGATGTACTTGAACCTGCTACATTTCGAAAAGTAGCAACTATACCATAATGGCAAACAAAAATGCAAGAAGAGCATGACTCTCTTAGAGCTTAAAGGACATCGGTTTTAGTTCCACCACCTCAAGATAGAGCAATTGTAGGGAGTAAATGGGTGTACAAGGTTAAGAAGAATCTAGATGGCAATGTGTCAAGGTATAAAGCAAGGTTGGTAGGTCAGGGTTTTTCTCAAGAACATGGTATTGATTATCTCGATACTTTTAGTCCAGTTGTAAGGCATACCACTGTGAGAATCCTTCTAGCTTTAGCTGCTACCAATCATTAGATTCTCAGGCAATTGGATATTAAAAATGCATTTCTGCATGGAGATTTGCAAGAAGAGGTATACATGAAGCAATCTTAGGGCTTTGTTGATCCATCCTATCCCTTTCATGTTTGTAAGTTGATTAAGTCCTTATATGGATTGAAACAGGCACCAAGAGCCTGGAATTCGAAATTCACTAGCTATTTGACAGTCTTGGGTTTCAAAGCTTCAGCCTCAGATACTAGTCTCTTTGTTAAACAAGATGGATCAAATATTATCATCCTATTATTATATGTGGATGATATTATTTTGACTGGTTTAAATGCTACAAAAGTTTAAAAAGTGGTGCAAGAATTATCTGAAGTCTTTGAGTTCAAGGATATGGGAAAGCTTACTTATTTTCTGGGATTGCAACTCCAATATCAAAGTGATGGAGACATATTTGTAAACCAGTCCAAGTATGTCGAGGATTTAATCCACAAGGCAGGAATGGACTCTTGTAAACCTGCAAATACCCCGTGTAAGCCATATCATCAAATGCTGCAAATAGAAAGAGAGTTACTCACAAATCCATCAATGTATAGAAATTTAGTTGGTTTATTAGAACCTTCATTAGGCCAAATATTGCATTTGCAGTAAATATTGTATGTCAGTTCATGTCTACACCAACTGATATACATTTTGGAGCTGTTAAAAAGGATCCTAAGGTACCTCCAAGGGACAATCAACACTGGAATTAGTTTTAATGCAGATACGGTTACTCTAATCAATGCATTCTCAGATTCGGATTGGGCTGCGGATTGGAATACTCGAAGATCAATCACAAGATATGTGGTTCACTTGGGCAATAATCCAATTTTGTGGCAATCAAAGAAACAAAGCTCAGTTTCTCAAAGTTCAATTGAAGCCGAATACAAAGCTTTGGCACACATTGTAGCTGATATAGCTTGGATAAGGAATATATTGAAGGATTTGAAGGTGTTTGTTCATAGTCCACCTGTCATTCACTGTGACAATATGTCTGCTATTGCATTAAGTGAAAACCCAATTTTCTATTCAAGGATTAAACATCTTGATACATACCATCATTTTGTAAGAGAGAGAGGGCAGCAAGGAGATTTACAGATCCAATACATACCAACTGAAGAGCAACCTGCGAATGTATTAACTAAGGGTTTACATAGTCCTGCTTTTATCAAGCATTGTTACAATCTCAAGCTGCAGAATCCCAGCTGAGATTGAGGGGGATGAAGACTGTGATAATGCTGCCACATCATCATCTATTGCAGTTAAGAAATGTAATACATCAGCGCCACATCAGCTGTCAAATTAGTTAGGAAGTTAGGTGGTTATGATGCTAGCTTGCATGCTGAGCTGCTGCTACTACTACTACTAGCAATATATACGGCTTGTATTGTGACTGATGGAATCATCTAAGAAATCTCAGAAGCTTGATTCTCTCAATTCTCTCTCATACATTCTCTTTAGTTTTCTGCATTTTCTTCCATTGATACGTACTGTGATACATGTTATCAGTATGTGAGAGTTGAGAAATTAATCCAAAATCTCATAATTTCACTCTGCATATTCCATTTAAAATCCTCCAAATATATTCATAATGCTGCCTGAATAGGATGGCTGCTTCTTGTAATTGTATACTCTAATACTCTTGCGTACACCATGATGAAGAACTGTGTAGGACTGTAATACCGTGTTTTTAAAATGAAAGCTTAATTTTATTGAGTATCCAACAACCAACAAATTAACAAAAGAATGAATATATCGATTACAGAGAGATCTACAGTGATATCCCAACAGGGATTTATTAGAACACAAACAAATATTAAGAGATGGAGTATATGGTTGCCATTTGCCCCCATACCCTTGAATTATCCATAATTTACATTTCCAAACAGTATAATTTAAAGAATAATGACTTGTCATCGTCTTAGGGTAACAATTAATCAGTAAGTACTTTCAGTATGCCCGTTGGTTGACCCTGCTTGGCGCCTCCTCTTCTCTTCCGACAGTAGTTTAGCAAACCTGAAAATTGTAGTAATTAAATTACAATTTTTCACTACTCACCAATTACATATATAAATCTGTTGGTTTAATGATAAATATTTTACCTTGTAAGAGCCTCTGCATTTGTCTCATGCTTAGTAGCCTCAAACCTGCCACTGTCCAAATTAACCCGAGAAACCGGTTTTTTCAATAGCCCTTCTCTGTTGGAATCCAGCAATATAACTAATATAACTAAGTCTAACAGGATTTGAGAGAAAGATTGTAAGATTTAGAAGATGAAATCAGAGAGAGAGAGAGCACACACAGAGCATAGCCTTTCAACTTCTATCATTGTATTGCATTATGGGCATAACAACCCGAAGAGACATATATCTGATGACAAAGATGAGAGAGAGAGAATCATAACCTCAATTCAATCTCAACCAACCATTACAACCTATCTTAAGATCAAGACACTTGTCAAATGATAAGCCCTATGAGACTTAATCAACACATCACAATTTTACACAATAGCTCAGTCTATGAGCTGAGACATGACACACATAACAATCTTGTAATGTTTACTAATCAGTACAACAACTTACATACTAACACTCTCCTTTAAGTTGTGAACTGATTTCACTCCAAGTAGATTTCTCAAGTAAGTGAACTGCTCCCTTGCCAATGCTTTTGTAAAGATATCTGCCAGTTGCTCCTTTGTAGGACAGTGAATCAAATCAATTACTCCTTGCTGTAATGCTTCCTTTATGAAGTGATATCTTCGGTTTATATGCTTGGTCTTCTGATGAAAGATGGGATTCTTGGTGATGGCTATGGCAGATGTATTGTCACAATTCATTGGTGTTGCAACCGTTTGCATTTCACCAAAATCCTCTAGGACAAATCTCAACCAAGTAGCCTGTGCTGTTGCTTCAGAAGCACTGATATACTCTGCTTCGGCTGTGGATAATGCAACACATTGTTGCTTGACTGAAGACCAAGAGAAAATCCCATTTCCAAAAGTAAAAGCATACCCGGATGTGCTTTTCATGTCATCCTCTGAACCACTCCAGTCACTATCACAGTATCCCATTAAGAGTGTTCCTTCACCTTTCTTGTATTCCAAACCAAAATCAAGGGTTCCTTGAACATATCTCAATACTCTCTTTGCTGTTCCATAGTGCTTGTTAGTGGGACAATGCATAAACCGAGCTAAGAGACAAGCAGCATACATTATATCAGGTCTAGTTGCTGTGAGATACAGCAGACTACCTACAATCTGTCTATACTGAGCTTCATCTGCATTTCCACTTCCATCTTCTCTTCTCAGTTTGTCACTTGGAACCAAAGGAGTACTCACTGATTTGCAATTCTGTAGTCCGAACTTCTTCAGAAGAGATAAGGCATAATTTCTCTGATGAATGAAGATACACTCCTCAGTTTGGATTACCCCCATACCAAGGAAATGGTGTAAGAGACCAAGATCAGTCATCTCATACTTAGACATCATCTCAGCTTTGAAAACATCCATTAACTCTTGACAATTTCCAGTATATATAATATCATCAACATAGATGGATACTATGATCAATTCTGTGTCTCCCTTGTATTTGGTGTACAGAGTTGCCTCACTGATACTTTTCTTAAATCCACAAAGCATAAGATATGAGTCTATTTCACCATACCAGGCCCTAGGTGCCTGTTTTAGACCATACAAAGCTTTATGTAATCTGTAAACCTTTTCTTCCTCTCCTTGCACTACAAACCCATCTGGCTGTTCAACATATACTTCCTCTTCTAATACTCCATTCAGAAAAGCTGATTTCACATCTAGTTGAAATAACTTCCATTTATTCTTTGCTGCCAGTGCAATTAGAGTTCTAACTGTGTCTAATCTTGCAACAGGTGCAAAAGTCTCATTAAAATCAATTCCAGGCTTTTGTGCATAGCCTTTTGCAACAAGTCTAGCCTTGTTCTTTTGAACTGTTCCATCCAAATTCAGCTTTGTTTTATACACCCATTTCACTCCAATCACAGGCTTATTTGAGGGTCTTCTCACCAACTCCCATGTCTGATTTTTTTCAATCATATTCATTTCATCCTTCATTGCCTTTTTCCAAGCTTCATCCTGTGCAGCTTCATCAAAGGATTCAGGTTCAACAATACATAAGTGACATCTCTCATAGATCTCACTCAAATTCCTATACCTCAGTGGAGTATCATCATACTGAGCAGAGACCCGTGAACTACTTGATTCACCAATAGCAGTAACTGTAGAACTTCCAGCTTGAATTTGAGACCCATCAGATCCTTCTTGTTCATGAGATTCAGACATCTCATCAATTTTATCCACCTCTGAAGACTCAATTGCAGATAAAGGAATACAGACTTCCTTGACTTTGTGTTTCTCCCAGTCCCATCTACCATGTTCATCAAAAATTACATCTCTAGACAACAAGACCTTTTGAGTTAAGGGATTCAGTACTCTATACCCCTTTTCACAGGTTCCATATCCAATGAAAACACCCATGACACTTGTTTCTTCTAATTTGTGTCTTAGATTCCCTGGAATAAGAGAATAGCAAACTGAACCAAACACCTTCAAATGTTTAACCCCAGGTTTTCTTCCACTGAATTTCTCAAAAGGTGTAGTATTCTTCACTGCTTTTGTAGGACTCCTGTTAAGCAAATACACAGATGTGTTTACTGCTTCACACCAGAGATTGTTTGGAAGTCCTTTCTCAAAGATCATGCACTTTGCCATCTCCACAATTGTCCTGTTTTTCCTTTCTGCTACTCCATTCTGCTGTGGAGAGTATGCAATTGTGAGCTGTCTTTCTATCCCCAAATCTTCACAAAATTTTCCAAACTCATTTGAGTTGAACTCACCTCCCCTATCTGTCCTTAGCTTCTTTACATGATATCCACTTTGAAGCTCAACCATGGCTTTAAATTTCTTAAACACATAGAAGGCCTCTGATTTGTTTCTCAAGAAATATACCCAGCACATTCTTGAAAAATCATCTATGAAAGTAATGAAATATCGATTGCCACTCAAACTTGATGTTTGCATAGGACCACACACATCCGAGTGTATTAGTTCAAGAGGTTCCTTTGCTCTCCACATTGATTCTTTGGGAAATGGTTCCCTGTGATTTTTCCCCAGTGCACAACTTTGACATACAGTTTCACTGTCTTGGATTTCAGGCAGCCCCAAAACCATTTCTTGACTCTGTAACAGTTTGAGACTTCTGAAATTTAGATGACCGAACCTCTTGTGCCAAATTCTAACACACTCCTGCACATTTGTCCTCAATGCAAGCTCCTTGTTTGTGTTGAGGATTAAGGGAAAACATCTATTTCCTCTCTGTTTCACATTGACCACCAGGTTTTGTAAGGATCTATCATCGAACACATCCACTTTATAATCTCCAAATAACAGAAAATAACCATGCTCAGTCATTTGTCCCACACTTAACAAATTTTCTGTAAGACCAGGTACAAGCATAACTTCTTTTATATATCTTCGACCTTTTACAGTTTCAATGATCAGTGTTCCCTTCCCTTCAACTTCAACCAAAACTCCAGTGCCAACTTGGACTTTTGCTTTCACTTTCCTGTCAATATCAACAAGTAGATCTTCTCTGGATGTCATATGATTACTACATCCACTATCTATATACCATTCATCACTTATCTTCCTTACTTCTACAGAATGATTTGCATAAAACAAGTTTCCAGTTTCTTCAACCTGATTAGCAAAGTTCACATGCTGCACAGTCTTGTTCATATTACAATACCTTGCAATATGCCCAATTTTGTTACACTTGTGACACTTGACTTTGTTTTTAACCCAACACTCTCCATAGTGAAGTTTATCACAAAACTTGCACTTATCTCCAGTATTGTTTGCCTCATTTTTCACAGTGAATCCACCCTTATTGCTCCAATCACCCTTGTTACTCCATTGTTTCTCTTTTGGCTTAAAATTCTTGTGATATTTGTTACTGTTTGGCTAACCATTGAACTTATTTGACCTCGGGACAAACTTCAAACTAGCAAATGCTTTCTCCATACTACTCTCTCCATGTCTATCCAACCGTTGTTCATAACCTTTCAAGATAGCTACAACATCCTGTGCATCTATGGTGTCTAAATCCTTAGTATTCTCTATCACTGCTGCAATACTATCATAGGACTTAGGTAAACTGATTAACAATTTCTGAACAACTCTTTGATTACTCAGATCTTCACCATAACTCTTCATTTGATTAATCAGATCAAACAACTTAGCAATATACACAGAAAGAGATTCACTATCATTCATGCGAGTATATTCAAAATCTCGCCTAAGACCTTGAAGTTTCACAGATCTTACTTGTTTATCACCAACGAACTCTTGTTTCAGAATGTCCCACGCAGCCTTCGCACTTTCCTGAGTTGCAATCCTCGGGAAAATTTGGTCTGAAACTGCACCTTGAATAATACCCAGTGCTCGAGCATCCTTAACTACATTCTCACGCAGCAGCTTCCTCTCCGCCTCTGTGAGTTCCTCTTCCTTCGTCGGAGCTCTGTACCCACTCTCAACCATATTCCACAGTTCATACGAGCGAAAGATGGTCTTCATTTTGATTTGCCAGAAATCAAAATTCTCACCATTGAAAATTGGTGCCCGGAGTTCTCCTCCTCCAGATCCAGCCATATTAGATACTCGAATCACCGCAATAAGCTTTTGCTGTGAATCCGAGACCCACTCGTAGAAACAACGCCCAGAAATTTAGATCGAACTCGGCTCTGAGGCCATGTTGGAATCCAGCAATACAACTAATATAACTAAGTCTAACAGGATTTGAGAGAAAGATTGTAAGATTTAGAAGATGAAATCAGAGAGAGAGAGCACACACAGAGCATAGCCTTTCAACTTCTATCATTGTATTGCATTATGGGCATAACAACCCGAAGAGACATATATCTGATGACAAAGATGAGAGAGAGAGAATCATAACCTCAATTCAATCTCAACCAACCATTACAACCTATCTTAAGATCAAGACACTTGTCAAATGATAAGCCCTATGAGACTTAATCAACACATCACAATTTTACACAATAGCTCAGTCTATGAGCTGAGACATGACACACATAACAATCTTGTAATGTTTACTAATCAGTACAACAACTTACATACTAACATTCTCCAACTTTCACAAGATTGGTCAAATTCTTCTTTGTGGCTATATCCACAGAAGCTATTGTCCCACGAAGGGTATCATCCTACGTTTGGTATCAGAAATGATGTCAGTTTTTGTGTCTAAACAACATTATTCTAAAAAAAAAGTTATACTGATGAATCTATGGATAAAATGCATTTCGGATGACGGGTTCAGTACCTGAATTCTAAGATAATTTTCTTCAGAATGAAGGGCTTGGAAAATTGCAGAAAGGTGAAGATCAACCATATCGTTGCTTGCTTGACTGAAAACATTAATGATGGGGGTGGAGCCACCGCTGGTTAACCAATTCAACAGGCCCCATTTCGCTGAAGAGCTTGCATGGTATTTCATTTCAGCTTTTGATGAACCAGTTCCTAATGATATCACTAGAAATCTCCCATAGTCCATAGGTTTCACAGGAAAAACGTCTGGATTCGCCTTCCTTATTTCGTTTGTAACTTCACAAACAGCAAGTAAAGTCTGCAAGGACAAAAGTGTTTTGAGTGTTTAAGTTAATTTTTTATAATCCCGAAGTTTACTTTTAAAATCAGTGGTATAAATTGACAATCTGGTAATATAACTCCTCCTATCACATATACCGGATTATTTGCAGCCACGCCGCCATCTATAAGGTTGAATTCCCTAGTTCTGCCTGCAACGTTCTTGGTTTCAAAATAATGAGCTGGAAGATAAGTTGGTGCCGCTGAGGTTCCAATGCATATGTCAGAGAGTAAGGCATCGTATGATGGCTTCTTTTTCACCTGCCAACAAAAATAAACACATCATATTATATTACAACATAATGAGTAATTTGCTTAAATAATTTTTAGACGTGAACAAATTTTACAATACTTTGACGTATAGAATATTCTGGAATATACTAAAATTATTCGAATTAGTTAATATATCAGAAAGACGGTGAATTACCTTAAAGTTGGAGAAGATAGCTGGCTGGAGATTCTTGATGTCAAATGTGGGAATTACAACATTAGTCAATGTGTCGTGCAATCTTTTGTTGCCCAACCTTTTCCTAATCAAGCGATGCAAATACTTGCCATTGTATTTTGGTCCTGCTAGAGCTTTGATAATCTTTGTCGTATTGGGAAAAATTGGCCAACTGTCGTTTAAACCGTTAGAGCAACAATTATTATGAATATCCAAAATATAAAAATTAATTAAGTTGACATAATTAACATGTAATTAATTAAGCATGCATTACCTGTTTTGGGAGAAGATTTTAGGGCATAGATTTAAGTAGAAGTCTATAATATCTTTGGCAGCGAACAGTGGGCGGTTATTCTCGTTTGGGGCTGCGAGCATAGCGGTCACAAGACCACCTGTGCTTGTTCCTGCAATCACATCAAAATAGTCAGCGATCCTTGCATCTTCACCATCCAGCTTCTGCAGTACCACCAATGACATTAATCTTATTTGTACTTAATTGGGAAAATAAATCACTTAAAGTACTATTAAAACAGAGATGGTAAAGTACTTATATATATATTGACAGAAAGTCTTATATACCTGAAGTTCAGATTCGAGGAAAGCAAGAATGGTTGCCGGAATGAGGCCTCTTATTCCGCCCCCATCGATGCTGAGAACTGTGACTATCTTTCCAAAGACTGTGGGGGGCTCTACTCTACCGCTTCTTTCCATCAGATCAGTTAGCGAGAGAGAGAGAGAGAGAGAGAGAGAGAGAGAGAGAGAGAGAGAGAGAGAGAGAGATTTCTGAGTTATGCTTTGAGAGAAGTAGTCTTGGTATTTATAACACCAGCTTTCGTGCATGCGTGTTTCTGTATGGTAACCCATCTTCCGGGAAATATGCATGCAACCTCCCCTTAGATAATTTCCAACGTGTGGATAATAACCCATGCTGAATTGCTGAGCCGGTCCTTCAGAAATTAGGCGAATTAATTAATTATAGCTGTATCTAATTGACCATGGGAGATAACTGACTCCACAAGAATTGTAGAGGAATTTCCACACAAAGCTTCGTAGCTAATTCACAAGACTTTTTGCTTATGATCCAAATTATTTTTATTACAAAATATTTTATAAACATAATCTATAAGAAAATCAATAAAATTACAATGGATGGCCAATCAATTGTAGCAAATAAATAGATGGTTCGTAATATTTTTATTGTATTAATATATTTATGCATGCAATAAATAGACAGTTCATAATACTAATATCGTTTTTGTAACTCCTCCCAAATTTTATGCAGCCAATATCCAGCTTGATGAGGCTCTTGCGTATGTAATATATTCCTGCATGCAATATTGACTTGTAATTACGCATACACCTCTTGAGATTTTTTGAGTTTTCACAAAACCATCTCAAATTTTAAAAGTAACAGAAATACCCCCTGATGTTTCAAAATCATTTCACGAACCCCTTCTGTTAGGGTTTCGTAGTTTTATGATGACAACAGCATAATATAATTTTAAAATTAACCTTGTATAGCTATTCTAGTTAAGAATAAGATATCCCACCTATAACAAAAAACCACCAATTCACCCATCTCTTAAGTTGAAGACTACATCTCCTCTGCCCGGCACTTCTTCGAATGGTTCATCCATACAATGTATGGTTTGGTGATGAATTTGTGTTTCCCTGCTCAGCTTTCTCTTTTGAGATTTAGGTTTGCTTTGCTTTATGAGGTTAAGCTTAATATGTTAGTTTTGCTTCTATATGTGGAGTTTTGGGTTCGAATTTGATGGTATTTATTTTTTGTTAGATTTTTTTATTTTTTTATTTTTTTTATAACAAGAGTGAAGCGTGAGGGTTAAAAAGTCAGAACCTTGGTACTTTTCAGGTTATTGGTTTTCAATTTCTGGATTTAAAGCGGACCGACTTTTATATTTTTAGGCTTACTTTATGAAGAAAATAAAAATGAACGTTGCCTTTTCAAGTATTTCATCAAAACTAACTTGATATGTTTGCATGTGGTCGAATATTCTAGCGAGTAAGTTTTGTTTTTTAATTTTTAATTTTAATTTTAGTTTTTTTTGTTAAATAGTGAATAGGTGTTGGGTTTTCACTTATGTGGCCTCCGTTCGAGACTTCACATCTTTTAAGTTATTGTAATAGTTTCAAACTTTCCTCCATTTTTCTAACAATAGAAAATTTTTTAAAATAAATAAATAACCTGATGCTCCTGCTATGAGGTGTAAATATAGTTCCTTGAGAAACTTTGCTTATTTTTTCAAATATTTAACTGATCATGGATGTATATGTGGCTGCAACAAGATTTTGTCTCGACCGCTGCGAAGGTCTATTAATTATCATTAGGTTTATGGTGTGCGCGTCAAACAATCTTGTTCGTTTTTCAACTCATTATGCTGATCATAGATTTTTAGTTGATTCATTTGCGTGCTTAATCATGCCTTTCGGATTATGGTGCAGATTTTGATCTTTATCTCTAACTGTTGGGTGATATAAAATTGCAGAATTCTTCAAGTTTTTGGCGATTATGTGCAGTGATTTCAACGAAAAAAATATTATTAGTGTTTTTATATAATAAGCATCGTCATCGTCCAATCAAAACTTGCAGGCAAACACAATTTTAAGCCCGTAAGGGGTTTTATACGTAATTAAACCGGCATATATAGCCTCATGCATAAATGGGAATAATTATAGAGAAATGCTAAGGAGATTCTTGACTTTTCGTGGACTTTTTTGCTACCTCACAGTCAATTACCGTGCTAACATTTTAAAATATTGTGAGAAATATAAGATGACAGAAAATTTATGAAGAGTCTCATTTTTGACAGAATTTTTTAAGCTTTTCTTAGAATTATATATTGAATTTATTCAATGTCATGCTGCCGTATTTTATTAATTCAGTTCAAAAAAAACAGAAAAAGTGATTGAATTTATTCGATGTCAACCAATTGGTCTTACATATGGCAGTAGCCAATTCAACAATACGAGGTTGACAGATAGGATAATATGTAACTTTATCCAATCGTACTTCAAATTCTTCTTTTTAAAAAGTGATAAGAATAGTCATCTCTTAGTTTGCCAATAATTAGACTCTTAACACGTGCCTTTGAAAAAAC
This sequence comes from Malus domestica, assembly GCF_042453785.1. Taxonomy (NCBI): domain Eukaryota; kingdom Viridiplantae; phylum Streptophyta; class Magnoliopsida; order Rosales; family Rosaceae; genus Malus; species Malus domestica. Next base: position 8,590,792 of record NC_091668.1, read on the forward strand.
AAACCAAAACAGCCAGATGTTGGATTAAATCAAACTGTTGAAATAATCCAAACCCTAAGGAATAATCAACCTTTAAATTCGGTGTTTGGAATAAAAGGAACAAACGAATTAATCTGTCGCAGTTGAAGGATACTTTCATCCTTATTTAATTGGACAGGTCTAAACTTAGTTTTGGTCTAAATCAATTTGGGTGGACATGAAGGTGCTTCCTAGGGTGGGGACAAATTTTTTCTTCCACACAAGAAGAACTTCGAGTTGCATCATCTGTCTAAAATTTGTGCGTTTGTTACACTGGATATTTCCAGACTGGATTAACTTCAAAAACTAAGCTAGACTGATTTAGACTAAACTAAATTTAATTGACATAGTAAAGCATTTGATATAATACAACAACAACAAAGCCTTTTCCCACAACAAATTAATTCCATACAACATCATAAATTATCTAACCCACAATGAAATCCTAAATTGAAAAATACCAGAAGGGGAAATCACTAAGTAGAATATATCAATGAAAATCAAAATCGAGTTTTACTGGAATGCAAATTAGCCGTACCTAGTGCTTGATTAGGCGCCTCCTGATTATGAATGGACAATGGTTATGACGAGCAAGTAACTGCAGTTATTCATCTATAACTGTTTATACTCATACCCGCACAACCGTTTACCTGTTGGGTAATTACCTAAATGGTTATACCCATATCCATAACCGTTTATAAACGGTTAACCATACCCATAACCGCGTATCTATTTAACCCTAACCATATACCCGTTTACCCATTTTTCTCCTATTTACATTTTTTTTTAATCGTAACCGTATACAACTCCAATAATTGAAATAATAATTTACGAACGATATTTTTAACTGTTATCAATCAAGGTAATATGATACATTTGCTAAGAATTAATTTGTTACTTACAAAATACCTCTCATTACTTGAGCAAGCATATTGGAAAGAAAATTCATGTATTTCAAACATATTTTTCTTCTATACCCAAACAAGTCTTCAATTATAACATCCATACGATTACAAAGTAAAGCTTCTAAAACTCAAGGTAGTCATTATCTTAATATGCACCAGGACTGGATGTTATAAGCACCAGCATTGGAATCAATAAGCATTAGCACTGGATGTTATAATGAAATGGATGTTATCATCAACATGCAAATACCTCTCATTACTTGAGCAAGCATATTGGAAAGAAAATTCATGTATTTCAAACATATTTTTCTTCTATACCCAAGCAAGTCTTCAATTATAACATCCATACGATTACAAAGTAAAGCTTCTAAAACTCAAGGTAGTCATTATCTTAATATGCACCAGGACTGGATGTTATAAGCACCAGCACTAGAATCAATAAGCATTAGCACTAGATGTTATAATTGAAATGGATGTTATAATCAACATGCAATTTCTATGGAAAGTGAATGTTGTGATTTAGCTTAGCTTAGGTTTTTTGTTTTTTAATTTTATTTATATATTAAAATAAATGGTAAATGGGTACTCGTTTATAACTGTATTTAATACTCATAACCGCTCATATAAATTTCACGGGTAAACGGTTACCTATAACCGTAACCGTGAAATTCGGACGGATAACTATGGTTACCTATAATCGATGGGTATTTGCCCATCCCTGCTCCTGATGTCTCTGGTCTTCTTGGGGAGTCGCCTCCTGATGGCCCTAGTCTTCTTGGTGAGTCGCCTTATGCCTTTGGCACATCACTGTCAACACAACATCTCAATGAAAAGCCTCACAAGACCTACCCAAACAGATTCAGAAGAAATTAGATCGACCCAAAGAGATTTTAGAAGAAATTTGACCCACAAATCATGTTTGAGCCTGTAGCTGATCTAGATGTTTTTTAGCTCCTTGCAGTTTCCAATTGTCTTCCTTTGTTTTTGGATCGTGCAGGAAGTTAGCTCGATGCTGTTAGAGAAGCTTCTTTCTGCAGGTATTGGGAATAGACCTGTTGTTTTCGTGACTCACAGGTCTGTACAGTGTTGCTTGTGTGTTCAAATCTATCCCCTTGGTGTGCCATTTTCGGTTTAATCATACAGTAGCCATAACATATATTTTTTTTTCAGTCATCACATACACACACACACACATCTATAAAATGCACTCTTTCTCTTTATTTTTTCAATTTCGAGTTCTAACTTTGACCGATTTAAGGATGTCTTCGAGGTCTTGTGTGTTGTCAGAGTTTTTTGTATCCCCGTAAAAAACAAAACAGAAGTAAAATAAGCAGGTGCTGCAGACGTTTTTCTTCTAAATGAACTTTCTGGTAAACACCAAATGTGGTCCAGAGTCTCACAACCAAAGGATATAGTCTTTTATTGTGTCTTCCTTTTCTCACCTTCAATTTTAGTGCAGTTAATAATGTAACCAATCTTTCTCTTTATTTTGGTTCACAGCATCCTTTGTTTTTTGGGAGAACTAATAAAAAGTCCCTCACAAAACTCTTTTTATCGAAAAACACTTAGCCAACTTTTCTTATTATTAAGAACATGTATTGTATTACAAGGATGAAAAGCAAAAATGAGTCGCACTTCATGAGGTCCTTAATAATAAAGAAAGTGTCTTTAATAATACAAAAAGGTGTCCTTAATGATAAAGAAAGTTGTCTAAGAGTTTTTTTAATAAAAAAAAGTTTTGCTAGGGGCATTTTATTGATTTTCTATGTTTTTTTGTAAACAGCTCATAGCATCCTTTTATTACTAAGTTTTTATATAATATAATTTATAGATGATTATATTTTTAATGCAATAATCTACCAGCTTTCTCTTGTTTGCAGCATGGGAGGTCTGGTTGTCAAGCAGATACTGCATAAAGCAAGAGCAGATAATATCAACAACCTCGTGAAAAACACCATTGGAGTTGTACGCACCTTTCTATAATTGAACAATTCACTTATAATTCTGTTCTTCACCTGTTTATTATCGTTTTCTATATGAGAACTCTGGTGTTTTATGCTCGCCTCAGGTTTTCTATAGCTGCCAACATTTTGGAAGCAAACTTGCTGACATTGTAAGATTATGAGTATGAAACATATACAAGAACTGGTTATAGTGTTTGAGATTGATATGGAAACGTCTTGGTTAAAACGGTTTAGGTTGTCCTTATTGTTTTAGGATAACATAGTTGAGAGAAGTTCCAATTGGTTTTGGAAAAGAACTTAGTGTTGGAACTTCATGAGGTCTCGTAATTCTTCATGGTTTGTATGAGCTTGAATCTCAGTCCAATTCTGATAGGGAATGGACTAAGGAGCACTATATATTTATGGTTCAAACCACTGCTCTTGCGATACCAGCTTATGTTGTTCTAAGTCCTATTGATTAGAGAAGCTATTGTGATTGTAAAAGAGGAGAAGGTTTCGAACACATAGGCTGCAATGGCTTCTTCATCAGGATTGAACAATGCAGGTATGTTCTAAAAGGTTTTGGTTCTTAAGTCTGTTAAATGCAAAATTTAGACTAGTTGCGATTTAATTGGATGAATTCTTGTTTCTTGGATAAGTTGCTGCAATTTTATTCTTACAGACTGTTAGACCAAGTAAGTGTTTGCTTCCTGCTCCCTCGACTTCAGGAGGTTGTGATCAACCTAAATTCTTATCCTTGAAGAGTTAGCTTAGGTTACAACTCTTTTAAATGTTTGTTGTTTCTCTAATATGTTTCTTTTGTATAGGTTGTTGTAATATTTGAATTTTCAATAGCCTTGTAAATAGGGATTTCTTTCCCTAATGTAATATGAAATGGAATATAAATACATGCAACCTTTCATTGAAAAGGCATGCAATTGAAGTGAACTCTTGAGCAATCCTAAGTTTTACATGGTATTAGAGCCCTAGCAGTCCAACGACACAGATCTTTTTTTTTCTTCCAATGGCTGTTACCCCAAACAGTGCTGCAACCCCAACCAATTCCATTCCCAACCTAGCAATACCTGCGACAAACCCCTTCTCCTACATGACTACAATCTTAAACATCAAACTGGATCGAACCAACTATCTTCTATGGTTGGCTTAGATCCTACCAATCCTCAAGAGTTGTGACCTGATGGGTTATGTAGATGGGTTCATCGCATGCCCTCCCAAACAGCTTCCTGGTGCCGCTGCCATCAACCTTGAATATACAACCTGGGTGCAGCATGATCAAATGATACTAAGTTGGATAAATGGCTCCCTCACGCCATCTGTGTTGTCTGTCGTGGCAAGCAAGAAATCCTCTCGTGATACCTAGGAAGCTCTCGAGCAGTGGTATGCTTCCTTATCCCAAAATTGCATTTTGTTTCTTCATAATGAATTGATGCAAACCAAGAAATGAGATATGTCTATTGTTGATTATCTTGATCGAATGAACTCGATTTTTGACAACCTTGCCCTAGCTAAGTAACCAGTGAATGATGATGAGCTTTGTTGATGCACAAAACTGGAGGTCTTGGAACAACGTAAATCCGACCGTGAATCTGCAAGTAATGTAAATAACACAAGATGTATCGTGGTTCACCCCAAGGTTTGGGCTACGTCCACACTGATTGTATTTATTTGAAGGAGAGAGAGCTATGAGAGTGAAAGCGTTGAGAGAGGGTGAGAGGGCCTAAGAATTTGGCCTCCTCTAATTGTGAGGGTGAGGGGTCCTTTTATAGAATAAGGACTCCTCACTTATTACATATTTGCCTCTTCCTTTATCCCATAATTACATTTAAGTCCCCTGAGTATTTGTACGAGATCTAAATACGAGGCCCTAAATATGGTATAAACAATAGTCCCCCAAGTCTTCAGTCAAAAGAGTCTTTTGGCTGGAGACTTGAAATTCAGTCCATATGTGGGCCGAAGTAACTAGATGTTGTCTTGAACTGATGTTTGATATGAGGCGGTGCTCAATCTGAAATGACGCTCAACTAGAAGTAGCACACGCTGCGATGCTGCTCGGCTCGTGGCTTATGGCACCTTGGTTGGCTCGACTTGTGGCGTTTGAAGATAAGGGAGTCCCTTTTATAGAATAAGGGCTCGCTCCTCAATACATGAATGATAGGCTAGAGTTGATGCTCTCTAATGATGGTGAGGGAGTCCCTTTTATAAAATAAAGGCTCGCTCCTCAGTACATAAATAATGGGTGCTCTCTAATGAAAGTGAGGGAGTCCCTTTTATAGAATAAGGGCTCGCTCCTCAGTACATGAATGATGGGCTAGAGTGATGCTCGCGGCGAGGCGATTGCTCAGCTGGCGGCGTTGCTCTCTAATGAAGGTGAAGGAGTCCCTTTTATAGAATAAGGGCTCGCTCCTTAGTACATAAGTGATGGGTGCTCTCTAATGAAAGTGAGGGAGTCCCTTTTATAGAATAAGGGTTTGCTCCTTAATACATAAATAATGGGCTAAGTCCCCCCAGTATTTTTCATGAGGCTCAGTTGAGGCCCAATATGTGGTAAATAATGTAGTCCCCCAAGTCTTCGGTCAATAGAGTCTGTTGAATGAAGACTTCAAATTGAATCCATGTATGGGCCGAAGTGGCGATTGTTCGGAGGCGGTATTTGTATACCCTGCATGAAGCTTTGTAGGTAAAGCTTTGTAAGTGAAGCTTTGAAGCTAGAGCTCTGTAAATGAAGCTTTGAAGCTAGAGCTCTGTAAATGAAGCTTTTGAAGCTAGAGCTCTTGTAAATAAAGCTTTTGAAGCTAGAGCTTTGTAAATGAAGCTTTCGAAGCTAGAGCTATGTAAATGAAGCTTTTGAAGCTGATTGACATGAGTGATGCTCATGAATGTTTATGTTGATTGACATGAGTGATGCTCATGGATGTTGTCATGAGTGATGCTCATGAATGTTAACATGAGTGATGCTCATGAATGATGGTCATGAATGTTTATGTATGATTGTCATGAGTGATGCTCATGAATGTTTATGTATGAATGACATGAGTAATGCTCATGTATAATTTGGAGTATTAGGCGTATTTTTGATCACCTGGTTGGTGGCATGAAGAAGAGTACGGGTTGTACATTTCATCACCTGGTTGTGGCATGAATGGCTAGTTGCAAAATTAGAGTACGGGTTGTACATCTCATCACCTGGTTGGTGGCATGAATGGCTAGTTGCCATATGATATTAGAGTACAGGTTGTACATTTCATCACCTGGTTGGTGGTAATAGCGGCGGGTTGCCGAATAATTTTTGGAGTACTGGGCGTACTTTTGGTCACCTGGTTGGTAGTAATAGCGGCAGGTTGCCGAATAATTGTGGAGTACTGGGCGTACTTTTGATCACCTAGTTTGTGCTATTTTGGGCTTATGGGCCTTCGCCCTCCACAACATGCTAGCCCATTTCTTTTGGGCTTTGCCTTTTTTTTTTTTTAACCCTCTGATGGGGTTTATACATATTACCCTCTGATGTGGTTTATACAGATATCTCCGAAAGATAAGAAAAATAATTTACATCATTCAGAAAAGTAAATCACATCATTGGTGTTTATTCTTTACTTTTGCTTTCTCTTTTGTTTTCGCTTTCTTGGAGGACCGCTCTTTTTAGGAATAATGGTGCTCGGTGTCCTGTCAATCCAACGTCCCAAGGCACTGACACAAGGGGATGCTGGGACCTTGTAGTAGGATGGCAACAGCTTGGCATCATTAGATGTCTGAATTCCTTTACTTTCCAGCTGTGTGTTTTAAAGAAAATCTGCTTTACCTTTACTGCTTTTCCACCATACAAACTCCAATCTTTATCTTCTCTCTGTCTCGCTCCTGGTCCTCCTCCATCTCTTTCTCTCTTCAATCTTTCTATACGCCGAGAAAGCCGACAACAGTCTGTCGAAGAGATATCAAACGGGACGTTCCCCACGTAAATCTTCATGGCCAAAACGTCAGCAGCGTTAGGGTTGCTGCTGTTTAAACGACGTCGCTAATCCAGCGGAGGCTTTCACTGCATGACGCTGAAATGCTGCATGACGCTGAAGTGCCCATCTCTGTCCAGGCAAACAATGTGCATAGCAAGCTGAACTGCTGTGTACATCGACCATGCTACTCCAGTAAACCTGTCTCTATTTTTTTTCTTTTTAATAGCACAATGGGCCATCTATAAGTGTACATGTGTCATATCTGAGTGTGCCAAGGATGGCAGACAACGCATTGCCTCGTCAGTGTCCCACTGTCGTATTTGCATACCCCAACCACCCCTCGCATCGAGGGCATTCCTTTCCGGTCCCGCTCGAGTCCCATCAATATTATTTGTCGCCACTAGATTCATTTTACCACCTCATACGACCCCACATATTTGGTTTTGCATGCCACTCGTCTTACTCGCATCGTGGTTCGCGCAACTACCCACTCACATCGCCGAGTCGTCGGTGCTACCGCCGCATACGATCAACTTCATCTTGCTTCTGCTTTGTGGAGGAATTTTCTGGGTCAGTTCTGGAATTTCTGGAATTTAGGATTTGGAGGAGTGAGAGGTGGCCTACTTGGTGGTGCTGGTCTATGTGGAAGAACAGAACAGAAAAATGGGCCATTTGCCCAACATACCCTAAATTACATAGGGGATCAAAACACACAATAGAAAAATGGGCCAAGTGTAAAACGTACTGGTACTAATTCCTAGCTAGGAAGATTTCTGTGGAGCAAACGCAAAAGAGAGATGCTACCCTGCGTTCTGTGCGTTTCTTCAACAGCACCTGATTTCTTCTTTCCACGCTTTGGCTTCTCAAATGATTGATGGACTTGGAGACGGCGGATGAAAACCCTAGGCTGGAGGGAGCCACATGGGTTTTGGATGTTGACGATGATTGGGAGCAGGGCAGAGGGTAAGAGAGCTCCAATGGTGCCACGGTAGTAAACATAGGTGACGGCCTTTGAAGCGTTCCCGTCCGGCGGTGTCCCAAATCTGAACCTTGACCTCTTTGCCATCGATTTCCATGCTCTGGGTCTGAAACTCCATGCTTATTGTCGTTTTGGAGTGGGCATCGAACTTACTCCTTAATCTGAGGATATTGAGAGAGGATCTGACAGATCCTAGGAGCGTAAGGCTTGTCCGTGTAGGACCAAAATGAATCTGTAGCCATCACTCTCTCCTTTTCTGTTGCCTCTCTCTCTCATCCTCTCTCTAATAAAACCCTTCGTTTTCCTCTCTGTATAAGGTATCAGCAGCATAAAGCTTGTGACTGCCGCGAAGAAACTTTCACATTTTTTACCAGACCCGACTGCCGTCAAAGCATGCTCGATCAGCACTAGTTTCCTTGAATGATTGAAAGTGGTGAGAGAAAACGAGTACTGGCTGTCTCCCACTGTTTTCTAGAGAGAGAAAGACTGAAGCTTTTTATTTTCTTCTGCGAATCGAAGAGAGAGATAGAACGCTTTCTACAGAGAGAAAGAGAGAGAGGAGTGATAGTGTTTAAGGGGTGAGTTTTGGAGCTTAGTGATTTTTTTTTTTCTGGAAAAATGCAGTGAGGTTTGTGGGTTTTTGCAGATTCACGGTGGAGGTGAAAAAAATGAAAGAGAACCGACACAACTTTTCGTATCGTTTCCCACAGACGGCGCCAAATGTTAATGCACAAAACCGGAAGTCTTGGAACAACGTAAATCCGACCGTGAATCTGCAAGTAATGTAAATAACACAAGATGTATCATGGTTCACCCCAAGGTTTGGGCTACGTCCACACTGATTGTATTTATTTGAAGGAGAGAGAGCTCTGAGAGTGAAAGCGTTGAGAGAGGGTGAGAGGGCCTAAGAATTTGGCCTCCTCTAATTGTGAGGGTGATGGGTCCTTTTATAGAATAAGGACTCATCACTTATTACATATTTGCCCCTTCCTTTATCCCATAATTACATTTAAGTCCCCTGAGTATTTGTACGAGATCTAAATACGAGGCCCTAAATATGGTATAAACAAGCTTGTCCAGATTATTTTGAACAATCTGGGTCCTACCTATGAAATGATTGTGAGTGCTGCACAGGCACGTGACACTTCAATCACGTACCTTACACTTGAAGCTCTCCTACTGACAATGGAGATGAGGATGGCTGAGCAAACTACTCCTATTATGGAGGTTGCTTCTGTGAATGCATTTGTGACTGCAAGAGGTCGTGGTGGACGACTTCGAGGCAATGGACGCAATGTGTCTCCGTCTACACGTGGTGATGGTGCTGCCTACCAATGAAGGTTTCTTCCTCGCAACAACAATCAGAGGCTCAACTCTGGCTGCAATGGTGAGAAGTTCACGTCTACATGTGAACGACTCACTTGTTAAATCTGTGGAAAATAAGGGCACCCTGCCCTAGATTGATACCAAAGAATGAATGTAGCATATGAAGGGCGAATTCCAGCAAAGAGACTTACTGCTATGGCTACATCACCCGTCACAATCAACAAGCAACCTAATGGATAGTGGCTGCTTGACACGGGTGCTAATGCACATGTGACTCCAGATCTTCAGAATTTGATCAACCCAAAAGAGTATAATGGTAATGAGTAGGTAATGATACTAGTATCTCTATTTCTTATCTAGGTTCAAATAAAATTCAAACTAAGTCTTGCTCATTTGAATTGAAAAACATTCTAAGATGTCCCACTGCCTCAACTAATATTATTTCTGCCCACAGGTTTACCCTAGATAACAATTGTTATTTACTTATCTTTCCTCATTTTTTTCTTGTTAAGGACCTCAAGACCCGGAAGACGCTTTTCCATGAGAGATGTGAGAATGGCTTATACCCATTTTTTGGTGGCGATCAACAGTTCAATTACCCTATTTCAGTGTGTGTATGCATTCGAGTCTCAGCTCAAAAATGGCATTCACGTCTTGGTCATCCTGCGTCATCTATTATCAAGTTAATAATTTCAAATAAACGAGTACCAATTCATGGTACTTTTGATGTAATGTTTTGTCAGTCATGTCCACTAAGAAAGAGTACTAAACTACCATTTAGTGTTTCCGAGTTTGTTTCCCAATTTCCTTTACAAATTTTACATTTGGATGTTTGATGTTCTCCAGTTGTTTCAATTGAAGGTTTTAAATATTATGTCTTGTTTGTGGATGCTTATTCTAGATATTCTTGGATTTTTCCAATGAAAAATAAGTCTGAAGTGTTTCAAATATTTGTTACATTTAAATCTAAGGTGGAAAATATGTTCAACACTTCCATTAAGATTCTTCAATGTGATGAAAGGGAAGAGTACAAGAGTCGTGTTTTTCAACAGTTTCTTGCACACATGGAATCTCTCAAAGATTTTCGCGTCCAAAACACCTCGAGCAAAATGGTATTGCAGAAAGAAAACATTGACATATTGTCGAAACTAGTGTTGTCATGCTTTCTCATTCTCAAATTCCAAACAAATACTAGTTTGATGCTTGTTTAACGGCAACTTATTTAATCAATAGACTGCCAACTCGGGTTTTGTCATATAAGTCACCATATGAAAAACTGTTTGCCAAAATTCCAAAATATAAGACGTTGAAGGTATTTGGTTGTAAGTGTTTCCTTGGCTTGTGCCTTGTGCACAAAATAAACTTCAACCCAAGTTAAAACCGTGTGTGTTTTTAGGTTACTCACTGAATCATCAAAGATACAAATGTCTGGACTTGTCCACGAGACAAATTTATTTGTCTCGCCATGTCCTATTCGATAAGGACTCATTTCCATTTAAGGAACCCACATCTCCACTAGAAAACGTTGATCCAACAGGTAGTGCTACATCTCCTGATCTTTTGTTTACTTTTCCTATATTAATGTCAACCTCATCCACCAACTCCCTAACTTCACCTCAACCCTTAGTGTCCTTGCCTCAACCAAATCCACTCATTCAGATTTGATAAATCCTCTCTCAAATCCCATTGTACCACAACCTTTAAATCAACCACCCACTATATCTTTACTTAACCTTATCTCCACCAATCTCAATTTAAATAAGCGAGCAGTACTTCATGAGTCAGATATAGATCAGCTTATGTTATCATCAAATCATGCCAATACACAGATGAGTCAGCCCTCGGTTCCCTCTGTAACACTGCAGCGAATGATAACTCGTTTGCAGTCTTGAATTCTAAAACCTAACCTTAAATATGTGTTGCATGTTTCTACTAATCTTTGAGGCCTTTTGGGAACTCACTAGCTTCAGATTCCATAGGAACTCCGAAGTTAAGCGAGATCTTATGAGAGCAATCCCAAGATGGGTGACCCACTAGTAAGTTCTCGTGTGAGTTCCCATAAACAAAACCATGAGGGCGTGGTAAGGGCCCAAAGTGGACAATATCATGCTACGGCGGAGGCGGGGTCAGGATGTGACAATTTGGTATTAGAGCCAATCTCTGGCCGAAATTGTGCAGACGAGGATGTCGGGCCCCTAAGGGGGTGGATTGTTAGATCCCACATTGCCCAGGAAAGTGGATCCTCTATGCCTTATATGTACATGTTCGCCTCTTTTAGCACGGGGCCGGAATGTGACAATTTGGTATCAGAACCACTTTGTCATGTGGTACGAGTGTGTCGATAAAGATGTCGGGCCCCTAAGGGGTGGATTGTAACATCCCATATCGATCAACGAAGAGGGAGTGATGTGCCTTATATATACATGCCCACCTCTATATAACACGAGACCTTTTGGGAACTCATTGGCTTCGAATTCCATAGGAACTCCAAAGTTAAGCGAGATCGCACAAGAGTAATCCCAAGATAGGTGACCCACTAGAAAGTTCTCGTGTGAGTTCCCAAAAATAAAACCGTGAAGGCGTGGTCGAGGCCCAAAGCAGACAATATCGTGCTACGACAAAGGCGAAGCTGGGATGTGATACACAAGGCCAGGTTGGTCGCCAATGGGTTTCATCAACAGCCTGGAATTGATTACACGGAGACCTTTAGTCTTGTGGTCAAGCACAACACCATTAAACTTGTCCTCAGTTTAGCATTTTCAAAAAGATGGCATGTAAGGCAACTGGATGTACATAATGCATTCTTGCATGGATTTCTAAAAGATGATGTATATATGCGACAACCTACTAGCTTTGTTGATCAGCAGTATCCAAATCATGTGTGTAAATTGCAACGAAGCATATATGGCTTGAAACAAGTCCCCTCGAGCGTGGTTCCAAAGTTTTTCAGAGTTTTTTCTTTAACTAGGGTTTCACGCTTCGAATTGTGATTACAGTTTATTCGTTTTCAATCACAGTAGGATCTATTTGGTTTTATTGGTTTATGTGGACGACATCCTGTTGAAAGGAAATAGTCCTCGTCAAATGTCAAGCTTAATCAAGAAATTGGGTACTTTATTCTCAATGAAGACTTGGGTCATCTACATTACTTTCTGGGGGGCGAAGTTAATTATTGTCGGCAACAAATGCATCTCAATCAAGCCAAGTATGCTTTGGACTTGTTGAAACATACAAAGTTTTTTCATGCTAAACCTATTCCTACTCATGTCCTTAGTGGTCACAAGCTTAGTGCTTATGATGGTGAACCATACGACAATCCAGAGATGTACCGTAGTGTTGTGCGTGCATTACAGTATTTGATAACCACAAGACCGGACTTTTCCTATGCTGTGAACCAGGTGTGTCAGTTCATGCATTCTCCAAGGAGTACATATTGGCAGACAGTCAAAAGAATTCTTCGTTATGTAAAGGCCACATACAATCATGGCCTTGTCTATAAACCTGGTACTGCACATTTCACGGCTTTTTTTATGTTAATTATGCTAGCAATCCTGATACAAGACATTCAACTAGTGGTTTCTGTATTTATTTTGGGTCCAATCTCGTGTCATGGAGTTCTAAGAAGCAAAATACAGTTAGTAGGTCGAGTTCAGAAGCTAAATATAGGCAGCTTGCTTATACAGCTATAGAACTTTGGTGGCTCAGGTCTCTTTTCCGAGACTTACACTTGCACCTTGACATACCCACAATTTGGTGCGACAATATTTCCTCTGTTGCCCTTGCTTCTAATCCTGTGTTTCACTCATAGACAAAGCACTTGGAGGTTGATTATCATTATGTTCGAGATAAGGTGGTTCAACCTGAATTACTTGTCAATTTCATCTGTGCTCAAGATCAGGTTATTGATTTGTTCACAAAAGGTTTGTCATCGACAAGGTTCAAGCTTCTTGTTTCCAAGCTTCCTGTTCTTCCTCCACCTGTCAACTTGCTGGGAATGGGGGGATGTTAGACCAAGTCAGTGTTTGCTTCCTGCTCCCGTGACTTCAGGAGGTTGTGATCAACCTAAATGTAAATAAGGTTTTCTTTCCTTGATGTAATTTGAAATGGAATATAAATACATGCAGCCTCTCTTTGAAAAGGCATGCAATTGAAGTGAACTCTTGAGCAATCCTAAGTTTTACACAGACATGCCTTGGAGAATGGGATTGTGTTTTGCCCAGCACCGACTGTTTTACAACCTAAATGTTTTCCTCCCTTTAGTATCAGATTATTGGTTCTAAATGTTCGGACCAATAAATCTTGCTGTATTGATGTTGATAGAATTACTTATTGATGTTTCGTAGATAGGGGAGCTAAGAACTGGATCTCCAAGCTTGAAAGGGTTTATCAAGTACTTAATGGACAGCAAGCTTGTATTAGACACCGTCGAGCGCATTGTCGATGAATCAAATGACGTCGCTTGAGAGTTTGTGGCTGATTTCATTTCATCTTTAATCTTGCCTATAGCTGGTGGGCAGGTCATTGCAAGACATGTACTTTTCGAGTGTTCATGATTCTTTAATCTTGCCTAAATGATTCAAAGTCTTGAAATTTATGTTAATTGTTCTGAATTATGAGGCAGTGTTTTTTAAGTTGCGTAAATTCTAGAGTACATCAACGTATGACATACATGTTAGAGTTCATAGCTTCTGGTATTTAGTTTTATAAAGGTTTTAAGTGTTTGGGTAGAAGGAAAGTCGCAGAGAAAATGCAGCTATGGTGCTACGAGAGTGATGAAAGTTCTGATTGTATTTCACACTCCACTAACCAAATACAAACGTTAGAGAAGAAAGAAGTGAGATTCTTCTCTAACAGTTTTACACCAAGATTAAATCCTAGCCTTTAATTCTATCACCCTATGAGGTGATTACACTTCTCATAATCTATCACTTAGATCTTAGGCTAGAGAAGATACCACTTGGACTATGATCCAATGGCTCAAATTACATCAGAAAATAAACATATAAAAATGAAATTCAAAACTTGTGACTTTGCCTCCAAGATATCAGCTCAAGGGTTACACATCAACATTCCCTTCTAACCCTTTAGCTGATTTCACACAAAGCAATCCTTTTAGACAAGCAAATCTATCCTTTGGCAAAGCTTTAGTTAATATATCAGCAATCTGGTCTTCTGTTTTGCAGTAAATCAGCTCGATTTCCTTTGCTTGAATGGCTTATGTGATGAAATGGAACTTTCGACTAATGTGCCTAGTTCTCTAGTGGAGAACTTGATTCTTTGCCATTGCTATGGCAGAAGTTTTATCACACAAAATTGGTGTGCCATCCACTTGTTCCTCCCCAAAGTCTTCGAGCACAAACCTTAGCCATTTTGCCTGTGATGTAGCTTCTGTAGCACTGACGTATTATGCTTCTGTAGTGGACAATGCCACTGTAAGTGTTCCTTATATCATCTTCACTTATTGCCCAGTCACTATCATAGTAGCCAATTAGAGTGGTTGTCTTTCCTTTCACGTATTCAATTCCAAAATCAAGAATGCCCTGAATGTATCTCAATACCCTCTTGGCTATTCCCATATGTTTCCTTGTGGGATTATGCATGAATCTAGCAAGTAAACTAGAAATAAACATTATATACGGCCTTGTAGCAATTAAGTCTAGTAGGCTACCTACAACCTATCTATATTCACTCTCATTTGCTGCTTCACTGCCATCTACCTTGCATAACTTCTCATTCACAGCAAGTGGTGTGTTGCCACAGTTTTGCAATCTTTCATCCCAAATTTCTCAATGACCTTCATTACATATTTCTTTTGGTGAATAAAAATGCTTTTATCTGTTTGTACTACCTCATGCCAAGGAAATGATGAAGTAACCCCAAATCAGTCATCTCATAGTGCTGCATCATGTCATTCTTGAACTCTTCAAGTAGTTTTGGATAGCTTCCAGTGTATACTATATCATCCATATAGAGTGAAACAATAATGATACATGAAGCTTCACTAGTCTTGACATAGAGTGTTGCTTCAGTAGAAATCTTCTTGAAACATGCCTTGCTGAAATAGGAATCTATGTTATCATACCAGGCTCTTGAAGCTTGCTTCAGCCCATACAAAGCCTTGTTCAACTTATACACCTTGGTTTCTTCACTCTCCTTCACAGATCCTTGTGATTGCTTAACATAAACCTCTTCCTTCAAAACCCCATTCAAGAAAGCAACCTTTACATCTAACTGGTACTTCATTCCTTCTGTGCAGCAAAAGCTATCAAGGTCCTGATTGTATCCAACCTTGCCACTGGGGCAAATGTCTCATTGTAGTATATCCTGGAATTTTGGGAGTAGCCTTTTGTCACCAGTCTAGCCTTGTTCTTTTGCTAGATCCATCAAGATTTAGCTCCGTTTTATAGACCCACTTAACACCAATGATTGGCTTGTCAAATGGTCTGTCAATTAGTTCCCATGTGTTGTTTTTCTTAATCATTTCCAACTCATATTTCATTGCATTCTTCCATGACTCATCTAGAGGAACTTCTTCATAGCTTTCTGGTTCCACAATGCACATGTTGCACTGTGCCATGATCTCATTAATGCTTCTCCATTTCTGTGGTGTGATCGATTACTTAATAGCTTCCAAAAACATCCTCACTCAGTGGTGTAATAACTTCATCCACTTCAGTTGGTGTATCCAAGGATTGACTTGATTCACAAACTTCAAACTGCTTCTATCATTTACTACAGTCTGGCATTTGATTCTCAGCAATCATAGGAACTTTCATTTCACTTTTATTAGTGTTCTCTCACTTCCATGTGCATTTTCATCAAATATTACATCTCTGGACAAGATGATCTTTCTGGAACTTGGATCAAATAACCTGTACCTTTTTTCACAGAGTCCATAACCCACAAAAATGCATTTGTGACTATTTTCT
This sequence comes from Malus domestica, assembly GCF_042453785.1. Classification (NCBI taxonomy): domain Eukaryota; kingdom Viridiplantae; phylum Streptophyta; class Magnoliopsida; order Rosales; family Rosaceae; genus Malus; species Malus domestica. Next base: position 8,606,857 of record NC_091668.1, read on the forward strand.
TCAAGCTTATGCCTTAGTGTTGAAGGGATGTTCACATAACACAGTGATCCAAAGACTTTTAAGTGTGCAATGCCTAGTTTTCTGCCAGTGTATGCTTCAAATGAAGTAATTTTCTTGAAAGACTTAGGAGGACATCTATTGAGTATTAGGTTGTAGTGTTCTTAGCCTCTGCCTAAAACTCATAAGGAAGACCATTTTCATGCAGCATGGACTTTGCCATTTCCACCACAGTTCTATTTTTCCTCTCAGCCACTTCATTCGATTGACGAGAGTATGCCATAGTTAACTATCTTTGAATTCCAAGCTCATTGCAATACCTGTTAAATTTATTTGACAAAAACTCTCCACACTGCAGTTTAGAATAGCTTTGAACTTTTTGAAACATTCAAATGCACTTGATTTGTTCCTGAGAAAGTACACCCATGTCATTCTGGTACAATCATCTGTGAACAACATAAAGTACCTATTTTCAGAGATAGATTCAGTTTGCATTGGTCCACAGATGTCTGTGTGGACCAATTCCAATGGAAGTTTAGCTCACCAAATGGATTCTGATGGAAATGAATCTTTGTGTTGCTTTCCTAGCATGCAGCCTTCACACCAACAGAAGTCTTCTCTAAATGAGGCAACCCATGACCATTTCTTGATCTTCAAGCAACTTGATGCTTCTGTCATTTAGTTGCCCCAATCTATTATGCCATATCTGCAGACAATGTGTCACACTTGCCTGCAAGGCCAACTAATTTGCAAGCATCATTGTAAGAGGAAAGCACATGTTGTTTGTCATCTGCACTCTAACAACAAGGTTGTCCAGTGACCAACCATCAAAGATATTCACTACATTTCCTTAAACACCAGATAATATCCATGCTCCATCATTTGTCCAACACTAAGAAGATTCTCTTCAAGTCCTAGAACAAGCATCACTTCTTGAATATGCTTCATTCCTAATTTGGTCTCTATCACTAGAATTCCCATTCCTGCCACCTGAATTATTTCTCCAGTTCCCAGCTTCACTTTGGAAGTTAGATTTCTTTGAATATTAACTAACAACCTTTCATCACTTGTCATGTGGTTACTACAACCACTATCAATGTGCCATGAATGGTTCACCTTCACATCTATCACTGCATTACATACATAAAACAAGGAACTAGTTTCTTCTATCTGATTTGCATAGTTCACCTTTTATACACCCTTATTTCCATTGCAATCTCTGAGCACATGTCCAAACTTCCCATAACTTGTGCATTTAGGCTTCCCTTCAAACCAACACTTGTCATAATGCAGTTTATCACAGTGTTTACAAGCTGTTTTGTTTCCATCATGAGGGACATTTGGTTTGGAAGTAAAATTAGGCTTATTATCCCTTTTTTTTTCTTTGGATTTCCAGTTTTTCTGAAATTTTTTATTTCCAGAATAGCTTCCACCCTTAGAAATTTTACCTCTAACATTTAGACTTGTAAAAGCCCTCTATGTGGAGTTTTCAGCATGTCTATCCAATTTGAGCTCAAAGCTTTTCAAATAAGCAACTACCTCTTGAACCTCAAGAGTTTCAAGATCCTTAGAGTGTTGAATCACATAGTAAATATGGTCATATGATCTAGGCAAACTAATCAATAATTTTTGCACAACTCTCTCCCTAGACAGATCTTCACCATAGCTTTTCATTTGATTCATTATATCAAACAATCTAGCAAGATATACAAATAAGGATTCACTATATTTCATACGGGAATATTCAAATTCTCAAAGCAAACCTTGCAATTTTACGCTCCTTACTTGCTTATCTCCTTTGAACTCTTGCTTCAGAATGTCCCAAGCACCATTTGAGGTCTCATCATTCATAATTCTAGGGAAGATTTGATCTGAGACTGCACCTTGGATCAACCCAAGTGCACGAGCATCCTTCATCAGGATTTCAGTCATCGTAGGCTTCTCCACTCCAGCAATCCCTTCCTTCTTATCTACATCTTCTATCTTCTCATTCTCCTTCTTTAGATCTGAGGTATCGATCCCATTTTCAACAAGATCCCACAGACCATGAGATTTCAGAATGGTTTTCATTCGAATACTCCAGAACTCATAATTTTCTCCATTGAAAACTGGCGTGTGAAGCTCAGCAGTACTTGATCCTGCCATATTAGACATTGGATTGAAGAAATCACACTACCTCGATCGTCGAATGAGCTTGATCACAGCTCGAATCGATTCCAATTTTCATTTCACATATTCACGCCCAGTTTAGGCAACCAAACCTGGCTCTGAGGCCATGTTAGAGTTCATAGCTTATGGTATTTAGTTTTATGAAGGTTTTGAGTGTTTGGGTAGAAAGAAAGTTGCAGAGAAAATGCAGCTATGGTGCTGCAATAATGATGAAGGTTATGATTGTATTTCACACTCCACTAACCAGATATAACTGTTAGAGGAGAAAGAGAAGTGAGATTTTTCTCTAACAAATTTTCACCAAGATTAAATCCTAGCCTTTAATTCTATCACCCTATGAGGTGATTACACTTCTCATAATCTATCACTTAGATCTTAGGTTAGAGAAGAGACCACTTGGACTATGATCCAATGGCTCAAATTACATTAGAAAATAAACATATAAAAATGAAATTCAAAACTTGTGACTTTGCCTCCAAGATATCAGCTCAAGGGTTATTTTCTGAGGTGATTACATCAGAAAATAAATTATTCATGTTGAAATATGATTATGATAACATGGTTTTCACAATATGTGTAATCATGTGTGAAGGTACACTATAACATTGGTGTACTAATATACATATGATTGTAGTGAAATAAGTTAATTAATTAATTGAGGAAATAATATAATTAATTAATTAATTAATTAAAGGATATGAACAGTTGTATTTCAACCTGAGAAGTTATAACTTCTCCTGAAGAACACAACTCCTCCAAAAAGATTACTTCCATCTCTATATATTTGTCAAATCCCTTTCTACCAGATTCATTCAATTCAATTCCATACTCACTCTTTGTTCATTTCCTTCATACCATATTATGATCGATAGTAACGACATCCGTTTCCGATCCTGTGAACTACCCAATTTCTATCATTGGTATTAGAGCCAGGTTTTCATGAATCAAAACAATTTGTCCATTTTTCATCTGAGGACGTCTCGAACTACATCCAAGACTTTCTCTTTGTCAAGTAACGAATCCAACAACGTTCTTTCCAAGTTTCAACTTGAGAAGAAATCAGGGAAGAGGGCGTTGGTGACCAAGGAGAATATTGAACCGATTTTGATCGAAAGTTCGAAATCGTCATCTAAGAATTTTCCTGTAGAATCCAAAACTCACAAAAATACCCAATCATTCGAAATCCTATCCTACAACCCATTTGAACCTAGGCCTAAATTAACCCAACAATTTGAACTTTATTCCCTTACACTGTTTCATTCAACAGAGAACAAAATTCTTTCTGAAAATAAACCATTTTATCATACAAATTCATCCAACAATTATCAGAATTCAAAAAGTTTTTACAGTGCCATTAGGCCCTCAGACAACCCATTTCAATCGGGGTTTCTGGCTGCAAAGATCAAACCTGCACAGAAAATTGAAAACTTGCAGCATCCTTTTAGACCCATAGTTTAAGAACCTTTTTCTGCAATTTGGTCACAAAACCCAAAAGGCTTACCTACAACATCTCGATTGATTCGTAGTCCTTCGTTGACTGCTGCAAATCTGAGACTGAACCCGCGATTTTCGCGCCTTCCTCCATCGTGGACTCGCCACGGTAACCCACTGAACCATAGCAGGCAGCAGCATGGTGGTGTTCTTCCCCCATGGTCTCATCATTCAACCGTGATCTCGTCCTCTCGCGGTAATACACAATACCGACAACACCGTTATCCGCCAAGGAGAATTGCCTTTGCTGTTCAAGATTATCCGCCAGGCTACGGAACAAAATTTTTCCAGAGAAAGTAGACAGTGGAACCAGTTTTCTCTCAGAGGAATTGTTTTGAAAATAAAGAAGAAGAAGATTGTTTAGAAAATAAAAAAGGTTAATTTATTTTGGGGGAGGCTTCATGTGGAGACTATAAAGTCAAAAGCTTTGGTGATATTTCAAAGGCATCACGTGGGGACGAAATAAAAGGCAACAATTCTTTTGGTTCTTCTGTTTACCCTAATAATTTAACTCATAAAGTTGATTTATGGAATACTTTGAATAATAGTCACAAAAATCAAAAGTGGAAACAAGGGTTTAATTTTCGGAATTCTAGAGTCAAAGTGCTTAATTATTTGGATCAACATAATACTTGTTACGGTTTTATATATCCTGATTTGGTACAAAGAGAAATTTTGATTGCAAGAAATTTAAGGGGGCCAAGACCATTGAGAATTGAAAGATAATCTCGTAGTCGAGAATAGACTGCTTTTGTACATGAAAATAGAGGAATAATTTATCACACCTGGCCAAGTAGACAAGTAAGAAATCCACGAGCCTTTTATCGACGTGATGGCCTGAACAAGTACTCGTCTTTCACTGATTGAACAAAGCCTCTGTGAGTGTGTGCGGTATTTGCTGCTAAGAATAAATAAGTCTCTATTTTTATTTTATTTTGTTTTTAGTTTTTAATTTATTAAGAACATTTAGTATTTGTGGCTGGTAATAATTAAAAGTACACTAGTAGTATTTGTATTTGTATTTAAGTTTGTATTAAGTATTGTGTTTGTTTTGTAATTTTTTGAGCTATGGCAACTTGTATTTGTATTTAAGTTTGTATTAAGTATTGTGTTTGTTTTGTAATTTTCTAAGCTATGGCAACTAAATCTTCCAAATCCGAGGTTTTTAAAATAGAGAGGTTGAACAACATTAATTATCTAATATGGAAGACAAGGATCACTTATCTTTTAACCCATGACAAGACTTTGTACACTATCAAAGACAAGAGACCCCTTGGGCCCTCTCGCGTTTATAATAAATGGGTGGAAGATAATGAGTTGGCTAAGGCTACAATTCACAATTACATGGAAGATAAATTAATACCTCTCTCTCTATGAAGAATGTTGATGCACAAACCGGAAAGGTCTTGGAACAACGTAAATCCGACCGTGAATCTGCAAGAAAGTAAAGAACACAAGATGTATCGTGGTTCACCCCAATGTTTGGGCTACGTCCACACTGATGTTGATATTGTTTCACTTTAAATGATGAATGTACAAGAAGGCTAGAGGTAGTGTGCTCTCTAACCTATTTTTTATGTGCTCTCTTCCCATGGCCTAAGACTTGGCCTCAATCTTGGCCCCTCCTAATGAGGAGAGTGAGGAGTCCTTTTATAGAATAAGGGCTCCTCATTTATTACATATTTGCCCCTTCATTTATTACATAATTACATTTGAGTCCCCCGAGTATTTATACGAGGTCTAAATACGGAGGCTTTAAGTATGGTACAAACAGTAGTCCCCCAAGTCTTCAGTCAAGAGAGTTTTTTGGCTGGAGACTTGAAATTCAGTCCATGTGTGGGCCGAAGTGACTAGATGTCATCTAAAACTGATACTCAATATAAGGCGGTGCTTAATGTGAAATGATGCTCAACTAGAAATAGCACATGTTGCGAGGTTGCTCGGCTTGTGGCTTATGTTGCTCGGCTTGTGGCTTATATTACTTTGGTTGGTTCGACTTATGGCGTTGAAGGTGAGGGAGTCCCTTTTATAGAATAAGGGCTCGCTCCTCAATACATAAATGATGGGCTAGAGTTGATGCTCGCGGCGAGGTGGTTGCTCAGTAGGCGGCGATGCTCTCTAATGATGGTGAGGTAGTCATTTTTATAGAATAAGGGCTTGATCCTCAATACATAAGTGATAGGTTAGGAGTGATGCTCGCGGCAAGGTGGTTGCTCAGCAAGCGGCGATGCTCTCTAATGATGGTGAGGGAGTCCCTTTTATAGAATAAGGGATTGCTCTTCAATACGTAAATGATGGGCTAAGAGTCTCTCTCTAATGAAGGTGAGGGAGTCCATTTTATAAAATAAGGGTTCGCTCCTCAATACATGAATAATGGGTGCTCTCTAATGAAAGTGAGGAAGTCCCTTTTATAGAATAAGGGTTCACTCCTCAATACATGAATGATTGGTGCTCTCTAATGAAAGTGAGGGAGTCCTTTTTATAGAATAAGGGCTCGTTCCTCAGTACATGAATAATGGGTCAGAGTCCCCTAAGTATTTTTCATGAGGCCCAGTTGTGGAAGCCCAATATATGGTACATAGTGTAGTCCCCCAAGTCTTCAGTCAATAGAGTCTGTTGGCTGGAGACTTCAAATTGAATCCATGTATGGGCCGAAGTGGCAGTTGTTCAGAGGCGGTATTTATATACCCTGCGCTGAAGCTTTGTAGGTGAAGCTTTGCAAGTGAAGCTTTAAAGCTGGAACTTTTGTAAATAAAGCTTTTGAAGTTGGAGCTCTCGAAGCTGAAGCTCTGTAAATGAAGCTTTCAAAGCTGATTGACATGAGTGATGCTCATGAATGTTTATGTTGATTGACATGAGTGATGCTCATGGATGTTGACATGAGTGACGCTCATGAATGTTGACATGAGTGATGCTCATGAATGATGGTCATGAATGTTTATATATGATTGACATGAGTGATGCTCATGAATGTTTATGTATGATTGACATGAGTGATACTCATGTATAATTTTGGAGTACTGGACGTACTTTTGATCACCTAGTTGGTGATAATAGCGGCAGGTTGCCGAATAATTTTGGAGTACTGGACGTACTTTTGATCACTTGGTTGGTGATAACAGCGGCAGGCTGCCGAATAATTTTTTGTAGTACTGGACATACTTTTGATCACCTGGTTAGTGATAATAGCGGCAGGCTGTCGAATAATTTTTTGTAGTACTGGACATACTTTTGATCACCAAGTGGCAGGCTGCCAAATAATTTTTTGTAGTACTGGACGTACTTTTGATCACCTGGTTGGTGATAATAGAGGGCCTGGCTCTTTTGGGCATATGGGCCTTCACCCTCCACATAACATTCCAGCCCTTTATTTTAGGCTTGCGGTTTTTTTTTTTTATTATTTATGATTACCTTCTGATGTCTCCGAAAGATAAGAAAAATAAATTACATCATTCAAAAATAAATCCAACCCTCTGCTCAATGGGTCATGCCCATAATTCCCTTTTCTGCATGCCATTACCATCGCAATTATGCCTACTTCTTTTTATGTTCTTTTACTTTCTGCTTTGCTTTTGCTTTTGTTTTTGTTTCTTCTTTTCTCTTTTCTACTTTGGATATGTCGCTTGATGACATGATTTAGGGCAATATTCCTTTCTCTAAAGTGACAGCTGCTTGGATAGCCTTTTCGACACCACCCACTTGTTTTTCTTGATCTCTCTGTTCCTTCTCTGTTTTTCTGCTGAAAGTCACTGGGTTGAGATTTCAAGTTCGAGGGATCCGAGTCGAGAGCTGGCTGTGATCTTCAATAACTCTAGTGACTCGGCAAGCAAGGAAGAACATTGAGCAAGGAAGAGCTTTGACCCAAACTGGTTCTGGGTCACTGCGAATGATGTTCTTCTGGGTTTAAAAACCTATCTCATCAAATAATAAAGTTCTTATCGCATTGGGTTGGCCACCAACGGGCTCTGCACCTCCTGCTCGCCGAAGAGTTGATTTTTCTTGTCAGCGCTGAACCCAGGCCAGAACTCCGGCAACGTCGGCAGGTTCAGTTAAAAGCCGCGTTGGCTCTGATGATTCTGACTCTGACTGTGGCTCGAAGCCCCAGCACCGACGCGGTCGTGTTCTCTTTAACTGAACAGAGTGAGTACAGAGTCGTCGACGTGTCCTTCTTCCTGCGAAAATCACCGCATTCCAGAAGGGTCATCAGCAGCAGAATCGCACCCGACCGTCCCATCAGAAGCCGTCGACCCTGAGACGAAGTAGTCGGGGACTCTTTGGATCTGTCGGAAATGCAGGCTATTAGAAGCCAACTGGGTCCTGGACATGGTGCTCGATCTCTCACTGCTCTAGTTCAAACCACTGGGTTCATCATTCTTGACTCATTACTGGGTGTAATCAAGGTCAGGTGCAGGGACAACCACTAGATGCGGCGGCTGATGGCTTGGGATTCATCCTACGACGTTGGATCTAGGCTTTGCCTCTTATTTTGATTGACGAAAACTGCCTTGTGGCGGCGATCCATGGCTTCCGAAGGTTTGGCAAAGATGAGGCCTTTCTGGATATAGTGGATAGAGAGCATGGCGAAGTCGGTGAATGCCAAGTACAATGGCTGCTGTGATTCCTCTGAGATGTTGAAGATGTCAAATTTCTCAAAAAATTATGAAAATCAGACTCGCATCCACTCACCCAGTATCAACCCACCTGACGAACGCTGGAATTTAGAATTTCAATACCCACATATCTGAAAATAGTGGTTGAGATTTTAATACCCGCCAATCTAGAGAGATATAGTAGATGGGGATGAGGGATTTTGTCTTGCAGTTGCAAAGAAAGACTGAGTGAAAGAGGAGGTGACTCTATGGGTTTTCTTGGAAAACTTTGGGTTCTCGAGTTTTTGCAGATTTTGCAGATTCACGGTGGAGGTGAAAAAATGAAAGAGAACCAACATAGTTTTTTGTGTCGATTCCCACAGACAGTGCCAAATGTTGATGCATAAAACCGAAAAGGTCTTGGAACAACGTAAATCCGACCGTGAATCTGCAAGAAAGTAAAGAACACAAGATGTATCGTGGTTCACCCCAATGTTTGGGCTACGTCCACACTGATGTTGATATTGTTTCACTCTAAATGATGAATATACAAGAAGGCTAGAGGCAGTGTGCTCTCTAGCCTATTTTCTGTGTGCTCTCTTCCCATGGCCTAAGACTTGGCCTTAATCTTGGCCCTTCCCAATGCGGAGAGTGAGGAGGCCTTTTATAGAATAAGGGCTCCTCACTTATTACATATTTGCCCCCTTCATTTATTACATAATTACATTTGAGTCCCCCGAGTATTTATACGAGGTCTAAATACGGAGGCCCTAAGTATGGTACAAACAAAAAATATGATTCGGCCAAAGAAATCATGGATATACATGAAAAGAAGTATGGCCCTAAATCTCAAACGTACATTCAATTATTGCTTGAGAAATACAATGGGACAAAAATGGAGGAAATTGATTCTATGGTCGATCATATTACTAAAATGGAAGTATTGGCAAAAGACTTAGCCAATGTTGGCCATCCAATTTTTTATAAAATGCAAGTTAGTGTTCTTCTTGGTAGCCTCCCAAATTCTTGGGAAAATGTAGTTATTTCCATGACTTATGGTCAAGTTGAATTAACGATGGATACATTGCCTGCAATGTTGGCTATTGAAGAAGTTCGTAAAAATTATAGGAAAAATGAAACTGGACAAGGTAGAGCCAACCTCCTCATAGCAGAAGATTCTTAGAAAAATAAGCAACACATGCACAAGCCACATAGTAGTAATAAGCGCCCGAACTTCAAAAAGTTTGGACACCGCAAGCAGAACCAGTTTAAATGAAAGGAGAGTGCATGTTACAATTGTGGAGAGACTGGTCATTATAGGTATAAGTGCCCAAAATGCCGCAAGAACAACAAAAATCCTAAAGAACTGATTTTGACTGTCTCCGAAGAACTCATTGCTAAAGATCAAGGACAATGGTGGATAGACTCAGGAGCAACTCGTCATGTATGTAAGGACAAAAATTGCTTCATCAATTTCAAGGAGAAAGCATTAGGAGAACATCGTCTCTACATGGGTAACAATAATTATGTCGATATTTTGGGTGAAGGAGATTGCAAGATCAACAATAATAAATCTACCATTGTACTTAAAATGTTCTGTTTACACCAAATATAAGGAGGAATCTTGTCTCTATCTCTGTCCTATAAAAGAAAGGTTTTGAGACAAGGTTCATGAATGGTGCTGTCACTATTGGAAAAAAGGGTTATATTTATGTAAGGGGAATAAGAGTCGATGATATGTACTCAGTTTGTATTAATAAAAGTATTTCTTCCACGTATGCCATTGTCTCTACTATTCAAAATTTGTCCTATTTATGGCATTTATGTTTAGGCCACATAAATAAAAATAAAATTATATGCATGAGTAAAAAAGGAATGTTGCCTCAAGTAACTACACATGATTTTGATACATGTGAATCATGTATTAAGGGGAAAATGACTAGAAAATCATTTTCTCAGCATTGGACTTCTACAAATTTACTTGAGATAGTGCATACAGATTTATGTAGACCAATGAGAACTAAAACCCATAGAGGAATGAAATATTTTGTGACTTTCATCGATGATTATTCCTGTTATGGACATGTCTACTTCTTACAGCATAAAAATGAAGCCTTAAACAAATTTAAAGAGTTTAAGGTAGAAGCAGAGAACCCCTTAGAAAGATCCATAAAGACCCTTAATAGTGATAAAGGTGGAGAATTTGAAGCCTTTGATGATTTCTGCAAAGAAAATGTATAAGGCATATTATACACCGCAACAAAATGGTATCGCAGAAAGAAGAAATCGAACTCTAATGGATATGATGCGATCATTGATGTCTTATGCTGACTTACCTCTACATTTTTTGGGTGAAGCTTTGGCTACTGCAGCATATATATTGAATAAAGTTCATACAAAGGCAAAGCCACTGACTCCATATGAATTATGGCATGGGTGAAAACTTGATTTATCAAACTTAAAAGTTTGGGGTTGTAAAGCACATGTCCTCATTCCAAAGCCATTGAGAAATAAATTACAATAAAAAACTTTGGAATGTAAATTCATCGGATATCCTGATAATAGTAATGGATATAGGTTTTATCATCCTAAGAAATGATTGATCGAAAGTAGAGATGCTACTTTTATTGAAACTACTGATTTAATTAATCCAATACAAGAATTGGAATCTTTGGGAGAAGAAAATTCTCCTACGGATGATCAAGATTTCCATCTTGATTTAGACTTGTCTTATGACCATGACATTGACAATGATCAAGTGGGAGACGTAAATATGGGTGATAATAACAATGTCGATTATGACATACACATGGAAGATGATCATGATATTATCATGGAAGATATAAATAGTGGGAGAAATGATCAAATCAGTGGGAGTAAAAGAAAAAGGGAACCATCTAGAACATTGAAAGATCACTTTGTTTTCAATCTTAAGGAGGTAAATCATACAGTGGGAGATCCAGACCCAAGGAATTATAAAGAAGCACTCGATAGTTTTGAGTCTAAACAATGGCAACAAGCAATGAATGAAGAACTAGATTCCATAAAGAAAAATGAAGTTTGGGAATTGGTTGATCTACCTAATGGAAGAAAGCACATCAGTTGTAAGTGGGTACTTCGTAAGAAGTACAAATCAGATGGTACCCTGGATAAGTTTAAGGCTCGACTTGTAACTAAGGGTTATACTTAGAAACCCAGTATAGATTTTGTGGACACTTACTCTCCAGTTGCAAAGTTTACATCCATTCGTATTCTTATGGAAATTATTGCTAGAATGGATTTAGAACTCCATCAGTTAGATGTCAAAACAAAATTCTTGAATGGAGATTTGAAGGAAGACATCTATATGATTCAACCTGAAGGATATCATGTCAAAAGACATGAAAACAAAGTCTATAAATTAAGAAAGTCATTTTACGGCCTTAAACAATCATTAAGACAATGGTATTTAAAGTTCCACCAAGCCATTATGGAAATGGGCTACAAAATAAATCCATTGGATCATTGTGTTAACTCTTGGAAGTACCAAGATAATTTCTGTATGTTGTCACTATATGTAGATGACATCTTACTTGTAGGTAACTCTATAGATATGATTGAAAAGACTAAGTCATATCTAGGATCCAAATTTGAAATGAAAGATATGGGAGAAGCATCTTATGTTCTAGGAATTAAAATTACTAGGGATAGAGATGCCAAAAAACTCTATCTGAATCAACAAAATTATCTGGATAAAATATTTAAAAGATTTCATATGCAAGATTGCAAGCCAGTTAGTACACCTGTTTGTAAAGGAATGATGTTTTCCAAAAATATGTGTCCAGTACAGAAGCAAGACATCATTGATATGCAAAATGTTTCGTATGCCCAAGCAGTTGGAAGTTTGATGTATGCTATGACCAGCACAGGACCTGACATATGTCATGCAGTTGGATTGGTAAGTAGATATCAATCCAACCCTGGAAAGCAACATTGGATGACAGTAAAGAGAATTATCAGATATCTAAAAGGCTCCCAAGGTATGAAACTTTGTTTTGGATTAAATGATCTGGATTTAGTTTGTTATTGCAATGCAGATTTCGTAGGCGACTTGGATGACAGAAAGTCAACAAGTGGTAACATTGTCTTGTTTGGTGGAACAATTGTTTCTTGGTTAAGTAAGAAATAAGGCTGTGTTGCAAAGTCTACCATAGAAGCAAAATATATATCTTGTAGCACAGTGGTAAGTACTGCAGTATAGGCTAAACGATTTATCGATAATTTAAATATAGATATACCTAAGGAGCACGTCAATATGTTTTGTGATAATAAGTCCGCCATCTTTCTGATAAAGAGTGGATCAAATAGTTCCAAAGGAAAACACATTGATATTAAATATCACTATATACAAGATATAGTAGAGAAATGAGAGGTAAAGGTCGACTACATACCCTCTGAAAAGATGGTGGCTGATCCGATGACCAAGGGATTGTCTCTAGAAAAATTCAGAGAGTCGCATCTAATCAAGTGGGAGATGTTGGAATATGATTATGATAACATGGTTTTCACAATATGTGTAATCATGTGTGAAGGTACACTACAACATTGGTGTACTAATATGCATATGATTGTAGTGAAATAAGTTAATTAATTAATAAAGGAAATAATATAATTAATTAATTAATTAATTAATTAAAGGATATGAACAGTTGTATTTCAACCTGAGAAGTTATAACTTCTCCTGAAGAACACAACTCCTCTAGAAAGGTTACTTCCATCTCTATTTATTTGTCAAATCCCTTTCTATCAGATTCATTCAATTCAATTCCATACTCAGTCTCTGTTCATATCCTTCACACCATATTGTGATCGATAGTCTAACGACATCCGTTTCTGATCTTGTGAACTACCCAATTTCTATCAATTCAAAGTCTTGAAATTTATGTTAATTGTTCTGACTTCTGAGGCTGTGTTGCTGAAGTTGCATAAATTCTAGAGCACATCAACGTATGACATACATTGCTGAATTCACGAGGAGAAATGTAACGGAATTTAGTGTGCGACTCTAAGACCAAGCCACTTAAAATACAATGCATTGATGTAGAGTAGAAGGTCTCCAAGTTATTGACTACTTTCAGCCCGTTTCGTTGAAGCATGAAAGTTTTGATCTTTGTGTGGAAAGATTAGGTTTTTTCTAGTGCTTTTTTACAGGACGGGATCAACTGACTAGTAGCTAATTTTGCATTCTGCAAACTGGGATTGGTGAATTTCAGGTACCTGAGAAGTTGGGGTTTTACACATGGGAAGGGGACGTGCAGGAGTTGTTGAAAGGTGTTCGTGAGAAGGTCGACAAGCTCGGAGAGGTTAATGCTTGAGAAACTATTTGTATTTGGTCGCATTTGGTTGAGTTTCTAGTTGTGTTTACTTCTTAGTACTTATAAGTTGGAAATTTTTGTTTTGTGAGTACAGCATTGGACTCGAGATGACAAAAACAAATGCTTAAAAGAAACAACAAAATCATTCGGTATTTGGGGCAGATAGTTCGTTTGATCATCCTAGAACCCTAGTAATCTGATTCACACTGCTCGGTAGATGACTTATGGGTAAGGCTGTCTAAATTTATTTTCTCCCTTCGTTTTTTGAATTTCTCAGATATTAATAGCTCTGCTTTCAAACATTGGTTGCTAAATTCATCCTAGCATTTTCTGGTGCATTTGTGTCACAGCAGCGATCGCTAACAATGGTTTTCTGTTCTGTTATCAGGTAGCATTGGTCTAGGGTGGACTCATTTTTGTGTAGAAGGTGTTTTAGCTTTCTGGAACTCTCCCTTTGCAATTTTGTTTGGTAGTTTTTCTTAGAAAATGGTGAAGACCAACAAATTGAAGAAATGACAGCGCAGCGAAAGCCCCAGTCGGTGATGGGATTCGAAGATAGGGAAGTGATAATGAAAGAGAGGCTCGGTGAGGGGAGGACGAAGGGAGGCGTGGTTTTGGGCACACAACTGAATCCATCTCGTCGCAGCCTGCCATGGCGCTCTGCTCTTATACGCACCTATTCTCATCTTTGCTTCTTTCTGTTGGAGAGATCCCACCAACAATAAACCCTGAACACCCAGATTCCATTTCATCCAAATCAACCCCAAACATAAATAAAATAATACGAACTTTTAAATTAAGATTTTTTTTTTAAATTTAATTTTAATTTTTTTAATTTTAATTTCATTAAATAATTTTTTTATTTCAATTTAAGAAGGAGTGGGCCCTGCTCATGCCACGTCATCATTTAACAATCAAATTCACTAAAAAGTTAATGGAGGTTTGACATTGCAACGAATTCATAAATTGATGTATGACATTACAATGTTAAAAACATGAGGTATGAGATTATGGTTCAACCCATAGTTAAGGTAATTTTGTGTAATTCATCCTAAAATAAAAGATATAATGCTCTACTATGACAGCATGTGCTTCTTAAGAGAAGTCAATCAAGGTAATGCAGAATATAAATGGGCACTACTACAAAAAGGTCTTATAGTGTCAGTGGGTGATGTCGGTTTAATATAATATAATGGCGAACAAAACATTTGTGACACTTACTGAACATGACGTCGAATTTCCTGTCGCTTGTAAGCATCATAAACTGTTTATGTTGCTTTTAACCAACATAAACATTTAATGTCTCTAATAACCGACATACATTTTAATAATTTTTAAATAATGATGTCGCTTTAAAAAAAAACAGTGTTGCTTTTAAGTGACATAAAGTATGGGTGTCGCTTCTAGCCGACACTAATTAGTGATTTTAAATATTTTAAAACCTGCGTCGGTTCTAAGCGACATAGATTTTAGTTTTTTTAAATATTTTGAAACCCGGTGTCGGTTGTAAGCCATAGATTGATGGTCTTTCTATACTCTCCCTCGTATTTTCTTCTTCCTCTCTTGCATCTTTCTTAAGGATGAGTTTATGAGGTGGCAAGCAACTGAATGTAGGGGTGGGTTCGGTTCCTTTCGGTTCGGTTTTTGGCCGAAATCGAAAACCAAACTGAAGTTACTGTTCGGTTCGGTTCAGTTTGATTTTTCTTCGGTTTTTTTCGATTCGGTTTTTTTCAGTTTCGATTTTTTCCGGTTTGGTTCGGTTTTTTCCATTTTTTTTTTTAAATCTAGATATTGGTAAATTAGCCCAAAAGGGGACTGCCACCTAAAAGACCCAACAAACAGTAAAGGCCCAGGCCATAAAATACAAACAAAAAAAAAAAAACGGGCTTCCATTGAAGCACCCACTGCCGAGCATCCCTACTAGCATAAACCCTCGCCACCAACCAACCAACGCCTCACCAATTGAAACATCCAACCATGAGCACCTGTCCGAACACATCCAAACAGATGAGAACCAAGGGTTTTAATAAAGAGTAAAGACCCAAAAACCAAATATCTTTACCACATAGACAAATCCAAGAACAACATCAGCCAATTTTCGTTCAAAAATTCATCACTTAACCTCAAAAATAAACAATTGGGACTCGTTGGTTTATTCGGATACAAAATTTATGAAATGAACTAATATTAATCTTCCATAAGAACAAGCAAAGTAAAAGTGAATGCATGAGCAAATTTCAAAAAAAAAAAAGCAAAAACAAAACCAAACCTGCACTGCCGGCAAGGTTCACTTCACCGTGCCATCCAGCGTGCGCCGCGTGCTAATGAGCACGCCTCTCTTCTCCGACCTCCATTCTTGGTGCATAAGGAAGACAAGGTACAGGTGGTTCGCGGGCCTTTCAAGAGCCGCAATGGCAAGGTCGTCTAGGTCCACCGCCGCAAATGGGTCATCCACATCGAGCGAATCACCCGCGAAGAAGGTCAATGGCTCCACGGTGGGAGAGAGAAAGGCTGAGAATTCGACGATGGAAGAGAGAAAGAGACTGAGAAGATAGAACTATGAGTAGATGAAATGGGAGAGTAAATGAGGTAGCTAGGGTTTTGTGTTTGGAAATCTTATAATGAATTAAAGATCCAAAATCAGTATAAATAGTTTACTAGTACGATTGTAGCAACAGAAAGCCTATTGTCAAGTTGGTTGAAACAAACACTCTTAACTAAGAGGTAAGGAGTTCGAAACACCTTGACTCTAGATTTTGAGTATTTATATATGATTTATATAATTAATATATATTAAATAATTATATAAATCAGTTCGGTTTGGTTCGGTTTGGTTTCTGGACCATCAAAATCGAAACCGAACCAACCTATTTTGGTTCGGTTCGGTTTTTTTCAGCTTCGGCTCGGTTTTTTCTATTTTCGGTTTTTTGAACCCACCCCTAACTGAATGTCCTAAGGGTGAGTTTATGAGACATCCTTCAGATTAAATCTCCAGCATAGAAGCATTTGGAAAATTTATATCCGGATTTTGCATTAGAAATTTGAAATGCCCGATTAGCATCTGGATAATTTATATCCGGTTTTGTCTAAAGTTGTTACTTTGGTAGTATTAGAGTTGAGTGCAATTTTCAGACAGTTGTGTAGTAAGAAGGAGTATGAGGAAGGATTCAAGCAACTGAATTCAAGAATTGCCTTAACATTATGTCAACTTGAAAAAATATTCCCTCCTGCATTTTTTGATATAATGGTGCACCTCCCAGTTCACTTGACAGATGAAACAGCTCTTGCAGGGCCTGTTCAATATAGATGCATGTATCCAATTGAACGGTAATTAATAAATTTTTATAAATTTTTTAAAATTGTAGTCATAACTTTAATTAATAATTATAATAATTTGTATTCGTTTTATAATTGTAGGTATTTGCAAACACTGAAGCGCTATGTTCGTAATAAGGGTCGTCCTGAAGGTTCTATTGCTGAAGCATATTTGGTGGATTAGTGTTTGTCCTTCTGTTCCATGTATCTTAGAGATGTTGAGTCTCGTCGTACCCATAGAGGCTGAAATGAAGATGATATTGGACGTGAAGTATCTGGTGGGTTATCAATTTTTTACTCGAAAGGATGTTATATGGGTTAAGGAGAAAATGTGGAGCTCAATCTAAATGTTCTTGATCAATGCCATAAATACATTCTAAATAATTGTGATGAAGTTAGCCCATTTAGAAGGTAAGAACGTTTAATCATACATCTTAATGTTTTATTGGTTTTCTTAACTTTGAAAAATTAATTATCTAAATTTGGACATAATTGTCTAGGCAACATGAGGAATTCTTGAAAACTAAACATCGTCGAGAAAGGTTAACTATGCGACAAACTAAGGAGCTAAGCAAGAAAAAATTTCCAAAATGGTTCAAGCAACATGTGAGTTGATATAACAATCACATTATTTATTTATTGTTTTGCATTTTAATTATAACATGTTTATAATTATTCTGTCAAATTTTATCTTCATACTTATTACAGATGAATTCAAGATGTCATGCTAATGACACGTTGATATCTCAATACTTGCATTGGCTAGCTAATTATCCTAGTATGGTTGTGAGTAGATATAAAAGTCGCATTGTTCATCGTATAAAATGTATGGATGATAAGCATAAGAATCAAAATTGTGGTGTCTTTGTACCTGCAAATGTTCCTGGTGCAATTGGGCAAGTGAGTTATTATGGCAAAGTTGTAGATATGTTCGAGGTTAAATATTGTGGTCCTACTAAGACCGCAGATAGGGGTTGAGCTGTGATGTTATTTAAGTGCGAATGGGTTAATAGTGAAAGTCCACGAGGAATGAAGACCGATCAATATGAATTTACTATGGTGAATTTCAATCAATTGGGATTTAAAGAGGATCCTTTCATATTAGCATCACAAGCATTACAAGTATTTTACGTGGAGGACACAATTGAAAAAGATTGGCACATAGTTGTTCGAACCCAGCGTAGGGATTTGTTTGACGTATTAGAGGATAGTGATGCAATTGATAATTATGCCATACATAATTTGGATGATCGAATTCTTGATAATGAAAATTTCCATACAAGGGTTGGCGTGGAAGAGACTCATTTTCTTGAATCATTGCCGTTGCCTACCGAGTTCGTTAATCATGCCAATGCCGACGACAAGCTAACAGATGATGACAGAGATTAAATATATTAATTATTTTATGTATTAATTAGACTATGTTTCAATTCGTGTGTGATGATATCTTATCACAAAATTATATTTCTGTTTTTATTAAGTATTATATATAAGTTAAATTTTATTTATTAAAATATTATATGAGATAACATAACAGCTTATTTTTTAACTTTGTGTTAAACTTTTTATTTTTTAATTTTTTTATGCTTGTTTCCTGTCGCTTTTAGCCGATGGCATATGTCATCTGTGTCGATTAAATTGAAATATTTTGGGTGGGAATTTTCCCACTTTTTTTGCACGCCCAAAGTTTTCTTATTTCGACACCACATCCAATCACTGATTCACTAACATGTCGCTCAGACATACGTCAGTTTGAATCGACACAAAATTTCCCTATTTTGACGCTACCTGCAGTGACTATGAAGTCTGTCAAGCTCACGTCGATTTGAACCGACACAAACTTTTCCTATTTCAAGGCAACCTGCAATGACTGTCAAGTCTGTCAAGCACACGTCAGTTTCAACCGACGCAAACGTTTCTTATTTCGACACCATTCAAATCTGTCAGGCAAACGTCTGTTTTATCCGACGCAATTTTTTCCTATTTCGATGCCAGTTGCAGCAACTGTCGGTCTTAACCGACGCTAACTTTTTATCCATATTTAAACACCCTTCTTTCCCATTACTTTCGTGCTTTCATTTCCCTTTCTCTCGTTTACTTCTTCGGTTTTGCTCCGTGCATCCTTACTCCCTCTCCTTCTCCCATTTCAGCCTTACTCCTTCTCCTTCCACTAACTTTTGCTATGGATCAACAAAGTGAAGATCAATGTTCTGGGAACTTCATTTGGAAGAGGAAGAGTTAAAAGCTGGTTCTTTTTTTAATTATTATTAATTTCAATTTTTGTTTCGTGTTTAAACTAGTATTATGCTTAAACTGAAAATTTACATTTGTTTCCTGGTTTTTAATTGTTTTTTTTATTAATAAGGAACATCTAAACAAAGGCGCGGACCCTCAATTCCCAAATGGACAAAACAACTTTGTTTGTATGATTCGTCCGAAAAATGCATTAGTAATAATTCTAGTGCTTTTTCAAAATATGTAGTAGCAGAGGTTAGAGATCACATAAATCTCCCGTTAACAAGGGATTGGTGTAAGATTAAGGAAGAAGATAAGGAAATTTTCTGAAATAGAATAGGGTATAGATTTTTTATTTTTTTTATAGCTTGATTGTAATAATAAATAATTAGCTTGATTTTTTTTTTATGGATGTAGGGAAATATTATTTTTGAAGATGCAGATATAATAAAAATGCCTATGATCTGCCATATGACGCTTCAGGTTGCGGAGCATGCGCACAAAGAGTATAGAAATAAGTTAAAAAAAAGTATTATACTAAGAGAGCAGCTGAGGTTGCAGCCACCCTCCTCCTAATGTGAATCCTACACAGTGGGTTGAGTTGGTGGCATAATGGAATAGAGAAAAAACAAGGGTAATCGGTATATGATTTATTTCGTTTTAACTTTAAATTTGCCTAATAAATTCCTTTATTTTTCAGGAGATTCCTGAAAAAAAATAAGATTAATCAGTTGTTGAAAACAATGAACCATACAACTGGTTCAAAATCTTTTGCAAGAGTGCGGCAAGAATTTGTATGGATTGTACATTTTGGCACTATTTTTCTTGTTAATTAATTTTATTAATGTTTGTTTTGGCCTATACATGAAATTTATTATTATGTTTATATAATTGTTTTTACAATTAATTGAAAACGAATGCAGAGACAGATCTTTATGTATTTATATTATTATTAACAAAGATGGTGTCGGTTAAGAACGTTACTAGTTTGCATATTGTATTTATTTAATTGTTATCTGATGTCGATTAAGGGATATTTTATTTGTTTAATTTTATCACGATGTTGGTTAAAACCAACAGTGGGTTGGATATTTTACAGTTTAATTGCTAGTACACGTCACTTTAAACTGACGTCATGTAGAAGTACACGTCGTTTTAAACCGATGTCAAGATCAGTGTCGCTTTTAACCGACTCTGCTTCGTGGCGGATTAAGCGGACAAATTGACATTGAAGCCCTTTTGTGACGTTAGCATTGGTGTCGCTATTCCAATCCGACATTACATTGTTTTATGTTGGATTTTTGCCAAATTTCCGACAGAAATTGGATTTGTTGTAGGTTTTTGCTTCACCGATGATAGCCTATATTGTAGTAATGGGGGAGAGGTTCCTCTCCGGACCCAATCCCACCGGATCCTTCTTCTTTAAGGACCGAGTCGGAGTTGTGGCTTTCCCGGAGTCGGCGTCGTGCTTCCTCTGAGTCAGCGTTGGATGGAGTCAGCTTCGTGGCCTTCCCAGAGCTAGTTGTTGACAACATCATAAGACGACTTCCCGTTCTAAAGATTCCCATAAACAACCAAAAAGGGTGAAGAAGAAGATTCAGAATTGAAGAAGAACTGATTATTGAAGAAGAAGAACTGAAGGAGATGAGGAAGTAGAAGAAAAAATGCAGAGAAAAATGAAGAAGAAGGAGGATCCGATGGGATTGGGTCCGGAGAGGATCCTCTCCCAATATAAATTAGACTAAT
The DNA here is from genome assembly GCF_042453785.1 of Malus domestica. Lineage (NCBI taxonomy): Eukaryota > Viridiplantae > Streptophyta > Magnoliopsida > Rosales > Rosaceae > Malus > Malus domestica. Next base: position 8,627,753 of record NC_091668.1, read on the forward strand.
TAGTATGATAATCCAACAAAAAATAAGGAGAGATTTATTTTATAATCGGGTGTGCTATTCACACATTTTTTTTAACTTCTCGGACATTTTTTGTTAAAATCTATCTTTTAATCTTCTTTAATTCATCTGGTTTCCGACGGCTGAAAGTTAAAAAAATATATGAGAAGTAAAAAGAGGTTATGAATATCACAACCCTTTTACAATATCTAGCGTTTTTAATTGATAATACATTATTGACATATGATACGTAACAGTGAAATTGAAAGCCTTCGTAAAAGAAGCGGTGCAACGTGGGAGGCCAGCTTATCAAATAATATGAATCCCCTGCTTCTTTGACCTCCTGTCCCCTCTCAACGAAAAACATACATTATCATATAACATTTGCATTAATTGTAATAATTAAGCAGCAAATGGGTTCAAAAATTCATGAGCCACACATGCCACGATCAACAATGCAACTGGTCGACAAATTTGCGTCCCAAAAAACGCAAACCGACAATCGAAAAACTCTTGTTAATTTAGAGATAATATTTAAATACTGACTGATGAATGCTTCTTATACTGGATCGCTGATCATAAGACGTAGTAAACTTTTGGCCTAAACATTAATAATTTGTGGTCAAGTTCTAGTAGCAAGTTGTACATATCGATTAGAGGCTTCCTGTCCTTACGTGGCTTATGGTTTGGTTATGGCAGCTCACTTCTAAGACTTGAGTTCTGTGCTTCTGGAACTTCCAGCAATGGCTTCAAGTCTCAACCAAATATATAGCAAATAATATTTTTAAGAAATTATTATCAAAGTAATATTTTTCTTTTGAAAATTTTACTCGTAAATAGTTGAAAATTTTCTATAAATTATTTTGTTATAGTAATTGAACCTAGTTTTGATTTCTATCCATGAAGTCAATAATCGTTTGGATATTAGAATCATTTCAATTCCCGACTTTTATGTGTTTACTAACACATAAAAATGAGCATTTCTAATTTATGACTTCTCTTTGTGTTTGCAAACATATCAAAATTAACGAGTTATATAAATTTCTTGTTATACTTTGTATTTGTAATTCAATACATGAAAAATTAAGAATTAAATTGATTTAAAAAAAAGTTTATATCATTTTATTTATTCTCTCCATATTGCCCTAGGCAACGTTTCTAAATTCAGCCTGTCCAAAACCCTAGGCAGCATTTAATTTCAGAGAAATTATCTAATGAAATTACAAAGTCTAAATCCAAGTAATAAATTCAGTGTGAGTCAGCTGTATCTGATTTCATGTCTCTTTTGTATTTCCTTTTTAATTTTTTAACATTTGTCCTTCAACTTAAATTCACATTTAATAATAAGGAATTGTTATTAGCAATTCAAAAATCTCATTCTATATTCCAAACTTTATATATTACGAAAGAAAAATACACTTATAATGAATGTAGAATAAAATTTTTGAAGTGTCAATAACACTTCCTTAACAATATATAACATAATATTATACTGACACACTATAATAAAATACATACAGAATCCAAAACAGTAAAACTTGCTTAGAAGACAAAGAAGGAGAAGAAATGGTATCGTTTTTCACGAGGAGGAGCAGCAGCTTAATTAAAACCAGGACATAACGTAACAGCCACTGCTCTCTTTCTGTTCTTCTCTTACCACCACCTCAATCCTGACTCCCAACTCACTCGTAAAGTTGTAACAAAAACACAGTGTAGGAGGGAAGGGAGAAGACGACGACGAAGACGAAGACGAAGAAATGCCGATTTATCTTTCTTCTGCTCACAGAATGGACGATGAAGAAATCTGTTTATTCGATAAGGTTGGTTTTCGGTAATTTAGCGCTCGTTCCATAACCATTTTGATTTTAGTTATTCTTTTTGTTGTTTTGATCACCTTAGTTAGTGCAAGTACTGTATAACCTGATTGTGCTTTAGTAATAATTCGATCTGATTTTTTCAAGCTCTGACCACTTCATTCGCCTTCTTTTTCTCAATATGTTCCAATCAGAAAAAATAATAAATAAAAAAAAAACAGCAAAATCCTATTTAAGCAGCTTTTTGTTCTTCTGTTATTTTTCTTCTTTAATGGAGGATCTTAGATGGAAGCCACAGTATGCTCAGCTCTTTCTGTCACTCTTAATTTCTTCAACTAATGTACATTCTAACTTTTAAGCTTCATCCGTTTCGGGCTACTTTTAATTGCAGGATACAATTGTCACTAAAGCTCCCAAGAAATCTCCATTAATACTGAGGATGGTGGTGCTGCTTTTTGCAATGGTTTGTGGAGTTTTTATTTGCTTAGTCTGTTTGAAGCAAATAAACACTCAGACTAAGACCAAATTATTGAACATCGTAGCGATTAATCACCGCGACAAAATTAATCAACCGTGCCAAGTTCCCGATGATCTTGAGCAATCGGAAATCAGCTATCTGCATTACCCTAAACCTCAAACCTTCAAAAGGTACCTGCCAAGTCAAGATTCCATTTTGTTAATCAAATTTATTTTATATATGCATGCATGGTTTTTTAGTTTGAATAACGGGAAGTGATTTTCGCACTCTCAGGAGGGAATGCGTCTGCAATCCCGTCCGCTACTTTGCCATATTGTCAATGCAAAGATCTGGGAGTGGATGGTTTGAAACATTGTTGAATAGTCACATTAATGTAAGCTCAAATGGGGAGATATTTTCGGTTCAAGAACGGAGGGTTAATGTTTCTTCGATTTTGAAGAACATGGATAAAGTATATAATCTCGACTGGTTTAGTAGCGCCTCCAAGAATGAGTGTTCAGCTGCCGTTGGATTCAAGTGGATGCTTAACCAGGTTAGTCGTTAGAATGTTTAATTGATTAATCAGGAGTTCAAGATGATTAATGTGGTTAATTAATTAAATATGTAAATGGTAATGGTGCAGGGTTTGATGGAGAATCACCAAGAGATAGTGAAGTACTTCGAGGAAAAAGGAGTGTCTGCAATATTCCTCTTCAGAAAAAACTTGCTCCGCAGAAAGATTTCTGTACTTGCAAATTCATATGATAAATATGCTAAGCAACTCAATGGCACTCACAAGTCACATACCCATTCTCCATCGGAGGTAATAAAAATCTCTCGTCTTATAACTCAAAGCGTTTAAAATTTCTAACCCTGCATTGAGATTCTATGTTCGACTTCTTATTCTCACTATCGCTTGTATAATTAAAAGAGAAATTTGTAACAGTTAAATTAGACCCCTATATTGAAATTCTAGGTTCGAACCCGTCGGTTTCCTAATCTAATATCTAATCTAACAAATCTATCATTTGACCAAAAAATAATACAAAAAACAAAAATTCTGTGTTCGATTTCCAGACTCTCTATTGCTTGTATAAAAGGGATTGTTGTAACAGTTTATGAAATTAATTGCAGGCTCAAATACTTGCAAAGTACAAGCCCAATATTAATGCCACATTGCTAATTCCCGATCTTAAACAAGATGAGGCGGAAGCTGCCAAAGCCATAGAATATTTCAAGACTACTCGCCATGTTGTTATTTACTACGAGGAGGTTATCAACAACCGTACAGTAAGTCAGTCCGAAAAAATCATTATGCACTCGTCTTTTATCAAACAAATGAAAGATTTGCACATAAGAAAGTGCGAGATGACATCTTTAGAGAGCAAATAACAGTTTCCGTTTATCATATAATGATTTATAAGTAGTTCTAACAAATTCTTTATTATTCGACATCTTATGAACCACAAATTTGGTTTTGCAGAAACTTGATGAGGTTCAAGATTTCCTAAGGTTGCCACACAGGGAGCTCAGGAGCCGTCAGGTTAAGATACATACGACGCCATTGTCGAAACAAGTCGAGAACTGGGAAGATGTGGAGAAAGTACTCAGAGGGACGTCGTACGAGAGTTTCATGCATGCAGACTATCAACTGCATTCTTCAGTTTCACCCCACTAATTTGAGTTGATCAGACTCTCATCAGATTGAAATGTACATAATTATCAGTTCAGAAAACCAATTTTTTCGATTTGAAATTTTGTAGGTTTATATATAGGATTAATCTCAGTTTAATACTATGAAGTTTCTTAGTTTTCAACATTTAATACATGTTTTTTTCATCTCAGAATGGTGCATAAAGTCATAATTTTGTGACAGTTTCATACATCGGTTAAGTTTGCTATTAAATCAACTGTTAAGTGGTAACGTAACACTGGACAGTGACTGGTGTCACGTGTCATAGGGCCCACATAAATATTTTTTTTTTTTTTTAAATTTGGGCTCCGTTCCCTACCTCAACCCGGACCCCTCCCTCCCTTTTCTCCTCTCTTCCGACGCATGGTAGCACCCACCATAATCCTTGCTCTCAATCCAGATCGGCACGGGATAGTAGTTGCATCGATGGAAAAGGACGACGAGATCCTATCACCGGCGTCTGGAGGAAGCTGATCTCCGGCGTCACAAAGGCAGAACGGTTGAATCGGACCGACTTCGACTCAGAACAAAACCTTAACCCTAGCTCTCCCGTCGTTGGGGAAGCAACAAGGGCAGAGCAGCAGTGGAGGAAGGGAAGATTGCTGGAGCGAGGGGGCGAAGGCAGTGCTGATCGAGGCATGGGGGTAGAGGTACTTTGAGCTGAGCGAGGAGAGAAAGGAAGGAGGGGGTCGTCGGGTAAGCAACAAGGGCAGAGCAAGTTTAGCAAGTTTATTAGTTTTTTTCTGTGTATTTTTCAGCTGAATTTTTTTGTTAGTAAATTCCATTGTATCTAATTGATTGGATCTTGGAAATGCACTTCCTTTGCCCTCCATGGCCTTCAAAATAGGAGAATTTGAACCCTGACTCTCCAGTGTAGACGAGATACTTTGTTGTGTAACCGGCAATATATCTTTTTGTATATGTATCTCTTATCTCGTGTATATAAAGGGGATATATTCCGTTCGTTTTACCTAAGAATCTGTGTTCACGGTGCAAACGACACTACGGATGGGCAATGGTTATGGCGGGTGAGTAACCACGGTTATTTACCCATAACCGTTTATACTCATACCCGCATAACCGTTTACCCATTGGCTAATTGCCTAAACGGTTATATCCATACCCATAACCATTTATAAATGGTTAACCATACCCATAACCGCGTACCCATTTAACCATAACCGTATACCCATTTATCCATACCCGTTTACCCATTTATTCATTTTTTAACCCATTTACCCCTTTTTGCGCCTATTTACATATTTTTTTAACATAACCGTATACAACTCCAATAATTAAAATAATAAAGACGAACGATAGTTTTAATCAATCAAGGTAATATAATATATTTGCTAATAATTGATTTTTTACTAACAAAATACCTCTCATTACTTGAGCAAGCATATTGGAAAGAAAATTCATGTATTTTCGACATATTTTTCTTCCATACCCAAGCAAGTATTCAATTATAACATCCGTATGATTACAAAGTAAAGCTTACCATCAATATTCCACTCCGATAAGCAATCTATCATTATAGTAGAAAGTGTCTCGACATTATGCGGGCATGGAACATATGCAAACCTGATATAAAACAATACCCCATTACCATAACTCAGAGCAACATGATGTATCATTCGTGTTTATGCACACTGAAAGTCTGTAAGTCTGTAAGGTTATGAGTTATGAAATATCAAAGGCGATCAACAAACTTAAATAGATAAAATATCAAAGTATCCAACAGCAGATGAAGATCAAATAAACTTAAATAGAACCTTAGAAACTTACACTATATACCATAACTCAGAAACTTACAGACTTACAGTATATGCTAATTCAGATTATAAGTCATTGCAGACTGAAAGAACTCAAATAACCTAAATAACAAAACCTAACACACTTAATAAATTAGCCATTGAACTATATTATAATTGGTTAATAAATTACCTCAAAATTCGACTTTGTAGCGTCCACAAAGCATCAATAAAATGAGAAGTGATAGCCATAAACCCTCTCTTCTGATTACTCGCAGTCCACATGTCAGTCGTGATTGCAATTTTACTCTTGTTCATTTGCAACAACTTAATGGTCACTCCCTTTTCACATCCAAACACCTTCATAATATCCCTCTTAATAGTACTTCTAGAAAGAACCTTGAATCAGGGTTGCAATGAATTGCAAAACCTCTTAAAACCCAAATGGTCCACTATAGATAAAGGATACTCATGTAAGATAATCATATAAGCTAGCTCTTTCCTAGCGTTATCTTCATCAAAACTATATGCACCATGTTTAACAGACCCATCACCAGTTATACCTGGACTCTTTTTCTTTGTTGTCAAAACAGGACATGTATTAACATGTGAACGTAAAGATGAAGTACCAATAGTGGAGCCCGATGCTAGACTAGTCTGACAATGGTTACAGACAGCTTTCACCCCCCCCCCCACAAAACATCTTTTCCTTAAAATGCTGCCAGACAACCGAGGTTTTTTTCCTCTTCTTACCAGTGTTATCGTCAAAGCTTGATTCAGCTTGGTCCAAATCTTGATCAAGATTAATTGGTTCATTATCTTGGCTCTCGCTTTGAGTCTCCATATTGGAACTAGTTGAAATGAAACCAAAATCACAAAAAACAACATGAGAATTTACAATGAAATTACTAATCTCCATCAAAACTTTGAGAAAAGATTACATGAGCCCTTGATATATCATTCGGAGTCAAAATGACTCAAAACTATAACTACATCCAATCATGTCATAAAGTACGCAAATTTGGCAAGACAAGGACTCAGAAGTATAGTCTACATCCAAAATTTTCAGCAATCCTCAGTGCAACGTTAAGAGAAACAAAAATTTAAAATCTTCAGCTTTCCTGAAAGATTCCAAGGAATGTTACTAAGTCTGAATGCATGCCAACTTGATATATTGTGGACCAATTTCCTAGTCCAGAAATACCGAGAGGTGAATACTAGAAAATGGTTCAAAGCATGAGAATTGTTGGGCATTCAAGAATTAATTGCCTCCCAGTTAGGTACTTCTTCAATCACATATAATTAGTTACTTATCATCCTATATAAGTTGTGAACGAAGATTGAAGTTTCATTTTAGTACCTTTTTTCGCTTGGCTAGGATATACTTCTATAGCAATTTGCAGCACCCAGAACATGAATTCAGACTTCAAAGTTCTAAAAATGTAAAAATATCAAGCAGAACATTTGTATCCATTGTGAATTCAAACTAGTTTTACAAATATCAACCTAGTTTTACAAGCAGAACATGAATTCAAACTTCTAAGATATAAAGGACTAACTTCCACGACTACATAAGTGTATAAAAAACATGTTAAAAAACAGGACAAATGGACAATACTATCAGGAGAAAGAAAAGAAACCCATTAGTTAGAAATAGTTAGAACATATAAAAATATGAATTCAGACTTCTTCTTCCACGACTTCCCTAATTTTAATTGAAAATCAAAATTACTGATTATTCAGTTTATGCAACAAAAACATCACTGAATAAAAAAACAAATCTCTAAAAATTAGACTTTAGTCTACACAATATTTTCAATCAGAATATTCAGTCTTCAATCTTATGATTTTCAATCACTAATATGACTTCCCTAATTTTCAAACAAAAAAATTAAACAATACCTTGCATCACTAAACCCTAAAAATAATGGATTTTCAATAAATTAACAAACAAATCAGTAATTAATCAGGTTAAGTAAGAAATTTGAAGGGTAAAACACACCTTGAAGGGTGGGTGGGGGGAGATCGAGATGGGGCATTGAGATGAGCAACGAGGGAAGAAAGCCGAGCAGCGATGAGAGAGAGGGCAGCAAGGAGAGAGAGATGAGCGGCGGAGATGAGAAGAAGCAGCCAGGAGAGAGAGACAAGCGGCGGACGGGGTGGTGCTGGCCTCCTGATGGAGAGAACGACCAGGTTACAGAGGTTTTTTGTTTTTTTAGTTTTATATATCTATTAAAATAAACGGATAACCGTTATAATTACGGCTAATACCCATAACCATCCATTTAAATTTTACGGATAAACATTTATACCCATAACCATTTAATTATCTAAATAATTACCCATAACCGTAACTGTAAAATTTAAATGGGCTGATAATCGCAATTACCCATAACCGATGAGTATTTGTCCATCCACAGGCGAATTCAATCCGGAACCGATGCGCGCGACCAAGTTTCTGTACAAATCGGGCGGGTAAAAAGTTCAGGATGCAAAATATTACAATACAAGCTTCCTTTTTTTTTTTTTTCCTATTGCTTTTCATTCATTGCTATCTAAACGAATGGAGCTACAGTAATATTACAAATAGAGCAAAGCGCATATCAGCTAATTACTGATCCATCACTTGCTCCAACATCAGTTTTATCTGTTTGTCGAATAACAAACTGATCAACGATTTTGACAGTATGTAACGGATCTTGTTGACCGGCTGCTGCACTCCATTTGCTGGGAAATTTTCTAAGGTGGCTCATTTGTTCCGGCTGTTTTGGCTCCCGATCCCATTCAGGGTCTAGCTTCCATGCTTTCGGGACCTGCACGTTTTAGTTCAGATGTTAATTTTTGAAAGGCCTGAGTATGTTATCGGAAAGTGAACCAGCATTGAACATTGCTTTCTTACCCTATCAACTGCGAGAGTGTAAACTTCAAGATCACCGTCACTGTTGATGTGGAATCGGGTGAAAGACTTGTAATTAGCAATTCGGAGAGAGGAGAAGGCTTCATCGAAGTGTATGTGAAGCCAATTAATGCAGATGTATAAGTAACTTCCGAACACCAAAGAAACCACTGGAGTCGAGAAGACCCAGAAATAAAGGAAGACGGAAGCATAATATATAACAGCACCCGCTCTAGATAGCGATTCCATCCCATTCTTGCATATATTGTTTCGGGTGACAGCCATAACCTGGTGATGTTACTCCGTCGTCAATATGTAACAAAGAAAAGGACAAACGAGTTTGCAAAGAGTTTTCCATACCTCTGGAACATCAAATGCAGACATGAAATACTTGATGCATGCTGGATAAAGGCCAAAAGTCCATTGTTCTATACGAGCTCGAAGGCCAGTTGGATCTGGAAAGTGCTCACTCTCCACCGATCGGTACCACTGATATAAAGTATGATAGCCTGAAAAGTAAAAATTACATCATATAACACAAAATCAAGAACATAATTTCCATAATGGTAAAAATTATCGGATAATCAATATGATCAGACGAACAAATACAACAGAGAATGACAGAAACCCATAACAGATAATAAAAGCTCACCTGAAGTTCCCAGTAGTTTATGCTGGACACACATCTCAACACCCAGTTCCAACAGTAGCATAAGTATTAGAGCTGCAGCCAGGTGCGCAGACACATGAAGAACTCCAATCAACAATCGTTTCTTCCGAGACACTTTAGAGGGGACAAATGTAACTGCCACAATTAACAGCAGAACAGCACCTGCTAAAGACACATAAGAGCGTCCCAGCATGTACATAAAAGCATTCCACACAGTTTGAAAGAAAGACCCCACGTGACCAGAAAATGAATCTTCTCGTAGGATATGACCAAGCTTACACTACAAAACAAAAACAGGAAAAATTAGAATTTTCAAAATAACAGAGCATAATTGCATCACTGGATAAGCAAATATGAAACAATTTTGCAAGTTCTCTAAGGAAGCAAAAACACAGCAACGAAGTAATCAAAGACTCACCTGTGGGAACATAGAAAAGACCAATATGAAGTATATAATGCCACCGATAAAATCAAATTGCCAGTTCTTCTTTCGAAACTTTAGAATATTTCCCAGAGCAATCTGGAAAAAGAAAAACTACCAGTTAGCACCAATAAATAAATAAATGTGAATTTAGTATTGACAGCCTTGGTCTCATAAAAAGTTAAAAACCGATACTAACCCTGCTTGAATCTTCAAATGAAGGATAAGCAGCCTTGGTCTCATATGAAACTCCACAAAATTTCTTAAAATTACTAAAGGTGTGAGTGGGATGTAGAAAAGCCCCACCACAACCATTTACGATTAAATGTTGCACGGGAACTGGACCATTTGTTTTAATAAATGAATGACGCATATAATGATGCAAATCTCCAGCCACTCGAAGCTTACATCTCCCTTTTAAATAATCGCATATCAGGTGCGCAACATTCTTTCCAGAAACATCGTTCCAGTACCAATCAAGAAGCCAATTTGGTTCATGTGTCATAATGATTACAGAGTCACCATCTCTGACCTGGAAGAAACATGAAGAGATGAGAACGTTAACTGCAGTAAAAATCAAAATTCGAAACTTGGAAAATCAGAAGTAAGCAAAGTAAAAAGCTCAATGGTGTCCCTGGCAAGCATATACATAGTTTATGTAGGTTTAACTAACATGCATCACGAACAGGGGTAGCTATCACATCGGTGAAACCCTCAAATTCTAGAGACATAATATACGACATTTCTACATTTATAAATGGGGAGAAAATATATATGAATTCATAACAAGTCTAGTGTCAATCCTCCCCAGTTCACTATTAAAGGAGAAAAAAAAAACCACCTGTCTCATCCCCTACCAATACTTTGCTTGTGTAATGCGAACCACAGAAACAATTAAAAGGACCGTATTTACAAAAACTGGACCCCATTATGCACATCTCCAAAACGTTAAAAGAAAAAGCGAAGGACAAAAGTAACAACTCACAAAATGTAAAAACAACTTGATAAACCATGGGTACCACTTTAAGTGGACCATATTGAAATTAAAAAGAAAAAGAAAAAAGAAATACCTTGTTCTTAATAAGTTCTGTAAAGAATTTGAATTGGTACACATCAATATCACCGTGGAGTGCGAGATCAAAACCAAATACCCACCATCTTTTAGGGAGTTGCAGAGCGAAATAACTCTTCTTTTGAGGCATAAACCACCCACCCAACCAGCTCTTATGGCATATATACCTCATGAATGTATGAAGTCCATCAAACCAATCTGTAATTGCAAAAAGAAACAAAGAATATTTACTACACCATATTAACATTATAGCTTTTACGAAGATGTTCAGGCTAAGAGTAAGGCGAACCATGGTTTCCAGGAATGACAAAACACTGAGGTCCATCATAGTTCTTCAGTTCAGACACACCACGAGGTAGTTCAGGCTTATCTACAGCTATATGCTCTTGTTTAGACCATGGAGGAGGCTGGAGAGCATACTCAAAAGGACAAAAAAGGCGCCTTTCATAGGTGAACGCTGATGGATTAGGATACCTAAACATATCAAATTAGCAGATTAATAGATATTTAACATGATAAACTATCATTATCAGAGATATACATGCCTAAACAAAAACAAAAAAACAAAAATAAACAATGAAATGAATTAGAGGTTGAAGTGCTCATGACAAACATAGGTCAGAAAGGATGAAAAACATCGACAAAAACTTTACTGGAATCTTCAAATCAAACATCATGGGCATATTCATGTATTTAGCCAATTAACATTATCTTAACCAAGGTTCCAACACGGTCTTTCTTTCAACTAGGGAATAAAGTAGACAGCACCAGCTGAGCAGCTAACGAATGTCCAACTGGTCAAAGAAATGGTGTAGGCAGAGAAAATGGTGGCAAAGAAAAGTCAAGTTGGACCAGGACAGAACAATACGGTCGTCATAGTGCTTACTCATTAAAGTTTCTGATGAAATTTACATTACCCACCTCAAACATCAGTTTACATAGTCCACAAAACTCTACTTACACAGGAACATTCAATCTCAGATCAATCCGGTTCCAGGAGTAGTCATTATGGAATCCAAATTACGATTATTCTAATTTAAGTACTCCTTGTCATGCTTAGCATTGAAGAGAACCACTTCCTGCAAAAATCTATAACAAAAAGAAATAGCCACCAAATGTACCATCACTAATTCCAGTCAAACAAAATTTGGAATTTTTCTACCCTTTAAGTGTAAACAGAAATTTGCGACTCAAAGTTTAATTTATTTCGTTTCATACCATGTCTACACAACTGATGAACTACTTTAGAGTAATAATTTAAATCAGAGAAGGAACCATACAAATCATCACTTATAATTTAGGATGAAACAAAAATCTATATAATATTAATCACTGATCACCCATGCCATATGCTCAAATAAGAATGTCAACTTACGCAAGATCCCCTCCAATAAGTAGCAAGTCTCCACGTGGTAACTTCAGCATGGAACCATCTCTGTTAATATTAATGGAAGGTTGAGCAAGGAGCCGAGCCACAGAATAAGAGGAGTTTCCACCATCGCCGGTATCAGCCATGAAGTCAAACCATAGATCATCCTTCTCAACAAAGTTATCATATAAAAGATCCTTTTGTTCAGCTCCATCATGGACCTTGTCCATTGCTGCCTGATCAGTGGAGAGGGAAACATAAATGTCACGATATCATGGCATAAAAATTTAAGTAGTAAATGGTAAAAGTGGTTTCTTTGGAAAAACAAATTAATGAAAAAAAAACAAATTAATGAAAAAAAAAATTCTTGAATGGTACCATGTATATTGGAAAAGACGAAATGATTCAAGTGCACATTTGATAGGCTTTGAAAATTTTGAGAGAATAATCTCAAAGCAAAGGGAGAATACAGTTTACACAGCATGAAGCTATGAGATTACCTGCATCATACGCATGTCAAAGCGGCCAACAAAGACAGTTACTGATACCAAGAGGTCAAAGACAGTCTTGAATAAATCAGCTGATGTTCTGCAGTACAAACATCAGCAAAGTGAGTACAGCTCCCCGGTGCACAAGAACAGAAAGAAAAGGAAGGAGGAGAGAGGAGAGACAGAGAGACATAGAGAGAGCGTATACCCCGAATACCAAGGAACCATATCCAAAAAATGTGGCTTCATTTGCTTCTCCTTCGACTTCTGATGTTCTTCAACAGACAGAGGGTGAGTAAGAGCCCACCTATTTATTTGAGAAGTAAATGAGCATGAGGCAATTATAAGAAGAATTGAAAAGGCATAAGGCCATAAATCATTCACCTAACAAAATTTGTTACATATTGTCCTTAATCTCCATTAGTTTCATTTTTTAAATATGTTTTACAATTCACCACTTACCCTGTTGATCTCTCCACTACATAATTAGCAATGTAGAGGCCTATGAATGTGGCCCATAATGAATACAATGGGGAGATTTCATCAGATGGACCAGCACACGCACCATTGCATGCTAACTGAGAAATTAAAACATTAATAAGTATACAATCATAATAATAAATAAATAAAATAAGAAGGAAACAGTAAAAGTTTAGTGGGGAAGGAGAGGGGATCCGTTTTTTGTTCTGCCTGTACCTCACCATAAATGACCCATTTGGACAAAAGTGGATAATCACTTGCAGACCCAACCGGAGCAAACCAAGATGAGCAGACCTGATCTTTCAACTCATTCATTCGGAGGAATTTTGAAAGCCATGTGTTCCTCTCATCTTTCTTCCAAAAATTAAACCAAGAGTTTCTTCGTACCAGTTGTCTATCTCTCAGAATAGCACGGTTGCCACAATGACTATAAAACACACAGCAGGCTACACTAAGAACCTACATGAACAAAAAATGCATGAATAAAAAATCAATATATTATATATTGACGCATAAGAATTTTAGGTTCTTCTGTACTACATCCCGTAATATATAAAAACTAGAAACGTTATGAGGTAGAAAAAGTGTTACTATAACTTACAGCACAATTTTGAAGAATAGTCAAAATCGCTGGCCTCCTTCCAGCAACACGTGACACGAGACCAATGTACCAAAGACCAATGAATATAATGTGGAAGAAAAGAAGAAACAGAACAGAAGTGACAAATACATTAAAACCCAAAGACAGATTCATCCTCATATCAACTCCCATTGATTGAAAACTAGGAAGATGATAGACAGCCGCCACTAAAATCCAGACTATATACCTACAAAAAGTAATTCCCAAACTTAGAACTCTTTCGTGCAAACTTAGGAACAATATATGAGTACATGTGTGTGAATGTGAGATAGTGCAAATGCACTCACGTTTATAGGATTCAGAGAAATGTACTTACCACCGACTGAAATTTGAATAACTCGGTTTGATAGTCTTCCCTATAAATGGGGACGAAAAGAAATAGAAGAAACCGAACAAGCATGCATACATAGACCACCACTTAATATTGTTGTCTAACTTTTCTATAAGGGTGTTGATGTTGTCAGAAGAGATAAAAAAGAGGCAACCCACAACAACAGCAATTACGGCATGACGGGAATGTTCATGCGGATAAGGATATGTATGGGTTAAAATTGTCCTAACCCTCTCCATTTTTAAAGTATCTAGAAAACCAACAGACTGCATATCCGACCCCATCGAATGAACATGCACTCCTTCAAGTTACTACCAATAAACCAAACTACGGTCGTGGTTGCCAGAATCGCCACATAGACCAGACCACCTCCGTTATCCTGAGCACAAAGACAGATTATAACAAAAAGTCAGTAAGTGGATCAAAACAAGCAAATTACTAATGTTTCATATTGTTTGAAGTAGAACAAAACGAAACCCAGATAAGAAACATGTGAAGTGCGCTGGGCAAAACAACTTATCCTCGTCTCTACTCAAACATGTTCCGCCCTCTCAGCTCATACGAAACCGAGCGAAAAGAACTAGTTCCGAGCTAATAATATCGCCAGCATTGCAAGTCAAAGTCGATACAATAGTATCCCAATACTTGGTCACAAAATTCTATCAACCATACCACCAAATTTAAACTAAAAATCAAAACTTGTGAGAAATGAGAAGTAACCCAACTCGTTAAACCTCCCTACAAAGCTAATCACACCGCCCAAAACGCAAAAGAGCTCAAACGACACCAATATGCAAGCAACCCAATTTTGAAGCAGAAAATAGAAATTGTACGGAGTATTCGGCACCAGGGTTTGATTCCGAAATTCCAGAAAACCCAAAACGAAAACCAAACCATTCAAAACGCAGCAGAAAGCACAGAAGCAGACGACAATCAAACTAAATTAATCAGAAATTTACCAGAAACCACCGTGGGACGCCGAAACCACCGAGCAGAAATTGATCCAATAACGCTCGGGGACCTCTCAAGATTGAAAATTTTTTAGAGAGAGAGAGAGAGAGGAGGAGGAGGTGGAGAGGGAAAAAGGATACGCAAGTAGTTGGGAATTCCGGGTGTCTTTTTCTTTGTGTTCTGTGAGACTCAACCGACTTTGCATTTAAGAATGTCTGCGAGGAGAGAGAAGGACATTACGAAACCAAACCGAACCCAAAAAAGGCATTATATTTACCATCAACGGCATATTCTTTTATGTTTTTTGCGCCGTACAGCACCGGCCACTCTTACGCCAACGACCATTGAATTCAATCCTTGAAAACCTGGAACATTTGGGCTCTCTCTCTCTCCTCCTCTCTCTCTCTCTCTGCGTTTTCAGTTTTCTTTCCACATTTCCCTCGTGCTTCTGCTTTTGCTTTTTCAGAGTGGTTTTTTGGGTTTTGGACTGAGTTTATGATAGTGGGTTGGGCTTGTGTTTTTGTCGTTTGGTTTATTATGGACCTTTGGGAATGATGAGCCCAATGTGAACTCTTGTAGTCTTGATCCAATTGGCACTACACCCGTTTCAGATCCGAACCGGCATAAATAAGAAGGGGAGCAGGCAGATTTTCTAACTTCTTGTTTAGAAAACAAGTTGATGAATTGTTCTATCATCCAGTTGCTCCACACCTGCTTGAGATTTTTGGTCTCAGCATGGAAGATTTATTATTGCATGCGTGAGCTCAGAGCATTTCCATCAGTTGGTAGAGGACAATGACAATTGGAAGGTAAGGGCAATAAAATTGTAATTCCTTATCACTCTAAACATTAATTGCTTTTGTGCAAGTCCAATGATAAGGAAATTACTATTCATAGATATATTTTTTTAATTTTTTATTTATGTTTTTGGATATTTGTAGAAAAAAAATTGGGCTTTTTTTAGGAATTTTAGAAAATTTTTAGATTTTTTACCATTGAAATAATATTGGCCATTGATTCTCAAAATTATAATTGTTGGAAGGCCAAGATTCTGCCACATGGTAGCTGACCACAAAAGTACAATTTTTTTTTTCTGTTGAAAACTAACGGTCCAGAATCCAAATTAAAACACCGTTGAAAATCCAACGGTGCCATTCCATTAGAGCAATTCCACCCCTAAAGACTTTGCGCCAGCACCCAGCGCATTTATCCACTTAAGTGAACAGTAATAGACCCCAATAAACAGTAATAGGCCAAAGCATCTACACCCTTAACAAAAAATAGCCTAGTCAATTTTATTAAAATATTATTAATTTTTATTATAAAATAATAATTTGGTTTTCTTAATTTCTAACTTCTTCTCTCTTACTCCCTTCTTCTTCTCTCTCACTTCTGTCTTCTTCTTCTTCTTCTTCTTCTTCCCACTTTTCCCACTTTTTTCTTCTCTCTGTACACCACACCGTCGAACCCACCCTACTCTGAACATGGACACCCACCATCCTGGACCTGTGCACATCGTAAACCCCAAAAAATCAATACCTACATATTAAAAAATTCATTGAAAATATACAAAACGAAAAAAAAAAATCTAGTTGCAGGAAGATCCGAGTTAATCAACCGATCGACGACGATCCGAGTTGCAGGAAGATCACAATTTAGAAGGGGGACATGGTGTTGAATATATGGATTTATCAGGGGAAGGGGGTTGATGGGGTTCCAGGGATCAGGATGGGGTTCCAGGCATTGGATGGGGTTCCAGATAAGAGAGACGGTTGCCATGACATTAGCATGGCGTCAGATGAGCCGTCTCCTTCCTCTGTCGATTTTAGGCCGGCTTGTGGATTGGCTTGGGCTGGGTGCTAGTCTATTCCACGGGCTAGAGTGGATTGGCTGAGTCTCAGCCTGTTTTTTCTACTGGGTGCCGGCCTCTTTTGCTTCCGGTGGAAGTGCTCTTAGGAAAAAGAGTATTCGGCTCATTTGTTCATCACGTGGGTGGAACCCACGGTTGTTTGCTGGTGCAATAGGGGGGCACCTGCCCTCCTGCCAATTGCCCTCTCATGTTTTTCACTGCTGGAGCAAGTTTTTGTGGACAACAAGGCACTTTCACCCAATTGCAAGGGCAGTTGGGAACTGTTGGAGATGCTCTAACACATTCATTTGTATTAAAAAAATTTGACGAACACGGTTTTAAAGAAACACTAATTTTAATACAAATGTCATATGGTTTCAGATATGGTGATTTTTTTTTGTACACATGATCTAAAGGAATGCCTAAAAAATAGACGATTTGAATTGTTAACTAAATTACGAAGTGATTCCTACAAAAACGTGTGTCAAAAACAGGGTAAAATACGTAGTGACACGGATCCGCCTCATGGATCTCTTAAGCTTCCATATAGTGCTCAATTGCCCTTTATTTAGACAGATTCCTTATCTCAAATACATATCTATTTTTTCAACGACTTATTGAGGACTTACGATTTGACACCCTCTTATATGCTCTCTGTATTTCAACAAAAGTTATATACTGTTGAATGAAAGCTTATCCCATTTAATTGAAGTAGGCATTTAACCACTCACAGTAATTCTCTCCGACTGAAAGCTTACTCCATTTTCTAGGGTCCAGACATACGGATGGTGGGACTTCCATGACTTTAGGAACCAACCAAATATGGGTACCATGATCCCAAAAATTTTGGACAACGCTTTTAATTATCTCTTCTGTGGTGGAGAGGAGCCTTTCCTTTCCCATTTAACTCTCGGTTCTCTTTTTAGGTTCAATGTGATTCACTACCAACATCATTGTTGTTGTCTAAATTTAATCACTTATTAATAGGTAACATTGTATCTAATAAATTTTTTAGTTGGATATTGTTTTTGTATATTATTTTCCTGATGTAGAACTCTATTCTCCAACAAACTCCCTTACGAGTCACCACACATAGGATCACACGAGAAAGAATTCTCTATCAGGAATTGGCAATTCAGTGTGCCAGATCTTAAGCAACTTTTCGAGAGTCCAATCAGATATCATTTATTCATCAAATCTAACGCAACTTTTTAAAGGCTCAATGGTACCCAAAAGCTGAAGCTAGGGCAAATTTTGAAAGCCCAACTTAAGGATTTGATCCCATTATTAAATAAGGCTAGGGAAGCGTCGCAAGAATAACATGCTCTGATACAATTATGATGAACTTTTTTGGCTCAGTGTGGTCTACCACCAATAGCACCAATATTGTCTCAACTTGACTACATACTGATAGATATTGAATTTTATAACAAAAGACCTTGGTGATATTAGATGTAGAAATCCCACATGTAATTAAATTGTGTATTTTATTTTTTATTATTTCCCCAATATGGAACTCTATTCTCTACCAATATGTTTCACTACCACCTCCTTCTGTTTCTCTTTCCACCTTACCATAAGGGGAGAGATAGAAAGGAGGGACATTACTAAAAGACCTAAGAACATGATAGAGGTCAATTTGGATCCTTGGGGTTGAAAGTCATAGAACATTATTCCTATACACTATAAGGGGATGCTGTGGATCTTTGTGGGGTTTCAAACCTTGATGACCTTTCTTTTCCTAGCAAGTAGCAAGACTAGTTTTTGAAAAATGTTAGTGCGCACTGCGCACATGGCATCAATATTGAACACTTGCAGTCGTGCACTTTTAGTTTTCAATATTTTATACTACATTTATATACCACCTTATGTAGCATCTGATGTAGACAGTCACATCATTTGAAAAATTTGCAAAACCCAAGGAAAAGAAGGGGAAAGACTCCTCGTATACTACAATCATCATTTAATTAATTAGTTTTTCTTAATTATTAGTTTATTAAATAATAAACTAAATTTAAAAATCTGATTAATTCAAATGATGTGGTTGCCCATATCAAATGCCACCTAAGGTGGTATGAAATTGTGGTACAAAAACATGGTATGAATAGCATTATTCTTTCAATAATGTTATTCTTACCATATTTTTGTACCACAATTGTATACCACCTTAGGTGGCATCTGATGTGGACAGTCACATCATCTAAATTAATTAGCATTTAATTTCAAAATGTTAATCAATAATTAATGAAAAGATTGTTAATTAAATGATGATTGTGGTATACGATGAGTCTTCTTCTGACACCTAAGATTATTTAAGTGTTTTAATTAATAAAAAGATTGAAATTAAATGATGTAGCTTGTCCAACTCATATGCCACCTAAGATAGTAAATAAATATGGTATAAAATTGTGGTAAGAATTACTCTTTAGTTTTGCCTTATGCTTGGACCAAATCTCGATTAATTTTGTATTTGCTAGACTTAAATCATTGATCACCATTAATGTTTTGTTAGCAAAACAATGATTAGAATGACGTTTAACCTACATTTGTATTTGTTTAACTCGTATATTTTATATCTAGGGGTTTCCCATGTTGTTCATCATTTGTAAGTTGCTTCACACCCGTGCAAAATCTCTTGTCCCTTAATTGAAGGGTGCGACCAGACCACTAAGCACATATGACATTAATGTTAACTATGTGTTCTTATTTGTCACACACTCACTAAGTAATGCTCTCATGTTACATATAACACGTGTATCTATTTGTTAATAGTTCAAAAATAACTATTGATGTTGTAACAAAGTCACAACACTTTGTTTCCTAGTGAAAAAGATAAGAGAATTGAGGAGAGTAGAATCATATATAAAGCTACATCTTCTACTTTCACTTGAATAAAAAAAGATAACTTTTTTTTTAGAATTTATCCATCTCCTAACTTCAGTTGAACAACTTGACCAAAGTTGATCTCATAATAATGGATACTTGGAGAGCTTGGAGTTGGCGAGAGAATCATGGCCAGATGCATCAGTGCTCAACTGAAAAAAAATGGCATTACGTACGTACAGTTTGAAATATATACTCGATCGTGGAATATGAAAGATTCAAAAGGAGATTTAGTTATATAGCCCATATCCCCACACAATATCCAAGGTTGATACTTATCATGATTCATAATAACCAGCGCACAAAACGGCCCTTTAACTTTCACCCCATTTGTCTGCACACTTTTAAAACTTGGCAAACTGAATAGTATAGAAAATTCAATTTCGATCCTTAATTTAGATGATTTTTATTTTTCTTAAACCCTAGTGTTGGATTTGATTTTAATTTTTCTGATGAATTTGATTTTAATTGATTTGTATCCTTTCTGCTTAACAATTGTATTATTAGTAACCGGGACGAAATTTGTTTTAGTACATCGATATCTTTATACTAGGGGGAGGGAGAGTTCGGTTAAACCACACAATGTGCAACCTAATTTGGTATCGAATTGGCTATGCACGAGATTCGAACCTAAGACCTTTCACTTCTAAACAAAGAGGAATACCACCAAATCATAATACTAAGTGGCAGTAACCGGTAGGAATTAAGACATATATTGTAGACCTTTTCCTAGATGATAGAGAAAATTAGTTTCTCTTTGGCGCATGTGTAATACTATTTTTTCCTTCAACCATATTAAAAGATAATAAGGCATACATATATGTATTCGTTCCATCTTTAATGAATATGTTATTTCGAAAAACATACATTTATAAATAAATAAAAAGGTAAAACATATTTAATGTTTTCATCACATTGACAACATGAGATATGAAATGTTCTTTTCGTTCTGTTGGCCACATAAAATAGTTGAATATGCATGAATGGTTACAGCACATCCTAGCTGCGCACGCAACTTTAATTTCCAGCAAGGAAAGATTAGAATCAAGAGGCAACCCAAGCACTACTGGTAGGTCAAATACTGGATTCATACCAGAAACGTCTCATCAAGCTAGAAAACACATTTGAAAAGCACTGTGCGGCGAGTTGGCAACAGACTACATGGTTATGCATGGGACGTGCAAACTGAGAATGTTGAGGAGGGAAACATGTAATCATTTAACCGTTTAATTTTTAATTAATTTACTAGTACCTCTTTTAATTTGCTCAAATTTCATTTTTCAAGTATTTCACTCCACTACTCCAACTCCCCAGCTCAAACTCTATAAATACCCTCTATTGCATTCAGTTGGAACCACAGCACACCTCTCTCTCTCTCTCTCTCTCTCTCTCTCTCTTCCATCAGTTGTTTTATATACTAATCTTATTATCATGGCCAATGGCAAGCTCATCGTTCTTCTTCTTGTTCTAATTTTCTCTTATGGGATCATTTCAACTGAAGAAAGGTCGCTAAAAACAGATCATACTAAAGGGGGATCGACATCAATCAGCGGCGACAATTATCTCAACTCGCGCCGAAACGTGTTGGAAAGTGAATTATTAGACTTTGTGCCACAGGTTCTTGGCTATGAGAGTGCTCCTACTGACAATTTCCGGCCCACGACGCCAGGGCACAGTCCCGGTGCTGGTCATTCTACTGGACCTCAAGTAGCAGAGCCAAACCAGTAAATTAAATAATTGTTAACTTCTTTATTTGTATATGGGTCCAATTAAGTTCATGACTGTCATGAAGTGCAATTGATCATACTATATTTAGAATATTAGTTAATGAAGGGTTTATTAGAATGTACTATATGAATAATTTGGTTGTAAAATATGATTCTGGCTTTCATCTGTAGTTAGACAGTATAGTATATTATTCTTATCTATGTTCTTACTTGGTGAGATTAACATACGACTCCTATTTCTTCTTTTTGTCATAGAGACCGGTTACGCATGCCCAACTACCGTTTCATATAGGTTTCTACAACCTTGTTTGTATTTTTTTCTTCGAGGTTTTGGCTACTTTTTCTCCTCGACGTTTTACTTTTCTAATAAATTTTGATAGCTTTGGGTAAGTTTTTGACAGTCGTCCCCTAGTCCATCCTATATCAGAATAAAATAAATAAATTTGGATTTTATTAATTTGTCTTGTATTACTTGATTTCAAAGCTTGATCATTTGCATATTTGCAACAATATTTAGATTGTGTGAACGATAATATGATCATGCAACAACAAAACTTACGACATGCATGAGCCACCACTTACGGTTGGATTTAATATTGGAACTTTTGATCCTGAATCTTTTAAAAACTTTTGTGCCAATATTAAAAAATAACATAATAATTGACATCTGCCGCCATCACTATGATTTAGCATCACTAAGATTTAGTATTTGTCATCATTTGTAAGTAATAATTCTTGTGCTCCATGTTGAAACTTGAGAAAATATATTACCACTTATACATATGTGCACGTGATAATCAATATAAATGTGATTAGTAGTGGGCTGCTAAGGGCTAGTTTGGTATTGTTGTGTTTAAAAAAAATTAAAAAAATAATAATAACTGTGTGCTATGAGAATAAACAACTGTAAAATAAAGTTGTTGAATGTTTGACAAACTTTTTTTTTTGTAAAAGTGTTTTTAATATAAAAAAAAAGTGTTTGAGTGTTTGGTAAACTTTTATATAAATTACTTTGAATATGTTAAATGATTAAAAATGATATGGCATTTAATGTGATCTAATAATTGTCAAAAACAATAATGTAGGGGCAAATATTGTAATTTTGTGAAACACGTGGGGGTAAATGAGCATTAATTACTATGCTTTGAAGAAAAAAAAAGCATTTTGTAGAAGCATAGTTTATTCTACTTCTGGAGAAACTTTTAGTTGTGACGGGAACACAAGTTGTACACCACGTGTTTTAATAGGAGTGGTGGGAAATTTTATTTTTTAAATTATTAACCTTTTAGCACACATTTCCCACAATTTGTACAGTGACATGTGGTGTACCACCCCGTGTACCAATCACACTGAAGAATCTCTCCTACTTCTGCTTTTCTACTTTCATTGACAGTAGTTTAAAAAAAAAACATTTTTTTTTGTTTTACCAAACACTTTTAATGTTTCAGATTTTTTAATAATTTAAAAAAAAAAAAAAAGCACTACAATCTCAAACCAACCCTAAATCGAGTATGAAATCTTAATAGTACCATTATATAACTTAGCTCAATTCCCTATTTGGTTCAACCCGTGGTTTTCGAATTGAAAGGCCTTTGGCCTCTGCCCAGTGCACAATGTGACAAAAAGAAAGCTATTTGAATCATTTTCTGAGACCATGCACATTCTAAACCACATCTTGATTTATTAAACTGAGACTTGTGTATATCCTTGAGTTTCACTTTTATTAATTAGATATATGATTGAATTCATTATGTGATTCATGTAAATTTAGGACTACTAGTCAATCAGACAGAATCTTTTGATTCGGACCACTAGGGAAATTTATGTCATGAACGGAACATAACGTATAATCGCACGAGGCAAGAAAAATGTTGAATTTAAAGGAAAATAAGTCATTTAAAACTAAATGATAATTCTTTTCATTTGTAAGTAAGAGTTTTAGGTTAAAGTCTCACCAAAACGAATTTGAACCATATTATTACTAGCCTATTATGAAGTTTAGCTCATTGCTCATCTCTTAAGGTATATAATATCATTTGTTAAATAAAAAAAAAAGGATGCATAGATGCTTTTGCCAAACCTGAAATTCTGACAGGTCTTCAGCCTTTTTTCCGGAACCAAGCAATTCTTACCTTATCCATCCATGCAGTGGCAGTTATGAGTTGCTCTTCCTCGTGAGTCTTATCCATCCATGCATATAACGTTGTGTGAGAGCAGTAAATGTTGCTCGTCTTACTATCCTATATATACCCTTCATAACATTCAGTTGAAAGCACACACCTCCCTCTCTCTCTCTCATGGCGCTGGTATCCAAAAGATCCAAGCTTCTGTGTACAAATGTGTTTCTTCTTGCATTGATTCTCTCTTATGGAATCATTGCAGCTGAAGCAAGATTGTTGAACACAACAGAAACAAATTCAGCTGTTCAAGAACCTATGCCGCCGCCTATGCTGCCACCAGAAGTTGAACCTATACCGCCTGCCTTATCCGATGCGGATTATGAGGAACCTCCGCCGGATGTAACTGTCTTCTAAGTACAACACCAGGATCATGTTAAATGTAATACCCCATGGTGTATCAATAATAAAAAAAATAATAATTCCCTTCTCCCATTATATTTTTCTGCATGGTTATATTTTGCATAGTTTGAATTTAATTAGGCAGTACTATTCATACACTTATTATTACCTCCCACACACTCCTCTCAATTTTCGGCCATCGAATCATATGATTTGAATAAGATCAAAGGACAAAAAGTAACAAGGAGTGTGTGGAAGCTAAAAATGAGTGTGTGGATAATAAGGTTCTAAAAGATGGTAGGCACTAATTGAGCGGCGGTAGGAGGTTAGCGCTTAGCTTGGGCCTAGATAGTATTTTTAATTTTAATTAAAGTTATTATATGTCATATAAACAAATGTCTACTATGCTAAAAAGAATACATAATTGTATTGAAATATATAAATTGCAAAATAGAATAACATAGTTTATGAAATATTAGAACATATTGAAGTCATGGGAAACAAATAAAAAATGGTTGTTTATCCAAGTATTTAACAAATCTTTTACAATTTATTGAAAAAATAAAATGCAAATGAAATTTATCTATTTTTTTTATCTAAGTGGGAATCGTGACCTAGGGGCGCCTATATAGGTTTAGGCACCATTTATTAATTTTAAACGCTTATAAATTAATCGGGACGGTGACCAGATGTCTAGCGCCTACACAGAACCTAGACGAGGCTAGGCATAAATTTTTAGAACAGTGATGGATACACCACTCTTTAATTATTGTCTTTGTTTTTGCCAAGGATGTATGTGTGTGTGTATATTTTTATTTATTTTGCATATTCCGATTAAAAGAGGAATGCACTTATATCACCTTTCCGAATAGTGTTTCTGTATCGTATAAATTTTTTAGAATCATTTAGTAATTTAAATACTATTTTTAAAGAAAAGTGAAGGAAAAATACCACATGTTTAGTTTAGGTAACAAAAAAAAAAACTCAACAAAATCATTTAATTAAAAAAAAATTAACCATTTAATCCTAATACCTTTTGCGACGAACGGTCTACAAGATTTTCCTGCGATGATGATCTGCCAACGAGATTTTCAAGGTCCCTTTACTTAAGCCAAAATGGAGGGGTCTAAATTATCCGAACTCTTATTATTTTAGTTGAGGTTAATTCTGGTGAGAGTAATATTCTACAACTAGCAATTTATTTATTTTCAAACTGATCCATTTGCTATCTATTATTTAATTAACGAATCCTTCGTATTGGAATGGGAAAAGAGTTAAATGTTTACGCAACTGATCCTTGCGGCGATATTTTCCGGTGAAGGTAACCTACTGACGAGATTTTTCGACGAAGGTGGTCCGGCCGACAAGATTATTCTGCGACCAATCACTTCATCCTCATATAAATAAAAATACCTTCAGAAATATCTTCTTTCCGGTTGGAACCCCAAAACCTCACGGTGAAGAACACCTTGTACCACTACACATAAAACCACTTGTTGATAATTGAATTATTACTTAAGTGTTTATTAACATGCTTATTTTTTAGAAATATTGCCAAAAATGACCAATTTTCTTAATTTTAGGACTAAAATATGACAAACTGGCCATGCACAAACCATGCACACCATGCACACCATGCACAAAACAGAAATGACGAAAATACCAACATATAAATTGTACAAACTCATGTGCATGTCGTGTATATACAGTGAACGTATCCTGAAAATTCATCAAACAAAACACCAATTTGTGCCAATTTTTAGTAAACACACAAAGAAATATAATATTTTACAAGTCTTGGCGTTGAAAGCCGGGTTCGACGCACTGCTGCAGTACCGGCACGCATGTTCCGTGAAATCCCCTTTCCCAAACTCGTAGTTTTTGTCATCCCTGTGTCCTCAAAGTTAAGCACACTCATTACAATTAGGACGTCCACCACCTGATTATTCTCGGAGTAACTGCCCGACCCACCTACCCTAGCCTTTGTGGCGCTGCCCGGCGCAGCTGAAACCGCCGACGCACTGGACTGGTGGTCCGACCAGACCCCTCCACTGCCACGGTCCCGGTTTGCAGGTTCCGATAAGGAATCTGAAGGAGTGGGCCAGGCAACAGAAGAGTGAATTGGGTCGCGGAACTTCGGGTAGTCAAAGTCCTCGCCCTGGGTGTTGAATTCGAGGAAGGTGTATGCGTCGTTGGCAGTGTCGGGCTGCGACGCATGTCAAAGAGGTTGTTGGGCTGCGAATCCATGGTGTGGAATTGAAATCTTTTTAGGGTGGAAAGGATTTTGATGAGATTAGAGAGAGACAAGGAGAGTGAAAGGGGGGCTAGGGTTAAAGTTAGGGTTAGTGTTTGGTGAAGGAAATTAATGCGAAGGGAGAAGAAAGAGGCTTGGGAAGAAGAGAGTGTGGGAGGTGCATGGAGAGAGAAATAGTAGAGAGGCAGATCAGAAAATGAGAAATTAACTCATTTATATGAAGACCAATTAGGTCATTTTAAGTTGTAAAAAAAATCATATTTCTGTCATATTGTTGTGCACGTACATGACTTATTCATGGTCGGTTTGTCCTATTTCAGTCCCAAGATTAAGAAAATGGGTTGATTTTTGCAATTTCTTTATTTTCAATTGGTGACATATCATTTGGTTTGTAAATTTGTTTTAAAATTTTAATATCTCTAGCATTATCCTATTCATATATATCACACACACATATGATGCATTTTATTTGTTAAATATTATCTACTATGGTGCTCATCTTGTGAGAAAGAGCACTGTTCATTAACAATGAAACGACAAAAATGCCCTCCAATTCCTTTGATATCAGCCTTGTGTTGTCTATTTTTATTGCATGTGGATATGAAAAATCAAGGGTTAATGATTGATAAGGACAACTCAAACACTCAATGAACAAGAAAACACCTTTGTATTAGAGCCTTCAATTTACATGCACCGGCTAATTTGTTGAGACCGCACCAGATAGTGACTTTTAGAAAATTAACGTAAATTGGATTATTTTTAAAAATCTCTAAAAGTCAATACTCTCACAAAAATAATGATTAAGGAGGAAAATTTTACGTTTTATACTACTATTTTGATGTCATTGGTTGACTGTGACTTGAAGTTATTCATCATTTTTTTTTAAATATGATTGATGAAAGAAAAAACATTTAATGCTATTGTTTTGATGTCACTCTCAACAGTGACTTGAAGATATCAATAGTTTTAAACAAGGGAACTTTAACGAAAAGCACCTGGTACTGTTCACTTTAACGAAAAACCACATTTTTACACTAAAAAGTCAATCCTGGTACTATTCACTTTACCCTTTATTTTGTCCTTATCATTAAAACTCAAAGTTTTCAAACCCTTTTCATTAGTTTTCCTTTTAAACAAAGACGACGGATCCAGCCACCACTTTTTATTACATAACTTTTGATACACCTTTTTGTGATGCTCAATCATAAAATCATAATGTATTTTAATTATTCGAACAGTTTATCTTTTAGGTCTTTTTTCAAAGATCATATTTATCCAAAATCACATAAATTTGAATATTTCTTTGTGGAACCGTATTCGTCTATTTTTTTTACTACAAAATAATATCTTAATAATATTGAATTTGTCTAATTTTTTGGTAAGAGTGATATGTGAATGATGTTATAAAAGATAGATGGTCTGGATCATTAAAATATATTATAAAATGGGCCGGCCTTACAAAAACTTGTGTCATAAGTTTTGTAAAAAAAGCCATGTCATGAATTCGCCAAATATGGGATGTTCTGGTACTTTTCCTCAAAACCATTATCCGACTTGGTATTTAACCATAATTTACCTTAAATTTCATAACCGAAACCATTCCATTTCTTAATACTTATTTGAAAATTATCTCGAAGAAAAACATTCGAATCAGAAAGTGTTTATTACCTACATATGTTAAGTTAGAATTGGCGGAGTTATAGGTTAGAATTGGCGGAGAGGCCTTTGGTGTCTTTTTGCCATTCTTCCATGTGACCTTTTCATTCCACATAACAAGTTTATAGTTACCTAACAACAATAGGATGAAATCTTTCAATTAGACTCATCATACTTCGTCAATTCTATGTTTATTTTGTTATATACAAAGTGGTATTGAGAGGGGGGAGTTGAATAGATCACATCCGAAGAGAATTCAGATGTAATCCTCTTATTCGTTTTTTTTTTACAAGAAGCGATCGCGATTTCATTAGAACTAAGAATCATTACAACGGATGCCACCTAGGTACACTTCTCTAGTGACCAGTATATTGATTTGGAGGTAATTTGCACATATAAATAAAATGATCAAACCCTTATACAATTGCCACAAACACAAGATCACCAGTACAAATTTGCTACAATGGCGATAGACGCAACAAACCTATACCAGATCTCCTGTAAAGTCGTCGGCACAAGGGAAACTACATAAGTCATCGCTGACAGGTGAGACCACGTCACTCACAAAGTGAGACAAACAGAACAAACACAATCTACACTAATTCGAGAATGAATCCATCATGGCTCGTCTCCACAACGAGGGATTCGATACCTAGCCAAGACCACCTACAACCATATCGCTTCTAGTGAGATTCTTAACTACCACAAATTCACGATGGAAATCAGTTGTAGGAGGTGGATTCGAGTGATCTGACCAACAACCACATATCCAACATAAATACATGAATTTAGCCCTAAATTAAGGAAATTTTTTTTCCCTTCGTATGAGAGAAAAACCCAGTTTGGAAGAAAGGCCTCCATCGAAGCTATGAAAATTGGTTGCCAACAAAATGAAGGGGGAGAAGAGGTGTTGAGTAACAACACCGATGAAGGAGAACGAGAAAAAGGTAATGGGAAAGGCAGCAGTTAAGGGGGGGAAGAAGGCAGATGGGCTAGGAGAAAAAGGTGAAGAGGATGGGAATAGCGGTGGAGAAAGTGTGATGAGGGAGGGAGAAGCTGTCAGCAGCCCCAAGCCCAATGGCATGCAACTGAGGTGAGGTGTAGATCTAGGCTTTCTCTTTTATGAGGCTTCGAAAAAGAGCCAGAGGCTCGTGTGGGCCTTTAAAGGAAACATTTGCATAAACTCAGTTCATTTGAGCAACATACATATAAAAATTAAATGGCAGAAGCTAAAGCATATGCACTGAAAAACTAAAATTTACCCATTAAATTCAAAGTCAAGTAGTTGTGAACCAAAAGTCAACTCCAATTCAAAGAGAAAGAGTTGAGATTTCTTTATACCTTTAAAGTTCCTCTTTGCATAAGCAAGGCTAATCACCCATGATAGAGTCTTCATTTATCTCCTTTAGTTGAACTTCGTCTCCATCACATTGCCTCCTTGCATTCTTGGATTTGGATTCTTGAATGATTCTCCAAAAGCCACTGAAGTTGGAGGTCTCTAAGTTTCGACACCAATGATGATTAATGAAGAAGATGAGTGGCTTAGGAGAAGAATAATGCTAGCATTTCTTCGCTTAGAGGGCCAGCCTCCCAGAGAGAGAGAGAGAGAGAGAGAGAGAGAGAGAGAGAGAGAGAGAGAGAGAGAGAGAGAGAGAGAGAGAGAGAGAGAGAGAGAGAGAGAGAGAGAGAGAGAGAGAGAGAGAGAGAGAGAGAGAGAGAGAGAGAGAGAGAGAGAGAGAGAGAGAGAGAGAGAGAGAGAGAGAGCTCTATTTTGCCTATTGAAACCCTAATGAGCCTTTTGGCTATAAAGCCCTTAATATAAAAATTACAATTAAGTGGCTAAAGGAGAAGGCTTGTTTTCTTTCTTTATGCCGGTTCGTGATGGGGCCATTTGGGCCCTCTTTAATTTAAGTTGTCATAGAACTTAAGTAACCCAAAACTAACTACAGGTATAAAACAAACTTAATTTTTAAAAGAATTAACTATTAATTAATCATAGCTATAACCAATTAAATTATTTAATTTTCCTTACTTAACTCTGTAATATTCTTCAATCATTACTTACATGATGTGCGATCTATTAGGTTCCTTTTAGCGAGGCAGTGGGTGATTAAAATTCTTACTAATTCATTATGAATTGAAGCTTATTTTCAATTCTCCTTTAGTGATTATTTATCAATAGGGCTTTCCAGACTATGAGTGACACCTAGCATAAACTGTGAGTGACATCTAGCATAAACCATGAGTGACACCTAGCAGTATGTCATAGTTGCCTAAGCTAATCAGAATAGGAACCTATTCAGCTTGGAATTAGAATGCAATATGGTCATTCTCTAAATCAATACTCTTGATCATATTGTTTGGATGATAGTTTATTGATGTCACTATCCACTGTGATTCTCTAGTTTATATGATTACCTTAAATGTGAATTAGAACAACTTTCTAAATTTTATTCATACTTTGGCCAAATATTCTTAATCATAGAATGGAGTATTCTCACCAATAGTTTCAAGGTTAGAGATCCCTTGTTGTATATTCACATGCCCTAATGATTAAGCAACTTAACTCCAACTATACCATGGACACCCTCAAATGAGATTCCTTCAAAATAGCCAAGACTAAAGAACTATAGAGAACTATGATGTTCTAAGTCAAAGAACTACTTTGCATTATTTGAACTATGAGTTTTTATATGACATGAGCATAAGAACTCATGGTTGATCATGTTTAGTGGACTCACTCTCTATTAAGCACCTATATACTTGTTTTGGTGTCATTCACACTAATGACTAGAGACTATCCGGATTGTCAATACCCAATTGACAATCTTATGATCAAGAACAATTAGGATATATGTATGAAAGAGAAAAATCTCATGAATCTAAATCTCATGAATTTAACTTTTTTCGATTACATTCTCTTGGTTACATATTCCTTAAACTTATTGTTTAAGTGTATAATTAACATTTAATGAGATGACTTTAAACAATAATCTATACCTTTATTAGTTTAACATTTGAAATATTCATAAAGTACCACCAATGATTGACTATAAGGCATATTTCCAATAGCCTTACTTCCAAGTAAACTTGGCATTTGTGTCGTGTTTTCCGTGTTCGTGTCATACCCGATATCTTAACGGGTCGTGTCGTGTATCACCCATTAAAATAAATAGGTAAAATGACCCGACCTGAAATTGACCCGATAATATTAACAGGTAATATGACCCGACCCGTTACCCATTAAGGAAAATATATTTTAAACCAATAAATAATCAAATGAAAAACATAATACTAAATAAGTATATACATATCATATTGTCACATCCAAAACATAAAAATGCAATTTTCTTTTAAGTATATTTTCACTTACCCAAAGTCTTTAATAGTTTTTTAATTAATGGAGAAGTGTAAAAAAATGTAGAAAAAATATATAAACGCTCGTAATGACAAGTTTTACAACTTTCATGAAGAGCTTAACTTCGAAATTTGCCACTATAATCATATAAATCATAGATCAAAATTTAACCGTTGATTGTTGTTTATATTTACGCTTCATTGTTCTCATTAAATTTTGTTTTTTTCTTCAGATTTTCTTTTTTGAAAACTTGATCTATTAGAGGATGCAGGAAGTTGAACAGTTTGGATCATTGATATTATATTTAGGGTTCTACGGTTAGTGAAAATATTGCTTGATGTTTATAAAGTTTCTACAAACTATATGACATCGACTTATATTTCAGTAAACTGTAAATATCGAAACGTGATATTAAAGATCTGAACCGTTCATCTTCTTACATCCACCAGATGATCATGTTTTCAAAAAAGAAAATTTAAAAAATGAAATTCAGTAAGAAGAATAAAGCGTAAATGGCAATCAACGGTTAAATATAAATTTAAGGTTTATGAATTATAATGTTGGATTTCGAAGCTGGCCCCTTCATGAAAGTTGTAAAGTTTGTCACTATGAGTAAGTGTATATTTTTTTTTTACATTTTTTACACTTCTACAATAATTATTATTAATTTTATTAATTTTGCCCTCAAATAAAAAACATTATTCATGAAGGTTTGGAGGATTTTAAAAATCTAAACGATAATGTGAGTGTAACCATTATCCACTCGTGGAGGAATAATGATGAATCAAGAGTGTTTATATATTCTTTCTCATTTTTCATACTTGTATGTATGTCTTCTTAGTTTTTGCCTATACAAATACTATATTAGTTTATTTTAATTTTGGACAACAACATGTTAAGTAAAATTTATCCTAGTAATGATAATAAGGAATTCTCATAATAAAAATAAATAATGACAAAAACTTTTTTTAAAAACTTATATAGAATAATAATACAAAACTATATATTTAATATAGAATATATTGTATATATTAATATGGCTATTGTATTTTATAATAAATCTTTTAGTAATTAAACTTTAAAATTATCAAAATAAATTTTTTCTTAACAGGTCGAAACGGGTTACCTATGTGTTACTCGCGTGTATACCCGTTAAGAACCCGTTATTAACGAGTCACCCGATAATGACCCGATAAGTTATCATGTTGACCCGAAACTCGTTATTTTCGTGTCGTGTCAGAAACTGCCGGGTCTACTTCCAAGTCTTCTTTAATCCTCTTACTCAAACTTCAAACTCCTTACGATTTTGTCATCTACAAAATACAAATATTATATGAAATATTTCAATATTTTTTTAGTGAGCTCGATTTATTAAGTGATTTTTTTAGTACAATTTCTACACCAATTTGTACTAAGAGAGATGATTTGAACTCAGTATATACTAGGTTCAGAAAATGTCTTAATTATCAGGGTGATAATTTTCATCAAATTAAACTTAGAAGAAGAAAGTGTTGGTTATTTTAAATATTTTAATTATTTTAATAATATTTTATTTTAAAGATTCAACACTTATTATTATTTTATTTTATTTATTTTTTAATATTTAAGAGTTGTGTTTTATTTGAAGAGTCATAATTCTTTTCTAAAAGGGTATGAGAAGTTTTTTAAATAAGAAACCTCAGACAGAAAACAAATACGCTAAAACTTTTCTGTCTCCCTCAGTTCTCACATCTCTATCAGTTTACATTCATATTTTATAATTCTTGGGCAATTGATCACTACTTGG
Organism: Malus domestica; assembly: GCF_042453785.1. Classification (NCBI taxonomy): domain Eukaryota; kingdom Viridiplantae; phylum Streptophyta; class Magnoliopsida; order Rosales; family Rosaceae; genus Malus; species Malus domestica. The sequence continues at coordinate 8,660,818 of NC_091668.1, forward strand.
CAATCTCGTCTGTCGTTGGAGTGCATAATGGATCAGACATTCTGTGAGGCTTTGGGTTGTATCTTGGAGTTGTAAGCACCATCATAACCTGCACGTAGGGAGACATCTATAGCTTTAAAGCAGGGACATCGCTTCTCTCTTTGGTTCACATGCTAGATATTCTTATTCCTTTTTCCTAATTTTTTTCATAAGTAGTGATTATACATTTGTTTTGTTATATTTGATCATATAAATAATTGGTATATCTCTGTAATATATTTCACATAAGTCTGATAGTGATTATACATTTATTTATTTATTATTATTCAGGTCCTGTCGTTGAAAGCCTGGGAAGGCTAACCTTGCCCTTCTTTCATTGCTTTTTTTACTTTCTACATTTTTTTATTATTTTATTTTATTTTGTTCAGTACCAAAGCACTTTAAACTGCTTGTCTGTCATTTGTTTTCTGGGTTGATAATCCCTGTATAGTTTGATTGCATTTAATTCTTAAATATTAAACTGTCATCAATTTAAAGTACAATTGAATTGCTTCAATTACAAACTCTTGGAACAAACGTAAAAGCCGTACTTGACTTGAGTGATTTGTCCACCTGAGCCCGTACACCCAAATCCAACCCAACTTTTAGGCCCAACGTGATTTGACCAAAAATTGCATATTGATATATATTAGTTGTTTTATGCTTTAATTAAATCTTGTGCGTAATTATCATTATTAATTGATTTGTGGTTATTATATAGTAGTATAATTTATTATATACTTGTTAAAACTTTTGAGTGACAAACTTGTTTTAATTTCTACAGTATTATAGCAATCTTATATCTCTCTCACTTGTTATTAGTCAGTATTACATAACAAATGGCAAGCCTAGAAGAAGCCAATAATGTTAAGCCTGAAAAATTTAGTGGTCATAATTTACATAGGTGGCAAAAACAAGTGAAATATTGGTTAACTGTCTTAGGACTAGTATCCGCACTTGAAGAAACTCAATCAAACATCTTCTAAAGAGTCATCTTCTAAACTAACCCCTAAACTAATAGAGTACTATTGTCACAACAGAATCTTAAGTGCCCTTTCTGATCACCTCTATGATGTGTATCATGCTACTACATCCACTGCCAAAGAACTTTGGGAAACTTTAGAAGCGGAATATGGTATTGTAGATGTTGGGATGGATAGGTTTACGGTCTCAAACTTTAATGATTATAAGATGGTTAATAATAAGTCTGTGGGGGGGAACAAATACATGAGTATCAAGAGCTATTAAGAGGTGTTGAAAAGAAAGGAACGAAGTTCAGTGAGGACTTTAAAGTCTCATGCCTTATTGATAAACTGTCTCAATCTTGGAATGACTTTGCTGGAACCTTAAGGCATAAACAAAGAGAACTTACTTTGGTTCAAGTCATAAATTCAATTAGGATCGAAGAGAAACATAGGTTAAGCCAAAAGAAGGAAACCGAAAAGCAAACAACTGTGAACTTAGTTGAGAATGACACCCACAAAAATGGAAAAATTAAAAACAAGTTCATCATAAATAATAAGAAGAATTTCAAACCTAGAAGAACACATTTTAAATTCAAATCACCCAACCAAAATAAGAACTTCCACAAGACTAAGGATCAAGGTAGAGAGAAGGGGGTTTGCTTCATTTAAGGAAGAACCAATCATAAGGCTAAGGATTGTTTCTACAAGAAGACTGAAGAGAACAAGTCCAAGTCAAATCATAATGGTCCAAAAGCCCAAGTGAATATCCTGATGGAGCAACAATCTTTTCAACAACATTTTAAGTATGATTCATTTGTCAATTTTACTTATGAAAATAAGGATTGGTGGGTAGATTCTGGAGCTAATGTACATGTCTGTTTTAATCGTAAATTTTTTAAAACCTATCAAAAATTAGGTGGAGGGCGTGTAACTCTAGGAAATGACTCAATGTCGCAAGTGCTTGGAATTGGAGACATAGAATTGAAGATGACATCCGGAAAGGTCTTAATTTTGAAGGATGTGCAACATGTACCTGTATTAGAAGAAGTTTAATTAGTTGATCATGTTTAGTAAAGCAAGGCTATAAAGTTGTAATGGAATCAAATAAGGTTGTAATAACTAAGAATAATGTATTTATTGGAAAAGGTTTTATCAGTGAAGGATTATTTAAGTTAAGTATTTCTTCCGAGTGCAATAATCTTCCAAAAGTTCTCAATGTTAAATCTAGTAATGTTTGGCATGGAAGTTTGGGACATGTAAACTTGTTCAAAATTAAGAAAATGATGGATTTGGACCTAGTCCCAAAGTCAAATATGAACCTTAAAACATAAGTGTGAAATTTGTGTACAAGTAAAACAACCCAAGAAACCTTTTAAGTCCGTGGAAATGAATACCCAAATTTTAGAACTTCTACATAGTGATGTTTGTGACTCAAATAGATTACCTACTAGAGCCGGTAATAAGCATTTTGTCACATTTATAGATGATTGTTCGAAGTATTGTTATATGTATTTGATAAAGACTGAGGATGAAGTATTTGGTAAATTCAAGATTTACAAGACAAAAGTGGAAAATCAATTAGGGAAAAGGATAAAGAGACTTAGGTCTGATAGAAGTGGTGAGTACACTCTTATTGATCTTAGTGTTTTTTGTGAAGAGCATGGTATTATAGATGAAGCAACATCACCCTATTCTCCACAATCAAATGGAGTTGCAAAAAGGAAGAATAGGACCTTATTGGACATGGTGAATGCAATGCTTTTGAGTTCTGGATTACAAGAAAATTTGTGGGGGGAAGCAATTTTGATTGCATGTTTTATATTAAATAGAGTAATCATTAAAGACAACACTACTACTCCATATGAAATATGGAAAAAGAGAATACCAAATCTCCAAGTCTTGAAAGTGTAGGGGTGTTTGGCTAAAGTTGTAATCCCAGAACCTAAGAGAATGAAGATAGGACCTAAAACCGTGGATACTATTTTCTTAGGTTATGCTCATAATAGTAGTGCCAATAGATTTCTAGTCATCAACTTTGAAATAAATAAAATTTTGAATAACACTGTATTGGCGTCTAGGGATGCAACATATTTTGAAGATATATTTCCTTTCAAGACTAGAATGCAAAAGCAAGTGGTAGATAGATCATGCACTAGTACTGACAAAGCCTCCACAAGTATTAGCCATCAAGTTACAAATGAAGAAGAACCTACAACAGAACGTAGAAGAAGTAAGAGACCTAGAGTGGAGAAGAACTTTGGTGATGATTTTTATACTTTTTTAATTGAAGGTGATCCAACAACATATAAGGAAGCCATGATCTTTGTCGATGCTCCATTTTGGAAAGAAGCTATAAATAATGAAGTTGAGTCTATTTTACAACACAACACTTGAAGTTAATGGATTTACCACCCGGTACTACACCAATTGGTTGTAAGTGGGTATTTAGGAAGAAATTGAAGCCTGATGGAAGTATAGATAAGTACAAAGCTAGGCTAGTAGCCAAAGGATTCAGTCAAAAGAAAGGAATTGATTATTTTGACACTTACTCTCCTGTGTCTAGGATTACCTTAATTAGGATCCTCATAGCATTAGCTTCTACACACAATTTAGTAGTTCATCAAATGGATGTTAAAACAGTATTTTGAATGGAGACTTAGATGAAGAAATTTACATGGAGCAGCCTGAAGGATTTATAGTGAAAGGCCAAGAACATAAAGTGTGTAAGTTGGTTAAATCGTTGTATGGACTCAAGTAAGCTCCTAAGCAATGGCATGAGAAGTTTGATAAAGTCATTTTAGAATATGATTTTGAAATTAATGAGCTTGAAAAGTGTGTCTACTATAAGGAATGCAATGGACAGTGTGTAATTTTATGTCTTTACGTTGATGATATATTATTATTTGGAACAAGTCTGGAAATTATGAAAGATGTTCAGTCTTATCTATCAAAGAGATTTGATATGAAAGATTTAGGAGAAGCCACTATTATTTTGGGAATGAAAGTAGAAAGAACACAAGCAAGTTTTATTATAAACCAAGCTAGTTCAATTGAGAAAATGCTTAAGAAGTTCAATTTTTTTCAATTGCAATCCTGTCTCGACACCATATGAACCAAGTGTGTGCTTACTTAAAAATAGTGGTGAACCCGTGTGTCAACTCTAGTATTCTCAAATAATTGGGTCTTTGATGTATATAGCAAATAAAACTAGACCTGATATAGTTTATGTTGTTGGAAGGCTAAGTAGATACACTCATAATCGAAGTAAAGAACACTGGAATGCTTTAAGGTGAGTGTTTAAATATCTAAAAGGAACTATGGATTATTCTATACACTATAAAAAAATTCCTTATGTAGTAGAAGGGTACAATGATGCAAATTGGATCACTGATAGCTCTGAAGTGAAATCTACTTCAGGTTATGTATTTTTATTGGGAGGAGCAACTATATTTTGGGGATCTAAGAAACAAACAATAATTTCTAGAAGTACAATGGAATCTGAACTCATAGTTCTTGATAATGCATGTATTGAGGCTGGATGGATTAAGAATTTTTTGCTTGATATCCCATTGGTAAGCAGGCCTATACCTGCCATCTCCATACATTGTAACACATATCAACGTTAGATTCAAATATGTGAGAAGCTTGTTAAATAAAGAAGTTGTTTCTTTGGACTATGTGAAGTCCGAAAAGAATATTGCTAATCAATTGACCAAAGGTTTATCTAAGAATGGAGTCCTAGATTTGTCGAGGGGGATGGGCTTAAATCCTTAAGGAAGTCACCTAGGGAAGAAACCCAACCTTTATGATTGGAGATCCCATGAAGAAGGTTCAATGAGTAGAAATAATCCATATTGTGTGACTTATATTCCAGCACTCTAACATAGGAGATTTGAATAATTCGGAGTTCTGATAGAACCCAAAGCCAGTGAGTTCCCAAAAGGCCCCATGCAATAGGGAGGGGAGCATGTATATATAAGGCACATCACCCCCTCTACATTGGTCAATGTGGGATCTTACAAGATAATTTAGTGTCAAACAAATCGACGGTTTTGGTACGTAACAAGTATCATCCTCACGATTAATTGTCCATTTATTTTGAAGATATGATCTTTATAAGATGATAAAGAAAATGAACGATTTTAATTTTGATGTTGTATAGTAAAAATATGTTGATCATAAGTGGATACACAAGTAAGTTATCCATGAAGTACTACAAACACAAGTATTCATCTTTATTGTACATCTCTTCTATCATTTGTGGTATTATATATTCCTCATTTTCCTTATGTCTTTTCCATAATCTCCAAACAAAAAATAAAAAATAATTTTTGTGTAATTTTGAGTTTTGAGCATAATGCACTACCAAATTCGATCTTAATTGTCACAAAAATTATGATTGAAGAATGAATTGTGGAATTGACACACCCCGACCCGGAATGTCCATCTGGACATCCGAATCGCGATGTGCTGGCCGACACCTGGAAGGTGACGAAGTCATAAGTATAGTGATGTGGAAAGTGAAAAGAAGATTGAGGTCCACGTGGAAGGCCTACGTGGCATCTCAGGGGCATTTTGATAATTTTACTATTACTAAGAATAAAATACAATAAATCTTGGGACGGGATGTCACAGAAACAATTAGGATTGTTTTATTAACACCTCATATATGTTAATTAAACATACTCCACTGTAGACATCGAAATTTCGGTAAATAAATGTTGACCGATGAATCAAAGTTTCAACGCTCATGTATTACATAAATTTTACACGTAGCGTGTGTATAAACAAAAAATCGAAATAAGTTGGAAAAGTCATCAAACAGGACACGTGTCACCACCTAGCATAAACGACTTATTTCATCTAGAATATTATATTCAAAATTAGGCCTTGGAAATTTCTATAAATAGAAGGCTAATTCATTCATTTGAAAGGACCAAAATCATTAGGCAAAATTCTTGAAGCTCTGAAGCTCTGAAACTCTAAAGCTCTCAAACAAATCCCGAAAGATCAAGAAAGCCCTATTCGTTCTTCATCAAATCCTCCTTCAAGATCAAGCCCCAACGGCACTTTGGATCAACAATCATCCACCAATTCAAGATCAAGCCCCGACGGCCTTTGAAGAAAGCGTTCTTCGTTCTTCGTTCATCGTTCTTCCAAGATCAAGCCCCGACGACCCTTGAAGAAAGCACCATCGTTCATCATCTGTTCATCCTAAGATCAAGCCCCAACGACCCTTTGGATCAACAAAACCTCGACAAATCCATACATCCAACTGTTCTTCAAGATCAAGCCCAAAAGCCCTTGAAGATCCGTTCATCACCATTCTTCAAGATCAAGCCCAAAAGCCCTTGAAGATCCGTTCATCACCGTTATTCAAGATCAAGCCTCAATAGCCCTTGAAGAAACACTCATCCTCAAGATCAAGCCCCAACGGCTCCTTGAAGATCCGTTCAAATCCACTTTCAAAGATCAAGCCCACGACCCTTGAAGAAGCTCCGTATAGTTCATCCAAGATCAAGCCTCAACGGCCATTGGATCAATCGCACATCCACAAATACACACCTTACGGAAATCGAATAAGAGGATCAAAGTTATAAAGACATTGTAACCCAAAATCATCAAATACAAATATTATTTTGTGCACGTTGTTCTTGTCTCTTTCGTTTTAGGAAAATTTCGTGTTTACAAATTTGGCACGCCCAGTGGGACTATCTTTACCTCTCATCTATTTCTCCGTTCAAGAAATTTAAGCACACTTCCAAAATTAATGGCATCAAGGAAGGGTCAAACTGTTCCAGCAATCGGCCCAAAAAACAAGAGCGTCCTCGTCGCAAGTGGTGTCACTTTGGGCATCACGACTCGAAGCAAGACAAGAGCTACTTCTGCCACCTCTTTCACATCTGCATCAACTCTGCCAAGGGAACAAGAGCACCCAAGGCACGAGCCTGTGATCACCTTAGCCTCACTAAGGGCACCAAGGGGGGAAAGCCCAAGGAAATACTTCGAATCCATGCTCTCCGATGCCGATTCAAGCGGCAGTTCAACCATGCAAGTCATGACCACTGGAGCAACTTCAATCGATGAGCAGCTGGCTCAAATGAATGAAGCAATCGCAAGGCTAACCCGAACTGTGGAAGAAAAAGACTTGCAAATTGCAGCACTAGTCAACCGATTGGAGGCGTATGACGGCGAGAAACCTGACCCAGAGGATGATCCACTAAAGGGAGGAGCTGGCGGAGAAAAGGAGCCTCCGGTGAAGAAAATTGACGTGAAGCCGGAGCCAGACCAAGCAGCGGCACTCATGGGATCTCTTTCTATCCAGCAGCTATAAGAGATGATCACCAACACCATCAAGGCACAGTACGAAGGGAGCTCTCATGCCTCGACGTTGTACTCGAAGCTTTACTCCAGGAAGATCGACGCCTTAAGGATGTCGAGGGGCTATCAACCGCCAAAGTTTATGCAATTTGACGGAAAGGGAAACCCGAAGCAACATGTCGCACATTTCGTCGAAACCTACAACAATGCAGGGACGGAGGGAGATTACCTCGCTAAGCAGTTTGTGCGCTCGTTAAAAGAAAACGCATTTGAGTGGTACACGGACCTAGAGCCCGAGTCCATCAACAGTTGGGAATAGTTGGAAAGGGAATTCCTCAACCGCTTCTACAGTACCTGCCGCACTGTGAGCATGCTAGAGCTAACGAGCACGAAGCAATGGAAGGAAGAACCAGTCATGGACTACATCAACCGATGGCGTAATCTAAGCCTCAACTGTAAGGACAGACTCTCCGAGATTTCTTCAATTGAGATGTGCATCCAGGGCATGCAATGGGGTTTACAATACATCATTCAAGGTATCAAACCACGAACTTTTGAAGAATTAGCCACCCGTGCCCACGACATGGAGTTGAGCATCGCCCACCATGGAAAGAAGGAGCCAATCACCGATTTCAAAAGGGATAAGGTGTTTACTTCAAGACCAGACAATCATGGGAAAAAGCCCGCCAAGGAAGCTTTTACCACCAATACCACCCCTATCAAGACCTCGTCCGCACCCGTCAAAATCTCCTTCAATAACAAAGCAAATGAGATAAAAAGAAGTGAGCCTTCCCACACCCAAGATAGGTACAAAAACACATTGAGGGAACTGGAGCAGAAGGTATACCCTTTTCCGGACTCCGACATGGACGCCATGCTGGACGACCTACTAGAGAAGAAGGTGATTGAGTTGCCTGAATGCAAACGTCCTGAAGAGATGAATCGCGTTAACGATCCCAAGTACTGCAAGTACCATCGTATCGTGGGTCATCATGTGGGCAAGTGTTTCATCCTAAAAGAACTCATCATGAAGTTGGCACAGTAAGGGCGGATTGAGCTCGACCTAGAAGACACAGCCGCAACGCATACCACTACGATCGTGTTCGGATCCTTTGATCCCGTGCCACTTCAAGAAATACCTGACCATTCCTATCAATGCACAAGCTACACGGCACCTTCCGCACAACCATCATTGAGGGCAAACGACCAGGATGCACCTATCGATGATGAAGAAGGGTGAACATTGGTGAGCTATAAGAAGACGAGGAAGCCAAGACCACAAGCTATAAAGCCAAAGGGGGAGCAAGCGAGAAAGCACCGCCGCCGCAACAATAGGAAGCCTAAAAGAAGCATAAGAGCTGTTAAGCCAACATATGCTGGGGAACCTATGGAGCAAGAGCCACGTATTCTCGTCTCCTTGCACGAATACTTCCCGGAGGACTTTTTCCAACAGTGCACTATCACTGCATGTCACATGGTCGAAGTAGAAATGGAAGCACCCTCAAAAGGCAAAGCTGTCACCACTGAGGGGGAAAAGACTTTTACAACTGAAGAAGGTCTGCCAACACACTTTAGCATCGAGGGAGCGCTCCGGTTGCCAAAAAAGATGCGAAAGCACTGGCAGCGGTCTTGGCAAGTTTCGACGACCATGAAGTGTAAGAAAGCAAGAACGAAAGCTTGAAGCTTCGACCACATGAATGTGCCACATGCTGTGCCACCGAGGATGAAATCTACTTCACCGACGAAGACTTGCTGCTAGGATCCAAGCCTCACAACCGACCTCTCTTCATCTCTGGTTACGTAAGGGAGCACAAAGTCAGCCGCATGCTTGTGGATGGCGGATCAGCCATAAATATCATGCCAAAGTCAACAATGACCACAATCGGCATCAAGGTGGATGAACTATCCCTAAGCCGTCTACTAATCCAAGGTTTTAACCAAGGAGGACAAAGAGCGATGTGCATGATCCGAGTAGAGATGACCATTGGTGAACTCAAGTCAAGCACAATATTCCACGTGATTGATGCAAGAACTTCCTACAGTTTGCTCTTAGGAAGGCCTTGGATCCATGCGAATGGAGTAGTACCGTCCACCTTTAACCAATGCTTAAAATTTTACCGAGAATGAGTGAATGTGATATATGGCGACACCAAGCTATTCACCGAAGCCGAATCACATTTCGCAGACGTCAAGTTCTACATGGATGAAGACATGGTGCCCGAAACTCTTCCAAAAGAGATTAAATCCATGGGCAAAGCAACACCTAAAAAACAGGAGTGGCAAGCCGTGCCCAAGAAGCAAGAAGAAGAAGCTATGCCATCTTCAAGCAAAAACGACGATGAGCTTGCTAAACCTGCAACAACCAGAAGGAATAGGACGCCCTCAAATGGACCAAACATACCCGTTTTTCGATACATCCCAACGTCGAGAAGAAAGAATGGTCAATCCCTGTTTGAAACTGCAGCAAGCAAAGCCGATATACAGCGGCACGTGGATAATGTAAAGTTGCTCAAAACAAATGCAGTTTTGCCTCTGACACAGCTAAGCGACATTAAGGTTGCAAGACCATCACAAGGCTTCATAAAAGGCCTGCCAAAAGGGGTAGAACCAAGCTTTCTCCCAACCAAGAGGACCGAAGATTTGATCCAAACGCCTATAAACTCATGTCGAAAGTTGGGTACAACTTCACCTCTTCTGTAAATTTGGGAAAGAAGGATTTGAACACCATCAAAGACAACGAACGTGATCTTACTAAAACTCAGAAGAAGTTGGAGGAGTATGGTTACGGGGTCAACAACAACAAAGCTGGACTTAGCTTCACACCAAATGCACCGGTGAAGATCTCTAGCAAGGCAAAAAATGCTAGCGCTCAACACATCAGCGTGAGCATTATACAAGATAAAGAGGAGCCTCGACCTGCCCCCCAGACGTCAGTATTCGATAGAATGAATCGTTCAAGGACCAGAGTTTCGGCACCTAAACTCATTGGTGGTCAAAACAGAACTTCCGTCTTCAAAAGGCTTAACACGTAAGTATCTCGAAGCTCTATTTTCAAAAGGTTATTGAAACCTAAGAAGCAAAGCAATACGACTAGCTTTGCTCCACGACAGTCAGTTATGGAAAGACTTGGAAAAGCCAAAGAGCCTTCCAAAAGGAGAAAGACGACACCAGAAGTAGAAGAGATCAATCACCTGGCAGAAAAGGATGACGTTCGAAGTTCCATTCCTTTAAGAATGAAGCGCCAAGCAATTTTGGAGGTTAACACAGTTGGATCATTGAAAGTGAAAAGGCGCACCATCATCCACACTGGACAATCTTCATGCCAACAAGCTCGAGAGGTCAACACCGAAGAAGAGGCCCAAGACGTCTTCCACATCACAATCCAAGAAGGTAAAGAAGATGAAATCCTCGAGAAAGATGTCATGGCAGCACCGTCACAACTCGAAGATGGGGGGCAAGCCACAGTTGACGATCTCAAAGAACTCAACTTAGGCACAAGTGAGGAACCGAAGCCTATCTTCGTGAGTGCATTACTAAGTGCAGATGAGATAGAGAAGTATTACCAGCTGCTATTAGAGTACAAGGACGTCTTTGCTTGGACCTACAAGGAAATGCCTGGCCTCGACCATATCATTGCTGTGCATCATCTTGCAGTCAAGCCTGGAACGCGACCAATAAAGCAAACTCAAAGACGCTATCGATCTGAGCTCATCCCACAAATCGAGGTCGAGATTGACAAGTTGATCGAAGCAAGCTTCATTCGAGAGGTGCAATACCCCAAGTGGATCTCCAACATCATCATAGTCCTTAAGAAATCTGGACAAATACGTGTTTGCGTAGACTTCCGAGACCTCAATGATGCTTGCCCAAATGATGACTTCCCCTTGCCAATCATTGAAATCATGGTGGACGCAACCACTGGCCATGAGGCACTATCATTCATGGACGACTCTTCTGGATACAATCAAATTCGTATGGCTCTTGAAGATGAGGAACTAACAGCCTTCCGCACTCCAAAAGGTATCTACTGCTACAAGGTGATGCTCTTTGGTCTGAAGAATGCTGGAGCTACATATCAACGCGCAATGCAGAAGATCTTCAATGACATGCTACACAAGAACGTAGAATGCTATGTAGACGATGTGGTGGTCAAGACAAAGAAAAGATCAAATCACTTGAAGGATTTGCGAGTAGTGTTCGAAAGGTTGAGAAAATACAACCTCAAAATGAACCCGTTAAAGTGTGCATTTGGCGTCACATCTGGAAAGTTCCTTGCTTCATTGTCAAGCATCGTGGCATTGAAGTGGACCAATCAAAGATCAAGGCCATTCAAAGCATGCCCGAGCCAAGAAACCTGCACGAGTTGAAAAGTCTACAAGGACGGCTAGCCTTCATCAGACGCTTCATCTCCAACCTTGCAGGGTGTTGTCAACCGTTCAGTCGACTCATGAAGAAAGATGTTCCGTTCGTATGGGACAAAGCATGCAACAATGCTTTTGAAAGCATAAAGAAGTATTTATCAAGTCCACCTGTCCTGGGGGCACCTGTACCAGGGAAACCGCTCATATTGTACATTGTTGCTCAGGAAAGTTCAGTTGGATCACTCTTAGCACAGGAAAACGAATCCTAGAAAGAAGGAGCGCTCTACTACCTCAGTCGAACGCTTACCGGCGCTGAGTTGAACTACTCCCCAATAGAAAAAATGTGCCTTGCCTTGATGTTTGCCATCCAGAAGCTCAGACATTACATGCATGCTTACACCATCCACTTGGTTGCTAAAGCTGACCCGGTCAAATACGTCATGTCTAAGCCAGTTTTGACAGGGCGACTAGCTAAATGGGCATTACTTCTCAATCAATACGAGATCATATATGTCCCAGCTAAAGCCGTCAAGGGACAAGCGCTAGCAGACTTCCTTGCCGACCATCCAATCCCAACCGATTGGAAAATCTCAAACGACTTGCCTGATGAGGAGGTGTTCTACATCAACATATTCTCGACATGGACGATGTTCTTCGACGGATCTGCACGAGCAGACGGAGCGGGGGCAGAAGTAGTATTCATGTCGCCACAAAGGCAAATACTACCTTATTCATTCCAACTAAGCGAATTATGCTCCAACAACATCGATGAGTACCAAACACTGATCATCGGGCTCCAAATGGCAATCAACATGGAAATCCCAACCCTTGAGATATATGGTGACTCTAAGCTCACAATCAATCAACTCCTGACTGAATATGAGGTGAGGAAAGATGATCTCGTCCCATACTTCCGGCTGGCAACGCAACTGTTACAAAGGTTTGAGGCCGTAACACTAGAACACGTGCCAAGAAAAGAGAATCAAATGGCAGACGCTCTCGCCAACCTAGCCTCGAGCATGACATTAGGAGAAGACGAAGCTGCAAACGTGCCAATCTACAAAAGATGGGTAATCCCGCTTGTTACTGAAATGGTACTAAGTGATACAAACGTTATTTCAATACTTCCGGTCAACGTTGAAGAATGGAGACAGCCTCTGATCAGCTACTTGGAGCATGAAATACTTCTAGATGATCCAAAACACCGCTCTGAAATACGCCGACGAGCACATCGCTTCCTCTATTACAAAGGGAAACTCTACCGGTGATCTTTTGAAGGAGTACTTCTGAGATGCCTAGGCGAGGAAGAAGCCAATCAAGCCATGGAAGAAGCACACTCAGGAATATGTGGGGCGCATCAGTCCGGACCGAAGCTTCATTTCCAGCTCAAAAAAATGGGTTACTACTGGCCAAGCATGGTAAAGGACTGCCTAGAACACGCAAAAAGGTGCCAAGCCTGCCAATTTCACGCCAACTTCATACATCAACCGCCTGAACCATTACACCCCACAGCTACTTCATGGCCATTCGATGCATGGGGATTGGACGTCGTAGGACCAATTGCGCCAAAGTCATCTGCAGGAGAATCTTACATCCTGGCTGCAACAGATTACTTCTCCAAGTGGGCTGAAGCCATACCCCTGAAGGAAGTCAAGAAGGAAACTGTTGTCCGTTTCATCAAGGAACATATCATCCACCGATATGGTGTGCCTCGCTACATTGTCACTGACAACGAAAAATAGTTCTCCAACCGACTCGTGGACGAGCTCTGCGAGAAATACAAGTTCAAGCAGCACAAATCCTCCATGTATCATGCTCCGGCCAACGGTCTTGCAGAAGCATTCAACAAGACATTGTGCAACCTCCTGAAAAAGGTAATCGGCAGAACAAAGAAAGACTGGCATGAAAGAATAGGCGAAACACTTTGGGCATACAGGACGACATATAGAACGCCTACCCAAGCTACATCTTATTCTCTCGTATATGGCGTAGAAGCTGTTCTACCGCTCGAAAGTCAAATCCCCTCGCTAAGGATGGCTATACAAGAAGGCTTGACTGATGAAGAGAATGCAAAGTTACGCCTTCAAGAACTGGAAGCCCTGGATGAGAAAAGACTCGAAGCCTAGCAACACTTGGAGTGTTATCAAGCATAACTCACAAGAAAGTTCTTCCTCGTTCTTTTCAAATGGGAGATCTCGTCCTTTCATTACGTAGGCCTATCATCATAACTCACAAGACAAAGAGCAAGTTCACGTCAAAGTGGGATGGACCATACGTAATACAAAAAGTCTACACCAATGGTGCCTACTTAATCATGGCGGAAGATGGCTTGAAGATCGGCCCTATCAATCGCAGATTCTTGAAGCGCTACTACCCCTAAAAGGCGACAAACTCATGCTCTTTGTTCGCACGAGCCTAAACTGCATGAACCAAAGCTCCTGGCCCGCAAGAGCATAAACTGTGTACGGTAAAATCATCATCAAAATCACTGTTAAATTCTTCACTCATTTGAACTACGTTATGACTTGATCCCTCCTCAACAGAGGCTACGTAGGCAACTTGAAGCATCAAAACTTCAAGTACAGTCACACCATCTAAAAAAATAAAAAAATATAACACTTTGAAGATTGAAGAGCAAATTCAAGAACATAAGTGCTTTATTTCTTTAAAAGAAGGAGTCGGCTCCAAAGCCTTATTATTAAAAAAAAAACAAAAAAACAAAAAAAACAAAAAAAACATAAGATACTACTTGAAAACTATGTCCTTAAAACTACGAAGGCGCTCTTCAAGCGAGCCTTCCAAAGTCTTCAAAGTCTCTAACTCGGTGGGAGACAAGATGGGCAACTCTATAGCCATGCCTTTCTCTCGTTCTAGGCGCGAAATCTCCTCTTGGTACTGAGAAAGTGCAGTTCCCTGCTCGGCAAAAACACTTTCAAGTTGCGATGCTTCGATTACCAACTGCTCCCGCTCTCGCACTAATGCATCTATACGCCCTTGGATAGAAGTTAAAGAAGCCTCCGTGACTTGATAATTTCCTGAAACAGCTTGCTGAAAAGACCGGACTTGAGCTAGTGACGAGTTTATCGTTGCTAGGTGATGAGCTCTAACATCTGGACTCAACTTCTCCAAGGAAATAGCACGCAAGGAAGAATACTCAGTCGAGGCAGCCATAAGTTCGGTAATCTTGATCTTCAAGGATGAGGAATCAACGTTAAGGTTGTCAATCACAGAAACAAACTTCAACAAATCCTCATTGAGCAACGGAAGGTCTTCCAGTGGACACTTAGAAATCCTCGCTTCAATATGGCCCTTGATCCCCATTGCCGCACCAAGACTGATGCGATGGATGAGTCGCTCAGTACCGCTAAGGTTCGGCCCTCTTAAAGAGATCTCAGAGCTAGCTGGCAAAGGTGTTGGACGCATGACAGGTTCTTGCATACCTCCACCTACACATGGCAAACTCGGGAAGTTCGGCGGATTTGGAACAAGCTCTGCACCAGGCGGATCCCCGATCTCCCTATCTGTAGGTAGGCCACCTACAAATAGCATCTTCGTATAGGAATAAACATCTGCAGTTGCCAAATCAAAATGACGGGAAGACCCAACCTAAAGAAGACAAAGAAAGATGTTAGAAACAGAAGCCAAAATGATAAAAGCAGAAGAAATCATGAGAGAAAATAAAGTACATACATCTCTCTCAAATGGCGCACGGTCATCGAATTGAGGAGGTCTAAACACTTCTTTCTTCTTATGAAGAAAATTGACATCACTGTCAGCCTGAGCATCCTCAAGTGGTCGCTTGTTTGAAACTTGTTGACGCTGCTGCAAAATAAATCCATCTTCGTGCGAGTCACCTTCATCTCCTGCCTCTTCAGAAGCATCCGAATGTCGAAGAGACAAGCATGGGCGTTGAGGAGCTAAAGCTACAGGTCTATCTCACAAATGAGTAACACTCGCACAATCAAAAGGTACCAACTGCGTAGGAACCACAGAACAACCCTCTTTTAACGCATCATGATATGAATGGGAAGAATTGGTACCACTTGCCGTCCCTAAATTCTCATAATATACCTTTGACCACCAACGTACGTAAACACGGGTTACTGGATTACTCTTGAACTCGTCCTTGGTCGGCAGGGTGATAGAAGCATTTGTACATGCACGGGTACACGACTCCCAATGCATATACACTGCTTGCAAGGATTCTGATCGAGCTTTCTTTCTCAACGTGCCTGGCACATTTTGGACAAAACCAAATTACCTGCTAAAACGGTGAGGACTGTACAGCTGAATAATACATCGGTCTTCTTGCTGCAAAGAAACATACCCTGAGCGGAGACTTATAAGGTAAGACAAGTCTGAAAAGTGGATATGTGAATCATC
Source organism: Malus domestica (assembly GCF_042453785.1). NCBI lineage: Eukaryota > Viridiplantae > Streptophyta > Magnoliopsida > Rosales > Rosaceae > Malus > Malus domestica. The sequence goes on from NC_091668.1 coordinate 8,676,866, forward strand.
CATGATGTCTCGCCGCACCGTGCCAAACCTCGCCAGGCGATCCATCTTCAATCCTTCACAACTTTTAAATAATGTTTGCGCCTGCTGATCGTCGAGACTCTTCGCAGAAAGCACGTTAGAATACTTCGTCATCAAAGGTCCCAGCTTGACTACGGAGGGCCCAGACTTGTCTAAAGTTGACGAAGAAAATGAGTACCAAAGTACTCACCCAACCAACCGTACACATAGTGGTAAGGAAGTACCGCATCACGATCTTCAGTGCTTGCCAAGTCCGAAACAACTCTTAAGCCGTCGTAAATATTGGCTAAGACCGGTATAGCAAGGCTAAAAGATTCGCCTGCAGCCATCTTGCTAGCAACTTTGAAGACTCCAGGACGAATCAAGTTGACGTCATCTTTAGGGAAGACAAACTTACAAAGCCAACAAGCTAAGAATGCAGCTAAGTAAGATTCTTCCAAATGCTCTAAAGCCACGCCGAGATCCTCAAATGCCCTCAACTATTTAGGGGTACGGCGCCCAGCTAGACCAATGATGCCTGATGGATCAGAGTCTCCATTAGGCCTGGTTGTCTTGTTACGACCATTTTTTTTGGAAGGCCTTTTGTACATCGCGGCATCCCAATACCAAAACCGGATCCACGAAGAAATCTTCACGCCTGACTTACCAGGGGCCTCTTGGAAAAACTTATGGTACGCCCAGAACAAATAGCGGCAGCTCACAGGCAATCCTCGACTGTTGCGACAAGAAAACTCCTTCACGCTAGGAACAACCTCGTCATAAAATTTTCCCTGGATAAGCAGACCCCCTAGCTTGTGGGGATCCCTAAGTGAAATCGACATCTCCCCTCGAGCCGTGTGAAGTGTGTTGGTCGCTGAACACCAATACTCAAAGAATGCACGAATGACGGAAGGATTGCGATCATAACTGAATAAAGATGCATATACAGCATGATAAAGGCCTGTGTTGGTAAGTACATCTTTGGAGCGACTCAAGACATCTTCAACCCATTCCCAATAAAACTCAACGAAGGCGGCTCCGCCAGTAGTCGACATGGTGCTATTCCAAGCTATAGCTCCGCTACGGATACGATCACCAAGAAGCTTAGACGTAACCAAAGGGTTGGCACGATCATGGTGCGAAGAGTTCAAGATAAGAATCCTCGATTTGCACACCTTCGTCTTTGTAGTTGGTCGAATGGAGTCGACCACCTCCCAAGATACCTCAGAAGACCACGACTTAATATGCATGGAGTTGTCTTTTATGGGAAGAACAAGCGCCTTGGGGCCAGTCAGTGGCGCATAAAGCTTCAATGTCGTCCCACTATCTTGAGGATCGCCTTCCTTCGCAAGAATGGTGATGGTGTTTTTTTAAAGCACTTAAGAAACACCATGACTGCAAAGGAAAAGTCAGCCACAAAGCTTGAGCAGCACGGCAGAGATAACAACTACAAAATGGTCATTCAAAGCACACTACAGTAGCAAAGAAACCAAAATGCTACGCAACCCCGCAGTGGTTACGCAAGCAGTTTCTTGCACTGCACGGCGACGTCACCACCAAGGGGAGAATTGTGACTAAAAGACATTACACAACGAAGCATCGCTGCAGTCTCTTGCATAGCACCACACGGTAGCGCACCACCGAGGGAAAACTGTGATTAAAAGGCACTACACAGCGAAACCTCGTTGCAGTCTTTTTGCACAACACCATAAGATGAAAAGCGACGCACTGCAACAAGCCCCGGGCAGCAAAAATCCAGTGGTTATGCAATGGCTGAGCAGTGACAGTGCAATCCTCTAGCAAAAAAAAAAAAAAAAAAACCATAAAAAAAAAAGTAAACGGCACCCACCCACATTATATATATATATATAACATTAATATAGGTACACGGCACCCACCCACGTTATATATATATATATATATATATATAGCATTAATATAGGTACACGGCACCCACCCACATTATATATAGCATTAATATATGTACACGGCACCCACCCACATATATATAATATATAACACAAACATATATGTACACTGAGGACGAAACTGTTGTTGGGATTTATGTGAAAGTAAGCACGGAGGGAGCACCTTACCTCAGAAAGATTCGCAACAAGGACAGCAGAACCGGAACAACTTGGTTCGACGCACCTTCTCCTTCCTATCTACTGTCAATTTGGTTGAAAGTTATGACTCATCTGCTATGCGATGAAGTGGGAGAAGGCAACAACCGTCTTATAAAGCCACAAAAAGCAAACAAAGTGGAAGACCCATGCTCTCCACTTCGCTCCTCTGGCAAACACTCATGTTCCTGAGTTCTTTATTGGCAATTGGAATGGTGCATCAAGCAGCATCCTGAAAAAGAAAAATATATATAAAAACATAAAGGAAAATTTAGGGATAGTGGACGGCAAAGAGGGTGTGGTGCCATGTGTGCATATATTTGTTATATACAAATTATGATTTTGTGGAGTTGTGTCAGACATTGCAAGCAATAAATATGGTGGCCATCATTTAAGTCATGATGGTGGATGTGAACACCACCGAAAAGCAAAAGAAAAAGGTGGGTGTGTGTGTGTGTATGCACATATGTGTGGGTATGTATTATATAGATGTACATGGCACCGGAAGCACTATGTAAAAAAAAAAAAAATATATATATATATATGTATATATGTACATCTAAATGAAATAAAGCTCGCTTATTGATTTCTCTAAAAAAAAAAAAGTTACATAAACGTACATTTTACATCAGTAAAAAAAAAAAAAAAAAAAAACAGGAGGGAGCTTTCACAAAAGTTGCTCGTGTGAAGCCTCATCACTCGGCGGAATTCCAGGAAGAAGAAGAGCCGGAGGTTGATCATTTAGAGCTTCATTACGCGGTACAGCCCCAGAAGACGAAGGCAACTGTTTTTGGAACAAACCCACAAACCTCTGATGATCAAGTAAAATCTGACCATTAGATTCCTGCATCTGGTCAATCTTCCTCTTCATGTTTATAGCATAGTTATGTGCGAGCCTGTGCAACTGTTTATTCTCATGCTTGAGCCCTCTAATCTCCTGTTTGAGACTCATCACTTTAGCCGCCAATGATTCAACTTGACGGGTTCGAACAAATAGACGTTGGGCCATATTAGACACAGAACTTGCACACTGCACACTGAGAGCCAGAGAATCCTTAACAGCTAACTCATCAGACCGTTTGGAAAGTAGTCTGTTATCTTTGGGAGTGACAAGGTTCCTGGCCACCACCGCAGCGGTCATATCATTCTTCATTACCGAATCCCCAACGGTAAGATAACCAGTAGGGGATATGAAGGATGGGCGCCATATGTTGTCTGGAGAAGGTGGGACTGCCTCTTCACCAAGGTTCAAGTCAAGACGACGGTCGGAGGGGCTAGACATTTTTCAAAAGTGTTGAAAGAAAAAAGAGATCGGACAAATCAAGATCTTAGAAGTGCAAGAAGGGAGTTTCTACAAGCGAAAATTCAAGTGTGCTTTGAAACGAACTACGTGCCTCTATAAAAAATCAGCACTCGACGGGATTTCAGAGATCGAAGAGGCGAGCTCAAAATTCGAAGAGGCCAATTCAAAAATTGAAGAGGTGCTAGCTTTCAAAAGCTGGGCTTGCTCAGAAACAACGGGCGATCTTCTTTTCCAGACTTGTCCGCACTTGTCACATGCAACCTCTACACTCAACGAAGCTCAGAAATCGAAGAGGCCAATTCAAAAATTGAAGAGGCAAGCTCAAAAATCGGAGAGGCATCTTGCTTTTTCAGACGCATTAGCACCCATCACACGCAAACTCAGCTTTGCGGAAATCACGGGTAATTTGTCGAAGCGCCGATCCCAGATATCAAAGAGGCGCTAGTCTATTTCAGCCGCGTCAACACCTGTCACATGCACACTCAGCTTGGCAGAAATTACAAACAATTTGTCGAAGATTTCTGATGAAGAAGAAAGCGCGTGAAGCTATACTGATCAAATCACTCAATAGTTGCCGACACGAGTGAAAGAATAGTACCTCTACAGGTATTAAAGAACTTCCTATAACTGTCCACCTTTACCTTCCATAGCCAGGCAAACATACAGAACCTTTCTTCATCTCCAAAAATGCTGTCCCAACGAAGCCTTTCAAGTCACTCAGTGTTCCTTATTCCTTGGGGTACCTCTGCAAGCAAATGACTCCAAAGCAAAAGTATCTCATATCACCAGGGTAGAAAGTAAGAGTATCTCATATCATGCTTTTTCCCTGTCCTTTCCTTTGTCCTTGTTCTTACCTACAAAGACAAGGATAAAGAAAACAATATGCCGGAACCTCTACTCAAACTCGGGTAAGGAACCGACTACTTGGAACCCTTCCCTGATTGCCTACCTAGTACTGCTATTGAGTACTCGTCTCCCACTGCTGCTGTACTTCCAAAGAAGCTGCCACATCTGCCTGAAGAACAGATAAGGCAAGTAAAAATGATACCTTGCAACACGTGGAGACAACGTGCAGAAGAAACAAGCAGAGAAGAATGTAGCCTGCACAGTCAACTTAGCAGAAGGAGTCTGAGATGAGGAACTCGAGAAGATGCCACATATGCCTGAGGAACAGATAAAGGAAATGAAAATGATACCTTGAAGCATGTGGAGACAAGTGCAACAAAGCACATGCTGATTCATCCGCTACTTCTTCAAAATCAAAAGTATCTCATATCATCAGGGTTGCAATCACTCTGGACGCTGAACTCGTTTTGACCCTCAAATTCTTGGGTCGACTTACTAGGCTTAGTGGGCTACACGTGCCGATTCACCATCCTTGAATCAAATCCTTAAAGATTAAGTCACCAACTGGAAGAAGAGCCCATCAATCTTGAAGATCATACCGTTGACCAAACTACTCAGGTGTGAATTAGAAAGATTGAACAAAGCAACAAGTCATCACCTTCACCTCATGCTTGCTTGCCATGCGTTCGAGTCAACCTTCAAGAATCAAGCCTTAATAGCCCTTGAAGAAGCTTCCAGCCAAATTCAAGATCAAGCCTCGACGACCTTTGAGGAAATCACAAGTCCGATTCAAGATCAAGTGTTTACCACTCTTGAATCAAATCCAGTTCAAGAATAAGCTGTGGAAAGTCAACAATTGGAGGAAACCAGAAAATCCTCCAACCTAGTTCAAGAATAAGCTGTGGAAAATCAACAATTGGAGGAATCCAGAAAATCCTCAAACCCAGTTCAAGATCAAAGCTGTGGAAAGTCAACAAAGCGCAAAAACAAATACGTGCCGATTCATCCATTACCAAAGCCAAAGATCATCTACCATATGAAGCTCCTTATGGTCCAATTTCAACCTTCAAGATCAAGCCTCGACGGCCCTTAAAGAAATTTCAAACAAAGTCCAAGAACAAGCCTCAACGGCCCTTGAAGAAATCTCCAGCCCAATTTAAGATCAAGCATCGATGGCCCTTGGATCGACATCTACAGTAATGGACTTCAAAACACATCTCCTACACGTGACAAACACATGTATACGACGCGCCTTGAAGTGGGGGCATTTGTAGACATTGAAATTTTGGTAAATAAATGTTGACCGATGAATCAACGTTTCAACGCTCATGTATTACATAAATTTTACACGTAGCGTGTGTATAAACAAAAAATCGAAATAAGTTGGAAAAGTCATCAAACAGGACACGTGTCAACACCTGGCAGAAACGACTTATTTCATCTGGAATATTATATTCAAAATTAGGCCTTGGAAATTTCTATAAATAGAAGGCTAATTCATTCATTTGAAAGGACCAAAATCATTAGGCAAAATTCTTGAAGCTCTGAAGCTTTGAATCTTTAAAGCTCTCAAACAAATCCCGAAGGATCAAGAAAGCCCTCTTTGTTCTTCATCAAATCCTCCTTCAAGATCAAGCCCCAACGGCCCTTTGGATCAACAATCATCCACCAATTCAAGATCAAGCCCCGACGGCCCTTGAAGAAAGCGTTCTTCGTTCTTCGTTCATCGTTCTTCCAAGATCAAGCCCCGACGGCCCTTGAAGAAAGCACCATCGTTCATCATTTGTTCATCCTAAGATCAAGCCCCAACGGCCCTTTGGATCAACAAAACCTCAACAAATCCATACATCCAACCGTTCTTCAAGATCAAGCCCAAAAGCCCTTGAAGATCCGTTCATCACCATTCTTCAAGATCAAGCCCAAAAGCCCTTGAAGATCCGTTCATCACCGTTATTCAAGATCAAGCCTCAACAGCCCTTGAAGAAACACTCATCCTCAAGATCAAGCCCTAACGGCTCCTTGAAGATCCGCTCAAATCCACCTTCAAAGATCAAGCCCACGACCCTTGAAGAATCTCCCAACAGTTCATCCAAGATCAAGCCCCAACGACCCTTGGATCAATCGCACATCTACAAATACACACCTTACGGAAATCGAATCAGAGGATCAAAGTTATAAAGAGATTGTAACCCAAAATCATCAAATACAAATATTATTTTGTGCACGTTGTTCTTGTCTCTTTCGTTTCAGGAAAATTTCGTGTTTACATCCACTTATTTAATACACCCCATATTTATTTCTTAAGTAATATTTATCTTAATACACTTCCACGTACTTTTCCATAATGCGGTCATGTCCTACACTCTCAACTTACACCCCACATTTCCACATGCACCCCACACACTTCACCTCTTAACTGTAAATACATATTTTATTTTATTTTTAATTTTTTAATTTGTGTGTAATCCCAAAACAATGAAACCACGGCCATGAAGAATGAATGTCTAGATTTGAGAATCCATCCTGACAAAAAAAATTTGAGAATCCATCACTTTATAGCGAAAAAGAATCTAGAAATGTATATAGCATAATGGTGAAAATAAATGATCTTCTTCATACGTGTTTGGGGATAATAGTGACGATGATTGATTAATGAATAAGGTCTCATGAAAACATATTCTCCAGCTCCAGTTTCAAAATATGCCGTAGTTTTTCAAGGGGAGAAACAAGGAGTATGTCACATAGTAAAAAATCATTAGCAGTTTTTTCGAATATCGGGATTCGGGAAGGATGAGCAAGGTTCTAAAAAATGTCAGGCGCTAGTTTGGTGTCGGGTAGGAGCTTAGCGCCTAGAAGGATTTATATAAATTTTTATATATCTTGTAAATAAGTGGCTATTTACACTTAAAAAAAATTGTACTTGTAAGGATAATAAAAGAATGATAAAATGAAAAAATAGAAGTAGAAGATATACACAAAGTACATTCATCCAACAAGTTCAATATTTAACAAACAGTAAGCATATAATCATAATGAGGGGTGGTTTGGGACTGAGGTGCTTAAAAAAAAAGCACCCATGAATAAAAGCTGAGGGTTTTAGGTGTTTGGTAAACTAAAAAAAAAGCTTATTTTGGAAGCTGCTGTGAGAATAAGTTGAAATCAAAGGAAAAAGCTGAAGCTGCTATTTGCAGCTTTGGAAAACTGGCTTTTTTTCAAAGCACACTGAGCTACAGTGCTCCTTTAATGAAAAGACCCACTATCAGACTACTTTTTTTTTTCTTTTTCCAAAAGCACTTTTACAAAAAAGTTTACCAAACACTCTGCTGATTTATTTCACAACCGCTTATTCTCACAGCACAGCCGCTTATTCTCACAGCAGTTTTTTTTCAAAGCACAACAATACCAAACCAGCCCCGAGTATTCTTAGATGATAAACTAAATTCTTCTTGTTCATGATCCTTGCATTGGATTGGACATAGACTAAATTATTTAACCTTGTTGTTATCTAGTTTGTTCATGATTCATTTCCATAAGTACACCACCATGAAACTAAAAAAGAAAAAAGCACACAATTAATGATAAAAGGATTAAAAAAATAAAAAACCAAACCGCCTAGGTGCCGCCTAGCTCCAAATTGATTTTTTGAAACAATTTGCACTAACTTGCGGCGGGCCTTCACTACCTAGCGCCTAGGCCGTCTAGGCTACCTATGTCATTTGTGCTGATGATATGTGATGTTAATGAAGGACATTGTCCTTAATGAGTTCTAAGGTGGGTAATCTCCCACGGAGTACAGGTCACATGTCCTCTTGGAGGACTCACCTAAGTGAAAGTAGTCGTGAGGCTGCAACTGTGAGAATTGAGTTGTTCTCTAAAAACACACATGAGAATCAAGATTAAGTGCATGGCCATTAATAGCGCTAACCCGCACCAAGTTTTTTGATCAATACTATGTGTGTCAAATGTCGTAATCTGAATTAGAGAAATCTAGTTCAAGACTTAGTTCACTATGATTCCTTTAGATGAAAACTATGAACACTAAGCGTAGGTTCAAGTCCAAAAGACACCTACCCCATTGTATGGTATACAAATTGCCCAAACTTTCGTTTCTTTAATTGTGTCTATTTTATTCCTCATAGAGTTTTTAATCTTGTGGGGGATTGTTGGTTATTTTAATTATTTTAATAATATTTTATTTTAAAGATTCAAAACTTATTATTATCTTATTTTATTTATTTTTAAGAGTTGTGTTTTATTTGAAGAGTCATAATCCTTTTCTAAAAGGGTATGAGAAGTTCTTTAAATAAGAAACCTCATACAGAAAACAAATACGCTAAAACTTTTTGGTCTCCCTCATTTCTCACATCTTTGTCAGTTTATTTTATAATTCTTGGGCAATTGATCACTACTTGGCAATCCCGTTTGTTGTTGGCGTGCATAATGGATCAGACATCCTGTGAGGCTTTGGGTTGTATCTTGGAGTTGTAGGCATCACCATAACCTGCACGTAGGGGGGCGTCTACGGCTTTAGGGCAATGACATCGCGCCTCTCTTTGGTTCACATGCCAGATATTCTTATTCCTTTTTCCTAATTTAATTTTCATAAGTCTGATAGTGATTATACATTTGTTTTGTTATATTTGATCATATACATAATTGGTATATCTCTGCAATATATTTCACATAAAGATCTGTGAGGGAATTGTAAGCCCAAAGTAGACAATATCTTGCTCCGGCGGAGTCGAGACTGAGATGTGACATATCTTTTTTGAAAATATATATGTTAATCACAAGTGAGAATATAAAAAATAATCATAAGTTGGTAGAATGAACGGTTAATACTATGATGTTTGTAGGGTGAAAATATATATCTTAATCATAAGTGAGTAAATAAGTAACTCCCCTAGAGTGGATGCAAGTATTTTTTTCTTTTGGATAGAGATGCAAGTATTTTCTAATAAATAAATATATAAGCAAAAGGGTATAAAATAAAATTTATTTTTAGTTATTTTCACTTTTAAAAAGGGTAGTGCTATTACTTATACTACTGTCTAATGATATTCATCTTCACTTGTAAGTGAGAAGCTTTAGAATTGATTCTTGTCAAAATCAAATTTAAACCACTAGCCCATTGTGAAGCTTAGCCTACTCCATCACCCCTTAATGTAGGTAATATCGTTTGTTCAAAAAAAAAAACAAGAAGAAGATAATGCTAAGGACGTGATTGAATTATTACTTAATCGTTGATAAACGTGCTTATTTTCTATTAGTGACACCTCATTTGGTTTGCTAATTTAGTCTACAAATTTAGTCTCCTAGCATTACTTCTTACTTAAGTGTTGATTAACATGTTTATTTCCTATTACTTACACATCATTTGATTTGCAAATTTGGTTTAAAAATTTTATCTTCCTAACATTATCCTTTTAAAAATTTGGTTACATTCACTCTTTTCTATTTCTTCCGCTCTTCTCACTACACTTCATTCCTTTCCCCATATGCGTTATACGTTCCATGTTCTTCAGCCAATTTTGACTGCTTTTCAGCCTTTTTTCCGGAACACCAAACAACTATTTCTTCTCCTTGCAATGAAAGCAGGAATTCATTTTTTCTCCTTCCCGAGTTCTTGAAAAGGAGGAAGGGCATTAAAAAGACCAACAAACTTTTAAATGTGCCTGTGGATTTTGTAGTAACTGCTTGGAAATAAGCCCTTTCCTAAGTCTTTATAGGGAAACAAAAGGCAGAAAATATAAATTAAGCCAAGTACTCCCTAGCTATCTAAGTATCTGTAGTTCTATTTAAACCCTATACCACATTCTGTTGGAAACACACCTCTCCTCACTAGCTATAGTAGCTCCTCTCTTTTCACACACAATATCTCTCAGCTTTCTAAAACCCTAATGGCGATCATGGCCAAAGCCAAGCTTCTGTGTGCATGTGTGTTTCTTCTTGCATTGATTCTCTATTAATCATTTCAACTGAAGCAAGATTGATGAACATCGCAGACCCGTCTAATTCGAATCCCAAGTTTATAAAACCCAAAAACCCATCTAATTCCAAACCCAGCTACACAGTTGTTGCAGTGAAAGAAGCAAACGCCTTCCGACCCACAACGCCAGGCCACAGTCCTGGTGTTGGTCATGGAAGCCCTCCTGAAGGAGGTTAAACATGTGAATGTCATGTTATTACATGGTGAATAGATGAATAAAGTTTAACTTCCTTGTCCATTACATATATACTTTTCTGCAGGGTTAATTTCGCGCGTGTAGTTTTGATTGAATTATTGTCTTTGCTTTGCCAAGGAGGCTTTTGAGTTCATCATTTTGCATGGTTTTGCCTCTCAGTCAGTTTCCATGCACGATGATCTCTCCGGCCGATAAGATGTTTTTTCGATCAAGTTATATAACCCGCTCCTCCTCTAAGAAAACATGCACAATTAATGGCTCCTTGCTAATATTCTTTAATAAATTCTTGAGCTTGTCAGACTTTGCCAATTCTAATATTTCGGTAAACATGGATGTCTTGTCAGATTAATGAACTGCTGGTCATTTTAATTAATTCAATGGATTGAGACCATTCGGGATCGATCGTGGAAGCAAGATAATACAAAGTTTCAAGCCATATTTTTGGGCTAGACAGTTGCAGGCCATGCAAAAGAAAAGACCTAAAAATAGGTTAAGGTCGTGAAATCGGGGACCACAAAAAAATATGGATGTGGGTTGAAAAAAAAAACAAGCCAAAAAATGGCCTTGGGTCGAGAAAAAAAGCAGAGCCCAACATTGGATTGCTGTATGTTGTCCAATTATGTACAACCCAGCAGCTGCAGGCTGCGGGTTAGGCAGTGTGAGGTTGCCGCAAACAGCCTATCAACTTGCAAAAACAAGCTTGCAGGCTTGCTGCAGTCACGGGCAAAGAAGAAAAATCACAAGCAGCATGCTTGCTGCTGTAATGCGGGCCAATCAAACAAGAAGACTTGTTGGTATATGGCCCGAGAGCTGCAAGGAGAGAAGCCCAGCAAGTGGGCTTTTGGATTTCATGCACAACAAGGGCTGTGTCTGTGGCAAAGCGACTTGGCTTGGCTTCAGGCCAGCTAGGCACGACTTGGGTCACTGCTTCGGCGTGGCTCAACGATTTTTCCTTATGGTTTTTTCAAATTTTTAGGGTTTTCAGAATCCAAAATAATAAAATAATCATGCTTCTATTTTATTTCGATTCTTTGACTCACAAATTCCATATAGTGATTTTATAATTGCATAATGCATGAATGTATATATATATATATATATATATATATATATATATCAACAAATATATGAACATATATAATATATGTATCGGAAGGAAAATATAAATGTAGGGGTTTCATGCATCATGGGGAATGTTTTCATACTTCATGGTCGTTTCAAACATCTTAATTTTTTTAAAAGAACCTGATTGGCAGAAAGCAATTGAGCCTTTGAATTTGTAGAAGATCCTTCTCTGAAAGCCAGAATTGCATCTCCAATGCGTTGTATCACATTCAACAAATTAAAATTAAATTTAATCAATAGCATGTAGATCAATTCAATAAAGTAATAAATTAATCATAAAAAAAGAATGATTAAAACGTAATACTCCCCTGATTGAAGAATAAACTCTCTTTAGTGCAACATTAAGAGTGTGTTGATAACGTGTTGTAGGCCTAATTTACTGAACTGTATTTAGTACTAGAGAGGGAGAGGGCCAGCGACAAGATAGTGAGAAGAGAGAGATGTAATTCTGAGATGTGTTCTATTCCACCCCATTGTGCCTGCCTTTAAGATTACAACTCTAATAAGATAATATCTAATCTTAGGGAATATTTCAAGATATTCCGAAATACACTAGGATTTACACAATCACATTTCTAATCTAATAGGATTGGAACACTGACCAAATTTAAAAAAAGAAAAAAGAAAAAAAAGGAAGTAATTCATATTAAAGATAAAAATTTAATAGATAGGAGTGTCGTGCATGATTTCTTTTATTGCATAATTCGTAAGGATTTTTTTTTTATGAGTGCTTCTCCAGGAATTTTTTTTACTTAGTGCTTATCGTTGTAGCATCATTTTTGTTAGAAACAAATAGCAATTTTATAAAAATCAAATCAAAGTGCTTCATCACCTGCAGTGCTTCTTAAAACCTTTCTTGAAGTACCGTCATTAGTTATGTGCTTTTTCAAAATTAATTTGTATTTTTACTAAGAACTTGTTAAAAAATATTTCATTTAAAAAGCATTTTCAATCATTTAAAAACACTTTTCAAAAGTTTTTAAACTTTAAATGAGAAATCAATTTTAATAGTCATTCTCAAGATAATAAAGCGTTGTTGAATGCAAAGTTTTTCGCACATGTTCTATTCAACACTTGCTCTACATTTATTCGTAACTTTTCTTCGATTTAATTGAAATACTAGAAATCACTTCTCAAATGATAATATTTGACAATATCCATACGTAGCTATCAACATGCATGTTCACCCATCATCATGAAGAACTCTATATAGCTTATCACTTCTATTTTATTTTCTTTTGAGAAATGAGAGGAGGCAGCCATGCAGGACCATCCTAATCAAGTATCCCTCTACAAGACAAAGCGCGCGCGCACACATATATATATATATATATATATATATATATATATATATATATATATATATTTTTTTTTTTTTTTTTTTTTTTGTACGCGACAACATGCATGCAGGACCAGATCGAGGACTTGGTATTGGTATTTCTGTGAAAAAATTGCTAGATAAGTAGTAATAGTAATCCATCTTTGGCTGGGATATAGTCAAAAAGATGACGGTAGGTCGCCCATTTAGAAAAAAAAAATGACAAAACCTAATTGTACGTCCTTTATTTTATATATAAAGAGAACAAGGATTCGAACTTGGAATTCAATGTCAAATACTATTAACTACTAGAACTATATATCTTTTGCAAGCCTAAGGTCACCTCTAACCGAAGGAGGGCCAGAGGGCTCTCTTTAACCCTATAGTCATCCAAGAAATTATATTTTAATTAACAATGTCAGACCATATTTCATACCATCTCCAACTGAGGGGGCCAAAAGACCATAGGCCAAACATAGTCCTGTGATAAAAAATCATCTCCAACCTAGGGGGCCAAAGGGCCAAAGGGCCAAACATTTATTATTTCAATTTAAATACTACAACAACTTAAATTTAAAAACTACAACTTAAATTTAAAAAAGGAGAAATTAAGTTCACTTCCTTCTTTTTGTTACTCCATTAATTAAAATCCTATTCATTTTTAATTTTTGATCAAGGTCCTTGGGTATTAATAACATGATTAATTATTTGAATAATAAAATATTTTTATTTTTAAATATATTCCTTTAGTGTTAAAAATGTTACAATTAGTATTTTATATTTATGGCTAAATTTTTAATCATATATTTTTATTTTTAGTTTGTACCTATTTTTAATTTGCAAATATTTTTTAATTTGTACCAATTTTCTTTTCATTTTTGATTTGTACCCATATATTAGTTTCTTTTTGTGCCCATCTTTTTTAAAGTTTTATTTGTGTTTGTACGCATGTGTGTACCGTCACATGACATTGTATATTTAATAAATGATAGAAAAATTACGTATGGTATATTTATGTTTTATGCCTAAAGTTTGTATCATATATTTATATTTTTAGTTTGTACCCACTTTTAATTTGCAACATTTGTTTTTTAAAATTTGTAGTATTTTCTTTTTAGTTTTATTTTGTACCCATGTATTAACTTCTTTTAGGGCCTATATTTTTTAAAAATTCATTTGTACTCATAATTTTTTAATCTTTTATATGTACCCTAATTTATTTATAATGTACCCATTCTTCTTTATTAATGTACCACTTTGTTATATGTGAAATGTACCAATTTTTTTGTAAAATGTACCAATTTTTTTAACACTATGGATACATTCTTTTGCCATTTATTATTTCTTATTTTTACATAGTTTTTATCCATTTATTCAATCAAAATGTTTGAATTCTTTTATTGTAACCGTTTCTAATAGTACCATAATGAGGGATTTTAAATTTATAGGATTATAAATCTCATAAAATATCAAACAATTAATGTCAAAACTATAAAAACATAAATATTAATAGTAATATAATGAGGTGTCCAAAGTCAAGGGACTTTGATCAAATTTTGAATATCATTAAGGTTTTAATCAAAGAATGTTAAGGATTAAGGACCGCATCCAAAGTATCCCTTTAAAAAACTACAACTTAAATATTAAAATCTACAACTTAAATTTAAAAATTACAACTTAAATATTAAAGACTACAACAACTTAAATTTAAAGACTATAATCATTATCATCATCATCATCATCAACGACTGTAGGAGTATAGTCGGATGTAAACAACTCCCGTCAGGCCATAATTCCCTCTTTTTCCTATCAAAATATGCCTTACTCATTGGAGTGTAGTCCGAAGTGTTCCTTTGCATGTTCCTATCAACCATCTTTTCTTGTATTTGTTTTGCCCATTCTTCATGCCTACAGTTCCTTTCTTCCGCATCAAAGGCATTTTGCTCCACCTTTAATCGCAATGAGGCCCTCATTTCTAGTTGAAAAGGCATAATCATCCTTTGCTTTGCCCTTTTCCTTTAATTTTCGGGCCTTGTTTCGTCTCGTTGCCCTAGGTATGGAACCTTCACCCGGAGACAAATTTTCTACCCTTGTTTCTTGAATGGTAGGAGATCCATCTTCATCCCCATCTGCATTTGAGTATGCATTTCCGAACACCGGCGTAAGACCAATTCTTTGTTGAGGTGGATCTTCAAATAACACCCACCCTTTACAAATTTCCCAACAACCGTGTGAAACCCCACCCATATTCTTAATTTGTATTTTCACATTGTCCCTGAAAGTTTATAAAATGTGCAATTTGGTCCCTTATCTTATACCCAATCTCAATCTAAATGTTAGACCCCCTCCCTCATTCCTGCTGCCATGGGGCAGCCCACTAACCCACTTATTCTCTCTTTCCTCGATCTCTCTTTCAAATCTCTCACTCTCTCAGCTCTCTATCCCTCTCACTCACTCTCAACTATCTTTCTCGGACTATTTTCCCGATCCACACCCAAGAGACACCCTGACGATGATGCAACACCACCACAACCCTCGTAGACCTCCCTTCCTTCTTCCTTGTCTTTGTGGAGCTCGACGAAGCTCAGAAAACCAGGAAAACCTTCAACAAACCCCCGAGGTTTTGAGCAAGATTTCGGCCACCTCCGGTAGTTTCATGACAATTCTCAGGTAACACTCTCTTCCTTTCACCACTACCTTTGTTTTGGTACCTAGATCGGAGTCTAGGGTGATGTTTTTTCTTTGACCGGAGCACAAAAGGCTTCGATATATTTTGGTAGCGAGAAACCAACCCAGGCTTTTGGGCCTTCCTTTGGCTAGGCTTCCAAGCCTAAGGCTCGTGAAATCCTAAAACCCAAACCCCTTTGATTATAGGTCCTTCAGGCCGTGACCAACCTCGGGCTCTTGGCCTGCAAAACCCTCAGCCCGAACCTTTTTTAATTTTAGTTAGTTAAAACCCCAAAAACCCAAAGGGCATTTAGGTCGGGCTTCCAAGCCCAAGAGGCCAAAGCCCTTAACCCTTTAAACCCTTTAAACCCAAGCCCTCAGGTTTTTGGCCGCTAAACCCTTAGCCTAAGACCAAGGGCTTCGGCCCATAAGCTTTAAAACCCTAAACCCTTTTTCCTTTGGGCCTAGGACCCTTCGACCGAAACCGAAAGAGAACTGGCCTAACATAGTTGACCGAACCCTTTGACCCAACCTGGTTTGACCTAACCCGATTTGACCCAGACCCGTGACTCGTTGACTTTGACCCGATCAATGGTTAGCTCTGACTTTGACCGGTTAACGGTCAACATTGACTTTTTGACTTTTTCGGGTTTTCGTCCAGGACTCCTCCTAGGCTAATTTCGAAGTCTTGAATTTAGTTTTGACATTCGTTTCCTCAAATTCAATTGTTATAATATAGTTTTATTAATTGGACCCTTTATGTGCTTAGGTGCATATATTGTGGTGATTCCGTATTCACTAGTTGTGTGGCTCTTCGGAGACAAAATATCTGTGAGTGGACCCCTTCTAAAATGCATGTTTTAATAGTAGAAATGCATACATGAAAAACATGATTTAATGATTACGTTTTATGAAACGTTTTATGAGATATATGCTTACTTAGAATATTTTGGAATACCAATTTTCTATCGAACCCATGTTCTTCGTAGGATATTTGATGGATGATGATATGTAGGACATGCTTTTGCACACTTATTTATAGTATAGATGATGGATGACTTTATACTATGAAAATGTTTTTGAGATATATATACCTATGTTTGGAAAGACCATATTCAATGTTTTGTGCGTATTTAGTGGTCACTTTTCTACCTTCGGGCAATGATATTATATTGGCCTTCGGGTTGGGTGATGTAGGGACCTTTGGGTTGATTGAAGATTATTATATTGGCCTTCGGGTCGAATGATGTAGGGGCCTCCATGTCGATTGAAGATTTATATATTAGGCTTTCGGGTCTGGTGATGTAGGGGCATTCGGGTTGATTATTATACCACTAGTTAGCACACTTTATATGAGATATGTTTTGGAAAGGTTTTATAGCATGCTAGGGTTTTCAAAAAAACCTATTAGTTTTCATAAAACTTTCGGGGTTGGTATGTTGATAACTGTTTTATTATTATGTATATCAACTTAGTCCACTCATGTTTGTTTTGCGCCATCTCATGACTTAGAATCGAGGCATACAATCCCAGCGTCAAGGCACTTCCGCATCGGCATCTTTGAGTCCTCTCGGTGTAGGACCCATTCCTTTGCTCATTCAATTTTATACTATTTCTTTTCAATGTTCTAGCTAGTTGTATGCTCTGAACACGTTCCTCAATTGCATGTTAAGTCATTATATTTAAATTTATAAGTCTTATTTATTTCTTGTTCTCAGCATTTGCATTCAATAAATGGCTTTCGTCACCCTTGAGTGTCGGCCAGCACGTGACCATTCTGATGTCCCAAGGACATCGGGATCGATGCATGTCACATTGGTTTCAGAGTGTGGTTGTTCAGAGCATACTTAGGATCTTCTGTTACTCTAGTAGTGTGTCAGTCATGACATCATTTGAATGTCACGACTTCTGGATTTGTTGTATTTCATCACGGTTGTGCAATCTTCATACTACATGAAAAGTCACATCGTATTAAAGAAAAAAGAAAATTCGTGTCGGAACTGTGCTTCATCAGTGACGAATTGGTTTGTTGAACAACTTTTGACATCAAACCAATACTCTGCAACATGCATTCCTTAGGAATTACAGGCAGAGTCGGACCTACATAGGAGTGTTGGGAAGCAGAAGAATCTTAGTGGTACGAATTGGTTAAGACCAACTGGAGACCTGAGACGATGATGTCATTCTGCAATATGTGTTCCCTAAGAATTGCGGGCATAGTCATATCTTTGTGGAATTTGCTCGAAACATTCGAAGTGTGTGTTAGAGAAAGCGAGGAAGCACTAGTTGTTACGAAGTGTAGTAAGTGGTAGTTGGTGGGATCGAATCAATGTTCTCGGACTTGTTCCCACTAAAGAAATTTGTGTGGATCTTTTGAACAAATCTCGGTGATTATTCTATCGATAACCCTCTTGCTTACCCCAACGACGAAGTCAAGTTCCCTAACCATCGATTGTTAGTTTCACCCCAAATCCTTCGAGGGTTGACTTCATTTAGATTAAATATTTCTTTAGGATGATGCGTTGTGTTCACTTGTCTTATGGCTTAAGCATATGTAGAATTCACACTTATCTCGAATGGTGTGTGCTTTCATCGGGTTGTTAGGTTGATCATTTACGAGTCATTCTTCTTTCCACCAACATTGACCTTCTTTGACAAGAAATTTGCTACTAAGAAAAAATAGAGAGGTGCTTTGAGCACTACAACGGATCCTAAAAGATACTGCTTATTAGGGAAGGTGACTTCTCGTATTCTGCTTTTTTGGCTTGAGCTTTTGGGTCTACTATTAACATGGTAGCCACTTGTCTTGAATTCTAAGGTACATCCTTCAAATGGGTTATTTGTTGGCATCTAAATACTTTTCTCGAGAGACTTTTCGGTAGCAGATGCTATTTTCATCAATTTCCAAAAAGGTAGCAATCATGGAAATTGGAAATCTTGACAAGGTGTCGTGCAATGTGAAGTATCTTTGGTCTTGTACTCTAATTTTGATAGACTTGTTCTGACTTTCAAATTCTTGAGTGTTCTTTTAGCCTTCTCGACATGGTTTCTCGCTCAATCAGTGAGGAATTCATGATCGATCATTTCGACGGAAGTGTGCGCCCAGTTCTTATTGATTCAGACATAAACATTAGGAGCATAACCTTTCGACAAGTTTACTAGACTTACCAAGAAGAGTTCCTTGTAGATGTGAGGTTAAGCCATCTTTTAGTATGAGACTGGTGAAGATTGTAGTGCAGGTGGTCAGCATATTGCATCACTATCTTCACATAGAATCGAATAGTCATCACTCATTATCATGCTACAATTCATAAACATGAATTGTAGCATGATAAGGAGATGTTTGTGCCTCAACGCATTTTTCCACTGCTTCACTTCAAGACCTTATTGTTGTGAGTGCATGGATGTTGAAACACTTCTAGCAGATTTGATTTAGTGCTTTTTAGAACTGTACGACAGCACGGTCGAGGTGAGAATCGGACGATCTTTGTACACCCTAGCGTGGAGAGGCAAAATAGTATTCGGAAGATCAAAATTACAATATGGGAAATTGTGCATCTTTGGGAAATTACTGCTTGCTTATTGAGACAACAAATATGTGGTCAATATCATGGGTGGTCGACTGCTGTCTAGATAACTTATTCACTGGGTTCGTTAAAAAAGTGGGCAGGTAGACCCGTCTACGATAGTTAATACGGATTTGCTATTATTGGGGCTCGATCCAAAGACACTCTTTCTAGTAATACGTGACGTTACGTATGCTTGGGCGAGACCCACTTTCATTTTCAGTTTTGGTTTTTCAATACAAGTATTTTAAATTACCTTATTATAGTTTTAACATATTTTCAAAGTTGCAAAGGTTTGGTCGAGTTTTTCCACTTTTAGTTTTAAGTTTGTGCGAGTTTTCGAACTATACGTTAGTACATATCTATTTGACGTTATCGTATTTTACGTACTTACTTTTGACCTTAAGCTATTTTATGCTTTTGACTTTATACCTTTATAAAGTATGTTTTCTACGTTTGCATTGATGGGGGAAGAAAGTATGAGCCTGGAGGCACGAAAGATGGAATCATTGCAACCCGATCATGACAGTGTGGCATTTTCCCTTTTGTGCAACTATTATGACTTGATTTCTTCATTTCGCATATATATAGATATTTTTCTGCTTCTTGTTTTTGAGTATTTTAGTGTAGCAAGTTATTTCAAATTTCGAGACGAAATTTTTTATAAGAGGGGTAGATTGTGAAACCATATCCCCATTCTTAATTTGTATTTTCACATTGTCCCTGACTCGCCCACTAACCCACTTACTCTCTCTTTCCCTTATCTCTCTCTTGAATCTCTCACTATCTCAACTCTTTCTCAAACTCTTTTCTCGATCCACACCCAAGAAACACCCCAATGATGGCGTAACACCACCACCACCCTCACGGACCTTATTTCCCTCTTCATTGTCTCTGTGGAGCTCGGCGAAGCTTAGAAAACCAGGAAAACCTCCTGGGAACCCCTGAGGTTTTCGAGCAAGATTTCGGTCGCCCCCAGCCGTTTCACAGTAAATCTCAGGTAACACTCTCTTCCTCTCACCACTACCTTTGTTTTGGTACCTAGATCGGAGTCTAGGGTGATGTTTTTCTGTTGACCGGAGCACAGGAAGCTCCGCCCTCTTTCCTCGGCGAGAAACCAACCCAAGACTTTGGGCTAGGCTTCCAAGCCCAAGGCCCGTCAAATCCCAAAACCCAAACCCTTTTGATTCTAGGCCTTTTGGGCCATGACCAACCTCAGGCCCTTGACTCGTAAAACCCTCAGCCCAAAGCCTTTTTAATTTTAGTTAGTTAAAGCCCCAAAAACCCAAAGGGCATTTGGGTCGAGCTTTCAAGCCTAAGAGGCTAAAGCCCTTGACCCTCTTAACCCAGACCCTCAGACCTTGACCAACATCGGGCCTTTGGCCCTCTAAACCTTTAGGCCAAGACCAAGGGCTTTTACCCTTTAGCTTTAAAACCTTAAACCCTTTTTCCTTAGGCCTATGACCCTTCGGCCCAAACCCAAGGATGACCGACCCAACCTGGTTTAACCTAACCTAGTTTGACCCAGTCCGACCTGGACCCATGACCCGTTGACTTCAACCCGATCTGACCATTGACCTGGTCAACGGTCAGCGTTGACTTTGACTGGTCAACGTTGACAATTTGACTTCTTTGGGTTTTCGTCCAGAACCCCTCTTAAAGTAATTTCGATGTCCTGGATTCGTTTTTTACGTCCGTTTCCCCAAAGTCAATTTTTATAATATAGTTTTAATAATTGGACCCTTTATGTGCTTAGGTGCATATATTGTAGTGATTATGTTTTCACTAGTTGCATGGCTCTTCGGCAACAAAGTATCTGTGAGTGAACCCCTTTTAAAATGCATGTTTTAATAGTAGAAATGCATACATGAAAAACATGATTTAATGATTATGTTTTATGAGATATTATGCTTACTTAGAATATTTTGGAATACCATATTTTCTATCGAACCCATGTTCTTCATAGGATATCTAATGAATGATGATATACTATTTAGAACATGATTTTGCACACTTGTTTATAGTATAGATGATGGATGAATTTATACTATGAAGATATTTTTGAGATATATATACCTATGTTTGGAAAGACTATATTCAATGTTTTGTGCGTATTTAGTGGTCACTTTTCTACCTTCGGTCAATGATATTATATTGGCCTTCGGGTTGGGTGATGTAGGGACCTTTGAGTTGATTGAAGATTATTATATTGGCCTTCGGGTCGAATGATGTAGGGGCCTCCGGGTCGATTGAAGATTTATATATTAGGCCTTCAGGTCGGGTGATGTAGGGGCCTTCGGGTCGATTATGATACCACTAGTTAGCACACTTTATACGAGATACATTTTGGAAAGGTTTTATGGCATGTTAGGGTTTTTGGAAAAACCTATCACATATTATGCTATTAGTTTTCATAAAACTTTAGGGGTTAGTATGTTGATAACTGTTTTATTATTATGTATATCAACTTGACCACTCATGTTTATTTTGCGCCCCCTCAGGACTTATAGTCATCTCGGTGTAAGATCCATTCATTTGCTCATTCAATTTTATAATATTTATTTTTAGTTTTCTAGCTAGTTGTATGCTCTGAACACGTTCCTCAATTGCATGTTAATTTATTATATTTAAATTTTATTTATTCCTTGTTCTTAGCATTTGCATTCAACAATTGGCTTTCTTCACCCTCAAGTGTCGGCCAACATGTGACCATTCCTATGTCCCACGGACATCGAGATCAGGGCGTGTCAAACCGTGATGACTAAAGGGTTTGGAGTTGTCCTTCATATACAATTCCTCCGCTTGGCGTACCTAGAAAATATAATTACAAAAATTAAAGGAAATTTGACATGCTTCAACCCCGATATCCCCACATACTAGGGTATGCATGTGCTAGCTGACACCCGAGGGTGATGAAGCCATTTTAAACATGCATACCAATAAAAGATAGGCAATTAGAACGATTATGCCAAAGCAAGAACGTGTTCAGAGCATACAATTACTAAGAATAATATGGAAGGATTACTAGGAAAATATACGAACATGGGAATGATACCTATGTAGAAGTGTCCTGACGTCGAGATCATGTGCCTTGATCCTAACTCCTAAGAGGGCTAAAAAACAGAAAAGGTGAGTGGACCAAAGTTTATAATAATACTAATAATACAAAAACCATTTTATTTATGAACATAGTAACCCCCTCCCCCGGTTTTGAAAACACATATAATACTACATAATAGGTTTTTTGAAAACCCTAGCATGCCATGAAATCATTCATAAAACAAATGTGCGTAAAACCATGCCTAATAACGGTGATATCATCGCCTGAAGGAAAAACCATAAATCTCAGCAATACTGTACTCTTTCTAGGGGTATCATAGTCGCTCGAAGGTAGTACTTGTCCATCACCCGAGGGTGAAATTGTATGACACTGGGTTACGCCAGTGAAGAAACATGGTAGGCCTTATCACTCGAAGGTGAAGTTGTACGACTCCGGGTTACACTGGAGAAGGAATGCATAACATCACACACATCGACACTAGCCTCGGGCTAGTGAAACTAAGGGTATATCATCAATATCATCAACTCCTTATTTGCCCGAAGGCAGTACCTGTTTATCACCCGAAGGTGAAGCTGTACGACACTGAGTTACGCCAGTGAAGAAACATGGTAGGCCCTATCACCCGAAGGTAAAGCTGTACGACTCTGGGTTACGCATGAGAAAAAATACATAACATTACACACTCTGACACTAGCCCCGGGCTAGTGAAGTGATAGGAGCATATTTATGCGACTGAGTTAGCTTGTTCTCATGCATTTATGTTGTTATTTCTTAGTTAATTATGTATTTTAAGTTATTTTCGTGTGCTTGTGGGTCCATAGGCCTTATAAAGCAATAAGATGCATTTTTGTGCATTTTGGAGCAGTTTTGGGCTTGGAATGGATAACACATGCATGGAGTAAGGTGGATGGACGAAATTGAAGACTAAAGAGGCTAGGAATGTATTAAAGAGAAAGAAGAATTAGTGTAAAAAGGATAAAGAGCTCAGCCATAAAGGGGTGTCACTCCACCATTCACCTTTCCATCATTGCCGTGCACCACCATTGCACTCCCTTTGGATTTCTATGCCGTGCATCATCATCCATGTTCCCTCAATTGACTCATTTGTTGCATCATTCCACTTCTTTTCCTTTGTCTACCATGTGCACAATATCCTTTCACCTACTTGCACTAATTGATTCACCACTTACTCACATTTCCACCCATGCCATGCATAATCACCCTTGTCCCCTTCATGCACCAGATTTCTTGCACTCATTTCATGCACCATTACACTTATTACACTTCATTGCCGTGCACCAGCC
The DNA here is from genome assembly GCF_042453785.1 of Malus domestica. NCBI lineage: Eukaryota > Viridiplantae > Streptophyta > Magnoliopsida > Rosales > Rosaceae > Malus > Malus domestica. The sequence goes on from NC_091668.1 coordinate 8,700,361, forward strand.
TTGTCTCCTTCATTATTTCTAATTTCATGCATCAAAACATTGAATCATTGCACTCAATTGCTGCACATTTCTTGTCCCCTTCACCCATCAGATTTCATAAAACTTTTACCTCCACTACATGCACTCATTGATGCACCATCCACCATATTTGGAATCCCATGTTGTGCATCATGAGTCTTGCTCCACCTTTGACTCATTTCTGCACCATTCCACCTCCCTTTCCTTTCTCTACCATGTGCACAATCATTCATGTTCCCTAGCTGCAACACCACTCCATTTTACCCCCCATGCTTTGCATCATCACTTCATTTTCACCTTTGAATCATTTCAAACACCACTCAATGCACTCATTGCTGCAACACCACTCCATTTTACCCCTATGCTTTGCATCATTACTTCATTTTCACCCTTGAATCATTACACACACCACCAATTTCCCTCCATTGCCATGCACTTCCTCTATAAAAGGAAGTGTGTGTGGTAGCCATATAGTTTAGTTTTTGCTTGATCATTCATCCCCATTTCAATACAACCTTCATCCAAACCCATCCATTCATCTTTACATCCATTCCTCCATATAAACAAACCTTCAAACACTCACCAACACCTTGTGCCATAGCAAAGGAAGGGAAGGAAAGTGCTTGGACGTGCTTGCTGTCCAACTTGGATCGTTGGAGCGTTTAAGTGTTTTCTTTCTTTTGTTTCTAATGTTTAAATTCATTTCCTTCCATTTTGTTGTAAATATGAGTGGCTAAACCCCTTTTGGCTATGGGTGATTTCAAAGCCATGATTATGTGTGCAATATAATTTGATAAATTCCAGTTATGAACTCTTGAATCGTGAATGCAATTGGCTTAACTATTTGATTGATAACTTATTTGTATTTGTTAATTAATGGTCGACACTTAATTGGCATGCATAAATCCGTTGCTAGAATATAAGGAAGTTTCACATAATCGTTACAAACTTATATTTACATGTAGTGAAGGTTGCTTATAAACGATCGCGTTAAGTTCAATTCCTAGCATAAGTGACATGATGTCATAGTTGCAAGTGCTTTGTCAATGCTTATGATTTTCATTAAACATAATGATCTTTGATTGTATCTCTATTATGATGTCATGTAGGGAACTTTTGAAGAATGTTTTGGGTTGTCGAATGATGTCATCCAATCCAATAAAACAAGGAAAATCTGAGAGTTAACTAGTGATGTCACGGTTAATTTAGAGCATTGTCGTTCATAATTCAATGAAGTAGTAACTGGAAATCAAGTTGTTTGCCTACATGTCATGTGTGGAGAAAAAACCTCTAGCTATCCCATCCATCATCTTATTTCTCACATTTGTTTTACAATCTGTCTAATTTTTCATACTTGTTTGTTTGTTTTAACTTCATCCAAATCAAAACCCCTTTTTTTGTTTCTTGTTTTAAAGTGTTTCAAATCTGTTTTAGTTTGTGTTCTTAAGTGTTTTGATTCAAGTAAAAGTCAATTTTCGTCCAAAGTCATTCCTAGTGTCTAGTTTAAGTTTATTTGGTTGTTTTAAGCTGTTTTGAGTATTTTAAGTTTGCCTTGAGTCTTGTGAGTCTTGTTAAGTGTTTTTAAATTTAGTTTTATGTTTTTGAGTCAGTTTAGAGGTTATTAGCAAGCCCTTCTAATCCCTGGTCCAGAACGATCCTTACTTATACTTGTACTACAATTGTCAAAAGAGAGTTAAATTTGTGTGTTAAGATAATTTTCGCATCATGAAGCTGGGGGTATATCATCAATATTATCAACTTCTCATTCGCCCGAAGGCGGTACCTGTCCATCACCCAAAGGTGAAGTTGTACAACTCTATGCATCCTTGGCACCCACCAAACCAAATTTTCAAGCCCCAAAGCTCCTAAAAATTCAAGAAGAACAAAAAATTCAAAATTTTCTTACCTTGGTCTGGCACGGAAAAGAAGAAGAACAACGAGAATCGACACTTCGCAAGGGCAAGAAAAGAAGAACGCTAGGGGGGGGGAAGAAAAAATATCCTCTAGCTTCTCTTTCTTGTTGGAATAATGATTGTTCTCCAAATTTATTTAATCCCCTGCTTAAGGCAGAATTAAATAGGTATTGGGGGCAATTATTTTCCTTTTCCTAGAAGAAGTCTATCTCCACGTTTTGTAGGTACAAGTTACTGAAGAAGGTGAAAATTTACATCGACAACATTTAAATGACGTTGGCAGGGTTGATTCATCAGGATCAATTCTAAACCCCTAATTCACAGAAGAATCCAAGAATTATTTAGCTAGTGATACGATAATAAAAAAACAATTGACGGAAATTTTTGTTTCACTTGCGGTGGGCTGTTTCACATGTTTGTGATTATTAATGACACATTTATGATTATTTATCCATATAAGTTAGTATTCGATGACAGATTCCTTGCTTTTGTGGAATATCAAATGAAATATCACATTTGTCATGAATATTCATATTTTTTGCATTTGATATTCGTTGGATATTTTTTTAGCTTTAATCCTTCAAGAAGATTGAAATTTAAAATAAACTTAGTGTTAGATTACATATTGATTATAATCCCTTAATGTGTCCTTAATTCAAAATAATTAATGTGCATTTTATTTAATGTCACCCCATTAAATATTTAAATTTATTCATATACAAATTTTAATTTATTTTTTTGACAAAAAGAGTTTTTAAATTTATTAATTTTATTTAACATTCTTCAAACTTGAAAGACTCAATTAATGTATTTGAATGTTAGTACCGAAATGTATTATGTTGAACTAATGTATTTAAATGTTAGTACCCAAATATATTATATTAAATTAATGGAACTAAATGTGTGTACCGAAATGTATTATATTAAATTAATATACCTAAATGTTTGTATTGAAATGTATGTACCGAAATGTGTGTATCTAAATGTATGTATTATAATGAATTTAATATATCTAAATGAAGAAGACAAAGTACATCGAAATATATTGTGTAACAAAAATTAGTTTATCTAAATGTTTAAATATATTACGATCAATGAAATGAAAATGAAAATTATAATGAAATAAAATTAATACATTCAAAATTAGGAAGAAAAAGGGAAATAATTAAAAAATCAAAGTATAATTAATAAATGAGGTTATTAATGTATCAAGGGACTAAAATTAGATTTTGATCTTACTCATGCTTTTAATAAAAAAGTCATCTTTGCCAAGGATGAAAATGATGTTTTCTAAAGGGTGACTTTGAATGCAGTCCCTATTTATCAACGTTCTTTGATTGAAACCTTGTTTGTTTTCGATTTTTTATTGAAGTCCCTAAAATTAATGCAATAATGCATTTCGATTAAAAAGAGAATGGTGTCGCTTCTAGCCGACGTTAATAATTATTTTTAAATATTTTAAAACTTCTTGTCGGTTGTAGCCTGTGACATTCCACATCACCCATGGGAGTGATCCTTAAATGTATATTCCCATCCCTACCTAGCACAAGGCCTTTTGGGAGCTCACTGGCTTCGGGTTTCGTAGGAACTTCAAAGTTAAGCGAGAAGGAGGCCAAAACACTTCCAGGATGGGTGACTCACTGGGAAGTTGCTTGTGAGTTCCTAAAAACAAAACCGTGAGGGAATGGTAAGCCCAAAGCGGACAATATTGTGTTACGACGGTGGAACGGGCCCGGAATGTGGTGGACTCGGGCCAGGATGTGTGACATAGCCGACATGTTAGAGTGTTCTATATATATCCTACCCCGTGTCTGCTTTTTCTATTATTTTTACTTTCTTCTCTTATTTTTAATTTTTGTTTACAATTTAAGGGTAAATCTCAGTTTACCACCCTCAAGTTTCATGGTTTTCAACATTTAGTACATGAAATTTTTTTTCGTCTTAAAGTCATATCTAAAGTGTTAATTTTAGGACAGTCTCGTACATCAGTTAGTTTGGCTGTTAAGTTTTCCGTTACCTGATGATGTGGTGCCCATGTAGACAATGACCGGGCGCCACATGTCATTAGGATTAAAAAAATTAAAAAATTAAAAAAATTAATTAAAAAAAACAAAAAAACCCCACAACCCCTTCGTCTTCCCCACCCCGACCCCTCCCTTCTCCCTCCATTCTCTCCTCTGCACCTACCCAACCTCTGCACATCCATCCTTCCCCTTCCCTCTTCGACTCCACCCACTCAACCCTCATCCTCTTCGACGGCCCCCTTTCTCTGTACGCAACCACCACCTTCCCACACGAATTCGGTTTTGTTTCTGCAACCAAAAGCCGCCACCACAAGACCACAACTTCAAAACCCCCTTCAGTTATTCTTTCTCTGCAAAAGAAAAGAAGAAGAAGAAAGTGTCTCTCCATAATGTCGGAATCCAAGAGCAAGGTCGATTCTCTCAGGGAATGGGTTGTCGAGCACAAGCTTCGATCTGTTGGTAAATTTCCCTACTTTTTTATTCTTCGATTTTTATTGGAAAACGCAAGATGTTTTTGTATTTTCTTTGGTGTAATCGCATTTAGGAATTAAATCCGTGTTCTTAATTGAATTATTTGATTCGGGTTTGAGTTTTATGATTTGGGTTTTCAAATTTTGATTGATTTCATCATCCGTCTGTATAATATTGGTGAAAAAAAAATCTGTCCTTTGGTTTTAATTCCAAATTTCCAATGTAATTTATTGATATTGTGGTTCAGGTTTTGACAAATTTGTTTTTCCTTTCCATAACGCTTGCAGGTTGTCTATGGCTAAGTGGAATTGTGGGTTCAATAGCTTACAACTGGTCTCACCCCGCATTCGCATCTCCGACTTCATTCCCAAGCCGATTGAGCTCAACCCTGACCGGATCCGAGCGGTGCAAATGTTCCTAGACTTGCCGATGACGTCGAGCATTTTGTTGAAGGAGACGGCGGTGTGGGTGAAATCGGGGTGGTGGGACTGAGTGTAGCGGAAGAAGAGGTAGACGGGCCGCCATGAAAGGGGGAAGGAGTTGCAGACCTGGAGTTGCAGGGCTGGGTTCCTCAAATTTTTTTATCAGAACGTGATCCCGAAGGAGGAGGCGAGTTCACGGGAGCTGCTGGTGCAGGCGCGCTGGGCTGGCTGTTGCAGCAACTGGTGCTTTTTTTTCGTGCAGCAATGGGCGCCTGCAGACGCATAGGAAGAGATGACCTGGGTGATGGGGGATGGGAGGGTGGGCACGGGTGGGAATTTTGGGGAAGAAGAAAGGGATTTGGTTTTTTTTTATTTTTTTTATTTTTTATTTTTATTTTTACTTTTCTTTAAATAATTATTTTTTTGAATTTTTTATTTTCACGTGGACCTCTTAATGACATGTGGCGCTTAGTCATTGTCCACATAAGTGCCACATCATCAGTTAAAGGAAGACTTAACAGCCAGACTAATGGATGTATGAAACTGTCCCAAAATTAACACTTTAGGTATGACTCTAGGATAAAAAAACTTCATGTACCAAATGTTGAAAACCACGAAACTTAATAGTAGTAAACTGAGATTTACCCAAATTTAATTGTGTAGGGATTTTATTTGACCTAGTTGAGTACATAAAGAATTGATCAACGACAAAATTCTTCCATAATTCAGGTTTCTATCACTAAATTCCTTAATTTTTAAATTGTATAATACACAAGTTTAAGTTTTCTAACGGTTTATAGATTTTAAGTTGGTTTTGCTTCACTAAGTTGTCAAATATTTTAAACCTTTGAATCTAAACTAATATAATCTTGTGGCTGATATCCATTTAATCCTCACAGGTCTACAAAATGAGGACCTTAGGAGAGCATAACCGATTCTTGCAAACTATGTCTAAAAAGTTCTAAGAAAGCATGCACAATTGCAAACCAATGAGCAAACTTCAAGCACTTCGTTGGAAGTCAAGCTCCTCAGAAATTACAAAATTACAAGGATCCATAAAATCGCTAATCCCGTGTTACACATAGATTATGTGAGTACAAAAACTCACGAATCATATTGAGACATTGAGCACAATGCCTACGAGTCTAACCACATCAATTAATTAATCATCATTATGCCTAAACACTACATAAATTAAGTAGATCCACCAAATCAAACGGCTCCATTCTTTTCACAGGTAAATTTGAAAGATTGAATACGCCAACACAAAAAACTAAAATGAAAGAACTCTCCTAAAGAGAAAACAAAAACTAGCAAATCCCTAGTGAATTGCTGAAAATGATTAAACAGAATCAAACTAAAATGACAAAACAATGTCGCGGCTCCCTATCTACCCTACATACCAAAGAGAGCTATAACACCATACCGGAAAATATTCATTAGTGCCATGCCGGCTGAACCTGAACTTGACAAAAATAGATTTGGTTACTAGTTATTCTTTTCCTATAAGATTTTATTTATTGGAGGACAAGTTAATGCTCTATTCATTCTCTACTATAAATAAAGTTACTGGACAAGGGGAATAACAACACACAGAAATCTATACAATTTCTCCATTCTCTCTCTCTTGCCTCACCCCTCTTCAACCTTTCAGTTAAATAGGCCACAACAGTTACATTCATTCTTTTCTGTTTCTTCCGCTCCTTCTCACTACACTTATTCATCCCTTGTTTCCCCATATGTGTTATACGTTCCATATTTCTTCCAATTTTGACTGCTTTTCAGCCTCGTTTCCGGAACACCAAACAATTGTTTCTTCTCCATGCGATGAAAGCAGGAATACATTTTTTTTATCCTTCCGGAGTTCTTACAAACGAATGTGGGCATTAAAAAGGCCAGCAAACTTATAAACCTGCCAGCGGAATTTGTAGTAACTCCCTATCTATCTAAGTATATCTATAATTCTTTACAAACCCTATATCACTTTCAGTTGGACGCACACCTCTACTCACTAGCTATAGTAGCTCCTCTCTTTTCACACACAATCTCTCTCTCAGCTTTCTAAAACCCTAATGGCGACCATGGCCAAAGCCAAGCTTCTGTGTGCATGTGTGTTTCTTCTTGCATTGGTTCTCTCTTCTGGAATCATTTCAACTGAAGCAAGATCGATGAACACCGCAGACCCGTCTAATTCGAATTCTGGGTTTATAGAACCCAAAAACCCATCTAATTCCAAACCCAGCTACACAGTTGTTGCAGTGAAAGAAGCAAACGCCTTCCGACCCACAACACCAGGCCACAGTCCTGGTGTTGGTCATGGAAGCCCTCCTGTTGGATGTTGAACATGTGAATGTCAAGTTATTACATGGTGTATCAATGAATAAAGTTTAATTTTCCCTTTCCGCTGTGTAAGTTTATCTTACATTGCCGGTCCCAAGCCCGGATAAAGGAGGAGGGGGAGGGCGTCAGGTAGTCGACAGCCGGCACTCCATGATTACGTCGAATCCTTATGAAAATTATATACTTTTCTGCAGGGTTAATTTCGCACGTGTAGTTTTGATTGAATTATTGTCTTTGCTTTGCCAAGGATGTTAGGCTTTTGAGTTGATCATTTTGCATGGTTTTGCCTCTCAGTCAGCTTCCATACACGATGATCTCTCCGGGCGATAAGATGATTTTTCGATCAAGTTATATAACCCGCTCCTCCACTAAGAAAACATCAACAATTAATGGTTCATTGCCAATATTATTTAATAAATCCTTTCTTTCTTTCTTTTTTATGGAATTTAATAAATCCTTTCGCTCATTAGACTTTGCCAATATTCTTTAATAAATCCTTAAGAAAAACAAATACTTGTTGCAATCCTATTAGATTAGGAATGTGATTGTGTAAATCCTAGTATATCTTGGAATATATCTTATATTCCTATTAGGAGTAAATTATCTATTAAATGTTGTAATTCTAAAAGGTAAGGAATTAAACTTCCCTACTACTATAAATAAAGGCACAATGGGGTAATAGCAACACACCCACAATTACATATATCTCTCTTTCTCTCTATGGCCTCCTTAATTGTGCAGTAAATTATGTCTACAACACGTTACCAGCACGCTCTTGACTTTGCGCTAAAGAGAGTTTGATCTTCAATCTGGAGATGGAGATGCAATTTCGGCTTTATGAGAAGGATCTTCTACAAATTCAAAGGCTCTTGTTGTTTTCTGCCAATCAGATACACTTAAAATAAAATAAGATACTTGAAACGATCTTGAAGCATGAAAACATTCCCCATGATGCATGAACCCCCCTATATTTATATTTTCCTTCCGATATATATATATATATATATATTGTATATGTTCATATATTTGTCAATATATATATATATATATATATATTTGTTTCATGCATTACGCAATTATAAAATCGCTATGTGGAATTTGTGAGTCAAATAATTGAAATAAAATAAAAGCATGATTTTTTTTGGGGGTTCTGAAAACCCTAGAAATCTGAAGAAAAAAAATAAGGTGAAAGTCATTGTGCTGTGCCTCGCTGGCCTGAAGCCAAGCCAATGGGCATACCCAAAAAAATCTGGGCTTCTGCATCTGATAGCATTCAGGTCTCGGTCTGTATACCAGCAACCCTTTTTGCATTACTGGGCCTTCTTGGCCCGCCTTCTATTAGCTAGCAGCTGACTGGCCCACTCCCTGCTACAATTACAGATCGCTTAACTTACATGGGCTGCTCCGTGCAGCCTGGTCATGAGCCCAACATGCAGCGTTTGTTGCAAAACCTTATTTTGGACAGCAGCCAGCAATCCTTTGCTGGGCTGCCTTTAGTTCTCGGCCCAAAGCCATTTTTTTGCTTGTTTTTTTTCAACCCGCACTCATAAATTTTTTATTTTTGGTGCCCGATTTCACGACCTTAGCCGATTTTAGGTTGTTTCTTTTGTATGGCCTGTAGCCATCTAGCCCACAAATATGGCCTGAAAACTTTGTAATATTTTGCTTCTACGATTGGCCCCGAATAGTCCCGATCTATTGAATTAATTAAAAGTGACATTGAGTCCATTAATATGATAATGAATCTAAAATTATTGACCTGAAGATCACTTTTGGACATTAACAATTCAATATTTTATTTATTCACTTTGAACCGTTGACTCACTTTCCTAGTCCCGAAGCACTCACACTTGAGTTCCTGAAGAAACTCAAATCCACTACACTTAATTGTATATTGCATTCTGTGTTTCATTGCAAGAATCTCTCTTTTATGAACTAAACGTTCATAAACTAAATTAAATCTGTAGTTTCAAATTTAGTGCCTTTGAAACCCGAAGATTTCATAAAACAATACACCCATGAAAACCCGACGTTTTTCATGAAAACCATGTCTTAGAACTCGAATGTTCTAACTTTGATGTTTATGGATGATTCATTCCCATAGCACCAATCACAATCTTGTTCCATCCAATATAGTGGATTAGGGGTGGGTTCGGTTTAAATCGGTTCGGTTTTTTGCCAAAACCGAAATCAAACCGAAATTTCGGTTCGGTTCGGTTCATTTTTTTTTCGGTTTTTTTCGGTTCGGTTTTTTTTCGGTTCGGTTTTTTCCGGTTTGGTTTCAGTTTTTTGTTTTGTTTTTTTTTTTTCAAAAAATGAAAAACATTGAAATTTTAAATTTTAACATATCCAACACAATCATAACATAAGCATTCTAACTAGAATCAAAGACAATGAAAATAAACATTTAAAGTTGAACTAAAATCATCAATCAAGTCTTCCAAAGTCCAAACTAACAACCTCACAACACAAAAATCGTACAAATGACTTAGAAAAGTTAAATTGTATGATGTTGTTCAAAGATCAAGGTTGTTTGCTTGTAACTGCATGTTGACAACTTGATTAGTAAAAGTAATGTGTGGGTGGATTTATTTAGTGTGTGTTGGATTCGTTTCCATCACAAATTACCCAAGTAATCTACCCGAAATAAATGTTTATGGATTCTGTTACATGTTATATGAGAGTAGATTTGGAAAAGAAAGCTAGGGCAGAAGTAGACAGTGCTATGGAGATGGATGTAGGTACTTCAGGATGAGGTTTGGTTCCAGAACCTTATATGGGGGATAAATAATAGGTTAGGGTTTAGAGTTTTTATAGGCTTTTTTTTTTTAATATTTTGAGCTTAAAGTTTGGCAACACATTGGGTTTAGCATATTTTAACTTACAAATTGGGTTTAGAAAATAATACCCAAAACAAATAATTAAATAAAAATTTTAATTTAATTAATTCGGTTCGGTTTGGTTTGGTTCGGTTTCTAGATCACTAAAACCAAACCGAACCAAAAGAATTCGATTCGGTTCGGTTTTTTCGGTTTCGGTTCGGTTTGGTTTTCGATTTTTTTTCGGTTTTCGATTTTTTGAACCCACCCCTACAGTGAATTGTTGAACCGTCACAAGTTCGATTTTTCTGATTTGGACGTTTTTAATAGAAACCACTTTATGTAGGGTACAAGACGTGAATTTCCACTTGACTATCAAGAAGCTAAGAAACCATTGAAGCCAACAATGGCATGAAAGAGATGAATAAGCTTCCGACATGATCTTCATTCGAAGACTTATGCTTCAAGCATTACAAATGGAAATACCTCCTGATCGAGGATTCCATGGCTCTTTGGCTTGCTCATACGAATTGTCTAAATCATGAAAGACATTGCTTGAAGCACACCATGATTACGTCCATGAATGAGTACAATTATGAAGTTTAAAAATCCGATCGAATTTTGAATAGAGAATAGTTTTCTCGTCTTTCTTTGTTTCTAACTCGCCCTTGAAGTAGCAATGTAGATAGCGGAAGTTTACCAAATTCTCGGATCTGATTACTACCACAAATGTGAGAGAAAGGTATGGACCTAGTTCGGCTAGAGTCTACCAAATTGCTCGACCCAGTTCGGTCAAAGCTTACCGAATGGTGATGCACTGTTTCGGCAGGGATACATCGAATGGCATATTCTCTCAAAATCCAATTTCGAGTTTGTTTTTACAACATATGGTATAATCAGGGCCTACTAAGGTGTGGCATCATGCCCGAAGCATGATTCTTGGTACCTAAGACCTAAAAACTTCAAGAATAAGGGAAAATATTCCCGAACCTTAACCCTGCAGAATCTATTTCCATCTCGATGGAATAGACCATTGGTTATGCACTTGTTCGTGCCCCTACCAATGTTGTTAAGGAGTACCATTCTAGTAGTCAAGACGTGAGACTAATTTTGCTCCACCAAACACCGTTGAAAGAGCAGAATTTTAACATGGATGGCCTTGTTGGCTGAATCCCCTCGGTAAACCATTGATTTTGTGAACATTTTTCCGTGTTCTTGGATTCAAGTTTGGTGTATGTTTTACTTAGGGATAATCTTATTGATATTATCCTCGAATATGAGTTAATTGAATCATGTTTCGTAATACATGTGACCGATTCAATTAAACATGTGATTAGGTAGGAATGTGGGACAATTAGTTATTTGGATGAATGCGTACTACTCACATTAACTTTACACCTAAATCACATCTTTAACAACGACTTCAGGTCTATCCAACCTGATTAAGAGCATTAGCACGCTCCTCGTTGTACGAATGGTACTGAATCACCATTTAAGGGACCTTAAATTCTCCTTGACGTTGAGTTTTTAAGGATATTCGAGATGACAATGATCATAAATGAACCACTGAAGAAAATAGAGTGGAATATCTTTACACCACCTCCAAAAATGAGCCTGAAGTTTTGATTTGGGGCTAATGGGTTGTCTCTAAACTGGGATCACACCACATGTGGCCGGCCTGGAGCTGGGTGATTAAGCAGTTTACTTGTTTTGGCACGACCTTTTGGGACACTTAGGTCGAACAATAATGCTATGACGCATCTCCTTACCCGAAGTAAGGATCTTGTGTTTACAAGCACACTTTGCCAAAATCCACTCGTTTTGGGAAATTTGATTTCTAAATTATCCCTAGCAAAGATATAAAACGACTCTCTTTTCACAGTGGATTCAAGGGAATATATGTGGACTAATCCAACCAAAATGTGGACCATATAAATACTTATGGTTTTGGTTGATGAATCGATAAACTGGTCACATGTTTGTCCACAAACATTACTGCTAAACCTCATGGCCTATTAAAGTTTCACCCCCTACTTATCCCTTAAGGTTCGGGAGACTGGATAATGCCAGAGAGTTCATATCGACAATTTTTGATAAAGTTTTGTAGTATCTTGGGTTTATAATTGAACATTGAATTTTTATGTTCACCCTAATGAGTCTCGCCTAGTGATCATAACGTGCAATTTAAATGATCACCCAAATTTTGGTAAACGTACCAAGTTTTCAGTTTCTACCTAAGGCTATGCAATCCTTGTACGCAGTTATGTTGGTTCGCCTTAAGGCATATTGCCACCCAACCTATATGACGTTACAATTGGTTACTGGGTACGAACTTGATGATTTTCTTATTTACGCATTTGGGTGTGCATTACATGTGCCAAGTTGCGTCGCCACAATGTACCACCATAGGTCATCAACGAAGGATGTGTATCTTTTGTCGATAATGATTCTCCTTCACACTAGTTCTCTTAGAGCCCTTGCACACGATCTTTTTACCGTTCATTTGCGGGTTGTCACTTTAATGAGACAGTCTTCCTGCAATTAGGGGGAGATAAGAATGTCAACGTTCCTGGAGAACAAAGCAAATTTGCGTGGACGTTGCCTACTATGTCTCATCTCCATCCCTGTACCGCACATGTATGATAAGTAAGTATGATGAATTCTAGATTTCAGAATGTTGCTCCATACGCATTCCTCTGATCTAGCTAAAGTGACGAGATCATATACCAGCTGTAAACATGTCTGCAAGGATAGACGTACTTAACGAACGTTGAGTCAACATCCCTGGAGGGTGTGTCACCCTTGTTAGACGGTTTAGACACCCCTATTGGACGGTCTGATACACCGGCGAATAGCCAATCAATCTGTCTTGGCCTGGAGCACAACAGATCATTCGGTTCGTAGGATTCACTTCCCTAATAGAGGAAGATACGGCACAACAATGAATCTAAACTCGATCGCTATCTCAAATCATTTCCATCTCATGATATGAGATTATCATCGATGATGTTTTCACTTATATGGTAGCTACCGACATAAATGAAATGCGACAATATCGAACCATGTTTCGTTGATTAAGTGACAACGTAAAATTGATTGGACAACTGAAATTATAATCCAGGCCAAATTCTTTACCAAAGTGTGTATTGGACCTGTTGTTCCTACACTGCCCAAGGTAACCTTGTTGTGTTACAAGTGGGAAAAGAAGCGTTATGAGATTAATGAAATAGTGTAATATGATGCATAACTTACGGCGCAAGGTTTCTTTCAAACGTCATGTGATTGATAATAGCATTATGAAATGTGGTTATTGTTTTCTCCATGGGGATATAGATACAGAGATTGACATGTATGTTCCTGAAGAATTACATAGATTGGTTCAAATAGTTCCAAAACCACGGAACACCCTTTTAACTTGTTTTGAGGCATTCACTTATGGATTGAAAAATCCGACGAATGTGGTATACCCGTCTACGTGATTATTTGATCAATTAGGGATATGAGTTATGCCTTTGCGTGTTAAACTATGAAGTCTTATTCCAAATTGCTAGAGTTACAATTTATGTCGTTAACACGAATCTCACTAAGACTCTAGAAGAGCTTGAGAAAATTGCCTCGCACCTGAAGATGGAATTTGAGATGAATGATCTTGCGAAAACTCGTTTATGCCTTGACCTGAAGTTCAAGCATTGTTCTGACGATATTTTGGTCTACCAGTCGAACTACACCTCGAATGTGTTACCTTTGAGTATACCTTTGATCGTTCATACGTTATATGCAAATGAGACCCTTGAAGAGGTTATGGAATTCGAAATTCCATATCTAAAGTTCAACTTTGCGCTTCATTGTACTTAGCTCATTGTATTTAGACAGGACATCTCATTCGCTGTTGATCTTGGTAAAGATGCAGCACCGCGCCTACACGCAGCCACTAAATTAGTATTAAAGACGTACCTTAAAGGTACTACAAATTTGGGCAAATCCCAACGCATCTCGAGCAGATCCAACCCCCTGATCCTCGGAATGATGTTTGCCTTGTTTGTTATACTGACGTAGGTTACTTATCAAACCCGCACAAGGCAAAATCCCTAAATGGTTATGTCTTTACCGTTAGGGATATCGCAATATCTTGGTGGTCCATGATATGACCTTAGTTGCGAAATCTTCGAATAGTTCCAAGACTCACCTTACTTCATTATGCCACAAGTGAGACATGGTTAGGAGTTCTTGTTGAGCATATTCAAAGTACTTGCTGTGTTTTCATCCATCGTTGAGTCCCAACAACGATCCATAAAGACTATGCCGTATGTATCCACCCGACCAAGCCATGATACATCAACGAAGTCAACGCCAAGACATATTGCGTCCACATCTACATCAGCAAAGCATCAGCAGATTGAAGTCATGCAAGGTCCATGATATGACCTTAGTTGCGAAATCTTCGAATAGTTCTAAGACTCACCTTACTTCATTATGCCACAAGTGAGACATGGTTAGGAGTTCTTGTTGAGCATATTCAAAGTACTTGCTATGTTTTCATCCATCGTTGAGTCCCAACAACGATCCATGAAGATTAGGCCACATGTATCCACCCGACCAAGCCATGATACATTAATGAAGTCAACGCCAAGACATATTGCATCCACATCTACATCAGCAAAGCATCAGCAGATTGAAGTCATGCAAGCCGATCCCAGACAACCTTCCAGAAGCTTTTCCGAGGAATTGGTATGCCTAACTATCCTATGCAATGCTTGTAGTTCTCACTTGGAAGTTATGTCAAACTTAGGAGGAGTATCCAAAAGTATACTCATTTGATTTTAATGTACTCTTTTTCCCTACAATTAGGAGCATTTTTCCCACTGGATTTTTGCTACCTAACTAGGTTTTAACGAGGCACCCATTATGAGCTGATCATACCATTGTGAGCTTTTCTACTTGTGTCCAAAAGACGTATAATTTTGACTTAATGCAACTTCTCACTTTTCTCCTTAGACTATGGGTTTTTCTCACCTTGGGTTTTACCATAGCGAGGTTTTGTGAGTTTTTCTTTTTATGCATTCTTCCGTTGATCTAGACTCACATTCACTCATTGTGCCGACGATTTCATCAACTGTACTTACTTCATCACTGAAGACCTGATGCGCCATTTACTTGAGTATTTACACACTCAAGGAGGAGTGTTGCAGTCCTATTAGATTAGGAATGTGATTGTGTAAATACTAGTATATCTTGGAATATCTCTTATATTCCTATTAGGAGTAGATTATCTATTAAATGTTGTAATCATAAAGGGTAAGGAATTAACATTCTCTACTACTATAAATAAAAGCATAATGGGGTAGAATAGAACACACCCACAATTACACATATCTCTCTTTCTCTCTATGTGCCGCACCCTTCTCTCTATATGATCTCCTTAATTGTTCAGTAAATTATGTCTACAACAATACTATAATTATTTGTTTATTTTTTCGATTTTGAAATAATTATGAGTTATTATATGGTTTTGCTCATAAGAAACTTATATTCCCAATGTAAATAACAAGCAAAGACATGCAATTTCGAGTTAAGTGCAAAATCTAAAATTAATGAGACAGACTCATCTATAGCTAAACCTCTCATCCCTTAACACCCAAACCAACAAGGCCCAACCAACCGAAGTCTTGTCCGCACAAGAATGGCTACATTTATGGATCGTTTGAAAGTATTTTTAAAATGTCTGAATGTGTTTTTAGACGAAATATTTTTGGATTCCAAAAACCCTTGATTGCTTGCACGCCATGCAGCTCTATACCCATTTCAAACGTTAGAGCCAAAACTTTATGTTGGTTGCGTGTTTGGGCCAAAAGATGACGATTATCACAACCACTAAAACGTTTCATGTAAACAATTCTACACCAAAAATAACACTAATAACAATGTAAGAGGAACAAACTATAGAAAAATGACATCCAAAGTCCCTAGTGACAAAGAAAATGACATCCAAAGTCCCTAGTGACAAAGAATTTTTCTTAATTTTTCTCTCTATATCACTATAGTTTTTCACCTCCAATAAATGGGTTTTTCTTCTTCAGGCTTCCCATGCCCCCTTCCTAAGGGACCCTTCAATAAATAGGTTGATTGTGTGTTTTATAAAACAATTAAGTTGAGAGATACAAACAAATAAGTTGATGATAAAGTCACTTAATATTTTGGTCTAGTGATATTTCTCTTCATTGTAAGTGAGAAGTCTTAAGTTCGAATCTCGTAAATGGCAAGTTAGTAACCAATTTATTCACCCAGCCCCTAGTGTAAATACATTGTTGTATCAAGAAAAAAAAAATTCGATGACAAATAATTAAGAAACTATTAGTTATGAGGTTAATTAGAAGTGCTTTTAAAATGACTAAAACCACTTTTGGTGAAAATATTTTTTAAACCAATCCTTAGTAAAAATCTAAGTAGACCCTGGAAAAACACTTTAAATGCTTCTTGCAAGAAGCACACATTTGGTGCTTCTTCCAAAAAGTACTTCAAGTGCTTTTGAAACCTAAAATCAATTCACCAAAAGCACTTTCAGTTATTTTAAAAGTACTTTCAAACAAGCCTTACATCTTTACTAATACTAAATAAAAACAAAAAAGGTAAATTACATTTTACCACCTCAACTTTGGGTTACATAACAAACTTATACCTCATCTTATAAACATTGCAATGTCATGCATTAACTTCAAACTCGTTGCAATATCATACCTTCGTTAAAAAATTTGTCAAATTCTCCGTTAACTTGCTGACTTGGTAGGTGCGGAGCCCACTTCATCCCCTCTATTAATTGACACGTGGATTGCAATAAAATTTTGAAAATAAAAACTAAAAGGGTAAATTACAAAAAACTACCTCAACTATTGGGTACCCAAACCAAACCCAGTTCGTCCCCCATGGCCACAAACCTAACCCTCTGCAAACCAGAAAGAAGAAGAAAGAGGAGGAAGAAGAAGAAGAATAAAAAAATAAAAAAAACACCCAAACCAAACCTAGTTCGTCCCCCCCTTAAAGACGAGGTATGAAATTGTTAATGACCCAATAGTTGAGGTAGTTTTTTGTAATTTATCCAAACTAAAAAAATGAAAAAGGTGGGCCCAGTACCTCATCTTCCTTCTCAAGTGCTTGCCGAGAACCTCCACACTGGCGCCCATCCCGTTGCCCTCTCCGACTCCCCAACCTCAAATACCTCGATCATTTCAATTATTTTCCTATCCGGCCAAAGTCAGCTTCATTGTTTTGTTTCAATTTATTTCAGGCATGATATTTTGTAAACCCTATAACTGCTAGCAACTAAATTCTTAGCATAAGAATTTGTATGTATGTCAGAAAATTTAGGGTTGGTTTGGTATCCTATTTGAAAATTTTTATCATTTCTTAAAACATTTCTTAAGAACTTTTCTTGAATACAATTTTCTTTAAGACTCAAAAACTTGTTTGGTATGCGATTTAAAAATTTTAAATCTTACAACTCAAACTGAACAAAGAAATCCAAAAAGAAGGGTAGAGGGAGAAAGATGAGAGAGGAGGAAAGAAAGCAAGAGATAATTGAATGAAAGAGAAAGAAGATAGAGGATCGGAGGAGATAGAGAGGAAGAGGAGTGACAGAAAGACCTGAGAGAATGAAGAGACCGGATTGAAGGAGTGACGAAAAAGTTAAAAAATAAAAAAGAGAAGGGGGAGAGAGAAAAAAGAAAAAATAGAGATAGATTTGGGGTGAGAGGTGAGGAGGGAGAGAAAAGAAATGAGTGAGTTTAAGTTTAAAAACTTTAAAAACTCACTTTTTATGTTTTTAGATAATAGACTATATTTTTAAGTCTTGAGTTCAGTTTTTAAAAATAGTTCTACCAAACAAGTTTTTAAGGCCTAAAACTTGAAAATTATTTTTGAGTTTAAAAAGTTGGATTCAAGTAGAGTACCAAACATACTCTTAATTCTTCTTTAAAAATTTGACAATACAGTTTATCCCTCTTCCTCTCCCCCGAATTCCTTTCCCCAGTTCACCAGAAACTAATTCCTGGGAAACTTCAAGATTTCCGCCGAACCAGCACCACCAATGCTTCATTGGAAACCAAAACGACGCCGACTCCACATCAACTCTCTGACGTTGCCTCGCCTCAAAACCAGAACCAATTTTGGGTCGCATCGCCTCACCTGTCAACCTCTACACCTCGTCTTCTCCGTCAATCGTCATCATTCGTCTTGTTCTCCATCGACCACCCTTTGATCTCTCCCAACCATCTCCTCCTCTCCGTTTGTAGGCGAGATGCGATGCGGCGAAGATTGAAAGGAAGCGAGATCGAATGAATGTGAGGTCAAAGGTAACTAAATTTAGGGCTTCGATTGAGAATTTTAGGATCGCATAACAAATGGATGGGGCAACACTTACCTTAAAGAAATCTGAGGTAAACAAACACGGCTTCACGACGAAGATCTTATGAGGACCTGTAGAAGAGAAATTCCGATCAGTCAGAGCTCAGCCCACTCTTTTCTAGAAGCGCCACCAAAACTCGGCATTTATGGGGCTGAGAAATTGGGGAATTTGGAGAGTTCGACCCCCAGGTATGAAGGGGTTTTGGGGAGAAAAAAGGGGAGGACGAAGAGGGACAAATGGATTCTGGGGAGAAAGGAGGGAGAAAGGTTTTTTTTTTCTTTTTTTTTTTGACCAACCAAGTTGAAAGAAAATTTGACGGATGTCTGACATTGCAACGAATTTATAAGTTGAGGTATGACATTACAATGCTTAAAACATGAAGTATGCGATTATGGTTCAACCTATAATTGAGTTAGTTTGTGTAATTTATCCAAAGAAAAAAAGATAATTATATAATGGAAAATGATTATGAGAGTTGAGAGTGTATGAATTGTCACTAAACCAGAAGTTGAAAAATTGTTGGGGGACCTGGTTCTCACTCTTGCCAAAACTCAAAACTTATATTTCTTTGTCGCCTGTCCTACTTTTGGTTGAGGTCGGTGGTAATCCTTTTATGTTTTTTTTTTCAATCTCATACTTCCTTCACTCTTTTATCTTAATAACCTCTCTCTCTTTTTTGTCGAAGTCTTAATAACCTCTCTCATTCTTCTTTTATTTGAATTGGCTCTTCATATTTGGCCTTTGTTTTCAGCTTGTGCTATGAGCTTTTGTCTTAGTATATGTCTAAATTTGTCTCACATATATGCTTTGAACCCCTTACCTATTTAGATGTTGTTGTCGCGAGTTTTCAACTATCAACCTTTGCTTGTCGACCCATTGGGTGCCTATTCCAAGGATCTTCCTCGCCGACACATTTTGGTGTTAGGTGACTTTTAAAATTCAATCAACACTCCTTGATGGGATTATGGGACTGTTTTGGTGCAGGCAAAACCCTCATTCTCCGTATATCTAGGGTATTTAAGTTTAGTTGTTGTTTTGCTTTGTCTTAATTAATTTGGGTATGTCTATTGTATTTCTATGTCTTCGTCTAAGCCCAGCGAGAAAAGAAGAGTTTGTTGTGAGAATCAGAGAGTTCAAAAGCTAGCATTGAGCGCGAGAGACGATTTCAAGTTCCAGAGTCGGCACTAGACAATTTGCAATGAAGCAAATGTTATTGGAAGAAATTAAAAACTAGATGCGGAAATATGGTATTTTATGAGGGTGTGTTTGAATTACATTTAGTTCTTCATAAGTTATAACGTTATTTTAACTCATCCACCTAAGACTACTACACTCTAGTAATACCCTATTTTTTTCACATGTAAGTTTTTTTTTATATATGTATAGAAGAAAACTTCATTAAAAGGAAAAACAAATCACAAATACAATTATTTTCAATACAATCAAAGAAATAAACATTCCGAGCAAGATTTAAAATACAAAACTCCCAAATATGACTCCCCGAGACATTAAGGCCATGATGTGCAAAGGTGTCAGCAACAAAATTTGTCTCACGAAAGATATGGTTCCATTTGATGCTAGAAAACTTTGTAGTCAACCACCTAATGTCTTCAGTGATGGATAGAAGGTTCCAGGGAACACTACACCGACCTTGGACCGCTTGGACAATAGGCCAGGAATCGCCCTCCACCGTAATCTTAGAAAATCATTTTCTTACTACATATTTCAGACCTTCCTTCAAAGCCATCGCCTCAACCAAGCTTATTTCTTTGATTTAGAGTTTTTTCACATGTTGGTAAAAGCTTTTAGTTCAAATTTTGAAAACGACAACTTCGCAACAAATTTACTTCCCCATACACTTTGTGTAGGGTGCATTTTTGCCAGGGCTGGTCTTGAGTTTTTGGGTGCCTAGTGCGAAAGTTCAAAATGTGCCCATTTTTAATACAAAAACATATGTTAAAAAAAAAAATTTAACGAGGGCTGGAACCTAGTCGAAGCTGGGGGCTAGGCCCTCACACCCAAATTATATTACTTGAGAAAATATACAACGGGGGGACTAAGTACCTAAACCCCGACAATCAAAAGTACAATCATATACAACCACTCCTAGCAAATCTCCTTCAAATTTCAACCTTTAAGAAATTGTCTTCTAGCATTTTTTGAAGCAAAATCATCAATTATATCATCATACTCCAAGTCTTCAATCTCATCCTTTTCAATACATAAGATTGCTAATCCATGTAGCTTATCTTGAGTCATAGTGGTCCACAAGTAAGATTTTAATAATTTCAATTTTCAAAAAATTCTTTTTGCAGATGCCACGGTCACAGGTACAGTCAACATTACATGATAAGCAATCAAGACATTAGGACACATGTCAATTTCTTTGACAAAGTTTGCTATTTCCATGGATGTCCAAGGGTTATTAGAGAGAAATGCTTCTTCAAGTAACATCATTTGCAAAACCTGTAATTCGGAACATAAGTCGGCTTTGCAAAACCTGTAATTCGGAACATAAGTTGGCTCCATCTACATCCATGGTATTTCCATGTTTCAAATGTGCTTCAAGATTCATACAATTTTGTTTTAGCTCTTGATCATCCAATGAAATTAACTTCGATGCATCAAACAAGAAGCCAAAAATATATTCAAAAGCCTTTAACTGTTCACACCTGTGTTTCAGTTGAGAAAGACCAATATCCACTATAACAAGAAAATAATCTGTTCTAAATGATTCTTCAGCAGACTGTTGTTCCCTCTCATTACCATCAACTTCATCATGATGTCTTTTTCTAGGTCTATGATGTTTAGTTTGAAAAACAGGGTCAATTTCTGAATCAAGTGCAATTTCTTTAGCATCACTCATGGCAGAAGCAAAACCAGTTTCTCTATAGTTTTCGAAAAACGTAACAAGTGCTTCCAATGCCTTTATAGCAACATCAAGACGCATGTCTTTAGATTGTAATTTTGTACTCACCATGTTAATCTTCAACAAAATGTCATGCCAAATAACCAAACTTAATACAAAATCAAAACTTGAAAGTTCTCCTGATGCTAAACATTCTGCATCCTTACTCAATTGGGGATTTTCAGTAATTTCCACCAATTTAAACAAAACATTTCTAACATGGGCTACTTGGGACTTAATTGCTTTAACACTTTCAATGTGACTTTCCCATCGAGTAGTTGACAATGACTTCAAAGTTAAACCATCAATATGTTCAAGCAAAATATTCCAACGCTTTGTAGAGTTGGAAAACACTGTATATATGCATTGACACGCTCCAAAAAAAGATTTTACTTTAAGACATGAACTTGCCATATCACAAACTATTAAATTAAGATAATGAGAACCACATGGCATGTAAAAAGCTCTGGGATTTATGTCTAGCAATCTTTTCTGGACACCTTGGTGTTTCCCTCTCATGTTAGATCCATTATCATAACCTTGTCCCCTCACATTATCAATATCAAGATCAAGAGACTTTAGGGCATCTTACAACTCATTAAAAAGTCCTAATCCTGATGTATCTTCCACACTTAAAAACTCCATGAAATACTCCCTTATATTTATTGACCTACTTGACAAGTCAACACATCTCAAAATTAAATTCATCTGTTCCACATGACTTGCATCAGGAGTACAATCAAGAATGACAAAAAAAAATTTGGCTTCTTTGACTTTTTTAATGATTGTGGTTTTGACTTTTGAAGCTAAAGTAGCTATCAACTCATTTTGAATTTTATGGCTCAAATAGTGATGATGAATCTCTTTATTCTTAATGAGTCGAAAATGCTCTTGCATTATTGGATCAAACTCTGCAATCATTTCAAGTAAACCTAAGAAGTTGCCAATACAATCTTCATAAGGTCTTTCATTTGTTCCACGAAATGCTAAATTATGTATGACAAGACATTTCACAACAACAATAATTCTAAGCATCACTTGTTTCCAATAATTCTAAGCATCACTTGTTTCCAATAATTTGTCTTTTTCTTGATTCGCATTTGAAATTCTTTGTCAATTGTCTGATTTTTTGTCAATCTACTTTTCAACTCAACCCAAGTTCTCGAATTAACGAGATGCTCTTTACACTCTTCATGTTGGTCATTCTCACCAAGATGTCTCCAATCACTAATTCCATCTTTTGCTAACTCACTTTTTAAGGCAATTGTTTTAAACAATTTACAACAAAAGCAAAAGACTATCCAACTCTTTTGAGTACACAAGCCATTTCCTGTCATAAATTTCACCTATTCGTAATTTCGACTATAGTAGTGTGATGAAAATTTTCTAGAGAGTTTGTCCTTAGGATACGTGAAATTAGTTTCTCGAATTGGTCCCTTTTCTATAAGTAAGTCTCTCATTTCTGCATTAAGACCATCCCAAACTTTTGGATCATAAATGTTTAAATGGAAAATAGATTCAAGAGATTCAATATTTTCCTCTACACCAATATGATCATCATCAACATTTAAATCCACATCACCACCATTTTCATGATCTTGAGACTCATAACCAACATTTTCCTCTAAATCACCACTATTTTCTTGGTCATTAATATCTTCCTCCACATAACCACCAATTTCATGATCATGAGACTCCCTAACAACTTTTGTGACTCTTCACCAACATCATTTTCTCTCAAATTTTCAACCAACTCATTCTTTGTAGAAAAAAATTTATTAAGAGATCCTCTTAAACTTTTAGCAATTTCATTATCCTTTGCCTTTTTTTCCTTTTCATATTACCAGAGAGTTGTTTCCTAAAAGACATGGCTTTGATAATTTGTTTGCAAAAATTACCTACACATGATATAACAAAAAAAATTTCCTATTAAAATTATCATTCCAAGTCCAACACATATTATATATTATAAAAACACTAACATCTATTATATATTATAAAAGCACTAACACATATGGCCTAACATATTATAAAAGCACTAACACATATGAAATCAAATAATTCAATTAATCAAGAATTCAATCCATCAACAACAATAATTCTATACATCAATTATCATATAATTCTATGTCACTTGCAAAATTTAATTAAATTATGAATTAATAATTCAAATTTAAAAAATTAGTTTATCAAATTACCTCAAAAGTTACTTGGGTTGGTGAATGCACAACGGCAATTGGTGGCAGGGACTTGTGGCTAAGAAAGACAAGGACCTGTGGGCCTGTGGTGTCGGGGTTGGAAGCTGCAGCAGCGCAGATGGCAGTGGGGAAACAATGAGGTGGGTGGGAAAATAACAGACGACAAGTGGGGGGAAACAAAGGGGTGGGGAATTGGAAAAAAGGGGAATTAGGGTTAATGGTGGGGGGGGACCGGGGACAAGTGGTCCCTTTACATTGTTGTTGTTTTTTTTTTTTTTTTTTAATCCTGAAAACCTGGGCCCTTCCCTTAATTGTCAAATTTGGGCCTCTTGCCCTCCATTCCCTATTTTGGGCTCTGGACAATTTTTTTTTATACCTAATTATTTGGACTTTTTTTTTTGTGCCCCTTTAAATTTTGGGCCCTGGACAATGGTCCTGCTTACACTGGGCCTGGGCTGGGCCTGGGCTGGGCCTGATTTTTGCTCACTCACACTAACTCTAGGGTATGCTTACTACCTTTTCTAATGCTTGCCATGTGTAATCCACACCAACTCTAATTAAGCCTTTTTTTTTTAATTTTTTCTGCTTTCATTATTGTGTGATCATGTAAGGAGTTTTCATTATAAATTGGATCTGTAACTAGTTGGAGATTATGGTAATCAATGTGTAATCAAATTTTTATGGTAATTAAAATATGTGAGCTTGATCTTCCATTTGCATATGATTATGAATTTATATGAACGTACGAATCATATCAAATCACTTCGTCAATATCCAACAAAAACTAATTTCAGTGACAAAACTAATAGGACAAATGATGTCATTCAAAATACAGTTGTTTGAGATGAAACTCATCAAAATAAAATTGTACAAAAAGCTAGTCCAAAAAATTCTTTGGGGTGAAACTCATCAAAATAAAATTGCTTTGTAGAAACAATAAAATTCCCTCAAATTTAAAACTTTCTTATCCTCCTCGTGGAAACAATAAAAAATCTTACTTGTTTATTGCTTTGTTGCTTCCATCTTCATAGTCCAATCAGAATACAAACTACGCCATTTTTGTTTAGTTGCCTTTTCTGCTTGCCTTTCCTTTTCTTTTCGATCCGGTACTGCTTTATCATATTGGACAACGAATTCTTACAGAAGGAGGTTTCGAGCAAAATACTTGTTCAAAAACTTGTTTATGCTTTCAATTCTTTGTGTTGTTGTCATACCTTAGAAAAAAATTGGAAATTTATCATATTATAACAGAAAAAGAAACTTGTGCCCCTATTATAAAGTATATACAAAATAATATGTAAAAATAATATAATAGGTATTGGTCAAGAATACTACCCGCACAAAAGTGGTCTCGACCATAAACTTGTGCCTATTTCTCACATAATATTTCCTCTAAATTCATAAGCATCATGTAACTTATTCCAATTTGATTCAAATTCTTCAACAGTCTCTGGATCATATATGCATATTTTCAAATCCAGTGCAAATGATATAAACTCACCGAAAACATGATTCAAGTTCTTTGCAACATTCTAATATATGTGTCAGAGTAAGAAGAAAAATGGTACACTGTGAGCAATGACTTCACAGATTCACAGGGAATTTAGAAGAATTCCAGTGCAAAGATGGAAGATGATGATGATGAGTAAGAATAGAGAAAAGAGAGAGCAACATAGAATATGACTATGAGATTCTCATTCACACATATTCACCATGACATCCGCAAGAGAGAAAGTGAAGGAATATCACTCTACTTCTAATGGTTATACACTTTTGGAAGTATTCAAAATACATAAAAAAACAATCTCAACCCTTCATCTTACACCCTATAAGATGTAGACACTTGGCACCTTACTTACTTAAAGACCTATGAGACTCAGATAAGAAAAGGTTACAACTAAATCAACATTTAGCTAATTATTCTAGAAATATAAGCTAGAACCACCACCACTGCCATATTAGATAACAATTTACACACTAACAACCCCCTTTAAATTGTGAACTGATTTCACTTTGAGAAGTTCTCTAAGATAGGTGAATTACTCTCTTGCTAATGTCTTTGTAAAAATATCAACAACTTGCCCCTTTGTAGGACAGTGTAATCACTCTTTGCTACAATGCCTCCTTTATGAAATGATACCTCCTGTTTATATGCTTGGTTTTTTTATGGAAGATAGGATTTTTAGTTATAGCTATGGCTGAAGTATTGTCACAGTTCATTAGTGTTGCAACAAATTGCATTTCACCAAAATCCTCTAGAACAAACCTAAGCCAGGTAGCCTGTGCTGTTGCCTCATATGCACTAATATACTATGCTTCAACTGTGGATAGAGTAACACATTGTTGCTTGACTGAAGCCTAAGAGAAAACTCCACTGCCAAAGGTAAAGGCATACGCAGCTGTGCTCTTTATGTCTTCTTTTGAACCACTCCAATCACTGTCACAGAATCCTATCAGAATTGTTCCTTTGCCTTTCTTGTACTCGAAGACAAAATCAAGAGTCCCCTAAACATATCTTAGAACCTTCTTTGTTGTCCCATAATACTTGTTAGTAGGATAGTGCATAAACTTTTCTAACAAACATACATCACACATTATGTCAAGTCTAGTTACTATGATACATCAAACTGCCTACAATTTTTTTGTATTGAGGTTCATCTGTAACTCCACTTTCATCTTCCTTCCTCGATTTATCATTTGTACCAGTGGTGTGCTCACAGGTTTACAATCTTGAAGTCCAAACTTCTTCAATAGAGATGAAGCGTACTTTCTCTGGTGTATGAATATGCATTCTTCAATTTGCATAACTTCTATACCAAGGAAATGATGTAGAAGTCCCAGATCATTCATCTCATATTTATGCATCATATCAGCTTTGAATTCATCCATTAACTCTTGACAGCTTCCAGTGTATATTATATCATCTACATAAATTAATACTATAATCATCTTTGAGTATCCTCTACACATGGTGTATAATGTTGCCTCACTAGTACTTTTTGAAACCACATTGTGCAAAATATGAATCAATTTCTCCATACCAGGCCTTAGGTGCCTGCTTCAAACCATACAAAGCTTTGTGCAAATTGTAAACCTTATCCTCCTCTCCTTGCACAATGAACCCATATGGCTGGTCAACATACACCTCATCTTCAAGTACACCATTTAAGAAAGCTGATTTCACATCCAGTTGAAATAGCTTCCACCTGTTCTTTGCAGCCAGTGTAATGAGGGTCCTTATTATGTATAACCTTGCAACAGGTGCAAAGGTTTCATTATAATCTATCCCATGCTTTTGTGCATAGCCTTTTGCAACAAGTCTAGCTTTGTTCTTTTGAATAAAGCCATCTAAGTTCAACTTTGTTTTATACACCAATTTTACCCCAATCACAGGCTTATCAGATGGTCTCTTTACCAATTCTTATGTCTGGTTCTTCTCAATCATACATATTTCATCTTCCATTGCCTTCTTCCATGTTTCATCTTGTGCAGCTTCAACATAGCATTCCAATTCAATGATACACAGATGACATCTCTTATAAATCTCACTCAAGTTTTTATATCTCAGTGGAGTATCATCATACTAAGGTGTAGAAATATAATTGGTTGATTCACTAGAGACAGTAATTAGAAAGCCTTTAATTTGGATTTGAGAACCTTCAGATACAACATGTTCCATGGGATCTAAACCTTCATCAACTTCACTTATCTCTAGAGATTTATTTGCAGAAAATGGGATGCATACTTCCTTGACTTTATGTCTCTCCCAATCTCATTTGCCATTCTCATCAAACATCACATCCCTTGAGAGTACCACCTTCTGTGTTTCAGGATTAAGCACTATATAACCTTTGTCACAAGTACCATATCCAATTAAGATACCAATGACCCTAGTTTATTCTAGTTTGTGCCTCAAATTTCCTGGAATGAGAGAATAACACACTAAGCCAAACAATCTCAGGTGTTTAATTCCAGGTTTTCTTCCACTGAACTTCTCAAATGGTGTAATATTCTCCAATGCTTTTATGGGACACCTGTTTAGCAATACACATATGTGTTCACTGCTCCATCCCAGAGATTACATGGAAGATCTTTCTCATGAAGCATGCATTTAGCCATCTCCACTATAGTTTTGTTCTTCCTTTCTGCAACTTCATTCTGTTGTGGAGAATATGCAACAATGAGCTACCTCTCTAACCCCAAAGATTCACAGAACTGTTTAAACTCACCTGAAGTGAACTCTCTCATCCCTTATTAGTTCTCAATTGCTTCACAAAATAACCACTTTGAAGCTCTACCATAGCCTTAAACTTCTTGAACACATGAAAGACTATTGACTTATGTCTCAAGAAGTAGACCCAGCACATCCCTGAGTAATCATCAATGTATGTAATGAAGTACCTATGTCCACTCATTGCTGGTGTTTGCATGGGGCCACACACATCTTATTGTATAAGCACCGGTGGCATCTTTGCTCTCCATGTTGATTAGTTTTAAAATGACTCCATATGGTTCTTAATGCACAGCCTTGACACATACCTTCACTGTCATGCATTAGAGGTTATCCAAGAACCATATCATGTTCCTGCAATTGCTTCAGACTCCTATAGTTTAGGTGTCCAAACCTTCTATGCCACATTGTAGTACACTAATGCACATTAGCTTTTAGTACCAATTGATCATTGGATTTGAACACTAGTGGAAAGCACCTGTTCCCCTTTTGCTTCACACTAACCACCAAATTTTTCAGTGTTCTGTCATCAAAGATGTCCACTTTGTAATCACCAAACACAAGAAAATACCAATGTTCAGTCATCTGTCAAACACTGAGTAAATTTTCTGCAAGTCTAGGTACTAGCATGACTTCTCTGATATACCTCTTTCCATTTTCAGTGTCAATAACAAGAGTTCATTTGCCTTTCACATCAACTAGAACCCCTGTGCTAACTTGCATTTTTGCTTTAATACTTCAATCAATGTCCACAAGCAGATCCTCTCTGGAGGTCATATGATTGCTACATCCACTATCTATATACCAAATGTCACTCACAGCTCTCACTTCACTTGTTTGTTTAACTAGGAAAAGATTTTCAGGTTCCTCCACTTTGTTTGCAAAATTCCCTTATTGAACATTTTTATTGAGATTGAAGAACCTGGCAATATGGCCAAGCTTACCACATTTGTGAAATTTGATCTTCCCTTTTAGCCAACACTCTCCATAGTGAAGCTTATCATAATAT
The DNA here is from genome assembly GCF_042453785.1 of Malus domestica. Taxonomy (NCBI): domain Eukaryota; kingdom Viridiplantae; phylum Streptophyta; class Magnoliopsida; order Rosales; family Rosaceae; genus Malus; species Malus domestica. The sequence goes on from NC_091668.1 coordinate 8,729,112, forward strand.
TTGGAAGCACCACCAGTGTTGCTAGTTTCATTTATTAGTTTCCCTTTGAACTTGAAATTCTTCTGAAATTTTGATCCACCAACATTGGTATTTGATTACCAAATTTACCATTCTTCGATGAGATATTCAAACTAGCAAATGCACGCTAAGTACTACTTTCTCCATGTCTAGCTAGCCTCAATTCATACCATTTCAATATAGCAACCACATCTTGAGCATCAATCACTTCAATATCTTTAGTATTCTCTAATAACATAAGCTATACTATCATATGTTTTGGGTAAATTGATCAATAACTTTTGCACAATTCTATGATCACTAAGATATTCTCCATAGCTTTTCATCTGATTTATCAAATCAAACAACCTAGCCAAATATGCAGCTAGAGACTCACCTTCATTTATACGGGTATAGTCAAAATCACAACGAAGACCCTGTAATTTCACAGATCGTACCTATTTGTCTCCTACAAACCCTTGCTTCAAAATATCCCATGATGCTTTTGCCATTTCTAGAGTTGCAATGCGCGGGAAAATCTGATCCGATACAGCTCATTGAATGATTCCAAGAGCCCTTGCATCCTTGACCAAAATTTCGCGATGCAACTTCATCTCTGGCTCTGTTATTTCTTCCTCTGTCTTCACTGGAGAAGAAAAACCTATCTAAAAATACTTCATAACTTATGAGATCGGAAAATTGTCTTCATTCGAATTTGCCAAAAATCGAAGTTCTCTTCGTTGAATATCGGAGCTCGAAGCTCCCTTCCGCTAGACCCATCCATATTAAACTAAGATCACACCTCTCTCTCACTAGTTTCTCTGCAACAAGACATTGCGAGAATGAACGCTAATAGAATCAACGCCCAGAGGTTTCAAACCCAATTTGACTCTAATGCCATGTTAGAGTAAGAGGAAAAACGGTACACTTTGAGCTATGACTTCACAGATTCACATGGAATTTAGAAGAATTCCAGTGCAAAGATGGAATATGATGATGATGAGAGAAAAGAGAGAAAAGAGAAAGCAACAAAGAATATGACTATGAGATTCTCATTCACACACATTCACCATGACATCCACAAGAGAGAGAGTGAAGGAATATCACTCTACTTCTAATGGTTATACATTTTTGGCAGTATTCAAAATACATAAAAACAATCTCAACCCTCCCTCTTACACCCTATGAGATGAAGACACTTGGCACCTTACTTACTTAAGACCTATGAGACTTAAATAAGAAAAGGTTACAACTATATCAACATTTAGCTAATTATTATGGCAATATGAGCTAGAACCACCACTGCCATATCAGATCACAATTTACACACTAACAATATGTGCCACAAACAAGAGACGATGGTGGCAATTAGGAAATACTTCACTAATCATAGCAGCGATTGATTAGCCGGGCTTGATCAGTAAATATGATTCTTGGTGCTTTTCCATCTATTGCTTGTAAAAGGGTCTTGAATAGCCACTCACATGTATTTGTTGTCTCTCCATCTAGCAAACCACATCCAAAAAGTATGGTTTGACCATGATTATTGATACTAACTACTAGGGCACAAACCATATTGTGTCTATTCGTTTTGAATGTCGTCTCAAAACACACAACATCACCAAATACAGTATAATCGTGCCTCAAATTTCCATCACAGAAAAAACAACCACTTATTTCGTTATCCTCGTTTGTTCGAAGAGAATAGAAAAATGACTTGTCTTCGGTTTGCTTATTCTTAAAATATTCAAGCAAACATTCTAAGTCGCCCTTTTTAAGAACCCCGATGTGCTTTCTCATTATCAAATTGTTACAATTAGACTGAATAAAATTTATTTTTTTGAAAACCTTCTGCTTTAGTGGTAAAGTATGAGACCTCAACAAATCGGAACTTGATGTCGGAACAATAACATGACTATGTTCAGAAACGAAATTTGTCATAACAAGCCTCCTTTCTAAATTAAGTTTGATTGCAAGTATTGCCTTGCAACCACATCTTGTTTCTTCTCTTTTCTTCTTTGAAGTTCTCCTTTTTTTTTTTTTTAACCTTCACAAGAACAACAAAAATGTTTTTTCTTTAGTACACCTGACCTGTCTTTAGTCTCTCTGTTCTTTCTCACGCTAAATCCAACAATTCTACCATATGCATTGTAGTAATTATATGCATAATCCTCATTACCAAAAGTCACCCCCAACGAAATATCATCGACTTTGCTTGTAAATTCTCATTTTTCTTCATTTTGATCCAAGACTTCAAAGGTTTCGGAATCTGAATCTAAATGTATACAATCAACTGGTTCTTTGGCATCACTGGTTCTTCGGAATCTTGGTGTTCCATTTGTATAAGCATCAAAGTACTTAATATTGAATTAAATTGACACCCTATAATAATCCTAACCAGCAAATAGATGGGACTTGTGTACCTCTTTCTAGCTGGATAAAAATAACAGATGAAAAACCCAGAAGATGCATGCACAGAGCCTGTTTGTATTAAAAAAAAAAGGAGAGTTTCAAGTTTTAATAAAATATTTAAAATGAAAGGATAGATATGGGAGTAAATGAGTAAAAGTAGAGAGTATTAATTAAAGCAGAAAAAATTAAAAAAAAAATTACATTTAACTAGAGTTAGTGTGGATTACACATGGAAAGCATTGGAATGGAATGGGTGGTAAGCATACCCTATGGTTAGTATGGGTGAGCAAAAATGCACCCCATAATATACAATCTTCTTTTATTTGCATATAAAATACTTTTTTTATAGGGAGGTTTTTTTTTTTTTTTTTTTTTTTGTTTTTGTTTTTGTTTTTTAAATACTTCACAATTGCTAAAATATTAAAATTTTTGTTAAGAAAAAAATTAGCTTAAGATATAGCTATCTCATTTTTAAATTCTGACTTCGCCCTTGATAAAAGTTATTATAATTATAAAAAAAAAAAAAAAAAAAAAAAAACCAGTGCATGAATCTATAGTGAATGATTAATAACTATTGAATCTAACATTTAATTCCCCTCCAGTTGTTGATTGCAGCTACCATTTTCTCTCTCTCTCTAAATCTAACTTGATTTGATTTGTATTGTTCCCTTCTGTTTTAGGTAACCCTTCTATTCCATCACTCTAACCTTTCCAGAAAAAGAAGATAACTTCAGTTTGGCAAACAAAGATCTTCCTCTGGGTTTTACCCCGACCTCCGTACTTACCTATATCCGGTAAAAAGCAGGATTTCCTTTCACCTCAGTAAATCTTCACTGAAATTCAAGAACAGAAAGTGACGTCACGCGGTAAATTTCGGCGTTTAAGGTTGCGGTGAAAACAGAATCCAAAAACAGTAAAAAGCAAATCCAAAGCCCCAAAAAATATTATAAAAAAAAAATTATTTTTAGTACTTCAAAAATCTCATTCTACATTCCAAACTTTCTATATTTTGAAAGAAAAATACATTTGCGAGAAGTGTAGAATGAGATTTTTGGAGTGCCAATAACACTTGCCTAAAAAAAAGAGTAATGTTATTCATACCATATTTTTATACCATATTTCTATACCATCTTAGGTGACATCGAATGTGGACAGCCACATCATTTGAAAAATTTGCAAAATCAAAGGAGTCATCATTTAATTAACTAGTTTTTCTTAATTATTAGTTTATTAAATAATGAACTAAATTTAAAAATTTGATTAATTCAAATGATATGACTGTCCACATCAAATGTCATGGTGGTATGAAAATATGGTATAAAAATATAGTATGAATAGCATCACTTGAAAAAAAAAAAAAAAAAAAAAAAGGTACTTGGGCAAGGCAGCTGGCGGCGGATCAACAAAACAGCCTGTGCTAGTGCTTATCAGTTGGGTGTGTGAGATCCAACGGTGAGCAACAGACCTCACCGTTTGATCCGACGGTGGAGAAACCAACCGCGTTTTACGAAGCTAACCCATGAATCCGTCATCCGCACAAATATATCCTCCCCTTGCCCCCGCAGCCCAAGCCCCTCCCCCCTCCCTTTTACTTTCTATCTCTAAAACCTCCAGATTCGGAAGGACTCTCTCTCTTTCTCTCTCTCTAGAACTCCCAGTCCCAGAAGTACTTCTCAGATTCGTTGAATCCATAACTTCCTTAAGTTCGGATTAAACTGCGTCCTTTAGCGGAAGGAGAGAGAACAAAGAGTGTGTTTTTGTGGTGCGAGGATGCAATCGAACGGCTCTGATTCGTCGGTGCAACAGCAGGAGCAGCAGCAACCGAGTAATAACCATAACCAACGGCCGCAGCAGCCGCAACAGGCCCAAGCTCAGACGCCGCCGCCGCAGCAGTGGATGGCTATGCAGTACCCGACGACGGCGATGGTAATGCAGCACCAGATGATGCCGCCGCAGCACTATGCGACTCCTCCGCCTCCGCCGCAGCACTACATGGCGTACCACCAGTACCAGCAGCAGCAGCACATACAACACCTTCAGCAGCAGCAGCAGTTGGGATCTGGCAGCGGCGAGAATAAGACCATCTGGGTCGGTGATTTGCACCATTGGATGGACGAGAATTACCTTCACACCTGCTTCGCTTCCACCGGCGAGGTCTATTAATCTCTTCTCTCACTGCTTTTTCTCTCTCCTCTGTATATATTCACGTACACGTATTTGTATGGATTTTTTTTACTGGTAGCATGATTATTCATATTGAAGATGAAAATTTTATTTTGATTTATTGTAAAAAATTGACATTTGGGTTGGAAGTTGCATGCTTTGAGGTTTCTGCTTAATTGGGTTGCAAGCATTTTGTTGATTTTTTGCATGGTTTAATTGTTCATTTAATTTTCGTATAATTCTGTATTAAGTTTTATGGGTCAGAATATTTATCTGAACTCATTCGGTATACATGATAAAAATGCTGTAATTTTGGCGACTCATATAGCCAGTATTATCCAATGCACAAATTAGGGCAAACATAAGCAATATAGTTCGGCGTACCAAACAAGGCCTGAAAGTGTTAAAAGCTAAATCTAATTAGTTATGAACTAAAGAGGGGATGATTCCCTTTCGGTGGCTAATTTTGTTTGGGAATGTGCATGACGAACACTACTTTTCTGGGCTTTTTTCTCATTTGGTATTTTGAGGCAATTCTAAAATTGTACTGGAAGTCGTTGTACTAGTTCATAAAAAGTACAACTGTTGGTGATTGGAGCATCTTTTGATTACATATTTGAGGCAATTACTAAAAAGCGAACCCAAAAAGTACAAAAGTGGAGAATATATTTTGAGTACATACATATATGTTGTTCTGTTTTCTAATCGAATATACAAAATAATACGGCCTTCATAAGGCATTCTCTGGCAGACGTTTTCTGTCTATGTAATTGATCATTACTGCCCTTTTAGATAACATGTATTTATTATGTCCTGCAGATTGCCTCCATCAAGCTTATTCGCAATAAGCAGACTCTTTTATCCGAGGGCTACGGCTTTGTGGAATTCTTTTCACACGCAACAGCTGAGAAAGTTCTACAGAACTACGCTGGCATTCTAATGCCCAACACAGAACAGCCCTTCCGTCTGAACTGGGCTACATTTAGCACCGGTGATAAGCGTTCAGATAATGCTCCTGATCTTTCCATTTTTGTAGGAGATTTAGCTGCAGATGTTACAGATAGTTTATTGCACGAAACTTTTTCTAGTAAATATCCATCTGTTAAAGCTGCAAAAGTCGTCTTTGATGCCAATACTGGCCGTTCAAAGGGTTACGGTTTTGTGAGGTTTGGGGACGAGAATGAAAGGTCACAGGCTATGACTGAAATGAATGGTACCTTTTGTTCCAGCAGGCCTATGCGCATCGGTGCTGCAACTCCTAGGAAATCATCTGGGTATCAACAACAATACTCTTCACAAGGTATTTAGTTCTACTTTTAGATAAGGAGGGGTTTAGTTCTTCTCTTTGGTAAGTAAGGTATTTGCGTCTTCTTGCCCTCTCTATTTGAAGTTGTGTTTTGGTCCTCCAAATCTTTCGTGCATTAGTAAGGATTTATATGAATGTCATGTTGTAGTTTTACCTCCATCATGGCATATTTGAATTATTGCTAGAAATATTCACTGCTTCTATAAGGTGTTTAAAGTTCATTTTGGCAAGTAGGAGCCTATTTCCCACGTATTGCACATTAAACTGATGAAATCTTTCTGGAATAGTTGTAATCATCAATCGTCTTCCATTTGTTGGACTACTTTTGAAAAGCTATTTGTAATTTTCTTGTCCTTTGTGATCTATACTCCAGCAAATTAGATACCGTTTCCGAACGATGGTTTTCAGATTATGAAAGAGGCTAATCTCTGCATGACCATGGCTTTAATGTTAGTTCTCTTTTATATGCTTATATTTTGTGCTTTCTGCAGGGGGTTATGTTTCAAATGGTACACCAACCCAGGGATTCCAATTTGATGGAGATTCTACAAACACAACAGTGAGTCTTCTAGCTTTCATGGTTTTTTAACCAATCGAAACTGCGCTTCTCTCTAGTCTCTACAACCTTTGCTGATGAATGTGTCATTTGTAGATATTTGTCGGGGGGCTTGATCCAAATGTTACTGATGAAGATCTCAGGCAGCCCTTCTCTCAGTATGGCGAGATAGTTTCTGTTAAAATACCAGTTGGAAAAGGATGTGGATTTGTACAATTTGCTAACAGGTAAACTGTTTGTCATGATGTTGGTCTGCAACACTGGTGGTGGTATAGTTTTTACTTGACAACGAGTTGGGACGTGATCCCTTTTGACCTCTTGTGACAGAAATAATGCTGAGGAGGCATTGCCGAAACTCAATGGCACAGTAATTGGCAAGCAAACAGTCCGACTTTCATGGGGACGCAATCCAGCAAATAAGCAGGTATTATTTCTCTCTTCTCGAAACCCCCTCCCCAAGTCCACAACAAAATTGTGCGATGAAATACAATTGTATTTCCTCTATCATGCCATTAGTTTTTTTCTCACGAATCTTTTGTTTTCCTTGGTTTTGATTTTTCAGCAGTTCAGATCGGATTTTGGTAACCAATGGGGAGGTGCCGCCTACTACGGAGGACCTGTTTATGAAGGTTACGGCTATGCTCTACCACCACATCATGACCCTAGCATGTATGCTGCAGCTTCGGCTGCATATGGAGCTTATCCGGTGTATGGCACCCACCAACAACAAGTAAGCTGAGACAGCAGCTCCTGTGCACGGTAGCAACCTACCAACAGCGAGGGAACCGAGTAAGCTGCATAAGTAGTTTAGAAATCAGACTCAATGGATCTGTAATTTGATCGGTTCTCTAGAATTCTTATAAATCCCTCTAATTCTGGAGTGGAACTGAATTTTGATAACTTGAGGTAGTTATGCAAGGATTTCATTGATCATTTCTTTAGATTTACGTAATTTTTAGGGAAACTATTATTCGATCAGTACAGGGCCTCCGTGAATTGAAAATGTGCGAGATAATCTTTAGCATGCTAGTGCAAAGTTGCACTTGTGTTATGTTCTACACCGGGCTGCAGTCGCGATTTTAGGGTGAAGACCTGAACAAGTACTGCAGAAGGCCTTGCCACAAATGGAAGACAATTTTGAGAAAGCATTTTTTAGCATGCTTGTCTAAGGTTGCATGTTTTGTTGCCACACTACAAGTTCTTTTCTTGGATATTAACTTGCGTTTTGTCTATCAATTCGTTCCAAAAGTATTTTTACCAAAAAATGCTTTCAGTAATTTTAAACACACTTGTGAGCACTTACTCCTCCATTAAACTTGTTGCGGTATTCCACTACCCTGCCATGATGGGATAGTTGAAAATAAAGGGTTTATGGTAAATGTAGAATTCTCTACAATCCCACAATTCTTAATATACTACTTCAATTCTTTATTCTTCTCAATAAAGAGGTATTTATAAGATTACAAGGGAGCAATACTAGGAAATAAATCAAAACAATCCTTTGTCAACAAGACAAGGAAACCTAGACCAAATCAAATCATATCAAACCTAATTAAATCATATAAAATCACTAATTAAATCATATCCCTAAAATATTTTCCTTTTGCCACTTAATACTACGGTTTAGTGGTATTCCTCTTCACTGGTAAGTGAGAGGTATTAAGTTCGATTCTTGCCAAAACCGAATTTGAACCACATTATTGCTAATTCATTATGAGGCTAATTATATCCCCTCTCCCTTATTGTAAATAATTATTTCAAAAAAAAAATCCTTTTTATTTTCAACGGGAATAGCTTGTGGGCTATGGAAAAATTGAGAAATGGTAACTTGGATCCCAAAGACTTCAATTAAGTCACCTCCAAAGGGAGGAAAACAACACAATCTCTCTAAATTTTAGAGCAATCATCTCAAGCACTTACTAACTTGAGCCTCGCACTATCTTTTCCACAAACACTCCCCTCGTTCTCTCCTTGGTGGCAAGCGAAGATTGGAGGACCCAATTTTTTTTCGCTCGAACATGAGTTTTATGAGTTGGATTATCTATCATTGAACTAACTACATGCAGTAAACATTACAAACCAATACATATTTTATAAATAACCAAAAGTGTTTCTATAGAGTTTAACAAAAAAATTTACAATGCGCTTTGTTTTTGTTAAACGTTTCAATGTGCTTATGGTAAAGCGCATCCAATAAAAGTACTTCTGACACATAAGTGCTTTTTGGAGAAACATTTTCAAATGGAATAATATGTGTGGCATGTGTTAGTGTTAATAATAATTGTCAACAACCATCATCATCATCATCATCATCATTGTGCAGGACCCAGTTTTATATTTTACTGCTCACATCGATGTACGATCAAGCCATAAACAGACTTAATTCTAAGTACCATGAGGCGTAGTGAAAAAGCACACAATAACAAATTGAGGTGGCAGGTGTTGGAATCTTGGGGCGCACAACACCCTTCAGTTGGGTTGGGCATTCGGGACACATGGGGAACCAAAATTTGGCACAAATTGAAAAATGAATTATGCAGATCTCTACTTAATCCTTGCAGTAAAATGTGACTAAATGTTGTTTTGATCACCTCAAAGAGCTGTTGAACTTGGGTTTGTCAATATAATTGTGATGATACTCACAATTTGTCATAATGGTTTTTGGCGTGAGGATTTCGAGTGTTGTCTCGTATAGAAAATTAGGAAATTTTACTTAATTAATTTTAGGGTTTGAAGTCTAGTTTTTTTTTATAGAATCAGAGCATGTTCGTCCACGTATGAAGTTTGACTATTAAACGACAGAAGATGTGTGAAAGTGTAAATTATTTTCTCTACTATCACATAGTTTAAACACCTTACCACATACAACTTTTCCCTTGCGTTTGTATGCCCTAAAAGTAGAGGTTAAAAATAAAGGAAAACTAATGAAAAAGGTTTGAAAACTTTGAGTTTTAATGATAATGACAAAATAAAGGGTAAAATGAATAGTACCATGTTTGACTTTTTAGTGTAAAAATGTGATTTTTCGTTAAAACTCCCTAAAAATAAATCATATCCTTCTTGCAGTTCAAAGCTCCAGCTAGAATGTTTGATGTCGAGGCTCTTCGATCGATCATGATAACGTGTATTATCCTCCACAACATGATTGTGGAAGATGAGATGATTATGAAGCATTGGGAGCAAATGTACGTTTGTAAATTTGTAGGCGGTCTGTTTTTTAAGGTAGAATTTTCCTCCTGCGCTACGGTTTTGTAACTTGCATCCTCCTTTTTCCTGTGGTTGTATAGATTAAATAAGCCTCGTGTCTTCAATTCTCTCCCAGGCCCAGGCAGGCTGACCAGGAAATAGCCGGAGCAGAAATTGAGGCAGCAAGAACTCACAATGGAAAGTTGAATTCCCTAGTTTCCGCATAAACTAGCTGCAAAACGAGGATGTAATATTTGTAAAGAGCAGGAATGGAAGATGTCAAGATATTCAACACCCCGAGGGGATCATATTTATTAGGCAAAGCTTCTTTCTGGCCCGTGAATAGGCGATTGGATCATATGTGGAAAGAAAGCTTACTCTTGTATATGTAAACTTCGTTTACTCAATTACGCTATGCAACATCAGTTTTGCTACTTGTTTGACTGCAGTTCATGTGTTGTAGCGAGGGCACGATTATAATTCTTTGTACATTTTATTCTTATAATCAAAGCTCATTTTCGAGAGTTCTTTTGATTGTTCGTGTTTTTCCCTAATGAATTCTGCTGTTTTATGGACATCGAGTACATTAACTTGTAAGTGCTGAAATTTGTGTCGCGCCTAAGAAAGTTTTTAACTCTTTTTTTTTTCCTGGGTTGGTCTTAATGCAAAGGATCTAGAAAACTCAGGGTTTAAACTTAGGTATTCGGGCACAAATAGAACGAGAAACGGTGTTGGCATCATCGTGGACAAGACCTTGACACAAGATGTTGTAGATGTCAAGAGGGTAGGAGATAGAATCATGGCAATCAAGATTGTAATAGGACAAGAACTCATCAATGTGATTAGTGCGTACGCACCTAAAGTAGGGCTAGATACGAGTTCGAAGGAGAAATTTTGGGAAGACCTTGGAGACTTGGTGCAAGGAATTGCCCAGACGGAGAAGTTATTTATAGGAGGAGATTTAAATGGACACGTGGGCAGGGAGACAGGCAACTATGGAGGTTTTCATGGTGGCCATGGTTTTGGGGAGAGAAACGAGGATGGGGAAGCTATCTTGGATTTTGCAATGGCATATGATCTCTTCTTAGCCAACACCTTCTTTAAGAAGAGAGAAGAACATGTGATAACCAACAAGAGTGGGTCGTCAAAAACACAAATAGATTTTCTTCTAATGAGGAAAGGGGATCATATAACTTGTAAGGATTGCAAAGTTATACCAGGAGAGAGCTTGGCTAATCAACATCGCTTGTTGGTGATGGATGTACATATCAAAAGAGTGAGAAAAAAGAACAAGACTTGGAAGTGCCCAAGGACTAGATGGTGGAATCTAAAAGGAGAAAAACAAGCCATTTTCAAAGAGAAATAATCACACAGTGTGTGTGGGATAGAGAGGGGGAAGCTAGCCAAAGGTGGGATTCCATGGCTAGTTGTATCCGAAAAGTAGCAAAAGAGGTATTATGAGAGTCCAATAGCTTTGCTCCACACCAAAAGGAATCTTGGTGGTGGAATGAGGAGGTACAAACAAAGGTGAAGGCTAAGAAGGAATGTTGTAAAGCCTTATACAAAGACAGGACCGATGAAAATGGTGAAAGGTATAGAAGAGCAAAGCAAGAGGCGAATAAAGCTGTGAGAGAAGCTAAGTTAGCGGCTTATGACGATATGTATAAGCGACTAGATACCAAAGAAGGAAAGTTGGATATCTATAAACTAGCTAGAGCAAGGGAGAAGAAGACAAGGAACCTAAACCAAGTGAGGTGCATCAAGGATGAGGATGGAAATGTTCTTGCTACAGAGAACGCGGTCAAAGATAGATGGAGAGGTTATTTTCATAATCTTTTCAACGAAGGACATGAAATGAGTACTTCTTTAGGGGAGTTGAGTAACACAGAAGAGTGTAGAAACTACTCTTTTTATCGTCGAATCAGGAATGAAGAAGTGGTTGTAGCTTTGAAGAAGATGAAGCATAGAAAAGCAGTGGGCCCAGACGATATACCGATCGAAGTGTGGAAAGTCTTGGGAGAGACAGGTATAGCATGGCTCACTGACATTTTCAATAGGATTTTGAAAACGAAGAAGATGCCAAATGAGTGGCGAAAGAGCACTTTGGTGCCTATCTACAAGAATAAGGGCAACGTACAAAATTGCATGAACTATAGGGGTATTAAGCTAATGAGACATACAATGAAGCTCTGGGAGAGAGTCATTGAGCATAGATTAAGGCAAGAGACACGGGTTTCGGACAACCAATTCGGGTTCATGTCAGGGCGTTCAACCATGGAGGCAATCTATCTCTTACGAAGATTGATGGAAAGATATAGAGATGGGAAAAAGGATTTACAAATGGTCTTTATAGATTTGGAAAAAGTGTATGATAGGGTCCCAAGAGACATTCTTTGAAGGATTTTAAAGAAGAAAGGAGTACGAGTAGCATATATCCAAACTATAAAGGATATGTATGAAGGAGCAAAGACTACCGTAAGAACTCATAAAGGACAAACCGAAAGCTTCCCTATAATTGTAGAATTACATCAAGGCTCATCCTTAAGTCCTTACCTTTTTGCGTTGGTAATGGATGAGTTAACAGGACATATTAAAGATGATATTCCTTGGTATATGCTTTTTGCAGACGATATAGTGTTGATAGATGAAACTCAGGAAGGGGTAAATGCAAAGCTTAACCTTTGGAGAGAAGTGTTGGAATCTAAAGGTCTTCGCTTAAACCGATCAAAGATAGAATATATGGAGTGCAAGTTCAGTGCAAATGGAGGCCAAAATGAGTTAAGGGTGAGGATCGGAGATCAGGAAATACCAAAGAGTGATCATTTTCGCTACTTAGGATCTATCTTGCAAAAGAACGGAGAATTAGATAGAGATCTCAACCATAGAATACAAGCTGGATGGATGAAGTGGAAGAGTGCATCTGGCGTGTTGTGTGACCGCCGTATGCCACTGAAGCTCAAGGGAAAATTTTATAGGACGGCAATAAGGCCGGCGATGTTGTATGGCACAAAATGTTGGGCGGTGAAGCATCAACACGTACACAAAATGGGTGTAGCAGAGATGAGGATGCTTCGTTGGATGTGTGGGCACACGAGAAAGGATAAGATTAGGAATGAGGATATCCGAGGTAAAGTAGGAGTAGCCGAAATTGTAGGAAAGCTGAGAGAAAATCGGTTACAGTGGTTTGAACATGTGCAAAGAAGGCCTACTGACGCTCCGGTTAGAAGATGCGACTACGGGACAGAGGTTCAGGGCCAAAAGGGTAGAGGAAGACCTAGGAAAACTTTGGAAGAGACTCTAAGAAAAGACTTAGAGTACTTGGATCTAACGGAGGACATGACACAGGACCGAGCACAATGGCGTTTTAAGATTCATATAGCCGACCTCACTCAGTGAAGAAGGCTTTGGTGTATTTAACACAATACGTTGAAATGAAGCAAAGTTTATTTATTGATATCTCCGATAAGTTACAAATATGTACATATGCATAAGTCAAAATAAACAAACAAGATGGAGCCTTCACAAAGGTTGCTTAGGAGAAGTCTCAACAGTCGGTAGAGCCCCAGAAAGAGAAGGCATCAGAGGGGGATCATTCGGAGCCTCAGTACTGGACAGAACCCTAGAAGGAGGAGGCATCGGAAGTTGATCATTTGGAGCTTCATTATGCGGTACAGCCCCAGAAGACGAAGGCAATAAATGCCTTTGGAACAAACCCACAAACCGCTGATGATCAAGTAAAACCTGACCATCAGATTCCTTCATCTGGTCAAGCTTCCTCTTCATGTTTGTAGCATAGTCATGTGCGAGCCGGTGCAACTGTTTATTCTCATGCTTGAGCCCTCTAATCTCCTGTTTGAGACTCATCACTTCAGTCGCCAATGATTCAACTTGGCGGGTTCGAGCAAATAGGTGTTGGGCTATATTAGACACAGAACCTGTACACTGAACACTCAGAGCCAGATAATCCTTAACAAACAACTCATCAGACCGTTTGGAAAGTAGTCTGTTATCTTTGGGAGTGAGAAGGTTCTTGGCAACCACCGCAGCGGTCATATCATTCTTCATCACGGAATCCCCAACGGTAGGAGGACCAGTAAGGGATAAGAAGGATGGGTGCCATATGTTGTCTGGAGAAGGCGTAGCTGCCTCTTCAACAAGGTTCAAGTCAAAATGACGATCGGAGGGGCCAGACATTTTCAAAGGTGTTGAAGAGAGAAGAGGTCGGACAAATCAAGATCTTAGAAGTGCAAGAAAGGAGTTTCTACTGGTGGAGATTCAAGTGTGCTTTGGAACTTAATGCCAACCTCTATAAAAATCTGCACTCGACGAAGCTTCAGAAATCGAAGAGGCGTCTGCCCAGAAATCGAATAGGCGTTTACTTTCTCAAAAGCTGGGCTGCTCAGAGACCACAAGGACCGATCTTAGAAATCGAAGAGGCGTTTACTTTCTCAAAAGCTGGGCTGCTTAAAGACCACGAAGGCCGATCTCAGAAATCGAAGAGGCGCTTGCTTTCTCAAAAGCTGGGCTGCTAAGAGACCACGAGGGCAGATCTCAGAAATCAAAGAGGCACCTGTTTTTTTTCAGCTTTGTCAGCACCTGTCACATGCACACTCAGCTTTGCTGAAATTGTGGGCATTCTGCTGAAGATTTCTGGTGAAGTAGAAAGCACGTGAATCTTATTGTTCAATCATCCACTTTCCACACCCACCATCAGCTCATGGGTACCACAAATAACTTTGCCAAAGATATCTGACAAAGTTTAGACATGTGAAGCTTGCAACTCCCATTACATCGCTATGACCAAGAAGGGTAAAAGAATAGCAAAGAAACATCACTAACAAAGTTTAGACACATAAATTTTGAAGGTCTAGCTACCATATTATTACCCACAAGGGTAAAGGAACAGCACCACTGCTAGATAATTGGAAAGTCCCTGTGTGTCAACCTCTGTGTTCCGTGGCAAGGTAGACTAGCAAACATGCCCAACCTTTACTCATATTCGAGAAAACACTCCCAACAAGATTGCTTGCTCCAAAATCAAAGAGGCACCACCCTCCGAATCTCGAAAGCCAGACTCCCAACATGATTACTTTCTCAAAAATCGAAGAGACACCGCTATCCGAATCTCGAGAGCCAGACTCCCAACATGATTGCTTTCTCAAAAATCGAAAAGGCACCGTTCTTCGAATCTCGAGAGCCATATCCCCGATAGGATTGCTTGTTCAAAAACTGAAGAGGTGCCGCTTTCTCAACTTCGAAAGCCAGATCTCATTGGATAAGGCTTGTCTGTAATCTTCACACGCAACATCAGCTTTCCAGATACCACAGACCACTTTTTCAAAGTGCTCTGACACACGTGAAGCTGGCAGCTCCCACTACCGTGCTATGACCAAGCAGGGTAAAGGAATAGCATTACTACTTGTTGTTAGGGAGACTCCTATATATGTCGACCTCCATTCTCAACAGACAGGCAGACCTGCAAAAATGCTCAACCCTTCCTCATATCTGAGAGGGCACTCCCAACGAAGCCTCTCGAAATACTCAGCTTTCTTTCCCCCCGATAATACCTCTGCAAACAAGCTACACCAGAGCAAGAATATCTCATATCATCAGGGTTAAAAGTAAGAGTATCCCATATCATGCTTTTTCCCTGTCTTTTCCTTTGGCCTTGTTCTTACCTGCAAGACAATGAGAAAGAGAGTAATCAGTCAACACTTGGAATCAAGCTTCTAGTCAGGAACTGACTGCCTGGAACCCCTTACCTGATTACTTACCTACCATTGCTCTCGAGTACTCATCTTCAACATCTTATGCTTCCAGATAAGATACCACATCTGCCTGAGGAACAGATAGGGAAAGTGAGAAGGATACAATGAAGCATGTGGAGACAAGCGTAACAGAACACGTGCCGATACATCCACTACTTTGTCAACAACAAAAGTATCTCATATCAGCAGGGTCGAACGTACTCTAGATTTGATGGACTTGTTTTGAACCTCAAATTCTTCAGTCGGCCTTATACTCTAGAGGAAACCAGAAAACCCTCCAGCCTAGTTCAATAAGCCTGTGGAAAGTTACTTCTTCAAAAGCAAAAGTATCTCATATCATCTATTCTTCTTTTTCTTCTCTTTATCCTTCATGCTGCCTGCAAGATAGGGAAAATAAGAACAATCAGCCGGAACTCGAAATCAAACTTCTAATATGTGACTGATTGCTTAGAGCTCTAATTGCTTACCTTGTCTATCACCTCTTTCAGCAGATCCCCTAGCTCGGCTACTTGGAGGACTCCTACTACATGGTTTGTATTGCGTTTGACCAAGCCTGAAACTACAAGTAAGCTTCAAGTGAAATTGATACATTACCTTGTGCATCTCCACCAGTTAAAGATCACCCATGGATGGAGGAAGAGTACTTCCAGAGAAGATGCCACATCTACCTATGAGACAGATAAGGCAAGTGAAGACGATACCACACTTCGGTACTTAGAAGTTTCGTGATTACGAGATCATTCTCCCACAATATTTCCTAATGTCATTTGTACTAAATCATTCACTTGTACTCACTAAAGGAAAGCTTGAACCTATGTACTTGTGTAACCCTTCACAATTAATGAGAACTCTTCTACTCCGTGGACGTAGCCAATCTGGGTGAACCATGTACATCTTGTGTTTGCTTTCCTGTCTCTATCCATTTACATACTTATCCACACTAATGACCAGAGCAATCTAGCGAAGATCACAAACTTAATACTTTCTGTTGTACCAAAGTCCTCACTGATTTTGTGCATCAACAATCATTAAGTCCTTACCTTGTTGCATTGGTAATGGATGAGTTAACAGGACAGATTCAAGACGATATTCCTTGGTGTGTGTTTTTCGCAAACGATATAGTGTTGATAGATGAAACTCAGGAGGGGTAAATGCGAAGCTTAACCTTTGGAGAGAAGTGTTGGAATCTAAAGGTCTTCGCCTAAGCCGATCAAAGACAGAATATATGGAGTGCAAGTTCAGTACAAATGGAGGCCAAAATGAGTTAGGGGTGAGGATCGGAGATCAGGAAATACCAAAGAGCGACTGTTTTCGCTATCTAGGATCTATCTTGCAAAAGAACGGAGAATTAGATGGAGATCTCAACCATAGAATACAAGCTGGATGGATGAAGTGGAAGAGTGCATCCGGCGTGTTGTGTGACCATCGTAGGCCACTCAAGCTCAAGGGAAAATTTTATAGGACGACAATAAGGTCGGCGATGCTGTATGGCACAGAATGTTGGGCGGTGAAGCATTAACACGTACACAAAATGGGTTTGGACATGTGCAAAGAAGGCCTACTGACGCTCCGGTTCGAAGATGTGACTACGGGATAGAGGTTCGGGGCCGAAGGGGTAGAGGAAGACCTAGGAAAACTTTGGAAGAGACCCTAAGAAAAGACTTAGCGTACTTGGATCTAACGGAGGACATGACACAAAACCGAGTGCAATAGCGTTCTAGGATTCATATAGCTGACCCCACTTAATGGAAAAAGGCTTTGTTGTTGTTGTTGTTGTTGTACCAACTTTGATCATTCACTAGAAATGTAAAATAAGGTTTACAGATCAAGTACTGTGGAACCCTTGGGTATTAATACATGTAAAGTAGGGTTGTTGATCGCTCGGAACCATATGCCTAGCTCCTCCTCTGAGGAAGCTTTGCATGAAGGAAAGATAAGAACAAGGTGAGTGCTATCTTAGATTGATCACTCGGAACCATATGCGCAGCTCCTCTCACCGTAGCAAACGTCAACCGTTTGTACCCAACAATATACCCTCAACCTACGTCCAAACCAACACGGATCATGAGAAAAAAATGTGCAACGTAGTTTTCTTTTCGGATTAGATGTACTGATGACTTGATCATGGAGTATAAATTATGCAGTACCTCGCCGTCAGAGTACCACAGCCACCATGTAGTCCTAACTGGAAACTTAAGTTTGGAGCATTTGGAAGACGTAACTGGTACTCGCGCATCATTGTCTCCACTGCATATTGCATTCAACATAAAATCTCTCAGGTAAAGTTCCGTTATCTTCTATTAGCAACATATATGCTAAAAGTGTTTGATTATGTTAATGCACAAAACCGGATGGGTCTTGAACAACGTAAATCCGATCGTGAATTTGCAAGAATGTAAATAACACAAGATGTATCGTGGTTCACCCTAATGTTTAGGCTACGTCCACGCTGATTATTGTATTTCTCTGAGATGTTGAAGAGGGAGAGAGGGAGAGAGAGCTTCCTTATGTGAGGATGAGATTCTCTGAATATCAGAATGGATGTGAGGCTCCTGCTAATTGTGAGGGTAAGGGGTTATTTTATAGAATAAGGGCTCCTCACTTATTACATATTTGCCTATTCCTTTATTACATAATTACATTTAAGTCCCCCAAGTATTTATACGAGATCTAAATACGGAGGCCCTAAGTATGTTATAAACAGTAGTCCCCCAAGTCTTCAGTCAAAAGAGTCTTTTGGCTGGAGACTTGAAATTCAGTCCATGTGTGGGCCGAAGTAACTAGATGTTATCTAGAACTGATACTCAATATAAGGCGGTGCCCAATCTGAAATGATGCTCAACTAGAAGTAACATATGTTGCGAGGGTGCTCTGCTTGTGTGGCTTATGTTGCCTTGGTTGGCTCGGTTATGGCGTTTGAAGGTGAGGGAGTCCCTTTTATAGAATAAGGGCTCGCTCCTCAATACATAAATATGGGCTAGAGTTAATGCTCACGGCAAGCCGGTTGCTCAGTAGGCGGCGATGCTCTCTAATGATGGTGAGGGAGTTTCTTTCTCGCTCCTCAATACATGAATAACAGGCTAGAGTTCTAATGATGGTGTTGGAGTCTCTTTTATAGAATAAGGGCTCGCTCCTCAATACATGAATAATGGGCTAGAGTTAATGCTCTCTAATGATGGTGAGGGAGTCCCTTTATAGAATAAGGGCTCGCTCCTCAATACATGAATAATGGGCTAGAGTTCCCCAAGTATTTTTCATGAGGCCCAATTGAGGCCCAATATATGATACATAATGTAGTCCCCCAAGTCTTTGGTCAATAGAGTATGTTGGCTGGAGACTTTAAATTGAATCCATGTATGGGCCGAAATGGCGGTTGTTCGGAGGCGATATTTGTATACCCTGCACTGAAGCTTTGTAGGTGAAGCTTTGCAAGTGAAACTTTGAAGCTGGAGCTCTGTAAATGAAGCTTTTGAAGCTAGAGCTCTGTAAATGAAGCTTTTGAAGCTAGAGCTTTTGTAAATGAAGGTTTTGAAGCTAGAGCTTTGTAAATGAAACTTTTGAAGCTGATTGACATGAGTGATGCTTATGAATGTTTATGTATGATTGATATGAGTAATGCTCATGAATGTTTATGTATGATTGACATGAGTAATGCTCATGTATAATTTGAAGTACTGGGCGTACTTTTGATCACCTGGTTGGTGATAATAGCGGCAGGTTGTCAAATAATTTAGAGTACTGGGCGTACTTTTGATCACCTGGTTGGCGATAATAGCGGCAGGGTGCCGAATAATTTAGAGTACTGGGCGTACTTTTGTTCACTTGGTTGGCGATAATAGCGGCGGGGTGCCGAATAATTTTTGTAGTACTGGGCGTACTTTTGGTCACCTGGTTGGTGCTATTTTGGGCTTATGGACCTTCGCCCTCCACAAAACATTCCAGCCCATTTATTTTGGGCTTTGCCCTTTTTTTTTTTAATTTTTTTTTTATTTTACCCTCTGATGGGGTTTATATAGATGTCTCTGAAAGATAAGAAAAATAAATCACATCATACAAAAACAAGAAAAGTAAATCACATCATTCTGGTGGGGTGTTTATTCCTTACTTTTGTTTTCTATTTTCCACCAGACCTTTCTTGCAACTTTGAAGCTTGCCTCGCTTGAACCGATGAATAGGACTCATTGGTGACAGCTTGCACCTCCCTATTTTGCTGTTATCGTTCTCTTTTCCACCGCACCTCTCTCTTTTACTGCATTTATTATTCTGTTGCTAAGGTCTAGGTGCATTAGCCTTTGCTTTACTTTGCAGATGGCAGACAAAAGTAAAGTAAAGTTCTCTTTACTTTGCTTTACTTTGCAGATTACAGATGGCGGAGACATGGACTTGTCTTTCTTCTCTTTTCCTCTTTACACACAGTCACAATCAACACCCCATTCTCCATCGCTACCTTCACCTGATCAATCTTTGCGTTCTCCGGCAGCCTGAGCCTCCTTATGAACTTGCCGCTGCTGCAAGCCTCTGACCTTGTCAGCCGCCGGCGTCCACTCCGGCGACTCGTAAGAATGTTGATACACAGACGGAAATTATGCTTACTATCGCCTTGCTTAAACAAGCAAATGTTAATGCTGCTGTATCAGAAACTAAACCCGAACCCAATTCTGAAAGCCAGGATCTAATTTGTTGATGCAAACATAATTAAAGATGAGGATTTCAACCTCTGAAGTGTTAGTCGATGAGCAAAAGGAAGTGGAAGAGGTGATCTACGAGCCAAAGAATATTATTTGGTATTCATTAAGAAATTAGGGAGACTCGACCGGGGACAAGATCCGATGAGGGTCTATCCGACCCACCAAGCCTAATTCGGATTTGAGGCTTTAAGGTGAGTTTGGGGGACGAAGATGGAGGTGTGTTGAGGTCGACACCAAAAGAAACAGCAGAGGAAGAAGGGGAGGAGCCCAGCCAACCCGACCCGATTTCAATTCCGGCGAGAGACCCTCCATAGTAATAGGCAGAATATGTGTAACCATTACGTAGATAGCACGCAGATGGATCCATAAAATTCTTTCGCAATGGGGCCAAATGTTGATGCACAAAACTAGAGGGGTCTTAGAACAACGTAAATCCGACCGTGAATTTGCAAGAATGTTGTCGATGCACAAAACCGGAGGGGTCTTGGAACAACGTAAATCCGACCGTAAATCTACAAGAAAGTAAATAACACAAGATGTATCGTGGTTCACCCTAAGGTTTAGGCTACGTCCACACTGATATTGTATTTATCTGAGATGTTGAAGAGGGAGAGAGAAAGAGCTTCTCTGTGATGTGAGGGCTCTGAGAGGGTGAGGGTATGGCCTAAGAATTGGCATCCCTTAATGAGGATAGTGATGAGTCCTTTTAGAATAAGGGCTCCTCACTTATTACATATTTGCCCATTCCTTTATTACATAATTACATTTAAGTCCCCCGAGTATTTATATGAGGTCTAAATACGGAGGCCCTAAGTATGGTATAAACAGTAGTCCCCCAAGTCTTCAGTCAAGAGAGTCTTTTGGCTGGAGACTTGAAATTAAGTCCATATGTGGGCCGAAGTAACTAGATGTCGTCTAGAACTGATACTCGATATGAGCCGGTGCCCAATATGAAATGATGCTCAACTAGAAATAGCACATGTTGCGAGGCTGCTCTACTTGTGGCTTATGTTGCATTGGTTGGCTCGGCTTGTGGCGTTTGAAGGTGAGGGAGTCCCTTTTATAGAATAAGGGCTCGCTCCTTAATACATAAATATGGGCTAAAGTTGATGCTCATGGCGAGGCGGTTGCTCAGTAGGCAGGGATGCTCTCTAATGATGGTGAGGGAGTCCCTTTTATATAATAAGAGCTCGCTCATCAATACATAAGTGATAGGTGCTTTCTAATGAAAGTGAGAGAGTTGATGCTCGCGGCTTGGCGGTTGCTCAGCAAGCGGCGATGCTCTCTAATGATGGTGAGGGAGTTCCTTTTATAGAATAAAGGCTCGCTCCTTAATACATGAATAATGGGCTAGAGTTGATGCTCTCTAATGATGGTAAGGGAGTCCCTTTTATAAAATAAAGGCTCGCTCCTCAATACATAAATAATGGGCTAGAGTTTCCCAAGTATGTTTTTTATGAGGCCCAGTTAAGGCCTAATATATTGTGTATAGTGTATTTCCTCAAGTCTTCGGTCAATAGAGTCTATTGGCTGGAGACTTCAAATTGAATCCATGTATGGGCAGAAGTGGCGGTTTGTTCAGAGGTGGTATTTGTATACCATGCATTGAAGCTTTGTAGGTGAAGCTTTGCCAGTGAAGCTTTGAAGCTGGAGCTCTGTAAATGAAGCTTTTGAAGCTAGAGCTTTTGTAAATGAAGCTTTTTGAAGCTAAAGCTTTGTAAATGAAGCTTTTGAAGCTAGAGCTTTGTAAATGAAGCTTTTGAAGCTCGAGCTTTTGTAAATGAAGCTTTTGAAGCTCGAGCTCTGTAAATGAAGCTTTTGAAGTTAGAGCTTTTGTAAATGAAGCTTTTGAAGCTGGAGCTCTGTAAATGAAGCTTTTGAAGCTAGAGCTTTTGTAAATGAAGCTTTTAAAGCTGGCATGAGTGATGCTCATGAATGTTTATGTTGATTGACATGAGTGATGCTCATGGATGTTGACATAAGTGATGCTCATGAATGTTTATGTATGATTGAATGAGTGATGCTCATGAATGTTTATGTATGATTAACATGAGTAATGCTCATGTATAATCTGAAGTACTGGGCGTACTTTTGATCACTTGGTTAGTGGTAATAGCAGCAGGTTGCCGAATAATTTTGGAGTACTGGGCGTACTTTTGATCACCTGGTTGGTGGTAATAGCGGCAAGTTGCAGAATAATTTTGGAGTACTGGGCGTACTTTTGATCACCTGGTTGGTGCTATTTTGGGCTTATGGACCTTCGCCCTCCACACAATATTCCAGCCTATTTATTTTGGGCTTTGTTTTTTTTTTTAATTACCCTCTGATGGGGTTATACAGATATCTCTGAAAGATACGAAAAATAAATTACATCATTCAAAAATAAGGAAAGTAAACCACATCATTCTGGTGGGGTGTTTATTCCTTGCTTTTGCTTTCTGCTTTTCTTGATCTCCCCGCTCATTTTCTGTCCACCTTATTTTGTAAGGTATCTTTTGCTTGCAAACCCACTTGCTTTGGTCGTGCCCATCCATTCTCACTTCTCTTTTTCCCTTTTTGTTTTTGCTTTTCTGTTCTTAGTGCTTTTCTTTTCTCCTTTTTTTGTTTTTGCTTTCTGCAATTATCTCAGTAGGTTCGCTTTCTGCTTTGCTCTTTTCCACCGCAGATCTTACCGTATCTATCTGATCACCATACTCAAGAATCACCCATGACAACACTGTAGCGATATACGCCATTGGAAAACCAAACTTCATGTGATCCCCAGCATCATACATTCCCTTGGACAAATCCAACTTCGCATTGCTTCCATCCATAATAGCAATAGAGAAAAAGATCCATTGGAACATTTGACTTCTTTGCATCCAGAGTTTCTTCTTCTTTGTTTGTTATCAAAATCCTATAAAGCTGGATATTCTATTTTAGATGATGACATATTTGAGGTTGATCAGCCAAGGGATCTTTTTCGCATCGCTGCATCTTCCGTGCAGTTCACGTGCTGCACGCTCACCTTCACCGCAGGTTTGCTGCACCTCTCTTCATCATCCACATTCACCGATATCACAAACCCTCTGTACCTGCAGTAAGGCCACAACCCGTATCTGAAGTCCTCACTTCCCATCGGGCTACAACCTGGAAAAATTAGGCTGAGTCGGTTACTGGACCCTGACCCTAGATCCAGGATGAATTTTTCACCCTTGTTTAAGCTGATTATGGACTCGACCAACACAATACCGGCGCCGCTGGTGTCGGGGATGAGTTCAAATCGGTATTCAAGGCCGTCAGCGCCATCTCGTTCGCGCTAGGCCTTGAGACGACCCCAAGGCTTCCAGGTGTTGTTGCCCAGTTGGAGAATGAGCTAGGAGTCAGGGTTCGAGAACTGCCTTGTTCCGCCTATAAAGACCTGGATCTCTGAGTGCGGTCGGCCGAGGTTCGGATGATGAACTTGTAGGTGAAGACTGGCTGCCAGATGTTGCCTCGGATCTGAAACACTTGCAGGCTGCACTTAGGTTTGCCGTCAAACTGGAAAACAAATCTCGGGTTGGGTTTGGCCTTCATATTCAAGTGGAACTGGGTCTGGGCCGCCGACCCATCCTTGTTGAGGCCTTTCCCCACGGAGACCCATCTATTGTGGAAAACGATGGGCTTGGACTCCGTTCCTGCCAGATTCAACGGCACCGAGACCCGGCCCAAAAGCTTCTGGGAGTAGACGCCGTAAGTGGTGCCCTTGCGGCCGGTGTATATGGAGATTTTAAGGTAGAGTTTGGATGAGAAGATGGACTTGGAGGAGAGGCAGTCGAGATCAGACTTGCTGAGGTGGAAGGTGAAGGCAGTGGCGGGGTTGTCGAGGGTTTGGGTGTCGGAAGAGAGGCAGGGGACAATGGCGTTTTGAATAGGGAGGTTGAGGATGTTGAGCTTGATCTTGCAGAGGCATGGGGAGGAGGAAGGGTGAACGATGGAGCGAGCGGGCTTGGAGACGACAGGGATCTTGAGAGCGAGATTGCCCACTATGACCCGCATAAATGGGCATGGATCCATTTCTCACCAGCAAAATAAAATCAAATGGGGAAATGTTAATGCGCATATGCCTCTCTCCTTCTCTTCCTCTCTTTCTCTCAGTTGAGTCTTAGGGCAAAGGTGTTGCTGCTGCCATTGATTTCTGGTTTGGATTTGGATTTGGTGTTTTCTCAGATTCACGATGGAAGTGAAAAACTGAAAGAGAACCGACACAGCTTTTCATGTCGTTTCCCACAGACGGCGCCAAATGTTAATGCACAAATCGGAGGGGTCTTGGAATAACGTAAATCCGACCGTGAATCTGCAAGAAAGTAAATAACACAAGATGTATCGTGGTTCACCCCAAGGTTTGGGCTACGTCCACACTGATATTGTATTTCTCTGAGATGTTGAAAAGGGAGAGAGAGAGCTTCTCTATGATGTGAGAGCTTTGAGAAGGTGAGGGTATGGCCTAAGAATTGGCCTCCCTTAATGAGGAGAGTAAGGAGTTCTTTTATAGAATAAGAGCTCCTCACTTATTACATATTTGCCCTTTCCTTTATTACATAATTACATTTAAGTCCCCCGAGTATTTATACGAGGTCTAAATACGGAGGCCCTAAGTATGGTATAAACAAAGGTAAATAACACAAGATGTATCGTGGTTCACCCCAATGTTTGGGTTACGTCCACACTGATTATTATATTTCTCTGAGATGTTGAAGAGGGAGAGAGGGAGAGAGAGCTTCCTTATGTGAGGATGAGCTTTTCTGAATATCAGAAGGGATGTGAAGCTCCTCTTAATTGTGAGGGTGAGGGGTCCTTTTATAGAATAAGGGCTCCTCACTTATTACATATTTGCCCCTTCCTTTATTACATAATTACATTTAAGTCCCCCGAGTATTTATACGAGGTCAAAATACAGAGGCTCTAAGTATGGTATGAACAGATTCATAGAAGCTTGATCAATTCAAGGCTATCTCACATGTACATCTATACACTTATCCCACTCACCATGAGCCGCTTTATCGTGGGTAGAACGGATACTGAGGAGTCCGTCCATCCAATATCACTGGAGATAATAAGAAAAAGGGTTAGAAAATGGCATCCGCTTTACTGCTGTTCGATCTTATGTTTTAATAGCAGAAAAATGGATCCTCAATTTAACACTAGTACTTACGTCCATTTAACCACAACATTAGAGATTGGTTGAAGAATCATAGGGTGACTCTACAAGTATACGTAGTAGAACAATGCTCTCCCAGCTTCAGGGTCCACAGTAACATATCCTGCATAGTGATTAAAATTTACTCCTTGAGGTTGTCCTGCCAAGGCTGTAATTTTATTAGCTTCATTCAATCCATGCTGAGGTCCAGTTTAAACTGGAGAACAAGAAGACTCATCTAAGCGAACCCACGATTTGGAACGAGAAGGATTCACAGATCTTCGAGAAGTAATTGAGTTTTTGAGGTTGTTAATTTGGTGATTAGCATTGCATGATATGATCAAAAAGGCTTAATTTGGTGATTAGCATTGCATTATATGATCAAAAAGGCAAATTGGTAGCTGGAGAGGAGCAGCAAATTACATGCAAGTAGTGAAAGCTTCATCTTGACCAATGATCAGTTCAAGGATACTAAATTACCAATTGGTATTCACAATTTTTAATATTTATGTTGTGGGTTGAGTTGAAACTTGACGAGTACATTTACTGATTGAAAGAATATGAGAATTTTGACTAGTAGATTTATTGCTAGATTATGAAGTATTAATGTATAAAATCTGTAGAATTTGTGAATAATTGACGAGTGCATTTAGAGCAGTTCCACCAGACACAAAATTGCCCAACACCCTGTCAAAAAATCAGCCCAGCACCCTGTCAATGTGCTCTAGCCTGCAAAACGGCCTGGCACCCAGCCCAAACCAGGCAACAAACCAGCCTATTTTGGACAGACCCAGTGGCCTGCCTATTTGGCTGGCGCGTGCAGCACACTCGCAATTAGGCGTGAGTATGAGACAAGGGTGCAAGCGGCGGGGCCCGCTTGTTAACCCACTTGTGTTCACCCGAATTAGAGCTGCGTGGCCCTCCTCAGTGCCATTGGATTTCCAACAGTAAAAAAAATTTAAATTTGACTTTTAAAATTGGATGTCCGATCACAGATCAACGGTCCATGTTTTTTCACAAAAAATAAAAATAAAAATAATAAAAAAAAGGCCCAACGGTCAGAATTATGACCGTTGGCCACGTGGCAAAGCCTTGGCTCTTGGATTTGAATATTTTTCAAATCCAACGGTCTAGATTAATTAACTATATTAAAATTTATTAAAAATTATGATAAAATACAGAAAAATTATTAAAAAATACAGAAATTTAAAAAATATATATATATATAGAAAATTTTTAAAAAAGTTATTTTTATTTTCTATAAATACCTAACCCTCATCTTCCACCTTACACCACATTTCAATATTTTCTACACTTTCTACCAAAGCTTTCATATACTTTTTGTGTGAAAAAAAAAATACCAAAAAGCTCATCCTTAATTTTTTTTTTGTCCATATAAACCATACATCCCTACCTCAATCTTCATCGTTTTCAAATCTTGAGTTTTTTTTACAATGTTTTCTTCAAGGAGAGTGCATAAACAAGTTGTGGAGCAACAGAAAAGATTGTTGGCACAATAAGAATTGATTAATCTCGAGGAAGGTGGAGATGGAGATGAGGCTTTCGCAATGGACGAGGACTCGGATGATGACCATAGAAGGCAGAGGGCCTTACATTCCCGCCGTGTCATGGAAGTTGTAGGTCAGATAGCCAAACCTAGACGTGCTGCAAATTTCAATAGAAAAAGGGAAAAACGAGGTAAAGATCTCTTGGAAGATTATTTTATTCCCAACAGCGTATTCCCTGATCATGTTTTTAGATGTCGTTTTAGAATGCAACGAAGTTTGTTCAACAAAATCATGAGTGCTATTTGCAACCATGATCCATATTTTGTGCAAAAAGATGATGCTTTTCGTGTTCTAGGTCTTCTTCCAGAGCAAAAAATTACAGCTGCCTTGCAAATGCTTGCATATGGAGCATCTACAGATCAAGTGGGTGAGATCGTGAGGATGGAAAAACAACTGTTCTGGAGTCTTTGATGCGGTTTTGCTCTGCACTTAAAGCCCTGTACACCAATGAGTACCTCCGAACACCCATGCCAAGGGACATGCGAAGGCTTCTGAGGAAGGGTGAGATGCGAGGCTTCCCTAGCATGATTGGAAGCATCGACTGCATGCACTGGACTTGGAAAAACTGTCCAAGTGCGTGGCAAGGAACTTATGGCGACAGAAAAGGAGCCAAAAGTATCATTTTGGAAGCGGTGGCTTCATTTGATACATGGATTTGACATGCTTTTTTTGGTGTTCCAGAGCTCAAAATGACCTAAATGTCCTTGCTCAATCTCCAGTGTTCGACGATCTGCTGTAAGGAAAATCGCCCAAATGCACATATTGAGTTAATGACACTAAATACGACGGATCATACTACCTTGCAGACGGTATTTACCCAAGGTGGGCTACATTTGTCAAAATAGTGCCACATCCACAGACTGAAAGAGAAAAACACTTCGCAAAAAGTCAAGAGGGGTGTAGGAAGGATGTAGAACGTTGTTTTGGCATCCTGCAAGCTCGTTGGGTGATTGTCAGGGCTGCAGCTAGAATGTTTGACGTCGAGGCTCTTCGATCCATCATGATGACGTGTATTATTCTCCACAACATGAAGGTTACGGCTATGCTCTACCACCACATCATGACCCTAGCATGTATGCTGCAGCTTCGGCTACATATGGAGCTTATCCGGTTTATGGCACCCACCAACAACAAGTAAGCTGAGACAGCAGCTCCTGTGCACGGTAGCAACCTACCAACAGCGAAGGAACCGAGTAAGCTGCATAAGTAGTTTAGAAATCAGACTCAATGGATCTGTAATTTGCTCGGTTCTCTAGAATTCTTATAAATCCCTCTAATTCTGGAGTGTAACTGAATTTTGATAACTTGAGGTAGTTATGCAAGGATTTCATTGATCATTTCTTTAGATTTATGTAATTTTTAGGGAAACTATTATTCGATAAGTACAGGGCCTCCGTGAATTGAAAGTGTGCGAGATAATCTTTAGCATGCTAGTGCAAAGTTGCACTTGTGTTATGTTCTACACCGGGCTGCGGTCGCGATTTTAGGGTGAAGGCCTGAACAAGTACTGCAGAAGGCCTTGCCACAAATGGAAGGCAAATTTGAGAGAGTATTTTTTAGCATGCTTGTCTAAGGTTGCATGTTTTGTTGCCACACTATAAGTTATTTTCTTGGATTCACTTGCGTTTTTTCTACCAATTCGTTCCAAAAGTATTTTACCAAAAATGCTTTCACTAATTTTAAACACGCTTATGAGCACTTACTCCTCAATTAAACTTGTTGCGGTATTCCACTACCCTGCCATGATGGGATGGTTGAAAATAAAAGGTTTATGGTAAATGTAGAATTCTCTACAATCCCACAATTCTCAATATACTACTTCAATTCTTTATTCTTCTCAATAAGGAGGTATTTATAAGATTACAAGGGAGCAATACTAGGAAATAAATCAAAACAATCCTTTGTCAACAAGACATGGAAACCTAGATCAAATCAAATCATATCAAACCTAATTAAATCATATAAAATCACTAATTAAATCATATCCCTAAAATACTTTCATTTTGCCATTTAGTACTACGGTTTAGTGGTATTCCTCTTCATTGGTAAGTGACAGGTATTAAGTTCGATTCTCACCAAAACCAAATTTGAACCACAAAAATCCTTTTTATTTTCCAACGGGAATAGCTTGTGGGCTATGGAAAATTTGAGAAATGGTAACTTGGATCCCAAAGACTTCAATTAAGTCACCTCCAAAGGGAGGAAAACAACACGATCTCTCCAAATTTTACTGCAATCATCTCAAGCACTTACTAACTTGAGCCTCGCACTATCTTTTCCACAAACACTCCACTCGTTCTCTCCTTGGTGGCAAGCAAAGATTGGAGGACCCAATTGTTTTTCGCTCGAACATGAGTTGTATGAGTTGGATTATCTATCACTGAACTAACTACATGCAGTAAACATGACAAACCAATACATATTTTATAAATAACCAAAAGTGTTTCTATAGAGTTTAACAGAAATTTTTTAGAATGCGCTTTGTTTTTGTTAAACGTTCCAATGTGCTTACGGCAAAGCGCATCCAATAAAAGTACTTCTGACACTTAAGTGCTTTTTGGAGAAACATTTTCAAATGGAATAATATGTGTGGCATGTGTTAGTGTCAAGGAAGAAAATATCGGTAGTCCGAAAACACGGAAATATCGATGGAAATATGAGGATAATATCGATATCGATAAAAATTACATGAAAACCACGGAAATTGTAAGAAAAACTTGGAAATTTTTATTGAAACTTTGCAGGATGTTTATTTAGTCAATTATCTATTAGTTTATCACAAAAAATTGGAAGGAAATGCATTGCATGATGAATTTAACATTATCAAGTTGATTATATAGCGAGATGGCAAACATTGTGAGTGTATAAAATATGTTGTAATTAATGAAAGAAATTTAAACACACCATAATCATTTATATATAATGAATTAGTCCAATATTTTACACTTTATACATTGCATTTTTTTTTCTCTCGGATAACACACACGGACTGACACATGGGCTAGATATTTTGAAAGCAGGTTTGGATTTTTTTTTCTTCTCTCGGATAACACACACACACCCCACGATACACACTTCAATAACACACACACATATCCCACTTCTACACACACACACGCACAGACACACACTTCAATAACACACACACACACATCCCACTTCTACACACACACACACGCACAGACACACACTTCAAAGTGTGGATTTCTCTCGGATAACACACACACACACACACACACACCCCACTTCTACACACACACACGCACAGACACACTTCAAAGTGCAAATCCACACCAGGGACCAAGCCATTTCCTTCTCTCACTCACTTCGACTCTCTCTCTCTCTCTTCTCTGTACTCTCTCTCTCTCTCTCTCAAAATCCTCTTACCTCTCTCCCTCTCTTGCCGTGACCACACACACACACAGCAGCAGCACCATCTGCTCGACTCGAGCAGCTCGAGGACGACACCACCATCATCACACATCATCAGTCTTCTCTCTCCCGCCTTTGCGAGAATGGCGGACGACACCGTGACCTCCACCGTGGCGCACACTCCGGCGAGCACCATCACCACCTGTGAGAGGCGCAGATCTTGGTAGAGAGAGGCACAGATCTTGGCAGCTGCGACGACGGAGCTCGGCTGCCGTTCCGAAGACAGAGAGAGAGAGCGATATTATCGATATTATCGATAATATCGCGATATTATCACGATAATCAATTGGAATACTCTGAAAATATCGCTGTTGGAAAAAAACGATATTATCGGCGATATTTCACCGATAATATTGATATTTAATTCTATAGTTAGTGTTAATAATAATTGTCAACAACCATCATCATCATCATCATTGTGCAGGACCAGTTTTATATTTTACTGCTCACATCGACGTACGATCAAGCCATAAACAGACTCAATTCTAAGTATCATGAGGCGTAGTGAAAAAGCACACAATAACAAATTGAGGTGGCAGGTGTTGGAATCTTGGGGCGCACAACACCCTTCAGTTGGGTTGGGCATTCGGGACACATGGGGAACCAAAATTTTGCACAAATTGAAAAATGAATTATGTAGATCTCTACTTAATCCTTGCAGTAAAATGTGACTAAATGTTGTTTTGATCACCTCAAAGAGCTGTTGAACTTGGGTTTGTCAATATAATTGTGATGATACTCAGAATTTGTCATAATGGTTTTTGGCGTGAGGATACTCAGAATTTGTCATAATGGTTTTTGGCGTGAGGATTTCGAGTGTTGTCTCGTATAGAAAATTAGGAAATTTTGCTTAATTAATTTTAGGGTTTGAAGTTTAATTTTTTTATAGAATCGGAGCATGTTCGTCCACGTCTGAAGTTTGACTATTAAACGTTAGAAGATGTGTGAGAGTGTAAATTATTTTCTCTACTATCACAAAGTTTAAACACCTTACCACATACAACTTTTCCCTTGCATTTGTATGCCCTAAAAGTAGAGGTTAAAAATAAAGGGGTATGATATCCACACATTTTTTTTTTACTTCTCACACACTCTTCTAATTTTCGGTCGTCGGATTAGATGAATTGAAAAAAATCAACGGATATAAATTAAGATATGGTATGTGAGAAGTAAAAAGAGGTGTGTGAATAGCACATTCCAAAATAAATCATATCCTTCGTGCAGCTTATAGCTCCAAAGACAAGCACATGGCAGGAAGCTGATTGGCCGATGCCCGGAGGAATTCCACAGCCATGTGACACATACCACCAAGAATTGCCACGAGTCATACGACCCTCCCTAGTGGCAAGGAAATTTTCTTTGTAGTTTGTAGTTAGAATACAGATGATATATCACGTGTTATTATATAAATGATGGAAAGTTTTTTTTTTAACTGTTAATTTTTTAACACAAGTATTTTACCACTTATATAATGACATGTGTATATTACCTTGTGTTACAGACATATTGAGAATTCTCCCCGGCAGCCCTTTGGTTAGTAAGAGGCATTTTTGAAGTGTGATGGGAATACGGCAAACGGAACACAAAATATCATAATACAATTCAATGAATTTCTTTTTAGTTTCCAACGAATTAAATCTCGTTTGAATATGCTTTCAAAATAACTGAAAGCGCTTTTGATGAAAATACTTTTGAAAACTATCCTTGGTAAAAATGTTAGTAAATCTTGGAAAAACACTTAAAGTGCTTTCTGGGAGAATCACATAACTGGTGCTTCTTGTAGAAAGCACTTAAAGTGCTTTTGGAACTCAAAAATAATTTCTCTAAAAGCACTTTCAGTCATTTTAAAAGCACATCCAAACGAACCCTTAATATTTTTTCTCAGACGATATTATCTATACTAAGGGGGTGTGAAAGTAACTAAATCTTACAATGGCTAACTCATCGAATGCATTATTCCAATTGTTGTACCGGATTGTGTACCTGACAAATCTCTCGGACTTATCAGAAGATTAAGAATAATTAAACAAAATTAATTACGTAAGATCTTCTATTACTTAATATGGTAATTGGCTGTCGAGGGGCAATCCTCTCTCTCCAACACGTTTCGAATGGCACACCTTTGTCTTTCCTCCCTCTCTCCTCCTATTTCCTACTCACCTTCTTGTCCGCCATTTCACCGGCGAATCTTCGTCGTTGCTTCCAGGATCCACGCAGCCTCCGCAACTTCCACCTCCATTTCACACGCGCAGCCGAAGGTCGTCGTCACCAGAGAGCGAGGCAAGAACGGCAAGCTCATCGCCTCCCTGGTAGGCAATTCTCTCCTCCTCTCTCTCTACCTCTGTATCTGCCATTTTTTCCTGTGATTTTGCTGAAAGACTGGAAATTTAGCTGTTTTTGCTGCGTTGGATTTCTGGGTTCTACATTTCGTAAAGGTACTCTGTTGCCGCCCTCTTTCTTGCATTTCGAATTTGATCTCGTGAAATGTGAATTACTCTGCATTTACTGTTTCAGTGGTAGTTGTCAAAATTGTGAAAGAATTTGGAATTTTTTTCGGGCTGCGGTTTAACTTTGAATTACCAGCTAGGTGTTCGATGAAATGCGAAAGTGATTGGCTGTTTGCGGCATTTTGTTCTTCAGCATTTGTAAATCATCAATTTTTATTTTTTATTTTCCATTTCCACCGTTTTTCCAAAGTTTAATTCTTTGATATTCTCCAACACATTCAATTTTGAAAATAATAATCAGTAATAGTGTCAGTAGTGGTGCTTGACTTTCGACAATAACATAATCAGTCATTTTCGGCATCTAAACGCCAAATCTGATATCATTGCCCTTATTAGTCAATATGTATATGTGTGTGTATGTCTGATGTTTACATGTGTTTATGTATGTATAGGTGTATTTATATGTACTTGTAGAATAGGTCGCTCTGGTGGCGTTGTGACAGAATCTTCGAGAATTTTGAGTGCAGGTCAAGCAGGGAATCAGCTGTTTGGAGCTTCCGCTCATTGAGCATACACGGGGGCCAGATCTGGATAGGCTTTCTACACTATTAAGTGGTAAATTCTTCACCTTTCTTCTCCAATTTGTTGTTGAGTAATTTCACAGATAATGCCACTAAGTTGACCGCCTCACATTCTAGTTAGCCCCATTTTGTCCTTTGGGCCTCAAACTTCAGCTCCATGTTTCCAAATTTCTTTTTATAAAGTTTATGTTATTTCCTGCGTGTATGAAAAAAAATTTGTGGACGAAATCTCTTAATTTGATTACATGCTCACCTAGCGTAGTCTAAACAAATGTACGACTATCTTCTAACCAACTTTCTTCATTTAATGATCCTTTTTGGCTGCAGATACTACATTTGATTGGATTGTCATAACATCCCCTGAAGCGGGTTCAGTCTTCTTAGAGGCCTGGAAGTAAGGGAGAAAACTCAATAAATAAAACCCTGGCACATTTTGCATTTAAAACTTATTCATACAAATTGGTAATTTAATTTTGTCTAAATTTTAGACTCTGTCTTGTTATTGACCTTTAGGGCTGCTGGAACTCCAAATGTTATGGTAGGGGTCGTGGGGGCTGGTACAGCAAGCATATTTGAGGAAGTAGTACAGTCATCGAAGCGATCCCTCAACATTGCTTTTGTGCCATCCAAAGGTGCGTATGAATTATTGTAGGCAATGATGTAGTTTCGTACAAAGTATATTATTGCCTGTTATGCTTCCTACAATTAATGTGAAGGTCCCAGAAAGATGAACTTCATCTTAAAAACATTATGAAAGCACTGGAGAATACCTATTAAATTAGAAACTCTCCAAACATAGATGCATTGAAGAATGAGAGGCATTGAATAATGAATGTCTAAACAAAAGTTTTTAAATGTGAAGCAAAAGTTTTCTGGATTCCTGAGCATGATTTTATTATCCTTTTCTTTTGTTTAATTTATGACTCAATATTGGGTATGATCTCTATGCCACTGTTGATTTTGATTATTGGTCTTTTTTGTTTAATAATCGCTGTTCAGCAACCGGCAAGGTCTTGGCTTCAGAGCTTCCTAAGAATGGGAATGAAAAATGTACCGTTTTATATCCTGCTTCTGCAAAGGCCAGCAATGAGATTGGTATGTAGAATGCTTCAATTTCGATGCCTGCTTCTTTTGGATAGAGTTTTTATTGCTTTCGCCATTTTAGGATTGTGCGTGTTCATGATTGCAATCTTTTATGATTGGGCATGTTCATGATTGTGATCTTTTACGAGTCTTTTTTTCCTTTTCCATAAATGGATAGTTATATTCGTTCCTTTACGTTTTTGGTTGTGCAACAATACATATACAATTTTGGCATTTGTAGAGTACATCACGTGATGAAGCCAAGACTTTGGTCAATGTTGTGCTGATAGCGGCTTATAAGATTATGTGCGCTGTCACTTGTCTTTGATTCACCCTTTTCATCTTGTTATATTTGTTTCAGAGGAAGGCCTGTCCAATCGTGGGTTTGAGGTCACAAGGTTAAATACATACACAACGGTATGCTTACTCAACTTTGGCATGCAAGTGTGGTCTCCTTATATTGGTTCCATGGAAATTTTCTATGAATTTTTTTAAGTGATCTGTCATTTTTACTTTTTATTTAATGGTTCCATGAAAAATTTCACATAGATTAATGACAAGATATTTACACTTCTATTTTCTATACTTACTGTCATCAATTGATCATCCTTTCTATGTGTTTCTGTTGGATATGATAAAACATAATTTCTCTTTCCAAGTCTTTGGTTTTGCAAATTATAGTCATCCACCATAAAAGTTAGTAAATTTACTACATCATTCAGGATCAATAGGCATCCCTGCTCCTCTTCTTAATCATTGCTTTGCTCTAGTCTAATGTGGACATTTGGAGTTTTATATGTTTGTCTGAACCTTTTTGTTATAGTTGCAGGTTGGCAGTTGAATGTGATATTAGCACTAATTGAGTAGGATTACTGGTTATAGCTAATGACTTATTTCAGTCATAACTTAACATGTTTCTTGGAATCTTGGGATACTTACTTTTAGGGACCTGTTCATCATGTCGACCAAACAGTTTTAAAGCAGGCACTCTCCGCCCCTGTCATAGCAGTTGCTTCTCCATCAGCTATTCGGTAAGTAACCAGTTGCTTTTTGGTCTTATGAGGCATGTAGATTCTTTCCCGAAACTACTTAGAGGTATTTCACCAGAGACTATAGTCCCAATCATTAATTTTGTTTTTCACTATCTGTTTTCTCCAACAGTGCCTGGGTCGGTCTTATTCCAGAGTCAGAGCAATGGAGCAATTCAGTTGCCTGTATTGGTGAGACAACTGCTAAGGCTGCTAAGAAATTAGGCCTCACAAATGTTTACTACCCAGCAAACCCAGGTCTTGAAGGGTAATATTGACTTTTCGTTAATGTATATTATATCCTTTTCATCTGGTATGATGAGATGGTGAATTCAAATATGCCTCATAGTTTTCATTGTTTGGATTTTCCCCTGATGATTGTTGTAGTAGGCTACTATGAGATGCCTTCTTATATACTTTTTTTTACATTTTTCTTTCTTAACCATTTTGTTTTGGACAACAGGTGGGTGGGTAGCATACTTGAAGCGTTGCAAGCAAATGTACGTTCATAAATTTGTAGGCGGTCTGTTTTTTAAGGTAGAATTTTCCTCCTGCGCTACGGTTTAGTAACTTGCATCCTCTTTTTTCCTGTGGTTGTATAAATTAAATAAGCCTCGTGTCTTCAATTCTCTCCCAGGCCCAGGCAGGCTGACCAGGAGATAGCCGGAGCAGAAATTGAGGCAGCAAGAACTCACAATGGAAAGTTGAATTCCCTAGTTTCCGCATAAACTAGCTGCAAAACGAGGATGTAATATTTGCAAAGAGCAGGAATGGAAGATGTCAAGATATTCAACACCCCGAGGGGACCATATTCATTAGGCAAAGCTTCTTTCTGGCCCGTGAATAGGCGATTGGATCATATGTGGAAAGAAAGCTTACTTTTGTATATGTAAACTTCGTTTACTCAATTACGCTATGCAACATCAGTTTTGCTGCTTGTTTGACTGCAGTTCATGTGTAGTAGCGAGGACACGATTATAATTCTTTGTACATTTTATTCTTATAATCAAAGCTCATTTTCGAGAGTTCTTTTGATTGTTCCTGTTTTTCACTAATGAATTCTGCTGTTTTATGGACATCGAGTACATTAACTTGTAAGTGCTGAAATTTCTGTCGCCTAAGAAAGTTTTTAACTCTTTTTTTTTTTCCCATCCAACTTTGATTGTTCACTAGAAATGTAAAATAGGGTTTACAGATCAAGTACTGTGGAACCCTTGGGTATTAATACATATGCCTGGCTCCTCCTCTGAGGAAGCTTCGCATGAAGGAAAGATAAGAACAAGGTGAGTGCTCTCTTAGATTGATCACTCGGAAGTCGGAACCATATGCGCAGCTCCTCTCACCGTAGCAAATGTCAACCGTTTGTACCCAACCATATAACCTCAACCTACGTCCAAACCAACACGGATCATGAGAAAAAATGAGCAACGTTGTTTTCTTGTTTTCGGATTAGATGTACTAATGACTATGAGTATAAATTGTGCAGTACCTCGCCGTCAGAGTACCACAGCCACCATGCAGTCTTAACAGGAAACTTAAGTTTGGAGCATTTGGAAGACGTGACTGGTACTCGCGCTCATTGTCTCCACTGCAAATTGCATTCAACATAAAATCTCGCATGTAAGGTTCCATTATCTTCTATTAGCAACATATATGCTAAAAGTGTTTGATTCATAGAAGCTTGATCAATTCAAGGCTCTCTCACTTGTACATCCATACACTTATCCCACTTGCCATGAGCCGCTTTATCGTGGGTAGAACGGATACTGGGGAGTCCGTCCATCCAATATCACTGGAGATAATAAGAAAAAGGGTTAGAAAATGACATCCGCTTTACTGCTATTCGATCTTATGTTTTAACAGCAGAAAAACGGATCCTCAATTTAACACTAGTACTTATTGTGAACACGGAAAATTCCTGAAAGGAAAGAGACAAGAACAACGTGCACAAACAAATATTTGTATTTGATGATTTTGGGTTACAATCTCTCTCTATTTTGATCCTCTGATTCGATCACCGTAAGGTGTTGATTTGTGGATGTTTCGTTGATCCAAGGGCTGTCGAGGCTTGATTTTGGATGAACTCTTGGAAGTTTCTTCAAGGGCCGTGGGCTTGATCTTTGAAGGTGGATTTGAGCGAATCTTCAAGGAGCCGTTGGGGCTTGATCTTGAGGATGAGTGTTTCTTCAAGGGCCGTTGAGGCTTGATCTTGAATAACGGTGATGAGCGGATCTTCAAGGGCTTTTGGGCTTGATCTTGAATAACAGTGATGAACGGATCTTTCAAGGGCTTTTGGGCTTGATCTTGAAAAACAGTGGCTTGTTGATCCAAGGGCCGTCGGGGTTTGATCTTGGAAGAACGATGAACGAAGAACGAAGAACACTTTCTTCAAGGGCCGTCGGGGCTTGATCTTGAATTGGTGGATGATTGTTGATCCAAAGGGCCGTTGGGGCTTGATCTTGGAAGAACGATGAACGAAGAACGAAGAACGAAGAACACTTTCTTCAAGGGCCGTCGGGGCTTGATCTTGAATTGGTATCTTGATTGTTGATCCAAATGGCCGTTGGGGCTTGATCTTGAATTGGTATCCTGATTGTTGATCCAAAGGGTCGTTGGGGCTTGATCTTGGAAGAACGATGAACGAAGAACGAAGAACACTTTCTTCAAGGGCCGTCGGGGCTTGATCTTGAATTGGTGGTTGTTAATCCAAGGGCCGTCGGGGCTTGATCTTGGAAGAATGATGAACGAAGAACGAAGAACGCTTTCTTGATTCTTCGGGAACCTGGATGCTTGAGAGCTTCGGAGTTTCAGAGCTTCAGAGCTTCAAGAATTTTGCCTAATGATTTTGGTTCCTCCAAATGAATGAATTAGCCTTCTATTTATAGAAATTTCCAAGGCCTAATTTTGAATATAATATTCCAGATGAAATAAGTCGTTTCTGCCAGGTGTTGACACGTGTCCTGTTTGATGACTTTTCCAACTTATTTCGATTTTTGTTTAGACACATGCTACGTGTAAAATTTATGTAATACATGAGCGTTGAAACTTTGATTTATCGGTCAACATTTATTTACCGAAATTTCGATGTCTACAAATGCCCCCACTTCAAGGCGCGTCGTATACATGTGCTTGTCACGTGTAGGAGATGCGTTTTGAAGTCCCTTAATGTAGATGTCGATACAAGGGCCATCGAGGCTTGATCTTGAATTGGGCTGGGGATTTCTTCAAGGGTCGTTGAGGCTTGATCTTGAATTGGGCTGAAAGTTTCTTCAAGGGCCATTGAGGCTTGTTCTTGAACTTTGTTTGAAATTTCTTCAAGGGTCATCGAGGCTTGATCTTGAAGGTTGAAATTGGACCACAAGGAGCTTCATATGGTAGATGATCTTTGACTTTGATAGTGGATGAATTGGCACATATTTGTTTTTTTGCGCTTGTTGACTTTCCACAGCTTTGATCTTGAACTGGGTTTGATTCAAGGGTGGTGGACACTTGATCTTGAATCGGTCTTGTGATTTCTTCCAGGGCCGTCGAGGCTTGATCTTGAATTTGGCTGGAAGCTTCTTCAAGGGCCATCGAGGCTTGATTCTTGAAGGTTGACTCGAACACATGGCAAGCAGGCACGAGGTGAAGGTGACGACTTGTTGCCTTGTTCAATCTTTCTAATTCACACCTGAGCAGTTTGGTCAACGGTATGATCTTCAAGATTGATGGGCTCTTCTTCCAGTTGGTGACTTGATCTTTAAGGATTTGATTCAAGGGTGGTGAATCGGCACGTGCAGCCCACAACGCCTAGCGAGTCGACCCAAGAATTTGAGGGTCAAAACGAGTCCTCCACCCAGAGTGATTGCAACCCTGATGATATGAGATACTTTTGATTTTGAAGAAGTAGCGGATGAATCGGCACGTGCTTTGTTGTGCTTGTCTCCACATGCTTCAATGTATCATTTTCCCTTGTCTTATCTATTCTTCTGGCAGAATGTGGCATCTTCTCGAGTTCTTCAGCTCAGACTCCTTCTGCTGAGTTGACTGTGCAAGCTGCATTCTTCTTTGCTTGTTTCTTCTGCACGTTGTCTCCACGTGCTGCAAGGTATCATTTTGACTTGCCTTATTTGTTATTCA
This sequence comes from Malus domestica, assembly GCF_042453785.1. Classification (NCBI taxonomy): domain Eukaryota; kingdom Viridiplantae; phylum Streptophyta; class Magnoliopsida; order Rosales; family Rosaceae; genus Malus; species Malus domestica. The sequence goes on from NC_091668.1 coordinate 8,768,604, forward strand.
GGCAGATGTGGCAGTTTCTTTGGAAGTACAACAGCAGTGGGAAACGAGTACTCGAGAGCAGTGCTAGGTGGGCAATCAGGGAAGGGTTCCAAGCAGTCGGTTCCTTACCCGAGTTTGAGTGGAGGTTCCAGCATATTGTTTTCTTTATCCTTGTCTTTGTAGGTAAGAACAAGGATAAAGGAAAGGACAGGGAAAAAACATGATATGAGATACTCTTGCTTTCTACCCTGGTGATATGAGATACTTTTGCTTTGGAGTCATTTGCTTGCAGAGGTACCCCAAAGAATAAGGAACACTGAGTGACTTGAAAGGCTTCGTTGGGAAAGCATTTTTAGAGATGAAGAAAGGTTCTGTATGTCTGCCTTGCTATGGAAGGTGAAGGTGAACAGTTATAGGAAGTTCTTTAATACCTGTAGAGGTACTATTCTTTCACTCGTGTAGGCAACTATTGAGTGATTGATCAGTATGGCTTCACGCCCTTTTCTTCTTCATCAGAAATCTTCGACAAATTGTCCGTAATTTCTGCCAAGCTGAGTGTGCATGTGACAGGTGTTGACGTGGTTGAAAAAGAATGGCGCCTCTTCGATATCTGGGATCAGCGTTTCGACAAATTACCCGTGATTTTCGCAAAGCTGAGTTTGCGTGTGATGGGTGCTGATGCATCTGGAAAAGAAGATGCCTTTCCGATTTCTGAGCTTGCCTCTTCGATTTTTGAATTGGCCTCTTCGATTTCTGAGCTTCGTCGAGTGTAGAGGTTGCATGTGACAAGTGCGGACAAGTCTGGAAAGGAAAATCGCCCGTGGTTTCCGAGCAAGCCTAGCTTTTGAGAAAGCTAGCACCTCTTCGATTTTTGAATTGGCCTCTTCGAATTCTGAGCTCGCCTCTTCGATCTCTGAAATCCCGTCGAGTGCTGATTTTTTATAGAGGCACGCAGTTCGTTTCAAAGCACACTTGAATTTTTTTTTGCTTGTAGAAACTCCCTTCTTGCACTTCTAAGATCTTGGTTCGTTCGACCTCTTCTTTCTTCAACACTTTGAAAATGTCTGGACCCTCCGACCGTCGTTTTGACTTGAACCTTGGTGAAGAGGCAGTCCCGCCTTCTCCAGACAACATATGGCGCCCATCCTTCATATCCTCTACTGGTCCTCTTACCGTTGGGGATTCGGTGATGAAGAATGATATGACCGCTGCGGTGGTAGCCCGGAACCTTGTCACTCCCAAAGATAACAGACTACTTTCCAAACGGTCTGATGAGTTGGCTGTTAAGGATTCTCTGGCTCTTAGCCTGCAGTGTGCAGGTTCTGTGTCTAATATGGCCCAACGCCTATTTGCTCGAACCCGTCAAGTTGAATCATTAGCAGCTGAAGTGATGAGTCTCAAACAGGAGATTAGAGGGCTCAAGCAGGAGAATAAACAGTTGCATAAGCTCGCACATAGCTATGCGACAAACATGAAGAGGAAAATTGACCAGATGCAGGAATCTGATGGTCAGATTTTACTTGATCATCAGAGGTTTGTGGGTTTGTTCCAGCAGCATTTGCCTTCGTCTTCTGGGGCTGCACCGCGTAATGAAGCTCCAAATGATCAACCTTTGGCTCCTCTTCTTCCTGGAGTTCCGCCGAGTGGTGTGGCTTCAAACAGTCAACCTTCGGCGCCTCTCATTTCTGGAGCTCTGCCGAGTGGTGAGGCGCCACCTGATCGTCCTTGAAGATCCCCTCTTGTAAATTTGATTTGATTTGATTTGACTTTTTTTAAGGTATGTATAATGCAAATTTATGTAAAATTTCTAGAAAAAAATAAATAAAAACGAACTTTATTTCTCTCAATGCATTTGTTTTGTTTTTTTGTTTTTTTTTTTGCTGTAAACATACATATATTATGCACACACACATACATACATATTAATTTTTCACGTGGACTGATCCACCATTCCAAAACCCTTTCCCCCTCTTTTTTTTTTTTTTGCATGGTGCTAGCCACCAAGGATCCACTTTCTTCTTTATTTTATTTTATTTATTATTATTATTTTATTTATTTATTTATTTTTATTTATTATTTATTTATTATTTTTTATATATATTTTTTCCTTCTTTTCCGCTTTCGGTGCTGGGTGCACCACCATTCATTTTTTTATTTTATTTTTCTTTGCTTTCAGTGCTGGGTGCACCACCATTCATTTTTTTATTTTATTTTTCTTTGCTTTCGGTGCCTGGTGCACCATGTCTCTTATTTTCCTTTTTTTATATTGTAATTTTTATATGCACACATACATACATACGTACATACATATACATACATACATATATATATATATATATATATATATATATATATATATATATATATATATATATATATATATATATATATATATATATATATATAGGGTGCAAGATAGGAGTTTGGAGGAGGAAGAAGGAGGAGCACGGAGGAGGTAGGTGTGGAGGAAGGAGCTGCTGTTTGGAGAGTGACGCAATCTATGCCATTGCTATAGCTCCCATGGTGATGAAGCTGTAAGCGGCTGAGCCGTACGAGCTGAACACTCGCTTGAGGATGCCATTTTTCAGTACCTTGTCGAGCTCAACAGATGGCGGCTGTGCAGTCGGAGAGCAGGAGCGTTATGGAGGCCGCTCCACTGGATGGTTTGGACCAGAGGAAATAGCAGCAACGTCAACACTATGAAGCCGCAAGGAGAGGGAGGAAGAGCTCTGTGATGCAGCGAGAGAATTCCTGAGCAGAGTAAGGGTTTTAATTGAGGAGATGGTGACTTGGGGAGCTGCAGATGGACTCAGAGATGAAGACAAATGAATGAGGTCCCTGGTGCACGCAGTTAAACACAAGCAGATTCTGCTTCAACCTCTCATTGTCGTAGCTCTCCACAATTAGAGTTGCCTTTTGTCTTGGCTTCTAATGACGGTGTGCGTATCGATGAGGCAGCGACTATCGAGTGAAGTTGCTTGTAGATGTAAGAGTGAGGATTCTCCATGGCGTACCGGACGGAGGTACGATAGCAGAGCAGCAGATATGGGCTGCTCAGATTTAAGAAGGTTTGCAGAGCCTCGTCGCCGGTGTTGAGCTCAGAAAGCATGCTTTGGACCCATGCGGAGAGATCAGACGGGTTGTAGTGGACGGTGTCAAAGGGTTGAGAAATCCCATCTTCCTGAGCCATCCCCATGACCATCTCGAGCCGCTTTGAGCTTCTCGGCCACGTCAGCTATGTTGTCGTCGCCCGTTTTGACATGCAGCTGCAGAGCTATAGCAGTTTCCCTCTTCAGGCAAAAACAGAAGGATAATGCATTTTTTGAGAGGGAGAAAGAAAGCCGGTGCGGCGGAAGAGGTGCCGAGTGGGATTAAGGCCTGGTGGGCAAGGGAGATGAAGGGCCCATATTTGGCCTTGAATTTGCACATAATAGACTCGGGTCAGAAGGATAGAGAGCATGAGCTGCTGGGCCGCGCTGTGGGCCAAGGAGAAATGGAGACGGGCCTGGATTTTGGCTGCTCATTTCTGTGTACTTTAACTTGTGTTTCTTTGATTTGGAACGGGTCTTAAGTGTAAAAATACCCACTTTAACATGTATACATTTTTTTTTTGGTAATAAAATTGACTCTCAATAGTCAAACATTTAATAAAACCTTATTTTTTATTTTAACGTGACTGTACTCAAAGTTGAACGTTCGAGTTGCCTACGTACCCTTCCAAAGAAGAGATCAAGTCATAACGTAGTTCAAAATACATTTTTTTTTCTTGGTATTTTCTTTTGGTGCCATTTGCAGTTTCAACTCATGCAGGCAAGGAGAATTTGGTGCCGTTTGCAGTTTCAACTCGTGCAGGCAAGGAGCATGTTGTGTCGCTTCTTAAACTCGTGCAAACCAGGAGTGTTGATGTTGCCTTTTATGCTCGTGCAGACCAGGAGCTTTGTGCCATGCAGTTTAGACTTGTGCTGGCGAGGAGAATTTGTTATCGCCTTTTATGCTCGTGCGAACAAGGAGCGTTGGTGCCATGTACAGTTTAGGCTCATGCAGGCGAGGAGCTTTGTGTCCTGCAGTTTAGGCTCTTGTGGACAAGGAGCTTTGTGGTTCGTTAAGCGATCCGGGAGAGTTGTTCCTCGCAATCTTCATAGCAAGGAGCCTTGACTGAGTAGTTGAAGAAGTCTTCAAGAAAGAAATCGCGCATTGATGGCAATTGACGATCTTTGTGTCGCAATTTCATCATCTTCAACACGTTCACGTTGCTTTGAAGGTTGACAAGAGCTGTTTTGCCCCCTTTCCGATTAGCGGATTTGTGGAGGATACGTATGCTTCTTGTGCAATTTCTTAGGAGTGACTTGAGTCCATCCTTCAACTTTGCTTGTCTTGGAGGATGCCCCCGGATGTGGAGGTAAAAACTTTGAGTAGGAAGAGCCAGAAGTGATGGTGGTATAGTTTGACTTCACCACATCGTCAAGATCTAGCTCGATGATTCCTTTATGAGCCAGCTTCATGATGAGATCTTTCAGCACGAAGCACTTTTCTGTCGGATGACTGATGAAGCGGTGGAATTTACAGTATCTTGGACTGTCGGTACGATTCATCTCTTATGGCCATCTGCACTCAGGCAAACCGATCACCTTCTTGTCCAACAGGTCATCCAGCATGGCAACCACATCAGAGTCGGGGAATGGATAAGTCTTCTTCTCAAGCTCATTCAAAGTGCGTCTACGCATCTCTTGATCACGAAAAGCTTTGACTTGAATCACCTTACCTCGTGTAGGGATTTTGATAGGAGCTTTGTTGACCGTCATTGCTTCCTTGGTGGGTTTCCACGCAGCCTTCTCCATCTTTGTCTCAAGAACTTTGTCGTTCTTGTAGTCGGCGATCGGTTCCTTCTTCCCATGATGGGCGATGCTTAACTCCATGTCATGGGCGCAGGTGGCTAGCTCTTCGAAGGTCTGTGGTTTGATGCCTTGAATGATGTATTGCAAACCCCATTGCATGCCTTGGATGCATATCTCGATTGAAGAGGTTTCCGAGAGCCTGTCTTTACAGTCGAGGCTTAGAGTGCGCTATCTGTTGATGTAGTCAATGACTGGCTCGTCCTTCCACTACTTTGTGCTCGTTAGCTCTAGCATGCTCACAGTACGGCGGGTGCTGTAGAAGCGGTTGAGGAATTCCCGCTCCAATTGCTCCCAGCTGTTGATGGACTCAGGCTCTAGGTCCGTGTACCACTCAAAGGCGTTTCCTTTCAGCGAGCGCACAAACTGCTTGGCAAGGTAGTCCACTTCGGTTCCTGCGTTGTTGCAAGTTTCAACAAAGTGGGCAACATGCTGTTTTGGGTTTCCCTTTCCATCAAATTGCATGAACTTTGGCGGTTGATAACCCATCGGCATCCTTAAGGCGTCAATCTTCTTTGAATACGGCTTCGAGTACAACCCGGAGGTATTTGAGCTCCTTTCATACTGTGCCTTGATGGTGTTGGTGATCATCTCCTGCAGCTGCTGGATAGAAAGAGATCCCATGAGTGCCGCTGCTTGGTTTGGCTCCGGCTTCACATTGATTCTCTCTACCGGAGGCTCATCTTCTTCGCCAGCTCCTATTTTTAGTGGATCATCTTCTGGGTTAGGGTTCTCGTCGTCCTGTGGCTCCAGTCGGCTGACGAGTGCAGCAATTTGCAAGTCTTTTCCTTTCACAATCTGTGTTAGCCTCACAATCGCTTCATTCATTTGAGCCAGTTGTTCTTCGATGGAGGTAACGCCGATGGTCATGACTTGTACAACCAATAGACGTGACTTTCCTTTAGACATCCAGGGTGCTGACGAAGAACGTCGTTGGCTGCTTTGGGATGTCATCTTGTGTGCCTCAGCATCATGCTTCGATGCCCTCAGCGAGGTCAAGTTGATGACGAACTCGCATCTTTGATGCTCCCCTTGCTCCTTTAGCGGCACCAACTTTGAAGTGGCATGTTGAGGAGCGGTTGTGGCGTCAATGGATGCTCCGTTCATGGCGGAAGTGCTCAGGCTTCTTCCCTTTATGAGAACGGCTTGTCCTTTGCTTGATGCCATTGATTTTGAAGTGTGCTTGAATTTCTTGAACGGAGAAAGAGATGAGAGGTAGAGATTGTCCCACTGGGCGTGCCAAATTGTGAACACGGAAAATTCCTGAAAGGAAAGAGACAAGAACAACGTGCACAAACAAATATTTATATTTGATGATTTTGGGTTACAATCTTTCTCTGTTTTGATCATCTGATTCGATCACCGTAAGGTGTTGATTTGTGGATGTTTCGTTGATCCAAGGGCCGTCGAGGTTTGATTTTGGATGAACTCTTGGAAGTTTCTTCAAGGGCCGTGGGCTTGATCTTTGAAGGTGGATTTGAGCGAATCTTCAAGGAGCCGTTGGGGCTTGATCTTGAGGATGAGTGTTTCTTCAAGGGCCGTTGAGGCTTGATCTTGAATAACGGTGATGAGCGGATCTTCAAGGGCTTTTGGGCTTGATCTTGAATAACAGTAATGAACGGATCTTTCAAGGGCTTTTGGGCTTGATCTTGAAGAACGGTGGCTTGTTGATCCAAGGGCCGTCGGGGTTTGATCTTCGAAGAACGATGAACGAAGAACGAAGAACACTTTCTTCAAGGGCCGTCGGGGCTTGATCTTGAATTGGTGGATGATTGTTGATCCAAAGGGCCGTTGGGGCTTGATCTTGGAAGAACGATGAACGAAGAACGAAGAACGAAGAACGAAGAACACTTTCTTCAGGGGCCGTCGGGGCTTGATCTTGAATTGGTATCCTGATTGTTGATCCAAAGGGCCGTTGGGGCTTGATCTTGAATTGGTATCCTGATTGTTGATCCAAAGGGCCGTTGGGGCTTGATCTTGGAGGAACGATGAATGAAGAACGAAGAACACTTTCTTCAAGGGCCGTCGGGGCTTGATCTTGAATTGGTATCCTGATTGTTGATCCAAAGGGCCGTTGGGGCTTGATCTTGGAAGAACGATGAACGAAGAACGAAGAACACTTTCTTCAAGGGCCGTCGGGGCTTGATCTTGAATTGGTATCCTGATTGTTGATCCAAAGGGCCGTTGGGGCTTGATCTTGGAAGAACGATGAACGAAGAACGAAGAACACTTTCTTCAAGGGCCGTCGGGGCTTGATCTTGAATTGGTGGTTGTTAATCCAAGGGCCGTCAGGGCTTGATCTTGGAAGAATGATGAACGAAGAACGAAGAACGCTTTCTTGATTCTTCGGGAACTTGGATGCTTGAGAGCTTCGGAGTTTCAGAGCTTCAGAGCTTCAAGAATTTTGCCTAATGATTTTGGTTCCTCCAAATGAATGAATTAGCCTTCTATTTATAGAAATTTCCAAGGCCTAATTTTGAATATAATATTCCAGATGAAATAAGTCGTTTCTGCCAGGTGTTGACACGTGTCCTGTTTGATGACTTTTCCAACTTATTTCGATTTTTGTTTAGACACATGCTATGTGTAAAATTTATGTAATACATGAGCATTGAAACTTTGATTTATCGGTCAACATTTATTTACCGAAATTTCGATGTCTACACTTACCTCCATTTAACCACAACATTAGCGGATTGGTTGAAGAATCATAGGGTGACTCTACAAGTATACGTAGTAGAACAATGCTCTCCCAGCTTCGGGTTCCACAGTAACATATCCTACATGGTGATTAAAATTTACTCCTTGAGGTTGTCCTGCCAAGGCTGTAATTTTATTAGCTTTCTTCAATCCATGCTGAGGTCCAGTAAACTGGAGATCAAGAAGACTCATCTAAGTGAACCCACGATTTGAAACGAGGAGGATTCACAGATCTTTGAGAATTAATTGAGTTTTTGAGGTTGTTAATTTGGTGATTAGCATTGCGTGATATGATCAAAAAGGCTTAATTTGGTGATTAGCATTGTATTATATGATCAAAAAGGCGACTTGGTAGCCGGAGAGGAGCAGCAAATTACATGCAAGTAGTGAAAGCTTCATCTTGACCAATGATCAGTTCAAGGATACCAAATTACCAATTGGCATTCACAATTTTTAATATTTATATTGTGGGTTGAGTTGAAACTTGACGAGTACATTTACTGATTGAAAGAATATGAGAATTTTGACGAGTAGATTTATTGCTAGATTATGAAGTATTAATGTATAAAATCTGTAGAATTTGTGAATAATTGACGAGTGCATTTATGCATGCAACGAACGTACATTTGGAGTGTTTGAATAAAAAGAACCTACATTATAATGCTAGACACACTAAATTTTTGGGCCAAATTGGTGCACCAAATGATGTGCTACCAATCAAATTTGTTCATTGATTCAAGTTGGAATTTAATTAATAGTTATAATAAAAAACACTATATATGAATTTGAAGCACCATATCATTTGGTGCACACATTTAGTACATGAATTTGATTTATGTAGCACCACCTAGTAAAAAAGAAATTTAACAAATGATGAAGACAATTTTGCACGCGTGCTAGTTTTATGTTTTTTCTATAATTTTTCTGTACTTTTAAATGAGACAAATCTTCCTCTTATCCATAAGTTCTAAAAGAAGCTAAGTGCTAGTCGGTCGGCGAGCTGGTGCTAGAGCCCATACGGTTTTAAGTAAATCTATTATATTTCGTATAAATAATTGTTTGCATATACTTTAAATATATATATAATTTCATCATAAACTACAAAATAGAATGATATATAGATTATGAAGTGTTAGAACATAATAAAAACATAATGTGTGTTCATTTAAGTATGTAACAAGTCTCTTACAATTTATTGAAAAAAATAAGATGCAAAATGAAAATTATCTATTTTCTGTTTAAGTGAGTAGCAACCTAGGCGAGTACCTAGGCTAGTTTGGGCAAGCTGGCGGGTGCCTAGGCAGTCTAGGAGGGCGCCTTAGCATGTCTAGGTGTTCTTTCTTAATTTTCAAACGCCTATGCATTAATCGGGTGGTGGCTAGTTGCCTAGCGCCGCTTAGGTGCTAAGCGGGGATTTTTAGAACAGTGCTTGTAACAGAAAAATTGATAATATATGAAACATTTTCATCCAACCAAAACTTCAAACAACAAAAAACCCAATAGATAATATTACACGATCACCTTGGTCATTGTTTTAATTATTAAACAAAATATATATGGTTACAAATCATAATACCTTTTAAATTTAGATTGTATATATCTGGATATTCAGATAATTAACGTAGGATTAATCAATAGCAGTAGTGCGGTTGGGAAATTGATATGATTAATTAGGAGGAAGGTGGAAGTTTCCCCTGAAGAAAAGATGAGATGAAGGTAAGTGATCGCTGTGGTTGATAGCTGGGAACCATATGACCTGCTCCTCTTATTGTGGTAAATGTCAATCCTTTGTACCCAGCCACATATCCTCCAACCTGCCAGCCAATTGTACCATAATTAAGGAAAATGTGTCTTCCCATCTTGCATGTATAATTAATGTACGGGGTTACGCTTTTGTACCATATCTACATGTTACAACATATGCTTTATCTGTTAATACTAAGTATATTCTAAAATATAAACAAACTCATCATCTACCCATATTATAGATGTGGACTAATTGTTGACAGTGAATTGCACATTGATAAGAGGAGGGATCTTACATGAGCTTATAAGTAATTAGGCTACTTTTCATATTGTCAATTGTTTTTATGGTGATACCCAACTTTCTTCACGGTATCAGAGCAGGTTGTCCTGCGTGTAAAGCCTAACGGCCCACGTGCTCCACATTGTAAAGCAACAGATTGTGTTGCAGCAATGTAGAATAACAATGGAGGTTTCAGAGAGAGAGAGGAATGAATTCTTGTATATTTTCTTGTTAGAGATACAATGCTTACATGAACTATTACATATTCTTCTAACTAATAAGGCTTGCTTGCACACTCTGTCACAACAATCTCAATAACCTTTAACTACCTTATAACAACCATACTAATCTATTGACACATGGCATCCTATCTAACCATTCATCTTATATTGTTTTCATCCTCCCTCAAGCTTAAGAGAAGGATCACGAAGCCTGAGATTGCTGCAGTGAGTATGGAATAATGGTGCAAATAACCCTTTAGTCAGAATATCAGCAAATTGTTCATTAGAAGAGACAAACTACATTTGAATTGGTTGTTTGGCAAGAAGCTAACATTGTAGATGGAGTTGGGATTGAAATTTGCAAGAAGGCAAATAGCTGTCTTATCTAATCAATCTTAGCAGCTGTTGTAGCAATTGCTTTATACTCAGCTTCAGTAGATTAACGAGACACTGTGTTTTGTTTCTTTAAAGACCAAGATATTGGATTGTATCCCATGAAAACAACCAATCCAGTTGTGGATCTTCTACCATTGTGATCCCCAGCCCAGTCAACATCACATAATGCATTTAACTCCAGTGCTCCTTTAACATATTGAATGCCATAATTCAGTGTACCTTTAAGGTATCTAAGTATCCTTTTCACAGCCAAATAATGTGACTTCATAGGGCAATGCATGAATTGACACACCTGGTGCACAGAGAATGCAATGTTAGGTCTTGTTAATGTGAGATACTGCAAAGCTCCCATTATGCTTCTGTATAGCTCAGGATTGTTAAAGGGTACTCCATCATCCTTAAGAAGTCTGTTATAAGGCAAACAAGGGTAGCACAGAGTTTTGATTGAGGCATTTCTATTTTTGGTAACAAATAATTGACATATTTATGCTGAGACAAAAACAATCCTTCTGCAGTCTGTGTAATTTGAATGCCAAGGAAGTAGTGTAGAGGTCCTAGATCCTTGATATCAAACTCTGTTGCTAATGCAGAAATAATTTCTTTTATGGCATCAATTGCACTCCATGTGATGATTATATCATCCACATAAAGTAGGAGAATCACCACCTCAGAACCCCCATGTTTAACAAACAGTGATGTGTCTGCATAAGTGTTTTGAAAACCCAGAGAAGGCAAGAAACTTGTAAATCTCTCATTCCATGCCCTTGGAGCCTATTTTAAACCATATAAGGACTTGTCAAGTTTACAAACTGAGGTAAGGGTGTAGGGAATTCACAAAGCCATAAGGTTATGCTGTATACACCTCTTCTTGCAAGATTCCATGCAAATTTGCATTTTGTACATCGAGCTGTCTCACAGACCATCCAAAATGTGCAGCTAATGGAAGAACAAGCCTTATTGTAGTAGGCTTAACCACAGGTCTGAATGTTTCACCATAGTCTATACCTGCTTCTTGATTGAATCCCTTTGCCACAAGTCTAGCCTTGTATCTTGAAATGGTTCCATCTGCATGTCTTTTGATCTTAAATACCCACTTACACCCCACAAGGTTTCTAGTTGATGGTAAAGGAACCAAAGACCAAGTGTTCTGAGAGTGTAAAGCTTGTATTTCCTCTTCCATAGCTTTGAACCACACTGAAGATTTAAGAGCAGACTTATATGAAACTGGTTCAATCTGAGATAAATCAACTTCTGCATTCTCAGATGTCATGGCTAGAAAAGCTTTCTTCTTTATAATTCCATCATTTGACCTTGTTTTCATAGGATGCAAGTTTAATAGAGTTATAGGCAGAACAACTTGTAAGTTTTTTGGTTGGAATTCAGGAGCCATAGCGATTGTAAAGGGGATAAACTACAGTGAAGTGCCAGTAATAGGTTGTCTAGTGTCTTCTGTTGTTGTGGCATTACCAAATGGTGTTTGAAATAAGTCGCTGGCATGAGATGGTGTTTGAAATAGATCACTGCACTCAAAGGTCAAGGTGTTGTGCTATGACTAGACACAAATAGATGTGGTGATGCTACAACAACAATGTTTTCACTTGTGATAGACACTAGTTTTAAATAAGCTTCAGAAAAGGAACTTGTTGGAAGTACAAATGATTTTTGTGAAAGAAGGATATGGAAATTCACACTCATCAAATATGACATGTCTAGAAATGTAAATCCTCTTTGAACTAACTTCAAAGCATATGTATCTGTTGGATTTAGATACATATCCTAGAAAGGTGCATTTTTTTGGTTTTAGGTTGTAACTTGTTACTGGTATAAGGCTTCAATAATGGCGAGCATGCACAACCAAATATCCTAAGGTGTTTAACTTCTGGAACAGATTGAAATAAGACCTCAAATGGTGATTGATTATGTAAGGTTGATGATGGCACCCTATTAATAAGGTATATTGCAGTTTGACATGCAAAAGACCAGAAAATGGCAGGTAAAGATGCATTTTGTAACAGTGTGATTGAGGTTTCAACAATATGTCTATGCTTTCTTTCTGCCAACCTATTTTTTTTTTTTCTGAAGTATGAAGACATGATATTTGATGAGTGATTCCTTTGTCTAACAAGAAAGATTGAAATGTTTTACTTATATATTCCCTTCCCCCATCACTTGTAAAGTTTTAATTGAAACTACAAAGTGATTGAAAATGAATTGATATAAGCCAATGAATACAGAACACACATCACTTTTATTATGCAAAGGAAATAACCAACAATATCTAGTGCATTCATCAATGAATGTCACATAGTATCTATATCCATCGCAGGAATTACAGGGAGCAAGACCTCTTACGTCACTATGAACAACTTCAAATAGAATCACAGACTTAGAGACAAAAGAAGAGAAAGGTAATTTGCTAAATTTTCCTAGTAAACATGAATGATACAGTGAAGGTGATACATCAGAGGGTACTGAAATATTAGACTTTCTAAGTGTAGTTGAAACAATGGAATTAGAGGTGTGACCTAGCTTGTTATGCCAGAAACTGGAAAGTCACTTGTTGTCCAAGAAATGCAGCTTTGAATGCTTGATGCTGAATTATAGTTGGTCTTGATATTGATATTAAATATCATCCATTACTACATTGCCCCTTGTATAGACTTCTCACTGTGGCTTTGTCTTGAATCCAGAAATTAAAAGCATCAAAGATTAGCCAGCAATTATTATCCAGACAAATCCTATGTACAGATAACAAATTCTGAGTAATTCTTGGAACATATAAGATTGAATTCAACTTTAATGGTTGTATAGGTGTATGAATGAGAGAAGATTCAATAATGTGATATTAGTAGACCTGCACCATTTGCAGTTTGAATTGTCTCTATGGATGGGAAAGGAGTAGCTAAGGATAGATTATCAAAATCAGCAGTTAAATGGTTTGTTGCTCCTAAGTCTATAAACCAGAATTGTTGAGAAGAAGCATTAGTGTTTGGAGGAGGTTGTGAGGAAGCCACATGCATTGCAGTCATCTGAGGAGCATTTCCAAATACATTTGCATTTCTGAAGTGACAAAATTGAGCAGTATGGTTCTTCTTGCCACATATTTGACACCCTTCAAGTACTACATTATCAGTATTTCTGAATCTGCATGTATTAGCAAGATGTCCAAATTTTTCACAGATTTGACATACGTACTGAATGTGTTAGAGGTGCACCAAGAATGCCAGAAGAAGAATTATTGTAGTTGTTTCTTGAATTCCCAAATTGAAAATTAGAATTGTAGTTGGAATTGTAGTTGACTTTACCTATGCCCTTATTCTTGTTATAGTTATTCTTGAAGTAGGTAGCCTGAGTGCCCCTATCATAAAAACCAGGAGATTGAGTACTTGAATACCCTTTATTCGAATTGCCAGAAAACCCTTGATTGTGATTATTAGAGTACTCTTGGGATGAAAAAGATGAGTTCTTGGAACTAGACTCAGAATTCTTGGCAACCATTGCAGAGAGAAATGGTGTAACAATAGTGTTTTCAACCATTGCTTCTTTCAACAAGCAATTGGGATCTCAAATCTTTGATAGAGATAACACTTTCTCTACCTCTAATGATAGACCTTACAATATTTTACTCCCATGTTAAGCCATTAAGTGTTAATATGGCAATATCATCATTTTCGAAGTATACTCCTGCAACTGCCAAATATTCTCAAGCTTCCTTGATTCTCTACAAATACTGGGATATTGAATTAGTGCCTTTCTTGATATTTTGCAACTCATATTTCACTTGGAAAATAGTTGCACGAGTGACAATGGAAAACTGTTCTTTGAGCCGATTCCATACATCTTGAGAACTTGTGCTTCCAAAAGCACATGACACAGCCGATGGAGATAGTGTAACAGTAATGAGTTGCATCAAGGCATGATCATGCATTTTCCAAAATCTTATAGGCATTAGTTTCAGTTCTTGATGATGAATCCCCATAATCTACTTCAAATTCCCCTAAACTAGATGAAACAAATCTTTTAGGACAAGGGTTAGACCCATCTAAGAACTCCATAATTCCATAACTGAATATGAAAATTCCAAGTAAGATAGTTGGAATCATCGAGCTTGACAGTCACAGACGTAGAAACAGTAGAGATAAGAGATGTGATGGGTGATTGAACAATTTGTTGTTGATTGGCCATCACCATTGTAACCTTTCATTGAAGAATTGTGAATGAGATATGATCAAACATCTGGAGTGCACGACCTAGACGAAGAAAGAACTCATAAACTTTAGTTTCAAGATCAAGAAGTAGAGAAGAAGATCTTGAGCGGTAGAAGCAAGAAATCCAAGATTGAAGTATCCTTTCAAGCAAGAAGAGCTTGACAGGCGAATGATACAATGTAAAGTAATAGATTGTGTTACAGTAATGCAGAATAACAATGGAGGTTTTAGAGAGAGAGAGAAATGTAGAGAGAGAGAGGAATGAATTCTTGTATACTTTTTTTATTAGAGATACAATGCTTACATGAACTGTTATATATTCTTCTAACTAATAAGGCTTGCTTGCACACTAAATCACAACAATCTCAACAACCTTTAACTACCTTATAACAACCATACTAATCTATTAACACATGGCATCCTATCTAACCATTCATCTTATATTGTTATCACACATCACCCTGTTTGTATTGTTCACGTGTTTAGCTTGAAAATTCCCCACACATGAGGGGGTGTGTTGAGAATGAATCTCACATTAATGGGAAGAGGGACATTGCATGAGGAGGTGTGTTGAGAATGAAAACTCCCCACATATTGTCATTTAGTTTTACAGTGAAACTTTTAACTTTCTTCACTAATAACATCCACCTCCCAATTACTTATTTATTTCCGAATGATTGTGGTAAAGTATATTCACAAGGATGTGGATGTTGAGTACCTGTCCATTTGAATACCAGGCTCGCCATGGAGTTTGTAGAGGCAATTTGAAAGTCTTTATGGCGTATCTTGAAGATGTGACTGGTACTCTCCCATCAGTATCTCCACTGCAGGTTGCATTTAACATGAAATCTCAGCTGCTATATATAGATTAGTAAAATGTAATTGCAGTACATATGCATATGTTTATATCTATGTAACATGCTGATATAATTAATTATCCTTAATCAATTGTTTAATGAAATTAATCTTCTGAAGAAGAAGGGGAACATTGGGATCACTACACTATCTTACATCAATGATCAAGGGTTTCACCTGTATATCCATAAACTTATCCCGCTTGCTATAAGCTGCTTTATGGTGGGTAGAATGGTGGTTGGGCTGTCTGTCCATCCAACTCCACTAGAGGCAACGATAAAAAATGAGTGTTAGTTATATAAAACACGTTTCTCTCGTAAAACCGTCTAACAATATCGTTAACAAACAAACCAAAAAAAAAAAAAAAAAAAAACCAAAAAAATAACGGTCTAACAATATAACATAATTTATTAGTGGGAAAGCAACTCAGGACCGAGGTATTCCCTTCATTTTTTTTTCATTACCAATTTATGAAGCATTTTAGCAAATTAAGCATCATCACTAAAGTCATTCTGCACTCTTTTATTACATATATGCAGAATGACATTTTTAGGATGCCAATAGCACCTAAAACCGACCCTTGTTATAGTGCATAATTCATGTACAATTAAGCAATAAAGAAAGTTTGTCCGAAAGCATATCATATACCCGCAAGCTGACCACTCTGTAGGTTTTGCATGAAGAGCCGCTTGAACCTCCTTAAGATTTAGATAGGTTCCCACATACTTGTCAGAGCATGGATCAAAATCATCAATCTGTATCAGGATATATAACATACCATCCCAATTAATCATTATTTGAAGGCTTAATTCAGTCAAATGCATACTATTCCTTTAATATTAAGCTCTAGCTACAGATAGACTTACAGAAGATTTTGAGAGAGATTTAGTGGGTTCTGATGTTTTGCAAAGGGGAGCATAAATGTTGTAAATATCAACATTTCCAAGCTCCTCCCCAACTTGACTTCGATATTTGTCACATGCGCTGGAGAAATTGCCCGAAGAAAAATCACAATATTTGTGTATCCCTGCATTCGTCTCGTCGGAATTCATAGAATGTGTCCACACATAATCGTAAATCCCCAGTTCACCAGTACTATCATCGATCCAAGCATTTCCAATCTGTATGAATAATACGTGAAATTTTTTAGTGTGATGATCACATCGGCACTCGGTACTGATAATAATTTGCGTTATGACATGGATGAACAATGAAATTGATATAATAGGTTATGATATGATATTAAACATATACACTTTTCATAACCTGAATGGATTAGTAACACAACATGGTGATTTGGCAGACAAACATTAATCAAACAACAAGATATTATTATATAAACT
Organism: Malus domestica; assembly: GCF_042453785.1. Lineage (NCBI taxonomy): Eukaryota > Viridiplantae > Streptophyta > Magnoliopsida > Rosales > Rosaceae > Malus > Malus domestica. The sequence continues at coordinate 8,785,224 of NC_091668.1, forward strand.
CTACGTAGAGTAGAATTAATGAATAATTACTCACTGCAATTCCTTTGAGATTGATTTTTGTTTGATTTGTGACTTTGTTGTTTAAGAGAATGGTGGAGGCAAGTTGAGGCACGTAATGACCGGCGTAGCTCTCTCCGGTGATGAAGAAGTCTCTGGTTTTATATTGGGGAAATCTCTCCAGCCAGTTTACAAGAAATTTGTAGGAGTCCTCTGCTGTTCTCTTGTCACCCACGTCTCCATAGTCGGATGTTGTGTTTGAATATGAGAACCCAACTCCTGCTGGTGACTCCAAGAAGATCACGTTTGCCACTGCCACACATTTTTATGGTGCTTATTATTATAATGAGTCTAAAGTTAGCGTGTTGCTTCAATACTACGGGTGTTTTAATCGTTGTTTGATTTCTACAATTGTTAAATTTTCTATTTTCAATCTCAGCTTTTCATTTTCCGTACCAGTGTTATGTCCTATGAAAAAAAAAATTGCTAAACTTGACAGAATTTTTGTAACTATTTGGGTAGAGAATGGACATGTAGTGATCATTATTTAGTTGCTTGATTAATTAGTAATTACCGTTGTTCCAAGCATAGTCATTTCTGAATAGTGTTTTTCTATCATTGTTGACTCTGAAGGGTCCAAGTTCTTCCATGGCTCCATATCCAAAAGATGAGCATCCTGGTCCTGCATGTACACAACAGAAATCATGCACAAGAATATTGGAGGTGCGTGGCATCGGTGTAGCATGAAACTGTTGGCTGATATTAAATGACAAGTTAGCATTGAGGTCGTGTATCACCAAGGAAATTTTAAATTTTAAGTGGATTGTCCCGTAATAAAATTTGAAGGTAGATAGATGCTTCAATTGATATGTCAATCTTACGTGGATTAACATAAATATTGTGTCTATGACAAATGAGAAATTGCCATGTCAGCATTGAGCTCCTTTTTTTTTTTTTTTTTCTTTCGAGAAAAAGCATTGAGTTCTTAGAAAAAGTTGTTAGAAGATGGTGTAGCTGGCTGGTGGTTATAGTGATTACTTGGAGCTAAAGGAAGTTTGTTAGCTCTGATTTTTAAGCTATCCAAGAACTGTGAACAGTTGGAGGTGGCAGTGTTGTAGCATGAAATTCGTTTTAGTATGACATGCAAGGTTTCTTCTTTCCTCAGTGTGGTTTTCATAGCATGTAGAATTTGCAGTGTCAAATAATGTATGATTGGAGCAACTTTTGGCTCTGCTAGCTTGTTATCATACCACGTATATAAAATTAGGGGTGTGCTATCCACACACCTCTTTTTACTTATCTCACATTCCTTGTTAATTTCTATCATTTGATCTTCTTCAATTCATTCGATCCAACGGCCGAAAATTAAAAAGGTGTGAGAGAAGTAAAAAGAGGTGTGTGGATATCACATCCCTAAAATTAATCAAGGAATAACGTAAACTTCACGTCACAATCCAAACAATTTCCAAATTTTGGGATTTGTGTCATGTAATGGGAGTTAACCACAAGTTCATGGTTAAACTGTAATTAGACTTCATAACTTCATACTACATTAGCCCGTCCCAAGTAGTTGTGGCAAGAACAATGTGAATTGCCAAAAGTACTTTCGTGCGTGTCTTCCATGTGTTTTCCTTTCATGAAGAGAGGAAATGGTATGCCCACCACCAAGTGGGAATGAGAATATACAACACATTACATGGCTCAAAACCATTCAAACTACTTGGTAACAGTTATTTTCATACCAGTAGAATCTTCTAGCATAGTGGCATGGGCATAAAACATCTTCATTTAGTGGTGGACCTTAACTCTTTTCAGTTTTCACGAGTAAACTATTTAATAGTCCTCTAGAATATCAAATACATCAGATTTTTTAACTATTAGATTTTAATTTTATACTTCTAATCAAAGGTCTAAAGATTAAAAAATTCGAAATATCCGATACTCCGAAGTATCATAGAAAAGATGACACCCTCATGATTTCCTCAAGAATTATACCACTCAATACGTGTTATATTTATATGTATTAGAAAACGCACTACATACATACGGGGACAGTTGGTGTTCAAGAGCACAAGATTAGTGGGAATTCTTGCAAGCTAGTGTTGTCCACCTAGCTAGCTACTTAGCTGGCCAGGAAATACATGGGATGTAAACCCCATATGCATATCATTCTTTTTTACTTTAAGCACTAGTTGTATATATCGTGGTTGCTTACATCAAATTTTATGATGATATATAGCTAAACAACAAACCGATCGATATCGTCTTAAGTCCATTATTATAGTGGTTCTAGCTGTTTTCCAATGTTCTTTTCCCTTAAAATAAGACTGCTGTCACAAATGATGATGTTATCACGTTATCCATGGATTTGTTGTTTTCTTATTGAAATTAACTAAAACTTACTCCGAGTGGTTATATACCTTTTGACCAAAGAACAAAAAGAGTGGGTCTATAGTTTGTTACGAATAAATGTATAAATAAAATATTTTATGTATAGCCTAATAATATATTTGCTGAAGTTGGCATTATATATATTATAGGAGATTTTCACTGTGATTTCAGATATGTGGCATATGGTCGTTCCTAGTTTTTTTACTGGAATGATGTCTTACAAGTTACAAGTGCCATAGAAACTGATACAGTATGGTAATACATACATCTTTTATTAGACGTCAGCCGGATATGTTTAAGTTATATACTCATGTCACTTTAAATTAAAAAGGTAAGAAACTTAATGGTAACCTTTATAAGTCCAAACATGATCCACCACCAACATCAGTGATATATCCTAATTTACCACTTATTATAAGGTGTTGAGTTTTATTACAAAATGTGTCGGTGATATTAGGGGTGGGAACTCCCACATATTAAATGTACATTAATTGTCGTATGACTAATGTGAGATCCTATTCTCTAACACTTCAAGGATAGAATAATTGTATAGTAAGACTTCTAAGCAATATTTACCTCCATTTAACCATAGCACCAAAGGTTTAGTTGATGAATCCTGGGGCGACTCTACAAAGTAGTAGAACAATGCTCTCCCGGCTTTCTGGTCCACAGTAACATACCCTGCATATTGGTCAAAGTTTACGCCTTGAGGTTGTCCTGGCAAAGAACCAATCTTATCAGCTTCCTTCAAACCATTTTGGAATCCAACATAAACTGGTGAAAATTGGTCATCTGCAACATTTGAGCCATCCCATAAGTCTGCCCGAGGAGGATTCGCAGATTTGCGAGACTTAATCAACTTGTTGAGGTTGTCGATTTGGTTCGCGTTGCATGATATGAGGAGAAAGGTTAACTGGTAGCTGGAGAGGAGAAGCAAACATGTAAGGAGTGAAAGATTCATGATTATCCAGTATTTTGGTTACTTGAATATGCTGGTGGACTAGTAGAGTATCAAACGCTAGCTTTTAGTATTTATAGGAATAAAGTCAAGAACTGAAAGTTCGGGAGGAGAATACTAAGGCCTTATCTTTGGGACAACATACAGCATATATACCATGACCTGTGGCCATCCAAATCCTATCATTGTCAAAAGATTCTAGAAGGCTTTTTCTTCGGACATATATACGCGGATCGAAACCATATGCATCTAGCTTAGAATTGGAGAAAAAGGGTGTTTAAGAGTCATTGTGTGGCATAATACTCAACACTGTCATGTGATGGTAGTAGCGGAGCTACACTGGGGCAATGGGTGTTCACGATCCCAATAACCTAGTGTTTTTTCTTTTGTATTTTTTTTATTGACCCCTTAACCAATGCAAATAGTACCTAACAAGCAGTGAAGCCCGCGCGATGCTGCGGGATTCAAAACTGTCTGGTTGCACTGCTTTGATGCGTCCCACAACATCTTGCAATTTGGCAATCCAATATCATAAGATTATAGGATGAAAAAATGTTGGCAAACAAAAATGGCATATAGATGTAGGTTTATAAATGTGTTTAATTACCTATGAGAATTTCAACTTTATCTACACGGGATAACAATTCACTGTAATCCACTAAATAAAAGTGATGCTCAGGAATGTATGGAGGTCCTTCTGTTATTTGTCTACGGGAAAGCCAAGCGTTGTTAGTAGATGATGTTAAATATTTTGTAGATGCAATAAAAAGAATTCCTCTCAAGGTAATTACAAATTCTCACTCTCCCAAATCTTACTTTGTCAAATGCTTAGAGAATTACTCATTCAATAAACCCATAAAAATTAAAAACTCTAACCTACAAAAATAAATAAAACAATATACAATCAAATTACAGGAATATAGACAAAGTACCAATTACATCTCAAATCTTTTATAAGGGGTCTTTTCCACATAACAGCGTCAACCAAATATCGGAGCATACAAATAAACGATATTAAACTTTTCAACCAACAAAACCAAATATTCAATCAATTCAACCTACATATTAAATATTGTTCTCAACCCCTGTTGAAGAAAGGATAATACAGAGAACTGACTAAGTAAATATTATAGTCAATATCCTGCAAATTTGCACATTAATATAGATGTGATTTAACTGATCAAATGTGATTTAATTTTGTATTTCAATCTGAACAAAGGCCACCCTTCAGACATAGTTCAACATAAATCAACGCGGAAAAATATTAAGAATTAAATTAATCAAATACAAAAATAGTTGTAGGTCATGGGATATCACTTTGGGATTTTCGTGGTTTACATTTTCTTTAAAAATAAGTCAGTGCTTGATCATCTAGTCCTCCAACCTTCTGTTTCTGCAGAAGATTCAAATCAGAACCATTAAATTTCAGACGAAACAAAATTAGAGGAAAAAGTGGTGCTTCCTACTTCAAACAATGAAAATGCGAATATTTGATCCCAATTATCCTTGAGTGACCTAAAAGAAGGTTGGCCACTAGGACTGCTTACTTGAGCTCAACTGAAGCTCAATGGGGTCAGAGACGGAAATAGAACCCAAGGAGGAGAAAGAACGGTCAAGGCCAAATTTATACAACTAATTACCATTCAATCATATTAGGGGAAAATAATTAAACTATACAATAACAACAATTAAATCTTAGGAATGACAAAATTTTCTGTAGTTCAAAAAACCCATATGGAAATGTGTAAACAGTTCTCAAGGGAAATTACAAAATCATATTGAAAACCCCTATCGAAGCACATTAATAATCTATCTAATGAATGTGATTTGAGAAAGAAACCTTGTTCAAGTGCAATCTACATATTTTACAGCAATAATCTGACCATTTGGCAAGTGGCCCTGAAGTAATGAATCAGTATTACTATTAGGCTTTCATGCTTTAAAACCAAAAAAAAAAAAAAAAAAAAAACAGTAGACTTGAAGAAACAGAACAAAATTACTGTATAATGCTTAGAAGAAATCATTCAATTGTAAAATGTGTATGACTTCTGAATTGGGATTCACGTAATAAACAATGCCAAAACCCCCTTGGCCGAGTTTGTTAATGGGTGAGAAGTTATTTGTGGCTGCTATTATGGTGCTCAGATCGAAATATTGCAACTCGGGGTGTCTCCTCGCTTCTTCAAGTTCATCTCTCTCCGTATAGTCTGTGCTATCACATGAACCAATTGTAGACATTCATTAAGATGAAATTGCATTGCTTTTATTTAGATCAAACCGTTAAACAATTCAGAGGGGATGACTACTTCTCATACCTTTTGTTTTACTCTTTTTCTTATGCCGCTAGTAGGCAAACACAATGATTAATACCCATGCTAGCAGTACCGAAACTATTGGAATAGCCAGAGCACCCCTCGGTCTCAAAAAACCTTTTGATTTGCTGGTATGCTTAGCTACACATTCAAGTCGGACAAAGGATTAGGAAACCATGAAAAACAGAAAATCCCAAATAAAAAATCAATAAGTAACCTACTTAATATATTAATGTAGGCAAATGTGAATATGAATGGCTTAAAACTCAAAAATTGTGAAATTTTATACAAAAGTTTCGATCAGACCTTATTTCAAAAACATTCCTCTGTTTTTCCTGAGGCTGCGGAACAACTCCTCCACCAAAACTGATTTGTAGCATCTGTTTCAACCCTAATCATTATGAGTCAATTTGGAGATTTGCTAAAAGATCTCAAAAATTAAATGAATAATTCAAATAAAAAAAATCATATCAAAAGAACCCATAACTTTAAAAGAAAAACTGTCCTGAACCCTGCAAATTTAAATGACGAATTCTAAAATGTCTGTGCATGTTGATTTTCCAAGGGTGGCAGAGGAAATTGTATGGCAGACTAACAATTCTTCATATGTTTGAAGAAAAATCTACATGCATGCGACATCTACAAAGGTTTCTAAGCTTACCCAGGGGCCCAAATACAACATAATTAATAAAACTTCAAAAACTCCCACACAAATTCATTCATCAAACCGCCAAAAAAATTTTAAAAAAAAACCACAAACAAAAAGCAAAAAAAACACAGAAAAAATTTATCAACACAACGACTAAAGACACCCAAAAAAACCAAATTGAAAAATCATGGAGGTGAGTATCAACTAAGAACTCACCCAAATAGAATCCAATGAGGAGAATGAATCACCGGGAGATAAGGAGAGCGGCAAGCCAAGGACGTACAGCGAGTCAAACGTGTGGAGGCGGCGTTCATGTCATGGTCGAGCAGCTCGAATCGGCAAGGAAGTTGCCGCAAGGTTGATGGTGAAGAAATAACGGAGGAAGCACGGAGGAAAATTGTGATTTTGAATGGATTACTGTGATGCATGTGGCATTTAAAACCTTAAGAAAAGATTAGGGGTTCTTAATTTCTTACCCAAATCCACAAACTTGAATCAAATCTTTGCAACCCAGCTTGAAATCCCTTTGAAATGACCTACACGAACACAGATCTTACATGCAGAGCATTTTAGATGAAGTTGTGAGAAGGGTTGATGGGAATTGAGGAAACAACCAAATTCCAATCAAAGTTTAGACATGCATTCAGAAATTCACACCCATAAAAACGTTTCAAAGCTTATCGATGATGTTGGGGTGGAACCATGAAAGTGAAGGGGAAAGAAGAGGCGGTCGGATTCGTGTTGTGGTTTATGGATTGGCAGCAGAAGAAGAATTATGCGGTGGGGGAGGAAACAACCAAATGGTGAGGGAAGAATAACAAAGAAGTCTCCAGAATTTCCACGCTTCGCGAAACTGTTAAGCATTTGACAGCAAAGCAATAGGGGTAAGGTTGTAATAATAGACAAATAAGCAAGGGCAAAATCGGAAATCTACTGTACTATAAATAGTGATTCAGGCATTTTTCTCTTTTAGTATATATATAATTTGATGGTGTAGTTGGAGCGGTGGCAGATAGTTTTGCATATATTTGAGATCATCCAATTGAAATTTTGGCTTTATCAATTTTCATTTGGACTGGGCTTACAAATTTTACTTTCTCATTCACGTTGGTTGGCATTTGTTTCATGTGGGTTGGTATTTGTTTGGTCCCTTTGTGCACTACAAACATCTCTCACTTGCCCAATGATATAATATTTCAGAATTTGTATCTTAATTACCTCTCTTATAAATAGTTTTAGGCAACTATCTTCTTATCAAAAATGCGTTTGTGTCTTGGTACTTTCGTGACAATTTATAAAACCATACATTTTTTTCTCCATTAATGATGAAGTTTTAGTGTTCTTTTCAATTTATTGAATTGAACTGGTAATTGGACATAGGTAATGTAAATTCTATAGTGTTAACCTTGTGAAATTCATCTAGGCTTCTAGTAAGGCTATCTTCTTCATCTTCTAAGATTCATACACTGACCACGTATTTATACTTATAAGGTTAATTCATTCAATTAGTTTTCTTTTTGTTCTTATTGAAAGCTTATTTATTATGACCCTATTATTATAAAATCTTGACTTCGTCACTGCGTGATAGTATTACTAATTTATATGTTATAAGATAGATGAATTTAATTTGTTATATCGTGTATCGGTACTACGCACCCTCTCACCTCCAAAATCACTCGCTAGTTAGATTCTTATTTGTTTGTGCGAAATGAGAACACAGTTGTTCATTCATTTTTAATTCATATTAATTAGTGAGAATTGTTATTGGCACTTTAAAAATCTCATTTCACACTCCACACTTTCTATAATTAGAAAGAAAATAACACGTGTGAGAAGTGTATAATGAGATTTTTGAAGTACTAATAATAGTTCCCTAATTAATATGCCACATCTAAAGATTCTAAGCTACGATTTTCGTGTCCAATTATTAAAATTTCCTAGAACAAGGGTACTTGTGCTTTGAATGCCGCAGATTCCAGTCCCTTGATTGGATAATTAGTTTAGCAAGTTTGGATGTTTCTATTAATTAAAACTGACAATATAAGGATAAATTTTTACTGTGACTGTTACATAGTCATTTGGTCTATTATCTTATGTGTTGTAATATAGATGAGCGACAAGGTTTATATGTCATCGTTCCAAGATTATAATATTAATGTTGAGGCTAAAAAATGACACATGCAAGCCCAATCAAGTCTTAGAGCCCAATTGTTATACAAGCCTCAAGTCGAGCCCAAATACATGCAAAAGTGCATAATCGAGAAGGAGTTATGTTCATAATTATGCCATGCTACGTTAATCAAGCCACACATTCGTGTAAATCAAGCCATGCTTGTGCAAACTCATGCATATTCGTCACACCAAGCTTTATCATGTTAATCATGATAAACATGCCCGGGTCATGATAAACATGCTCGGGGCTTGTCAAGTGAATTGTGGTTTGCATGGTTATGGAAGTTCATTGGGCAGTCAAGATTGTGGAAGATTTTGGGTTGTTTGGGAGCCTAAAAATCCAAGCCAATAACCCTTTTATTCCGCGTAGGTAAGTTTGAGAGAGAACCAACGTAGTTTCCTCATTTCCCTAGTAAGCTAACCAACTTAGCTTGGAATGAACCAAATCCTAAGCCTTAGAGTCACGTGAAAGCCCAGCAAGGCATGCATTTAATGAAGAAAGATGCGGACTTCCTTTCCTAGCTCACACAGAAGATCAAAGCCTGAAGGCCAGAAGACGCATTACTTATAGTAACGCCTATGGAAGACTGACCCGGGAATGCCGCACCTTGGGAAGAATGAGTGATTCAGGTTTCACGAGGTAGTACCTTGCACCAAAATGAAAGTGGTAGAAGAACTAGGGAGAAAGGGGAGAAAAGGCCAAGCAACAATTAGAGATTCTGTAGGAACCCTAGAAAGGAATCATTTACCTACAAAAGAGGTATCATAAGCCATTAGAGAACATAACATAGGAAGGATAATTCAAACATTAGGGAGAGAAACACAGAACCATCTTTCTGCAACTTAGAGTTTTCCCCTAGACTTCCTTCAACCCTTTCAGTCAGGGAAAGCCCCTTTAGAACCCAGAAAGCTCAGATTATCCAACCTAGAACACCATGCAACCATGCCAACTTTTTTTCTCTCTCATGCCAAACTGATGAACCTTTAGCTTCCACATCATGCTTCACTTGAGGAAGACATTATTTGCTTAATCATTCTATCTTCGAGTCATTGATCCAACTGTGATATTTCCTAAGACGTGCTAATTCTTTCGAGATATTCTAGGACTTGGTATGAATCTGAACGAAGGGAGACAAGAGGAGGTTCTCAAAGCCCAAAGTCCATCTTGGCCTAAAAGTTCCCCAACAATTAATAAATATATCAAAATGTTATAATATGAGTATATTGATAATAGCTCATGATGGTGTGACAATCATATTGGAAAAGTTGTTTAATATACAACAGAAAAAAAAATTAAAAAATAATCAAAGAACAAAAAATAAATCAAAGAAGAACCAAATGACAAAAAATAAATAATAATATACAATGAAAAAAATAGTGTACGAAAATCATTACCTTCTATTCCACGTAGATACATATGTGAAGTTAACATATTGCTCTTCTCTTCAACCCCTCTTCTAATTGTTTTTTAACTTTCAATATGATTCAGTAATAAAAATATAGAACACAATCAACTTCATATTATGGAGTAAAAGTATGAAGCTAGCTTGTATTATTTTCTAAATGAAAGACACAAGAAACTGCCATGTATCCATAAAGCATGTGAAACCTAGAACTCCGGAAAAGTAAAATTAATATCACTAGATTCTAAGTCTATTGTAGGCCTATTTTACTGAGGGATTATAAAGAGAGGGAGGCTGGCTGTAAGAGAGAGAAAGGGGAGAGAATTTAGTGAAAATGATTTCTCACCTCATTGTGTATTTATTTATAGTAGTGTGGAAGGGAAAATCCTTACTTGTCAAGTAATACAATACAACTAAGTAACTATCTAAAAGATACTATAGAATCCAAGGGCGATGCTACAAAGGCGCAAGGAGGGGCGGCCGCCCTCCCCTCCTAGAAAATCAAGCCCATGAGTGGTGGTTCAACCCCTCTAGTCTTGTCGGAAGTAATAAAGTACGGGTTGCTGCTCTGGTTTCTTTGCTGCTGCACACAACAACTGTGAAGAGTTATATTTTTTTTTTGAAAAATTCCTAGACGGAACGACGTTGTTTTGCTTTATTGAGTTAAAATAAATGATTGCAGGGGGGACCTTTGGTCCCCTGTTTCCTCTTCACACTCACACGGTCACACCCCATCCCTTTTAAGAGAGCAGCAAAGTATGCCCCAAAAAACTCACAATTCACCATACCCTCTAGTTTTGAATGTTAAATTATATATTGGCAATGTATTTAATTTTGTATATATGAATATAAATTTTAGTTTGCAATCACTTAATATAGATTAATATGAAGCACATAATTCAGTGTCTTACTTATATATAAATATTAGATAATTTTTTAATGAGTAATAAAATGAAGAACGTATATATTTGGAGTTTACCTTAAAAAAAAGCTCAACTACAATTTACACTCTTGACATTTGGAATGATTTTTAAAATGGGCCACAAAGTTTTAAAATTCTTATAATGCATCATAAAATATATTATAAAGTGTATTAATTTTTATCTTTGGCCTAATTGTACATTGATGACATTGTAAGCTTGAGACCCTTATACTTGTAAACTATATTTGCACCGAATTGACAAAAAAAAACCTCTTTAATTTAATGGATAACTAAACCTTTTTAAAATTCGACTTCGACGAGGATTTAATTGAAACTGAAGGGTGATTGTTATCGAAAATGTGTTTTTTTGACGACTAGTAAGAAAAAAATATTTCCAATGGAAGAACTTGTGACGACCAATGACGAACTTTTTCCCTCCAGAATGTTTTCCTTTTCTAACACCATTTTATCCTTGCTAATAACGTTTCGTTATGCAATGAATAAGCATATTATCGAATGTTTTCATGACAAGAAACCTTGCCGGCAACAATATTTGCCTTTTCAAATTTCACCCCTCCCCTCAATAAGTCTTGGCTTCACCACTGACGGAATCCCATAAGGATTTACACTATCATTTCCTAACTAATTTTGGACTGCAACATTTGCCCTTGAGAACCTAGTTTGGGAATTCATGCATCATGGTGAATGTTTATAAAGAATAGATAAATTGGGGGTTCATGCATCGTGATGAATGTTTGTTTCATGGCTTATAAAATATGGATTCCCTGTTTTAGAAGAATCTGGATTTGATGCAAATGAAGAAAGCCTTTGAATGTTGGTTGTAGAAAGAACCTTCTCCAAAATCTGAATTTTCATCTCTGAATGCGTTGTATCACGTCTAACATAGACATTGAAATAAAGAGCAACTGAACTAATAGCAAGTCGGTTAATTCAATAAATTAATAAGTGAATCATAATAAGAATTATTAAAACATAATACTCCCCTAAATTGAAGAAGATCAAACTCTTTAGTGCACCGATAAGAGCATGCTGATAAGGTAGGCCTATTTTACTAATGGATTATAGAGAGAGGGAGGTCAGCGGCAAGAGAGAGAAGAGTGAGAATTTAGTAAATTCTGTGGTGATGATTTCTCATCCCATTGTGTCTTTATTTATGGTGGTAAGAAAGGGAGAATCCTTGCCTTTTAAGTAATACATTACATTTAGGAAACTATCTAAAAGATACTACAGAATCCCATCAGGATTTACACAATCACATTCCTATCTAATTTAAGACTGCAACTATTTGACCGACTGAATAGCTCCATGCGACGGCATCAGCACCGGAAAATGATGTGATAACATACAAACTGATGCAATGACACATGATCGGCAAGTGCAGCCATATGAGTACAAAAATTGAGCACCTTGGAAGCATCGAATTAATCAAGTCAATCGCATAGTAAATGCAATAACCGTATAAGATTATGGTGCCGATGCTTCCAAAAGAAGTGTCATTGCGATCTCAAGAAAATGACAGTTTTTTTCGTTCAGCCACCTTCTTTTTTGCTGGTGTTTGGGGACACATGGTCTCATGCAGGATGTCTTGCTCTAGAAAGTATTGAGACAATTTGGCATTGACATACTCACCTCCATTATCCAAGCAAAACACCTTAATAGGGAGTGAAAATTAATTCCAAAACCACTTGGTGGAAATTTTTGACAATCTTAGCAACATCAGACTTGTGTTTCATGGTATATAGCTATTAACGATCAAATTTGTAAGTTGTCAAACTTGAAATAATTAGCCCTTGGTGGGCTTGGACTCAAAACTGAAATGAAATGAACTCCACTCAAAACTGGGCTACATCCATTGTGTTGCTTGGATTATATTGATTTCAGAGGTTCCTACCCCTTTATATAGACCTTCAATAAACCCATAAAGCTTTTTTCTTACATTTCTAGCATTTAATGCACCATTTCCATCAACCAACATGCTAACAAAGTTTTTAACCATCGGTCAATATTAGGTGGTGAAGTGGTGTTTGCTCAGTCGAGATTGCATGCCCCTTTAGGTCAATGTGTGACAAGCAACCTCCTCGACCTTAATTAATTAACCATGTCACTGCAAGCATCGGCCCGAACACCTTTATGTCTCATCCTAGACTCTTACTTTTGATTATTGATTGACACATGGCTTGATTAGTATTTGAGTAGGCATGCTCCTAAAACCTTGTGTCATAAAGTTGTCAGCCTTCCCATGTGTCCCTAGCAGTCGAAAGGTACTTTGCGTAGCCTACTCATATTAAGTTGATTGGCAGTCGGCCTTAGCACTCGAACATATCCTCTTTTAACTCCATTGGACTTTGGGCTTCTTAATCTTCTATGGGCTTCACCTTTAATTAGGCCTTTTGTGGTCTTTTTCTTGGTCCGCATTATTTTGTGGGCCGAAAATGACCTTATATTAACAAGAGCCAAGTCATTCGAGTACAATATTCCATGAATAACACAAACCAATGAATTTCATGTTGAGTTGAAATAGGGGAAGAACCCCACACATCAAAATGTATTAACTCAAATGGAATAGTTCTTTTAGTAAAGCTTATTGGATAGGAAGCAAGATGCTTTTTGCTCGAGTACAAACATTATACTTTAAATCAGTCCAAAACACCACTGAAAGGACAAAGCAATTTCCTCAAATACCCAAAAGATGCATGTCCAAGCTGCCGATGCCACAACATAATTTTCTTAGTTGGTCATTGTTCTAATACGAGCATGATTAACTTTGCCTGGTGTTACGTTGTCAACGTAGTACAACTCTCTTCTCTTAGTATCACGCCCAAAATTGCATGAATCTGAATATCCTCAAGGAGGAAAAACATATGAAACATTTATACAATACCATCCAACTGTTCAGTAACTTGACCAACAGATAAAAGATTGTTTGATAAAATCGGAATAAGTAGAGTGTTATGTATCGATAAAGATGGTATGAGAGAAATAGAACCAGCATCTGTTACTAGAATAACCTCTTCATTTGCAGTGACGAAAGTTCTCTTTTGCAGGACGAGTCATGGACTGAAAGAGAGACTTGTCATACATCATGTGATTAGTAGCACCATAATCAATAATCCAACGGGAGTCACAATTTTCAAAGGTAATTAAGCCTTTTATTGACTTTTCTGAATCATCCCAATCATCCGAGAGAGATATTTGATTATTAAGGGGCAAGATTGACTCCTTATCAAGAGCCAACTTAGCCGCATTAGATCCATAATAGAACATATGAGACAAATATTCTTAGCAGTTGGAAGACCAATGAACAACCCAAGTAGGTGGAGCTCCGTGGTTTTCAGCAATCACCCCTTCACAATTGCATCTTCAATTCTCCTCTTTGAGAATCCGAGATCTGTTTTATCCGGCTGAGTTGATTCTCCAGTCAAATAGGCAAGCTTTCCCAACGCTGCTGCATGGTCTTCCATCATCTGAACCAAATTTAAAAATTGGTACAGAGAGTTTACCCAAACGGCAGCGTCGGCAGGATATTAACATCGGGTGAATCACTTGAGGTAGAGACTAGAATCATGGCCTCATGTTTCTGTTCTTCTCCTATAGTCGCATCGGGTTGATATATAGATTATGGTTTAGGATTTGGGTAGGATTGATTGTCTAAAACACAAGACAACCAACAAAAATCGGGTTTGGCAACCGAGAACAAATTACACGACAAGGATTAGGGCTGGCTAGTATAGTAGCAAGATAAGGTTTCGGTTTGATGAGGATCTCAAAATACTGAAATCGTGCAAGAATTGGTGCAGGCAAATAGCAGTTGCTGGAGATAGGTTTTCTGTGGATTCAGACAGGCCGAAACCTACTTTGATGCCAAGATAAAATTGTACTATATTAGGGTTTGAATTGTTGTGTGTGTGTGTGTGTGTATATACACGAATTACATATTAGTTGACTAGGGTTACAAGGAATCCCTAACAACAAGGAAATCTCAACTAATAAAGAAATTACAATAATAACTATAATAAGGAAAAGAAAATTAGAATCCCCTGCACTTTTCTAATACTCTTTAGATTAAACATTGGTTCTATTTTGAAATTGGGAACTTTTATGAGAAGGGTTTGGACTAAGTTTATTTTAATAAAAAAAAATCATGTTATAACTTTATTTAATTAAAAAGACTTAAAATTTAATGAAAAACCCTTAAATTTTAAGAAAAAGGACAAAAGAACTTAAATTTTAATGAAAAAAGCATAATTTTAATAAAAATGACCAAAAATCTGACGCGCGGACTCACGGTACATTGTTTATGAAACTTACTACACTATTTATGAAATTTAGGACACTATTTATGAAACTTACTAAATTGTTTATGAAAACTTACGACACTGTTTATGAAACTTACGACATACAATGAGTGCCTCAAGAACCATGTAGCAGCCATAGGAGGGATTGCTACAGATGGCTGCAGCGAATTCATGCCCAATGGAGAAGAGGGCACCATTGAAGACTTCAAGGGCTCACCTTGTCCGTCAGAAAAAGTGACGCAGGGGCAAAGTAGCGAAAAAAGCAATAATAAAACATCAGAATATGCTTTGCTCTGCTCTGCATATATCCCTTTCCCTTTGCTCACCTATGACTTATTACTATTAATTAACTTTTTTAAACTCATCTCCCAATCACTTTTAATCTCCCTTTGTTTTCATCCTTCGATTTCAATTCAATGTTTGAAAAATTTTGGACTATAGTAATTAATCACCATGGAGCTCGTTCAGGACCTGTTTCTGACGACGTCGCTGGCTTTGATCCTCTCGTTCCTTGTTGCCATGGTGGTTGCTGGCCGGTAATCGGAGGTAGAGATCGGGGAGCGTTGGGATGCCGGCAGTGAAAGAGTTGGTGTGGAGGAAGTGAGCTTCGAATAGAGGAGGCTGAAGCACCAAACTTTTGTTATGTATTTTTTAATTTTTTATTTTCTTGTCCTTATCATTAAATAAAGTTAGTAGGTGGTTTTTGGTTAAAACTCAAAGTTTTAAAGCCCTTTTCATTAGTTTTCCTTTTGAAATTTGATTAGGACGCCTAAACAATATCCATGTCAGCATTTTTATATTTATTTAGATTACATGTAATTATTGTGTTTTTTTTAATTTAAAATGTTAATTATTAAATTCAATATATATCCTTTTAGGTTGATATATTTCTATACGTGGCCTTTTTTTTTAGGAAGCCAGTTTCTTCTCCCACGTTAGAATTTTATGATCCTCGTTTTTGAATTTTGAATGGACTTATCCATTTCAATTAGTGGTTGTTTTTGCTATTTTATATTGATATCATGTGAGATAATTAGACGTATTCTCTATTTTCGAAGGCTTTAAGCTGGTACGTTCAGATAATATATTTAAATGTACCGAATACGTGCCAAGAAGATATATAAAGTAACGTACCAAATATGTTTCTTTAAATAAATATAAACGTACCAAAATAATATATAAATGTACCAAATACATACAAAAAAGAAATATGAATGTACCAAATACGTACCAATAAGATATATAAAGTAACGTACCAAATATGTACCAAGGAGAAATATATGTTTAATCAAGAGGAAATATATGTACCAAATATGTTTTTTTTTTAAATAACTATAAACGTACCAAATACATACAAAAAAGAAAACAAACATACCAAATATGTACCAAGAAGATATATTAAGTAACGTATCAAATATATACCAAGAAAAAATCAACGTTTCATGTGTAATTTGAAAGACTTTTTATTAAAATTGAATACTACAATATTTATCAACAAGATCTAAGGAGTTTTGAGATATTATCTAAGAAAATTGAAAGGTATATTAAATATAATGGCAAGTCACATTTATGTGTATTTTGAAAGACTTTTTATTGGAATTAAATTCTACAATATTTATCAACAAGAATTTAGGAGTTTTGATGTATTATTTAGGAATTAAAAGGTATATTTATATCATGGCAAGTTGGGTAATTTAAATTATAGAAAAGGCTACTTCTAATCCATGTGGCACCTAAATTGTAGGAAGATGTTTAATCAAAACTCTAAAAGGCACAAATGTTTAATCTCAAAATTTTAAAACCTAGGCATCTGTATCAAAACCCCCCCTAAGGAAATCTCTTACTCACAAGAAAATTTTGTGTGGGGCTCAACATGGAGAATTTATCTTATATAGCCAAAATTTACAATATGTTTATGCACAAAATCAGCGAGGACTTTGGTACAACAGAAAGTGTAAAGTTTGTGACCTTCACTAGATTGCTCGGGTCATTAGTGTGGATAAGTATGCAAGTGGATAGAGATAGGAAAACAAACACAAGATGTACGTGGTTCACCCAGATGGGCTACGTCCACGGAGTAGAGGAGTTCTCATTAATTGTGAAGGGTTTACATAAGTACATAGGTTCAAGCTCTCCTTTAGTGAGTACTAGTGAATGATTTAGTACAAATAACATTAGGAAATATTGTGAGAGAATGATCTCTATTTATAGAAGAGAGTTTCTAGTTTCATTCTGACATTGACAAGTGTCGTGTTGTGATTGGCTTCTGATGTTGACACGTGTTGCGCTATGATTGGCTTCTGATGTCGAAACGTGTCGTGCCGTGATTGACCTCCTGGTTGGAGGGAAACTCTTATGGGTCTTTGATGGTATAACGTTGACTGGTGCTCGGTAGTTTCGGGATTGGTCAAGTATGGTACAAACAGTGCTCCCCTAAGTTCCCGAGTGAGAGAAGCTCCTCGGTTGGGGACTTGCAAGATCCAAGCTGCTGAGTAATCACGAAACTTCTAAGTACCAAAGTGTGGTATCGTTTTCACTTGCCTTATCTGTCTTATAGGTAGATGTGGCATCTTCTATGGAAGTACTGTTTCTCCATCCAGATGTGGTATCTTTAACCGGTGGAGATGCATAAGGTAATGTATCAATTTCACTTGAAGCTTACTTGTAGTTTCAGGCTTGATCAAGCGCGATACAAATCATGTAGTAGGAGTCCCCCAAGTCGCCGAGCTAGGAGATCTGCCGAAAGAGGTGACAGACAAGGTAAGCAATTAGAGCTCCAAGCAATCAGTCCCAGATCAGAAGTTTGATTTCGAGTTCCGGCTGATTGTTCACATTCTCCCTATCTTGATCAAGATAGTGTGAAGCTTTTGAGAATTTGTAGTTGTCCTCCATTGATGAAGCTTTGTTGAATTTCCCTTTTTTTTTTTTTTTGGAAAACTAGAAATTTGTTGAATTTCCCAATTTCCTTTTTTTTTGTTGGGAAACTAGAAATTTGAAAATGTGGGAGAGACAACATATACAAATTTTGCTTCCACACTGTTGAGCAAGAGATTGTGATACAAGCCACACCTTGTAGTAGTCGAAGGTTTGGATGAACCATATACATTGAATTTGCTTCGAACTGTCTTGATCAAGAGTGTGTGAAGCTTTTGAGGATTGTGGTTGAACTCCTTTGATGAAGCTCTTGTTGGCACCATAAATTGGTTTTGCTTCACAATGTCTTAATCAAGAATGTGTGAAGCTTTTGAGAATTGTGGTTGCTCTCCATTAATGAAGCTCTTGTTGGCACCATAAATTGGGTTTGCTTCACACTGTCTTGATCAAGAGTGTGTGAAGCTTTTGAGAATTATGTTTAAACTCCATTGATGAAGCTCTTGTTGGCACCATAAATTGGTTTTGCTTCACACTGTCTTGATTAAGAGTGCATGAAGCTTTTGAGAATTGTGGTTAAACTCCATTGATGAAGCTTTTGTTGGCACCATGAATTGGTTTTGCGTCACACTGTCTTGATCAAGAGTGTGTGAAGCTTTTGAGAATTGTGGTTGCCTTCCATTGATGAAGCTCTTGTTGGCACCATAAATTGGTTTTGCTTCACACTGTCTTGATCAAGAGTGTGTGAAGCTTTTGAGAATTGTGGTTGCCTTCCATTGATGAAGCTCTTGTTGGCACCATAAATTGGTTTTGCTTCACACTGTCTTGATCAAGAGTGTGTGAAGCTTTTGAGAATTGTGATGTTTACATTGGTATAGAGGAGAAATGTCTGAAGCAGATGTAAGAGGGCTGAATAGCTTGATCTTCGTATACCATGCACTGAAGTTGTTGTTGGCTTGCAATAAAACTTTGTTGGTGACTATAACTTTTGTTGGGCATAAGTGCTCCCCTAGTTGAGTTGTTAAGCTTGAGGGTTTTTTATTATTTGTGAATGCTAGGAGTTCACATGTAAAAGTTGTACCACTCGTCTTCTGGTAGGCGGAATGAATGGTAAGTTGCTTTCATCACTTGGTTGGTGGTACAAATGTGAGTTCCTTCATCACCTTTCATCACATTTCATCACCTGGTTGGTGGCATGAATGAAAGTACGGGTTGTACATTTCATCACCTGGTTGGTGGCATGAAGATGAGTTCCTTCCTTTGTTGTTTCGCACCAGGTGCAAGAAGGGTGTCATTCTGTGTGTTGTGGCTTCCTTTGCTCCCCATGTTGGAAAGGGATGCCTGGTCAAACGAGAGTGTACGAATGGTGGAAACCAGCTTAACAAAGCTTAAGAGAGTGGGAATAAGTGTCGTTTCCCATAGACGACGCCAAATGTTGATGCACAAAATCAGCGAGGACTTTAGTACAACAGAAAATGTTAAGTTTATGACCTTCGCTAGATTGTTCCGGTCACTAGTGCGGATAAGTATGCAAATGGATAGAGAGAGGGAAGCAAACACAAGATGTACGTGGTTCACCCAGATTGGCTACGTCCACGGAGGAAAGGAGTTCTCATTAATTGTGAAGGGTTTACACAAGTACATAGGTTCAAGCTCTCATTTAGTGAGTACTTGTGGAGCCAAAAATATTCACAAGGCGACACGTGGATTTTTGGACAAAAAAGACAAAAATACCCTTGCAGTACAACGAGGTTCCTACGCGCAAGCAGCGGGCAACCCTCTTTCAACCAAGACAGAAGTGCCCAAAATAGGTAACAATTCAAAGTCCATCTCATCAAATCCTTTCTACAAGGTAATTCCCAAACACATTCCTTTTAAAATTATGTTAATTGGCTAATTAACGGGTTAATTGCCTAATTAACCCATTAATTGTCAATTAAACCATCCATTATATCCAAATAACCACAAAATACATCCAATTCAACCCTAAAACACTACATGGCCGGCCATCCCCTTAGCTTTCTACCTTCCCTATCTTTTCCCACTTTATTACCCAAATAAAGCTAATCATTCAATTTGATAACCCCCCATTTATTTCTATCATATTTTATTAGCCAATAAAGTGGCTAATTAAACCACAAATTTACCAAAAAATGGACAAAGTGGCCGGCCACTTCCTTTGAAAAGTGGACCAACCTAGTCCTATAAATAGGGACCCATTTTCACCAAACACTCATTCCAAACCTCTTGCAAAAAAATCCCAAATACTCTAAACACTATTTCTCTCTAAAATTCTAACTTTGGCATCGGAGGTTCTTCGGCCAAAGCCCCCCCCATTCATCGTGGGCGCGTGAGGCTTTTGGCCTTAACCTAAGGTGCTAGTTGTTTTGTAGGTGCAAAATCGTCCAAGATCGAGGAGGAGAAAATTTGCATCCACAAATTAGTGCTTTCATTGAGAGTTGAAATCCATACTCGTAGAAGACTCTCGCATAAAAAGGTTTTTTCTTTATTTTCTAGTCCATTTGAATATTTTTCATACGTTCTTATTATTAGAATTTTTTACTTGCAAAGTTTCTTTGATAAAACGTATAAGAAAAATATAATGGCTAGAAATTTAGAAAATTCCACAAGTGAAAATTCTAATATTCAAGAAATGGGATTGCGGAGATCCGTGAGGCTAAATGCGACAATAAGTGGAGCGGCACCACCACTACGAGTTTCCACCACGGGAACCACCGTGGTGGCTACCTCGGTAGTCACTCGTGGCGAGGTCCATGGTGCTTTCACCACGGCCCGAGCCGTGCCATCCAAGGCTCACGGCACCAAGGCCACGACCCAAGCCATGTCACTCCAAGCCCAACGTGAATTTAACGTGTTGCCAAGCCAAACTCAAACCTCGCACCCATGTGCATCATACTCCAAGCAGCTTGCTCCAATCGAGCAGCCCACTCTCGTGGCCCAACCTGCTCTCACAGCCCATCCTGCTCCCGCCGAGCAGCCTACTCCAGTGGTCCAGCCTGTTCCAGCCGAGCAGCCCACTCCCGTGGCCCAGCCTGCTCCTGCCGAGCAGCCTACTCTCGCAGCCCAGCTTGCTCTCGAGGCCCAGCCTGCTCATGTGGCCCAGTCTGCTCCCATGGCTTTCCAAGCAGCCCAAGTCGGCCCAAGACTATCTCAACCATCCAGACCTACCATCAAGCCGGGGGCATTCTCACCACATTGTTTCTCGAATTTGACATTTCCCAACTCAAATCTCGTGCCCGGAGTGTACCACTCTTCCATTGCCCAAGAAAGCACATTCATTCCAAGCTCTTCCAACCCAAATGGAGAACAACACTTGTCTCGACAAGTCATAGAGTTGACAAGCGTCCTCGCACAGCAGACGACCTTGGTGAATCGACTCTTGCAGCGCACCGAGATGCAACGTGCCCCAAACGAGGTGTCCCGAAGTAGGACAAGGACAGACAAAGAACCTCTTTAGCAGCGTCTCGGTAAGCAGCCACTCGACCAGCCACGAACCGAGCGTTCAGGTAGTGTGCACTCCCGTTCAGGTAGTGTTCGACGATCTTGAATATGAAGTTCCCCACTACTCTGAAAGAGATTCAAAATCTGACTGGACGAGTAGTCACATCTGAAGCAGAAATAAGCTCTACCATCATACGAGAAGAGCTAGGGGCCCGACTACATATATTCCACAATTTAAAAGCTCTCATCGATGTTATTAGTTGTATTCCACAGTTTAAAAGCTCTTATTGATGTTATCAGAAATTCAAAAGCTAACTTTGGCAATAGTTGTTGTAACCTAAAAGCTCAAGTTTTACCTTCAAACGCACGCAGTCACCATCATGATGCACCATTCAGCTGAATCCAGACGTGCGACGATAAATGAGTAGACCTTAGTGGATGCAAAGCTTTCTGACGAACACAACAACTCAACTTAAAAGACACGCCAAGGGCAGAAGAACATTGGAAGGAACACTTAGAAGCAAGTTTTGTCCTCGTCGTCCCAGAAGATTCTACATAAGAGCAACATGTACCAGCAGTTGAGCACTACCTTCTGCCGTGCGTCACACGGCCCTAGCCGACCCTTACTCCATTATTCAGCTCTAGAGTGGCCCAATATCGAAAGTTAAGCATCTCCTGCTACATGTAGCATGGCCCTAGCTCCACGGCTCCCTGCCGAGCCTTCACGCCTAGCCTTGACAACGCAACAGAGCAGCCTAATGACGCCCCGAAGGCAGTCGAGCACACTTTAGCCGTACCTACTCCCTCAATGGAGATTTCTGGCATTTGCATGTCAACGGCGCATCCAACTACAAAGGCTCGCATGGTTCAATGCTCGAGCAGGCGATCACTCTAAGTTTCAAAGCATCTAACAACGAAGCAGAATACGAAGCTCCACTAGCATGCCTTCGAATGAAAAGAGACTTGGCGGTAGAAGTAGAGCCCATGACGACCACGATTCAGACGGACATAGAGCGCTTCATATGGAGGAACATCATTTACTGATTTGGCATCCCTTAATCCATCGTCACCAACGACGGCCCGCAATTCATGGGCAAAGATTTGGTGAAGTTCTTCCAAAAATATGGCATAAAGCAGCATATGTCCACGCCGAGATATCCTAAAGGCAATAGGCGGGCCGAAACATCCAAAAAGATGATCCTCAACTGCCTCAAGAAATCCTTCACCAACAAGAAGGGAAAATGGCCAGACAAACTCCCCGGATGTCTATGGGCATATCGCACCACCAAAAGACGAGCAACCGGTGAGACTCATTTCTCTTTGGCATTTGGCTAAGAAGCAATCATTCATCCCAATGTCATCAAGCCAAGTATCACCGATCTACTACCAAGCATTGAGCAGAACAGTAAAAAGATAGCCACAAGATCTGGCAGAGGAGAAACGCGAGCATACAAATACCCGCATTGCAGCCTACCAGCAGCAGCTTTTCTCCAGTTACAACAAAAGAGCTAAGATTCGGCAGTTCTAGCCCGGAGATCTAGTCCTAAGAAAAGTCTTCATCACTGCCCGCGGAAAGGACTCAAAAAAGATGGATCCCATATGGGAAGGCCGGTACAAGATCAACAAAGTAGGCGGCAAGAGTAATTACACCTTCGCCACCATGAAACGACAAAAAGATCGAAAAGCAGTGGAACGCCTACAATCTGAGGAAGTACCATGTGTGACCTCCTGCTACATCAAAGCCTGAAGACTCAAACAGCTCGACGGGCACCACCTCATAAGCTGAGGACTATCCAGTTGTTATGCAGTTCCTACCTTACAGTTAAGTTCTCGTTCGTTTCACTCATTTTTCAATGAGAAATTCAGAAGTAATCACAACTTGGCTCGGCTGCATGCTTACAACAACTGATCATTCCTGCACTTCAAAAAAAGAATGCGCCCTTCTTAGGGACTCATCGCAGGAATTGAGCCCCCTGAGGGACCAACCATGCTCTCTAGTGCGAGAGGGTAAACCAATTCCCCGACACCCATATGGGTCAGCTCTCCAAGACGAGAGGATAAACTTTACACTCCGAATATCCAGACGTGGATGAGCCTGGCTGCCCTAGTATAACTAGATGCACGATGGCTTGCGCCGGGATTCCTAGAAGTAGCCACAATGGTCTTTTTCAAGGCTTAGCTAACTGAAGGATTTTGGGTCTCTTGGCCTAATCCGTGGGGAACCGGGCCCTAGAGACGGAGGGGGCACACTACGCAGTACGCCCTATAAACGGCTGCCCTGGAACCCTAAAGCTGCTACCGAGTGCACTAAGGTAGCCTACGGATTTCGGAAGACTGCCTACGGCTTGCCCTTCGAGCAGTAAAGCCGCGCTAGACTTATACAACCGCACATTTTTGTGAAAAGGTTAAACAAGCTAGCGCGCATATACGAAGTTTTATCCACTGCCGACATGCTACGTAGTCGATAAGCTTCACCTCTGCCAAGCGCGAAACAACCTACACCAAGTCCTAAAGTGTTGTGATACTTGCTACGCAACCTACGGAATTGAAGAAAGTCAAGGTTAACAGCCTAGTGGTTACGCGGACTTGTCTACTTCTGTAAGTAAGGCATCCGGCTGCCAACCCTATGGCTAACAACTTTGCAAAGTTCTACACCAACACCTACGGCTGTATAGGCTACGCGAGCTTGTCTGCTTATAAAAAGTAGCATGCCTGCCACTGGTCTATCAAGTCTAAAGGTTAGGGCATGAGCCAAATAAGCGAAGATGAAGAAAAACGAAGGAAAACATATTTATAAACAAATAGCAAAGGCCGAATGAGTTCAAGCAAAACAAGAGCTACAAGGAAAAACCAAGAAAATCCTAAAGGCTACCTAGAATACTACACTACAGCAGCTTGGACGTCCCACGATTACTCGGTCGCCAGACCTTCAACAGCCGTAACGCTCTTAGCAGCGGCATCATTCGACGCTTCACCCCCGGCTGCCCCAGCCTGGGCACTAACTTCTCCAACTACTTCACCAATAAAAGCCTTAAAAGTAAAAGCAAACAAGTCTTCCTGAGAAATAGAGAAGCTCATCTACTCCCTTCTCAGCATAAGCAGCATTCAACTTTTCATCCTTTGCATAAGCAGCAAAACGAAGCTCAGAAACTGCAAACTCAAGATCTTAAATCTGAGGTATTGTAACATTCAATCTCCTTCTCTGTACTTTCATACTTAACTTGGATCGCATCAAGCCTAGTCTTCAAGTCAACAATCTCGTGGCGAGCGGTCTCAAGCTGCAGAGAAGCAGGGGCATAAATATTAGACCACTTCAAAGCAACAAGCTCAGAATCCAACCTCTTAATCTCCTCGACTGAGGAATAAGCTTCAGCTGCCATAATCTTCGCCACCTCTTTGACGGCCTTTCTATATATGCATCATGGCAAGCAAAGCAGTTCTATATTGGGTCGTATGTTTCGTAAAGGAACTTGGGCAAACAACCTTTTTACCGCTATCAACAAACTTGGCACAAATGTTCATGACTTCAAGCAGATCTAGTTTTAAAAGCACATAGATCACAACAGCATCCCCAGAAGCAGGCTTAGTGGATTTCTCATAGCTGCCCACGCGAGCAATATCTTCTTTCCTAGCAAGCGAATCAATCTCAGCAGCAAAGAGAGTAGGCTTTGGCGCCACTTTAGCAGCAGAGTCCACTTTACCACTCTTCATAATAGCAAGTTTCTACAAATGTGAACCAGACATGGCTCCCAACGAACGTCCTGGTACAGACTTCGGCACTGGGGGCATGATAAAACCTTTACGCTAAGTAATTTTATCAACAATTGTACTAGCCATTCTCAACATGGAAGACGCCACATGCTCAGATCTAGCAACCTTATTTTTCTTCCCATTGGAAGAAGTCATGTCAATCACATACCTCTCGGTAGCAGGCGGACCCTCATGAGCAGCGGAAGAAGTTTTCAATTTTTTCTTAACTGGCATCTCATGAGCAGGCGGGGAAGATCTCTTCTTTCCATCTTCATTCATAGTAAGCTTCATAACAGCGATCAGACGAGCCAATGCATCCGCCTTGATCCTCTTTACCTCCTCTTTCGGGAACAGCCCACATTTCTCTCAGCAAAGAGGACTAAGCAGCCAACGACATTCATGGTACTCAACAGGGGAGCTCAACCCAGCATTTCAGCAGGTAGGAGGCCTGCATGCCTAACATTTCAGCAGCCCATGAGACCCACAATCTCCTCATTTCTCTCAATCGCCAGCCTGGCCCAAGTCAGGTCCAAAAGCCCAAATGACATGAGCTATGCGGCTCACCTAGCACTGCGCCCCAGCGCCACAATCCGCGACCCCAGCCGCACAAACTGCCCTTAGCTCAAGCCAAGCCAAGTTGTCCAAGCAGTGGTCCCTGCCACGACATCTCATCGGCCTATGCCGAGCCAACTCCTAGCCCTTGCCAGCCGACGTGCCGCACCACCCCGACGATTGCCCCGCAATAGCACTGTCCGAGAAGAAGGCAAGAAAAATTAAATTTTTCTTACATCGGTACGGCACGGAGAAGACGAAGAAATCAACGAAAGACGGTCATTTGCACGGGCAAGATGTAGAAGATTGCTAGAGGAGGGGGAACAAATATCCTCTAACTTTCTCTCTCTTGTGGGGTAGACTAAATTGCTCTCCAAAGTTGATTTAATAACCCACTTAAGGTGGACTTAAATAGGCTTTGAGAGAAGTTTATTTTCCCTTCCTAAAAGAATCTAATTTCCAATTAAAGAGAGAATCTACATCAAAATAGGAAGCAGTCCTAAGTTTCCTAAAGCAAGAAGATCTCTACACCTGCTGCCTTTTTCTGCGAGCAGCCCAACAGGTGTGGGGGCATTTGTGGAGCCAAAAATATTCACAAGGCGACACGTGGATTTTTGGACAAAAAGGACAAAAATACCCTTGCAGTACAACGAGGTTCCTACGCGCAAGCAGCGGGCAACCCTCTTTCAACCAAGACAGAAGTGCCCAAAATAGGTAACAATTCAAAGTCCATCTCATCAAATCCTTTCTACAAGGTAATTCCCAAACACATTCCTTTTAAAATTTTGTTAATTGGCTAATTAATGGGTTTATTGCCTAATTAACCCATTAATTGTCAATTAAACCATCCATTATATCCAAATAACCACAAAATACATCCAATTCAACCCTAAAACACTACATGGCCGGCCATCCCCTTAGCTTTCTACCTTCCCTATCTTTTCCCACTTTATTACCCAAATAAAGCTAATCATTCAATTTGATAACCCCCCATTTATTTCTATCATATTTTATTAGCCAATAAAGTGGCTAATTAAACCACAAATTCACCAAAAAATGGACAAAGTGGCCGGCCACTTCCTTTGAAAAGTGAACCAACCTAGTCCTATAAATAGGGACCCATTTTCACCAAACACTCATTCCAAACCTCTTGCAAAAAATCCCAAATACTCTAAACACTATATCTCTCTAAAATTCTAACTTTGGCATCGGAGGTTCTTCGGCCAAAGCCCCCCCCCATTCATCGTGGGCGCGTGAGGCTTTTGACCTTAACCTAAGGTGCTAGTTGTTTTGTAGGTGCAAAATAGTCCAAGATCGAGGAGGAGAAAATTTGCATCCACAGTACTAGTGAATGATTTAGTACAAATAACATTAGGAAATATTGTGAGAGAATGATCTCTATTTATAGAAAAGAGTTTCTAGTTTCATTCTGACATTGACACGTGTCGTGTTGTGATTGGCTTCTGATGTTGACACGTGTCACGCTATGATTGGCTTCTGATGTCAACACATGTCACGCTGTGATCGGCCTCCTGGTTGGAGGAAAACTCTTTTGGGTCATTGACGGTATAACGTTGACCGGTGCTTAGTAGTTTCGGGATTGGTCAAGTATGGTACAAACACAATATAATTTCATAAATATCAATTTTTATAAAAACTATCAAATATATCCAAAATTTCAATGGAATAGACTTTAATACCCTCCAAGTTATTATCAAACCCTAAATCCAAACATTAATAGATAAAATTATGGCAATTCCACCTATTTATGAATGAACCTGAATTCATTTCCAAGAAAATTTGTTGTTTAACAATACCATCCACTCCTCATAGTCTAATCCCCACCTCCCAATCAATCATAAATGTTTTGTTTTGTTTATGATTTTGGTTTTGCAATAAAAATTGGAATTTGTTTGCTTACATGCAATTGTGATGGGCTTTTGACAAAAGGAAGAGCTCCTGATGATCAATGAACATATGGCAACATGCCGTCGTCACTCCTAATTAGCCAGACCCTTTTCAACTTTGACAATATATTTCCTTTTGATTTGTTAGGTTTCCAAGGCATACCGAAAGTATAAGAACAAAAATTAATTATTATTTTAATTTTTTTTAATTAAACATTTCAAAACAATATGAAGGAGAAGGATAAGCAGAGGCCAAAATGGGAGAGGGTTGCGGCAATGGGTGGTTCGGTGACAACAATCTTGTTGTGAGTTTGAATGAAAATGAATTCCAACGATTTTAGCTATTGTGTAATTTGATTTTAATTTGTAGGGTAGTTTGGTCTATTTAAGCATGTTTTATGCTATAATTGATAGTTTTTATAAAAATTGCCATTTATGAAATTAGGGGTTAAATATTGGTTATATATGAGAAATTCCCCTCAACGTGCCACCGGAAAATACCTAATGGCACTACGACTCAATCAAAATTTGACATGTCATATTAAATTTAACTACAATTTTCTATTTACATAAAAACTATAAAATATTATTTCTAACATTAAAATAAATAAAACAAAAACACCCACCCAGACTTCCTCCACCGGAAAAGCCTGGGAAATAAACTTTTCATATGGGTTGATCAATTTCCTAAGGAAGGGATGTAAGGTTTTCAAAGGAATGTGAGTTATAATAAAACCATGATATCGAATATGTTATGAGGACTAATTGGACTTATATTAATAATGGACTTACACGTATTTTAATCATGATAAAATATATAAGAGGGAAATTATTAGAACTAAAGATAATGGAATAAGAGTTGGTTACAAACTCTTAAAACTGCAAACACAATTGCTACCACGATAGGTGGAGCAATTGTGATCCTACGTAAATAAAATTGCAGTGTTGTCTCTCTTCTTGGACATTAGGTTTATATGCACCAGCCCTATCAAGAGTGAAAAACCATTTTGAGTCCTAGAGAAGAGAAGACCACTGCAAAGGTTTGGCCACAGTATGTTGGACGTTGGATCATAATCCAACGACTAATAGGTCTACATAGTTAATTCAATGATTGCTTGGAATATAAATAAGATTACGATTTAGTTAATAGCTATAGCTTGCACCCCAAGTAAAGTTAATATTTTCCAGATTTCCTTGTGGAATAAGAGCTCATATTTCTATTCTATTTGGAATGAGATTTGGTGTATCAATTATCTTTGGACTGCAAGGAATCCTAATGACATTATTATTGGAAGATTCATAAGGGTTAAGTCCATATAAATACAAGGCTAAGGTCCATGCTCACAACACACAGAAACTCATATGAACGTGTGATTAGTTCAAGTATAAAGGTGTGTCGAGTGTGCAAAAGACTTTGGTCAACTAACATATTATTCGGCAGGATTCCAATACAATTTCCCCCGAAAGAGAAGTCCATGGTTGAGCCTATTCTGTACGGTTCTGTCAAAGATGATTCATCTTTCCTACATGCTATGTTGACTTTGAGTACTCTATCAACTGAGTATAATTTATGGATTCTTTCATGTTAGTGTTTTTAGTTGTTTATAAAATATATAAAGTCTAACAGTTAGTATCAGAGCAGGTCATAATACAACTAAAGACCTACTCGGTAAACCCTAAAAATTGATGTCTTGAATCAATGACATGTTTTAAGTTTTGCTCAATTTCCATACTCATGCTTCACGGCAAAAAGAAATTGGTTTTCTATGTGAATTGTGTTTTAACCTAAATTTCATATTGAAACTTGAGATAGCTATATATCAAAACTTGTCCTTTGACTTGAAGGAATATTACAACCTATTAATTGATATTGCATCCTATTTCAATTTCATTGTCCTATTGGGTTTATACATGTTTATTAGCTTTATCAGAACTACCTTAATCAAGTCTCCTATGTGGTCGTGTGTATATAATTTGGGATGTTAAAATTAAAAATTTCTGAAAAAGGCATTAAGTATATATAATTGTCATGAACTAGAACTTCTTTCTTTTTTAATTTTGTTGACATAGAGAATTTCGGGAATGTAAATAGGCTTATATATACACACAAATCCTTTAACAAGAGGGATCCCCATTTTTCAAAAAAAATAGAGACACTCTCTTGACTGTTAGATTGGCTTTAATGAAATTGTGTGGCTTGTGATTTAATCTCAACCACACAATTTCATTAAAGCCAATCCAACGGTCAAGAGGGTGCTCCCCATTTTTTTTTTTTTTTGAAAAATGGAGATCCCTCTTATTAAAGGATTCCTATATATATGTGTGCGTTTCGGTTTTGACTTTCAGTTCTTAGTTTGCATGTTGATAAAACTTCAACCAAACAAAGGTGTGAGTTGTTTTAGTCATGATAGTTCTATGTTTAAAGTTTTGAATGCTTTTCATATGAACCCCCTTAAATCCCATATTGGGATAGATAAAGCATGACATAGAATTTGTTTGGTCTTAAGGCTTCTTGACCAAATGTAACCTTCATTGGTATAAATTAATTTTTGGATTGAGATACACGTTTGATTAAATTTGCCTTAATTCAGTTCAAAAGTGGCATATTGTAGTGTATTCGGAGAAGATGGTATGTTTATTTCTTGTTAAAAGTTTTGGATTTCTTCGAGATTGGCTATGTGATTTAATGTTTGTTATGTGTTGTCTTCTCTTCTCAAAATTAAATGGAGCATATGTTGTTGAACTCATGAAGGATAATCACAAATTGCCTAAGGTACACATTGAAATCTGCTGCTATATATATGTTGTTTATTTGCACATCTTTATGGTCCAAGATTTATTCATGATAAAGCTATATGTTGAAGTAGACTTCTTACACCAAAATTATTAAAATACATGAAGAATGATTTTTTGTGGTTTTATCAAGTTGACATAGATGCACAGAATTTTTCTGCTGGAATACGTATTTTGAAATTAACAAACGACAGAGCTGTTAACCACAAAAAATAACTTGAAATTTGCATATATTCTTCATATATATGTCTATTTTTAGACAGCAAAATTTCGTATTTTTTGGTTGTGTATTTTATTTATGGGGGTTTTATTAGTAACCCGCGCTCAAAGTCTAGTCTGGCAGTTTTCATTGTTTCAATTGAGTTTAGTAAACGAATGATCTACTGACCACAAAATGACTTGAAATTTGAATATGTTCTTCGTACATATGTCTATTTTTAGACTGAAAAATTTCGTGATTTTGGGTTATGTATTTTATTTATAGGGATTTTATTAGTAACCCATGCTCAGTTGAAAGTCTAGTCTGGCAGTTTTCATTGTTTCAATTAAGTTTAACAAACGAATGATTGAATGACCTTAGAATGACTTGAAATTTGGATATGTTGTTCATTTATATGTCTACTTATAGACTGGAAAATTTTGTGCTTATTTGTGGTGTACTCTATTTATGATTTTATTAGTAACTTGTGCTCAGTTGAAAGTCCAAACTGGAGTTTTTATTGTTTTTTTATATGTTGAAAAATTTGAGCTATCTTTTAGCTCTAGAACAATTTCAAATTCTATTTTTTAAATTTTAATGTCTCTCGTATAGTCTTTGTGATTTTGGGACAAATCAATTATACGTTAATTATGAAATTCCTCAAGCTGGAATCTTGGTTTTTGGTATAGTATACTACTTTATTGATATATTTTGGGAAATTCTATAGTAGTACAAATAAAAATATATTTTTTTTTTTACCTATATGCTTTTCAGAGTAACAAATGCAATGAGTGTTTTCCCAAGTGGGAGAATTGATAAACAAATAATTGGGCTTTATACTCATTGAATCTAAGTCACACATGCTAAGTTCTAAAGATCTGTGGGAGTTGTTCTTATGCTAATATACGTTTGTAAAGGTTTAGAGTATGAAACTTAGTTTTATTTTTTGCAAGTTTCTCCCTAGAATTTTAAAGTCGAGTATGTGGAAAAAAGATGCATGCTATAATTGAAATTTTCTAGATTTTATTAGGATTGTCCATTTTTCAATCCTATAATTGTTCCACTGTTTATTTTTGAATTTGTATGCATGTATGATAGTATTCTCATATTTTAACACTCGTGCCATACATGATTAACTACTATTTGGTTAAGTTCTTGTAAAGACAGTTGCCTTTTATGTTGTTTGGTAAATACTATTTGGAAGTAATGATTGAAATAATTGACATGAAGTTATACTTGCTAAATGAATTTGGCTTAACATATTTATTGTTGTACAACATGATTAAGTACAAAGTGCAAGAACGTGTTTTTTTTATGAATATGTCTATCTATTTATTGTATTTGCTTCTCACATTCAATATTAGTTATAATTGATTAGTGGGAGGAACAATTAAAATGTGTGGCTTATGTCATAAGCGATGTTAGTTAATTATGTTGATATGTGCTTCACTTGTTTGATTTATGAATGTGGGTTTAAATTTCAGTTCTTATATACATAGTTGAAATTGTGGCCGATTATGACTAGTCAAATGAGGATCCAAGTTGGCATTACACATTCATATAAGGTTGTCATGATTTACTAAGCTGTGAAGGTTTTATGCAGCTATTAGTTAGTTTAGTTTGTGATTCATGACAATAAGGAATCAGCAAAATTTACAAGTTGCATTAAGGTATGGATTTAATCTTTAGTTTATGTTGTGAATTCCATAAGTAGCAAATGTGTGTTTTTAGTTGCGTTTTAACTTCTAAGTACTAGGAGGATTGTGTTTTTTACTTAGGTTTTGTAGTTCAGAACACATAAAGTAGCAGCGAATGTCTTAAACTGCAAAAGAGTTGTGTCATCAATTTTGTTAGACACAAAAGTAAGATGGCTCTGCAGTTTATGAGCTTTATAGGAAGCATAAGGCAATCATATAAAGATTGATAAGGAGGACCAATAAGTGAATGAATTGATGCTTTCAATTCAGGTTTTTGATTCACTTAACTACCAAACCTGTGACGTATGTTTGATGTGAATGGAAAGCTTATTTAAGTGATTATAAGAGCTCATGGATGCTACCAAGTTCATAGTCTCCAATAGTCCTAGATAAGTGAACTTCATTTGACAGAGTGAAGTAATCTTGCTTATAAATTCATTAAAGATCTTTTCTGAATTAATTGTTTGACCTAGTGGGAGAATGTTGGACGTTGGATCATAATCCAATGACTAATAGGTCTGCATACTTAATTCAAAGATTGCTTGGAATATAAATAAGATTAGGATTTAGTTAATAGCTATAACTTGCACCCCAAGTAAAGTTAATATATTCCGGATTTCCTTGAAGAATAAGGGCTCCTAATTCTATCCTATTTGGAATGAGATTTGGTGTATCAATTATCATTGGACTCCAAGGAATCCTAATGACATTATTATGGGAAGATTCATTAGGGTTAAGTTCCTATAAATACAAGGCTAAGGTTCCCGCTCACAATACACAGAAACTCATATGAACACCTCATTAGTTCGAGTATAAAAGAGTGTTGAGTGTGCATAAGACTTTGGTTAACTAACATATTATTCGGCAAGATTCCAATACGATTTCCACTGAATGAGAAGTCCATGGTTGAGCCTATTCTGCACTGTTCTGTCAAAGATGGTTCGTCTTTCCTACATGCTATGATGACTTCGAGTACTTTATCAATTGAGTATAATTTATGGATCTTTTTTAGTTAGTGTTTTTAGTTGTTTATGAAATATATAAAGTCTAACACAACAACCTTACAATCTATTCATTAGAGTTTGCGTTTGTTGCCTGGATCTCATGGCTAATCCTGTAAGTAAGTCTTGCATCCTTTGCTTGTATATTAATACTACATGTTGACAACGATAAAATTTATAAATGTAGTCTAATGATCTGGTTGATCATGTTCTTTAAGAATCAAAATGCTAACATGTGGTATCAGAGCCATCAGAGCCAATCAATCTAGACATTAGACTCATTCAGTTGTCTACATGACTAACTAACTATGGTTTGGTTTTCCGCTGCTATAATGATATATTTCATTCTTATCCATCAACAATAAATGTTAATAGATTGGTTGTTCAATATGCATCTCATAGGGTACATTATGAGTTCGTATCAGATGAGGGAGAAATGGAATGGTTCATTATGTTCATCAGATACTACAATATAATTTAGCATCTTATATTGCAAAAATATTTCATTGTTAAGTGGATCATCAGAATAACTTGTAAGGACCACCAAAGTGGTTTAATTGCTCTCATGATTATGTAAGATTCAATAATGTACAACAATATGTGATTTATATGCTCTAACAAGTAGAAAATTTTCCAAAGAAACTATTTACTAGGATTGGCCATAAGTTATTGTACAGTAAGTTATGAAACTAGCAATACACACACACACACACATACATTCATTCTTGCCCAAAGGTATTGAACTTATATATATTCTAGTGTATATAATTAGCTATGCAACATTTGAGATTCATAATCATGATTATATGGACGGTTTCTTGCTCAAAAGTGTAACTGGTTCCATAGTTTTTGGGTGGCAAAGAATAATAAGTTCCTCTTCTTTGTCACAAAATCATGAGTCTCAAAATCAAATGATGTTTTGACTGCAAGTTTCAACATGCTCAATCTCATGAACATTGAGAAGTTGAATGGGAATAATTTTAAGACATGGAAGCAGCAAATTGAAATGCATCTTGGTATGTTGGAATTCAGCATTGCATTCACTCAGACTTAACCAACTGCTTTAACTGAGACAAGCACAACTACAAACAAACAAACAAACAAACAAACAACAAAACCTTTTCCCACTAAGTGGGGCCGGCTATATGAATCCTAGAACGCCATTGCGCTCGGTTTTGTGTCATGTCCTCCGTTAGATCCAAGTACTCTAAGTCTTTTCTTAGGGTCTCTTCCAAAGTTTTCCTAGGTCTTCCTCTACCCCTTCGGCCCTGAACCTCTGTCCCGTAGTCGCATCTTCTAACCGGAGCGTCAGTAGGCCTTCTTTGCACATGTCCAAACCACCTTAACCGATTTTCTCTCCTCTTTCCTTCAATTTTGGCTACTCCTACTTTACCTCGGATATCCTCATTCCTAATCTTATCCTTTCTCGTGTGCCCACACATCCAACGAAGCATCCTCATCTCCACTACACCTACGTGTTGATGCTTCACCGTCCAACATTCTATGCCATAGAGCATTGCCGGCCTTATTGCCGTCCTATAAAATTTTTCCTTGAGCTTCAGTGGCCTACGACGGTCACACAACACGCCGGATGCACTCTTCCACTTCATCCATCCAGCTTGTATTCTATGGGTGAGATCTCCATCAAATTCTCCGTTCTTTTGTAAGATAGATCCTAGGTAGCGAAAACGGTCGCTCTTTGGTATTTCCTGATCTCCGATCCTCACCCCTAACTCATTTTGGCCTCCGTTTGCACTAAACTTGCACTCCATATATTCTGTCTTTGATCGGCTTAGGCGAGGACCTTTAGATTCCAACACTTCTCTCCAAAGGTTAAGCTTCGCGTTTACCCCTTCCTGCGTTTCAATCTATCAACACTATATCGTTTGTGAAAAGCATACACCAAAGAATATTATCTTAAATATTAAGTTTGTGATCTTCGCTAGATTGCTCCGGTCATTAGTGTGGATAAGTATGTAAATGGATAGAGACAGGAAGCAAACACAAGATGTACGTGGTTCACCCAGATTGGCTACGTCCACGGAGTAAAGGAGTTCTCATTAATTGTGAAGGGTTTACACAGTATATAGGTTCAAGCTCTCCTTTAGTGAGTACAAGTGAATGATTTAGTACAAATGACATTAGGAAATATTGTGGAAGAATGATCTCGTAATCACGAAACTTTTAAGTACCAAAGTGTGGTATCGTCTTCACTTGCCTTATCTGTCTCATAGGTAGATATGGCATCTTCTTTGGAAGTACTCTTCCTCCCTCCAGGGGTGGTATCTTTAACTGGTGGAGATGCACAAGGTAATGTATCAATTTCACTTGACGCTTACTTGTAGTTTCAGGCTTGGCCAAGCGCGATACAAACCATGTAGTAGGAGTCCCCCAAGTCGCCGAGCTAGGGGATCTGCTGAAAGAGGTGACAGACAAGGTAAGCAATCAGTCCCAGATCAGAAGTTTGATTTCGAGTTCCGGCTGATTGTTATCCTTCTCCTTATCTTGCAGGTAGCATGAAGGATAAAGAGAAGAAAAGGAGAAAAGGTGATATGAGATACTTTTGCTTTTGAAGAAGTAACTTTCCACAGGCTTATTCTTGAACTGGGCTGGAGGGTTTTCTTGTTTCTGCCAGAGTATAAGGCCGACTGAAGAATTTGAGGGTTAAAACAAGTCCATCAAATCTAGAGTACGTTCGACCCTGCTGATATAGGATACTTTTGCTGTTGACAAAGTAGTGGATGTATCAGCACGTGTTCTGTTGCGCTTGTCTCCACATGCTTCCTTGTATCCTTCTCACTTGCCCTATTTGTTCCTCAGGCAGATGTGGTATCTTCTCGGGAAGCATAAGATGTTGAAGATGAGTACTCGAGAGCAATGGGGTTCCAGGCAGTCAGTTCCGGACTAGAAGCTTGATTCCAAGTGCTGACTGATTGCTCTCTTTCTCCTTGTCTTGTAGGTAAGAACAAGGCCAAAGGAAAAGACAGGGAAAAAGCATGATATGGGATACTCTTTCTTTTAACCCTGATGATATGAGATATTCTTGCTCTAGTGTAGCTTGTTTGCAGAGGTATTCTCGGGGGGAAAGAAAGCTGAGTATTTCGAAAGGCTTCGTTGGGAGTGCCCTTTCAGATATGAGGAAGGGTTGAGCATTTTTACAGGTCTACCTGTCCGTTGAGGATGGAGGTCGACATATATAGGAGTCTCCCTAACAAGGAGTAATACTATTCTTTTACCCTGCTTGGTCATAGCACGGTAGTGGGAGCTGTCAGCTTCACGTGTTTTAACTCTGTCAGAGCACTTTGAAAAAGTGGTCTGTGGTATCTGGAAAGCTGATGTTACGTGTGAAGATTACAGACAAGCTTTATCCAATGAGATCTGGCTCTCGAAGTTCAGAAAGCGGTGTGAGGATTACAGACAAGCTTTATCTAAGGGGCTCTCGAAGTTGAGAAAGCGGTGCCTCTTCGGTTTTCGAACAAGCAATCCTGTCGGGGATCTGTCTCTCGAGATTCGGAGAACGGTGCCTCTTTGATTTTTGAGAAAGCAATCCGGCTAGGAGTCTGGCTCTCGAGATTCGAAGAACGGTGTCTCGTCGCTTTTTGAGAAAGTAATCATGTTGGGAGTCTGGCTCTCGAGATTCGGAGGACGGTGCCTCTTCGATCTTGAAGCAAGCAATCTTGTTATGAGTGTTTTCTCGAATGTGAGTAAAGGTTAGGCCTGTTTGCTAGTCTACCTTGCCACGGAGCACAGAGGTTGACCCACATGGACTTTCCAATTATCCAGCAATGGTCTTGTTCCTTTACCCTTGTGGGTAATAATATGGTAGCTAGACCTTCAAAATTTATGTGTCTAAACTTTGTTAGTGCTGTTTCTTTGCTATTCTTTTACCCTTCTTGGTCATAGCGATGTAATGGGAGCTGCAAGCTTCACGTGTCTAAACTTTGTCAGAGATTTTTGGCAAAGTTATATGTGGTACCCGTAAGCTGATGTTGCGTGTGGAAAGTGAATGATTGAACAGTAACATTCACGTGCTTTCTACTTCACTAAAAATCTTCGACAGAATGCCCGTAATTTCCGCAAAGTTGAGTGTGCATGTGACAGGTGCTGACAAGGCTGAAAAAGCAGGTGCCGCTTCGAATTCTAAGATCGGCCCTCGTGGTCTCTGAGCAGCCCAGCTTTTGAGAAAGCAAACACCTCTTCGATTTCTGCGATCGACCTTCGTGGTCTTTGAGCAGCCCAGCTTTTGAGAAAGCAAACGCCTCTTCGATTCCTGAGATCAGCCCTCGTGGTCTCTGAGCAGCCCAGCTTTTAAGAGAGCAAACGCCTTTTCGATTTCTGAGCAGGCGCCTCTTCGATTTCTAAAGCTCCATCGAGTGCGGATTTTTATAGAGGCTGGTATTAAGTTCCAAAGCACACTTGAATCTCCACCAGTAGAAGCTCCCTTCTTGCATTTCTAAGATCTTGATTTGTCCGACCTCTTTTCTCTTCAACACCTTTGAAAATGTCTGGCCCCTCCGACCATCGTTTTGACTTGAACCTTGTTGAAGAGGCAGCCACGCCTTCTCCAGACAACATATGGCGCCCATCCTTCTTATCCCCTACTGGTCCTCTTACCGTTGGGGATTCTGTGATGAAGAATGATATGACCGCTGCGGTGGTGGCCATGAACCTTCTCACTCCCAAAGATAACAGACTACTTTCCAAACGGTCTGATGAGTTGGCTGTTAAGGATTCTCTGGCTCTCAGTGTTCAGTGTGCAGGTTCTGTGTCTAATATGGCCTAACGCCTATTTGCTCGAACCCGCCAAGTTGAATCATTGGCGACTGAAGTGATGAGTCTCAAACAGGAGATTAGAGGGCTCAAGCATGAGAATAAACAGTTGCACCAGCTCGCTCATGACTATGCTACAAACATGAAGAGGAAGCTTGACCAGATGAAGGAATCTGATGGTCAGATTTTACATGATCATCAGAGGTTTGTGGGTTTGTTCCAAAGGCATTTATTGCCTTCGTCTTCTGGGGCTGTACCGCGTAATGAAGCTCCAAATGATCAACCTCCGATGCCTCCTCCTTCTAGGGTGCTGTCCAGTACTGAGGCTCCGAATGATCCCCCTCCGGTGCCTTCTCTTTCTGAGGCTCTACCGACTGCTGAGACTTCTCCTAAGCAACCTTTGTGAAGGCTCCCTCTTGTTTGTTTATTTTGCCTCGTGTATATGTACATATTTGTAACTTCTTAGAGATATCAATAAATAAGCTTTGTTTCATTTCAACGTATTGTGTTAAATACACCAAAGCCTTCTTCACTAAGTTCTTTGAATTTTTCTTTTGTTGAAGCTTGTATGTTGAAGCTTTGTGAGTGGAGCATGTAGGTTGAGTTAGTGTTCCCTTAATTTCCCGAGTGGGGAAAACTTCTCGATTGGAGACTTGAAAAATCCAAGTCACTGAGTCAGGTCGGCTATATGAATCTTAGAATGCCATTGTGCTCGATCCTGTGTCATGTCCTCCGTTAGATCCAAGTACTCTAAGTCTTTTCTTAGAGTCTCTTCCAAAGTTTTCCTAGGTCTTCCTCTACCCCTTCGGCCCTGAACCTCTGTCCCGTAGTCGCATCTTCTAACCGGAGCGTCAGTAGGCCTTCTTTGCACATGTCCAAACCATCGTAACCGATTTTCTCTCAGTTTTCCTTCAATTTCGGCTACTCCTACTTTACCTCGGATATCCTCATTCCTAATCTTATCCTTTCTCGTGTGCCCACACATCCAACGAAGCATCCTCATCTCCGCTACACCCATTTTATGTACGTGTTGGTGCTTCACCGCCCAACATTCTGTGCCATACAGCATCGCCGGCCTTATTGCCGTCCTATAAAATTTTCCCTTAAGCTTCAGTGGCATACGACGATCACACAACACGCCGGATGCACTCTTCCACTTCATCCATCCAGCTTGTATTCTATGATTAAGATCTCCATCTAATTCTCCGTTCTTTTGCAAGATAGATCCTAGGTAGCGAAAACGGTCGCTCTTTGGTATTTCCTGATCTTCGATCCTCACCCCTAACTCATTTTGGCCTCCATTTGCACTGAACTTGCACTCCATATATTCTGTCTTTGATCGGCTTAGGCGAAGACCTTTAGATTCCAACACTTCTCTCTAAAGGTTAAGCTTCGCATTTACCCCTTCCTGAGTTTCATCTATCAACACTATATCGTCTGCGAAAAGCATACACCAAGGAATATCATCTTGAATATGTCCTGTTAACTCATCCATTACTAACGCAAAAAGGTAAGGACTTAAGGATGAGCCTTGATGTAATCCTACAGTTATGGGGAAGCTTTCGGTTTGTCCTTCATGAGTTCTTACGACAGTCTTTGCTCCTTCATACATATCCTTTATAGCTTGGATATATGCTACTCGTACTCCTTTCTTCTCTAAAATCCTCCAAAGAATGTCTCTTGGGACTCTATCATACGCTTTTTCCAAATCTATAAAGACCATGTGTAAATCCTTTTTCCCATCTCTATATCTTTCCATCAATCTTCGTAAGAGATAGATTGCCTCCATGGTTGAGCGCCCTGGCATGAACCCGAATTGGTTGTCCGAAACCCGTGTCTCTTGCCTCAATCTATGCTCAATGACTCTCTCCCAGAGCTTCATTGTATGACTCATTAGCTTAATACCCCTATAGTTCATGCAATTTTGTACGTCGCCCTTATTCTTGTAAATAGGCACCAAGGTGCTCTTTCGCCACTCGTTTGGCATCTTCTTCGTTTTCAAAATCCTATTGAAAAGGTCAGTGAGCCATGCTATACTTGTCTCTCCCAAGGCTTTCCACACTTCAATCGGTATATCGTCTGGGCCCACTGCTTTTCTATGCTTCATCTTCTTCAAAGCTACAACCACTTCTTCCTTCCTGATTCGACGATAAAATGAGTAGTTTCTACACTCTTCTGAGTTACTCAACTCCCCTAAAGGAGTACTCCTTTCATGTCCTTCATTGAAAAGATTATGAAAATAACCTATCCATCTGTCTTTGACCGCGTTCTCTGTAGCAAGAACTTTTCCATCCTCATCCTTGATGCACCTCACTTGGTTTAGGTCCCTTGTCTTCTTTTCCCTTGCTCTAGCTAGTTTATAGATATCTAACTCTCCTTCTTTGGTATCTAGTCGCTTATATATATCGTCATAAGCCGCTAACTCTCCCTCTTGCTTCGCTCTTCTATACCTTTCACCATTTTCATCGGTCCTATCCTTGTATAAGGCTTTACAACATTCCTTCTTAGCCTTCACCTTTGTTTGTACCTTCTCATTCCACCACCAAGATTCCTTTTGGTGTGGAGCAAAGCCCTTTGACTCTCCTAATACCTCTTTTGCTACTTTTCGGATATAGCTAGCCATGGAATCCCACATTTGGCTAGCTTCCCCCTCTCTATCCCACACACACTGGGTGATTACTTGCTCTTTGAAAATGACTTGTTTTTCTCCTTTTAGATTCCACCATCTAGTCTTTGGGCACTTCCAAGTCTTGTTCTTTTTTCTCACTCTTTTGATATGTACATCCATCACCAACAAGCGATGTTGATTAGCCAAGCTCTCCTCCGGTATAACTTTGCAATCCTTACAAGTTATATGATCCCCTTTCCTCATTAGAAGAAAATCTATTTGTGTTTTTGACGACCCACTCTTGTAGGTGATCACATGTTCTTCTCTCTTCTTAAAGAAAGTGTTGGCTAAGA
This sequence comes from Malus domestica, assembly GCF_042453785.1. Lineage (NCBI taxonomy): Eukaryota > Viridiplantae > Streptophyta > Magnoliopsida > Rosales > Rosaceae > Malus > Malus domestica. Next base: position 8,826,307 of record NC_091668.1, read on the forward strand.
AGAGATCATATGCCATTGCAAAATCCAAGATAGCTTCCCCATCCTCATTTTTCTCCCCAAAACCATGGCCACCATGAAAACCTCCATAGTTGCCTGTCTCCCTGCCCACGTGTCCATTTAAATCTCCTCCTATAAATAACTTCTCCGTCTGAGCAATTCTTTACATCAAGTCTCCAAGGTCTTCCCAAAATTTCTCCTTACATAGGCGGAGTTTGAGACAAGCACAACTGCAGAGAAAAAATCATTTGCCAAATGGGAGAGGGCTCATATGTCTTTGTTAATCATGCAAAATTCAATGAAGGAACACATCAGTGGTGGCATTCAAAAGTGTGACTTCGCACATCAGTACATGGCCAAGATTGAAGAAAACTACAAAAGGTCTGATAAGGCTGAGACTGGAGTGTATCTTTCAGATTTGATCAGTGCCAAATTTGATGGTACTGGGAGTGTTTGAGAGCATTTGCTTAAGCTTGTCAATCTGTCTAACAAGCTTAATGCAATGGATGTAGCTATTGCAGACCAATTCCTTGTTCATTTGGATTTGTATTCTCTGCCAAATGCATATGAACATATCACAATGAGCTACAATACTCAGAAAGAGACATGGGATATCAATGAGTTGATTTCCATTTGCTGTCAAGAGGAAGAACGAATGAAGAAGAGTAAGGATGAGATGGTGAATCTGGTGCAAGCTGGGAAAGGAAAAGGCAAAATGTATGTGTCAAAAAGCCTGGAAATAATACGTTTGGCAAGACTGCAAGTAACCCAGGTTCTTCCTATTTTGGCACTAAGAAACATGCCTTCAATTGTGTGATACCTCCTAAGAAAGATGTTGCCTCCTCGAGTACTAGTCTTAGAGTTAACAAAGTCAATTTCAAAAAATGCTATTATTGTGGTTCAACTGAGCACTTGAGAAATGAGAGTGCTGGTTTTAAAGCTTGGCTTGTTAAGAAAGGTACTGATATTATAAATGTTTTTGTTAAGTAGAGTCAAACATGGTTTTTCTTCCTCAACATTCATGGTGGTTTGACACTAGTTGTTCTGTGCATATAACTAATTCACTGCAGGGATTTCAAAACCAGAAGGGCCAAAGTAAGGAGCATTACAATGTCTATGTTGGAAATGGAAATAAAGTTAATGTAGAATCTGTTGGTCAAGTCATGTTAAAGTTTTCTTCTAGTTATGTTTTAGTGTTGAACAATGTGCTTTATGTACCTTCTATGAGACGAAATTTACTTTCTGCAACTAAGTTTGTAAAAGATGGTTTTTCTTTCATTGGTGAATAAGAGTTGATTACAAACTCTTAAAACTGCAAACACAACTACTACAACAATAGGTGGAGCAGTTGTGATTCCACGTAAATAAAACTGCAGTATGGTCTCATTTATCAGACACTAGGTTTATATGCACCAGCCCTATCGAGAGTGAAATCATTCTGAGTCCTAGAGAAGAGAAGATCACTGCAAAGGTTTGGCCACAATCTGTTCATTAGAGTTTGCGTTTGTTGCCTGGATCTCACGGCTAATTCTGCAAGTAAGTCTTGCATCCTTTACTTGTATATTAATACTACATGTTGGCAATGATAAAATTTATAAATGTAGTATAATGATATGGTTGATCATGTTCTGTAAGACTCAAAATGCTGACAAGGGATACTTGTTACAGTTCATCACATTCCTCCAGTTTATGTGTTAAATCTCCCTTGTCTTCAAAGAACTGAAATCCCGTCACTTCATATTTTCTCTCAATTGATTAATTGGAATTGTATAGACTTTGGTCATGCAAAATATTACATATGATTGAACCCAGATTCATTTTCTTTTGTTTTTTTTTTTCCAGTATGAACCATCTTCTGCAAACACAAAATATTTCTCATTTCAAAGAATTGGGCTAACCATGATAGGAAAATCTTTGAGAATGGAAAATATAAAGTTTATTCCTTCAAGTTTAGTCAAACAATACCCACATAGGCGCCGACGAGGGAGGGGTGAATTCTCAGGTAGAGGAGTGCTCCGGTTGGGTAATTGAAGTCTATTCTTAATATTGCTAATCTTTATAATATATTTTCAGTTTTTATGTAATTATGAAATCTTTAAAAGGTAAACTATAATTACGAAATCATAATTAAATCTTATCACGTGTCAAATTTTGATTGATTCGTAGTGTCATTAGGCATTGTCCAGTGACACATTAAGTCCCACACAAGTTTTTCTCCTAAATATCGACTTAAAACATTTTACATTAATTAATTAAGAAAGAAGATAACTCATTAATTAAAATGCCACATATATGTAATCAATATCGTTGTTCCAAGCGTAGTCATTACTAACTCTGAATAGTCCTAGTTCTTCCATGGCTCCAGATCCAAAAAGTGAGCATCCTACTGGTCCTGTGACGTCGACAACGATATTACTTTACCCTATTTACATTTGAAATTACTTGTTGCAGAAGATAGAGGAGTAATTATCAAGATTTTGGAAACCGACCAATAGTTCATTACTAACCACACCGACATTATTCGATATTTTACCACATGTGCAATCCAATGTATAAATTTTGGATTTTATCAAAAAACGTCTCAGTTCCAATTAAAAGTTGAACCATTCAATAAAATTATATGTCATTCAGTCATGTTTCTGACATGAGACTCATTATTCAATGATAATTTTACTGCTGTAAGTTTAGCAATATTTACCTCCATGTAATGACACCACTAGAGGATTGTTTGAAGAATTTTGTGGTGACTCTACAAAATAGTAGAACAATTCTCTCCCAGCTATAGAGTCTGTAAACATGAAATTCCTCTAGCGTGTCAATATTCTAATGTGTTGGTGAACATTTACTCACCGAAATTTTGATGTTTACACAGTCTACAGCAACATAGCCTGCATTTTAAAAAAATTACTCCTTACTGTCCTGGCAAGTGACAAGGCATCAATCCTATCAGCTTCCATCAACCCTTCTTGTGATCTGCCATAACAGGAGACAAGTGGTCTGGTGCGACATCTAAGTGATCCCAAGATTTAGAATGAAGAGGATTTCCAGATTTGCGAGACTTTATCAATTTGTTGAGGTTCTTCATTTGGTAATTGGTGGCAATGGCATTGCATGACATTATGAGAAATGCCAATTGGTAGCAATAGAGAAGCAACATGTAAGCAATGAAAGCTTCACTTTCACGTATTTGCTGCTAGGAGCAGGCTTAGGGGCCTTGATATATCAACATACCAAAAACTTCAATTTATAGACCTAATAAGCCATGCAATACTGATACTGGGACGAGATTACTTAGGTGTTTAGTTGTTTACGTGTAATTAACTACGTAGTACGTACTAATCAATACAGCAGGTATATTGTTTGTCAACCCAAAAGATTGAGATTTGTAAAAAAATTTAGATTGGAGAAACCAATATCCCCATGGCGTAGAAAAGAGAAATTAATGTTTATAACAATATGTCAAACACAAACCTTTATTTTTGGCCGGGGGAGAGTTAACTTCTCGATCAATTTCCCGCAGAAAGAACACGAATAATTAGACAGAAAATATGGTAAGTGATGGAGTATAGAAGTATTGATGGTTAGGATTGTGCCACTTGTACTAAGATTGTTAGCTTAGTTAGTTAGACAGTTAGATAGTGTTGCTGAGAGTTGTATAAATACCATATCACATGTATTACTTGGTTGTCAAGAAATATAACAAGAAGATATTCAGTTTACAATTTTCGCTCTCTTTCTTTCTCTAAAGTCTAAGCTCTTTCTCTCTCTGTGTTCATCAAGATCTTCATTCATTAGTTAACATGGTATCAATCACCATAGTTGCTGACGCATGATCTGTCGATCCTTGTTCTGCTTTCGCTCATCAAGATTTGATCTTCATCTTCCTGAACCGTGCTCTCTCTCTGCAATTCAACTCGTCTTCTTGTAAGCCCTCCTGAATCTAGGGTTTGGTTGATCGCGATCCTTGATCAATCTTTTTTAGTATCTTCTCAATTAGTGCACACCAAGTGTTTGTGCCGAATTCTCGGTGAAATTTTACTTCAGAATCAAGCTTTGTGAATCAAATTCTGCTTTGCAATGGTGATTGCGTCGCAACTTTTGATTCTTCAATCTCTAATCACGACCCTGATTTCTTCAGTTTCCACTTCGGTTAGTGTGAAACTTGATGATTCCAATTACCTGAATTGCATTTTCAATTGCAGTTGCTGCTGGAAAGTAATGGTATCATGGGGTTTGTCGACGGTTCAACTCCATGTCTGGATCAACATACTACACAGTCTGGTGAATCTGGTATAAGTTCATCTGACTCTTCTTCTATTGAAAGTGATGCCCTTATCGTTTGGAAGATGCATGATCGTGCTATTATGCGTTAATTACTGCTACTCTCTCTCCTATTGTTGTGTCTTGTGCAATTGGGAGCACTAGCTTTAAATATTTGTGGATTACGTTGAAAGAACAGTTTTCTACAGTCTCTAGGACTAGTATTTTCCAAATGAAATCCAATTTACAAACTATACAGAAAGGGCCAGGGTCAGATACTGTTACTCAGTACTTACATCGAATTAAAGAAGCCAGAAATTATTTGTATGCTGCACCTGTTTACAACACTGATGAAGATATTATCATTCTTGCTTTGAATGGTCTGCCACCTGAATACAATACTTTTAGGTGTGTCATCAGGGGTCGTGAAAGTGTTATTAGGATCAAGGAGTTTATATCATAATTACTTGCTGAGGAAGTAATTGTTGTTAATTCCTCGAATGTACCATTTCTTTCTGCTATGGTTGCTGGTAATGCACCCTCTGCATCAAAAGGATTTTGTTTCCAACAATCAACAGGTCATTCATCCTTTGTCTCTAAGGGTTATAAACATGCTTATGGTAATAAAAACAATGGGAAAGGAAAGTTTAATCAGGGTTCCAGGTCTTACAATTCAAGACCACATTTTCATACTTAAACTCATGTTCTTCCTACCACTAATTCAGGTGTACTTGGACAATCACCTGCTCAATACTATACCAATCCATTTGCACCTCCAATTCAAATCTATCAATTATGCAATGTTGAAGGACACATTGCACCTTTCTGTGGTTCCAAACCTCCTGAGCATGCAAAATGTCTTATATATGGCATGAATAACCACACTACATGGTATTGTTTCTACAATGATAAGGGTCCCAATTATGTTGGTCCTACCTCTCGGTCTACTCATGGACAAATGTTATCCCCTTATAGACAATCATATCCAATGTCAGGCTGTTCTATAACATCTTCACAATATCAATCTCAACATCTATCCATGCAGGCTATGCACACTACTATGACCAGTTTCTCTCCACCATCCAATTCTCAGCAATCTCCTCAAGTATGGTTTACTGACTCTGAAGCCACTAATCACATGACTGCAGATCTCTCCAATTTGTCTTTGGCATCACCTTACCCATCAAATAAGACTATTCAAAGTTCAAACTGCAAATGGTGAAGGTTTGCAAGTGTCCCATATTGGTAGAAATGTTCTTAATACCACAGTGAAACCAGTCAACTTAAATTTTGTGCTATATGTTCCCATGTTAACTCAAAATTTGCTTTATATGCATAGAATTTGTTTGGACATTAATTGTTGGCTCATTTTCTATGCTTTTTGTTTCTAGATCCAAGACAAGGTTACATGGAGGACTCTCTTCAAAGGGCTGTGCAGTAATGGACTTTATCCCATCCCAATTGCTTCTTCCAATTCTGTCATAACCAAGGCTACATCATCAGCTCAGACCTATCTTGGTTAGCTTGTTCTTTCCTCCACTTGGCATAATAGATTAGGACATCCATCCAATAATATTGTGTCTCAGATGTTAAATAAAGCACACTTGTCATGTAAAACCACAAATGTTCCCATTATGTGTACAACTTACTTGGAGAGCAAGTTTTGTAAACTACCATTTTCCAAATAGTGTCAATAAGTCTGTAAATCCCTTTGAGATTCTGCATAGTGACCTTTGGGGTTCTTTTCCATGTATTTCAGTAGATAGCTATAAGTACTATGTCACATTTATAGATGATTGTACAAGGTATTGCCAGATATTTCCATTGGTTAATAAATCTGATGTTTTTCCCAATTTTGTTGCCTTCTACAATTATGTTCTTAACTTCTTCTTTGCAATGATTAAAATACTACAGAGTGATGGGGGAGGGAAATATATCAGTAAGAACTTTCAGTCTTTTCTTGCTGATAAAGGCATTTCACATCACAAATCTTGTCCACATACTCCTGAACAAAATGGTCTATCGGAGAGAAAGCATAGACACATTATAGAAACCATAGTTACTTTACTTCAAACAGTTAAATTACCATCCAAATTTTGGTCCTATGCTTGTCAAACTGCCACATATCTTATCAATAGGATGCCAACACCAGTAATGAACCACAAATCACCTTTTGAAGTCCTGTTTAAAGCTGTTCCAGTTATTTCTCACCTGAGAATATTTGGATGTACCTGTTATCCATTACTCAAGCCATACAATAGCACAAAGTTATAAGCTAAGACTACCAAATGTGTGTTTTTGGGCTATGCATCTCAATATAAAGGTTACATCTGTTTTTAAGTGTCTACACAAATGATTTACATTTTGAGACATGTTGTATTTGATGAACAAGAGTCCCCATATACAGACTTATTAATACACTTGAAATATAAACACATACAACCTGTTGTGTCATTTCCTTCTTTCCCTATACATGTAGTCACTTCAAATAACAATGTTGTTTTTCCAGTTTCATCTGTCATGCCTTCATCTAGTACTACTCCTACATTACCTATACCATTGTCACCAATATCACATGCATCAAGTCCTATATCAATGCATTCTCCACCTCAGTCCATTACTAGCATATCAGCTTCATTTTCTATGGTCCATGTGGTACCTAAGATTGGTTATTGTTCTCAAAATGGGTCTGATCATACCCATGGTTCTATTTCTTCTACATCAGATAATGTTTTTACTCTTAATACCTTACAAGTTGTATTAAAGGTGCCTCCTCTTAATCTGCATCAAATGCAAACCAGAAGCAAGAGTGGAATAATTAAGAAAAAGGCACTATTGTCAACTTTACAACATTCTGGAGGAATTGATTTGTCTCTTGTAAAGCTTGTTACATATAAGTTCGCAATTAAGGTTCTAGTTTGGTTACATGCTATGAAAGAAGAAGTTGAAGTCTTACATAATCAAGGAATTTGGAGTTTAATACCATTGCCAACTAATAAGAACTTGGTGGGATGCAAGTGGGTTTTCAAGATTAAGAAGCATTCTGATGGAACTATAGCTAGGCATAAGGCTAGGCTTGTAGCTAAAGGCTTAGCCAAGAACCAGACCTTGATTATGGAGAAACATTCAACTCTGTTGTCAAACCTACCACTGTGAGACTTGTTTTAGCTCTTGCTGCACAGTTTAATTGGTCACTAAGGCAACTTGATGTTAAAAATGCCTTTCTTCATGGCATTTTGCAGGAAGAGGTTTAAATGTCTCAGCCATCTGGGTTTGAAGATGCTACTCATCCATATTTGGTCTGTAAATTACATAAGTTTTTATATGGTCTGAAACAGGCACATAGAGCCTGGAATGAAAGATTTACCATTTATCTACCAAAGTTGGGTTTTACAATACTTATTCTGATTCTTTTTTATTTGTGAAACAAGTTGGTTACAAGATTGTTGTTCTTTTATTATATGTGGACGATATTATCATCACTGGAAGTGCTACTCCTACTATTCAACGGGTTATTCATGATCTCCCTGCTAAGTTTGACATCAAGGACTTAGGTCCACTACATTATTTTCTGGGCATACAGATTCAAAAGACTGCAACTGATTTATTTTTTTCACAAGCCAAATATGTGCAAGATTTATTAAACAAAACTGAAATGGATGAGTCTAAACCTTGTGATAGTCCCTGTTTACCTTACAATAGACTTGTGAAGGATGATGGTCAACTTTATGGGAATCATGCACTCTATAGAAGTATTGTTTGAGCCTTGCAGTACTTAACCTTCACAAGACCTGACATTGCATTCTCTGTGCATCAGGTATGCCAATTTATGTATAATCCCATGACTGCTCATTTTACAGTTGTGAAGATGATACTTAGGTACTTGAAGGGTACTCAAAAGTATGGCATTGCATATACTAGAGGTGACTTGCAGTTAAAGGCCTTTAGTGATACTGATTGGGCAGGTGACCTAAATGATAGAAGATCTGCCACTGGTTTAGTGGTGTTTTTGGAGTGTAATCAAATATGATGATCTTCAAAGAAGCAGCAAACTGTCTCTAGATCATCAACTGAGGCTGAGTACAGAGCTTTGTCCACAACCTCTGCTGAATTAGACTGGATTAAACAGCTTCTTAACTTTCTGCAAGTTTCATTACATGTTGCACCAGTTTTATTTTGTGAAAATCTCTTAGCTATTGCTCTTTCATTCAATCTTATTCAACACTAGGAGATTAAGCATATTGAAATAGATGTTCATTTTGTCAGGGAAAGAGTAGCCAAGAAACAGCTCTTTGTACAATTTGTTTCTTCTAAAGAACAATTTGCAGATATCCTAACTAAAGGATTAAGTGCTCCTTTATTTCACACTCATTGTAACAATCTCATGCTTGGTTTATCAAAGCATGAGTTTGAGGGGGGATGATATAGTATAGAAGTATTGATGGTTAGGATTGTGCCACTTTTATGAAGATTGTTAGCTTAGTTAGTTAGACAGTTAGATAGTGTTGCTGAGAGAGTTGTATAAGTACTATATCACATGTATTACTTGGTCGTTAAGAAATATAACAAGAAGATATTCAGTTTACAATTTTCCCTCCCTTTCTCTCTCTAAAGTCTAAGCTTTTTCCCTCTCTGTGTTCATCAAGAGCTTCATTCTTCATTAGTTAACAAGGACAATAGGATAAAGTTCAAAAACACAAAAAATTATTGGTCAACCAATGTACTTCACATATGCGACGAAACATTGTAAATGCTAATCCTCGAGTCTCATATGTTTGTCCTAAATGTGTGTACAACTATAGAGAAGTTTCATAAGTATGTTCTTCTTGTGCAGATTTTATCTCCTAATATTCTCCAACACATAAATCATCTCGATTCGTTATCTAATATGATTTTAGCAGCCTACATCTTTCTCATAAAACTTGGAACTCAAGAACTTTTGCTAAGGAGTCAAGGACATATGCTTGAGAGTGATTTTGTTGGTGTTTGAGAAGTTTAGAACTTGATTTGCTATAGGCTTGTTTGAGAGAGATTTTAGGGTTTTTTTTTTTTTTTTTTGGGTAGAGATTGCCACAAAGAGTTTAAATGTCTTTTTTACTCTTTGGTAAAAATGAAAGGAGGTAAGGATACACGATGACTTTTAGGTAGGGTGAACAATTAAAAGGTTTTTTTTCTTTTCCTTTAATGAAAATCACTTAAAAGTGGATTTTCTTACCCGATATTTTAATGGATCGTGTCGTGTAATACCCATTAAAGTAAACGGGTAATATGAACCGACCTGAAATCGACCTGTTAATATTATCAGGTAATATGACTCGTCCTGTTACCCGTTAAATAAAATATATTTTAAATCAATAAATACTGAAAATGAAAAACATAATTTGACCCAAAAAAAACATAATATTAAATTAGTATATGCATACCACATTATCACATAAACATTACTTCAAAATATTAAAAAAAAAAACATTTGTCTTTCAAGTATTACATACTCCAAAATAAGAGTGTAGTGAAAAACATTAGTACATTATTATAAAATATCAAATGTTCAAGGATATGCAAAATGAAGGGACTTGTGTTTCAAGGTTGAGGAACCTTGCACATTTATATACGTTTTCGCATTTTTTTTACTTGTACATTAATGATTATGAATTTTATTTATTTTGAACTCCCTTAAAAATATCATTCATGAGGGTTTGTATGGTTTTAAAACTTCAAACGACGATATATCAATACTCATAGCTTAGAGGATGCGCTCACGAGTTTTTGTATATTTTTTCACATTTTTCGCACTTGTAAATTAATTATTATAATTTTTTTAATGTGTTTGATATTTTTAAATTACTTGATACTTTTATTTTTAATGTGTTTTATAATTTTTTTAATCTCACTCTTTGTCTATTGTATACTATAAAAATAAATAAATAAATAAAACTTAAATTTTTTAATTTTATATTGATAATAATACAATGACACATATTTAATATCCAATATATACATAATCATTTTACAGTGATTTTTTTTATTAGTTCAAAAAATTAAAATCATCAAAATAACTTTTTTCTTAACGTGTCAAAACAAGTTACCTACATGTCACTTTCGTGTAAATCTGTTAAGGACCAGTTATTAACGAGTTCTTATCGTGTGACCCGTTAACGACCCGATTAGTTATCGTGCTGACACGAAACCCGTTACATTCATATCGTTTACGTGTCATGTTAACGAGTCGTGTAAGAAATTACCAGATCTAATCAACATGTTCCATCCAAATTTGATTTTGGTGCCTGGCACTCTTAACAGAAGCAATTGAATTGCATAAACAAAGAAGAAAAACTTAGTAAGAAAACTTGAGAGAGAAAGTAGAAAGAAGATAGAGAGATTGTATTAATCGAAAGGATTCTTAGTACACACGATAGGCTGGAATCAGCCTTTTATACATCTTGTAGCCTAACTAACTTCCTTTTCTTGTAAGCTACATATAACCACCCTAACTAACTCTCTACTACATTATTGATGACATGGTAGATTACATGGCAGATTATGTGGCATTTCTAAGTCAATATAGGCCAACATCCCCATGCAATCTCAACTAGGGTAACCTAGTTTGAGATTGAAACAATGTTGAGAGAATATTGGACTATGCAAACCCTTAGTTAGAATATCAGTTGTCTGTTCATCAGTGGGAGATATTTAACTTTCAAATCACCTTGATGCACCCTCCTCCCTCAGACAAAATGGTAATCCATATCAAGATATTTTTTCCGTGAATGATAGACAGGATTTGCACTAAGTGCAATTGCTGACATATTGTAGAACAACTCCCAAAATTTTAAAATTAGCCGAATCCATGCTACATCAGCTGCAGTATAAGCCAGTACCTTGTATTCTGCTTCTGTAGCGCTTCTAGAAACTGATGTTTGCTTCTTTGATTGCCAAGAGATCGGATTCCTCCAAGATAAACCACATATCCTATCACAGACCTTCTCGTATTTAGATCAGCAACCCAATCAGCATCTGAAAATGTTGTTAAATGCATGGCAAAATCAGTTGAATATGTAATTCCACACTCTATAGTACGTTGAAGATACCTAATGATCCGTTTGACAGAGATTAGATGTACATCTGTTGGAGCGGTTATGAATTGACAAATTGAATTCACAGCATAAGTTATGTATGGGCGTGTGAAGGTAAGATACTGCAGTGGGCCAACCAAACTTCAATACAATGTAGAATCCTGCAATGGTTTACCTTCATTCAGTAGCATCTGACTATGTGGTTTGCATGGAGTATTTGCTGGTTTGCACGACTCCATTCCAGCTTTGTGAATCAAATCTTTAACATACTTCGATTAATTCACAAAGATATCCATATTCTCTTTGTACTGAATTTGAAGACCAAAGAAATATGTAAGTCTACCCATATCCTTCAAGTCAAACACACCTGCCAAATCTTCAATAACTTGTTGGACTTTAGTGCATTTGATCCTGTTAAAATAATGTCATCCACATATAGTAACAAAACCACCACATCATTATCATCATTTTTCACAAAAAGACTAGTGTCAGATGCAGAATCAACAAACCCCAAAGCTGGTAAATAGCTCGTGACTTTGAATTTCAAGCTCGAGAAGCTTGTTTCAACCCATACAATGATTTGACCAATTTACAAACATAATTGGGTTTGGTTTGATCAACAAACCCTTGAGGCTGTTTCATGTACACATCTTCTTGTAACTCACCATGCAGAAATGCATTTTTGATGTCTAACTGTCTCAATTCCCATTTGTGTATTGCTGCTAAGGACAAAATCATCCTCACAGTAGTGTGTCTTACTACTGGACTAAAAGTTTCTGAATAGTCCAGACCTTGTTCTTGTGAGAATCCATGAGCCACAAGTTTTGCTTTATATCTAGCTATATTCCCATTAGAGTTTTTCTTAATCTTGTAACCCCATTTGTTTCCAATAACCATTCTATTTTGTTGAGGAGAAACCAATTCCCATGTACCTTGAGCTTTTAGTGCATTGAACTCTTCTTGCATTGCATTTTGCCATTGAGAAATTCTAAAGGCTTTTCGAAATGTAGAGGGCTCATCCATATCCTTGATTGCAGCAATAAAAGAAAACCACCATTAAAGTCACACTCATCATCGATCTTTAATGTTTGTAACTCTGGAGATGAAGCAATGAATCATGTGTATGATCTCCGTGGAATTGTACCTGACTTCAATCTTGTAACCATAGAATGAACCGATTGTTCAGTAGAATCAACCAAACGATAAGAGATTGGTAGTAGTACCTCTAATTGTGATGGACTGTGGACAGGCAACAGTGACATTGTACTTTGATTTGAAGGTGATAGAGTAGAGGGAGAAGAGCTATTATTATGATTATTGAGATCATGTGAGTCTTGAGTAAATGAACTGAGATCCTGCAAACTGTCCCTTAATTTGTCTTCAACAATTTCAGGTTTTCCATATGAATCTTCATGAATATAAGGAGCTGTGTGATCTGCCCTTGTACCAGAAGAAGACAATTGAACAATAATTGGAGACATTTGTGCACCCTATGACTTGTTTGACTTAATTGAAGACAACTGTGTTATACCATACTTAGGGCCTCCGTATTTAGATCTCGTATAAATACTAGGGGGACTCAAATGTAATTATGTAATAAAGGAAGGGGCAACTATGTAATAAGTGAGGAGCCCATTCTATAAAATGACCCCATACTCTCCTCATTAAGGGATGCCAATTCTTAGGCCATAGGGAGAAGCCTCACTCTCATATCAGCGAGGCTCTCTCCCTCACAATCCTCTCAAAGAAATACAATATCAGTGTGGACGTAGCCCAAACATTAGGGTGAACCACGATACATCTTGTATTCTTTACTTTCTTGCAAATTCATGGTCGGATTTACGTTGTTCCAAGACCCCTCCGATTTTGTGCATCAACATTTGGCGCCGTCTGTGGGAATCGACACAAAAAACTATGTCGGTTCTCTTTTATTTTTTCACCTTCGTCGTGAATCTGCAAAACCCACATAGAGACACAGACACAGAGAGCTATCTCTCTCCTCTCCCTCTCTCTCTCCTCTCGATCGAACAGCCCCCTAAAACGCATCTCTTTAAAACCCCATAACACATCCAATTTATCGACATCTCAGAGAGCCCATTTCTCTCTCTGACCTTTGCAAATTACAGTGACCCATTTTCTTTCTCCTTTCTCGAGGGGTCGTCGTCTCCTCTCTCCCCAAAAAAAGGATAAAATTTTGAAAGAAAAAGAACCCAGAAAAAAAGGCTTCCAATTTCAATCCGATTAAAACCCAAAACCCCAATTCGCATTCAGGGAGCTGAGAATTTGAAAGATGTTGGAGATGGCGAACACAGACCCGGAAGGGATCGACGGAGTTCGGATGACGTGGAACGTCTGGCCACACACCAAGGTGGAGGCCAACAAGTGCGTGATTCCACTGGCCGCCTGCATCTCCCCGATCCGCTCCCACCCTGACATCCCCACGCTCACCGGTTTTAGTACAACCCAGCAGCTCCTCCCTCTAGTCTACTCTGCCGGCGTCCCAACTCCGCCCTCCACCGGCCTTCCATCTTTCCTCGGACAACTCGCTCCGATCGAATTGAGCTTCTTGACTGGACTGACATTTTGAAGACGGCCACATTCAAGGAGCTTGCAGCGTATGAGCCTGATTGGTACTACATCCGATCTGCATCCATGGCAAGGAAAATCTACTTGACGGGTGGTCTTGGTGTTGGTACCTTCCGCAAGATCTATGGAGGGAATAAGAGGAACTGAAAGGAAACAGAGAAAGACCAATGCAACGTTTCCAACCAGTTGCTGAGCTACCTGGCAGTGAAAGAGATGGTGCAGTTCGGCGGCCTATAGAAAAACCGCAGATACACAGCAAAAACCAGATTGACTTAGCTGTCATCCAGAATAAGTCCCACAGCCAAGAAAAAAAAACTGTTACAGAGGCTACCTACCATCCACCAGTGGAAACACTCACGAAGAAGGCTGTCAGGTACTTGATTGGAAAAGCATTAAAGGGAAGAAGATAAAAAGTGAGGGAGGACGAGAGATAATTACTGTGGACTCGTGGACCATGCAGCAGAAAAAGGAAACAAAAGCAAAAGCAAAGCAGAAAAAGAAAAGAGCAAAACAGAAAGTGAAAAGAAAAAAGAAAAAGAAAGGCTGCATGTAAGTATGTCTGCAGGTGAAAAGAAAAAGCATGCATTTATCCCTCAGACAACTCAACCACTCCCACAAAAGCAAAAGCAAAAGCAAAGCAGAAAGCAAAAGAAGATAAAAAGAAGCAGACATAATTGCGATGGTGATGGCATTATGGGCATGACCCATTGAGCAGAGGGTCGGATTTATTTTTGAATGATATAATTTATTTTTCAAATCTTTCGGAGACATCTGTATAAACCCCATCAGAGGGTTAAAAAATTAAAAATTAAAAAAATTAAAAAATTAAAAAAAAAACGGCAAGCCCAAAATAATGAGCTGCAATGTTATGTGGAGGGCGAAGGCCCATATGCCCAAAAGAGCTAGGCCTTATGGCTCCAAATTTATTCGACACCCTGCCGCTATTATCACCAACCAGGTGATCAAAAGTACACCCAGTACTTCCAAATTTATTCGGCACCCTGCCGCTATTATCACCAACCAGGTAATCAAAAGTACGTCCAGTACTCCAAAATTATACATGAGCATCACTCATGTCAATCTCGCTTCAAAAGCTTCATTTACGGAGCTCTAACTTCGAAAACTTCATTTACAGAGCTCTAGATTCAAAGCTTCACCTACAAAGCTTCAGTGCAAGGTATACAAATACCGCCTCCGAACAACCGTCACTTTGGCCCAAACATGGATTCAATTTGAAGTCTCCAGCCAACAAACCCTATTGACTGAAGACTTGGGGGACTACATTATGTACCATATATTGGGCCTCATGAAAAATACTTGGGGGACTTAGCCCATTATTTATGTACTGAGGAGTGAGCCCTTATTCTATAAAAGGGACTCTCTCACTTTCATTAGAAAGCACCCATTATTTATGTATTGAGGAGCGAGCCCTTATTCTATAAAAGGGACTCCCTCACCTTCATTAGAGAGCATCATCCCCAACTGAGCAACCGCCTCGCTGCGAGCATCACTCATAACCCATGTATTGAGAAGCGAACCCTTATTCTATAAAAGAGACTCCCTCACCATCATTAGAGAGCATCGCCGTCAGCTGAGCAACCGCTTCGCCGCGAGCATCAACTCTAGCCCATCATTTATGTATTGAGGAGCGAGCCCTTATTCTATAAAAAAGACTCCTTCACCTTTAACGCCACAAGCCGAGCTAACTAAGGCAACATAAGCCACAAACAGAGCAGCCTCGCAACATGTGCTACTTCGAGTTGAGCATCATTTCAGATTGGGCACCGCCTCATATCAAGTGTCAGTTCTAGACGACATCTAGTTACTTCGCCCCACACATGGACTGAATTTCAAGTCTCCAGCCAAAATACTCTTTTGACTGAAGACTTGGGGGGCTACTGTTTGTACCATACTTAGGGCCTCCGCATTTAGATCTCGTATAAATACTCGGGGGACTCAAATGTAATTATGTAATAAAGGAAAGGGAAAATATGTAATAAGTGAGGAACCCTTATTCTATAAAATGACCCCTCACTCTCCTCATCAGGGGAGGCCAATTCTTAGGCCATGGGGAGAAGCCTCACTCTCACATCAGTGAGGCTCTCTCCCTCATAATCCTCTCAGAGAAATACAATATCAGTGTGGATATAGCCCAAACATTGGGGTGAACCACGATACATCTTGTGTTCTTTACTTTCTTACAGATTCACGGTCGGATTTACGTTGTTCCAAGACCCATCCGGTTTTGTGCATCAACAAACTGCTTTTGACTTTTGAATAGAAATGTATTCTCATCATGAATGACATGTCTGGACAACACTAGCTTATTACTAGATATATCATAACACATTACTCCCTTGTATCGAGCAGCAAAACCTAGAAAAACACACTGTTTAGATCTAGGTTGCAGTTTGTTCTGATTATATGGCCTTAGGAATGGATAGACTGCAGAACCAAATATTTTCAAAGTATGCAGCATTGGTTCTTGATGAAACATTAACTATATGGAGACTTCATTCCCAAAATCTTACATGGCATTCTGTTTATCAGAAATGCGGCATGATTGCAAGCATAATTCCAAAACTGTAATGGAATCCCAACTTCAATGAGAAGTGTAATTGCAGTCTCTACTAGGTGTCTATGCTTCCTCTCAGCAAGACCATTTTGCTGAGGGGTATATGGACATGAAATGGAATGTACAATCCCTTTAGCTGCCAAGAATGACTAAAACTTATTAGTTTTATACTCAAAACCACCATTTGTTTGTAGGCACTTAATTGTAGTATTAAACTGAATTGTAACAAATGCAGAGAAATTGATGAAGACTTGGAAAATATCTGATTTATTGATAAGTAGGAAGATCCATACAAATCTACTAAATTCATCAATAAAACTCACATAGTACCTAAATCCTTCTAAAGACTTAGTTGTAGTAGGTGCCCATATATCAAAATGTACCTTTTCAAAAGTAGAACTAACCCTAGTGTCTCTTAGAGAGAAAGGTTGCCTACACATTTTCCCAAAAAAATAGGAAGAACAAACTGAAGGTGATGAATCCTCACTAGGTGACTATCCTGCATTTCTGAACATAATAACAAGTACTTCTTTAGATAGGTGTCCAAGTCTCTTATGCCAAGTTGAAATTCTCACAGCCTTCCTAAGCAACGCCACAGCTTTATTGAAACCAGCACCAATTCTTCTTGAAAACACATTCACAGGAATCTCATATAGCTCTCCTTTACTCTTGCCTTAGTACAATATCTGTCATATTGCCTTGTCTTGCATAAAAAAAAACACTCTCATCACATGTGAACCAACAACCATTATCTTTACAAAGTTTCTTGACAGATAAAAGGTTAAAAGTAAGTGTTGGAACATGTAGTATATTTTTTAGAAACAATGAATGATGTGGAGTTTTAAGTATTGGAGAACCAATGTGTTTAATAATCAAAACCTTCCCCATTACCAATGGTGATTTTCTCATCACCATTGTATTGTACCAGTTTATTCAAATTTTCAAGATTAGGTGTCATATGGTGTGATGCACATGTATCCAACACCCATGCATCAGCAACATTAAACCCTTGAGCATTCTAACCAAATTCTGTTGCAGACATATAAGATGGAGCTTGACCAGAAAATGCAGTGAGAGAATGAGGTGGAGGTGCACCTTGATAGGCATAATTGTTTATGTGCCTACACTCAAGAGCATTGTGCCCTTTCTTCCCACAAATTTGACATATAGTAATCTGAAATCCATTTGAATATGAACCTGTATCACTTGTATTTAGACAATTTGGAGCAGTATGCCCCCTTCGAGAGCATATTTGACATTCGACCACAACACCAGATCTGAAACTAGTATTACCATTCCAAGAATTTCCATTCCAAGAGTTCCTTGAACCATAATAATTGTTTCCCCCTCTCTGTCGATTACCCTGATAAGGCCTTGAGTTATTGAATGAACCATATCCCCTATAACTATTCCTGTTATAATTTTGTGAAGAACTATAACCATTTTTGTTATTGTAAGACCTATTATTTCCTTGATACCCTTGACCATCAACAACCCTTGAAACAATACTTGAACTCTCTCCTTGTGAGTAACCATCAGTTTGACTCCCATTCTTAGACTAACTCCCTTGAACATACATCGCAGCCATTCTACTTGTCAATGTGTTGATTCTTGCTTCTATAGTCAACTCAGCACCAATCAATCGTGCCCTGAAATCTTTCAATGGAATCAAAGTTTCCCTTGCTAGAATCACTATTTTAACTACATCAAACTCAGGTGGCAAACCAGACAATGCATCAATCACCAAATCATTATCTATCACTCTCTCCCTTGCAGCAATAAGCTGATCTCGAATTGCCTTCAATTTGAGTAGATATTTGTCTATAGAATCACCACCCTATTGAATTGTATGAAATTCAGTCTTAAGTTGATTTATTCTAGCCCGGGACACTGAAGCATATCTGTCTTGTAAGTTTGTCCAGGCTTCATGAGAAGTTTTACAACCAATCACATATTCCATTGCATCATCGGAAAGAATGGCAATTAGCAAACTCAACAATGCCATATCTTTTTTAACCCAAGATTTATACGCCTCAGTAATTTCTTTAGTTACTCCAGCTTCAATATAAATCACAAATTTTGGTGGACAAGGTGACTCACCAATAAAGAAATCCAAGAAATCATACCCTCTTAAAACTGACCGAAACTAATAATCCCACTTCACAAAGTTATCATCTTGCAACTTAACTGTTAGCATTCCCAGTAAATTCTCAATTCTCACTGAGCTATCAGACATGTTGATGGCTGAACACTTTCAAGGAAGAACAATATATTCTTAACTTGCACAAATTCTCATATACTACAACTCACTGTACTTCACAAAATTCAATAAAGCGACAACTTCAACTCAATATACTTGACAAATTCACCAACTTTCTGGTTTCAATCTTCTGCAATTGTCAACTTCAATGAGAACTATATACTTTGATATTGTCAAACATACTTGGCATCGGCCTTAATCATATACAAAAAAGAACCCAAATACAAACAACCAAGCAAACACCCAAAATCGCCATAATTCTTCACTGATGCAAAAAACACAAACACTTGGTGTGCAGAAGATAAAGGAGAGAAGTAATCAACCTGATACTTTGTTTAGCAACCCAAGAATCGAAGACAACCAATCAGCAAGTCTGCAAGAACTGCAACAAACCTCCAAGAACTTCAACGAACTCGTCAGTGGAAGATATAGCACCAAGAATCGTCATGGCGATTGATACCATCTTAACAAAAGCAATTGAATTGCATAAATAAAAAGGAAAACACAGTAAGAAAACTTGAGAGAGAAAATAGAAAGAAGATAGAGAGATTGTATTAATCGAAAGGATTCTTAGTACACACGATAGGGTGGAATCAACCTTTTATACATCTTGTTGCCTAACTAACTTCCTTTTCTTGTAAGCTACATATAACTACCCTAACTAACTCTCAACTGCATTATTAATGACATGGCAGATTATGTGGCATTTCTAAGTCAATATAGGTCAACAGGCACAAAGCCGACGTTAATCCTTCAACACAATCTTGCTAACTTTGTGGCCCAATTCTACCCTAGACGTAATCAACAAGCCTGCCAAGAATTTGGATCACATGAGACTCAAATCGTATTTTTTTGGGAGCATCTACACCCAATAATTTCATCACTACACCCAAAACTCAAAAGAATCTTCGAAATATTAACAAACAAACAAACAAAACTTGGGAGGCTTGACTATACCCTCCATTGTGGAGAGCCATAAACAATTCATCTGAATTAATTGCTCAAATGTGAAACCAGTTCTTTTTAATTTACTTGATGGAAAATGACTGCATTTGGGGTTGGAATTTGGATGGGAGAACAAAATAGTTGATGGTGGAAATTGTTTGTTGTGGAAGAAGTAGATATGTAATTAGAGAAATGGTCAACTGAGCAGGGACCAGCACTCCCTGGTTCGAGCTGGCAAACCCTAAAAATATATAAGTAGAAAAGGACGTGTCGTTGAAACTTCGAACAGCCTCTCTAGCTATCTCATTGTTTTACTCGCAGCTTTGTCTCATTTCCCGTCTTCATCGCCCTGAAATATCTTGGACTCTTCCTTTCTACTAGAACCACCACCAATGTTCTAATTAGTCTCTGAAAAGCAAACAAAGCACCAAAAAGATATCCTATATTGTAGCTTTGGGTTTAAAGTTTTATTATCTCATCACAAAAGTATTCATTTTCGTTCATTATTAATTAGCCTCATCACACACTCACATGCATGCAACTAATTTTTTATTTGCTTTACGAGAAATCTTAACCTCTTTCGTAACATGAAAAGAGGTGCGGAAATATGAAAAATATCCCACGTTGAAAAGCTAAGAAACTAATTGGGAATTTATAAATCCATGCAACATGCAATGTACATATGTTTTAAACAGAGATGGGGCTTCCTAATGTCCCCTCAACTATTAACAATACATGAACAAATAAAGAAATGATATCACCAACCTTCCATCATAATTAAATAATAAATACGACGTATTTATAAATATAGTTTGCATTTTTTAGTATGAAGTACACATTGAGATATTCTTTGTCTTGTTATTAGAAGACAAAGTTAAGTGTAGTGTAAAGGATGCAAAAATGGTCCAGCTAGCTGGCAAACTTTTGTCCTTGTAAGAACTATGAACAAATGCTGTGAATTGTTTTACCCTAGTGTAAAAAGCATACCAAATCTCTCCCTTTATTCTGGTTAAAAGCACAATAATATATCGATCTTGAGCTAGCTTTTTTATTCAATAATTCAATGATGCGGATTTGTATTGATGTCACTTCGGCTGCTCTAACAGTGCCAAACATCAATTGACCTTAATTAAAATACAAACTACACAGAGAAAAGAGTAAAAATAGACTTTTAAACATGTAGCTTCTTATATGGTGGACCTAGAAAAAAGAGGAAAAATAGACTTTTAAACATGTAGCTTGTTTTCTTCTTCCCTTTTATCAGAACTACTAGTACTGCAAAAATACGTTTCTCGCTTCCTATTTTGGTCAGATGTGCACCTAAAAGGTCCCCAGAAACCCTAGAACAGATTCATCTCAGTAATTAAGCATGCAAGGATGGTAGGACCAGCTACTCATCAAGCCCACAGCCAGCTTTGGACCAACATTTTATGTTAATTTGTATGCCATGTATTTCCTAATTTCTCAACCATCATTTTCCAGAATGATTGTACTTTGCTCTTCATAATGAAATTCTTGTTCCCAGTAAGTATTCCAGAAAAGAAAAAAAAATTATTGATTAGTTTCATAATTTTTTATCACATATAAATTTTGGAGATATTTATACATACGTCGGTTTAGGAGGGAACTTACAGCTGGACTTGATCGGAAGTGTGCTGATGAGAACGTCAGCCCCCCCCCCTTTGGAGGTGGATTGTAACCCTAGTGTTGTGCTTTATATGTTTATAGATGACATCTTCATAAGTACGACGGGTTTAATTGTGAAGTTGAAAGCTAACAAAACCATGTCGATATGACTCAAAACATACAATTAATACATATCTTTGTGAGGAACGAGCAATGACATGTTACAATTGTAGATTAACTACAAATCCGATTTTGTTTGGTTGGCATTATGAAAGTGTTTTAGTTTAAGGTATTGGGGTTAGCCTAACGGTGAAAGTGGGTAGAGTGATGAGTAGGACTAGACTAGGTCGAGAGTTTGAAACCTCCAATTAATGAAATATAAAAAAAGTGTGTTAGTTTTATTACAGCTATACATGGTAATTATGGAAACAAATAAGAGAGGAGAAAATAAATTAGATAAAACCTCTGAGATCTGGATCAACTTTCAGTGCTCATCAAAGTCCCCACTCTGAAAAGCTTAAAAAATACCACAAAAATGAGCACTTATAGAAAACATGGCTGAGTAGATGGCTTTGTGCAAGAAATGACTTGCGGGGTGGTCGGTGCCACTGAGTCGGTGGGGTATATAAAAGGCTCTCGGTTGAAGAAGGGACACCACTACCAATTTATCAAAGATTATGGACCATTTTGGAGCATGTTCTCTTGTTATGGCAAATCCTTTTTCACGCAGATTAGAAATTTGGTATGTTTAGTTTTCATAATAGTAGTAATTTTTCTGTTTTTAAAATTGGATTCTTTAAAATTGTAATTTATTTTGCCACAGAGAACGGTCGGTTGAAACAACACAATCTTAATTGTTGAATGATTAAGTTTCTATGTGTCTGATGCCCCCCAAAGGATTCTTAATTGTGGGGATTTATCAAATAGGTAGAATCTAATGCCCAAGAATTGTTATATTTAATTTCCGTAGTTTTTTATTTTGTTTATGGTTGGTCAAAGCAAAAAATCAATACTTATTATTGGAATAACGAGCATGGAACTAGAATATGAGGATCAAAACCGCAGCAAATCTGTTATATATACAATTTAAAATAAATTACCGGATGCTTAGCGACAACCAAGAGAAATATAATTGTTCAAAAAAAAGGTTAGTATGATAAATTTAAAAACAAGCTTTTTAATCAAACAATGTTTTTGTAATGTAATGATGTTCACGTGTCACGTCCTACTTTTATTGTTTTATATAATAATATGACGTTATAATAAAAGAATCAATATTTTACAGTAATAAAAATAACATTATATGTTATATTATACTATAAACAGATGTTGAATGTTAACGTTGATAAACTTTATAGGCACATCATGGCCCACCATCAACATCATCAATATTGTTTTAACTTAACCACTTATTATCAATTGTTTGATTTTATCACAAAATGCCTCAGTAATATTATGAATGAAAGCTCTAACAATTAATTGTATACTATTTTATCATATGACTATGTGGGATCTTGTTCTCCAACAAACATGATGTTGTAACACTATTAAACGTGAACGTAGGGAGTCCAATAGTAAATAACGATAATAGGTGATTTTATGATGTCCGCTAATAATAGCTTACATCAATACTACAACAAGACGTTGGTTGTGTAACAATCAACGTTGGTTGTGTAATAAACATTTTATAACGTCATCGTTCTTATGTATCATTTGACAATGAACTTTAACAATTATAATATAAATTTATTAAAATAAAGGGTACCCAGACTTTTATAATTTCTAAACCGGCTTTAATACTAGTTACTTCACATTGGCATCACGTTGAACAGCTTGATTCAATTATTTAGAGAGTAATGAATTTGATGGCAGCCGAAAATGACATTTACATAATATTTCCCACCTTACGTACGTACATTTCTTGAATGATTATATAAAAGAAGCTAAAGGACATAATCTCCTATTTTTTTAAAGGAAAAATAATTTGCACGAAAGGTATAGTTGATCTGAGTTTTGTTTCGTTACGCTTCCGTTGGTCCTACAAGTAAAATGATGAAATTACCCTTCCAGGACAGCTTGCATACTTGCTTAAGGTCATTTCACAATAATCGACTAAATTATGAGTTGATAAATTACTCGATAATGAACAACTAAACTAATTAATAATTAAGGGTTGATAATAAAAGCATTGCTTAACTAAATTATTAGTTGATAAATTATTTGATTACTAGACAAAACTATTCGTTTAAAAGTGCTTTTATAAAAAATATTTTTGAATTCCAAAAATACTTGAAATATTTTTTACAAAATGCACCAATTCCAATTATGTGTTTTTTGTAGAAAATATTTCAAGTGATTTTTTAAATTCTTTTATATTTTTACTAAAAATTAGTTTTAAAAATATTTTTTTTAAACAATTTTAATCTTTTAAACGAATCTGAGCCATACCAAATTGTACTTGGTAGTCACTCTCACGTGGATGTAGTGCCGTATCCATATCTTATAGTTTTTATTTTTTTCGTTTGTTTTCTTTCAACTTTTGGACCATTTCCGGGGAATTTTCGTTTTCCTTTTCTAATTGGCCATCTGTTGGGATTGCTTTTGGAGTGAGGATACATGATTTTACTGATATACTCACATATTTGTAATTTCCACCGCCACCAACATCATGATAGCTTCCCTTCAGTGCAACAATTCCAATATTAATTCCAATGTGTGCTTGATCATCTCTTATCACAATCTTAAGTTCTTAAGCGTTATTATATGTTGCTGGAACTTTTTATAGGGGATGTAAAAGGCCTTCTAGGTCGGATTTTCTTGTTTCATCTTTTTGGTTCTCTTGTTTATTTTGTTTGTTGAATGATAATAGAAATTGTTTATTATACTTGCCAACCATTAATTTTTTCTTCAATTCTTCAACAATTCTTGCCAAAATCAAACTTGTTTTTCTTTCTCTCCATGAAACCCTCGTATCCTACTAACCCTCCCTCCGGATGCCGTATAATGTGACTAAAAAGTTATTTGATGAAAATGCCCTCACAAGTCAAATGTTTTAACAATAAAATGAATGGAAAGTAACGGTAGGTGGTGAATTCCAACAATTAATAAAATTCAGGTAGTAAAAATACACAATTAAAAGTTCAGGTGGTATTTGCACACATGCTTTCAAGTTCATGTGGTATTTGTACAAAATTCCCTTTATACTTTACAGATTAGTTTTGCACAAAAGTCAATTAAATCAGAATCATTTAACCATTCGATTGATGCTGTCAAAATGTTAGTGTTAACTAAATAACTCATCTGTTTATTCTCAAGTGCAAAAACTATACTTGTTTGTGAGAAATTTACACCTAATTGTGACGGATACTATCGCTATAGTGTAATTCTATTATGATGTGTCCAGAGCCGTCCCGATACTAATTGAGGCCTAAGACGAAAATCAAACAATGCCTCTTAATTTAGTTCCTTAATGTGATTTATTCACACCAATATAAATTTGCGGTACATCAAATTAGATTTTATGAGAATGAGAAATACTTGTTTCTTCTTCTTTCTATTCAAAAGTAAGATGAATGATGAAACTTTTAAGATATATAACAAGGGTATGAAAAAAGTATAAGGCCTAATTTAAAGTGAGAGCCAAGATGCATACCATGTTCACTTTGCCTCTGAGAGCCTCTAAGTGTGTCATCTCGTTGTAACGATATTTGTAAAAATCATATATATAGTTTCCAATAAAAAGAACACAAGTAAATCGGATCCAATCTATTAAATTTTGGAGGTCTGCACCTAAGAAATTAAATAACACAACATTAGCTAAGCATGAATAAAGAATAGGTGACATATGGTAATTAACAAGAAGTCTGGACTCTGAATCAAATCTTGAATGATCAAGCAATCCAGGAGTGCTCATATATTAATTCTTTTTCCATGATTAAAACCCATTTAGCTAGTTGGCAAAACGTGTGTTTAGGGCAGCTTTTTCCTTCAAATAAACACACCCCACAATCTTTTATTTAATGCATCGACACATCATACTTGTCACTTGACCTCCACATATAAATCCAATTTATCTTCCCCAGTAGTCAACTACATCATCTTGTTAAAATTATGAACACATAAATACAAACTTTTATAATTTTGGTAAATTATGTCTCCTAGTGTATTTCCCATTAAGTTTTGATACTTATTGCACGAATCAGGGGCATTCTCGGAACTAGAGAAATATAGAGGGGAAAGAGAGAAGATGATGTGATTAAAAAGGCAGAAGAGTCGGTGCTACGTTGCAGGAGCTTAAAAGAGAGAGGTGCACGTTGGTTCATGATGACGCAGAGAACTGCGAGAGCACCATTGTTCTAGTGCGCTTTGCTTCTAGTTTTTGTACGGTTCCACATTGCTCTTTGATGCTCTCTTCCCTTTAATCTTTCTGCGCATCCAGAACATCCCCGCTCAAAAACCCATGAATTTGTGACATGGGTTTGGTTAGTTTTGCACTTTTAACTTCACCATGAACGAGGAAGGCAGTAAGGATTGGATTGGAGACCGATTACCGTTTGGTGGCATTGAAGTTTTTGTTTAAAGATAAGAACTTTTTCCTGTAAAAGGGTACGAATCTGGTCCCTATTTATAGCAATTTAACTCATTTTCTTCGAAAATTCTATGATACTTCAGAGTAGCCTATACTCGAAAGTGTTAAGCAGTTACGTACTGGTCATTTTATCATTGACGAACAATCTAACAGTTAAAAACCTCGGAGTTTATGCTAGAAAATTCCCATTTTCTCAATTGAATTTTGCCAACTTCAAAGTTTGTTTCTCTAATGATATTGGATTGGTTTGGTCACAACTTCTGTAGATACTAAAAGAAGCTGGAAGATGAACACCAGAGTGAGGACAAGGCTGCAGTCTATGAAGCCACTAGAGAAGAATAAAAAAGTAACTCATATACTATGAACTCTGAGCTAAGCTACGTTATGCACTTTTTCACATTTTTTAAATCATAATTTTCGAAAAAGGTTTTCTTTTCTTTCACTGTGGGAGGAGCCTATGAAACATTGCCATGGAGCGCAGATTATGGCTTCAAATTTTGGAGCCTCCCAATATTATTTAAATTTCTGGCATCTTTGGATGGATTTCCGTGATGGTTCTTCCACTTGAATCTCAGCAGTTGTTTATCTCTCCTGGCTCACAAATTTTCTCAGGAAAATTATATCATTTTCTTTCCAATTATCCGTTGACCCTTCTGATTCTGAGATTGGTTTTCAACACAAGAAAGTAAATTTAGCTTCTTTGATCCATTTCCAACATGGGTTTTATATTTTACAAGTTTTTTTCTCTGGCCACTTCAGTTTTTTGTATTGGAAGCTAATTGCTGTATATTTAAAGGAAAAGGTAGAAATGCAAGGGAGTGAGATTAAGGAAACCAGAAAAGCAGTCAGCAATGGAAGAGCTTCGAGCAGAGAGAGGAAATTGTCTTTGCAACAAGATGTATGAAATTCATATTTTTAGTACTTTTAATTTGTATGTTATTTGATTTTATAAGCTCTCTCTTTAATTAGTATTGATCATTGAGTTGAACATTGTAATTTGTTTAGGTTGATAAGTTGAAGAAGAAGCTTAGACATGAAGAGAATGTCCACAGAGCTTTGCAGAGGGCATTTTCAAGACCCTTGGGAGCTCTGCCTCGTCTGCCTCCTTATCTGCCTCCTTATGTGAGTATTCACTATTTTTGTAGAAGCGATATTCCAATCTAATCTAATTTACAGGGGATAGAGTTTGTTGTTCTGACCAACTGGCCACACCCACGTCTACTTTTTTTATTTTTTTAGATAATGTAGTTGCTTAGCGGAATATCTTGCACTAATGTACTGTCCATAGTTCAAGAAAGTAAATAGGACTAATGAACGTAAAGGAGTTTTAAAGTAATTTTAATTCTGATTTTTAATTTTATAGATGTTGGAGCTTCTAGCAGAAGTGGCTGTTTTGGAAGAGGAGGTGGTTCGGCTCGAAGAACAGGTAGTGCATTTTAGGAAGGACTTGTATCAGGAAGCTGTATACATTTCAACCTCCAAGAGGAAAATGGAAACATCATCAGCTGATTCATCTGATTTGTACCCGATAAAGAATCCCAAATTTCAATCTCAAATAGGAAACAATTCTACCAATTCCACTGAAAAGTTTTGTCCATCCCCTTCTGGTAAGCCATATGTTCATCCTAATTGCTGAAAATCACATGCTAATTTCTAGGCCATGAGATTTTTAATGTTCTTAATTGCAGTTTCAGTTTCAGATGATAAGCAGGGAAAAGAGAACCAATCATATAATAATTCTACGAAGAGCAACGACAGAGCCTTGATCCATCAAACTCAGGTTAGGACTCCAGCGAAGAGACCTCCAATCGATCACAGAACAGCAGAAAAGCGTCTAGAGCCTCAAAAACTTCAGGTACATACTAAAATTACCGAATTTCATTAAGTTACTGACACTCGTTTGCTGTGCAATGAACATTGTTTTGCTTGTACGTTCAGTTAGAAACTAAAAACGCGGGCCAAGAAAGTGCACAAGCAAGACTTCCTAGTATCCCAGACAAGGAGCTGTCAGGAGATGACAGTCCTAACAAAATTTCAGAAAGTATTGTCAAGTGCTTATCAAACATTCTCACGAGAATTAGTTCAGTTAAGAATTTGGGTCCTGCAGAAAATGAAAGAACAGAAAATTGGGATCCTTATGGTATTTGTTTGGAATTTGGACAAAGAGATATTGGTCCATATAAGCAATTACACACAATTGAAGCTCGGAATATTAATCCAAACCAAAGAGCAAATGCTTTGTTCCTACTCTGCAGATTGAAGTAAGTTCTCTGATTTGTAATATGCTAGGTAGATTTGGTTTCCAACCTTCTTGCATGATATGGTGATTATTTTAGGACTACTTATAGTCATATTATTTGCTGAATTCGCAGACTACTGTTTCGGAAACTTGCTTCTGTAAATTTACAAAGCCTCAGTCATCAGGAGAAGCTTGCCTTCTGGATCAATATCTACAATTCCTGCATGATGAATGTATGTAAGAGCCATCAAAAGATATTCTTATTTAACACAGTTCAGAACAATCTTGTGGTGTTACGCCTAAGTAATCAAGTCTTCCTTTCCTTATTATTTTTTGTTTCCTGTCTTGTTTATGTTAAGAAATTGTTTCATCTGCTGCAATTGTTCAATACTGCAGGCTTTCCTCGAGCACGGCATACCTGAGAGTCCCGAGATACTTGTAGCCCTAATGCAGAAGGTAAGAAATATGTCTTGTTTATGACAGCAAACCAGATTGTTAAATTACTTCTGCTAGTCAATAATTCATATATGGACCATATGGTTGTATTTCATGTGACTCAGGCAATAATAAATGTTGGAGGACACATCCTGAATGCAATAACTATTGAACATTTCATCTTAAGACTGCCGTACCACTCAAAACATGTAAGTAGCCTCAACTTGTATGCACATAGAACATTGAACACAGAAGATTTATAATTATTTTATCAACTCCTGAGCAGACCGTATCCAAGGGTACAAAAACTGACGAGAAGACGGCAAGAAGTACCTTCGGATTGGAATTATCCGAACCTTTGGTAACATTTGCACTATCATGTGGCAGCTGGTCTTCCCCTGCGGTAAGTTTTGGAAGAAATAAAATGATCTGTCTAATTACCATTTAATAATCGACGCCGTATGACATTACTAATATATGATCTCTGCCAAAATACAGGTGAAAGTGTACACTGCATCCCAAGTTGAGAATGAACTGGAAGTTGCAAAAATAGAGTACTTGCAAGCTGCAGTTGGAATTTCATCAAATAAGTTTGCAATTCCAAAGATTTTGGATTGGTATTTACCTGATTTTGCTAAGGATTTGGAGTCTTTGCTTGATTGGATCTGCCTTCAGCTCCCAAGTGAAATGGGAAAAGAAGCACTCAAGCTTCTTGAAAGAGGGAAAAATGAGCCTCTTTCACAATTAGTCCAAGTTACGCCCTATGAGTTTAATTTTAGGTACCTTCTATACAAATGATCCAAATTTTTGGTTCTGCAAACTATTGTTCACATCACATCATCCCGCTGGGAGAGAGAGAGGGGGTGTTTGGGGGGGGGGGGGGGGGGGGGGGGTGTTTATGATTTTGTACATAGCTATAGGCAAATATGCAAATTACATGTATAATATCTGCTCTCTTTTAACTGCAAGTAATAATGAGATAAATGAGTCAAGTTTCAAAGCACTATCTATTATTAGAAGCGGCTTTTAGCTTAAGTGGTTTAGAACATCTATGTTTGCACTCTAGTCATGTGTTCTACTCCTTATCTCTCGACACTAGGGTTTGTAGCTCAAGTAGTTTAGCCCATTTACGTATCCACTCTAGTCGTGTTCTCTACTCTCCATTCCCTAATATTAGAATTTGTATCTTAAGCAATTAAGAGCATTTACTGTTGCACTCTAATCCTCTATTCAATTTCGCCTTCTCCGATATTGCTTATATTAAAAAGTACTAGTTATGATTTGATCATCTGCATAGATGGAGAATCTAAAGATTGGTCCATGCTAAAGAAAATTTCATTGGAAACAAGTTGAGTGAGTGGTCCTGAAATTTGTCATGTTCACGACATAGACCTATCCATCAGCCACATCGAAGCAACAAACAGACCACGCTTTTCAAGGTGGAGGGGTCACTACTTAGAGTAGTCTAAACCTGAATGGGATGTTTAACCAAAGGGAGAAATCAGAAAAAGAAAACCCTACAATCTGGTGTTTCATACATTCCACCACGCTTTTGTACCTCCACGATCGTCGACACGCCTAGGATGAGTGAATCACTCATTTACTAATATCCATTGACTCGAAATCAGGCTCTGATACAAATTGTTAAGAGTTGATGGGTAAACGTCCATCAGCCACATCGAAGCAATGAACAGACCAGGCTTGTCAAGGTGGAGGGGTCACTACTTAGAGTCTAAACCTGAGTGGGACGCTTTACCAAAGGGAAAAATCAGAAAAAGAAAACCCTACAATCTGGTGTTTCACACATTCCGCCACGCTTTTGTACCTACGTGATCGTCACTCATTTACTAATGTTCATATTGACTCGAAATCAGACTCTGATACAAATTGTTCAGAGTTAATAGGTAAAACGTGCCCTACGAAACCGACTTAAAAATATCACACCACTCTTCCGTATCTATATCCTCGGCGTCCCACCTAGTGGCAACCATTTCGTTCTTTTAACACAGATTCACAATCCCCTAATTAATATCAATTTCTAAGATCCTAGAAGTAGAACGTGCCCCTACAACACCGACTTATAATCCCTTCCTCTAAAGCTCTTAAATCAGTGAAAAATATGTTATTTTTCGAATGCGGGACGTTGAGTAATTTTCAACATAAATTACCACAATTATCACCCTGTACTAAAGAACATACAGAATAGTTAGATTTTCTGTACCTGTTGACTTCAGGCTGCGATATATTCTGTCTTCTTCTTCCTGGTGAGATTAAAAGTTTCTACGCCCGTGATAAATCTGGATCGCCCCACAGCATTTTGTTGGCGTCTAGGGTTTTTACTCAAACAAATAGTACGGCTGGTTTGAGGCCCAAACTTAATTGTTGCAGTAGGCACCAATATCTTTTTGAAAGACATTTGGACTGTATCTTCCAACTGCTAGACAAGGCAACCGCGTTTAGGGTCCTTCTTTTTTCTTTTTTTTTTTTGAGGTACATATTTATCATTTATGGGTCCTTCATTCACAGAGTGAACATGATCAGGAACAGCTGTTGTGTCTTGGAAGAAATTTGGAGCTGAATGGTTTTAGATTTCTTATTTATTCTTCTAGTTGATGAGTTAAACTCATAAATCACGGTTTGATGTGTGTAAATTTGTTTGTTTTTATGATATTTTTTTTTATAAGAAACGATATAATGTATTTTGAAACAAAAAAATTGGAATGCTCAAGCAATACAATTTGAAGGAGCAAAAATGATTATTCAACCCAATAGCAAGAGACATCGCAACCAAGGGCAAAACAATTTTTGCCAATGCCAAATATGGGTAAACCTTCTCCAGTGACTAATCTCAAGGTTCTAGGTGAGAATTAGGGTCATTTCCGTCAATTGCAACATTTCATGGAATTTATCTTAAAAGTTTTAACTCATAATTTGGAGAGATTTTTCAGTGTGACCGCTACACGAGGTGGTACACCACGTGTCACTATACAAATGGTGGGATATGTGTGCTAAAAAATTAATAACTTAAAACATAAAATTTCCCACAACTCCTATTAAAACATGAGGTGTACCACTTATGTTCCCGTCACAATTAAAATTTTCTCCATAATTTGGAGCAACATTTTATCTTGGTTGCGATGTCTGTTGACACTTAAAACAACTAGCCTATAGTGAGACAACAGAACATTGTAAAATCATACTGAGTTTTATGAATTGTTATTAAGAAGAAAAATCCTACTGTCCTAGCCCCAAGCCATCAAAAGATAAGTCCTACATTGTTATTACATTGTAAAGTCACCACCAGATCCAAAACTAGCGCACCACAATGCCGCAAACAAATCAAATGGAAACTTGAAATGTAGACTTAGGAGAAAAGAACTAGAAAGGGAAAAGAGAATTAAGGGGAAAGAGGTGGAAAGCGAGAGGGCTGCCGACTCAAAGCCAAGTCACGGGTAGCGGCAAGGGATTTCTTTTTATCTCTAGCTTTTCTTTCACTCTTACGCAACGCTAAACTTTGTTTTGCAACTTTTAATGAGTTATATATGCATATGTCTCAAATCGTAATTTGTAAAGGAAAAATAAACCTACATATAATATATAAGAAGTCAAAGCAATGTTCTTTATTAAAGATACATATTTAAATTGTAATTAATCCTTCTCGACTGAACAAATTGTAGAACAAAAAATAATCAAGAAAAATATGGAGGCGACACGTGGATTCTAGGGTAAAAATGACAAAATTACTCTCGAGGCACACCAGGATTCCTACGCGCGAGAAGTGGGCAATCATCCCTCAACCAAGTCAAAAGTGCCCAAAATAGGTAATAATTCAAAACCTATTTCATCCATCCTCATCAAATCCTCTCCACAAGGTAACTCCCAAATCATTCCTCTTTTATTATATTAATTAGCTAATCAATTAGGAAATTATTATATTAATTAGCTAATTAATTGATTTATTATTCAATTATTCCTAATTAGTGAAATATCATGAACCTCACCCAAAATACCAACCAAATGGCCGATCCTCCTCCTCTTAAAGGGCCGGCCACACCCCTATAAATACTACCTCATTCTCTCCAAAACTCAATTCCAACTCTCTTGCAAAATTCTCTAAATTCTACAAACACTATTCTCTCAAAATTCTAACTTTGGCATTAGAGGTTCTTTGGCAAAAGCCCTCCCTTCATCATGGACGCGTGAGGCTCTTGGTCTTGACCTAAGGTGTTATTTGTTTTGTAAGTGCAATTTTGTCCAAGAAGATGGCAAAAATTTACATCCACACATATAACTTGTTTATAAAGCCAAATCACACAATACCAAAAGTCATACATGTAAACTAACAATGGACTAGCCATAGGATGACAACAGCACCACCAACTGGTGATCACCAACTCAAGAGGCTTGGAGAAGACATAGTTTAGAACATGGGCTGGCTGAACCCTAGATTAGATTAATCCCAAATCCTAACCACAGTTTTTTAGGGTTGAAATTTTCATGATCGACATTAATGATAGGGAACTGAAAACGAAGACGAATCCAATGATATTCAGCATGTTTCATGCGCCAAAATGATCACTGTGAAAAAAATCATGGGAGTTGCGAGAGAGGCTGTTGTTTAATATTAAAAATGCTTGCCAAATGGTTATTATATTGAAATCCTATCAACCTTCTCACTTATCTTCTCATTTCAATTTTCTCAACATATTGGCATGGCACAAAATTTTTAGGCCTACTGGGAGAGCCCACTTGCCCCAACGACCTTTTATACATTTTTCCGGTAGAAATTTTAGGTACCATTGCATGTAACGTAGCTAGCTTAGTGGTTCTAGAACCATCAATGATTGGTGAACCTGCGGATCCATTTGCAACTCCTTTGGAAATAAGCCTGAATGGTATTTCTTTCCAATATTTCAAATACTTCGTACAGTGCCAAATAAGTTATTAGGTGTTTTTTAATAGTTTCAATACCTACGGGCTTAAATTCCCTCCATTTCGTTGTCCTCTAGCGACAACGGTCTTTTTGATTGATATCAATTTTACTTTTTGTGGCCTAATGTGGAAGGCTTAAGAAGTAAGGGAGTAGGCTAAGTTTCACAATAGTCAAGTCATAACAATTCATTTACAAGTAAAAATGAAACCACTAGAATGTAGTATTAAATGGCAGGAAAAAAAATAGAGTTAAAATATTAATTCTAAGTGCAAGTGGAGTACACATGACATGAGAAGTAAGAAGGTTGAAATGACAAGGTAAGTTAGAAAAAAAAAAATTCAGTGTGCTATTACACGACCCGTACACGAAGTGTCATAATACAAGGAGTTGAATTTTTTTTTTTAAATATCCAACTATTTATATTATGACACTTATATACCAGGCCATGTTCTAAGCACAATGAAAATTCTTTTTTAAGTGAGAAAATTACTAGCATTTCTCTCATTTGAAAAGGCAACTTGACCTAATCAATTAATATTAACCCAACTAATCATCTCTATTAGTTTATTTTAATTGTCTAATTTTGTGGATAATACTCTCTTATTGAAGAGAGAGGCACCGGCCTTGCTCCACAACAAGCCAAAAGTCATTGCATCCACAGTTATCGGACTGAATAAATCAGAAGTAAACAACATGCATAATTAGACAAGAGTGTATTATGATAGAAAAAGAGTGTGATTATCATCTTTCTTTCTTCAGTATATAACTAGCTTCATTAAATCAAAGCCACTATTTGCAACAAGTGGTTAAGAGATAAGAGTGTTAATCCCTGTACTTGAGGTCATACGTTAAAATATCTTATTTTTCAATATCGTTTGCATAAAAATAATATTATAAAAGAACAACCAAAGTCACAAGTTGTTAATGAGCAACCTGTAGACTACAAACACAGGCGTCATAGTTCTTGCTACATTTTTTATTTACTATTTTGTTCGAAGTTAGCTAGCTTCTTGTACATATATGAAACTTGAAAGGCAGGGGCATGTTTAATTTATGGGTTGTGTGTCAATTTGTGCTTGTCATGAGTCAAGAATTTTGTTTTAATTTGCATACACACGTACGAATACGATGCCTTGTTTTGAATTAAATATTTAGGGTATAGATGTGCACTCGTGCGTGTCATGCACATTTTGACATTAATCCTATCAGCCAACGATTCAACCCCGTGAGCTGTCTTCACTTCTAGATGGTATTTTTCTTCTTAATCCCATGTGACATTTGTTTATGAAACTAAGACGGAATGTTTCAAATGTAAACGTAGAAGTGAAGAAGATTCAAGATTGTATAATCTTCTTTGCTACTCGCATGTAACTGTCCACGAAAAAATTCATATACTTAAATGGTTGAATCAATGTGAGATTATCAACAAATTTGAGATTGGTCATATAAATCATGATGTTCATGTCACTTGTACCAAACAAATTTACTTACGAGTATTTTAAGAAACACTGTACCATAGTATAGCTCCTCGTTTGAGGGCAACGCTTGCGAATTTGAGCTTCGCAAGATAGCATAAAAATATATATCTGAAATATAATTGTAGCGAGTGAACATTACTCTTTGAAAATTTGTCTACATATCTCTTTATCCCAAACATCTACTTGCTTATATAATAAACAAATAGTGCAGAACATTTGTTTATACCATTCACAAATAAGCACAAAAATCCAACTAAATTAGGTATTAGAGTTGGGTGATGCTAGGAAAATCATCTATTTAAACCATATTTTATAAATATACGACGTGGTTACTGATGATTGGATTATTAGTCAAGTATTGATTCATGTGCTTATTTTTTATTAATGACACATTACATGATTTATAAATTTTATCTAAAATAATTGATCTACCTAACATTACTCATTAAAGGGGGAACATTGGGCAGCAAGGGCTTGTCAATATGTACCAAAATAATATATGTGATGGGCACAAAACGTGCACCCACAATTTGAAAGTATTATCATGCAACCTTAAGGCTAACTAGGCCGGCTGCATTGCCCAACCACTACTTTACATCTATTTCTAAGACCCTAACCCCGCCATGTGCTTTTGCATCTTTTGTTCCTCACCAAAGGCCACATGTATTTGCTGTACCAAGTAATAACGTGGATAGCATTGCGTGCAACCACCAGTGACACATGAATTGAAAAAAGAAATTGACATCTTTGTTTCGAGAGCAACGCATATGGCACAATACATCGTTACTATGTGAAAAACATTTATAAATATCATTGTATCATGAAACAAAATGTCATGATAGCAATAGATTAGTGCTATAAAAGTCTCTTCTTAATTTACGAAATAAAAAAGTTACTGAAGAAAATTATGGAGAGGAGCAAAAATTGTTGGAGGTGTGTAGGTGTATAAGGTGATAAGGTTTTCCCTACCAAATTTGTTTTTCTGCACAAAAAATCAACAAAAGGGGCTTATGTTATGTCACAGCTTGAGATTCAGCTAAATTCGTCAGCTGTACAACATTTTGTCACCATAAGATGTATTTGGGTCCCAAAAGCAAGATATATAGCTGCACCCAACAACATCAGTCTTATTAGATGTCACCCTTACATGGCTCAAGAAAATTGATGAGGCTTCAAATATTTCTAGAAGTGAGATTTAATCTAAGAGCGATTTTTGGCACGTTTATAAAGCCATCAAACAATATCTTGAACCAATTCAGCTAATCTTTCAGGTAGGTGAGGCGTCAAATCAAGAAAAAAAGTATATACTTTTTGACAGGACGATATTATATGAATCGAGAAAAAATTGAACTTAAATACGAAAATACGTAACATTCTTTAATCAACTTAATTGAATTTGCAAACGAAACATGAATTAGTTTAGAATACATCCCCTACGTTGTGGTGACAATCATCATGCCAATTAATCTGCATAGTTAGCTTTATTTTTCCTTAAACTTTACTTCATCATCATCTCGAATGGGAAACCCAAAAGGATAAAATAAAATGTAAAAAAAAAAGCGAATTTTACATGTTTTATTATAGAGAAGAACTCTCTCAAAATTGAAACTTTCTATGAACTCTCTGTCATCTTATGTTTTTTATACGATATTTTATAATATTAGTACGAAAATTAACGTTAAACTGTGAAGTGACAAAGAACTCATGCAAAAAATCCCACTTTTAAGATAGCCCTTGTAACATTTCTCCTTACCATATTTCTCAAGCAACCCTAGGTATGTTCCCCATGATTATGACACATTATACTAACCTGCATCATATTTTGTTCATATCATTCGGCTGGGCTTTATAAACACATGCCAAACTTATAGCCATAATTAATCCCACATCTCAGGTGAAAGCAAAGCAATCGACTACGTTGACTGCATGCATTGTGGTCAAACCAAATAAACTTGGAGGCAAAGAAACACAGGTGAAACGTGAAATGGGTAATGCAGTTCATTGCGCCATGAGTTTTACTTTAATATAAATAGACCTCACCATCATGTAAAGAAAATTTTATGAGTATAAAAAATGCAAGACATTTGACGTATTGCATTACGTGTTACATATAATAAAATGAACAATACAGTTTAACATGCGCATTTAATTTTAATTAATATGTTGTCATGTTGATGTTGCTACGTCTATACCCTCCATTAATTTCAAGGAAAATTTATTGTAATAAGAAAACACAAAAAACAAAAAGAAATGATGAGAGTTTTGGCATGTGATGTTTTAGTGTTTATAGCACAAGTAATAATAGAAAATAAACCATGATTTAAAAAATAAATAAAATAAAATAAACCATGATTAGCCACAAAGTATTAAAAGGCGGCTCCAGATAAATCATTAATCTAATCCTTGTCTTAATGTGATGGTCATTGGTCAACAAACTCAACCTTCTATTGTAATTTCTATGTTCCTTCCTCTACTTGTACTCCATATATATGATTCACCTTTGTCTTTTCATTTTTCAGTCTCTCTCAAAAACCAAACTCTCCCAACACAAGAAGCAAAGCAAAATATAGATTGATCATTATCCATGGAGGTGATAATACCAAGTAGAGCAGCCATGGATTTCGACTTCAACAGCGCTCGATCCTCGCAGTCTGTGACTGAGCCTTCGACACCAAGGCGGTTTGGGGACTTCTACATGAGTGCACCAACAAGCCCAACTCGGATGTCCGAGTTTTATAGGGATTTTGAGGAGTTTTCCAACATGAGTAACTGGGAAGATGATGAGGCAGCATCTCAAGCAGCCACGCCAAAATCGCCTAAATCGCCTAAACGTGAGGATGACTTTGGATTCGATGACTTTGCTTTTGATGTTGGTGAAGATGTACAAAGAACTTCTCTTTCAGCTGAAGAGCTTTTCGATGGCGGCATCATTAGACCCTTTAATAAGCCTCCACCCACTCCATCATTTTTCCGTCAGGTTCTGTCACCTAGACGGAAAAAGGGTAAAGAATATCCGAAGACCCAAATGGACAACACAACAAGAAGAAGCGAGAGAATAAGCGAACAACAACAAAGAGGTAGAGAGAGAACTCCAGCAGCCTTGTCATCCTCCCTTTCAGGCCGAAGAGCGACAAGATCGGTATCACCTTTGAGGGTCTCCGAGTACCAATGGGTAGAAGAAGAAAAACAAAACCAACAGCAGCAACGGAAGCAACAACAAAACAACAAGCAGTTAACTCCCAAAGCTATGTTTACATCCTGCACAGATTCTAAGGCTTCAAGAAAATGGAAACTAAAGGATTTTTTGTTGTTTCGAAGCGCCTCGGAGGGAAGAGCCACAGATAAAGATCCATTCACGAAGTACTTAACTTTGTTTAGGAAAAATGAAGACGTGAAGAACTCCAGCTTCAGGTCAATAGACAGCCCGGCCTCAGTTTCGATCTCGAGGAGAAGAGGGCCGCCAGTTTCAGCTCACGAGTTGCATTACACTGCGAACAAAGCAGTGTCTAATGATATGAAGAAGAAGACCTTCTTGCCTTACAAGCAGGGCATTTTGGGCAGATTGGCCTTCAATCCCGCGGTCAGTGCCCTTGCCAATGGCTTTGGGTCTCTTTCAAGAAAATGAATATCGATCCCCAATTGATGATTTGATTTGTTCTTGAGAAACTTTTTTCTTCTCCTTTTTGTTGTAAAGTTGGTTATTTGTTGCTAATTAGCAGTGTAGAATATTCATACATGAGAGGAGAATGGTTGATGGTGGTGTGCAGTGAAAAATCACAAACATAAAGAAACATCTGCCCCATTACTGCGCATATACACAATTCTTAATTTCTTTGTTTGATCTCAAAGTTTGTAATTGGAAAAATACATACATATACTGGAAAAAGCGTAGATTTAACAATTCATACATGAGACCTTTTGTCGTCATCTAAATTGGTATTATTAATTTGCACCATAACTAATGTTTCTGACCCCAGATCAGCCTTAATCCATATTTGAAGATTATCAAGTTCGAATGATTCGAACTTGGATTATTGGATTAGAAGTCTTGTTAATTATATCAGATCTGGTTCAAACCTGAATCAAAATCCGATCTATTGTCAGATCTAACCACAGAAGTAGGATTAACTGCTCTTAACCATTTTAACTACAAATCTAGCTTAGTGAAATCGAATGTGAACATTTTAACTTTAAAGAAAGTATAGACTTCATAATTGATTATCCTAATTCAACAATCTAGAAGTCAATGCGTCATGGTATATAGGATTAACTGCTCTTAACCATTTTAACTACAAATCTAGCTTAGTGAAATCGAATGTGAACATTTTAACTTTTAAGAAAGTATAGACTTCATAATTGATTATCCTAATTCAACAATCTAGAAGTCAATACGTCATGGTATATATAGGATAATGGTCATGTTCTTGTATTCTTTAATGAATACGGAAACCGTTTTGATAGCATTTGAATAGTATTCCAAAATATCTGTATTGAGAACATTTTAATTGTTAAATCTTGATTTTTATATTTTTAATTTAAGATTTAACAAGTTCAAAATCAGGAGTATCTATATATAGGCCCTTGAAACTTTAAAATCCCCGAAAACTTGTAGCAAACTTATAAGTTATATAACCAATGACAAAACCCATTAAAATAGCCCAACTTTTGGTGCATGATTTGCAAACTCATCCACATGGAATTTGTCCTTAATTGGTAAAATGTCCTTAATTGTTAAAAAATAAAGTTAACAAATATTTATAGGTATTTAAAGGTTTCTTAAGGCCTTCACGATAATGTTCTATGATCTTTTAAATGCTCGAAATGAATGTTTAGAAAACATGGACGCAACTGGTAGCAAAGACTTGTATTTTATTCCAGCTAGATAGAGACCAACGAACTACTAGACTAATCTATTGTCCTACGTGATTTTAAAATTGTCGATAACGGGCGGTAG
Source organism: Malus domestica (assembly GCF_042453785.1). Lineage (NCBI taxonomy): Eukaryota > Viridiplantae > Streptophyta > Magnoliopsida > Rosales > Rosaceae > Malus > Malus domestica. Next base: position 8,866,256 of record NC_091668.1, read on the forward strand.
GCAAAAGACATTGTCAACTTCTAGACGTGAGATTTCAATTCTAAGATGGGATGTCAAGGCTTAAAAAAATCGTATAGGTTTTCGCTCTACGGTTTTGGAACCGTATACAAGTATAATTACTCCAAATGACAGTTTGCCTTAATCCAAAGTCAAAAACCTTGATCGTATCTGCTTGATCAGATCCATCAAGCGGTTCCAAGCAAGGTTTTTGACAACTTAATGCAGACATAAATACTTCAATCCAACAATTAGTACTATACTGCAATTCTATCGGTGATCCGAATAGATTAAAGCTCGTTTAAATTAATCATCTGTAACGGATCCAAAGGTTTTTTAAAAACTAGCAACTTTTTCTCATCTAGATTGCACGGAAACCAAATAACGAAACAAAAATCTGCAGACGTAATACCTCATACATAAAGGGAGCATAGGCACCTCTTTTGATAAATGCTTAATCGTAGTTATCAATTCTGATTGGGGTAATCTCATCTGCAACCTTGAAGTGTCCGACTAAACGTGCAAAGAAGACCATTTGTTGTTCCAACGTGAACTCAATGTTCTCAGCCTGCATATAATATCGGATCAACAGGGATATAAATTTTGCAAGTACATAACACAGAAATTACCTTGCGGAAACCGTGTTGTTCTCCTTCATACTCCACAAGAGCAACAGGCAAACCCTTTTCCTTCAAAGCATGGTAAATCTTACGAGCTTGTGCTGGCGGTACAGACTACAAAATAAAATTGTATTTTCCAAACTCAATTTTTACCATTTTATCTCATCTCCTCTTTGTCAAAATTTTCATCCGTAGTTATTACACAGTGAAAGAGGGGATGAAAACGCATATGACGAAGAGTATAAAATGGCACAATCTCCCTACCTTGTCTTCCAATCCTTGAAATAAGATTATGGGGCAAGAGAACTTATCAACGAAGTTGATTGGCGACCTATCAAAGTAATCTTTTTCACTACCTGCAACCAATTATATTTGTTTCAGTGGCCAAATGGCATCAGTAACGTAAAAGCATCAAATGTGATCTTCTGACTTACCAACAAGATTATCGATATAGTGAGATTCAAACTTGTGAGTTTCTGCCCTCAACATTGCTAAGTCAGCTATCTGTTCATCACCCGATGTGACAAAAGAAACTCTCAGCTTTCAAGTTCTTAGACTATACCGTGTTACAGTTAATGAGACAAGGAGGTGAAAAGTAAACTATAAGTCAGCTATCTGTTCATCACCCGATGTGACAAAAGAAACTCTCAGCTTTCAAGTTCTTAGACTATACCGTGTTACAGTTAATGAGACAAAGAGGTGAAAAGTAAACGATAGAGCTAAGAACTCACATCATACAACGAAGCTCCTGCATGGAAAGTGTCTCTAAAAGCAAGAGCAGCTAAGGCTGTATAACCACCTGCAGAGTCCCCAGTAATACATAGCCGTTCGCCATCTACCTTCCCGGAGTCCACCTACATAACAAAACATATATAATTACCATGGCTTGACGGGTATTCTACCAAATTCACCACCACCGTGACTAAGGGGCGGATGGATTAATACCAAATATCTAGCACAGCTGCAACAGTCATTTACATCCCATTTTCACATCCGCCTTTCGCAATATTTTCTTCCATAACCTTAAAACCCTTAGTATAAGATATAATGAAATATATTTTGAAATGCAGTTTATTTTACTTGACAAACTAACGCATGTGATTAAAAAAATAAGAAAATAAAGATTGAAATGTTTAGCGTCGCAAGAGGACTCAAAACTCAAAACCAATGAACTCTAGAACTATCAATGTGCAACAAAAAGATCCTATAGAAACCAAGTGCAAAATGTAAAACTATAATATACGGTTAAGAGCAAACCAGTGCTTCCACCATAGTTGACAGTAACAAATGCCCAACCACGACTAGTCCAGTACTGAATTCTCATATTTAAGACTCCGCGTGATTCAAATGTAGGACCTCCTGCAGTAAACGAAAGAGGAACTATACTGGAACAAATATATTTACATACAAAAGGCAGTGCGTGAGCGTGCTTTATGTAAACAATGCTGGTGAGATATTTCTGAGGAGAAAGTCTTAATTGATATCAATTATCCAATTTTCCCGGATCAAAGTTTCTTTTCATTGCAACAAATAGATAATATTGTCCTCTAATTTAGAAACAGAGGCTCACCTTCATCCACTCGGGAACTTGCAGAACAATATCTGTAAAAGATATGACACAAGATAGGTAATATAGCTAGGAAAGTGTTGAAATAGATCAAAGTCACAAGTATGGGTTGTAATCATCACTATGGCTAAGTTATGGGTTAAAGTGATGGCTACAAGGTTAAAGTGATGGCTACAAGGGTTAAAGTGATGGCTACAACTTTCCAACTTGTCATCTCACTTCTTGTTCAATCATACTTTTCTTTTTGTCAATGTTTCTCCCTAAAATCTGGAATTTTCTTAATTGTATATTGTTATTTGTTCAATCCTTGGTGTGTCCGATTTCTTAGGGCAGAAACCATGTGGTGGATAGTGGTAAAAGTCCTCTATCTTGTAATCTGTTCTCTAGCTCTTTATAAGAGCTTTGTTCTCTCTCTTGTAAAGTTTATGAGAAATATACAAACCTTGAAAATCAATATGGTATCAGAGCAGTGACCACAGTGGCCTGTCTCTGCATATCGTCTTCTTCAACCTCTTTGTTTTTCCATAGCTATTTCAAATGGCTGGGGAAAATCCTCCTAGTCCTGCAAGCTCTAGTGTTTCACCCACTTCAAATTTTACCGAAGTAGAATTTAATCCAAATCAAAGACTCAGTTCAGTTTTGCTGAATGAGTTCAATTATCTTCCAACGTCTCGAGCAGTTTCACTTGCTCTCGGTGGAAGATCAAAGCTTGGCTACGTAAATGGAACCATTCAGGCACCTGAAATTTCATCACCTTTATATGGGACATGGCTATGCAAGGATCAACTTGTCATGTCGTGGCTTCTCAACTCCATGGAGAGGAAGCTAGCTGAGATCTTTAGCTATTCAGAGTCTTCCTTCCATCTCTGGAAAAATGTCTGCGAGATGTATGGGAATCAAAACAATGTTGCCCGGATTTTTCAACTAAAAAGGGAGCTTGCAGGTTTGCAACAAGAAAGTAAGTCTTTTATCCAACACTTGGGTGATATCAAAAGTATGTAGAATGAGCTTGATGTATACAGGCCTCACACCACAGATGCTTCCGTGCTTCTGAAGAGAGCTGAAGAAGATAAGATTTTTCAACTCTTGGCTAGTCTTAGCTCAAATTATGAAGATCTACGTAGTCACATTCTGATAAACAATGAGCTACCTTCATTCTTAAGTGTATGTGCCATTATTCAACGTGAAGAAACTCAAAGGAAAGTGATGAATCTTGAAACCAAAAACAGATTGCCTGAGTCTAGGGCATACTTTTCAAATCACAAGTTCTCAGATGATAGAAGAGACAAGGGCAAAAGGTTTGACATGAAGTGCAAACATTGCAACTATGGCGGACACACCATTGACAAATGTTGGATTCTACATCCTGAGCTCAAGCCAAACTTCCAAAAGAACAAGGGGCTCCAGAGAAACTCACAACCATCCTTGTACAAGGCTCATCATGCAACTTTAGCTGCTCATCCTTCCTCAAGTGAAAGCTTGCTTGACTTCACTTCCAATCTAGTGAACTTGATCAATGAGTTTGCTATCTATTTACAAGGGAGACAAAGAAGTGGAGATCTAGAGAATACAACTGGAACTAAAATTGAAAGCCCTACTGCCTTGCTAAGCAAATTTGCTGGGTTTCTTGCTGATTCTGATCATGGAGGCTCAAGTAAACAAATTCCAGGTATATTGAAAGCATTCTCCACTACTTTAAATGCTAGGCTTGTGCATGATTATTGGATAATAGACTTAGGAGCCACAGACCATATGACAAACAAATCTTCACATTTATATGACTTCGAAAAAATGAAAAACTCTTCACAAGTGTCAGTAGCAAATGGTAAGGGTGTCTCGGTTGTTGGAAAAGGAAAAATTAAGTTGATCTCTTATCAAATAGAGTCATCAGCCTTGTATGTTCCTTCCTTTCCATTTCATGTTTTATCAGTAGGAAAAATCACAAGACAACCAAATTGTCATGCTATTTTTTCTTCTGATCAGGTTATCTTTCAGGATATAGTCACCAAGAGGAAGATTGGTGAGGGTTTCTTCCTAAATAGGTTGTACTATCTTTCAAAGAATCTTCCAAAACCTAAGAGTCTTCAAGTCAGCTCAAGCCCTTCTCAGGAACAACTAATTTGGCATCATCGTCTTGCTCATCCCACAAACCATGTTTTGTCCATTTTGTTTCCCACAATATGTAAAGGTAGTTTGGAGTGTGATACTTGTCACTTCTCCAAATCTATTAGGTTACCTTTCAATTCCTCAGGGTCTAGAGCTAGTAAATTATTTGAACTTGTTCGTTCAGATATCTGGGGACCTACAATTGAATCTTTTGATGGTTATAAATACTTTGTAACCTTTGTGGATGATTATTCAAACATTACTTGGTTATACCTTTTAAAGTGCAAGAGTGAAGTCATGAATGTGTTTAAAGATTTTCATAAACTTGTAACAACTCATTTTGATTGTCATATTCACACCTTAAGGTCTGATAATGGCACTGAGTACATGTCAAATAACATGTCTCAATACTTAAGTTCTCATGGGATATTCCATCAAACAAGTTGTGTTGGCACTCCTCAACAAATTGGAGTGGCCGAGAGGAAAAATAGGGATTTGCTTGAAAAGACTAGAGCCTTAATGTTACATATGAATGTTCCCAAGAAGTTTTGGTCTCAAGGGGTGCTTTATGCTACCTATTTGATTAATAGACAGCCTAGTAGGGTGTTGGATCAAAAATCTCCCTATGAAGTCTTGAAAGGAAGAAAGATTGACTTGTCTCATTTGAAAATTTTGTGTTGTACTTGTTATGTTCATGTTGCTTCAATACACCGTGACAAGCTTGACCCAAGAGCTAGCAAATGTGTTTTCTTGGGATATTCTTCAACACAAAAAGGTTACAAGTGTTACAATCCTTCTTCAAGGAAAATCATTATCTCAAAGGATGTAAAATTTGATGAAACTACACCTTTCTTTGAATAATCAGTGGAGGGATTAAGTTAGGGAAAGAATGCCTTCAAAATCTTCCCTTTACCAAGACTAACAACCAGTGAGGAAAATATATCCTTGTCCACTGACAAAGAACATGAGAATTCTCTAAGTCATGAAGAGGAAATCTTGCTAAAACCATCAATTTAGTCACCTACATCCCACTCACCTCCTGAGGACCCAGAATCATCACCTGCCTTGCCTCAAGGAAGAAAAAATCCTTCTCGTAATCGTCAACCTCCTTCAAGGCTGCTGGATTATGTGACTTACAATGCAAGGTATCCTGTTGCTAAATACCTTTCATACCAAAGGGTGGCACCCAAGCATGCAGCCTTTCTCAATTCCATATCCAATGCTTCTGAACCAAGAAGTTTTCAGGAGGCAATGCAGCAAGATGAGTGGAAGAAAGCTATGAAGGAAGAGTTGAAAGCCTTGGATGACAATAGAGCGTGGAGTGTTATCAAGCTACCACCAGGAAAAAAGTAGTGGGAAATAGATGGGTGTACAAAACCAAGTTCCATTCTGATGGCACCTTGGAAAGACACAAGGCTAGACTGGTAGCTCGTAGTTTTACTCAAACTTTTGGGATAGATTACAAGGAGACATTTGCTTCTGTAGCTAAGATGAACACAATTCGAGTGTTGTTATCTATTGCAATTAACCATGCATGGCCTCTATATCAAATGGATGTCAAAAATGCATTTCTGAATGGTGAACTTGAAGAAGAAGTTTACATGAAACTCCTTCCTGGTCATCCTCAATCCAGTGACCCCGAGTTAGTCTGCAAACTGTAGAAATCTATTTACGGATTAAAATAATCTCCTCGTGCTTAGTATTCAAAGTTGAGCTCAGGTCTTGAAGAAGTTGGCTTCAAGAGAAGCAATGCAGATTTATCTCTCTTTGTTCGAATTTGTCCCAGTGGAACTCTAGTGGTTCTTATTTATGTGGACGATCTCATTGTCACTGGTGATAATGCCAGTGAAATTGTGTTACTAAGGAACACCCTCAAGCAGAAGTTTGCCATCAAAGATCTTGGGACACTCAAATATTTCCTTGGCATTGAAATGGCAATTTCTAAGAAGGGAATGTTTTTGAATCAACGAAAGTATATTCTCGATTTGCTTCAAGAAGCTGATATGTTGGATTGCAAGCCTGCCTCTACACCCCTTGACTGCAAACACAAAATGACCATGGATGGAGAAACACTCACTAATATCAGTTACTACCAAAGGTTAGTTGGGAGACTTATTTATCTTACAATAACAAGGTCGGACATTGCCTTTGCTGTCAGCCTTGTGAGTCAATTTATGCATTCTCCAACAATGGATCATTTGCAAGTTGTTAATAGAATATTGGGGTACTTGAAAGGTTCTGTGGGACGTGGTCTTTTGATGCAAAACAATGCTCACACTCACATTCTTGGTTACACTGAGGCGGACTGGGCAAGCAACTCTTTAGATCGCAAGTCAACTACTGGTTTCTGTATTTTTGTTGAAGGTAATGTGGTAAGTTGGAAAAGCAAGAAGCAAAGTGTGATTGCTCGATCAATTGCTGAGGCCGAGTATAGGGCTATGGCAACTACTGCTTGTGAATTAATCTGGCTCAAAGGCCTTCTTTATGATTTAGGGTTTCCTAGCTCTTAACCAATGACTCTCATGTGTGATAACCAAGAAACCATGCATATAGCTTCTAATCCTGTTTTTCATGAGAGGACCAAGCATATCGAGGTTGACTGCCATTACATCCGTGAAAAGGTTCAATCAAAGATTATACAAACTCATTACACTTCGAGTTCTTGTCAGTTTGCTGATCTCTTCACCAAGCCATTGGCGACTGCCGTGTTTCAAAGTCTTTTGTCCAAGCTTGGATCAATCAATCTCCTCGATCCAAGCTTGAGGGGGAGTGTTGACATAGATCAAAGTCACAAGTATAGGTTGTAATCATCACTATAGCTAAGTTATGGGTTAAAGTGATGGCTACAAGGTTAAAGTGATGGCTACAAGGGTTAAAGTGATGGCTTTAACTTTCCAACTTGTCATCTCACTTCTTGTTCAATCATACTTTTCTTTTTGTCAATGTTTCTCCCTAAAATTTGGGATTTGCTTAATTGTATATTGTTATTTGTTCAATCCTTGGTGTGTCCGGTTTCTTAGGGCAGAAACCGTGTGGTGGATAGTGGTAAAAGTCTTCTATCTTGTAATCTGTTCTTTGGCTCTTTATAAAAGCTTTGTTCTCTCTCTTGTAAAGTTTATGAGAAATATACAAACCTTGAAAATCAATAGAAAGTTTAAAACCACAGCATACCATGGGCTTGCAATACAAGTGGAGGCTTTTCGTCCCGAGTAGCTTTGTACTCCGGATTCGATGGTGGATAAAAGTACCCAAAGGCAAATTCGCCAGGAACTTCTGTTGAGAATTCTATGAATTTGGGTGAACTGAAGTAGAAATTGTATTTTAAACAATCAGGTGAAGACGACCAAATAATCTTGAATTCAATCGCTTCTGATTTGTGGTCGTCTAAGGTCACCTGTACCAAAAGAGAAAGGTTTAGTGATACAAAACACAAGTGGTCTAATATACAACAAAAGCCCTTTTCCAGATATGGTGCAATAGAAAGAAGTTTTTTTGGATGTCAAAGGCTGATGAACACCTTTGCTACAGACAATGGAAGAACTTCTGATGCTCCTTCTACGAATAGGCAATTGATCCCTAAAGTCTGCATAGACAAAAATGCAAATTTTAAAAACATCTAAGCCGGTCAAATGTTTAGCAGCTTTGGCACAGAAACTGAACGAGCACAAGATTTTTAAAGCGTACAATATTATCTAGAATTCCATGAAAGGAATTTGAAGCACAGTTATTGAGCTCTCAACATTATTTAGAATTCCGAGATATGACCTCCCATTCTGCCTACAGGCAAATATCCAAAATTTCTTTACAGACTCTAGCTTTACCCATTACACAAAATAAACATGCCGCAACCACACCTAAATTTCGTACCTATAGCTGCAAGGAATTAACATATTTTGTTCATGGTCCTGAATAAATTCATAAGAATTCATTCGAAAATTCCATAATGGTCTGGAGAACTCAGCAAGCCAAGGATAAAGGCATATCACCTCATTATTAGACTCAACCTGTTGTGAAATAAAAATGGAATTAGGAAAACATACATTGATGAATCCCAAATAACTGTTGTTCAACTGGAAAAAAAAAATGTTCAGGCATCGTCAAATTTGAGTATATTGTCCTTATACTATTTGCAATGGATCAACCGCAAACAAAAATGTTAAAGTACGAAATTTACCCATTTATGCAGATTCCAATACCCATGTTCCCGATCAGATATAAAAAATAGTTCCCCTGCACATAAAGCATAACACAAAGCATTTGATGGTTCAATATATTTCCTACTATAGATTAATATCAACTACTGAACATGTACAACGTTAATCCCACGATATAGAATCAACAGAAACAGAAACTTGAGGCATTCCATTGTGAAGAATAACAATCAAGATTCTTGATCCCGGCTACTAGAACTTCTCAATCATAAAAGAAGTTCCCCAAGGATGCACATTTAAAACCTTCCCCACCCCCCACCAGGGCTGGTCCTGAGTTTTTGGGTGCCCGGTGCAAAAGCTCAAAATGTGCCCTTTTTTATTACGAAAACATATGTTTAAAAAAAAAAAATATTTAACGAGGGCTGGAACCCAGTCGAAGCTGGGGGGCTAGGTCCTCACGCCCAAATTATATTACTTGAGAAAATATACAACGGGGGGGACATAGTACCTAAACCCCGACAATAAAAAAATAAAATCATATACAACCATTCCTAGCAAAGCTCCTTGAAATTTCAACCTTTAAGAAATTGTCTTCTAGCATTTTCTTCTAAATCACCACCATCATAACTACCAATTTCATGATCATGAGACTCCCCAACAACATTTTGTGACTCTTCACCAACATCATTTTCTCTCAAATTTTCAACCAACTCATTCTTTGTAGAGAAAAATTTATTAAGAGATCCTCTTAAACTTTCGGCAATTTCATTATCCTTTGATTTTTTTTTTCCTTTTCATATTACCAGATAGTTGTTTCTTAAAAGACATGGCTTCGATAATTTGTATGCAAAAATTACCTACACATGATATAACAAAAATTTCCTATCAAAATTATCATTCCAACATGTATTATATATTATAAAAACACTAACACATAGTCTAACATATACAAATTGATAAAATTGAACCTAAATATTGAGTTTGAAATGAAATCAAATAATTCATTTAATCAAGAATTCAATTCATCCACAACAATTCTATACATCAATTATCATATAATTATATTTCTATGTCACTTGCAAAGTTTTATATTAAATTATGAATTGATAATTCAAATTTTAAAAATTAGTTACCTCAAAACTCAAAAAGGTTGGTGATGAGTGAATGCACTTGTAGTCAAATTCCAATACCCAAATGAATGGTGTTGTGTTATCACGTTGAGAATAAGGAGGAGATGGACCTCTTCCTGCTGTGCTGTCTGGCTGCTGCTCACTCACATCACCTTGCAGACTCACCCAGCCCAAGGGCAGCACACGGCAACAAGGCATAGGGGAAATGGGTGGGGAAGGGATTGGGGAACCAAGGGGATGGGGAATTGGGAAAAGGTTGGAAGTTAGTGGGGATTGGGGAACAAAGGGAGGGGGTTGCGTGGGGAAATTGGGAAAAGGGTTAGAAATTAGGGTTTATGGGACCGAGAGTGGTCCCTGTTATGAGTGTATGACTTTTTTTTTATAATTTTTTTTAATGCATAAAACCTGGGCCCCTTTAATTTGTTGTCAATCTTGGGCCGTCCCCCTATTTGGAAATTGGGCTCTAGTAATTTTTTTTTATACCTAGTTATTTGGGTTTTATTATTTTGGTGTCCCTTTAATTATTGGGCCCTGGACAATTGCCCTTAAGGCATTGGGCTAGGGCCGGCCCTACCCCCCACCATAAAACAGATGCGACGGAAATTTCTACTCGATCAAGTTCAGCCTAATATATTTACTGAGCATGATAAGTAATTTAGCAAACAACTTTGAGTTTAAATTTGTTTCTCTACCAAGTACATCAAAAAATCACCTTTAGGTGACCACTTGGGTTTAGTGAGAGACTTGATAATTTTGGGGTCACAGCCAGCAACACAGACACATTTATAAACTTCTCTGTTAACTACATTGGAGAATAAGCAAAGATGAACAATTGTAAAACAAGAAATGAAGTTTTACAGAGAGAAGAGAAATGTGAGAAAGAATGAATGAAGGTTTTGTATTGAACTCAATAAACGAACTTTACTATATGTTTACCATAGCTATATATAGCTGACTAGATGACTAACTAACTCCTTCAACTATTACATCATCCAATCCTTTACAATTGTTTTGATGAGCTGGTAGAGATGAGTTGGCAGTGATATATTCAACATCCCCCCTCAATCTCAACTGGGTTTCCCAGTTTGAGATTGAATGAGTGCTCTGACAAATGCATAACTATGAAGTGCTTCTTGTCCATGTACTCCTAGCCTTGCTTCCATCATCAATTAATCCTCCGTTCTTGGTGTTTAAGGGTGTCTGAAATAGCAAACACTGAAATATGGACAAATTGACGCACTGCAGATTGATCCTGAGCTTGAAAATGCATTTAGCTGTCACTTGCAGGACCATTGGTTTTGTATCCAGAAAGTGAGTGGAGAGTGGTATAATTTCAACAGTCTTTATGCATCACCATTGCACCTCTCAAATTCTCAACCGCAATATCAAATTCCAAATTTCATTTTTTTTTTCTCAACTCTCTCATGGGTTACTATAACAATCAAATCGCATTCAACTTCATGATATGCACCTTCCTCAAACTGATAGGTATCCATACTCAACATGCTACTTGCGCATATGCTACTTGCTCACTAAACTGATAGGTATTCAGAACTTAAATCCATACTTTGTAGCTACTATTTTCTTTGCTCATCCCTCAGCAAGATTATGGAACCATTTTGTATGCAGAACCCTATGTTTCCAATAGAATACAGAATCAAAGAATAGCCTTTTATAAAGTTGTAACACACCCTCATGCCGGTTATAACAATTCCTTGCAGGATTACCCTTCGTGGGATTTACCGTCATTAACTTCATTTAACATTGGCATCGGCCTTTAAAACAGAAAATTAACAAACTATAGTGTGGCATCGGCCTTCACTATAATACCATGGGATCGCCCCTTATGGATTTTACCAAAAAACAAAAACAACTACTCTTAATAGTGGCATCAGCCTTCACAATTTCAACAACAGAAAATCAACATCTATGTAGGATTACCCTTCGTGGGATTTACCTACTCACATCACAGAATTACCCTTCATGGGATTTACCGTTTACAACTTCTTCAAACGTCATCGTATAACCGGACTTACTATAGATTCATGCTAACAACTGAGTTGGTTAGACTCAACATTATAGGCTGTGATAAGAAATATATTGTACAACTCCTCAGTTAACACCATAAACTTGGCTATGCCAGAATGCAAGAATGCACACCCACACATTCTCATGCATCGTCGTCTTCTTCCCAAAGTCTGAACCTTTCACAAGAATTAGTATCCCAACAAACCCCTCTGATCAGACACGTCACTCTGCAAGGTCAACTGTTGCAATGGAGACTTAGTCCCAACACATCTATCTACCCAAAGCAAACACTCATCAAAACATTCACAAGAAAGATGAACAAAATCAAATATCCGTTCATCAACAACATGGCAACAGTCATCAAAAGATTCACAAACACTCACCAAATCATCTTCAAGACATTAATATTACGGTACTGAGATTCACAATCACTCATCAGCATAACTCGGCAAATTAACCCGGCCGGAATCGATCTCCAAGACATCGTGCACCAAATGAAATATCCCAAATGTCACAAACACTGATCTTGAAGTAATGACCAATCTTGAGTCTAACTATCCCAAATATCACACTAATATCCCAGAAAAGATTCACGAGAAAGATGAACAAAATAGTGAACATTTCCTTGTTGAAACATTTAAGCAAACAGATTATGTGCACTATGAAAACCAGAAATCAAGAACCTGATAAGAACTTCAATCTTGACCCAAATAACGATGAGGAAGCAAACCAATCAATCTACTGACCAGCAACAACCATGGCTTCCCACCAAAGAATTCAAACAATGATTTGAGCAGACCACCAAGAAGAAAGAACCAAATCTCCAGATCTTCGATCTCCTCATGGCATTTAGTTTCATTCAAGCATTTTCACAAACACCAAGCAGAACCCAAATTCGATATTGTAGAATGTAGTTGGCAAAGGAAAATTAACCCAACAATCGCCGAAAAATCAACCCAAGAACAATCGCTGAAGCACCGAAAAAGTAATGGAAATTTCTGAAGAAAATCTAAAGAGAAAATCAAACTAGTAAAATGATGAAATCTAATGAAAAACGGAACCATCAGAAGAAAATTTGAAGAGAAAATAAAACTAGAAAAACGATGAAATCTAATGAAAAACAGAATCACCAGAATCCATGGCGCGAGCCTGGTGGCTCTAATACCATGTTAACTACATTGGAAAAGAAGCAAAGATGAACAATTGTAAAACCAAGAAATTAAGTTTTACAGAGAGAAGAGAAATGTGAGAAAGAATGACTGAAGGTTTTGTATTGAACTCAATGAACTAACTTTACTATCTGTTTACCATAGCTATATATAGCTGACTAGAGGACTAACTAACTTTTTCAACTATTACATCATCCAATCCTTTACAATTGTTTTGATGAGCTAGCAGAGATGAGTTGGCAGTGATATATTCAACACTCTGCATGAAAAAACCAAGAAGCTTAACCTGACTAACAAAAGGAACATAGCATAAATTAGAAGAGCAATGGCATCCTGAAGAAAGATTAGCTACATACCTTTTCTCAGAAATATAGCCAACCCAAAGTTGAGCTCTATCCCATGGCATGTTAGGATGAGACCGTTCAATCCATGCCATTCGTTCGCCTTTGGAGTCCATACGCAGGAAGGCATAGAAGTCAGTGTCACTTCCACTTACTAGTACTTTTAGTTCTGTATGTCACATAGATGCCCACATTATGAGTACGTTTGTAGTGTTTACACAATGTACTATGCAATTGAAGTGAAGCAAGGACTTGGGTTTAGTTTTTGGCAAACTCTGAATTAATAATTACCCATAATATCCTTGCCATGAAGCTCTACTGCTACAATCGTTGTGATCGGTTCAATTGCACTTTGACGAGCATCTACAAAAAATGAGAGATTGGATTGACACTGCACATTCCTAACACTAATAGAAAAAATAAAACAGAAGATGCTATGTGCTTGGCATGCCTTCCCGTAGAGTGACATAACGGTTGAATCGGGAATCAAAAACCCCGTCGGCATAACCTATAGAAATATCAAGAACACAGCTTCAAGATCATCAATGGTGATCAAGTATTTAAGAAGACAGAGAGACAGAGAGAGAAAGGGATATAAAGTGAGAGAATTTCTGATATATTTCTTAACTAACTCTTAATACAAGCATATTATCTCCTTTTATACTAGTTCCATTACTTACTCCCTAAGCAATCAATATCTTAACAAACTAACAACTATACTGCCTAATCTATTGACACATGGCAGTATCTTGACCCTTATCATCCTTACATCCCCCCTCAATCTCATACTTGTTCGAACCAAGTATGAGATTGGAACAATGCTCGTGAAAGAGAGAAATAGACAAGCTTTTAGTGAGAATATCAGCAAATTGCTCCTTGGAAGATACATGATGCACAGCTAAGTCTCCTCTCATCATCTTTTCTCTGACGAAATGGTAGTCAATCTCGATATGTTTAACTCGAGAGTGAAATACCGGATTGGAAGACAAGGCTATGGCACTGATATTATCACACAACAGTAATGGAGGAGCAGAAAGAGGTACATGAAGATCAAACAATAGTTGTCAGATCCATGATAACTCTGCAGCTGTGATGGCCAGTGCTCTATAGTTAGCTTCGGTAGATAATCTGGAGACTGTATGTTGCTTCTTGGAAGCCCAAGAAATAGGACTGGAACCACAGTACACAATATATCCAAATGTTGACCGACGATCATTGGGGTCACCGGCCCAATCGGCATCACTATACACTTGCAGAGATAAGTTTCCAGGTTGAAAATTAATACCATAATGAATGGTACCACTGAGATACCTAAGAACTCGTTTGACAGCTACAACATGAGAATGCATAGGTTGATGCATAAACTGACAACATTGATTGACTACAAACGCAATATCAGGCCGAGTAAAAGTCAAATATTGCAAGGCACCAACTATACTTCGATATTGATCCGGACTGTGATATGGATCACCATCATCCTTTAAAAGCCTATGATACGAAAGGCAAGGTGTAGCACAAGGTTTGGAGTTACTCATGTCCACTCAAGCTAGCAAATCTCTAATATATTTCTGCTGAAAAACAAATAAACCATTTGAATGATATGAAATCTGCAAGCCCAGAAAATAGTTTAACTGTCCCAAATCTTTCATATCAAATGCCTTGGTTAACTCCAAGATTACGGCAGCAATATAAGATGAACTACTACCAGTAATGATTATGTCATCAACATAAAGTAACAAGACCACAATCCCAAAAGAAGTGTGTTTGACAAACAAAGAAAGATCAGTAAGTGAAGCCTAAAATCCCAATCTCGGTAGAAAGCTAGTAAACTTGTCATTCCAGGCTCTTGGAGCCTGTTTAAGACCATACAAGGATTTATTAAGCTTGCGAACAAAATCAGAAGGATGATGAAGACTACCAAAACGAGAGTGCTATGACATATACACTTCCTCAATTAAATCACCATGTAAAAAGGTATTTTTCCCATCAAGCTGCCTTAAAGACCATTTAAATTGAGCTGCAAGTGCTAAAATAAGTCGGACAGTAATTGGCTTGATTAAGGGACTAAAAGTCTCACCATAATCAATGCCCTCATCTTGATTATACCCCTTAGCAACTAGCCGAGCCTTATATCGGGCTATAGACCCATCTGGATTCTTCTTGATCCTATAAACCCATTTACACCCAACCAAGTTCTTCCCAGATGGAAGAGGAACCAAATCCCAAGTATGTTGAGCATGTAAGGCATCAATTTCATCTTTCATAGCTGCTTGCCACTCTGTAACCTTACTAGCAGCTTTGAAGGATGAGGGTTCTGTATCTGAATGCTCAACATGGGATAGAGATGCCACAAAGGCTTTCTTCTTAAATATGCCACTTTTAGACCGAGTTTGCATGGGATGCAAACTCACAGAAGTCACTGGAAGAACAATTGTGAGATTTTCTGGTTGAAAATCAGGATCCGCAGAGACTGGAGACTGTGTAGATGGTGAAGATGCAGGTATACTAGGTGGTAGAGAAGTCAAAGACTCTGAAGCATGAGATATAGGTTCAGGGATAGGGATAGGTGATGAAGAGAACTCTGAGGCTCGAATTGGGGAGGCCAAGGACTCAGAGGCACTAGTGGGTTCATGAAGGAACTCTTAAGCTCTAGTGGGTTGAGACAAGGGTAAAAATGCATGAGATGCAGATGTGTTATGAGAAACAACTACATTTTGACTTGTGACCAGTGGTGCAATAGATGGTGGTGTGACAAAAACAGAAGAAGAACTCTGTGAAGGTTTGACAAGTAAGTTTTTGTAGGGAAAAGTGTTTTCATCAAAAACAACATGCCTAGATACATAAAACGAGGCGCTGGTCACATAACCAGTTGTGGACTGTTTGTAGAGGCGCTGGTCGTTGTAATTGGAGAAAACGAGGGTATCTGTATCCCTTGAAACGCTGAAGGCACCGCCAGTTTCGGAGCCCTGAGCCATCGTCTGCACGGCGTACTCCTTGGGCGTGATGTCAACCGGTTCATCCCCCTCCCCCTCCGGTTCCCTCACAACAACCTTTCGTCTATATATATACACATAGTATTTGTATACAGTAAACCAATCCAATGAATTTAGTATTTCTATATGCATAGAATGAAAGACAGATAGATACATGGACGGCTAGATATAGATACCCTGAGCCGTCGGGGCGTGACTCGAGCCATAAGAGGCGGCCGAGGGAATCGACGGCGGTTCCACCGAGTATCTTGGAGGCACCGGAGACAACGGCGGGGTTGATGGGGGATTTCCAAGACCCATAGGGAGCTGTGATTTTCTCCACTTTCATATTTTCGAAAGGATAAGTGGTCATAGAGTTGAAGTTCTACGTTTTAGATGGGACTGCTGATACGTTGACGTTGAGAATTCAAGTGAGAAGAAAGTAGAAGAACCGACATGCAGAGATCAACGTATGAAGAGGATGAGGACGGCTGAGGAAGAAAACCATTTGACTCGTACAAGGAGGAACCGCCACCTCATCCCCTTTCTGACACTCGCCACCTCTCCCCTCAATGCCACGTTGTTCAGTCTTTCGTTGCTTTGCCAATAGGGTTACCACTTATACAGTACCGTTACATCGTCACGTACTAGAGAAATGTGAACAAAAGTTCATACATACATTTGCAGTGTCATCCGCGTGTCGAATAAGTTTTACTTCGAGAAGGGGAATTCAAACTCGTTACAAAAAATCGGTGAACAAAAGTTTATACATATATTTGCTTTGTTACAGTAACATCTCGTGCTATGTAATTAAGTTTTACTTCTGGAAAAGAATTTAAACTCGGTACAAAAAACAGATCACATTGATCTAAATAACTGGTGTAATCAACAGACACTTTGTCCCATGACACGTAAAATTTATTGTTATGGTCCTTGAAGATAGCAACTTTAGTCAATTCTAGACTAAAAAGTTCAACCGCTAAAAATATCGATTGCACTCAATACGAGACAGTCTGCCTTGTAAGCGGCTATATATTTCTCCTCGTGTCTATTGAGAGAAAATACACACATTGATATACAACCGAGGATACACAAGCGCATCAACACAAAAATCACATAGGGTTTAAAATACCACATTACGCATGTATCCAGTAGCCATCCCATTTGCGCCAATATTTCAAGCTCCATCTCAAAGTTGTTATTTATCCACAGTTTTCCTTACTAAAACTAGCAAACTGTTTTCTACTCAGATGGCACAAAAGTATCCTCAGAAGAAGCAAACCTGTAAACCTATATGAAAACATAAGACTCGAAGCTTCCAGCTTGAGGCGCCTCTTTCGGGTTAAATGTTTAGTCGAAGTTATCAATTTTGATGGGATTAATCTCGTCCGCAACCTTGAAGTGTCCAACTAAACGTGCAAAGAAAACCATTTGCTGTTCCAGCGTGAACTTAATGTTCTCGGCCTGCATACAAGTAGCACGAGGTTAATTTACTCTTTCGGATCATTTGAATTTGTTAATGCAGCATACAACAGAAAATAGAATAGAAAATACCTTGCGGAAGCCGTGCTGTTCTCCTTCATACTCCACATGAGCAACAGGCAAACCCTTTTCCTTCAAAGCGTGGTAAATTTTACGAGCTTGATCTGGGGGTACAACCTACAAAATAAATCGTAGTTTATAAAATCAAACTTGAAGATGATAACTAAAACCCAAATGTACCACATTTATCGATAAATTCATAGGTTCCTTTCTCATCAACATATTCTTGCTTTATTGTATGGTGACTGGTAAAGAAAAGGCAACATCTGCTTACCTTGTCTTCCAACCCTTGGAATAAGATTATCGGGCAAGAAAACTTATCGACAAAGTTGATGGGTGACCTATCATAGTAATCCCTTTCACTGCCTGCAACCGGTTAAAATTGGTTCAGTTTCAAGACAATATCAACAAAAACAAAAGAGCAACGTAAAGCACCAAATGTCATCTCTGGATTTACCAACGAGATTATCAAGATAATGAGATTCAAATTTATGAGTTTCTGCCCTCAACATGTTTAAGTCAGCTACCTGTTCGGGGACCAATACAAAGAAGAAGATATTCAGTTTTTAGTTCTTACAGAATGTAGTGCAGTATAAAATGATATTTTGTTGTGACACGAGGAAGCGGGTGAAAAAAATAGGAAGACGAAAGAAAACAAGAAGCCAAATCTGAAATAATCCAAAACAATAAGTTTTACATATTGCAATAATATAGCCCTTCCTGTTCTCTAGATTAAGAGAAAATGAGAAATTAGTTGACAGGCGAGAAATTAACAATGAGTATGGAGTTAGGTACTCACACCACACAAGGAAGATCCTGCCTTGAAGGTGTCTCTAAAAGCAAGCGCAGCTAAGGTTGTGTAGCCACCTGCAGAGCCCCCAGTAATACAAAGTCGTTCCCCATCTACCTTTCCGGAATCCACCTAAATAACAAAGTTTATATTACCAGGCTTGACTGTGATCCATCAAAATTAACATCACTATTTAGGAGAGGGGAGATAAAATGGATACCAGATATCTAGCACAGCTGCAACAATCATTCACATCCACAATTCCCCATCTGTTCAAGAGCCGTTCCCGATATTCCCTGCCATATCCTTTAAACCCAATGTGTTAGATATAGTAGAATATAATTTGAAAGTCAATTCGTTTTACAGCCAAACTAACACCATAGGTAGCCAAACATGTGAAAAATAAAAAGAAAAAAAAATAAAGTTATAGAATTTGAAATATTGAGTGTAATCCAAGAGTTATAAACTCAAGAAGAAGTGTGAAAAGATTCCCCTAAAGTGAAACAAGAAAAAGATAAGGTTAAGAACAAACCAGTGCTTCCACCATAGTTAACATTAACATATGCCCAACCACGACTCGTCCAGTACTGAATACTCAGATTTAAGATTCCATGGGATTCAGAGGTAGGCCCTCCTGTAGTAAATCAAAGAGAAACAATAATGTACCAAATTTTCCAGTAAAAAAAGATAATGTAACAAAATTTATTTACTAGAACAGTTAACCTATACATTCAAGAGAATGAATATATTTGACAACAAAAGGCACCTAACTAAAAGGCATTGCATATGCGTACTTGTAATGCTACTAGTGCAGATGATGGTATCCTCTGCAAAAAATTACTATATATTCCCTGGTCAAGTTAAACTTTTGGTTTATGCCCACAATTGTTTAAGAAGGTGCAGAACTATTTGCAAAAGAAACGCCCAAATAAGGGCCACTTAGGAATTATAATTATGAAAATTTTAAACCACATAGGCACATACCATGGCTTTCCAATAACAGTGGAGGCTTTTCACCCTGAGGAGCTTGGTAATTGGGATTTGATGGTGGGTAAAAGTATGCAAAGGCAGTTTGACCTGGAACTTCTGTTGGGAATTCAATGAATTCAGGTAGGCTAAAGTAGGACTGGTATTTTAAGCAATCAGGTGAAGAAGACCAAATAATCCTGAAGTCAACTGCTTTCATTTTATGGTTGTCTAAAGTCACCTGCGAGGGAGAATAAAAATGTTTCAAGACACAAAACCCAAGTGGTTCAATTTCTAAAACAATGGCATTTGCCTAGCAAAAGAAAAAAGGTTTTATGATGGGACATAAAAGATGGCAGACACCTTAGCAACAGCCGACGGATGAACTTCTGATGCTCCTTCCACGTACAGGCAATTGATCCCCAAGGTCTGCACAGACAAATATGAAATTTTTACAACAAAAAAACTATGATCAGGTCAGGCACTTAACAACTTCAGCACAAAAACTTGGTGAAAACAAGGTTTCTAGACGTACAATATTATCAATATCTGTAAAAGGAGTATTAAGCAAAGATAGTGATCCGTGCACATCATCCAGGATTCCAAGATATGACCTCCCCTTCTGCCTGCATGCAAACATCCATTATTAAGCAAGAATAGATAGCAATCATTGCAAATTACAAGTCCAAACAAGAAACTCAAAACAACCAGAAATAATTCTTACCTATAGCTGCAAGCAATTATGTTTTTACTTTCATGGCTCTGAATAAATTCATAAGAATTCATGCCAAAAACCCATAATGGTTTGGAAAACTCAGCATCCAAGGAATAAACTGATATGACCTCATTACTAGACTCAACCTGTTGATACAGAAAATGTGCATTACGAAAATATGTATCATATGAAAGCCAATTGATGCCAACTGACAAATAATTGTTGTCCGACGAGACAGCAGACTCCAGCAAACATAAAACTGAGCACACTCTTCTTTGACGCCAAAATACTGTTATCCAATTAAGCAGAAAATAAAAATCCATGTTCCAACTAGATGTTACTTAACCATATTAGAAGGAGTACACTGTTCTTATCATTTGCAATAAATAAGCTAGACAGAAATGCTAAAGTACGGAACTTACCCATTTGTAAAGATTCCAGTACCCACTTTTTCTGTCAGTAATAAAAAATAGTTACCCTGCATTCAAGTATACCCAATTAAAGCATGCAAGGGCATGAAGCAACTGAAAGTTCAACAGTTTTTGGCCTAGGTTAATAGAAATATTTGAACGTGTAATACAAAAATATCACTATGCGAATAAACTCAAGGAGTGAAAGAAATCGATAGATTCTAAGAGAGTAGTCATAAAAATCTGATCCCTGTTAAAGCTACTTAAAAATTTTCCTCAAACCACGTAAAAAAGGTACCTTTAGAGGACCACTTGGGTTCAATTGGGGACTCCTTCATGGAAGGATCAGAGCCAGCAACACAAATTCGTTTGTAGATTTCTCTGCGAGAAATAAACATAATTCCATATTGATCATATGTAACTATGGTAGCAATCCATAAATATATCTACATTATATGTAAATATAACTGAACTCAATCTGCATGAAGTGTGTGCCGACATAGGTGATTAGTTCCTTCAGCGTGACCTAATTTATCTTGGAAAGATAATTTTTGGGCAGGGGATGATAATGAGCAGCAATGTTATCATGAAAGGAGATTCGCTTACCCCTTTTCAGAGATATACCCAACCCAAAGTTGAGACTGATCCCATGGCATGTTAGGATGGCACCATTCAATCCATGCCAGCCGTTCACCTTTGGGATCCAAACGCGGGAAGGCATAAAAATCCGTTCCACCCACTAGTACTTCTGGTTCTGTATGTCAAATTGAGTCCAAATTAGTTAAACAATGTCAAAGATACCGCAATATCTTTAACAGTTAACAAATACTATGGCACTGTAAACTGAAGCAAGACATGGGTTGTTGATAAACCCTTACCCCGAATGTCCTTCCCATCAATCCCTACTGAAACAATTGTTGTTATCGAATTAATGCTGCTTTCACGACGATCTACCAAAAATATGAGAAATTAGTTTGACACATAATCCCTCATATCTTATAAACAGAAAAGCAAATGAATATACTTCTAAGAATGCACTACAACCACATACCTTCCTGTACAGTGACAAAACGGTTAAAACGTGCATCAAACACCCCGTCAGCATAACTAATAACCGGCCCGCCATAATCCGGTGTGAGTGGTGTAGGAGTAGAATCTAATCGAGACCCATAAGACCACAACACCAATATTAATACAAGTTATCATATTTTCAAATTAAGCGTTAATTACCAACCTTTTTCCGAGAACTTGCAAGTACCAAGCTTATAAAAGCTATGATATTGATAACGTCACATACCATTGGAACTTAGAGATTGCTTGTAGAGACGTTGATCCCTGTAATTGGAGAAAATGATTGTATCCCCTGAAACGCTGAATGCACCACCTCCGTACTCCTGCGCAACCGTCCGAACCGCATAGTCCTTCGGTGTAATATCAACTGGTTCGCCCTCCGGCCTCTCCGATTCTCTCACCAGAACGGCCCGTCTATACATACACCATGTAATTCCTCATCGGCTCATCCATACACATTCACGAAGAATTGGAAATAACAGATAGATATAGAGAGATGGATACCCTGATTCGGAGGGGCGGGACTCGAGCCAGATGAGTCGGCCAAAGGAATCGACGGCGGTGCCGCCGAGTCGCTTGGAGGCGCCGGAGACGACGTCGGCGGAGATTGGGGATTTCCAGGACCCGTACGGAGCTACGATTTTCTCCAATTGCTTGGCTTCCAATGAAGAAGAAGTAGTCATTTGGTGGCGGCGGTGGCTGTTCGTCTGGACTCTGGAGCTGAATCGTTGACGGATTCGATTGAAGGAAGACGAAGATAAGCGAGTGTGAGTGATGGTTTTCTGAATCACCCAATCCGCGTTTTTATATTTTAAAAATAACGGACCTGCTTCTCTGCCCTCCATCCTCATCGTCACTTCCTATTTTATTAATTAAATCACGTTAATATTTTATATTAATATTTTTTATAAAGATATTAAGATAAAAAATAATAATGATATAAAATATTGACGTAATTTAATCATGATCGAACAAATAGAAGGAAATGAAAGTGTATAGAACTGAAAGGCAGAGAAGCGGTCCAAAAATAACACCCTTTTTCAAACATTTACGGAAAAAAATAATAAAATATAAAACTGTTGGGAGAGTTTTGAAATGGGCGGGAAAACGCGGGCTTTTTGGAGGCGGAGTGGGTCAGGGTGATTCTGAGGCCTTATATGGGCCGTGTGATGGTCCAAGTTTAATGGCCTCATATATTGTTATCTTTCTAAGCCCAATCTAGACTTTCCAAGTTTCTATACCTCTGTTTTTTTTTGTTGCATTTTTTTCATCACTCTTAAGTCGTGGCAATATTCAACACTATATTATTACTGTTGAATAATTTTAAATTTAATATTTATTTATATTCACTACATATATCTTAAAATTTAAACTTTTATAACGGTGATAAATAGGATGGTGAGCATCACCATCGTGGCAAAGCCAATGTGGAGGCATTGGCTGCTACGGACCCCAATAACATATAAAATCTCCCTTTTGAAATTTTGTTTGACCCTGTACTAACTAAGACAAATGAAATAAGGAGACCCTTAATCAATATTTTTTAAATTGACACAAACCAAAATTGCGTCATTTTTGTTCTGTTTCACTTAGAAAAAAAAGTTTAGCATGATAATTCTCAAACAAGCTGAAGATTTATCAAGCACGCAAACGCCTTCTCCACCCAAACTTCATATCTCCTAATTCAAAGCTTATATGTTGTTCAAATTCGGTCAGTCACCCTTTATCGCACTTGGTTGTATCACGAAATCTCAATCATGTCTGTATGTTTCTCATCTTGGGCTTATTGAAATTTTTAGGATTTTGGTATTGATTGATTGATTTTAATGAATTTTTTGGAAAAAAATATTATAAATTGGCAATTACAAGTAAAAAAGTATGATTAAATTTTCAAAGCTTCTATTTTATGACCCCCTCATTGCAAATTTATGGCTCCGTCACTGCTACTTAAGTGTGGTGAGCAAACTGAAGCAGTATAAATCGTGAAAACGGGAACAAAAGAAATAATTAGGATGTGAGCATCTAGCTAAAAGCTAATTGGCAAGTGGATAGATCCAATGTGTTTTTAAACACTAGTGCAAGGATCTAATGTGTTTTTAACTAATTCAAGTGAATAACACGTAATTGGAGACGCAAAGGGTTTTTAGTCGTTAGGTGCACGTAGATAACATGCTCTGATATCATGTTGGTGTAGACATGCAAATTTTGGTGAAAATTAATGTTCACCAACGCATTAAACTTTGACATGCGAGGGCTTACGTGACATGTACCATTTGTCTCACAAATCATGAACCAAGACACAAATGAAAGTCTTGGTTCTTTCGTATGCAAAGCTTGGAGAGTCTATAAATACAAGGCTCCAAGACAAAGAAAGTGAGCCAGAAAATCATTCTCACACCCAAATGCTGAAGCTCTCAAACCCCCAACTTCCCAACCATTCAAACACTCCAGAAGATTCAAAAAATTCTCTACATTAACTACAAGAAAAATGGGCTAAGAACACAATTGATTTGTGCCCTTCTCATTTTCATTGAGCACAAATACATATTTGTGCATTTTAAATTCCATTGAACACCAAAATTTCTCAAATGTGCCCTCTAACAAAGAAACACATTAGTTTGTGTCTGGTATTTATGCCTACTAAATTTTGAACACAATTGTGTCCAGCTTGCATGTAAGACAATAAGAGATGGAAATTTTTTTATTAATTTACAAACACACAATAAAGGCTTTTGTGCCCTCTAATATATTTAAATTAAAAATATATGTTTTTGTGTACTTTACATTTACTTTTTCCCTATTCACAATTTGTGTAAATATCTAGTTGCAATCAACTTGAATTATTAGGGGAGAATCTAATTAATCAATTATTTTACTAATTTTCTAATGGGTTTTTGTGTCCTGTAAAACCCACCCACATGAGTCTTCACCTTTCCCTGTGCATTGACTCATTTATTCACTCCATCACTCTTCGTCTCTCTCTTTCACCCATCCCTCTCTCTCATTAACTTTCTCAACTTCTTCATTTTTTTTCTCTGTCATCTCCCTCACCATCTCTGTGGTACTACTGTGGATGGCACATGGAGCAGAGGCACCTCCACTGGAAGGATGACTGCCTGAAAGGATGAATATACGTTTGAAATCATTGCCTTGTTTTTTTCTTTAATTTATAATGTTGATTTCGTGGTTGAGTTTTCAGCATGTGATTGATTTGTCAAGAGGAGAAACTATGAGCAATATTTTCATATTCTTATCTGGTGCTTTCAATTGTTTGATTCAGGTTGTAAGGTATTTCCATTTTGTTTATTTTTTTTTGTTTTTTAATGTAACTAATAGAGCACAATTACAAAAATTGTGCTAACATGAATTTGAATGTCATCTGTCACAGGTGTTAGAATAGGGCACAAAAAAACCCTTATTTGTGCTCAACTCTTTGAGCACTGATGGCCATATTGTGCCCTCTAATCAAAGGGCACGCCTATAGAGGGCACATATATAGTTTAGTTGTTGCATTGTTAATATTGCTCTATGGGCACATATGTTGGTGCCCTTTGACCTTGTATGGCACAAATAACTTTTTGTGTGCATTGGCCATATTTTTTGTAGTGTCTTCGTCAAATCGGTGAAGAATCATCAAGCACCACTACATATGCCAGTTCTTCCATCGCCACAAGCCAAAACCTTGAGGCGTTCGTTCATCCGAGATCAAGTTATCACGACTCTTGAATTAAGAATACACACTTTACATTTTCGGAGATCAAATCAAAGGATCAAACCTTGTAAGCTTGCAACTCTAAACTCATTAATACAAATATTATTTTGTACACATGTTTTTGTTTGATTTGTCACAAAAATTTCGCGTTTACAGTTGGAAAGTAAGCATCCCAACTCAAAACTAACTAACAACAAATGAAAAGGGTTAAGGTCTATTTATACAAAAATCCAAGCCTTTTTAGTAAACAAGGGCCTAACTTAAGAACTTGTAGATCAATGATTGAGTGATGAGAGAGATTTTCACTTCCTTGTTTGGGCATGGATTGTCTTCCACATTGTCTAATCTCTAGCTAACATCCACATTAAGCAAAGCTTTTTCTTGACATCGTGTCACTTGAATTACCAAAAGAGATGACGATCCCATCACTAGCACAATAATAATTCTAACGGATGGTATTGATAGGTGGAGGAGTTTTCAAACAATGTTCTAATTAATCTATTCTAAATTTGCTTTATATGCCAAAGACATCATATTCAAATATCAATCATCCAAAAGTTCAGTTATCAAATCAAATGTGTTATATATAATTATATTTTCATACAGGCATTTATCTAAATGGATTGAGTGTGGATGCGTTGTTAGTCTGGTCTCAACCAGCCTGTCATTTTTTAGAGGGTAAGTTGTAACTTGTCTTAGACGACGCCAAATTTTATAAAAAAAAATTCTTCAAACTTTTGACATCATCTTTGACAAAGGCAGATTCTTAAAGATCTTTTTTTTTTTTTAAAGAAAGGATGGTGATTTTCATTAACAGTATCAGTTACAAGGGTTATATGGGTACAATCTCTAGTGACCAAATATTTGATCTAGAGGTAGTTCACACAAACAAACAATGATGATAGGTAGGTGCAAGAATTTATGTACAAGCGTGCACACACTAGAGGTAGCCAAATATTTGACCTAATTGGCTATCACAAGCGTGCACACACTAGCACAAGAATTCTTCTACAAATCTCCCACAAAGACAGTAGGTGCAACTGACTTATATCAAAGCACATGTATGTCACCGCCACACAAGTGAGACCACATCAAACCATCGCTAACAAGCGAGACCACATCAAAATCATCGCTCACAGGAGGAGCCACATCAGTCACTAGGCGAGACATTACCCGCTAGATGCGGTGCAAA
Source organism: Malus domestica (assembly GCF_042453785.1). Lineage (NCBI taxonomy): Eukaryota > Viridiplantae > Streptophyta > Magnoliopsida > Rosales > Rosaceae > Malus > Malus domestica. The sequence continues at coordinate 8,892,735 of NC_091668.1, forward strand.
CAAACCTATGTTGACCTACGCTAATCTGAGAAACTAAATCTTTTGGTTGGCTCATCTCTAACGATTGGCTCATCTCAACCTACAACTTTACCACTCTAGTGAGATTTGCCACAAACTTGAGCCAAGCAAGGCAAAGCCCCCATACATCTTGTCACTGAAGGCATGCCACCATTGATCAGTCAAGGAGAGCCACAAAACCCTAAAAAAAAGTCATAAAAGGAGGATCCGAGTCACCAACAACCAATACCCAACCAAACTCATAGATCTTGCCTAAATCAAGGGGATAGGCCCTGTGAGGCAGTAAATCTCGAATTTTGCAAGGAGAGGGGAGTGCATCAAAGCCGCAAAAATTGGTTGCCCACAAAAGGATGGTGAAGAAGAGGTGTTACGCAGCACAAAAAACTAGAGAGATAGGGGGAAAAGGGAGGGTTGAGGAGGAATGGTGGGGGAAATGAGGGGATGAGAGGCGGGTAGTCAAGAGGCTAAGGAGGCGGGGAGTGGAAAGGCTAGGAAGCGGGGAGTGGAGAGGCTAACGTTGGCCCCAAGCCAAGGCAAAGGACGGGTGGCTAAGACTTACAGTACTAGGGTTTCTATTTGGAGAGGGAGATAAAGGATGCTGTGGTAAAGGGATTTTTTTACATTCTCGTTGGTTTTTTATCGATCCTTAAAGATCTTCAATAATCCTACAAGCTTGGATTTCAAATTTTCACTCTCGAGCTTAGCTAAAAGAGTAAATTGTAGAAATGGTCTTTCAACTTTAATCAAATTGGAGTAATAGTCCATCAACTAAAAATTCATTATCATTGGTCCCTCAACTCAACAAAACATGTAGCTATGACCCTTTTCGTCAACTCCGTCAGAATTCTGTCAAAATGAGTAATGTTAGAATGACCATTGCTACAATTGAGTTAAAGTTGAGGGATCATTGCTTCAATTGAGTTAAAGTTGAGGGATCATTGCTTCAATTGAGTTAAAGTTGAAGGATCATTTCTCCAGTTGAATTAAAGTTGAGGGACCATTGATACAATTTTTCTTACTTAATTTTCCACATTTGCCTCTTGATTTAGCCTCACGTGCATGGCACGTGACTCATTTTGATGGAAGTTCTAACGGAGTTGGCAAAAAGGACCATAGCTGCATGTTTTGATGAGTTAAGGGACCAATGGTAATAAATTTTTAGTTGAGGGACCACTGCTCCAATTGGTTAAAGTTGAAGGATCATTACTACAATTTACTCTAACTAAAAACTCGAGTTTAATCTGAAATCTAAGCAAGAAACTGACACACCAAGAATGACAAAAAAATTACACTATTACCGTGAAAAATTACACTAGTACACTATTAAAGTCCCAATCTCGAATCGATTCAATCTTATATTATTGGTTTTCTCCTCTATCGTAAGTGGTCAGATCATGGTTTAGTTGCAACTTTATGTTGCATCAATGAATAAAATTTTTTTGGTAAATTCATACGCATTTGCATATGGAACCCACCTTTGCTGCAGGTAACTTGGTCTTGCATTGTACCCAAACTCCAAATTATATGCTTTAAACTGACCACAGCTTTTCTATCCAACCATATGCTTGTGGTACATGATTGCTCAGTTAGTGGGTCGTTTCCCAAAAGCGAAATGGACATGGCCATGGTGTTAAATCCCAATTCTTTTGAATGAGTTATATGAGCACTCAATACCTAAGTTTCTAACTAGGTTTCACAGCTTTAGTTAATGCTCCCAATAAACCAAACTATCCAGCAGATGTGTTGTTAGGTGATTTGATGCTCCCATAGTTATGCTCCATGAACAGTAAGACGAACAAACACATAGTTGTATATAATCAATAACACCAAATCTTTTATATTTTACTAGTTATGGCTAAGCACAGATTCAAGACTAAATATAGCGAAGCATGGAGCCCCAGCATGGACACTAGTTCTCTCATGTTTTGACCCTCTTGTTAACCATGTAGTGGAGCTTCAAATTAATGATTTTGTTGCTACTAAAATTAGGGTTCAAATTAATGATTTCATTGCTACTAAAATTTAAGGTTCTTGCACTGTACCTGAAAATGTCATGGTGACGTTATCTTAAGCCACGATTCACTTGACAAATTTGCGCGATTGGTTAAACAATGGAATGAAACCAAAGTTTAATTCCAATTAATATGGATAAACAGGAGAAAAATATTTTGAGGGGGAAGATGAGCTGCACCTCAATAATTATATTGAGGCATTTAGGATTGGGGTTTGGAAAAGCATAAAGCTAGTGACATTGATGCCTTGTTTGATGATCAGAGATCCACATGCATAACCAACATTTCCACATTTCATTTCGAGTTTCTTTCCGCAAAATACTTTGTTACTTGTAAGCAATCATTCTTCGTAATCCAGTGATTTGCAAGTGAAAACGACTTATCACATGTAACGAGTGATCTGTCAAAAAAAAATGAATCATTACTTGCGATGAGTGATATATAAGAATAAATGACTCCTTGCACATAGCAAGTAGTGTTGTATGTAAAGAAATTTGACTCGTTACGCATAATGAATGATCTTCAAATGAAGAAAAATGACTCGTTACATGATAAGAGCCGAACAATGTTGGTTTTATTTTTCTTCATGCCCTGGCCCTTCCTCTACAATTTGTGTGGTCCGAGCTCTCCTTATCTTATCACATTCAACCCCGTCCCCTTTTCATATCTAAACTTTGTCGTATCACTCTTTACTATTTAGTCCCATTAAGTTCCCCCTCCCATAACCAACTTGAAAAATTAAAAATTAAAATTGAAGGGTCTCCATTCCCTTTCCAAAGTTCAAAGATTCCAATCACATAAACTTAAACTAACCCCGAAACGACGCCGTCCAACAGAAAGTATCCACACACAAACATAACCAATTGACTGACCAAACTAAATTTTGAAGTTTTTTTTTCTCCAACCTTCCACTCTCTATATATATTTCCAACTCGCGTACATTTTCAAACACTCATATCTAATATACCCCTTCTTGTATTGGTTGAATTGATTTCTGAACCACAAACCCTAGCCACAATGCCTTCTGTGCACTCTAGCCCTTTCTACCACTTAGAGAACTCAGCCATTTTAAACCTAATCCGGCACGGTCATATGCCGGGCCAAAAACGTTCGTCGAAATCTTCATCCGGAGGCCTTCTCAAGATGTTCAAGCTCTTCCCCATGTTGACATCAGGCTGCAAAATGGTTGCCTTGCTAGGCAGACCCCGAAAGCCGTTACTAAAGGATCATGCCACAACAGGTACAATTTTCGGGTATCGAAAAGGGAGGGTGAGCCTAGCAATACAAGAAGACCCTCATTGCATGCCACTCTTTGTGCTCGAGCTACCAATGCACAGTAGTGTGTTTCACAAGGAAATGGCATCGGATATAGTCCGAATCGCACTGGAGAGCGAGACGAAGACGCACAAGAAGAAGCTGACGGAGGAGTTTGTGTGGGCTGTGTATTGCAATGGAAGAAAGGTAGGGTATTCTATTAGGAGGAAGCAAATGTCGGAGGACGAGCTTCATGTTATGCAAACTTTGAGGGGTGTTTCGATGGGGGCAGGGGTTCTTCCATGCCCTTCTGATCAGAAGGAGTATGCAGGAGATGGGGAATTGACTTACATAAGGGCAAGGTTTGAGAGGGTGGTTGGATCAAAGGACTCTGAAGCTTTGTACATGATTAATCCCGATGGTGCTGCAGGGCCAGAATTAAGTATTTTCTTTGTAAGAGCTCATTAGCTTAGCAAAAAAATTATGTTCTATTTTCATTAATTAATATTGGTTATTTAATGTAACTTTGTGTCTATGTAAACTATGGTTCTCAAATTCATGAATTGATTGTTTTTAACTTCGATGATTGTAGTCAGTCCTGCTCTTCTAAGGTCGTCAAGTTTTGAGGACCCGTGCCAAATTAAGCAAAATCAACTTAGAATCTAGGAACCATTAGAAAACTCATTTTCTTGTTTTGCTTTCTTATGTTGTCATATATTGCCTTTTGATCTAAACTAATATAATTTTGTGGTTGTTATGCATTTGGTCATCACAGGTCTTCAAAATGAGGACCTTAGGAGAGCATGAGTCGTAGAGTAGTTGAGTTTCAAAAGTTTTTTTTTTCTTTTTTTGACAAAGTAATATTTTAAAACTTCTCTCTAATTGACGAAAAGGGTATTCAAACTCCAGTACAATAAAACCGACACACTGCGTAAACCAGTTGGCATAACTATCTGTAGTTCCAAAAATATCATTAGTTGCCTTCAAGGTATTGCCTTGATCATGATGATACATAGGAAAGATTCATTAACAGGCTGGAAATTGTTTGGACCACATTCAACTTTTAGGCAGTGTGGGCGCTTGTACCATTGAAATTAATGTTTTCAGACCCAACTCCCTTTCCGAAGTAAAATTAAGGGTTAACGATATTTTACACTATAAGATTGGAGGGTCATTTGCAATTGAGACACAAGGTTTGTCACATATTACACTACGTGGTTTTTAAAATACATCAATTTAACCATTTCATCAATTTCATTGTCTAATTAGGCATTAAGTAATGAAGTAACACGGACTAGGACAACATTTGAAACACACGTTGACCATCAACTTCACAGTTTAGTACTTTACACTTTTACTCTTTTAGTCCTTGTATGAAATTGACAGTCAACGTGTACCTCAAATGTAGGCTTAGTCTATGCCACGTCAATACTTAACGTCTAATTAAACGGTAAAATTGACAGAATGGTTAAATTGGTATGCGTAAATTGAAACTTCGTACTCATTTTGTAAATAAGCCCAAACCTTGTTGTGTAAAATGCAATTAACCCTAAAATTAAAAAAAAAAAAATTGAAGAAAATGAAATTTTAATCCTGTATGTAACAACATTGATATCCAAATGTTACTTTGATATCTGATAGATATTGTTGATATGACGTTGATATTTGGTATCAAACGTCAATATAACACTATTAAAATAACATTGATATTTGGTATCAATACGTTAATATAACGTTGTTAAAATGACATTGATATTTGATTGCTTTATCGTCGTGTAGGTCGGTCATGTCGCTCAACCAGGTCATGTGCAGCCCATGCACACAATCCACATGCACAGGGAAGAAAACCACAGTATAACCTGAGGCCCCATAAACCCAAAAGTGAGCTGCACTCGATTCAATCAGTGCTCCAGTGTAACAAAAGTAATGGACAACAACAATGGGCTTCTGGCATTGTACGCAGCCGCCCGGCTTCATTTTGTCAAGAAAATGCTAGGATGCATGCGCGCGGATTGACTATAGATGGTTATTCATGCTTGTGCAGGATTAGTGACGCTTAGGATCAATTATTGTATTCGACAGACGGTTTAACTTTAAATGGACTATCCGACCTATCCATAAAAGAGTAGGAAGCATTAATTTGTTGATGAGAAACTAAGCCAATTCGAAGTTGTTGATGTCTATACCAATCGATCATATAAGAAAATTTTTAATTCATTTCTTTCCAATTAAGCTTCATTCCTATTAAATCTGGAAGTTCTTCACTAGCGTTGGGGTTTGTATCTGCACGAGACTAAGTAATACCTAAATGCAAAGGACCCTAATTTTTTATGAGTAAGTCAGACAATCTACTTAGTACCCAACTGCCAGACATAAGAATTTTCGACGTGATAGACAATCAGACATACATAGAAAGAGATAAATGTAGAGCGTACATTTATATTCTCGTAAATGTATTAAATTAAAGATTGTCAAGGATAGTTATCCAGAAAAACCTGACCCAAATGAATTTACATAGATTCCAAGCTACATCCCTTATTGGATAGGGGTTGGGGTAGGTTGGTAAGAAGAATATAGTTAATTAGATCTTCCCCACAGACTAGAGTGAGAAGTCTTGTGATGTATTTTAAAAATTGAATCCATCTGTCAACAGCTTGCATATTCAACAAATGTCCATTTCAGTTTCTGTGTGTAAAAGCGATTTGTTACATCTTTTGGAAGCCTACCAATGATTTTGTACGCAATACTTTCTATTTACGAGTCAGCGTAGGTTATCTCCCATTTTAGTTATTTGTATGTGTTTACTCGTATCTTTGTTTGTCTAGAAGAATGATCGAACGTCGTAGACAATGCGAATACGTACTTGCGGCCAGAGTTATGTTCGTACATCTATACACACGTATGTAAAGCATCAAGATACCATTTACTAATTTTCAGGATTCACAAGTTTTTTTAAAGGAATCAATACATAAAAAACGAATGAGTGCCGAATCATACAAAACGAATTAGTGCCAAACGAGAAGTAATAAAGGTAGGGCGCATCAATACGTGTGGGCATTGGTGGATCCATATAAGGACTCGGAGGGTTCCGGGACCCCTTGGAAGTCTGAAGAAACACTTGTGATCGACCTTCGGGAACCCTCCAACAATTTGGGTAGGTTTAGTGGAGAGGCATGTTGTCTCCATGGATGTGCAGGTAGTCGTGCTTATAACAAAGAAAAAGAAGAGGTTTTTAATTTTTGTTTTAAAAAACCTAGCCAAAACGACAACATTTTTAAGCCAGGTCATTATAAAAAAATTTAAAACTAAAATATCTTTGATTTCTCTACAGAGTTCGAGAATCTCGATCTTTTCCGGTATCCCCAAATTATATGTAATAACTCTCAGCCCCAATCATCGCAACCTTTCAACTTTAAACCCAAGTTACCCTATTCCCCACCATCATTTGCCGTTCCACCACCTTTAGCTGCCTAATTTTATTTCTTCCAAATTCACATTAGTTTTTTTAATCCTAGACTCTAGTCCCAACTACCAATTAATAATATATATATATATATATATATATATATATATGTTACATTAACAGATTTTATCTTTATAGAGTCACTAATTGTGTTATGTTACTGAGCATAATTTGTTGGTTTTATTACCTTTAAGATTAATCTTGATTTATTCAATGAATCAAATTCAATAGAAAATAGTGATATGGAACCAAATTAGTCTAATATTTTTTTTTTTGAACTTTTATATTGGGATCCTTTGATCTTGAAATCCTGAATCTATCACTGTATGTGCGTCTCATCCTTATTAAGAAAATTGTACATATATGTGATAAGATAATCATTTTACAAAAATAAAACAAAAAAAACAAAAAAAAAGGATAAAAAAATGGGGGGAATAAGAAAAACGAGGAGAACACCAAACAACCGTGGTTAACCAAATTGTTGACCGGCACGAGCAGGACAAGGCACCAGTTCTCACGCGGTATTGCCGTATTGGCTACCACCCTAACTGTAGGACCGACCCAACCAGTGAGAAAATGACTGGAACACGGGAGATACCACTTGTTTTTATATAAACAGTAGGAAATTTTACTTTTTAAGTAATTAATTTTTTAACACACATATCCTATCATTTGTATAATGACATGAAATGTATCATTCCGTGGACCGATCATATAAAAAAATTTCTCCCAACCGACAATTGGGTTGGAAGGGGACATCGCGGAACCCAGTGATAGTTACCAGACCAGGTATCCCAAATCTCCTCCCATCAGTGAAAGTATCTGCCAACTAAAATACGAGTCCAAATTTGGGGCCTACCTCCAGCCTACAATCGACCGTACACAATCACCACTTTCTGTTTTATTCTCTTCATATTTTTTTACCCTAATTATGGAATTTATGGATGAGTAATGAGTATGGATTATCAAACTTTATCACTGGATTTTATTCACCAAATGATTGAATTATTTTAATTTCTTTTAAGTTTGGGCGTACATTTACGATGTTTAAGGGGTTTGTATTCAATTTTTTATTTTTTTTTTTTACAAACGTCTACACTAAAGAGAGGGGGTGGACTTAGTTTTACAATGTGTTATAAATAATGTGGTTCAAACTCATTTTTGACGAGAATCAAACATAAGACCTCTGCTTACAAATGAAGATGAATACTACTAAACTGTAGTATTAAGTGACAGGCGTTTGTGTTCAATTGATTAATAGTATTCATCCTAGCATTTGAAATCTAAATTTAATTCCCTCGTCTTACAATCATTTGAATGACAAAAGTTTGAATACGCAAAGTAAAAGATTCTCACATAGGTGAAAGAAATAACTTTGCAAGAATTTATAAGAGGTTAGATTACTCTGCACCTTAACTTCTTCATGGTATCAGAGCAAGGTTGACCCACGTGAGAAGCCCAATGGCCAGATGTACTCCTCGTCACCTAATTCGTGTTGTCAATGTGTTTGGCTTGAAAATTCGTCACGCATGAGGGGCATATGAGGATGTAAGTGTAAAAGAGTCACACATCATTTAAAAGAAAAACATTGCGAAGACTTATAAAAGGTTAGACTACTCTCTGAATTATCAATTAATTTTATGATAGAATCTCAATTTATTTATTATACATCTCTCTTACTTGTCTCTTGATCGTTCCTACACTCATCATTGATCGATCACACAATGAATTATAGTACATTTTTCTTATATCAAACTCGACTGATTTTAACACACCTCTAATTTGAAACTAAAGAACACATTAAGGTTAGTGCCCTACAGCCCTTGGGCTTGTTATCTACTAAAGGACATTGGTACGCAGTTTTGTTGTATGTAAAATTCGAAACAAGTCGGTGACCGTGACTAGGGATTTGGTGCCAGCTGTGGTATCAACTTCCCAACTGCTGCTTGCCAAAAGTTTCACCCAAGGCCAAAATCCATAAATAATGCCACGTGGGCGGCTAGGATGCAATCATTACAACGATTGTGTTCAGATTGTGGGAGCTCCCCTACTGAGCTTGTCCGCGCGTGCTTCTCAGGTCTCTCGCCACAAAATTCGAAAATTACTAAAAAAACTGATACTTGTACGGCGGTGGGGTGGCGTACGTACGTACGTAGCATTTTGTTTGTCACGTAAATGCATGCATGCACAATTCCGTTGATTGCGTTCTTAGAAAACAATTACAAGATATTATCTACTTGTTAGAGGCATTATTATCCTCATGATCACTTAGCTTACCCTTTCATCATTCCATTGTTGTAACTTCACATCTCTATCATGTTTGAGATGTATCTTCTCATAGAAATTAGAACTCTCACTAATGTGACAACTTGCAAGGCGTCCATTCAATTAGCTTTTTCCTTTAGGTAAAAAACATTTAATTTAAAGAGAAACCTCGGTAACACTCAAGATCTCTAAAGTGATACAAAAGACCGTTCCTAACTTGTTGAGGAATACAATCATCCCAAATACACAAATTATTGCAATTGTGTCCAATAGAAGTAATATAATCAGCAGCAAAGTTTGCTTCTCTATAGACGTGGTTCCACTTCACCCAGTCAATGGAGGAAGCCAGTCATGATTCTCCAACGTACTGCTTCCCACATCAATGACAATGTTCAAGTAGCCCTCAACTATGACCTTCCTGATTCAGTGCTGTTTGGTTAAATTCAATTTTTGTCATTTTTCTTTTTCTCTATAGATTTTATCGGCTACTATTTTATTAAAAAAATTTATCATTGTATCAGAAATTGAATCATTAAATCTAATTATAAACATTAAATGAATTCGTCATTTAAAAGATTCGAACGTGTTTGTACCGTGAGATTATAAATCGATCAATCGACAATCACTTTCCACGTTTTGCACTGGACAACAAAACAATCGAAAATGTTTTGGGGTGTAAAGTGAGGGTGATGCTCGACGAGGATGAGTAGGGGGAAGTGAGCTTTATTAGACGAGAGCCTCAAAAGTCAAAGACGGGATTCAACTGGAATCACGTGAGATTCTTACAGCCTGGGAGTGGGGCCTTCCTACGTGGAAGACGTTGAAGTCATCCTTAATCTTAATTTTTGTAATTTACAAGTAGGCCCTTCCCTTTTATCGGGGTTTGCTTTTTAGGACAGGTTCGATCAGAAGCCGTTGATTTCAGTGACTCTATAGGCTCTAGGGGTTGACTGACGGGGACCTTTATCTACAGCTGTTAAATTGGTGGTAGGCTATAAAAAAATTTAAAAAAAAAAAAAAAAATCTGTGGCTAAAAAGTGGTCAAAAAAGTTCGTTGGGCCCCAGTCGCCGTTCTAAAACGTTTGTGTTGTGTATAACAGCTTTGCGTTTCCTGTCATGTGTTAAACGCTCCCTAATTTATAAGTACTCACACTTCTTGTCCCATGTGAGTGATTTTATTACTTTTTATTTTTATTTTCGTTTTATTTTCTCATTCTTGCCCCTCTCTAATTACAATGGCTCAATTTCTCATTACCTCGCACGATAAATGATTCTAAGATCAGTCGTTAAATCGGCTTATGTGCGTATGCACGACTAATTTTTTCAAACGGTGTTGAAAAATGTCCAAAGTTATTGCAATTAATCACGTAACAGGTAAGACAAAATCGACTAATGTAAGGATAAACAACTTTTTTCAACTCTACTTGCACAATCTCATAATTCAACCACATGCGTATATACCTAACAATACTTATTTATTCCTGCTCAAAAAAAAAAACAATACTTATTTATTTATTAAAGGAGATTTAAGTTAAATCTCTTAAATTAGTAGCCGGGTCAGAATTTTATAACAATGGAGTCACATTTTGACATAAAAAACTTCATTAGATCATTTTGTTGAGCTTTTGATGTATACATGCTGAATTATGTCGCATTCTATCTATTTTTGCTAAGGACTATCGAGTGACCTTTTTATCGAACACTTGTTGCACCATACGGTCGCACACAAGAAATAAGAGAAGAAAAACAAAGGAAAGAAAAGAGAAAATTTACAAGTCACTAAACATGGGGTTGCAGAAAAGAAGCAGTAGTTTATAATTAAGTATTTTTGAATCATTCTTTTAATTTACCGCAATTGTGTATATGGATCATATACAAATACAAAGATACATATACATTAGGGTTATGAAGATATTGGGGACATAAGAAGTCAATGACTCCATATTGACTCCATTACTGTCTTAAACGACAACTGTTAAATTATAAAATATTAAATTTAATACCTACTCTTGAGTTAAAGTAAAAAAATATCGATACGTACAATTAGAAATTAACTATAGGTATCTATCCATATTCTTGAAAAACTAGTCTTCATACAAGCGCGTGCGTACAATTAGAAACTAACTATAGGTATCTATCCATATTCTTGAAAAACTAGCCTTCATGCACGCGCTCACACGCGTGCATAATGCATTTTTGGAATCACGGTGTGCTACGCACGACTTACAAGTTTTAAATGTATTTATATGCATAAATTGACAAAAGGAAAGTCAAATATTTGAAGTAAATGAATAATTTTAGATCATGTTAGAAGAAACCTCTTGTTTGTACCATACCTGACCAATCCCAAAATTACCGAGCACTGGTCAACGTTCTACCGTCAAAGACCCAGAAGAGTTTCCCTCCAACCAGGAGGCCAATCACAGTGCAACACGTGTCGACATCAGAAGCCAATCATAGTGCGACACGTGTTAACATCAGAAGCCAATCACAACACGACACGTGTCAATGTTAGAGCAAAGCTAGAAACTCTCTTCTATAAAAGGAGATCATTCTCCCATAATATTTCCTAATGTCATTTGTACTAAATCATTCACTAGTACTCACAAAATGAGAGCTTGAACCTATGTACTTGTGTAAACCCTTCACAATTAATGAGAACTCCTCTACTCCGTGGACGTAGCCAATCTGGATGAACCACGTACATCTTGTATTTGCTTCCCTGTCTCTATCCATTTAAATATTTATCCACATTAGTGACCGAAGCAATCTAGCGAAAGTAAAAAACTTAACAGTTTCTGTTGTACCTAAGTCCTCACTGATTTTGTGCATCAACACCTCTCATAAACCAATTAAAGCAGTTGAATTCACATAATAAAATCGGTCTATATAGAATTTACATTAAAATAGAGAAAACAATATTTAACAAACAATTGATTGAATCACATTATTGCTAACCCATTGTGAGGCTAAGCTCATCCCCTCCCCATCTCCCATAGTGTAGATAATATTGTTTGTTAAAAAAAACAAAAACAATCATTTGACAATAAATTTAATCACAATATTATCCGTGTACGTAAGACTTTTTTTATAACCGGCATTACGCGCGCTCTTAAGATGTTTTGAACGTGTTTAAAAATAGAGAAAATAATATTTAATAAACAACTGATTGAATCACATTATTGCTAACCCGTTGTGAGGCTAAGCCTACCCCCTTCCCCTTAGTGTAGATAGTATCGTTTGTTAAAAAATAATAATATTCATTTGACAACTTATTTAATCTAATTATTATCTGTGTGCGAAATACTTTTTTTATAACCGGCATTACATGTCTCTTAAGATGTTTTGAATGTGTTTAAAAATAGAGAAATTAAATCACATTATTGCTAGCCTATTGTGAGACACTAATTAAAAAAAAGTACCAAAACATTAATTATTAAAAAAGCATTGTTAAAATGATGAAAATGCCCCTACCGTATTTGACACATTATTTTGGGATGCCTTTGAAGTTTTTGATTTTGAAAACATTTTCGTCCAAATATTTTTGTCGAAGTTTGGTGACACAAAAATCATCATTCACGTTTTGTATTCTCTTTTATAGAGGAGGGTACATACGAGGTAACCTTCATGATTCATTACGAAGACAATACTACAAAAATAAGTCAAACATTTCACAATCACCGATCCCAATCAGACGTGGTTTATATTAAATTATTAATTCAGTTTTAGTTACATTTCTAATTTTTTTTAGTTTAAAATATAGAAAAACTAATCAAAAGGGTTTTAAAATTTTAAGTTTTAACGATAAGAGTAAAATAAATGGTAAAATAAATAGTAAAATGATTGATTTTTTAGTGTAAAAATGTGATTCTTCATTAAAGTAAACAGTACCAAAAATTTTTCGTTAAAATTTCCTTAAAATATATACATATAGGATATATATCAGAAATTTAGAACACGAGCAGCTCTAAATCTAGATAATAACATGCATAAAACGCAAGTTAGTGTTAATTCTGGACACATATCATATTTTAGTTAGATTATTCAAACCGTTCAGCATTATTATATGACAAGACAAATCACATACGATAAATTTGTGAGGGATTGATTTGACCTCGCTGCCTAATTTACACAAAATTCACGTGTTGCATAAACTTGATTGATAATATCACGTTGAACAAGACACACAATTCGAAATTTTAAAATTTGATCTAACGTTTAAAATTATTATCATTTTTAAAAAGAATTTATGTTTGTAATTGTTTGATCAAATTTTAAAGTTTAAATTATGTGATTTTATAGACTTGGTGGAAAGAGATCCTTTCCCAAAACATGACAGCTCACATTGTCTCAATATATCGGGGGAAGCCCGAAATGGTAAATGAACAAAACCAGAGGCTCCAGAGAAGGAAAAAAAAATCCGGAAAAATAAATATACGATGACATAAAACAAGGGGTGCGCATGTACGCACTCGGTTTAAGTTAGCAAACCCGCCCACTTTACAAACGCCAGTTTCGTGGAAGTACCCTTCTCCTCCCCTCTCTATCTTCCATAAAAAATGCTCACAAGTGCATGCACCTCGCCCCTAAATATAACACCCAAAACACAACCTTTCTCTCATTCACTCCTCCTCCTCCTTTCTCTCTCTCTCTCTCTCTCTCTCTCTCTCTCTCTCTCTCTCTTGCACTCACTCCTCACTCAGCTCGAACAAACACCATCACTATTTCCATGGAAGCGATGAATATGTGCTCGTCATCTACTTCGTCTTCCGGCACTTCCTCGTCTGAGTCTTCCCTCCGGAGAAATCCCAACAAGCCCGAACGAATCAAGGGCCCGTGGAGCGCTGAGGAGGACCGGGTCCTGACCCAGCTCGTCGACCGCTACGGGCCTAGAAACTGGTCATTGATAAGCCGGTACATAAAAGGTCGATCTGGGAAGTCGTGCAGGCTCAGGTGGTGCAACCAGCTAAGCCCCAGCGTCCAGCATCGACCCTTCTCTCAGGCCGAGGACGAGACCATCTTGGCCGCACACGCTCGGTTCGGAAACAGGTGGGCCACCATTGCCCGCCTGCTTCCGGGTCGAACTGACAACGCGGTGAAAAATCACTGGAACTCGACGTTGAAGCGGAGGGTCAGGGGAGATCAACTAACGGAGGGTGGTAGTTTTGGGGGCGGCGGCGGCGGCAATGTGAGTAGTAATGAGGGGATGAGCACGAGTTCGGTTTCCGGATCTTTGGCCAATGGGTCGATGGAGTTTGACCCGTTGACGGAGTTGACTTTGGCACCGCCGGGGATTGGTAGCGGAAGCGGCGGGGCGATGGTGGGGGAGCAGCAGAGGAATAATGAGAGTGTGCCGTCGGGGTTTTGGGACGCGATGAGGGACGTGATCGCTAGGGAGGTTAGAGATTACGTGGCGACAACATTTTCAGAGCCTTCGGAGCTTCATAGATTAAATTAATCATGTTTTTAATTTTCTGATTATGTTTTTGTTAATATGTTGGCTTCGATTAATTCTCAGAGGCAAAAAAATGTGAGATTTTCCAATGAATATAATTTTAAAAAATATTTGAAATTATGAAATTGTAGTTCGGTTGGAAGTGGTGTTTCCAGCCTGTCACCAACGAACAAGTGGAAGCTGAATGGAAAAGACAAGAAAGTGGAGGATGTTATATAAAATTTCTGTTCACTGACATATGATATTGTTGAGATGATTTAAAATACTGGCAAGTAGATTTTAGAATATCTCGTTTCGTCACATTTATCGAAAATCTAACTTTGTGGCGAATGTGTTCGATTGTGTGGATCATTCTTCTTGTCTATGAAGCTTCGGTGGAATCTTCCTATTGAGGCGAGATCAACTTAATTTTTGAGATTTTCATAATTTTAGATGCCCGATGGATTTTTTTGTTGTAATTCAATTACTTTTTTTGTTTTCAAAGTGTTGATCAAATCGTTCGGACAATTTTACATGTTGTACATGTTCGTATGACAATTTTTCAGAACCTTGAGATTGTCTGTCGCAGGAACACGTACTAACATAAAAAACATTGTGTGAGCGGTGAATTAATCATGTAATATATGTTCGTATGCCAGTTTTGCCGTAACTAATTTGGTATGAGTGGGAATTTAGGTATAAATATGGACTAGACGTTTGCATAATATATTAACAATTTTGGTAGCTAATGAAATTCCAGCTGCTGAGAGAATATAATTAGTTTATAGCATGTTGTGTTCATCCATTGAATTGATACACGGAAGAAAAGTTAGGATAAGAATGTATTATTATGCAATACCAACGAACGCTAACGGCTAATCACCACGGAGTGGTTTAGTGGTTGGAGATGAATTTTAAACTTGTATTTTATATAGTACATCTTGGGTTTGATTATTGCCGAAGTCTTCTCTGCCGCGGAATGGTAGAATGTCATGGCGAAGCCACTAACTGATCTTTTATTTTATTAATTTTTTATTTTTTATAACATAACAATATCATCTACATTAAAGGGCTAAGCCTTACAATGAGCTAGTAATAATGTGGTTCCAATTCGCATTTGCCGAGAATTGAACCTAAGACCTCTCACTTACAAATGAAAAGAAATACCACTAGAATAATACTAAGTATAATACTAAGTGTGACCTGAATATTGATGGAAAAATGAGCATATTATTTGTTACATCTTAATTAACAAATAAATTGGGTAAAGATTTCCAAGAAATTGACTATATACATAAATGAGTCCATTTATTTATCTTCAATCATACATGAATGGAAAATATTATGGAAACTAGATTTTTTATCGGTAACGAGAATAAAGTATCGTCTTCTACTCTGGATACACTCCTAAAGAACTCTCTAGTTGGTGTGCACCAGAATTAAAAACGCGCAATTCTGGTTGCCCGGATCAGTTCCACAACTTGTGCAACCATTAAATCAATACAAATGACATGAGAACTGAGGATTTTTTTCTTCAAGAGTTGAGATTTGTACCATTCAGAATCAAACTGCAATATGTTTCATGTTTCCAAATAAAAACAAATTCAAACTCTTTGAAAAACGATTTAACACCCACCACCACTGACTTCTAATATATTTGAAAACTAAGTACGAAAGGACTTTTCACCATCTTTTCTTCCACTGGGGGAAAAGCTAACAAAGCATACGTACGATCGAATAGCGGCACCTTGTTTTGGCGCGGTTTGATGGGAAAGCAAACTGTCACTCGCATTGAAAAGTCGTGTTCCCCACTTCTGCTTCTACAGAAGCACTTTTGGATTTGTATAAGCAATTCATGAATGCATGGTCTGCATGTTTTAAATGTGTATGCCGAACCTCCATCGTAGAAAAGGCTTTCTTGAATGTGATGTGTGTCATATGAGTAAAAGAAACTGTTACAAAAATTCTGGACTGTTAAAAAGGCCCATAAGGCCAAAGGCATAACTACAATACGAGGTAGCCTGTACGAGACAAAGATGCAGGAGGCCCACCCATTATGAGAGAGAATGTCGGATGCGATTAGGGTTGTAAATCGATTAGAAACAATTCGAGTTAGTATTCGACTCGGTTCCTATTTGAATCGTCGAAGCTTAACTCATCATAGAAACAAGCCAAGTCTGGTTTGACTGGATTAAGAAGCAAGCCAGACTGGAACATTAGTATTTTATAACAATTATAGTATGGCGCCTCGCAATGTAAACGAGGCTAGGATCATGAGTCCCAACCATAACGAGAGAGTGCCGGATACAGACAGTTCAACTCTTACTTAGAAATCTCATATTGAGTAATGCTCGGAGGACCAGATATGTTAAATATGAACTAATCATTTAGACCAGAGTAAATGTAATCAATGATTCAGATTCACAGTCTGACAACATAAACATATGAAAGATTCAAATAGTCTAGCTAGCAAGAGAACATTTTCCTTGAGCTGAACTTTTCTTTTTCTGTTTTGTTTTACTGGAACGTAAGATAAATTTCAAACAAACCAAATCATCTTTATTGCGAACATGAAACTCAACAAAGAAAGACAAATTAATCAAGCAAATTTCCACCTACAAGTATCATTGGGGAAATTATTTATTTTTACTTAAAACCCTCCAGAATTATTGAACCACATAGTATCAATCTGGTGGATGTATGTGTATAATGTATTTGGTATGCCGTCTCTTCTTCCCGGACGTTTTATTTGTGTGTTTTCAAACTCTGGGTTTAATTATTCCAACGTGGTAGTGGGACGGCAAAGAACTTCATCAGCCCATCCTTGCAGTTCTTGCCATCTTTTTCACCACTGGCAAAGTAATATGGCCTCCACTGAGTCAGCTCCACCTTGAAACCGTCGCCACCTCCCTGCATCTGATTCGCCAGCAGCTTGGCTTCGCTGAAGTCGCAATTGATGTAGCTCCACAGGTTCGGCAGTTGGTATACGCTGTAGCCGGAGTTCGCATCGCTCGGTGGATCGTACTTGAACACTGCAAAAGTTAAACCAAGAGCATGCACATAAGCATAAATAGTTGAGGTACGTATGCATGCATGGAATAATATCGAGCTATGGAATGGACATCTGTATGTCCAACCAACCATCGGTATTGTCATTGATAATGCGTCAATATCATTGTCACAAACCAAACAAACTGCCATGTTAATATGTTATCGTGCAATATAAATATAAGCATGTCTATTGAAATTCAAGAAAGGATGTCATGCACAGAGAATTTTGATGTTAAAGGATACTAACCTAGTTGGTCATTTATGTAAAAGGGACTGTTTTGGAGAGCCCAGTCAGTGTAGTTGTAGCCGAAACGCCAGCCTTCAGACCCTCCAACGACGACGGTTCTGGCCTCAGTCACTGCCAACAGAGAGGCAGCAGCTAGGAGGAGGATGAACCCTTGTGCATTAGAACTCAAAGCCATTGTTGCTCCTCTAGGGTTGTCCTTGTAAAAAATCTATACGCTTGAATGTGTGAGAAGGTGATGAGAAAGCATGAGAGGGTTATGGGGTTTATATAGGAAATCAAAAGTGATCAGATTTGCCTGTTTCTCTTTGGTTGGTAAAAATTTGAGGCTTTTGATTCAATTAAATTCAACATTTTCACATTTCTCAGGTTCCAGAAGCTGAATTTCAAAACCCTTTTTCTCATTCGGTAATTACTGAATTGCCAACCTTCAGATTACAGCATGCCTTACTCATTAGTTGATTGTGTGACAACAGGACCAGAAAACTGGAGGGGTAAAAGAGTAAAACTGATTGGTTGACAAGTGCTTCTGGTCGTCGTAAATTTGGTAATTATCCATTCAGAGCAAGAATTTCATGTAAATGCAATTATTCGTGGCGCATTAACAGTTTAGAGGTCAGCTATGGCAGGAGGGTGAGTGTTGGACCGTGGGTTGGTTTAGAGACGAGGGTTCAAGCGTCAACAATTTAACCGTAAATATAGACGGATTCTCTTATCCAACCAGGTCTTAATCTCGATAGTATTATTGTCAAATAATCACCTGCCATGTATTTAGAAATTCCGTTACATTTCCGATGAACAATTTTCATGTGTTTAGTTGGTGATATGGGAGAAACTCTCGTCCAATAGCGACTCAAAATCGTGCATGATTTTAATCATCATCTAAGCTAGACAGAAATCATGAATTTGTGTGTTAGTCATCCATATACATCAAATAAATGAAACAGTTCATCTTGATGATGTTACTCGTTACCAAAAGATCGATTTGTGTTATATATAAATCACTAAACAATCTCCAATTCGATTCAAATTGTGCAGGTATGAAATCTTATTAATAATAAAAGAAACTCAACAATTATGGATATGACTTTTAGACGAATAAAATATATTAATCATAACTAGGTCAACAATAGGTGCACCCATGATAAAAATGAGTAGACAGACGTACCATCCATATATCATATCCTTAAGAATTAAACTGAAACTTCTCCCTCTCGGACCCTAACATAACGCATCAGGCGCAAGTACGAGTGGGTCGAGTGATAAAATCTTAACTATCCAGAAATTCTTCCTGCAAACCCTAACGATGACCAGTAAGTGTAAGTGTGAGTGACTGGTCGACTGGTTGTATTGCTCTTGTCAACCCGCTCACTCATGCCAACGCACCTGATGCGCACAATTGGGGTTCGCACAGGAGACCTGTCTCGTAAACTAATGCTGCATTTTCATAAGTGGTCAATGATCACAATAACTTCAGCAGCTAGCAGAGCAGCTGCCAAAACCTGTTGACTGATTTGGTGGGAAATGGCTAGAAATTAAAAAATCCCACATGCAGGAAAGGAATGATTTTGTTGCTTCTGCAAGCATATAATTCATCCAAGTCACATTCATGAATACTTGGGGTCCACACTTGCTTTAATTCTCATAGCTGGTGGTAGTTTACAACTTCCAGATGAGTAACGCTAAATCTCCAGAATTTCAAGTTGTGGTAAATTTGTTTGTTTGCTTTCAGTTTAGTTGCAGAAAAAAGTACTACCAGTTCTACAGGATTTGCCACTTCACGAAAAATTACTATTCTAAACTACAAAGAACGAGATTGAAGTAATGCGCATAGGATGGAGCAAATCCGCCGTACAATTACTTTTTCCGTTAAATGGTTTAATTTGATCGAAAGAAAAAATGGCAATTCCTTAAGGAAAAAACTTGAATCGTTACACTAAATACAAATCACAGTTTGACACGTTGTAGTGGTCGTTACAAAAATGTTTGATTGGTAATGTATGCGGCTAGGCTGAACTTACTCGTTTTCCTTTTCAACTAAACAAAGTTAAAGAGGCAATTCAAAAATTCAAAAGAAAGTCTCCCAAATTCATTTCCATCCTCCCAGAATCAATGACACCAACATCACAAAATGTATGCCTTCCCTGCTCTAATAATGTACCCAGCAACAGAGAACAGAAGAACATCAAAAAATCAAAAATTAAAAATTAAAAATTAAAAAATACAAATAATAGGAAAGTTGTTACTTAATACCAAATCCAAAACCCAATAGCCAGAAATCAAACATTTACAGTTTGTGGGGGTTGAAGCTCAGATTCTTGCTGGGTTTGTGCTGGGTTTGCAGTTGGAGTGGAAGTAGCAGACATAATAGGCCTTGGAATCTGAGTGCTGATTCTTCCATCAATGCAGGATGAACATTTTGCTTCTGCCCAGCTCTCCAAATCGTAATGTCCGTACCCCAAAATACTCATCCCAGAGCAGAGCCTTCCAATCACAGCAGCAACCAAACCCAAAAGTGCAACCACCACAAGAACAGCAACAACTGCTCCAATGGAGCCATGAGGTGTGTGGGAACTGTTGGTGTTTTGCTGCAGCACAAAGTCTGGTGGAGATTGCTGGGTCTGATCAAATGGCCTTGACATTTTTCAGGCTGACCCAGATGAGGGAAATGCCGGGTTTTCTTCTCCTTTGTGCCTTGAAATGCTCCCCAAATGCTGCAAAAGTTTGAAGCTTTTTTGTGAGTTGCTCAAGAAATCAGAAAAGGTTTAGGGTTTTGTGGCCTATGGTGGGTAATGCATGGTTTCCTTTTTGGAATTTGGTTCTTGGGATGGTGGATTTATTCACTTGTTTGGAAGAAAAGGCCAGAAGTAGAGTTTATTCTCCTATAGAGAGAGAGTGTGGACTCACTGAAGAGAGAGAGAGAGAGATTGTAAACTTGTAAGATTCTGTTGAAGCATTTAGATATTGTGAACATTCTCATCAATTGATTTTTTATTTTACCCCTTTTGAGAGAAGAAATGTTCGGTAATGTTGTCTAATTAGAACAGTTTTCGTATCTAGTGAAATCAACGAAGGGTTAAGTAGCACCAAAATATCGGGGATCTTATGTTTGTGAGAGTTTCTCACGGGTGATGTGGTCCAGGTTCCCTAGTAAATACTGATGATTCTATGTTTGTGAGAGTTCTCATGGATGACAAGGCCCAAATTCTTTACGCAAATTCTCTAGCAGACATAAGGGAAACTTCGATAACAACTGTCTTATAGAGAGAGATGCGGTGAATCACACTTGTGTTTTATTTTTATTTTTTATACAATGATATATTACACTAAAGGGATGGAATAATATATTAGTTGTGAAATCATCATTTTTGATATTTAAACTTAAGATATCTCATTTAAGCCATCTCCAATCATAGAGGGCTAAATCTAGCCCTTGGCTATGTTTTATTCGCCTTCATATTTTGTTACTTTTGAGACTACTGCTTTCGTTGAGGCAAAACTTAGCTTGATTCTTAACTCCTACTTCCATCATATTTTATAAATTGATGTTCCAATATATTCATGTCATTTCTTTTATCCCAATTCCTTTTAGCCCGTTGATTAGAGATTGATTTTGTCAAATTTAGAGCTAAATATGGCCTGTAATATTTAGCTGAAGATAACTTTAGAAGTGAATAAAAATACGATTAGATTGTAGTACAATTGTGTTAACTAAGTAGCCCAACTATCCTCGGCAACAGGAGAATTACCACCAAGCAGCCGTATAAAAGACTCCAACCCTTTTTCCATCAATTTTGATAGTACTGAGATCTGCTGTTTTTGATATATTGTATATAATCGTGAATGTCCAAAGAAATAAGGAGTTTAAAAATAAAAATTAGGGGCACAAAGAATCAGTCATTTTTCAATTAGAGGAACCGAAGGGGGAAAAAAGGACAAAAGCAAAGTAAAAAGTAACCGGAAAAGTTGGAATCTTGGAAGCATAAAAACACTTTCCAAGAGAAGCACTTTTCGGAAAAACGTCATTGTGCTTTTTCAGCTCATTTTCTGTCACCGTATGAAGAAATTAGGAGGTAGATTGTCTGCCCTCTTGTTTGGGTGCTCTTTCTATCCCCTTTTATTTTGTGCGATCACGGTTAAGTCACGTTAATATTTTATATTAATTTTTTTATATAGATAATAAGACAAAAAATAATAAGAATATAAAATATTGACGTGGCTTAACAGTAACCGCACAAATAGAAGGGGATGGGAAGGGCACCCAAACAGGAGGGTAGTCTGCCTGCAAGAAATCATGCTAACAATCTTTAGAATTTCAAAGTTGAAAACCCTCTCAACATGGATATTATTATTGTGTCCTATTTTATCTGACAAGGGAAGGGAGCCGACGACATAGAGAGAGAAAATAGAGAAAGATGTGTTTGTAGGATAGTGTAGAGGAATGTGTGTTAATCCCCCTACATAGTGCCTTTATTTATAGTAATAAGAGAGAGAAGAAATTCTTCTCCTCCAAGTAATATAAGTCCATATAGGAAAGAATAACTAGAATCAAATCCAACATAGGATTTACACAATCACACCTAAATAAGAAGTTTATAACACTCCCCCTTGAGTGTGTAAATACTCAACTAGATTCAGCATCATGTATAGGTTGAGGAAGTCGACTTGTCGGCATTGATTTTGGGAACACGTTATTCTCAATAAGGTAGGAACTTTCATAAGGAAGTAAGTCTCACAAAAAACCCTATGGCTATGGTAAAAACCCAAGTAGGGACAAAACCCATAGTCTAAGGAAAAATGCATGAGAAATGCAAAGTTAAATGAAACATCTACGGGACGTCATCATGGATTTGATCAATCCAAGGTGGGTGCCCCGTTACAAACTAGTTAGGTAGCAAAAACCCAATGGAAAAAATACTCCTAATCGTAGGGAAAAAGAGTACATTAATGTAACGACCCGTCCCAAAAAATTATAGTTTTTATACTTTTAAAACGTGAATTTACAAAAATGTTAATCGAGGGAAACACGTTGACTTTCTTGACCACCTTGTTGTGTGACGTAAGATTCGTTTTCTTGGCGTATCCTCATAGTACTATCGTTACGAACACATGGGCACATACGAAACACAATTTGGAGTTATAACGAAAAAGTTATTAACGAACGAAGTTGATGATAAAATGGTCAATTAATTATTTTCTAGAAGGCTCCAGATTTTGGAGCAATATCTGATTGAGCCACGTGTGTGGCCCAGATTGAAAGAAAGGAGAAACGGATATATATGAGAGAAGATAAAATAGAGGAAGGAGGATGGGCACTGCCCAATCAGGAAATAAGAGAAGAGAGGGGACGGATGAGAAGAGAGAACAAGGAGGGAAAGGAGGGAGGAGAAAAGGAGGGGAACTACTAGCTGGGTTCCCCTTGACCCGCGTGATGACCCGATTTCCTTGAGGTTTCCTAATTGTTTTCCGTCCAAATTTCTGGCTTTCTTCCACCTCCCATCACACCAAACCTCACCACAACACCCCAACACCTAATTCTAACCACACCTGACGAATTTAGCCCTGATGGGGTAAGAAAACCCATTGACGGGTCCGGGTGGGTCTCGGCCTTGAATCACCATTTGTGAAACAATTTCTTTTGATCTCTACTACCATTAGACTCTCCTTGAACCCATGAACAAACACCAACCAACCTTGGAAGCGGTGAAGCACCGAAGAAGTCGAATTGGAGCCACCAATTTTTAGGGTTTCTGACAGGTTCTAGTGAAATTGGGGCTTCTCTCGGCCGAATTGGCCTTAATCACAAGTATGAAAGTTATTCCTCTCATTGATATCTTCATTCCTATAAAATTTGGGAAATTTTGGAGTTGTTCAATTTTCCAACAAGTCGGGCCGGCCGGCTGCCACGCGTGGCGACACGTGGGGAAAAAACCCGAGGTCTTTCCTTAGATTTTTTGACGTGCTGAATCTGAATCTGCCATCCATTTTCCCAAATTATAACATTTTAGTAGAGTTTTACTAAAAGGTCCTTAATTGTGTTTAGGCGCGTTGGCGGGAAGTGATCACATTCTCGATAGTTCGAGCGGCTTGTGAATGGACCCCTTCATAACTTATACATTTTTATAAAATATTGGCCTAGCATGCATTTCATATTTCGTGCATTTAATATGTTTTATATTATGTTTTCCGGATTTTTATAATTATGGTTTATATAGAATTCATGATTTAATTAAGTTGCTTTACGAAATATTATGATTTATTGAAATTGCGTCATGCATATGTCTTTGGATGAAGATCATGGTAGTGGCTTTCTCAGCTTCGCCAACCGGGTTGTCTGTCTCATCTTCAATGGCGGGACACAAATTCTTTGCAATGAGGTGGAGCTTCACATCATTGGACCTACTTGAGGTAGTTCTTTCCATAAACCTCCAAAGCGGTAAAGTCGAGTTTGTTCAAATTCGACATGTTCCTATCACAAAATAGATAAACAAGATGTGGTTAGTGTAATGGAGAAAAAATCAATCCATTCACATATGAGTAGAACATTCAGGTTTTAATAGACATGTATTGGTTTAAATTCGCATGAAAAAGCTTCGGATTTTCATAGGTAATGTTTTTAAGGAAAACTTCAGGTTTTCAAACAAGGCATGTTTCTAGAAACTTTAGGTTTCGAAATAATTATGAAATTTAGGTTCATATGTTTCTGTAGACAAACACAAATATATAACAAGAAAATATGCATATAGAACTTCAGGTCTATAATTATAATTTAATTAATTATTTGGACTTCGGGCCAAATTTAAAGTGTGGGTGAAAGATTGTAAACCCAAAATTATCTAAAAAAATGGACAATGAAGCTCGAGGCCAAAAACATGGGCCAAAGCCCATAGGTGGTCTAGGCCCAAAAATGGGCTAGGGGGGGTTAGGCATGAGCTAATCAGGTCCCTAAAATAATTTGGGCTGCATGCCCAATGCAGAAAATGGGCTGCAAGAAGGTTGGGCCCAATGTATAAACCCAAATAGGGCGCTGATCAGGTGCAGTGGGTACGAATACACCAGCGAAGCTGGGACTCGATGTCTCAGAGTGTAAGGGGTACACAACAACCGCGTAGGCTAGGTTCCACTGTAGCGGGGACACGAGGGACACCAAAAACATGGGCTGGTGTCGCGGGCTGAGTCCAACAGAGGCCCAATTGGGCTTTGTGATACGGGCTGAGGAAAGTATCAAAGCCCAAATGGTTGATACTTGCCAAGAAACAAGCCAAGCCTAAGTGGGCTTGGGTTTGCTTTGATCCAGACACCCCAACGTGAGTTGGGTGAATTTGTTGGAGAGGGAGACCGGCACCACCGCTTCAGGCTGTCATGTCGTGGTGCAAAAATCACAGTGAAAGCCGTGGGTTCAACGGCAACCCATAAAATCGAACGGAGAGTGAAAAACTCTCAACGTTGTAAAACCCTAGAAATTTTAGATTTTAATTTCAAAGGAAAAAAAACTGAATTTCGAGCAAGAACTTCGTCGGAGAGGACTTCAGGTTATAAGAGAAGTAGCTGAAGATAGCTGAGCATGGCTCCAGGCCATACTGGTCGATGGTTTCAAGATGGGCGACGCCGTCTGGGCGTCGGGTCTAGGTTTTGGGCTTGGAGCTATGGCTCTAGGTTGGGTTCTCTGCTCGTGGGAAAAACGTGGGTGGCCCATTGACATGGATGGGTTTCAACGAAACCCTAAATAAAATCCTTTATAATTTTTTTTTCAATATTAATTCAATGCATATTCATATAGTTTAATTTAATACATGAGCAGTTATAGGATGCAATTCATGGCAAATTCACATAATTCATCAATTATGGATATAATGCATACACAATTTATGTTGAATTTAAGATTTGAAAAATGTAAAGTTGGTTCATGCATTATGGTGAATGTTCATGCTATCAGGGTTGCAAAAATATCGAGATAAAAATCGTTGTTTTGGAAGAACCTGATTGCGTGATGATATTGATGAACATGTTTGATGTAGAAAGCTTCCACGTCAGATTCCTAAGCACAACGGTAAGAGCGTGTTGATAACGTGTTGTGGCTTATTTTATCTGACAAGGGAAGGGGGGCTGGCGACACAGAGAGAGAAAATAAAGAGAGATGTATTTGTAGGGTTGTGTAGAGGAATGTGTGTTATTCTCCCTACGCAGTGCCTTTATTTATAGTAATAAGAGAGAGAAGAAATCATTCTCCTCCAAGGAATACATGTCCATATAGGAAATAATAACTAGTATCAAATCTAACCTATGATTTACACAATCACACCTAAACAAGAAGTTTATAACAATTATTCATTTACAAACACACACACACACACACACACACACACACACATATATATATGTATGTATATTGGGTTCATATGACATTGTAATGTAAAGAAATGTTTGAAAGTGATGTTTACCAACTCGTGATTATATCAGGGCTTGTTTGGAAGTGTGTTTAAAAATACTGAAATTATTTTTTTAAATTTTAAAAAATTGATTTTGAGTTTCACAAGTACTTTAAGTACTTTTTGGACGAATCACTTATCTAAGGCTTCTTACAAGAGGCACTTAAAGTGTTTTTTATGATCCACTTGAATTTTTACTAATGATTGGTTTAAAAAACACTTTCACCAAAAATGTTTTCAATTATTTTAAAAGCACTCAAGGAAAAGGATGGTAGAAACCTATTTTACGTCACGTAAAGAAAAAACTCAAGGAAAAGGATGGTAGAAACCCTAAAATTTGGACTAGGATTCTCTCTCCCTCCTATTTCCATCATCTCCTCTCACATTCTTTATTTTATTTTATTTTTCTATAAAAAAATTAATATAAAATATTGACGTAGCTTAACCGTGACCATTCAAATAAGAGAAAATGAAATGAGAGGAAAAAAAAAAAAAGGAAAAAAAATCCTACTTTCTAAAATTTAGACCCACTTGCATTTTCAAATTAATATACTCAAAGCCACAGATTCTCAGTCACGCATGAACATCTATATTATGGGATGGGGACTGATCATGACAAATACCAGAGCCAATTCTCAATCCCCATTGATCGTTTGAAGTCACAAGATCAACGGTCCATGATGTTCCTTGCGATATGAAATTCTGTCAGTTGATGTAATTCCAACATGACTCCCATGAAATAAGAATAACTCAAATGATGTCATGGGCTGCTAATCATGACACAATCTGGTCCAGCACCTACTTGATATTTTCCAAATGGAAGGTGTTACAACTATTTTTACTTTCCATACATCATTTGTTAATTTATGTCGCTTGATCTTGTTCAATTTATTACATCTGATAATTTAAAAATTAAGAGGAATGCTTGAGAAGTAAAAATTATTAGAAAACAATTCAGAAAATAAATAAAAATAACAGAAATACTAATGCTTTATTAATGAAAAATACTTGTAATACAAAATGAAATAAAGGAAATAATTACAGGAATTAAAATGATACTAACTTGATTGAATCATAGATAGAGGCTAGCGCAAAAGCTAAGTCCATCGAACAATATTTATGTCCCACTATTGTGTTTGTGGTTCTACGACGTCTGCTCGACCAGGATACAACTATTTAATTCTACAACTCACACTGGATTATAGAATTCTGGCGAATTGCTTTGTGTGTTTACTCTCTGGAATTTTTTTTGTATGGAAGAGAAAGAGGAAAATAATCACTCTGTTGGAAACTAACATTGCAAATATATAGGTTGATTCATAACTTTTCAAATACTTGGTGAACGTGTTTGAAAGTGCACAGCTCTTTCTAAAAAACCATGTCTCTTAATCAAAACAATTTTTAATTAATATGTTAATTAAAAACTTAACGCGAAATTAAAACTAATAAACTCTGATTCCCAAGGCCTAAAGCCCTTATCTGGATTAATTAATATTAATTATATTAAGCTATATTATACAAACGTAATCCACACAATTATAAGGCTTCAATCCATTACCAAATGCTAACTACTAGTATAAAAGAAAAAACACATATAAATGCCCTTGGGAAATCTATATTCCCCGATGTGAGACATGGAGTCTCAAAACTCCAAGTGTATGGATAGCATCAGCTTTTCCTAAAACCCGAAAATTGTGAGTGAGGAGTGGTTTAGGACTTAAACTACAATCCGAACCGGTTATGTTGATTGCGCCAAATCGTAACCGACCCAAATGATCGATTTAAATCAACTCGGTGTATTAAGATTTTCAGTTTGAACTGATCGGATTCTTAATTTCGTACACGAACGGGTCGCTCTTGATTTTGGGCTTGCCATTGGGCTTCGATTGTTTAATACTCCTTTTGATTTTGTTACTTGCCCAAGCTTATTTGTTGTGAGTTTGGTTTCTTTGGGCCTCAGATTTTCTTCAGCTGTGCTGATGTAAGCAGAGTAATGCCACTGCCTGAAGATTGAGTTCCTGTGTGCAGGATCATGCTACAGTTTTAAGTCATCATACATCAAACGGTTATTTTTCGTTAGATACTATTTATATTTAATTTTAAATTTTAAATTTAAAATGATTTCTAACTACACGATGTACGATGAACAGAATCGATTAATTGATCATCCGGATTCTCATAAAAAGGATATAGAGAGGATCCTATTCCCACCACCTCTATGATTTAACGAATCACATCACGCCTGTTTTTTTAAATTTTTATTTATTTTTAACAACGATGTCATAATCCAAACTAGGAGAGCTAATCGATACAACGAGTTAAAAAGAAAAATTTAGAAAAAGGTATTCTTTAAACTAATTTAAAACTGCTTTTATTGTCGGATTAAGATACCCTTTAAATATAATTGTAGTAAAGTTCAAACATAATCGACCTAGGATCGAGCTCATTAGTTATAGAATGAATAATTTATTTATAGGTGGAGAAAAATATTATTAAATTATATAAAATATCCCAATCAAAACCTTGATTTGTGTGGGTAGAATTTTGTTTTTGTTTTTATGTTTTAGTAGAACGATATCGTTAGTAAATTAGATAATTAGTTGTTAAGAGAAAGAGAATCAATCAGATGTATAGCAAAATTTTGAGTGGAGCAGATGGGTAGTTCCACAGTAAAATTATGCAAGTGCCCACTTGTTAATATCTACGCATATGATTACAACAAGACATGATAAAAGATGAAATATTATTCAGCTAGCCCAGGAAATGTGTTATTTTGTCAGTTTTTTGGCATGTATATTAGTTAGAGTGGGATACAACAGCACCATCCAAAATTTATTTTTCTTGGGTTTGTTGGTTCATGTCTCCTATTGGGACTGGCTAATTGCGTCCAAAACCAAGCAGTGAAGATGAGTGAACCCAACGGCGGAGGTACATCCCACCAGGCCCCGGCAAACGGAGGCGGAGGCAGAGCACTTGTGCCGCCTAGAGGAGGTGTTATCAACAAGATTGTGGCCGACTTCGTTAAAGATTTATGACTAACTAATTTATATTCTCATCACGTTGAAGCCCAACTAGTTATTGGAAATATCCCCAAGAAATCTCTCATTGGGTGGTGGAATTGTAGTTAGGCTTGGAACTTGTATGGATCTATTTGCAAGATCATATTTGGTGATGATCCTTGTTAGTGTCAGTAGTCTTCATGATCATGACTTGTTTGATATGGGGATTCTTGCAATTGGATTTTGTTTTTGGTAATTCAAGTCGCAATGACAATTTTCTTGATTGTATTCAATTTTTTTTTTTGTGTGGATTTAGAACAGTTTGTTTTTCTTTTTCTTTTTTGTCAAAGTGTAGGGCGTCAAATTTCGCATTTGTTCTAATACTAGTATGAGAAAGTTCCCTTCACTGTAATTAGACACATTTGAGTCTTTGATTACAATGTATCGGTGGTATGATTTTCCAAAAAAAAGAGAGAAGAGATTTACATAAATGAGTTGAGTCGAGATGAATACCTAGGTGTTGAAACTCGGTTCTAATACGGATCGTAGAGTTTACTTAATTTTGACTCTTGAATAATACAAATTGCAAACAAGCTTTATGAGCCAAATATACCAAAAACTAAACCCTGAGATAATTCACCTAGCAAGCCTAGTGTTAATTTTTTTTTAACAAACAATGATATCTACACAAAAGGGGATGGAGGAGTGGACTAAGCCTTACAATGGGCTTGCCATACGTAGTTCAACTTTGTCTTTGACGATAATCAAACTTAAAACTTCTTATTTATAAATGAAAAAGAAGACTCCTATATCATAGTACTAAGTGGCTAAAAATAAAAACAGAGGTATTTAAGAATACCTCATTTGGAGCATAATTTGCTTGTTGTTTAGGGTTGTTGCTGTTTAGGTTTAGCAGTAGAGCACCAACCGTCGAACCCAAGACACTGATGTTGCATGCAAGCGCACTCAACCATCATGCTGGGAAGAGGGTCGGTAGCAAGCCTAGTGTTCCTTTTTCTTTTAAAAGCGTAAAGATAGAAGAAAAAATTGGGTTTAAATGGGCCGACCAATTGGACCCCGGACAAATTTGGCGTGCCTGTCGAAGTGTAACAAGAAATTAATTAGATGTTCTTCTTCCTGTCCCGTATGTTGCACGATAATTCAAAACGTTTTATTTTTCTTTAAAGACCACTTATGCAAAAATCAACTAAATTTGAATCCTTTTATTGATCAAAACAATTATTCAATAAAGGATAGGGAACGGTTATTAGCACTTCAAAAATTTTATTCTACACCCCTCACAAGTGTATTTTTTTTCTTCTAATTATAGAAAGTTTGGAGTGCTAATAATAATTCCCAAAAGATAATGCTAAGAAGACTAAATATGTAGACTAAATTTTATAAACTAAATAATATGAAAGTTGATGAATAAAATAGAAATTATATGACTTCGATGTTAAAATTGCAAAATGAGAAGGAAATCCAAGAAAGACAACTGAAAAGGTGGATAACATCCCCTTAAAATCATACATAAAAGTTGGCTGCAACATGCATTCAAGAAGCTGGAGAGGCATGATGAAGTAGCCACCATTTGTAATCATCCGAGTCAGCCCAACCGTTGCACAACGGAATTCATACCCGGCAACAAAATTCAAACATCTGAAGAGCAAAAGAAGAAAAAGCAAAAGCCACCTTTTTCCTCACTTCCCATAAATTAGAGAAATTTTTTATTGTGACCAGAACACGGGTGATACATCATGTGTTTTTATATAAGTGGTAGGAAATTTTATTTTTTAATTTTTTAATTTTTTAATACACATATCCTACTATTTGTATAGTGATATGTGGTGTATCATCTCGTGTTCTGGTCACATTAAAAAATCTCTCCACAAATTAATTAAAATACTACCACCACTATATAGATTGTGTAACCATTATGTTCCTACATTAATTCAAAATACAGGAAATGGGTTCCTGCATTAGCAAATGCTCACCCAAAAAGCACTTCCTACAAGAATTTAACAATGTCCAATACAAGTTGATAATTTCACAACCTCCTCCTAGGATCACCATCCCTCCAATTTCTGCTTCCAACAAAATCTCACTTTGTCCTCAATCTCCTAGCAACCCCACGTCCTCTGCCTCCTCCTTCACTTGCACCACAAGCACTTCCAACTCAAGCGCTTCCTCATTGAACTCAGCCTTGTCAAGTGCTTCTACGGCCTCCAGCTCGAAAATCGACCGGTCTTTCTCCAACGAGTTCTTGTGGTCGTGTTACAAGGAAAACCCACATGTCAATCGGATTAACTCGATCAAAGACGCAAGCTTTTCGAGGTTTTCCTCAACGGCATTGCCACAAAAGCCGGTTTTGGCCACAGGAGTGAACAAGAAGCTGAACAAGAAGCAGCCGCCGAGCCCAAAAAGGGGAAATGTGTCAGTTACACCACAGAAGAGAGTGAGATCAAGCTCACCTACTTCTCTAGGAAGGCAAAAGAGCTTCCGAAAAGAGCCAGAGAGGCCAATGATCTCTGCATATTCACATCCAAGTAGAACTTTGAGGTCACCCTCTCCAAGTAGAAGGTTCAACATGCCAATCCCCCCCAAAGAAAGCCATTTGAGGCCTAATAATGCATTGAATGTTAGGCCTGCTGGTTCAAATTGTTGCGCAACTAAATCCACATCCAGAGCTCGTATCGAGCCACACAACCCCAACATAAATTATAACAACTCGAGCCGGCTTCTTCGGCCGTGTTTGAAGAGCCGAGAAACAGAGATGAGAATTCACAGGATCACATCTAAAATTGATGAGGTTGCAGCTGGAGAAGCAGTAGCTGACTATATGGACTCACTTCCTGCTGAGGACATTGATAACCCTTTAATATCTCTTGATTGTTTTATTTTCGTGTAGATTAGTATTGTGTGTGTGTGTGTGGTCCTGTGAATTCATTCATTTTATGGTTTGGCAGTGTAGAAATGATCAACTGGATCATCAAACTAATCAATACTTCTGCTGTATATTTATTTATTTGGTTTGTTTTTTTGTTTTTATACAATTTACTTATAGCTTTCAAACTTTTTTGTATCCTCATTTAACTATTTGGTTTAAAGGTAATATGAGGAATGGTTGACGTGTTTTTTGGGAATTGAAAGAATTGCGTAGTATGTAGTAGAAAAATTTGATAGTGTATATAACATATTTGTGAGTCTTAATTTATGAATATTGATATATTTGGTAGCTTTTTATAGGAGAATAAACGATATTTAGAGTTTTTTTAGTGAAAAAAGTTGTTTATCTGAATTGGAGACCATATTAAAAATATGGGGAACAAACATATACTAAGTGTTTATTTAAGTATTCAATGTTTCTTACATTTTATTGAAAAACTAAAATGCAAAATAAAAGTTATAGATTTTTTTGTCTAAGTGAGTCGCAACATGAGGGTGCCTAGGCAGGTCCACGTGGTCTAGCGGGTTAGGCGGACGTCTAAGCAGGTTTGGACGTTTTTTTCTTAATTTTCAAAAGCCTAGTGATCAATCGAGATGATAGCCAACTGTTTAGCGCCTAGGCAAATTTTTTTAGAACAATGATTAGAATATGACAACATTGAATAGTATAAGAACTTGGAATCATGGATGAACGACAAAAAGAGGGAATATGCCAATATTAAATAGTATAAAATTTCTCATACCGTCAAAGTTTCTTAAAGATAAAAAGGTGCAGCCCAAGAAATGAGGACTGAACCGTGAGGGTGGGGCGAGAAGACTCGGATCGATGTGATACCAAGAAATAGGAGCACCATGCAGACGTTTGTGAACAAGGATATTGCTGATCTTCTCGCCAAAGGGTAGAGGAGTCACTTATCCAATTATATACAAACGCCATATAGCATTCCTCATAAATCTGTATCTAATTATTATTACTTAAGTCCAAACAGAAATTAATCATTTCTATATGACTAATTAGTAAAGATTTTATCGATTTACAGCTAAATAACCTTAAATTTTAATCAGTTAGTTATTGGTGCTCGTAACTCCGCCGTGTAAGTTTATCTTACATTGCCGGTCCCAAGCCCGGATAAAGGAGGAGGGGGAGGGCGTCAGGTAGTCGACAGCCGGCACTCCATGATCACGTCGAATCCTTATGAAAATGAATCCAGAACGAAATAGCGCTAAAGCTAGGGCGTCACCCGTAAGTGGCGTGCTGTGTGGCCTGAGCACACTGATAAGTGAGCAAGGGTCGCTGTATCTCCATCGGCACCCGGATACAGTGTTAAATGAGCAAGGGGGCTATAGAAACTTCTTTTCGAACGACTCCACTCAAAGTTGTTTGGGAGCATATGCTCCTATCAACTTTACACGGGACACACAAAAGAAGTACTTTGATCCTATTAGACGGGGAAGGGTGAAGAAGCTAGGACAGAAGGGTAGAGTTCAAGAGAGCAAAATGCGTTTAGGAACGTGGAATATAGGAACCTTGACGGGAAAATCTATGGAAGTAGTAGAAGTTATGGTGAGGAGAAGGATAAATATTATGTGCCTACAAGAAACTAAGTGGGTTGGTCGTAAGGCAAAGGATCTAGAAAACTCAGGGTTTAAACTATGGTATTCGGGCACAAATAGAACGAGAAACGGTGTTGGCATCATCGTGGACAAGACCTTGACACAAGATGTTGTAGATGTCAAGAGGGTAGGAGATAGAATCATGGTAATCAAGATTGTAATAGGACAAGAACTTATCAATGTGATTAATGCGTACGCACCTCAAGTAGGGTTGGATACGAGTTCGAAGGAGAAATTTTGGGAAGACCTTGGAGACTTGGTGCAAGGAATTGCTCAGACGGAGAAGTTATTTATAGGAGGAGATTTAAATGGACACGTGGGCAGGGAGACAGGCAACTATGGAGGTTTTCATGGTGGCCATGGTTTTGGGGAGAGAAACGAGGATGGGGAAGCTATCTTGGATTTTGCAATGACATATGATCTCTTCTTAGCCAACACCTTCTTTAAGAAGAGAGAAGAACATGTGATCACCTACAAGAGTGGGTCGTCAAAAACACAAATAGATTTTCTTCTAATGAGGAAAGGGGATCGTATAACTTGTAAGGATTGCAAAGTTATACCAGGAGAGAGCGTGACTAATCAACATCGCTTGTTGGTGATGGATGTACATATCAAAAGAGTGAGAAAAAAGAACAAGACTTGGAAGTGCCCAAGGACTAGATGGTGGAATCTAAAAGAAGAAAAACAAGCCAATTTCAAAGAGAAAGTAATCACCCAGTGTGTGTGGGATAGAGAGGGGGAAGCTAACCAAATGTGGGATTCCATGGCTAGTTGTATCCGAAAAGTAGCAAAAGAGGTATTAGGAGAGTCCAAGGGCTTTGCCCCACACCAAAAGGAATCTTGGTGGTGGAATGAGGAGGTACAAGCAAAGGTGAAGGCTAAGAAGGAATGTTGTAAAGCCTTATACAAGGATAAGACCGATGAAAATGGTGAAAGGTATAGAAAAGCGAAGCAAGAGGCGAAGAAAGCTGTGAGAGAAGCTAAGTTAGCGGCTTATGACGATATGTATAAGCGACTAGATACCAAAGAAGGAGAGTTGGATATCTATAAACTAGCTAGAGCAAGGGAAAAGAAGACAAAGGACCTAAACCAAGTGAGGTGCATCAAGGATGAGGATGGAAAGGTTCTTGCTACAGAGAACGCGGTTAAAGACAGATGGAAAGGTTATTTTCATAATCTTTTCAATGAAGGACATGAAATGAGTGCTTCTTTAGGGGAGTTGAGTAACTCAGAAGAGTGTAGAAACTACTCTTTTTATCGTAGAATCCGGAAGGAAGAAGTGGGTGTAGCTTTGAAGAAGATGAAGCATAGAAAAGCAGTAGGCCCAGACGATATACCAATCGAAGTGTGGAAAGTTTTGGGAGAGACAGGTATAACATGGCTCACTGACCTTTTCAATAGGATTTTGAAAACGAAGAAGATGCCGAATGAGTGGCGAATGAGCACTTTGGTGCCTATCTACAAGAATAAGGGCGATGTACAAAATTGCATGAACTATAGGGGAATTAAGCTAATG
Source organism: Malus domestica (assembly GCF_042453785.1). Lineage (NCBI taxonomy): Eukaryota > Viridiplantae > Streptophyta > Magnoliopsida > Rosales > Rosaceae > Malus > Malus domestica. The sequence goes on from NC_091668.1 coordinate 8,927,980, forward strand.
AGTCATACAATGAAGCTCTGGGAGAGAGTCATTGAGCATAGATTGAGGCAAGAGACACGGGTTTCGGACAACCAATTCGGGTTCATGCCAGGGCGCTCAACCATGGAGGCAATCTATCTCTTACGAAGATTGATGGAAAGATATAGAGATGGGAAAAAGGATTTACACATGGTCTTTATAGATTTGGAAAAAGCGTATGATAGGGTCCCAAGAGACATTCTTTGGAGGATTTTAGAGAAGAAAGGAGTACGAGTAGCATATATCCAAGCTATACAGGATATGTATGAAGGAGCAAAGACTGCCGTAAGAACTCATGAAGGACAAACCGAAAGCTTTCCCATAACTGTAGGATTACATCAAGGCTCATCCTTAAGTCCTTACCTTTTTGCGTTGGTAATGGATGAGTTAACAGGACATATTCAAGGTGATATTCCTTGGTGTATGCTTTTCGCAGACGATATAGTGTTGATAGATGAAACTCAGGAAGGCGTAAATGCAAAGCTTAACCTTTGGAGAGAAGTGTTGGAATCTAAAGGTTTTCGCCTAAGCCGATCAAAGACAGAATATATGGAGTGCAAGTTCAGTGCAAATGGAGGCCAAAACGAGTTAGGGGTGAGGATCGGAGATCAAGAAATACCAAAGAGCGACCGTTTTCGTTACCTAGGATCTATCTTGCAAGAGAACGGAGAATTAGATGGAGATCTCAACCATAGAATACAAGTTGGATGGATGAAGTGGAAGAGTGCATCCGGCGTGTTGTGTGACCGCCGTATGCCACTGAAGCTCAAGGGAAAATTTTATAGGACGGCAATAAGGCCGGCGATGCTGTATGGCACAGAATGTTGGGCGGTGAAGCATCAACACGTACACAAAATGGGTGTAGCGGAGATGAGGATGCTTCGTTGGATGTGTGGGCACACGAGAAAGGATAAGATTAGGAATGAGGATATCCGGGGTAAAGTAGGAGTAGCCGAAATTGAAGGAAAGATGAGAGAAAATCGGTTACGGTGGTTTGGACATGTGCAAAGAAGGCATACTGACGCTCCGATTAGAAGATGCGACTATGGGACAGCGGTTCAGGGCCGAAGGGGCAGAGGAAGACCTAGGAAAACTTTGGAAGAGACCCTAAGAAAAGACTTAGAGTACTTGGATCTAATGGAGGACATGACACAGGACAGAACACAATGGCGTTCTAAGATTCATATAGCCGATCCCACTCAGTGACTTGGATTTTCCAAGTCTCCAACCGAGAAGTTTTCCTCACTCGGGAAATTAAGGGAACACTACCTCAACCTATATGCTCCACTCACAAAGCTTCAACATACAAGCTTCAACAAAAGAAAATTCAAAGAACTTAGCGAAGAAGGCTTTGGTGTATTTAACACAATACGTTGAAATGAAGGAAAGCTTATTTATTGATATCCTCGATAAGTTACAAATATGTACATATACTTGAGTCAAAATAAACAAACAAGAGGGAGCCTTCACAAAGGTTGCTTAGGAGAAGTCTAAGCAGTCGGTAGAGCCCCAGAAAGAGAAGGCACCGGAGGGGGATCATTCGGAGCCTCAGTATTGGACAAAACCCTAGAAGGAGGAGGCATCAGAGATTGATCATTTGGAGCTTCATTACGCGGTACAGCCCCAGAAGACGAAGGCAATAAATGCCTTTGGAACAAACCCACAAATCTCTGATGATCAAGTAAAACCTGACCATCAGATTCCTTCATCTGGTCAAGCTTCCTCTTCATGTTTGTAGCATAGTCATGTGCGAGCCGGTGCAACTGTTTATTCTCATGCTTGAGCCCTCTAATCTCCTGTTTGAGACTCATCACTTCAGCCGCCAATGATTCAACTTGGCGGGTTCGAGCAAATAGGCGTTGGGCCATATTAGACACAGAACCTGCACACTGAACACTGAGAGCCAGAGAATCCTTAACAGACAACTCATCAGACCGTTTGGAAAGTAGTCTGTTATCTTTGGGAGTGAGAAGGTTCCTGGCCACTACCGCAGCGGTCATATCATTCTTCATCACGGAATCCCCAACGGTAAGAGGACCAGTAGGGGAGACGAAGGATGGGCGCCATATGTTGTCTGGAGAAGGCGGGGCTGCCTCTTCAACAAGGTTCAAGTCAAAACGACGGTCGGAGGGGCCAGACATTTTCAAAGGTGTTGAAGAGAGAAGAGGTCGGACAAATCAAGATCTTAGAAGTGCAAGAATGGAGCTTCTACTGGTGGATATTCAAGTGTGCTTTGAAACTTAATGTCAGCCCCTATAAAAATCTGCACTCGACGAAGCTTCAGAAATCGAAGAGGCGCCTGCTCAGAAATCGAAGAGGCGTTTGCTTTCTCAAAAGCTGGGCTACTCAGAGATTCTAAAAAACTGGGCTGCTCAAAGACCACAAAGGCCGATCTCAGAAATCGAAGAGGCTTGCTTTCTCAAAAGCTGGGCTGCTCAGAGACCATGAGGGCCGATTTCAGAAATCGAAGAGGCACCTACTTTTCCAGCCTTGTCAGCACCTGTCAGCTTTGCGGAAATTATGGGCATTCTGTCGAAGATTTCTGGCGAAGTAGAAAGCACATGAATCGTACTGTTCAATCACCCACTTCCCACACGCAACAGTAGCTCATGGGTACCACAGATAACTTTGCCAAAGTTCTCTGACAAAGTTGAGACACGTGAAGCTTGCAGCTCCCACTACATCGCTCTGACCAAGAAGGGTAAAAGAATTGCAAAGAAACAACACTAACAAAGTTTAGACACATAAATTTTGAAGGTCTAGCTACCATATTATTACCCACAAGGGTAAAGGAACAGTACCACTGCTGGATAATTGGAAAGTCCCGGTGTGTCAACCTTTGTGCTTCGTGGCAAGGTAGACTAGCAAACATGCCCAACCTTTACTCACATTCGAGAAAACACTCCTAACAAGATTGTTTGCTCCAAAATCGAAGAGGCACCGCCCTCCGAATCTCGAGAGTCAGACTCCCAACATGATTACTTTCTCAAAAATCGAAGAGAGGGTAAAGGAACAGTACCACTGCTGGATAATTGGAAAGTCCCTGTGTGTCAACCTCTGTGCTTCGTGGCAAGGTAGACTAGCAAACATGCCCAACCTTTACTCTCATTCGAGAAAACACTCCCAACAAGATTGCTTGCTCCAAAATCGAAGAGGCACCGCCCTCCGAATCTCGAGAGCCAGACTCCCAACATGATTACTTTCTCAAAAATCGAAGAGACACCGCTCTCCGAATCTCGAGAGCCAGACCCCCAGCAGGATTGCTTTCTCAAAAATCGAAGAGGCATCGTTCTCCGAATCTCGAGAGCTAGACCCCGACAGGTCTGTAATCTTCACACGCAACATCAGCTTTCCAGATACCACAAACCACTTTTTCAAAGTGCTTTGACAGAGTTAAAACATGTGAAGCTGGCAGCTCCCACTACCGTGCTATAACCAAGCAGGGTAAAGGAATAGCATTATTACTTGATGTTAGGGAGACTCCTATATATGTCGACTTCCATCCCTAACGGACAGGCAGACCTGCAAAAATGCTCAACCCTTTCTCTTATCTGAGAGGGCACTCCCAACAAAGCCTTTCGAAATATTCAGCTTTTTTTGCCCCCGATAATACCTCTGTAAACAAGCTATACTAGAGCAAGAATATCTCATATCATCAGGGTTAAAAGCAAGAGTATCCCATATCATGCTTTTTCCCTGTCTTTTCCTTTGGCCTTGTTCTTACCTGCAAGACAAGGAGAAAGAGAGCAATCAGTCAGCATTTGGAATCAAGCTTCCAGCCAGGAACTGACTGCCTGGAACCCCTTACCTGATTACTTACCTGGCATTGCTCTCGAGTACTCATCTTCAACATCTTATGCTTCCAGGGAAGATACCGCATCTGCCTGAGGAACATATAGGGCAAGTGAGAAGGATACAAAGAAGCATGTGGAGACAAGCGTAACAGCACACGTGCCGATACATTCACTACTCTATCAAAAGCAAAAGTATCCCATATCAGCAGGGTCGAACGTACTCTAGATTTGATGGACTTGTTTTGACCCTCAAATTCTTCAGTCGGCCTTATACTCTGGAGGAAACCAGAAAACCCTCCAGCCCAGTTCAAGAATAAGCCTGTGGAAAGTTACTTCTTCAAAAGCAAAAGTATCCCATATCATCTCTCCTCATTTTTCTTCTCTTTATCCTTCATGCTGCCTGCAAGATAGGGAGAATGTGAACAATCAGCCGGAGCTCTGATTGCTTACCTTGTCTGTCACCTCTTTCAGCAGATCCCCCAGCTCGGCGACTTGGGGGACTCCTACTACATGGTTTGTATCTCGCTTGACCAAGCATGAAACTACAAGTAAGCTTCAAGTGAAATTGATACATTACCTTGTGCATCTCCACCAGTTACAGATACCACCCCTGGATGGAGGAAGAGTACTTCCAGAGAAGATGCCACATCTACCTATGAGACAGATAAGGCAAGTCAAGACGATACCACACTCCGGTACTTAGAAGTTTCGTGGCTACGAGATCATTCTCCCACAATTTTTCCTAATGTCATTTGTACTAAATCATTCACTTGTACTCACTAAAGGAGAGCTTGAACCTATGTACTTGTGTAAACCCTTCACAATTAATGAGAACTCCTCTATTCCGTGGACGTAGCCAATCTGGGTGAACCACGTACATCTTGTGTTTGCTTTCCTATCTCTATCCATTTATATACTTATCCACACTAATGACCGGAGCAATCTAGCGAAGATCACAAAAAGTGACCATTTTCTTTACCTAGGATCTATCTTGCAAGAGAACGGAGAATTAGATGGAGATCTCAACCATAGAATACAAGCTGGATGGATGAAGTGTAAGAGTGCATCCGGCGTGTTGTGTGACCGTCGTAGGCCACTGAAGCTCAAGGGAAAATTTTATAGGACGGCAATAAGGCCAGCGATGTTGTATGGCACAGAATGTTGGGCGGTGAAGCATCAACGTACACAAAATGGGTGTAGCGGAGATGAGGATGCTTCGTGGGATGTATGGGCACACGAGAAAGGATAAGATTGGGAATTAGGATATCCGAGGTAAAGTAGGAGTAGCCAAAATTGAAGGAAAGATGAGAGAAAATCGGTCCCGGTGGTTTGGACATGTGCAAAGAAGGCCTACTGACGCTCCGGTTCGAAAATGTGACTACGGGACAGAGGTTCGGGGCCGAAGGAGTAGAGGAAGACCTAGGAAAACTTTGGAAGAGACCCTAAGAAAAGACTTGAGTACTTGGATCTAACGGAGGACATGATACAAATGAGCGCAATGGCGTTCTAGGATTCATATAGCCGACCCCACTTAGTGGGAAAAGGCTTTGTTGTTGTTGTTGTAGTTATTGGTGCTCGTTTAAGAGTAACCCTGGTGTTATATAAAATTTTGATTTTAATCAGTCGTTTATAAGTTAAGTCTGTAAAACTTGGCAAATAATATGTTTGCCAGAATGAATATTGTATTGATATCAGAGAGAAAGATTTATACAAAAGTCTTCCTATAAACTAGCATCTAACTGCTATACAAGAAAGGGAAGAAATAATACAAATCAATTTACATATTACACACCTATTTGTCAAATATAATCCCTCAATCATCGGGATTTAGATTGCTTTCTAACACTCCCCCTCAAGTTGGAGAGTGAATGTCGAAAACTCCCAACTTGTGTATCATAACCAAGACGCCATATATGCCCAAAGGCTTCGTAAACACATCCTGAATCCTAGTACTAACTGAAATATCCTGAATTTTGTCTCGAATGAAATGACAATCTATTTCAATATGTTGCGTTCTCTCATGGAAGACTGGATTGGCAATGTAAAGCCGCCTGGTTGTTGCAGTGAAGTAATGCAGATTCAGGATGTGGCAATTGTAAATCACGTAATAAGCTTTGCAACCATGTAAGCTCACAACATCTTCCCGTCATTGCTCTATATTTAGCTTTCACTGAGGAAAGAGAGACAGTCTTTTGCATCTTCGTTCTCCATGAAATTAAAGAGTTTCCAAGGAACACACAATACCCAGTAGTAGACCTCCGAGTAATCGGGCAGCCAGCCCAATCTGAGTCGCAGAATGCACTCAACTTCAGGTTGCTTTCGGGTGAAAATAGAAGTCTTTGTCCAGGTGCATTTTTGAGGTATTTGAGTACACGTAATGCTGTCTGCATGTGTGGTTTACGAGGCTCATGGATAAACTGCTTAGAACATGTACGGCATACGTAATATTAGGGCTTGTGATAGTGAGGTGGATTAGACGACCAACCAATTGTCTATATTGAGATGGATCCTTGAGTATTCCTCCACAGTCAGCGAGCTTGGTTCCTTGCTCCATTGGAAATGAGACCGGACGAGCACCTAATATAGATTACATAAATTAGCAATAAATGATAAATGCTAAAAAGAAGTGGGCTCGACATCCCGACTAATATTAGCAATAAATGATAATGCTTGATTGAGTAACGATTGTAAGAAACAAAATTACAAAGAGGGTAACGAGTACCTGGTGAAAGACCGAGCAACGACGAAGACAAAGGGTCTGGTGGCAGAGTCCTTGAGAAGAACGGAGGGTTGTTTGGGACTTTGTGATTGACGGACGGGATTAGCAGGTAGTGGAGGTTCGAGGTGAGCAGGTGGCGGGGCGATGGGTGGTTCAAGAGGAGCGGGTGGCATGGCAATTGGTGATTCAAGATGAGGAGGTGGCGTCACGATTGGGGGTGCGATGGTAGTTGGTGGTGAGTCAATGTGGGTAGACAAATTGTCCACATTTTTTTAGGGAGAAGAGGGCACCGACGCTGAAGGTTTTGGGTTTGACTGAGAAGAAGAAACTACATTAATGGCGCGTTTACTAATTCGTAATCAAATTGAGAGGAATTGAATTGAAGGGGAATTGGATTGAGCAGAAATTGAAATGAGGTGAAATCAGAATCCGATTCCTGTTGAAGTTGTTTACTAAAACTGTCATGAATTGGAGTAGGAATGATGTTGAATCCATATAAGTTGTTTACTAATTCATTTCAATCGGAATGAAAACTAGGTTGATTACTATATTGCCCTTACATAAATAAATTATTTTCATACTAATTAATTAAATTAAATTCTTAATTAAATTTATATAATAAAATTCATCTACATAAGCATGTATAAATAGGTTTTATTTATTTATTAAAAGATGGCAAGAATGATGTTGAGTTCATATAAGTTGTTTACTAATTCACTTCAATCGGAATGAAAACTAAATTGATGACTAAATTGCCCTTACATAAATAAATTATTTTCATACTAATTAATTAAATTAAATTTATATAATAAAATTATCTATATAAAAATATATAAACAGGTTTTATTTATTTATTAAAAATGACATAATGAGTGTCAAATGAAGGTCAATGTTGGAATAATAAGAAACAAGTGAGGGCATTATTGGAATAAAAGATGCATTCCCGATTCCCTTGCCCTCAGGGAATTCAAATACCTCACAAAACTAGGGAATCCGGTTCCTCCAATTTCAAGAATTGGATTCCTTGTTTCATGTGGGCTCCACCACTTTTTTGATTCCTTAATATTTAGTAAACACCGGAATACTCCGTAATCGGAATTCAATTCCCTTTCTTTATTCCGATTACCCTTACGTAAACATGCCATAGGTGAAGATGGATTTGGCACATAGGGACCGATGTCAGGTTCTGGGTTTGGCTGAGGAGTTCGACAAATTACACCAGAAAAGGACGAATTTGGCATATTGGAAGCACTAGTGTGGTTAGTGGGCCTGATGCTGCCTCTTTTGTTTGGGCTAATTGGGTATTATCTTTGGATTGAAAAGGAAAAATTTCTTCATAAAAAACATCACGGTTAGTGAAAATTTTCTGGGTGTCCAAATCATATAAATGATAAGCTTTTTGCCCAATGGGATAATCGAGAAAAATGCTTTGAGTGGCATAAGGGGCGAATTTAGAAGTGGGTGAGCGGATGTGGCATAGGCGAGTCACCCAAAAACAAGCATATAAGTAGGGGGCTTGTTGTAAAGTTTCTCAAATGGTGTTTTCATGGCAAGGACTTTGGTAGCTAGGCGATTAATAATATAGCCAGCGGTAAGCGCACTTTCTCCTAAAAAACGGAGGGGAAGTTTGGCTTGGAAGATTAATGCCCTAGGTGTCTCAAGGAGATGCCTATGTTTACGTTCGACAACACCATTTTGTTAAGGTGTGTAGACGCATGTATGTTGATAAATAACCCCATTATCTTGGATAAATTGGCGCATAGAATAAAACTCACCCCCATTGTCACTCAATTTGTTGTATTTGGGAATGAAATTGGGTTTGAACAAATGCAAAGAAAGACTTGAGGATTCCTTCTGTTTTAGATTTATGGCGCATGAGGTGCACCTATGTATATCTCGAGTAATTAGATGTTCCGCATGTTGCTCGAAAATTCAAAATGATTACTTTTTATGTCATTCTTTAATTATCAATTATGCAAAAATCAACTAAATTTGTAACATTTTATTCATCATACAATTATTTGATAAAATAAGAAGGAAATATTAATCGAATGATTAAACAATTTTGGATTTGATTAACTTTTATTAAAGTTGATTTTTAAAGGGTAATGATAGGATTTTACCACTTGCAAAAATAGGGATAGAAACACGTAAAAATACTTATAAGAGTATGATGTTATCGTAGTATAGCAGCTCAAGCAAGGTCTTTTTCCACATCGGATGAATTAATAATTTATGTAAATACCAAATCTTACTTAATTATTTGAAAACAAAGTTTGGAAGAGGTTGATTTAATGTCCTAAAATATTAAAAGCGAATTTAATTAAAAACAATTAAATAAATTGGGAAAGTAAAGAAAAAAAAAAGTTATGAAAATAACTTTAAGCACTAGGGTTTCGATGTCACCTTAACAATCCTACGTAGTTCTTCCAATTACTTATGACTTACACATGCATATTTGAAGGTTAGGTTTTCCTAATATATATCCTACTTGGAACCTCCAACATAGAACGTATATCTAACATGCAACCCGTCTATGGCGTCCAGATCGAATGTAAACATGCAAGACTCATTAAATTTTGTGAAAACCTTTTGAAAAATCATATAACCCTTAAGATGTGTAGTCAATCTTAAGAAGTTACACATATTAATCACAAGAAGCTAACACCAATTTCAGGGACAGCCTTTCGTCAAAATTGCATCAAATTACTTTTCTAAATATCCTAATGGTGGCCAATCATCAAGGCAATTAGATAGTTTAAATCGGTGACTAATAATTCAAAACTTGCATGCATAATATCATAAGCAAATTGAAAAGAGACTACATATTATTGCTAAGGCTCATGACCTTACCCTAGCAAACGAAACTAGTTACAAACAATCATAAAACAAAATATTATTAAGAACATGAATAGAAAACTGCTTGAAAATAAACTTCAAAGCTCTCTAAAGTGTGCGTGCGTGCGTTTCCTCATTTCCTTCCTTCTTTTCTCCAAAAAAACCCTAATGGCTCAAAAGCCTCATTTATACTACTAGAAAATAAAACCCTACCTAGAAAAGGTCTTAGAATAATACTAGCAAACCAAATAGAATAAGATAACTAGGAAATAAAAGGTTTCCTATTTAAATTGAAATTCAGACTTCTCAGAAAATCAAACTTTTGACCGACCAAATCAACTCCGATTTGGTCCCAAAAGGTCTCTTTTGAAAGTTGAAGACGTCCCCTACAAATCCTCATAAGGAATTGTCCTCAAAATATGCCATCTTGACCTCCAAAATACCAAAAATATCCAGAAACGTCAATCTGGGAAAGCTGCATGCTGGGTCTTTATTTCATTGCCATGGTCAGACGGCTTGGTAGAAAAATCTGGAATTTTGATACAATCATCTTGAAACTCACGAACATCTGCTAATTGGAATCACTCCAAAATTCATCCGTTTGATCACTTTTTGCTCCAGAGGATGTCGAATGTCCTACATTGAAAGTACATAACAAAGTATCAAAATTATACCAAAATAACCAATAAACTATAACTAAGAAAATGATAAAATATATGGTATAATATGGACTCATCAGGTAAAATAAAAAATATATGATTCCGATTATACTACAACATTGCAAAATGAGAAGAAAATTCAAGAAAGTCCAACAGAAAAAGGTCGATAACATCCCCATCTTCGCATGTAAAGAAAATGATACAAAAAAGTTGGCTGCAATGTGCATATTAGAAGCCGGATTCAGACACCATTTGGTACATCCCTGCCAACCTAACCGTTGCACAACGGAATTCATACCCCGCAACAAAATTCAAATATCTGAAAAGCAAAAGAAGAAAAAGCAAAAGCCACAAATTAAATAAAAATGCTACCACCATTATATAAATTGTGTAACCATTATGTTCCTACATTAATTCAAAATCCAGGAAGTGGATTCCTGCATTAGCAAATGCTCACCCAAAAAGCACTTCCTACAAGAATTTAACAATGTCCAATACAAGTTGATAATTTCACAACCTCCTCCTAGGATCACCATCCCTCCAATTTCTGCTTCCAACAAAATCTCACTTTGTCCTCAATCTCCTAGAAACTCCACGTCCTCTGCCTCCTCCTTCACTTGCACCACAAGCACTTCCAACTCAAGCGCTTCCTCATTGAGCTCAGCCTTGTCAAGTGCTTCTAAGGTCTCCAGCTCAAAAATCAACCGGTCTTTCTCCAACGAGTTCTTGTGGTCGTGTTACAAGGAAAACCCTCATGTCATTTGGATTAACTCGATCAAAGATGCAAGCTTTTCGAGGTTTTCCTCATCGGCAATTCCACAAAAGCCAGTTTTGGCCACAGTGTGAACAAGAAGCAGCCGCCAAGCCCGAAAAGGGGAAATGTGTCAGTTACACCACAGAAGAGAGTGAGATCAAGCTCACCAACTTCTCTAGGAAGGCAAAAGAGCTTCTGAAAAGAGACAGAGAAGCCAATGATCCCTGCAGATTCACATCCAAGTAGAACTTTGAGGTCACCCTCTCCAAGTAGAAGCTTCAACATGCCAATCCCACCCAAAGATTTAAGCCATTTGAGGCCTAGTAATGCATTGAATGTTAGGCCTGCAGGTTCAAATTGTTGCGCAACTAAATCCACATCCAGAGCTCGTATCGAGCCACACAAACCCCAATACAAATTACAACAATTCGAGCCGGCTGCATTGGCCTTGTTTGAAGAGCAATGAAACAGAGATGAGAATTCACAGGATCACATCTAAAATTGATGAGGTTTCAGCTGGAGAAGCACTAGCTGACTATATGGACTCTCTTCCTGCTGAGGACATTGATAACCCTTCAATATCCCTTGAATGTTTTATTTTCCTGTAGATTAGCATTAATTGTGTGTGTGTGGTCTTCTGAATTCATTCATTCATTTTATGGTTTGGCAATGTGGGGATGATCTACTGGATCATCAAACTAGTTAATTCTTCTGCTGTATATTTATTCATTTGGTTTGTTTTTTATTTTATTTTATATAATTTTACTTTTAGCTTTCAAACTTTTATCCTCATTTTTTCGTTTCTTTTAGGGTTGTTTTGATCTTATATTTTGAATAAAGAAATAAACACCACAGAAGAGGGATGGTTTGAATATTGTTTCTGGTTTTAAATGCATATATTTACAAGTCATGAGATGCTATACTCAATGTTTATGTGCTAATTTTGTGGGCTAAGTCCCCCTCCCTCTTAGTGTAAATATCATTTGTCCAAAAATGTTTATGTGCTAATTTAGTTTTTCAGGCCAACTTATAATATGATCACTAAGTTAAATGTTGTATTATTTCTTTGGGATCAAGTGAGGTTGACTACGAGTTTATTAATTTATGCTATCGATCTAAAGTCCAAACACATCAAAAATTCATCTTCAACTGTTAATGTTGGATCGATCCGAATCTTCTCCATAATTGTCTCAAAAATTCCATCAACCCTAAATTTTGACACTGTTTCAGCAAAAAAAAACTAAACAAAGGAAGGACATGTACACCATGCATATGATATGAGAGATATTGCGTTCATAAGAAAAAACAGGCAACTTGGGTTTTGATATTTATAACATTATTATCACATTAATGTGTGAGTTCAATACATTGATATCACATTCATGAGTTTTGTCATGCCCCGATCTTGACATATGTCCCAGATCAACACGTGACGTCACCAAGTACCGGTACATCTAACGTACTTCGCCTCCGGCTATGAACAAAGCACAAGTCAAGATTTCCATTCCATCCATCATATAAATCATTATGTTTTCAACACAAAATCGCAATTCATAGCATGTAACATATCAAAGAATCAATAAAGCACAATATCATCCTCTAGTCACATTGATCAACTAATCTAATCAATTAATAACAATCATATCCAACATCATTCCACAATCACTTCAATTAACCAATTCCATTAATCAAGGAGACACGATATTAACATTTAATTACGTTAATCAATCAACAAGATCATATATCACCTCACAAAATTAATAAAATAAGCCTATACAATTCCCCACTTAGATTATAAATAATAACATGGTAAATATAATTTATAAACACAATGCCTACTGTAAGCAATTACTATTCATTCGAATCTAAGGCTGGACTAACCTTATGGAAACGAGTAAGAGGAGAGATTCCGGACCTCTCAATGAAATCCAACTAAAATAAGGGGGCCTATCGAAGTGTACCAAGTACAACTAATCATCATCACCCCTAGTATGCATATGGTCCCTCATTGCGGATATACCAAGCAGAATCATAGGCATAATCTAAACGTGCAAGTAGTGATCATCCATCGCGGATAAACCAAGCATGATCAATCCTAATCGTGCCCTATCATATATATACCAAGCAGGACTATATCATATAGCTTTAAGTAGTGATCACCTATTGCGGATATACCAAGCATGATCACTTTTAGAATGCGTATGGTCTCCCATTGCAGATAAACCAAGCAGAACCATAGGCATAGTCTAACGTGTGGTCCCCTATCGTGGATATACCAAGTAGGATCACGTCCTAACTCTAGGTAGTGATCACCTATCGTGGATACACCAAGCATGATCACCCCTAGAATGTGTATGGTTCCTCATTGCGGATAAACCAAGCAGGACCATAAGCATAGTCTAACGTGTGGTCCCCTATCGTGGATATACCAAGCAAGACCACGTCCTAACTCTAGGTAGTGATCACCTATCACCGATATACCAAGCATGATCACTCCTAGAATGCGTATGGTCCCCCATTGCGGATATACCAAGCAGGACCATCCAAGTACCATTGTTATCTGGTGCAATCAGTTTAACACACAATCAATCCCTATGATTTACAACGTAGGCACCTACACCATCACTTTTCACGACCACTAACCCTAAATTAAATTTCAAACCCAAAATTAATTCCAAAATTTATCTGATTTGGGGGGGAATCGATGCACAGTGCACTGGATGAAGAAGTCGAGATAAAGATCAGAGAGGTGATAACTGATAGGTCAGGACTCAGTTGAGAGAGAATCACGAGAGAGAGAGAGCGGTGGCCGTGGCTCTGTGTGGTGAAGGAAGGCACCACAGTGAAGGATGAGAAGTCAAGAGAGAGATCAAAGAGGTGATAGGTCTGTGTGATGTGGGTGTGGTTGGATTCGAAGACGGAGAGAGAAATCGGCGAGGAGGGTGAGGTGAGGTCAAGAGACGGAGAAAGAGAGAGATTGAGTCTGAGTGAGGGTTTTATTTGTATTCAATGGTTGAGATCAAATCTCAACCAAATTCGACGGCTGTTATATATATATATTTAAAATTAAATAATATATATTTTTATTTCAGTTCGGTTCAGGATTACCGAACAAATGAATTTGTTAGACTAATTCTTGTACCAAAATTTCGGGATCAGTTCGTCATTGGGTACCAAAATTTTCAGGATTTTTGGTTTGGTATTTTTTCGATTCGGTTCAAAATATTTGGTATTTTTTTTCCACCCCTAGATATCAAACAAATACTAATAAGATTAACAAGAGTTGCTCTCCTAAAGTCCTTATTTTGAGACTTGTGATGATCTCTTTTATTTGAACCCTTGGATTAATCTACCGATTATGAATCCTTTGTTGTCACAACCAACGCTCATGAACTTGTTGTCAATGTATAATGTGGTGAACATTTTAGGCATAGTGAGGGAAGACTGTTTTTTAATGTCAACTATGATGACAATCAATTTGTTTTAGCACTTACAAGCAACATATTGGGGGCTGGTTTGGTATTGCTGTGCTTTGAAAAAAAGCTGCTGTGAGAATAAGCGGCTGTGCTGTGAAAATAAGCGGCTGTGAAATAAAGCCAGTAGAGTGTTTGGTAAACTTTTTTGTGAAAGTGCTTTTGGAAAAAAAATCAGGATGATAGTGTGTCTTTTCATTAAAGGAGCACTGTAGCTCTGTGTGCTTTGAAAAAACTGGCTTTTTTTCAAAGCAGCAAATAGCAGCTTCAGCTTTTCCTTTGATTTTCAGCTTATTCTCACAGCAGCTTCCAAAATAAGCCATTTTTTTTCAGTTTACCAAACACAAAAATAACCCTCAGCTTTTTTTCACAGTGGCTTTTTTTAAAATCACCTCAATCCCAAACGGGGCCTGGGTAATATACAGCTTCCCATCCACGGATATGTTTGTAATCTTAATGTTAGTTTGTGTAAGAAATGGTTATGAGGGTGATAATCTGTGTCATTACATCACTTCTTCATACTCCCCTAATCCATAGGCATGCTTATTTCGTCTCTTTGTCTAGTTGAAATTTAAAAGTATCGACTTGTTAAATCATAAATTACAGTTTCTTTCATACTGTTGATGTTTTTTGGACAATTGTGGATAAAAAAAATATCAGTAAATCCCAGCCCATGCATAAACACTTGACTCTTGGTACGTGGGACGGGACGGGACGGAACGGGACGAGGCGTTCCGTCCCGCGTTTGGTGCGCCAAAAATGGGTGGAACGGGCTGTTCCACGGGACAGATTTTGAGTGTTTTTGCGTTCCACCTCCCCCCCTGGAACGGGTTTGTTCCACGTTTGTGGAACGCAATATTTTACCATTTTAAGACAAATATACCCCATGTCTTTTTCAAAAATTACACCTTCGTTCCGTCCCGTCCCGTTTCGTCCCGTCCCGTCCCGTTCCGTCTGCGTACCAAACGCACCCTTAATCAGCGTTAAAAGCATTTTTCGTATGCTTATCACACTCTCAATTGAGGCTTCTTCAAATTTTAGCTCGCTGTCCAAGTGTCCGAACTTGAAATGAGATATTTGGTCCGTTTATTGATGGATGAAAGAATTGCGAATTGATTGAGCAGCTTGATTATCGTGTTAGTTAGTCATTAGTTATTACCAAATTAATGATCAAGAATTATCAACATAGCATTGCAGTTTTTATTTTATTATAATCAAATTAGTTACTTTTGATTCTCTCCCTTGTGAAAGCCTTCCCCTCTGCTTGAAGGCTTTTTTCAGTGTTTGTCTGAGGGTTTCAATTCTGTGCAGATCAGCGGGCGCCGACCCTAGCTTCGGCTGGGGTTGGTTAACCCATCTCTCCTTCCTTTCTTTGTCTCCTCTTCCTTCCTTCGGCAGAGTTTTCCCCTGCTTTCTATTTCGTTTTGCCCTTTTCCTCTTATCCTACTGGCGTCTCTCCTCCTCGTTCATCCATACTCCAATATGCAGTCATGCTTCGCTGAGATGGTGTGTAGAGCTTCGATGCACCGGCTCGAGTGTTTCCAACACCACCACATTCTTGATGTCTGCCTCTGCTGGCAGTGTTGCTTGTGGATCTCCATGGGCTTCTTTCTTCTGGTAGCCGAAATTCTTTTTCTGGTTGCTTGATTTCAACTGTGGTGGCTACGTACCAAGTGGTGCTGAGGGTTGGATGCTATGATCGACGAGTCGGCGTACGGGTGGAGGCGTGGAATTGGATGAATCTGAAATACTGTTGCAGCGGTGGCTGCTGCCGAATTCCCGAATTTCTCGGCTTTCTTTTGGTTTTTCTAGTTTGGGCCCACGTTGTTGGTTGGGCTTTGCTCTGGTTTTACTTGGTTGGTCCATTTTGTTGTTTATACTATTTGTAAGTTTGTTGATTTCTTGTGGTAATGTATTTACCTTTTTTCCAAAAATCAAGGGTAAATTACATAATACCTCTTAAGTTTGAGGTCTATAACAACCTCATACAACATCTTTAAAATATTTCACTTTCATACCTCACATACTATTTTATTTCAAAATAATACATCAATTAGATTTTCTATCCATTGGTCTGTTAAATGTTGACGTGGCGGCCACAGTTGTGCCACGTAGCTGACAAATGTGTGCCTCGTGGCAAATTTTTCTTTTTATTCATTTTAAATATTATAATAATTTACCCTTTAAACAAAAAAATAAAAAATAAAAAAAAACCCAAATTGAAACCCACCTCCGCGCAACCCCCACCCCTGCAAACAAACCCAGAAACCTCCCCCCCCCCGTCCCACCTCCCATCACCACCGCAGCCCTTTCCCATCACTATCTCAGCCCCCACCCCTCCCCCGCAGCCCCCCATCCCACATTTTTCCTTATCTCCCTCTCTCTCACTACAACTGCAACTCCTCTTCGATTTGAATTTGTATGTGCTCCCAACTCCTATTCGGACGAGAATTTGTATGCTACAACCATTTCCACCCCAACCTGCTACAAATGCAGAGCCCAAACTCCATGGTTGGCACATCACACCCAGAAACTGATGCAGTTGCACATGATTGCAAATGCAGAGCCCAAACTCCATGGTTGCCACATCACACCTAGAAACTGATGCAGTTGCACATGATGTTCAAAGGTAAGAACCCTAATTTTCCCTTCAAATTACTCAAATCCCCATCTGGGTTCTGCTCATTTTTCGATTCTGCAAACTCGCTTTTGCTTATTTTTCGATTTTGCTAATCTTCCCCCAAATTACTCAAATCATCATCGCCCAAATCTCCCCTCTGAGTCCCCCAAATATCTCATCCCTTCTATTTAAAGAAAAGTGTTTTGAAAAAAAAACCCCATATCTTCCCACCCAGCCACCCCCTCCCCATCACCACTGCAGAGCTCTCGTTTCCAGTTTTCAATACTGGAAATAATCAATTAAACCAAATTAAAAAAATTTAAATGAAAGAAAAATATGTAAAAAACAAAAAGTAGATCTGTAATTGCAGATCTTCAATTACAGCCTTCAACCTACCTTTCCACCTAACATCCTGGACACTTCCCCTTTCCCTCTTTTCCTCCGATCTCGATGAGCTCCACCATCAAACGGATATGCAATTGTAGTGAGAGAGAGGGAGATAAAATTTCAAAAAATTGCAGTGAAAGAGACGAGAGAGAAAGGATGAGGGAGGGAGAGTTTGGGTCCTTGGTCGCGGAGTGCTTGAGGAATGGGGGAGGAAGAAACGGGAAAAAGATAAAGTGGAGGAGCACTGGAAAAGGATAAAGGTGCCAATGATGGGATGAGGGAGGAAGAAACGGGGTTTAGTTTCTTTCCTAGTCGACAAAGAAACCAGAAAAAAATTAACAAAAAGAATCTTTTTTGGGTATCTTTCCTAGTCGACAAAGAGAAAAGGGATGAATCCTTATTTTCAATTTTTCTTCTAAGTAAATATTATAATATTTAAAATGAATATAAAAAAAAATTGACACGTGGCACACATTTGGCAGCCACGTCAGCACTCAGGCCCTGCCCAGGCCCAGTGCAGGTAGGGCGACCGTCCAAGGCCCAAAAAAATTAGGGGCACCAAAATTATTAAGGCGGTATATTTATATATGTTTTTATAAGAGTATAAATTTAAAAAATTTGGTTCAAAGACACAGAAATTTAACTAGAAGTGGTGGTTTGTCATTTGAAAATGATGAGGAGGTCTTGGGTTCAAAACACCATGTGTGCTTATTTACTTTCCATTTTTTACAAATTTCTTTTTATAAGAGTATAAATTTATAAAATTTGGTTAAAGGATCAAGAAGTTTAACTATAAACAATGATTTTTGTTGTTTAAAATTAACAAGAGGTCCTAAGTTTGAAATGCTATGTGCATGTTTATTCTTTTTAATTTTTACAAATTTTTGTTTGGTTGTTAATTTTTTTTAGTTACTATCTAGTAGCTATGTGAGTTGTATTGACATTTTAATGTAAAAATGTGGTTTTTTGTTAAAGTAAACAGTACCGGAAGCTTTTCGTTAAAGTTCTGATTTTTTTTTTTTTTTTTTGAAAAAAAGAATCTAGTTGGTTTTCTTATTGACTTTCTGGACAAATTAGTAAGAGAAACTTTCTGGACTGTGATGGGTCTGCAAAGTGGAGTGGATTGTCTGTCCTCCTATTTCCATATTCTTTCCATTCTTTTTAGTTTGTGTAGTCACGGTTAAATCACGTTAATATTTTATATTGATTTTTTTTATAAAAATAATAAAGTAAAAGTAATAGGAATATAAAATGTTGACGTGGCTTAACCGTGGCTACACAAAACATGAAGAGTTGAGAACAGTATGAAAATGGGAGGGCAAACAATCCACCTCCCTGCAAAGTACTGCTGGAATTAAAGCTTTGACGTGAACAAAAAGAAGTGACTAATTTGATTTTTGGGTAAATTACACAGTAGCTCATCAGGTTTTGAGGTCTATTACAACTTCATATAACATCTTTAAAATATTTCACTTTCATACCTCAAGTACTATTTTATTTTAAAATAATACCTCCATTACATTTTCTATCCATTGATCCGTTAAGTGCTGCAGGGCCGGTTCAGAGATTTTTGAGGCCCGGGGCGACGTCAAAAAAAGTGCCATAACTTCATGTAAGAAAATTATTTATTTTCACACATAAGACATCGAAAAAAATTATACTTAGAAAAACACTTCAAACTCAATAATTTAGAAACACAGAAAGACTAATTTATTTTGTATTGAGAGAGAGAAACAAAAAAAACTTCGGGCTTACAAGTAAATAGATGATGAGTTTGGTTTTCCATCTGAACTTTGAATGTGTTTTTGAATAAATCGTGAGGTTTTTTTTTCTTATTTACTAACCTTGTCAATATGGGACTAAAAAATAATGATGTTTTCGAGTCTTTAATTGATATGTATTATTAATGAATAGGCACTAAATTAAAAATTTTGATGACACGTCATATAATTTGCAAATTTTGTCTGGGTGAAAAAAATTCGTACAAGAAATTAGGAATTACAGAATATGACATTGAATAGTATAAGAACTGCAAGAGCGGACAGGCAGAAGAGAAAAGGGGGAAATTTACACATTGGAATCATGGATAAGGACAAAAGAGGGAATATGCCAACATTGAAAAAAGAATTGCAGTCCAAGAGATGAGGACTGAACCGTGAGGGTGGAGCGAGAAGACTCGGATCGATGTGATACAAAGAAGCGTCTAATTAATAAAAAGTAAGTTCAAACTAGAAATATATGCATAATCAGTAATTTTAAGTAATTTATAGCTAAATACTCTTAAATTTTAGTTGGTTAATTTTTGGTGCTCGTTTAAGAGTAATCCGGTGTTATATAAAATTTTGATTTTGATCATTCGTTTATAAGTTATTATAAGACTAATACCATCTCTCTTGTATATATAAATATAATTTGTTAAAAAAAATAAAAAAAATAAAAAAAGTGCATCACGAAACAACGAATGTAGTTTGAGAAGGGGAAAAGAGAACTCCATGGATAATCATTAAGAGCAACTATTTTCCATTCACTACAAAATTACATTTACTCCAAATTAACTAAACAAGGTAATTAAAGAAATTAAATGATAGACATAAGTACTCCATGGAACATTAGGCAAAAAAAGCACAATAAACAGACTTGTTCACTGGCACGATCATCTCCCATCACTAACTGGTAATACAACGTGGTTCCTCATATTATGAAACCCCGAACTTGATTCGCCACCTCCTTCACAACTAATAGTTTCCATTGATATTCCTCCAAGCAAGGATTCAGTTTCTTCTAAATTGGAATTATGATTAACCCATGGATGCATGACCATCCTTCTCAGCCCCTCCAGTTCCATTGCAACTTCCTTCATTGTTGGTCTTTCTTCACCTTTTACTCTCAAGCACCTCTTTGCAAGGTCAGAAACTTCCTTAAGCTGCTCAACGTTTGCCTCAGTCACAATACAATCGTCAAGAACCTGCAGCAAGCGGTCGTCTTTCAGTGCTGAAAGAAAATACTTTGCCAAATTTCTCTCCTCCTCCGGCTTGTCAAACGAAAGTGCCTTCTTTCTTGTTAGTAGCTCTACGAGGACAACTCCGAAACTATAGACATCGCTTTTCTCAGTCAATTGGCTTGTCTGCAAGTATTCCGGGTCTAAATACCCGAGAGTTCCTTGCACCATTGTAGATAACTGAGCTTCATCCAATGGAACCAATCTTGAGGCTCCAAAGTCAGACACCTTGGCTGTGAGATTCTCATCTAAGAGTATGTTTGTAGACTTGACATCTCTGTGAATGATAGGAACAGAAGCTGCAGAGTGCAAGTATGATAGCACTCCAGCAGTTTCTGTAGCTATCCGTAGACGAATTTCCCAAGGCGCGTTGAATTTGGATGATTTGGTTGTGTTATGGATGTATTCAAATAGGGTTCCATGGGTGACAAATTCATAAACTAGTAGGGGCACTTCGGTTTCGAAACAAAAACCTAAAAGCTTGACCACATTCCTGTGGTTGATTTGGGACAGTACGACCACTTCATTTATGAATTGCTCTATCTGGCCTTGATCTACCGCTTTGGACTTCTTGATTGCAACTACTCGGCCATCTGCTAAAATTCCTTTGTAGACTGTACCGAACCCTCCTTTACCAATGATTCTGGTCTCATGATAATTTTTGGTGGCCTTCTCAAGTTCTCCTGTTGTAAAAATTTTTGCCGTTTCATGAGAGGATCCTTGCCGTTCTGAAAGTTGCTGTTGTAGCAAGATCCCTCCATTTTGCCTGAAGAACTTCTCCTTCAGCTTCATGAACTTCCATCTTTTGTATCCCAAATACAACCAAGAGATGCACGTTAACAGGGATACGAGGCCTACGCCGATTCCTACATATCCAACAAATTAATTGTAAACCCTGGTAGTTATTCATAAAATTGAGGTTGCACCATAAAACCAATTGGCAATATGGAGAGTAGTCCAAGACCATATAAGCACATAGCAAACATTGTCCCTCACCAATCTGGGACAACTCTCAACATGCCCCCGCACGTGTGCCAGATTTTCAAGCCTACATGTGGACAACAACTGGGTGACGTGGAGTGCATGTGACTGTTTGGCTTTACACGAGGACAACCCGCTCTGATACCATGATGAAATTGAGGTTCCACCATAAAACCAATTGGTAATATGGGAAGTAGCCCAAAACCATATAAGTACATAACAAACATTGTCCCTCACCGATATGGGACAACTCTCAACAGTTATAACCAAATGAAATGAGTATGTATTGCTATCTAGACCTTATGTACTGACCATCTCTTTTATCATATCTCTAACGAAGTTTGGATTCTTTAAAAACATGTGGAAAAGCATTGAATCACTTGTTATTATATATGTGCCTGCTTACCAACGACAATTTGGATAACAAAGGTCCGATCAGGGTTGCAACCTTCTCCGTCCTTTCTACCATCGCCATGGTACCCCTTGTGGCAAGAGCAAGTATGGTTTCCCTCTTTATTTATACATTTTTGCTTGCATGTATTGAGCTCTGGAACCTCACATTCATCAATGTCTGCAAAACAACATAACCCATGCTCAGAAATTAAGCATATTATTTTAATTAGTAGTACTAATAAAGTGAAATAGAAATACCATAGCAATCATTTAGGTATGGATTCCCTTGGTAACCGTCCTTGCACTTGCAGCGATACCCGGATCCATTCTCAACATCATAACACATGGTGTTGCCCTGACATGTGTAATTCATCTTTTGTTTCTTCTCAACAATGTTAGAGCATGTCTCATTTCCAACTGACCAATCGAGTACCACCGGAAGTTGTGTATTTTTCAAATAATCCGACCACAACATATTGGAGAAGAAGTTGAACTTGCCCTCCTGGACAACGAAGGAAAAACTGCAAGGATTAAAGGAGTACACATCCGTATGATTGTTAAAACTCCTTACGCTTAACTCGAAGGAAGCCAGTCCTTGAGCAATGGGTGTTTGACAACAGCCGATACCAGTGCAGGAACCATTGGCAATGTAGTCAATGCTGCCACACACTGTAGTGCACCCACCAGTGTATCCGTAGTTTCCATCTTTGTATCCCATAATGTACCCATAGGTGTCACAACCAACTGCGACAAACATGTTGTCGGTGTTTGATATGAAGAAATTGGAAAGAGTGACAGAATTGGTGATGCCGTCAATCAGCTGGCTTGATTTGTCGTAACATTTTACGGCTGGGTTTAGGGTAATGTAAAGCTTCCCATCTACGGATATGTTTGTGACTTCAATCGAATAACTCTTTCTAAGAAATGGTTTTGGGGGGTCATAATGTGTGTCATTACAAGTAATGAGGAATTCCTGATTAAAGTAACAGCCCTCTTTTGTACCAAATGGATATGGGATGCTAACATTCCCACATTTGTCTGGACAACCCGGCTTGACTTCTACTTGACCGAGAGGAGGAGGAGAAGGAAGAGGTGGAGAGGTTAATTGTGTTTGGGCTGAAGTGGCTGCCGCTAATAGTACCTCTATTACTATTAGGAGGATGATAAGTTGCAGACGCACTTTTTGTTTGCTCATGGTCATGGCTTCTAAGGTTTTGTTGTTGAAAAAAAGTGAGATGTTTTCGTCCTTTTATTGGTGGGAGGAGGAAGACTGGGAGAGGAAGACTGGGAGAGGAGACTTGTGATTTGACATAACTTATATATGATGTGTTATTAATTTTTGCGTGAACTTGGTTCATTTTTCACAATCAGACAAAATAAAATAAATATCATTAAACAATAAGTCAAATGAAAAAACATTACCTAATATTTAAACTATACTAACTATATCATTACAACTTGGCACTGTAATTATCACGTCCTCGATCTCTATGGAACTTGGGGATTACTGAACGTACGCATCTTCTAGATGGATCTCTAACTATACATGTTAATGAAACAAAACAAACCGTAGTTCTTCAAGGCATTTCTGAGAATTAAGGTGGTTGAAAAAGTCGACCATGACTTTAACTTATGGCTTGGGGGAGCAATCACAAAGTCTAAGTCTTCGGGGTTAAGAAGGGCTGACTCTGGAATTGGTTGGTGAGACGTACAACCAGTTTGTCCAGGTCAAGCTATAAAAAAATTCACTAAAATCACTGTCTATTCTTAAAGACACCTACTCGTTGAGGAGTCGGCTACACCTGCCGAAGCTGTTGCAATGATTACTAGTCTTAGGGTTTTGTTTGGTGTATCGGATTTTGGAATACTCGCTAGATTAGAAGTATGTTGAATGAAGAAACGAATGCAAACTTCTAAACTTGTTTAAATTGAAGGTAAAAGATGAATTAGTTATAAAGTTCGAATAAGAGATTGGAAATCAATTATGCTAGTTGACATGTAGTAGCCGATCAACCAAAGTAATTATCTGTTAAGCAAATGTGAATTGTGATGGGTTTTATTACCGTGTTTGAAGGAACCCCATGTTTGAATCTAATTGGACTTAACTAATTATATGATAAGACAAAGAAAAAGTTTATAAATCTCACTTTTTTATATAGGAGATATTTCGGAAGGATACTTAAACATTGGGCATCATATACAATTAATATTTTTAGGCTTGAACTATAAATTGTTTATCTAAATCAATAAAATAGATTGGATTCCATCTCATAATATTAGTTTTTTCGGGAACAAATAGAACTCTCAACATTTTCTATGTGCTTGTTCATTGGTTTTGCGGGTGAAAACTTGGATGCAACCTAAAACTTGGACCTGAGGAATATTCGCAATTTAATCATATAAAATGAGAAAGCTTAAAGTAGAAGGCACAAATGATGACGAGCTCCCATACGTTACTTCATTAATTAATTAATTATATAGATAAGCATGAATCAAATTGCAGATTAATTAGTTGAAGCATGAATCAAATTGCAGATTAATTATTTGAAGCATGAATCAAATTGCAGATTAATTAGTTGAATATACTTATCAAAGATGGAAGATAATCCAATTGATAGCATAGCACACAAGGAGACATGCAGAGACCAAGGCCATGAGATACACTCCATTTGTCGTCTTCCTCAGCTTTCGTTTAGTTGTTTTCCTGTCACATATCACCATTATTCACCCATCCCTATATGTTTGTACCTTGCTGTAAATATGATGGATACACATACATGTCTGTAAAACTTTTTACAACTTTTATACATACACTTTTAAAACCCACAGCAATGCGCGGGCACAATTACTAGTTACATTTATGTGCAAGGCGTCAATTCTTTATTAAGAAAACTGTAATAGCCTGAAAATTTATATATATGAATAAGATATTCATAATTATGAATATGCAGAAAGAATCAAGAATTTATATTAATTTATTTGAGTTAGCTTCCATCTTTTGTAAACGCTAGTAGTTATAACCATCTTTTTTTATCACATCCCTAACGAAGTTTGGATTCTTTAAAAACATGTAGAAAAGCATTGAATCACTTGTTACTATATATGTACATGCTTACCAACGACAATTTGGATAACAAAGTTCCGATCAGGGGTGCAACCTTCTCCGTCTTTTCTACCATCACCATGGTACCCCTTGTGGCAAGAACAAGTATAATTTCCCTCTGTATTTATACATTTTTGCTTGCATGTATTCAGCTTCGGAACCATACATTCATCAATGTCTGCAAAACAACATATATAATCCATGCTCATAAATTAAGCATGTTATTTTAATTAGTAGTACTAATAAAGTGAAATAGAACTACCATAGCAGTCATTTAGGTATGGATTCCCTTGGTAACCGTCCTTGCCCTTGCAGCGATAACCGGATCCATTCTCGACATCATAACACATGGTGTTGCCCTGACATGTGTAATTCATCACTTGTTTCTTCTCAACAACGTTAGAGCATGTCTCATTTCCAACTGACCAATCGAGTACCACCGGAAGGGATGCATTTTTCAAATAATCCGACGACAACATATTGGAGAAGAAGCTGAACTTGCCCTCTTGGACAACAGAGGAAAAACTGCAAGGATTAAAGGAGTACACATCCATATGATTATCAAAACTCTCTGCAGTTACAAAAAAATAAGTCATTCCTTGAGGAATGCTTGTTTGACAACAACCGATACCAGTGCAGGAACCATTGGCAACGAATTCAATGCTTCCGCATCTTGTAGTGCACCCATCAGTGTACCCGTAGGTTTCATTTTTGTAGCCTACGATCTACGCATTGGTGTCACAACCAACTGCGACAAACACGTTGTCGGTGTTTGATATAAAGAAATTGGAAAGATCGAGATAATTGTAGGAGCCGTCAATCGGCTGACCTGATTTATTGTAACATTGTACGGCTGGGTATTGGGTAATGTAAAGCTTCCCATCCACGGATATGTTTGTGACTTCAATGAAATCACTCATTTAAGAAATGGTTTTGGGGGGTCATATATGCACCTTCACTCCGGTTTTCAAAATTTGTAGAAACCAGCTGTGATCTGTTGCAGGAAAGATTCAGAAAAGAAAACACCTCTACATACTGAAGATTATGTCTAACTTTAGCATACTTGAAGCCAGTATGCTATGCCATCAGCTGCCTTTAATTTTGTAAACTGTTAATACTATCTTAAAATTGAAATTATGAATCCTTATAATTGAAATGCCAATGATTTGAAGCTCATGACTGAATTATTACAGTTCTGTAAGACTTGTTGAATACTTTTTTTTGAACTGTCTCTCGCAGCAGAATCACCGCCACCAACAGCTACGGCTGCGCAGTTCGTCGTCGTCCAGTATTCCTCCAAAATTCCACTATCTCTCTTTGCTCTCTCCGACTCAGTGCGTCTCTATTCTTCCAGGTTCTATATCCCAAATGACTCTTTATATGTATCTATTTGTTAGAGAAGGCTTTTGCCTTACGGGTTCAATTTTATCTGCTGTCTGCATTGGATTTGATGTCTTCTCGGTCCTTATTTTTTATATCCAGCAATGGAGCTTGCAATATCGCTTGAGAAATTGGCAAGTGAAAGCTGCTTCACTTGCACAGTGTGAAACATTCATTGTTATTGTATGATGTCTTCTTAATATAAAATGATTGGGTTTAGGTGATTATATATTGTACCAGTAACATTGATTGGTTCGTGTTGTGAATTACCAATCTTACTATACTATATTCATCCTTGAATTTACGACTAACAGGTTGCTGGGAAAAACAAAGATGTGCAATTAATAGATTCTGTTGAAATCGAGTTTTTGGCTGAGTAGGTCAGTCTTGATCTCTTCCTTTATTTTTCGTCAGTTGGAAAGGTTCTACAGGGACACTTGCATGATTTTTGTTGTTCTGCTTTTACCTTTGTAGGTGGAAGCCATCAGGAACATATCTGAATATTTTGCTCAACTAAGGACACTTCACAAAACCTAATGCAAACAACTAATACGGCTAAAACTTGTCTCTCACATATTTTCCTCATCCGAATTGGGGTTTTTAAAGTTTATCAAGAAATTTGGTTTAGGATTCTGAATTTTTTTTTACAACTCAGTAATTTGTGGACTTATTCTTAGGTTTTTTCAAGAAGTTTGATCTAGGTTTCATATATTTTGTGACTCACATTGTTTTTTAGCATTTTTTTTGTGCAATGAAAATTTTCTGCATTCTTTTGATTTTTGGGCCTGCATCAAGCTTCTGCCTTTCTATTTTGATGAAATACTGATGGAAATGAGTTTCTTGCCAAGGCTCACAACTCACAAGGCACTGAAATGCCCCTGCAAAGCCTGACTTACGAAGTGGGCCCTGTGGACTTCAGTTTTCAGAGGCTTTTCTCTGTTATCTTAAAAGCACAGTGGAAGAAAAGGGACCAGACTGTGTGCATCCATTTGTAGTTTTGCAGAATTGTATTAAGGCTAATCCTTCTAAAGACAATTTAGAAGAAGATGTGATTAACAAAGATGACGACTACAAAATCTTCCCCCCAACATGGTCCAGAGAATCTCAAAGATTAACAAAGATTGACGACAACTCCTCTGTTTCTCTTTTCCTTTTCTTATAACAAACAATGACCATTGAGTTTTTTTCTTTTTGTTTTTTTGTTTTTGAAAAATAAAGTTGCCCTTTCAATGAAAAAAAAAGAAGATCCGGATTGTTAAGTCATTTATATATTTTCTTTTCACCACTAGGAACAACAACAAAAAAGTGATCTTTATTGTTTTGTTAGTATGAAATGGTATCCTTAGATTTTCATGAAGTTGTGTTTTGCTTCTAGGACTCAGATGGTGGATATTGCGGCGGACAAGGACAGGCAAGTAAATTGGTCTCACTATCTGCCGTTTTGGCTTGGCCAGTGTCGATATATCTTTGTTTAACTCAGTTAATGTTAGTTGTGATAGCTTGACTAAGCTTATACAACATTACTTATCTTCTCTATTAGATAGTGCTTTGCATTATTTTCCTTACAATTGATAGCGTGTTCTTTGATTTCCCAGATGCCACATCTTGCAACGACTTATGCTGCAGTTAATGCACTTATAACTCTTGGTGGTGATGAGGCGCTTTCATAAATTAATAGGTGGTCTGTTTATCCTCCATTTGAGAAAAATTCTTTTTCATAACAATGCATTTCATTACATTTTGAAGTGATTTGACATGATTTCTTTTTCTTTTCAGAGTCGAACTCTACAAATTTTTGCAGCAATTAAAACTTCCAAGCTGCGGCTTCAGGTAGATATCACATTGATTTGTGTGGTTCTATAGTTTGAGGACATATATGTACAATGATCATATCATTACCTTTGATATACTTTTACCATGACTAATTACTTCTTGCATGCATGATGGTGGAGAAATTGATGTCCGGCCTTGCTACACTGCGGTTTCTGTTAGTCTCTCTCTGTTCTGTTAGTTTCTGTTAGCCTCTCTCTGTCTTTCACACTCAGATGGTGGATAAATGTACTTATGTTATTCATCTATTTTGAGGAAAATTGACGACACAGTCATTTTATCTATTTTGATGGGCCCATTTTAGCAGATAAAAATGGGATTGCTGAAGCTAAGAAAGCTGTGTCATCTAGCAGTGATGATTCTTCAGATGAGGAATCTGCTGAGGAGGAAATGAGTAATTTTTTTTCCTAATAAGACTACTGATGCACATATACTATCGCTAATTTTGTGTTTGATTTGTGATTTTGAAAAGAGAGATTATATTCACACACCCCAAATTACTTCTCCCACACCCTTTTAATTTTTTAATATTTTCTACACACCACTAGCACTTGATCGAAAAATATTAAAAAAATTATAAGGGTGTGAGAGAAGTAATTTGGGGTGTGTGAATATAATATCCCTTTCGAAAATAGTGGTTATTCTAAGTGTATGTTACTGTTTGGTTTAAGGCTCCTAAATCTAAGGTAGCTGCTAAGAATGACCCAACTGTTGCTACAAAGAAGAAAGAAGTCTCAGCTGAAAGCTGAGATGAGAGTAGCGATGATTCGGAAGATGATGATGTGAGTTTTTGGTTTTCCAACCTGGTGCCATAATTTTTTTTGCCGTTGGGGTTATTGCATGGGACATTCACCTGAAGATTGAGTCACTCATATCTGTATATTTGGGATACATTGTGTTGTGTATTTATTCTTTGTTAGATTGGGAAAGATACCTTTTGGTCGATAGTGATCCTCAACTTTTGTGTTCACAGGAAACCCCTGCAAAGGTTACTGCCCAAAAAGCCTGCTCAGTTGCAAAGAAAGGCTCAGTGGCTGTTAAGAAGGCAGACACTAGCAGCTCTGGATCTAAAAAGAGTTTTGAATCTGAAGATGAGGTGTGTGCTCATGCTTAAATATTTGTATCATCTGAAGGACTTGCACTATAGGATGAACCATTTTAAATTTCAATTGGAATGTGTTGCAACTTGCAATAATGTCAGTCTTTGTGAGATCATATGAATTACACTTGCCTCTTTGCCTCTTTCTACATGTTTTATACAGTTTCAAAACCCGCAGCACCGCGCGGGCACACTTGCTAGTATATGCCTAATCAGTAATTTTAAGTAATTTATAGCTAAATACCCTTAAATTTTAGTCAGTTAATTTTTGGTGCTCTTTTAAGAGTAATCCTGGTGTTCCATAAAATTTTGATTTTGATCATTCGTTTATAAGTTAGGTCTACATTGCCGTTTGGTACTACGGTCTAGTGATATTCTTTTTTACTTATATGTAAGAGGTTAAGTTCAATTATTTCCAAATGCGTATTTGAACAACATTATTGTTAGCTTGTTGTAAGACTTATCCCACCTCTCTTGTGTATATAAATATCGTTCGTTAAAATTTAAAAAAAAAAAAAGTGCATCACGAAACAATGAATGCAGTTTGAGAAGGGGAAAAAAAGAACTCCATGGATACAATCATTAAGAGCAACTTTTTTCCGTTCACTACAAAATTACATTTACTCCAAATTAACTAAACAAGGTAATTAAAGAAATTAAATGATAGACATAAGTACTCCATGGAACATTAGGCAAAAAAAGCACAATAAAACAGACTTGGTTCACTGGCACGATCATCTCCCATCACTAACTGGTAATACAACATGGTTCCTTGTATTATGAAACCCCGAACTTGATTCGTCACCTCCTTCATAACTAATAGTTTCCATTGATATTCCTCCAAGCAAGCATTCAGCTTCTTCTAAATTGGAATTATCATTAACCCATGGATGCATGACCATCCTTCTCAGCCCCTCCAGTTCCATTGCAACTTCCTTCATTGTTGGTCTTTCTTCTCCCTTTACTCTCAAGCACCTCTTTGCAAGGTTAGAAACTTCCTTAAGCTGCTCAACGTTTGCCTCAGTCACAATACAATCATCAAGAACTTGCAGCAAGCAGTCGTCTTTGAGTGCTGAAAGAAAATACATTGCCAAATTTCTCTCTTCCTCCGGCCTGTCAAAGGAAAGTGCCTTCTTTCTTGTTAGTAGCTCTACAAGGAGAACTCCGAAACTATAGACATCGCTTTTCTCAGTCAATTGGCTTGTCTGTAAGTATTCGGGGTCTAAATACCCGAGAGTTCCTTGCACCATTGTAGATAACTGAGCTGTGTCCATCGGAACCAATCTTGAGGCTCCAAAGTCGGACACTTTGGCTGTGAGATTCTCATCTAAGAGTATATTTGTAGACTTGACATCTCTGTGAATGATAGGAACAGAAGCTGCAGAGTGCAAGTATGATAGCACTCCAGCAGTTTCTGTAGCTATACGTAGACGAATTTCCCAAGGCGCGTTGAATTTGGATGATTTGGTTGTGTTATGGATGTATTCAAATAGGGTTCCATGGGTGACAAATTCATAAACTAGTAGGGGGACTTCGGTTTCAAAACAACAACCTAAAAGCTTGACCACATTCCTGTGGTTGATTTGGGAAAGTACGACCACTTCATTTATGAATTGCTCTATCTGGCTCTGATCTACCATTTTGGACTTCTTGATTGCAACTACACGGCCGTCTGCTAAAATTCCTTTGTAGACTGTACCGAACCCTCCTTTGCCAATGATTCTAGTCTCATGATAATTTTTGGTGGCCTTCTCAAGTTCTCCTGTCGTGAAGATTTTTGCCGTTTCATGAGAGGATCCTTGCCGTTGTGAAAGTTGCTGTTGTAGCATGATTCCTCCATTTCGCTTGAAGAATTTTTCCTTTAGCTTCATGAGCTTCCATCTTTTGTATCCCAAATACAACCAAGAGCTGCCCATTAATAGGGACACGAGGCCTACGCCGATTCCTACATATCCAACAAATTAATTGTAAACCCTGGTACGTAGTTAAAACCAAATGAAATGAGTATGTATTGCTATCTAGACCATATGTGTAGACCATCTTTTTCATCACATCTCTAACGAAGTTTGGATTCTTTAAAAACATGTAGAAAAGCATTGAATCACTTGTTAGTACATATGTGCATGCATGCTTACCAACGACAATTTGGATAACAAAGGTCGGATCAGGGGTGCAACCTTCTCCTTTTATTCTACCATCACCATAGTACCCCTTGTGGCAAGAACAAGTATGGTTTCCCTCCGTATTTATACATTTTTGCTTGCATGTATTGAGGTCTGGATCCTTACATTCATCAGTGTCTGCAAAAACAACATAACCCATGCTCAGAAATTAAGCATATTATTTTAATTAGTAGTACTAATAAAGTGAAATAGAAATACCGTAGCAGTCATTTAGGTATGGATTCCCTTGGTAACCGTCCTTGCACTTGCAGCGATACCCGTATCCATTCTCAAAATCATTACACGTGGTGTTGCCCTGGCATGTGTAATTCATCACTTGTTTCTTCTCAACAACGTTGGTGCATGGCTCATTTCCAACTGACCAATCGAGTACCACCGGAAGTTTTGCATTTATCAAATAATCCGACCACAACATAGTGCGGTTGAAGTTGAACTTGCCCTCTTGGACAACGAAGGCAAAGCTACAAGGATTAAAGGAGGACACATTCTTATGATTATAATAACTCCTTGCACTTACATCGAAAGAAGTCATTCCTTGAGCAATGGGTGTTTTACAACAGCCGATACCAGTGCAGGAACCATTGACAACGTAGTCAATGCTGTCACATATTGTAGTGCACCCACCAGTGTACCCGTAGTTTCCATTTTTGTTTCCCACAATGTACGCATAGGTGTCACAACCTACTGCGACAAACACGTTGTCGGTGTTTGATATGAAGAATTTGGAAAGATTGAGAGAATTGGAGAAGCCGGCGGTCGTCGGCTGACCTGATTTTTCGTAACATTGTGCGGCTGTGTATAGGGTAATGTAAAGCTTCCCTTCCACGGATATGTTTGTGACTTCAATCGAATCACTCTTTCTAAGAAATGGTTTTGGGGGGTCATAATCTATGCCATTGCAAGTAATGAGGAAATCCTGATTTAAGTAACAGCCCTCTTTTGTACCAAATGGATATGGGATGCTAACATTCCCACATTTGTCTTGACAACCCGGCTTGACTTCTACTTGACCGGGAGGAGGAGGAGAAGGAAGAGGTGGAGAGGTTAATTGTGTTTGGGCTGAAGTGGCTGCTGCTAATAGTACCTGTGTTACTATTAGGAGGATGATAAGTTGCAGAAGCATTTTTTGTTTGCTCATGGTCATGGCTTCTAAGTTTTTGTTGTTGAAAAAAATGAGATGTTTTCGTCCTTTTATTGGTAGGGAGGAGGAAGACTTGGAGAGGAGACTTGTGAATTGATTGAGCAAACCTTGGAATGGATACCTGCCATAACTTAGTTATGACGTGTTACTAATTCTTTCGCGGACGTGGTTCATTTTGAAAATCAGACAAAATATAATAAATATCATCAACAATGTAAGTCTGAGGAGACGTGGTTCATTTTGAAAATCAGACAAAATATAATAAATATCATCAAACAATGTAAGTCTGAGGAGAAAACATTACCTCTTATAACTACACTACACTAACTATATCTACGTATATGCTAACCATTACAACTCGGGACTGTAATTATCACGTCCTCGATCTCTACGGAACTTCGGACTTACTCAATGTACGAATCTTCCAGATGGATTTGTAACCATACATGTTAATGAATCAAAACAAAACGTAGTTCTACAAGTCATTACTGGGAATCAAGGTGGTTGAAAGAGTCCACCATGACTTTAAACGTAGTCTACAAGTCATTACTGGGAATTAAGGTGGTTGAAAGAGTCCACCATGACTTATGGCTTGGTAGAAAATACCCAAATTTTGATATGATCAAGCTAAGTGACTCACGAACGTCATCCAACTGGAATTACTCCAAAATTCGTCCATTTGATCCTGTTTTGCTCCAGAGGAAGTCGGAAGTCCTATATTGAAAATACAATTCAAAGTATCAAAATTCTTCTAATATATTAACCAAAATATACTAAGATTAGGGTAAAATATATAATATAAAATCTACTCATCAGTATTCCTTTTCACTTGTAAGTGAGAGATCTTAGGTTCGTTCTTGCCAAAGACACATTTGAACCACATTATTATGGCAAGCCCATTATAAAGCTTATCTCACTCCCTTAGTGTAGATATATCGTTTGTTCAAAAAAAGACATGACTAGTCGAGTCTATTTAGTCAGCTATACCTGCCAAAGTTGTTGCAATCCTTACTAATGTTAAAGGTTTTGTTTGGTGTATCGGATTGGAATACTCACTAGCCTGGAAGTATGTTGAATGAAGAATTGAATGTAAGCTTTTAAACTGTATATGTTGAAGGTAAAAGATAAATTAGTCACAAACTTTGAATAAGGGATTGGAAATCAATTATGCTAGTTGATGTACTAGCTGATCAACCAAAGTACTTAATTTTCTGCTGGGCCAATGTAAATTGCGATGGGTTTTATCATCGTGTTTCATTCGTTTTGAAGAATTCAAACGAAGTCACTTTTAATTACTCTTTAGTCTAGTAGTTGTTTTCACTTCATTGAAGGATCTCCGTGTTTGAACCTAGTTAATTGGACTTAACTAATTATGATAAGTTTAAATATATTGTTAAATTAAGAATTAATTAGAGTTAATATTTGAATCAAACACTACCCTTAAAAAGGAGGACATGTTAGGGCTAGTTTGGCATTGTTAAAATTATTTTAAAAGCAGTTTTTTGAAAAAGCTGTGGCCAAAGTTGTGTTTGGTAAATGAAAAAAAAAAGTGCTTTTTGTTAAAATCGTGGGTCCAAAACAACAGAAAGCAGAAGCAATTTTACCCCTACTTTTGAAAACAACGTTTTATTTCACAGCACAGCTACTCCAAGCTAGCCTTTAGGGTGGTGGATGAATGAGGATCCTCTCTGGATCTTCTTTGTGAGGATCCGGGGATCCATGAATCGTGTCCGTTCATCGTACATCGTGCGGTCATAAATCATTTTAAATTTTTTTATTTAAAATTGAAGACAAACAGTACCTGACGAAACTGACCGCACGATATACGATGAACAGATATGATTCACAGATCTCTGGAATCCCCACAAAAAGGATCCAGATTTGTGGTGGATAACCCAATTTGGAGTCTAAACTGGGATATTACGGTTACCAGCTGATGCCCTTAATAGGTGGAAATCAGTTAGGGTGTAAATCGAGGTAAAGAAGGTCCCTGCTCATAAGAAATATATATGTTCTTTACAGAAAAGCCCTATTACCACTCACCAGTAAAAGTAAAAGGTTCTCGTGTGAGTAGAAGCTCTTCTTTGGTTTTCGTCCATGGCTTCTTAAGTAGGCAGTTCATCCTTATACCTTTAATATGCTTCTATTATATGCTTCATCTTCAAGTAATGCTTATCGATACTTCCCCACCCTCTTAATGTAAATAATATTATTAGTTCAAAAAAGTAATGGTTATCGATTAACTACTTCTCTAATTATGATATATGTGATTAACGACTTCCTAATAAATTAAGGATTTACTATGTATGTGATCTAACACTCCAAATTTTGACCTATGAGGAAATCAAGATGATGATGAGTTCGCTGCCTTGTGACTAACTCATGGTGACGGCATAACTCTGGTGAAGGCGTATTATCCCGTTACGATACAGCTTAGACTGCTTTACAAATGTAGTTTTCCACCTTTTTGTTTCTCTTGTCTGATCAGCTCTTCTTTTTCTGTGAAGCAATTGGTCATAGTAAAAATTGTCAACGTAACTCCAAATGGTTTAACTCCCAGCTGCAACCACCTACAGTAGCAGCTGTTAGTGATTGTGTGTTTTCTGTGTATTTCAATGGAGGTTTTCTGCAACCTTTGAAATTGACAGAGAATGTAGAGAGAATTTCAGAGAGAAGATGATAGAATAATTTCTAATGATTTTTTCACACACTACTAACATGTGTGTGTTTGTTACCGTTATACAAGGAAAGGAAGGGAGATCCTTCACTCACCAAACCAAGATACAATCTCAACCCTTAATTGCTATCACCCTATGAGATGATATGTCACTTGTCTTAATCTATTACTTAAGCTAGATACAAGATTGAGCTGCCATATGGACTATGATCCAATGGCTCAGATTCAAACTAAAAATACATAACATTTAAATTGATCTTTGCCGCCAAACTTCAGTTGAAGGGTTACACACCAACACTCCCCTCTAACCTTTTAGCTGATTTAACTCCGAGTAGCTCCCTTAGATATGCAAATCAATCTTTAGACAAAGCTTTAGTGAGTATGTCTGCAATTTGCTCCTCAGTCTTGCAGTACACCAGTTCAATCTCTTTGGCTTGGATTGGTTCTCGAATGAAATGAAATTATCTGCTGATGTGTCTTGTCTTTTGTTGAAGAAGAGGGTTCTTTGCCATAGCAATGGCTGATGTGTTATCACACATGATCTGAGTTCCTTCCACTTATTCTTCTCCAGAATCCTTAAGTACAAACCTCAGCCATTTTGCTTGAGAAATAGCTTCTGTAGCACTAACATATTATGCTTCTGCTATGGACAATGCCATTATGCTTTGTTTGATCGATGCCCATGAGAATACACCGGATCTTAGTGTAAATGCAAACCCTGAAGTGCTCCTCATATCATCATCACTTCCTGCCCAGTCACTATCACAGTAACCAATTAGAGTAGTTGTCTTCCCCTTTTCAAAAACAATTCCAAAGTCAATTGTTCCCTGAATGTATCTCAACACCCTCTTTCTTGTCCCCATGTGTTTCTTGGTAGGATTATGCATGAATCTTGCCAATAGACTTGCTGCAAACATCACATCAGGTCTAGTTGCAGTCAAATAGAGCAAGCTTCCCACAATCTGCCTATATTCTCTTTCATTTGCAGCTTCACTTCCATCAATCTTGCTCAATCTTTCATTCATTGCAAGTGGAGTAGCTACTGCTTTGCAGTCTTTTAAACCAAACCTCTCAATCAACTTCTGTGCATACTTCTTTTGGTGTATGAAAATACTCTTCTCAGTTTGTAACACTCCCATTCCAAGAAAGTGGTGTAACAATCCCAAATCTGTCATCTCATAGTGCTTCATCATGTCATCTCTAAACTCTTCAAGCATTTATGGACTGCTACCAGTGTATACAATATCATCTACATATAAGGAGACAATAATGATACCTGAATCCTCCCTTGTTTTAACATACAAGGTTGCTTCACTTGAACTCTTCTTGAAACCAGCACTGTTGAAATATGCATCAATTTCATCATACCAGGCCCTTGGTGCCTGTTTCAATCTATACAGTGCCTTATGCAGTCTGTACACCTTAGTTTCTTCATTCTCCTTCACAAAACCTTGTGGTTGTTCAACATACACTTCTTCTTTTAATACTCCATTGAGAAACGCAAACTTAACATCCAATTGATACAAGTTCCATTTCTTCTCTACATCAAGGGTAATCAAGGTTCTAACGGTATCTAACCTTGCCATTGAGGCAAATGTTTCATTGTAGTCAATTCCAGGCTTTTGTGAATAGCCCACTAATCTATCTTTATTTTTCTGCACAGTACATCTAGATTAAGTTTGGTTTTATAAACCCACTTGACACCAATGACAAGCTTGTCAAATGGTCTCTCAACAAGCTGCCATGTATTATTCTTTTTTATCATTTCCAACTTAGCTTCCATTGCCTTCCTCCATGATTCATCTTTAGCTGCATCATATTAGTTTTCAGGTTCAACAATACACATGTAGCACTGAGCCATAATTTCATTCACACTTTTCCACTTTTTTGGTGTATAATCATATACTTGAGACCTGTCAATCATACTTTCACTTTGAGAAGTAACAGGTTGCTCAGAATGAGAACTTTCACCAATTTCACAGATCTCATTAACACTTTGATACTCAGTGATAGCTGGAAATCTCACTTCATTGCTGGTAGTGCAATTCTAATCCCAGGAAGCATTCTCATCAAATGTAACATTTCTTGATAGAATGATCTTCCTTGAAATCAGATCATACAACATGTAACCTTTCTCACTAGCACCATAGCCTACAAAGATGCACTTATGACAGTTTTCTTCCAACTTGTGTCTGAGATTTGAAGGAATGTGAACATAACAAAGTGAACCAAAGATCGTCAAATGAGCTATCCCTGGTTTTCTGACACTATAAGCTTCAAATGGAGTTGTTTTCTTCAATGCTTTGGTAGGACACCTATTAAGCAAATAAACTGCAATGTTCACTGCTTCTGCCCAAAATACATATGGAAGAACCTTTTCATGTAACATTGACTTTGCCATTTCCACCACAGTCCTATTCTTTCTCTCTAACTCTCCATTTTGTTGGGGAGTGTAAGCCATAGTCAACTGTCTTTGAATTCTTAGCTCACTGCAGTACTTGTCAAAATTTACAGAAAGGAATTCTCCCCCTCTATCACTTCTGAGGAATTTAACCTTATATCCACATTGCTTTAAATTTCTTAAAACACACCAATGCATTAGACTTATATCGCAGAAAGTACACCCATGTCATCTTGGTACAATCATCTGTGAATAACAGAAAATACTTGTTTCCAGAATGAGTTTCAACTTGCATTGGACCACAAATATCTATGTGAATCAATTATAGTGGATTCTTAGCTCTCCAAGTTGATTTAGAGGGAAATGAATCCCTGTGTTGTTTTCCCATCATACAACCCTCATATACACTTGTGGACATTTCCAAGTGAAACAATCCATGCACCATTTCCTGTTCTTCAAGCAACTGGAGACTTCTCTCATTCAAATATCCCAATCTCTTATGCCATATATGAGAGCAATGGGTGACATTAGCTCTTAGTGCAAACTGTGTTGCAGGCATCATTGTCAAAGGAAAAGATCTATTATTAATCATTTGTACTCTCACTACCAAATTGTCAAGTGACCAGCCATAAAAATTATTCACTACATTTCCTCCAAACACCACGTAATAACCATGTTCCATCATCTGTCCAACACTGAGAAGATTCTCCTCGAGTCCAGGAACAAACATCACTTCTTGTATGTGTTTTCTTCCCAATTTGGTATCTATCACCAGCGTTCCTTTTCCAGCTACTTGTACAATTTCTCCAGCTCCCATCTTCACTTTGGAAGTCAAATTTCTCTGGATATTGACTAACAACCTCTCATCACCTGTCATGTGGTTACTGCAACCACTGTCAATATACCAAGAGTTATTAACCTTCACATCTGTCATTGCATTACAAACATAAAACAGTGATCTTGTCTCTCCCATTTGCCTTGCATAATTAACCTTCTGCACTCCATTGTTCTCATTACAATCCTTCACAGCATGACCTGGTTTCCCACACCCTGTACACTTTGGTTTTCCTTCATACAAACATTTCCCATAGTGGAACCTGTCGCACCATTTGCAATCTCCATGAGTGTTGTTTTGTTTCTGAGCATAATTAGGCCTATGATCCCAATTTCTCTGAGCATTATTTTTCCTCTGAGCATAATTAGGCTTGTGATCCCAATTTCTCTGAGTGTTATTCTGCCTATGGACAAAGTTAGGCTTGTGATCCCAACCTCTCCCTCTTGGTTTCCAGTTCTCTTGAGATCTCTGATTCCCAGAGAATCCACCACTTCTGGAACTCTTAGTTGCAACATTTAAACTTGCAAATGCTCTCTCAGTAGAAGACTCAGCATATAAATCAAGCCTCTGCTTGAATCCCTTGAGAAAAGCAACAACTTCTTGGACCTCAAGAGTGTCAAGATCTCTAGAATGCTCAATCACAAAACAAATTGCATAATATGTTTTTGGAAGATTGATTAGTAGTTTCTGCATAATTCTCTCCCTAGATAGTTCTTCTCCATAACTTTTCATTTGATTAATAATATCAAACAATCTAGAGAGATATATAGATAATGATTCACTATCCTTCATACGAGTATACTCAAAATCTCTATGTAACCCTTGCAATTTTTCATTTCTTACTTGTTTATCTCCTCCGAATTCACCCTTAAGAACATCCCAAGCTCCTTTGGATGTCTCTTCATTCACGATTCTAGGGAAGATCTGATCTGAGACAGGGCCTTAAATCATTCCAAGCGCATGAGCATCCTTCATCAGAATCTCACTAAATGACACCACCTCCGGCGTCTTCTTCTTCGTCTCGTTGACCACAACTTTCTCAATCTTCGGATCTGGAGGTTCAAACCTATTTTCAACCAACTCCCACAAACCATACGATTTCAGTATGGTTGACATGCGAATCCTCCAAAACTCATAGTTCTCTCCATTGAACACTGGGGCTCTAAGCTCGGCACTACTTGATCCAGCCATATTAGACTTGGATTCAAAGAAATCGCGATTTCCAGATTCAATTTGAGCTTAAAATACAGCTCAAACGCACTCACAAATTTCACGCCTAGTTTAGACAATGAAACCTGGCTTTGAGGCCATGTTAGTGATTGTGTGTTTTCTGTGTATTTCAATGGAGGTTTTTTGCAACCTTTGAAATTGGCAGAAAATGTAGAGAGAATTTTAGAGAGAAGATGATGGAATAGTTTCTGATGATTTTTTTCACACACTACTAACATGTGTGTGTTTGTTACCGTTATACATGGAAAGGAAGGGAGATCCTTCACTCACCAAACCAAGATACAATCTCAACCCTTAATTGATATCACTTTATGATACGATGCCACTTGTCTTAATCTATTACTTAAGCTAGATACAAGATTGAGCTGCCATATGGACTATGATCCAATGGCTCAGATTCAAACTAAAAAACAAAACATTTAAATTGATCTTTGCTACCAAGCTTCAGCTGAAGGGTTACACACCAACAGCAGCTTTATCCTGCAACCAGGAACGAAGCGGAAGCTATGTTATAACTCATGAGTTTTTAGGAAACTTGTTAGCTTTTGTTGAAAGACCGTACTCTTTCAGAGAATGCTTCCATCTCTCTCTGATCGAACCAGCCTGTGAATCAACTCATGGAGCTACTAACAGGAAATGAGGTGCTTTTGTT
Source organism: Malus domestica (assembly GCF_042453785.1). Taxonomy (NCBI): domain Eukaryota; kingdom Viridiplantae; phylum Streptophyta; class Magnoliopsida; order Rosales; family Rosaceae; genus Malus; species Malus domestica. The sequence continues at coordinate 8,968,145 of NC_091668.1, forward strand.
GGACAGGCCATAAGAAGAGATAAATTTGGCTACGTATTTTCTTTCTGCATTGAGACAGGATCGCTCGGAACTTCTCAATGATTGTATTGTAAATGAGGCAAATGTTAAGCAGGTGAAGGAAGGTTCTAGGCTTGCAAAGAGGTGTTTGATAGTAAAAGGAAAAGATAGACCAACCATGAAGGAAGTGGCAATGGAACATTGGTACTAGAAGGACTGAGAAGAGTGCAGGTAATGCATCCATGGGTTCATGATGGATCTAATCTACAAGAGACCGAGTATTTTCTCGGTGGAATATCGTCGAAAAATGTTAGCTACGGAGGACGTGAACATACGAGTTCCGGGTATGATACCATGAGGAATTACAATATACCATTACCACCAGAAAGTGGTGGGAGATGACCGGTTACATGTGGTGAACAACCCATTCGATTTTATGTATACAGGGATTCAATGCTTTTCCTAGCTAGGTTTATTGCGTCTCTTCTACGGGGAACCCTACTTCTTTTCTTTTTGGTTTGCTTTGGTTTTCTTTTTGGTATGCATGAAACGATCTAATTAGACGTAGAGGCCCTTCCTAACATAGTTAGTAAATTCGTGTACATAGGTATAATATACTATACGTACTAGCATATTTTAAAAAACACTTCAATTTTTCATACACATTTCAATCATTCGTAAAATTACACGTTTTTTGTAATAGCCCGTTTCAAAAATATAGAGTAAAGTACTATTTTGCCTTATGTTGGGTCTATCCATCTGGCCTAAATCCTTGGGTTGTGCCATCACTCACAAAGCCCGGCCCACACATCTTTCTTTCTTTCCCCTACCTTTTCTCCCTAATTTTTCTGAAAATCAATTTCTCTCTCTAGAGTTCCGGGAGCTCCCATTCTTCTTCATCTTCGAAACTGTAACTCATCGAAAATCTCTCAACCCCAAAACCTTAATCCCTGAGACGAGAGGAACTCACCTAAACCTTTGCATGCACCATCGGGGCAGTGGGCAGTGATCTTCCATGGAACATGAGAGCTTTGAGCTCTAGTTTTCCATATCAGGTGAGATTCACTCCTTCCCTACCTTTCTAAACTCCTAATTGTTATTGAAATGGTGATTGAGTTGAAATTGATCTCGAGCTCGTGTGTCTACGCCTGATTCTTAGATGAGAATTTCGTGTGGTGATGTTTTGATTGCAAAAAACACCCCTGGAAATGTTCCCAGTTTTTCCGGCGATTAACTCGATTTTCAGGCCGTTCTCAGGCCATTCTTCGGCCACGGCTTGGCTTATTAAAGGTATACTTCTATTCACTGCTCTTTGGTCTTCATTTTGTTATGAATTTGGTTGAGTTTTAAGTCTAAATTGGAATTAGGAGGAATTTTCGGCCAAAAAGCCGGTGTTCTTCTTCAAGGGGTCCGATGACTCACGAGTAACTCAAGTCGACCCAACCTACATGCCAACTCACCCCAGATTCCCCTAGCCAGAGCCCAAATGTTTTAGCCCACAACGGGCTAAGCCCAGCCCATTTAGTAATAATCTAGGCCTGAGATTTAAAATGGATTAAGCCCAATACCCAAGCCCATATGTTTAAACCCAAAACCCAGGCCCAACGAGCCAATACCCGAGCCTAGATCCGACCCAGATCCAAGCCCAGATTCGACCCGACTCGGGTCTGCCACCCATATCCACGGCGCGTGAGCGTGCGTGGAGCACACACGCCTTCGCCGAAAGGCACTGTTCTTTGCCGCCGTCCACGGTGGCGACCACGGCAACGCCGACGACTTTTCTGGCAACTTATCTTGGCGCGTGGGGTAACCCGAGGTCCATTCTTAGGTTATTTGACGTGCCAAATCTGAATCCACTATCTGTTTTCCCAAATATTAGAGTGTTAGTAGAGTTTTACTAAATGGTTTTCTAATTATGGTTAGGTGCATCGAGTGGGAGTAACACCATCCTTGTTAACTCAAGCGGCTTCCGGACAAAAGAAGACTTATGAGTGGACCCCTTCATAACTTGCATGGTTTTGTAAAATGTTAGGTTTGCATGCATTATAATTCTCATAAAATAAGCATGTTTTCAATTATGTTTTATGAATCCTATATCCATGCTTTTGAAATATTAGGATTTATCGAAATCATGTTTACTAAAGGATATGAATGATCGGATTCTCATATATGAAATTCTATGGCTTTATTCGACGTAGTTTTGAGATATGTTTTGGGTATATATCTAACGGGTTATCATACAACACATCCACACAACACGGGTATTAGATGTCTATGGCCATAGGACACAGTGATGAGGAGGAGTGAGATATATATATTATACCCCCAGCTTCACTGCCGAAAGCAGTGTTGGTGTGTGATGTTATAGATTCTTCTCTGGCGTAACCCGTAGTCGTACAGCTTCACCTTTGGGTGATGGGGCCTACCATGTTTCTTCACTGGCGTAACCCAGTGTCATACAGTTTCACCTTCAGGTGATGGACAGGTACTGCCTTCGGGTGAGTATGATACCCATAGAGACTATAATATTATTGAGATTTATGGATTTGTCTTCGGGCGGTGATAGTACCAGTGTTGAACATTTGTTTTTACGTACATGTTTTATGGACGTATTTCATAGCATATTGGAGTTTTCAGAAAACCTATTATGTAGTATTATACATGTTTTCAAAACAGGGAGGTTATTATGTTCATAAAGGAAATGATTTTCTTATTATTAGTATTATTATAAAGTTTGGTCCACTCACCTTTTCTGTTTTGCGCCCCCTTAGGGTTTAGATTCACGGCACATGACCCCGGCGTCAGGACCCTTCTGCGTAGTTATTCTCAAGTCTTCTTCGGATAGGTATTATTCCTTCGTATACTTTCCTATAAATTCTTCCATATGATTCTTAGTAATTGTATGCTCTAAACAAGTTCTTGCACTAGTATTTTCTTTTTAAGTACATAATTTTATTCATAGGCATGTTTAAAAATGGCTTCGCCACCTCGGGTAGGCCTGGCAAACGGGTCGTGTCTGTCGTGTTCGTGTCGTTTTCGTGTAACACCTGTTATCTTAACGGGTCGTGTCGTGTCACACCTGTTATCTTAACGGGTCCTTAACAGGTCGGGTCACTTTACCCAACGGGTAAAGTGACCCGACCCATTATGACCCGTTAAGAAAAATATATTTTTTTCTTAAATTTGCACATACCACATATTACCATATAAATATTACTTCAAAACATTAAAACATATTTGTCATTTAAGTAATACATCTACACTAAAAAAATAAGAGCCTAATAAAAAAACATTCATACACTAGTCTATTACAAAATATTAAATGTGCAAGGATATGCAAAATGAAAGAGTTTTTGTTTTATAACCATCGAAAAGTTTTGTCTCATTACTTGATCTCTGAATGTTTGTTTTTTGTGATTTTTGGTGTATGCGATCTCGAAGCATATACAAACAGATTTTTTAAATGGGTTTTGGACCAACTTGTAGAAAGCTCTCTGTTTTGTGTATTGGTTATTCAGTTTCTGGCTTTTAATTTTTGCCGTTGTGGAATGCCAAAGACATTGAAAGAGTTACTGAATTACCAGTTGTTATTTCTGTTTTACTAATGCTTTGGGGTAATGTGTGAATTGAATTCTGTTGTTTAAACTAATACGTGTTAATCACTTTCGTGTACCGTACAGAACCCCCCTTCTTCCGCGCTTCCGTATGATTTCTTCATCTGAAACCTGCAATCCAAAAAATAAACTTGAGGATTTACACAAGTCGGTGAGTATTTCCCCAACTCTTTATTCAACTTATGTTTTTTTATTCCATTTTTTTTTTGGAGTTTTAATGAAAAGGGCTTAGGGCAACTTTTTCTTAATAAAAAACCATTAACAACTTTTATTTAATGAAAAGGGCTTGACATTTAATGAAAATGACACAAGTCATACAACAGGCCAAAAAAAAAACAAAAGACCCACGGGCTGAAGCAAAGCCCAGCATGCAACATCAATTTTTTCTTCCAGCTTTGTCCCTGACAGATGTTAACCAAAATCTGTTAATATAACTTCATATTATTTACGAAATTGCCATCGAACCCAAAAGTCAAATAAAAAAAAAACTAATTCATTTTCAACTTTTTTTTTTCCTGAAACGGTTGCAATCATTCCACCAATTGAAAACCCATATCATGACAATTTTTATTCCCAATTTGATAATTTATTTTAACATTTGCTCTAAAGCTGGCAACCCACTTTTGTTACTTGAGAATAGCTAGAACAAAATAACCATTCACTAGACCATAACTGCCATAGATCTATAATTAACTTTTTTTATTTACAGGTCATGTTTAACATTCTTTAGGAATAAAAATTGCCATGTTGTTTATTCCAAATATTTATTCACCTTTGACCCGAGCTTTACTGAAAAAGGTTTTTTCACACTTTTTATTAACCAAAAATCATTTACTAACTTTATTTAATAAAAAGGACTTAAACTTTAATGAATAATGACAAAAACTAGAAAGAACAACCAAAACAAGGAAGCCTCACGTGCAAAATAAGAAATTCATTTTGCATCCATGCCCCTGCCTTCCGTCAGCCCACTTTTGTTAGAATTAAATTTTCATTTATTTACAAATATGCAATTTTCTAGAGGATTCGTCAAAAATAAATAAATAAAAAAAACTTTTGCCAGTCGATACCAATTAACCCCCAACATAATTAAGTATCTCCAATTCCTCGCCTCGCCTCTCATCAAATAAATTCAAAAAAATTTAAATTCCACAAATCACTACACAATAATGAACTTTAGATTGGAAAATGACATAATTTCACGGAGTGTATCACATTGCACATTCACTTGTATAATCCAAACTTCTACACAAATCACTACAAAATAATGAAGGTTAAAGGAAGATTTCTTGGATCAGTGAAACTTAAAGTGCGAGACTCACATCAACATTTATGATTATGTTTTTTTTTTATTATGTTTGGTCTGAATTATGTTTGAAAACTAGTTTATGATTATGTTTGGTCTGAATTATGTTTGGAAGTCTCATGCAATTGCCTTGGATCTATCTCATTATAAAATTGAACTCTTGTGTGTGTGTGTGTGTGTGTGTGTGTGTGTGTGTGTGTGTGTAGTGTTCCATTTGAGAAATAATCAGTGTTTAGTTTTACAAAACAGTGATAGTACTAGTGTTCTGTTTAATAAATAGTCAGTGTTAGAGTGATAGTACTAGTATTCCGTTTAATAAATAGTCAATGTTTAGTTTACGAAACAGTGATAGTACTAGTGTTCCGTTTGATAAATAGTTAGTGTTTAGTTTACAAAACAGTGATAATACTAGTGTTCATTTGATAAATAATCAATGTTTAGTTTACGAAACAGTGATAGTACTAGTGTTCCGTTTAAGAAATAATCAGTGTTTAGTTTACGAAACAGTGATAGTACTAGTGTTCGGTTTTAGAAATAGTCAGTGCTTAGTTTACTAGTGTTCGGTTTTAGAAATAGTCAGTGTTTAGTTTACTAGTGTTCAGTTTTAGAAATAGTCAGTGTTTAGTTTACGAAACAGTGATAGTACTGTTGTTCGTTTGATAAATAGTCAGTGTTTAGTTTACGAAATAGTGATAGTACTGTTGTTCGATTGATAAATAGTCAGTGTTTAATTTACGAAATAGTGATAGTACTATTGTTCCGTTTAAGAAATAGTCAGTTTTTAGTTTACGAAACAGTGATAGTACTATTGTTCGTTTGATCAATAGTCAATGTTTAGTTTACGAAACAATGATAGTACTAGTGTTCCGTTTAAGAAATAGTCAGTGTTTAGTTTACGAAACAATGATAATACTAGTGTTCCGTTTGAGAAATAATCAGTGTTTTGTTTACGAAACAGTGATAGTACTAGTGTTCCGTTTAATAAATAGTCAGTGTTTAATTTACGAAACAGTGATAGTACTAGTGTTCTGTTTAAGAATTAGTCAATGTTTAGTTTACGAAACAGTGATAGTACTATTGTTCGTTTAATAAATAGTCAGTGTTTAGTTTACGAAACAATGATAGTACTAGTGTTCCGTTTAAAAAATAGTCAGTATTTAGTTTACGAAATAGTGATAGTACTAGTTCCGTTTAATAAATAGTCAGTGTTTAGTTTACGAAACAGTGATAGTACTAGTGAATCAAAGACTCTTAATATGGTGATTCGAAAAAATGGTGAATTCGAATGGAATTGAAAATGAAAATAGAGATTAGGAAGCAACGAACAATTCAACTTGTGATACGAAAGCACTCCATACTCAAGCTGTAAAGGGCTGCAAAGAAGAGACCACCGAAATAGTGGCAATATGAAAAGAAAATTTACAAAACGAAAACATAATACTAAGAATAATTGACAAGGAACAAAAACCAAAGTTGAGATGAATTGAGCTACAAGGAAAGCACTTCACCCTTGCAATTTTCCAAGATAGTTAAAAGATAAAATGTGCGCATGCATCATTGAGAGGGTTCTCGAATATACTATTCTTAAACTGAACATTATATTATTACTATTTCTTAAACTGAACCTAGAACTGAGCACGAGTACTATCATTATTTCTTAAACTGAACATGCATGAAACAAAAACACAATTACAGGGCACCTACAGATACAACAATAACACCACATAAATTTTCATGCACAAATCCATGATTTTTATTCACAAAAGGATGTCAAACCTTCCAAAAACACATGTGTGCTCAGATTATAGTCAGTGCAGTCAAATGTAATTTCTCAAACCAGACTAGACATTGAATCTACATCATAGATATAGTCGCCTAAAACCACTGCCCTACCGGAAATACCAAAAAACCTGTTGGGTTTAGATACACAATGCCACTTTTTCTCATGCACATGATAGGCAAATAATCTGTTGCTAATCGAAACCAAAATATGACCGCTGCAGACTGCATAACCAGCTACAGTGTCATGTAAATTATGACGAAGATCGGGGGGAATTCTTGGCAGATCTTTCCAAGTGTCAGAACCGAGATGATAACACTGAAAGGGGCTCGACAGCTCCCCATGGACCCTTGGCTGTGCAAGGTAATAACGGTTGTCATAGGCAGAAATGAGAGCTCCACATGGTTCCAGTGAATCGGGGGCCTTGAATTTCTCCATATGGTTCCAGTGAATCGGGGGCCTTGAATTTACCTGTTAACTTGTGATGAGGGTCAAAAGTACGTCCCATAGACAACCACTTGGTGGAGGTGCCTGTTCCCAAATCGCTTTCCCATACAGGCAACAACATATATAACTTCCACTTGAACCAATGACTTAACAAGACACGACCTGAGGGGAAAATCCAACTGTATCTACCATTGTCTTGATCACCATGCTTGCCACAATCACCACCGCCGTTGGGTTGTGATACTTGATATAACTCAGCTTCCCCATTTTTATTCGTGAAACAATCCACTAATACAAAAACAGATTTAGTATCCATGAACACGAAGATGGAACAGGTTTTTACACGAAGATGGAACATATTTAGTATCCTAATTTAGTTGGATTACATAATATCAACTAAAATGGAAAATGTTTTTACAGAATAATTCTTGAAAAATAAATAAAAAAAAAACAAAGAGGAAGAAGAATTACATAATATCAATCCTAATTTAGCAACGGTTTGAGAATTTTGAGTACCTTTTTGTTGATTGATGAGGCTTCGATCGGAATCGGACTTTGAATTGGGGATTTTAGAGAGGGAAGAAGGTGAGCGGAGAGAGAGGGAGAGAGGAGGTGGACGGGAATTAGGGTGTCGAGTGTGAAAATAGATAGCAATTGGATCAATTTGTACGGGAAACGACCTACATGGGCGCAATCGCGTAGTACTTGGAGAAATTTGAAATGGAGGATCAGATGTATATCCATTACATACTTCTTTTGAATGGGCATAGTATGGAAACGACCTCCATGGGCGCAATCGCGTAGAGCTTAGCAACGACATTCGTCAAACCTAACGTTGGAGCAAGACTGATGTTACGGGGTAAAACCGGTAGTTCGATAAATTATTTTGTTTGGGCTAATCTTAATGGGCTGGTTTGACATTAGGTTTTGTCCTAACCATTAAATAAAACTATTAGCTGGTTTTTGGTTAAAATTCAAAATATTGAAGCCTTTTTTATTAGTTTCCTTTCTTTTTTCCATCTTTACTTCTCTGTCCTTAGGTACCTTCCATACGATCACTCTCTCACTCTCTCAGATATTGCAATGAGGAAGAACACGCACTCACTCTTTTACATCTGAAAAGACAAAAACCCCTGAAATCGCTAGCCTTGAGGAACCATTTGGTAAGCATTTTCCCCGCTTCTCTCTGTCAGATTTTCTGTGTTTTCTTGGTTTTTGGGGGTTTGTTCAAGTTCTTGAGGGACCTGAGTTTCTGTTAAATGACTCTCTGGTTTCCATCTTTGACGCCGTTTGGTTCCGACTGTTTTGTTTTCTTCTTCTTTCCTGTGTTGGTCTGATTTGTGCTTTCGGATAGTCTGATAAATAATTTGTGGTTAATTTTGAAGTTTTTTATATTTTGAGCCGAGCCCTGGTTTCAGATGATTTGTCGGATTAAAATTTTCTGTAAGTGGTTTTACAGCGATTCCTTGGTGGTTAATTTCTTGGTTTCGGATTAAAAGTTTTCTGAAGGTAATTTCTTGGCGGCTTTTGTGTATACTGTAATGAATTGTGGGTGATTATGTTAGTGGCGTTTGTATTTGAGCTTGGGCTTGATGGGGTTTGTTCGTGATGATTGGTTGTTGGTTATGAACTTAGAATCTTGGATTTTGTTTTTTTTGATTTGGTTAATTAAATGGGATTTTGTGTAATGTACTACTACGATTAGTACTTTGTTTTTGGGTGGTGAGAAAATATGAGGAAAATCAATAAACAATTGTTGTGTTCTTTGTTGAATTTATAAGATTTGGAATCTTTATGGAAGAACAAGGAAAAAAATCTGCAAAAAGACAAGATTAGTCAAATTCTCCCACCGTTTCATTTTAAAGGCGTTTACAGCTTTAGGAACCTACTACTTAAATGGGTGTCTTTTGGGAGCTAATGAAATGGACTTGGTCAATTTTATTGATTACCGTCGAAGAAATGGATTGTCAACTGTAGACTCTAAAGCTAAGAAATGTGGCTTTTTCCAAAATTCATGCATGTCCACCATAACTAAATCAAGTAATCCGTTGTGTCCATATCTTTTTCATTCGGACCATAAATGTCTCGGAATACAGTTGGTAGATGCCCAAAACGTGTGCATTTTTCATATTTATCTTGGTTGTGTGAAAAGTTATCGATTTTACATTGTAAATGAAGTGCAATTGTAGTATACTATGGCTGCTTTCAATCACCACACTCTTTTCATTCTTTCCCTTTTTTCAATGGATCAGACAATTTGGTTCTAAGATTAGTACGTACGTAGTTATGTTTTTTTCATCTTGCAGATTTATGAACAAGGATTGGTTATTTCTCTATGGTGATTGTGTGGGTGAAGTCGGTTTCCTTTCTCCACTTTATACTGATTTCATGTAAGTTCATCTATGCCATACAATTGTTTTGGGAGTTCACTGGAATTTAATTCAATTCCTCTGTGTTTCATATTTTTGTTCGCCTCTCATTGCACACTTCCCACTTACAATTGAGATCAAATTGGTATGGTCAGATTTTTCGGGGAAAACCTTTTCTCTTCGTCCCTGCTCTATTTTCATGTATAAATTGTCTCTTTTCTTTTTTACGTTTCAGATAGAAATTATGGGTACTCTATACGGAAAGAAAGTTATCTAGATAAACATGGAAAACGGAAGTGACTACTTGATTTCTATGGCAACTGGAAGTGGTAAGTCCTATATTTGCTTTGTATGACATTTTATTTTTGTTTGATGTGTATAATTTAATGAAATGCCTGCGAAAAACAATTATGTTGCTTGCTTGGTAGACTTTTTCTACTAAATAAAATGTTTGACAAGAAATATTCTGAGCAAAAGATGTCTGCCATTGAGAAATCCTTCTCTTTTCTTTCTTTTTTACGGAGAACTTCTTTGCATGGTTGGCTGCCGTTTCAAACTCTTCTGGTTAGATGAGTTGTACCTGCTTTACTCTTTGTAGATATAACATGAAATTTAGACATACACTTTATGCATGTATAGGTAAAAACTAAAAGAGAGAAATTATCGTTTTTATAGCTTAATCCTAATGCGGTAGTTCCTACTTTTAGGTTCCTTTGTAGTTCTGATGCATTAAAGTTTTAGAACAAACACCAGTGGAAAAATTGTTATATAGCTTTTTGCCTTTTAATTGGTGCTTTGGTTGAACCTGGTGCAGGATTTCTTGCATCTGTCATGACCAGAACCTCACCTTCAATTGAGTATGCCTACATGCCCTTTGATTTGAGTGAAAATTTATGCTCCAAAATAATAAAAGAGTAGCATGGCGTACTATGGTTCATGGACTTTAGGTAGGAACTTGTACCCAAAATCTCATGTTGATTAACGATTACATGAATAACATGCAAGTCATTACTTCATGCACAGTAAACATGAATAACGTATAAGTCATTACTTTATGCAAAGTAAAAACAAAAAACATAAGAAATTTTTAGGATGTGGATGATATAAAGTATCTCCCTTGCACAATGCATTAAAAAGGGTAATGCTAGAGATGCCAAAATTTTAAATCAAATTGTGTAAACCAAATGATGTGGTTGTTGATGATTGAATTATTAATTAAGTGTCGATTAACATGCTTATTCCCATGTAAGCTTCTCTTACTAATTTGTCCGGATAGTCAACAAGAAAAACCCCACGAACCCATATGGGTAAATAAAATTCGTACAAGAAATTAGGAATTACAGAATATGACAACATTGAAAAGTATAAGAACTGCAAGAGTGGACAGGCAGAAGAGCAAAGGCGGAAATTACACGGTGGAATAATGCCAACATTGAATAGTATAACCTTGGAATCGTGGACGAAAGACAAAAGAGGGAATATGCAACCCAAGAGCCGAGGACTGAACCGTGAGGGTGGGGCGGGAAGACTCGGATCGATGTGATACCAAGAAAGAGGTACGCCGTGCATAAGTTTGTGAAGAATAATATAGTGGATCTTTAGCATTCCTTATTGATCTACTAATTAATGAAAAATAAGTCCAAAACAGAAACATATGGCTAATTAGTAATTTTTTATTAATTTATAGCTGATGCTAAAATCTGGGGATTTAGTTCGGTCCGAGGCTAGCTTAGGAACAGGGTAATTCTATAACTTTGACATAGTTTTGTTTGGGGTGGTTTCGTTGAGGGTATAAATCTCATGTCGGGAAATTGAAATCCTTGCACACTCTATCTAAGATGTTGAGACTCTTCCCCTATTGCTTCAAGATCAACGTGCAACACATGTCTTTAGCTTTCAACAAAGCTCATTTCACATATTGCCATATCAAGCCACATTAAGAAACAAAGTTTTTGCTTTAAGCTATAATGGACTTGTAGTTCAGTTGGTTAAGATCATTCAACTCCTGCACTTGAGGTCCCAAGTTCAATTCCGCCTCCCCATTCGCTTGAATGAAGAAAGAAGAAAACCAGAGTTTAATTTGAGCTTGTTATTTTTATTTTTTGCTTATATAACAAAAGCAGGCCAGGTAGAGGATTGGTTAAAGGACAAGTAATTGTTGAGTATGACTTATAGAATCAATTAGCTAATTGATTGTTGATCTGTCAAGATTAGTTTTCTGTTTCAGTTCATATGTGTGGGAAAAAAAATCACCAGTTAATCAGCCTCATTCACTCTAACAGAAGAGTTTAAGAAAAAATGAAAAACCTAAATATATGAAAGTGGAACATTCATTACAATATTTAAAATTTAGAAATATAGGATTATTGTTCACCGTGACTTGAAAGGGAAGAGTGGGATTTCATGCATTTGTGATGAAGCAGCACCACCATCCACTGCAGGCCCTGTATCAGTTGAGCTTGAAATAACATCCCATGGCTCAACTGATTCAGTCCTCACATATTCAACCTCTTCGTAATTCTTTCCACCATGAGAAGTAGCCTTTCCGGCCATTTGAACCCCCTCCAGCTCTGCCGTGACCTCTCTCATTGTAGGGCGTTTTCGTCCACTTAAATTCAAGCACCTCCTTGCAAGGTTAGCAACTATTGCGATATCTGCTTTAGACCCTCCCTTCACAACTTGAGCATCAAGAATGTCAAACAGACGATCTTCCTGCATCGAAATAATGAAGTATGTAGCAAGACTTCTGCCTTGTTCTTGTGACCGGCTAAAAGAAATTGGTTTTTGTCCCGTTAATAGCTCAACAAGGACCACTCCAAAGCTATACACATCACTTTTATCCGTAAATTGGCTTGACTGGAAGTATTCCGGGTCCAAGTAACCAAATGTGCCATGTACAAGTGTGGTAAGGTGAGTTTGGTCAATGGCAACTGATCTTGAAGTTCCAAAATCGGCAACTTTCGCTCTGTATTTTTCATCCAAGAGTATGTTGGTAGACTTGATGTCCCTGTGATAAATGGGAAATGCAGCTGAGGAGTGTAAATAGAAAAGGGCTCCTGCAATTTCTGTGGCAATTCGTAAGCGAATTTCCCATGTAAGTTGAAACTCCTCATTCTGCTCATGGATGTACTGGGAAAGTGTTCCATTCGGAATAAATTCATAAACCAAAAGCGGAACTTCAGTCTCCAAGCAGCAACCCAATAGTTGAACAACATGTCTGTGGTTGATTTGTGAAAGAATTACAACCTCATTGATGAAATCTGAAAGTTGGCTTCCATCAATAATTGTGGACTTTTTTACGGCAACAATTTTACCATCAGCCAACATGCCCTTGTACACGGTACCTTGGCCTCCATGCCCAAGAATTCTATCGACGTTGAAATTGTCGGTAGACTTCTCCAACTCCTTCGACTTGAACAACTTGATTTTCTTCACATTAACTTCACCTGAAGATAATTGTTGCTCTAATAATAAACCACCATTTCGTTTGAAGAAAACTTGCTTGCGTTTTATGTTCTTCCTTTTCTTCAGGACTTTGTGTATCCACCATGCGCTGATAAGCAGTAACAATAGTCCCACGCCCGCACCAAGACCTGCGTAACGTTAAATTGAAGTTTTATAGATTACTCTACGATAACTCACTTCCGCATCGGTACTTTCGAGTCCTCTCGGTGTAGGACTCATTCTTTTATTCATTCAATTTTATATTGTTTTTTTTAGTGTTCTAAATTATATATGTGCTCTCAACACGTTCCTTAAATGCATATTTATTATATTTTAAATTTATAAGTCTTATCTATTTCTTGTAACTAAACGATGAAAAAGATAATAAAAAATAAATAAAAGAAGAGTGGACGATTATCATCAAGATGAGTGGGTGGAAAAAGGGATCACTAGAAACTATATTTTAACTATGGTTAACACTAGAAACTATTTCATGTGTTTATCCAGGATTTTAATCTTTGGTTTACAATTTGAAATTTGTGTTTTTCAAGTTTTTGGCTCAAAAAATTATGCCTAAATGAAATCAGTATTGTTCTATAGTGTATTCGGTATTCATTTCTTCTTAATCATAAATTTAATTAGCTGAATATTAATTACCTTAACACTTTCCTACGTGTTAACTATCAATTTACAAACTTAACAACCCTTCACAAACTCACATTTCAACCAACGTTTTTTGACACCCTAGAGGACAACTTTAACCTTTGAATTACAACTACATTAATTCTTACAATTACTACATTACCAGGTCAAAAATGAACCATCTGTTATCCCTATATGTTTGTACCTTGCTGTAAGTATGATGGATACACATACATGTCTGTAAAACTTTTTACAACTTTTATACATACACTTTTAAAACCCACAGCAATGCGCGGGCACAATTACTAGTTACATTTATGTGCAAGGCGTCCATTCTTTATTAAGAAAACTGTAATACCCTGAAAATTTAAATATATGAATAAGATATTCATAATTATGAATATGCGGAAAGAATCAAGAATTTATATTAATTTATTTGAGTTAGCTTCCATCTTTTGTAAACCCTGGTAGTTATAACCATCTTTTTGTATCACATCCCTAACGAAGTTTGGATTCTTTAAAAACATGTAGAAAAGCATTGAATCACTTGTTACTATATATGTACATTCTTACCAACGACAATTTGGATAACAAAGTTCCGATCAGGGATGCAACCTTCTCCGTCTTTTCTACCATCACCATGGTACCCCTTGTGGCAAGAACAAGCATAATTTCCCTCTGTATTTATACATTTTTGCTTGCATGTATTCAGCTTCGGAACCTTACATTCATCAATGTCTACAAAACAACATATATAATCCATGATCAGAAATTAAGCATGTTATTTTAATTAGTAGTACTAATAAAGTGAAATAGAACTACCATAGCAGTCATTTAGGTATGGATTCCCTTGGTAACCGTCCTTGCACTTGCAGCGATAACCGGATCCGTTCTCGACATCAGAACACATGGTGTTGCCCTGACATGTGTAATTCATGACTTGTTTCTTCTCAATAACGTTGGTGCATGTGTCGTTTCCAACTGACCAATCGAGTACCACCGGAAGGGATGCATTTTTCAAATAATCCGACGACAACATATTGGAGAAGAAGCTGAACTTGCCCTCTTGGACAACGAAGGAAAAACTGCAAGGATTAAAGGAGTACACAGCCGTATGATTATCAAAACTCTCTGCAGTTACATAAAAAAAAGTCATTCCTTTAGGAATGCTTGTTTGACAACAACCGATACCAGTGCAGGAACCATTGGCAACGAATTCAATGCTTCTGCACCTTGTAGTGCACCCACCAGTGTACCCGTAGGTTTCATTTTTGTAGCCTACGATGTACGCATTGGTGTCACAACCAACTGCGACAAACACGTTGTCGGTGTTTGATATAAAGAATTTGGAAAGATCGAGAGAATTGTAGAAGCCTTCAATTGGCCGGCCTGATCTTTCGTAACATTGTACGGCTGTGTATTGGGTAATGTAAAGCTTCCCATCCACGTATATGTTTGTGACTTCAATGAAATCACTCTTTCTAAGAAATGGTTTTGGGGGGTCATAAGTGCGATCACAAGTAATGAGGAAATCCTCATTTAAGTAACAGCCCTTTTTGTACCAAATGGATATGGGATGCTAACATTCCCACATTTGTCTTGACAACCCGGCTTGACTTCTACTTCACTGGGAGGTGGAGGAGGAGAAGGAAGAGGTGGAGAGGCTAATTGTGTTTGGGCTGAAGTGGCTGCTGCTAATAGTACCTCTATTACTATTAGGAGGATGATAGGTTGCAGAAGCACTTTTTGTTTGCTCATGGTCATGGCTTCTAAGTTTTTGTTGTTGAAAAAAATGAGATGTTTTAGTCCTTTTATTGGTAGGGAGGAGGAGGACTTGGAGAGGAAGACTTGGAGGGGAAGACTTGGAGGGGAAGACTTGGAGAGGAGACTTGTGAATTGATTGAGCAAACCTTGGAGAGGATACCTGCCATAACTTAGATATGACGTGTTATTAATTCTTTCCCACAACCCCGTTTTCACGGTTTAGGCTGCTCCCATTTCGCTCGCCGCTACTACGGGAATCGCTTTTGCTTTCTTTTCCTCTGGCTACTAAGATGTTTCAGTTCGCCAGGTTGTCTCTTGCCTGCCCATGGATTAAGCAGCAGTTCGAAAGGTTAACCTATTCGGGAATCTCCGGATCTACGCTTATTTTCAACTCCCCGAAGCATTTCGTCGCTTACTACGCCAAACAAAACAAAACGTAGTTCTACAAGTCATTGCTGGGAATTAAGGTGGTTGAAAGTATCTACCATGACTTTAACTTATGCCTCGGGGGAGCACGATGGCAATCACAAAGTCAAGTAATCGGAGTTATAAGGGGGCTCACTCAGGAATTGATTGGTGATGGAGCACCACCATTGACTATTCCAAACTAGGTTTATGAGTCTTAGAGGACCTACTGATATAAGTTTCTTTCTGTTTGTCCAGGTCAAAATATAAGAACATTCACTAAAATCACTATCCATGCTTCACTATCCATGCTTAAAGACATGACTCGTCGACTCTGTTTAGTCAGCTATACCTGCCAAAGCTGTTGCAATCGTTACCAATGTGTTAGGGTTTCGTTTGGTGTATCGGATTGGAATACTCACTAGACTGGAAGTATGTTTAATGAAGAACTTAATGTAAACATTAAAGTATCCATGTGTTGAAGGTAAAAGATGAAATAGTGTTGAAGGTGAAAGATGAATTAGTCACAAAGTTTGAATAAGAGATTGGAGCAAGTGACCCTTTACCACAATGGTGATGAAATGGGGTTCCACCATAAAATCAATTAGCAATATTGGGAGTAACTCAAGAACATATAAGCTCATAGATAAGTCAATCCAT
Organism: Malus domestica; assembly: GCF_042453785.1. NCBI lineage: Eukaryota > Viridiplantae > Streptophyta > Magnoliopsida > Rosales > Rosaceae > Malus > Malus domestica. The sequence continues at coordinate 8,984,573 of NC_091668.1, forward strand.
GACCGATGTGAGACAAATTGTCCATACATCATCAACTCTCAACACGCTCCCACACGTGTGGCCAATTTTCAAGCCTACACATGGACAACAATTGGGTGACGCTTGAGCACGTGTGGCCCTTTTGGGCTTTCATACAAGGGACAAGTCGCTCTGATACCATGATGAAATTGAGGTTTCACCATAAAACCAAATGATAATATGAGAATTAGCCTAAGACCATATAAGCCCATAGCTAAGTCAATCCCTCACCGATGTGGGACAAATTGTCCACACATCATCAACTCTCAACAAGTGTTGGAAAGGCATTGAGTCCTTGCATGACAGCGTGGGTTCAAACCCCATCAGTGGCTAATCTAACATTTAATCCAACAAAATCTATTATTTGATAAAAAAAATTAAAATAAAAAAAAAAAGAAGAGAGGGGGATTGGAAATCGATTATGCTAGGCTGATCAACCAAATTAATTAATTTTCTGTTGAGCCAATGTAAATTGTGATGGATTTTATCATCTTGTTTCATTCGTTTTGAAGAATTCAAACCGTGACCTTTATTAAGTCTTTAGTCTAGTAGTTGTTTTCACTTGATTGAAGGATCTCCATGTTTGAACGTAACTAATTGGACTTAACTAATTAATAGTCTTTCCGCACGCGCTCACGTGCATGCGAGATATATTTTTGCATCACGGGCGTTGTAAGCTTCAAAAATGTGTTGCTTTATATAATTCTTATATTTCTTAAGTGATTATTTTATAAATTGTGTGTATGCGCACATCATAACAGTTATTATTTTCTTTTTTCAATCATCTCCTTACAATATCATACCTCATATTTGAAAAATTACAATGTCATACATCATTTTAAGAATTCGTTTCAATGTCATACCTCCATCAATTTTTATGTTAAATACTAACGAAGCTTGAGATTGACCCCACTCTCTAGTCCAAATGCATTAAAAATTTAATTAAATATTAAAAAACTGAAATCATAAATTTATTTAAATATTTTTAATAAAAAAAGTGGGACCCATCCCTACAAACTCATCATCCTCACCAAATTAATCTTTGTAACCAAACACCCACAATCTCCATGCCAATTTCAAACAGAAAACCCCAATTCCCCCTAAACCCTAACCCTAAATTTCAAATTGTTAGCCCCAATCACCACCACTGCCATCGTCCCTAGCCTCCGCTAAGAAGACCCAGCCACTGCTGTGGACCCAAGAGAAGACGGTGCAGCTAAGGAGGGTCGAGCAGAACTCGAGTCAGTGGGAGGATTTGGTGGTGACCGTGGCGACCAGGTGCAGCTACGACTACGGCGAGCCGTCGAAATCCACACGCAATACCGCCACAAGATGGAGAAGCTCCTGTATAGACACCGCACCATGAAGAAGCGCCTCGGACAGAGAACCAATTCCGGCTGGCCCTTCTTCGAGAACCAGAGAACCAATTCCGGCCAGAAAACCAGAGCTCCTCGGGCCATGCCCATCTCTGCTATGGCCATGGAGGAGATGCCACATCAACAAGAAAAAGAAGAAGAGATGGAGAGATTATTCGAAAATGCCTCGTTTTTGCAATGACTGGCGGCAACATCAAAGTTAAAGAGAGGGAGAGAGGCGGTGGGGGACGGCGATGGTGTAGAGTGGAGATGAGAAAGGAAACAGAGAAGTGTAGAGTGGAGTTGGAGCAGAGGAGGATTGTGAGGGTGTTTGGTTACAAAGATTAATTTGGTGAGGATGATGAGTTTGTAGGGGTGGGTTCCACTTTTTTAAATAAAATTTTTTAAATAAATTATGATTTAATTTTCTAATATATAATTAATTTTTAATGCATTTGAACTAAAGAGTGGGGCCCATCTTGAGCCACGTCAGCATTTAATAAGAAAAATTGTATGACATTGAAACAAATTCTTAAGATGAGATAAGACATTGTAATTTTCAAACATGAGATATGATATTGTGGTTCGACTTATAATTGAGGTAATTTTTTGTAATTTACCTTATTTTTTATCTCTACAGTTGAGTTACAACGATTATTATGACCTTGATTTATACTTAATGCACATGCGAGATGTTTTTTTTCAAAGCGTCCCTTAAGACATATTGTGTTAATTGTTTTCTTTCTTATACAAATTTTTACTTTTTGAAAATATAAAATATGAAATTTATTAAACTATTGTATTATGATTCAATTCAAAATTTATTAAACTACTATATTATGATTGAATTCAACAATTGCACATTTACATAATAAGGGCTCACCTCTTATTAAATTAAAGAGATACAAACAACTTTTGAATTAATCTAACATCTCCTTCCACATTGCTTTGACATTTTTATCCTATCTAAGATCCCACCTACGATCAAATAAACTTCTGCATAAAAAAAGGTCATGAGAAGTCTTGCATTGTAGTCCAAGAAACCAACTGAATCAATTTTAGAGATACTTGCAAGCTTTCAGCCAAAAACACGACAATATTATAGGGAACTAGAATTACCTACAGCTGGCATGTTGAGGAAAGCTTTAAATTGAATGCCAACGGCTCTTGGTCATTTTTTCATCTTGACACTGTATGGAAAGCTTACAGCATAATATAATTGAAAAAGTTGCAGAACAATCATGAACTCAAATGGTTGTTGAAGTTTTTTCTTAATTTTCAAACGCTTTAGTTTGTCAAATTCACAATTTGCATTATGCGTACTTCTGCAACAACATAATGCATTACAATTAGAAAATACTGTTGATGCACAAAATCAGTGAGGACTTTGGTATAACATAAAATGTCAAGTTTGTGACCTTTGATAAATCGCTCCAGTCACTAATGTAGATAAATATGTAAATGGATATAGACAGGGGAGCAAACACAAGATGTACGTGGTTCATCCAGATTGGCTACGTCCACGGAGTAGAGAAGTTCTCATTAATTGTGAAGGGTTTACACAAGTACATAGGTTCAAGCTCTCCTTTAGTGAGTACTAGTGAATGATTTAGTACAAATGACATTAGGAAATATTGTGGAAGAATGATCTCCTTTTATAGAAGAGAGTTTCTAGTTTTATTTTGACATTGACACGTGTCGTGTTGTGATTGGCTTCTGATGTTGACACGTGTCGCGATATGATTGGTTTATGATGTCAACACGTATCGCGCTGTGATTGGTCTCCTAGTTGGAGGGAAACTCTTATGGGTCCTTGATGGTATAACGTTGACCGGTGCTCTGTAGTTTCAGGATTGGTCAAGTATAGTACCAACAAATACAATACCCAGTATATGTGAGATCAAATCCATTTGAAGTCATGAAAAAGGAAAACAATTAAAACCTCAACTGTGCTTTTTTAATCATCAACATGAATTTATTTTGACCATCATACGTTCATGCCATTTACTTCCCCTCCATTTTCCACACAGCCATGCTTTTGACTGCAAGAGTACATTTCCCCAAAACTTGTTAGAAAAAATAAGACACAGGTCACCAATAGGTCAAATTTGAAGTTTTAATGAAAAAAAAAAAAAACTTCTACTGATATATTGATAAGGAGAATCAAACACACACATTTGTACCTTCATACCTGATGACATTTAGTGCAATCGCCAATTGCATAGAGAGTTTAATTAAATTCCTAATTTCATTCGGTATATATAAAGACTTACAATGTCCAAGTTCTTGTTATACTTGACCCTATCTTATCTTCGTCCCACTTATTGCCTTTTTGGAGTCTTAATAATATGCACATCATGGTCACCTCGGACCTTATTTGACAACCGTGTTGAAGAAGTTGTCGTATCCTATAGCCAAGGGCTAGGAGTAAATATATTTGTGGTTAGAAAGAAATCAAACTTCATACCAACTGCATAATTAAGAACACAAGCATTATCCCTACTGTGTGTTTTAAAAAAATAAAAAAATAAAAAAATAAACTGGTTATAAAACAACCCATAAACTGCCAAAGAAAAAAAAAAACTCAAATTACCCGAAAACAGAAATGAGATGCTCTACAAAATCATAATTTCATCATTCTTTCTTCAACTCAAGCAATTGGAACCACCTAGCCTGACCCATACAGTTCCACAGAAAATCCTCCCTCTTTAATGTTGAACATTTCAGTCCCAACCCGAAATGGAATTAACGCTCCATCTTTTCCCCTAGAAAGCAAAGCCACTAAAAGAAGTTGAATTCTTTACATATTACTATTGTTTATTTATTACTTATTTAGCAATTGATGAATATTGAATTCACTGTTTTAGCATTCTCTTGGTGCTATTTGTTATGTAAGGATAAGATGAAGAAAAAAAATGATGAAGTTATGCAGAAATTGATTCAAGAAGCACCAGATGGTACTCCACCAGATTCTCTACAAGTTCCATTGGATGATGAGTTTGGCATCATGGCTGAGAATCTTTGGGAGGAAGGGAAAATTTGTTAATGGTGTAGGTATTTTTCCTCGTATGAATATATCTGGTTATGTTTCTTCAATGCCTTCAAGTTCTGAGTTAACAAAGATGAAATCAAATAAAGCTTTTGTCAACTAGTTTCGTCAACTTGGAAAAGGAGAATAAAGAGTTGAAAAAGAAGAATGATATTCTCATATTACAAGTGAAAGCTCTTTTAGCAAAGAAGGGGCAAGCATCAACAACTCTATAGGTACTGATGATGATCTTTCAGATATCAAGGGTGCATATGCTGAAATAGAAGACCTTGGTACAGATGAGGACTGATTTATATTACAAAGTCTTACTGTTATCTAGTTTTAGTCATGCACATGGTAGAACTTTTTGGTTAGCTCCTCAGTGTCTTAGATTTCTCTTTTGTTAGCATCTCTACATGTATAGAGGAGTTGGTGCCCTTCATGATGAACTGCCATCGAGCTGAGATGGGACACCAAAATTTAGATTTTTTTTTTTTGGATTTTTATGTGAGTATATGAAATGCACAAGTACTTGATGTATGTGCCCAAGTAGTTTATTAATGAAAATGCAATGGCTAAATAGCCAAAATGATCTCTGAGATTTGCATAACTCCCATAACTCATCACTTTGGTCCCTAACATTTCAAATCAATCAAAGTGGTCTCTGAGATTTTCCACCATCCATCATTTTGGTCTTTCCGTTAAGTGTTCCGGAGCTCTTGGCCGGAAGTTTGGGCAATTTTCAAAGCTTCGTAACTCAATCGTTTCTTAACCAAATTCGACCCATAATATATCAAAATGAAGATAGGAAAGTGTAGAATAAGATTATACCTATTTGGAAGCCCAATGGTTGCCAGATATAGTCAGAAAATAGCCTCAAAGTTGACTGGTCTGAGGGAGAACTGGAAAACTCGCCAGAAACTGGGTAAACTTTAAACGTTCATAACTTCTTTAATACTAAATGAAATCAAGTTATTCAAAAATGCAAATCATACTTATTGACGAGACAAAGAGAATGGTACCTTTTTCGACGGCTAACTCGTCGTGGTTTGGCCAAAAAAGGGCTCGAAAGTGGCCATGGATAGCCACTTTCGAGCCATTTTCCGGCCAAACCACTGCTATTTAGCCATCTAAAAAGGTACCATTCTCTTCGTCTCGTCGAGAAGTATGATTTTTGTTTCTGAATCACTTGATTTCGTTGAGTATTGAAGAAGTTATGAACGTTTAAAGTTTACCCAGTTTCCGGCGAGTTTTCCAGTTTTCTCTCGGACCAGTCAACTTTGAGGTTATTTTCTAATCATCTATGGCAACCATTGAGCTTCCAAATAGATATAATCTTATTCTACACTTTCCTATCTTCATTTTGATATATTATGGGTCGAATTTGGTTAAGAAACGATTGAGTTACAAAGCTTTGAAAATTGCCCAAACTTTCGGCCAAGAGTTCCGGGACACTTAACGGAGTTTTTAACGGAAGGACCAAATGATGGATGGTGGACAATCTCAGGGACCACTTTGATTGATTTGAAATGTTAGGGACCAAAGGGATGAGTTATGCAAATCTCAAGGACCATTTTGGCTATTTACCCAAATGCAATTAACCAAAGCATTACCTTATATTTGACATGAATTGTAATTTCATTTTATAAACAGGGAATTGTAATTTCATATTATAAATAGGGAATAGTATAAGTCTGTCACATATATTTCCAAAATAGGTATTTTATTTATACATAAGTGACCCAGGCTACACCACATATGGAAGAAAAATGTGACGCTTTCAGCGTCACTTATCTATTTCATAAGTGACAAATTATATAGGTCACATAATTTATTCTTTTGTGAGGCCTTCTCCATCACAATCTCCTATTTTTGTTAATTTAAACCAGTATTAAGTGAAAAGGCAATGTCACATATACTAAAAATATGTGGCACTTTAAAAATTCGTCACGTATACTTTATGTGACGCGTTATAGGTGACGCTTGCAATGACACTGTAAAAGCATCATATTTGAGACGCTGTAAAAACATCACATATTATCAAATGTGATGCATTTTTATTTTCTGTGATGAATATCTGTCGTCACATAGGCCCTGTTTTCTTGTAGTGTAGGTGGAAATCAGTTAGGGTTTAAATTGATGTAAAAAGAAGGTCCCTGCTCACAAGAAATATATATGTTCTTTTACAGAAATCCCATATTACCACTCACCAGTAAAAGTAAAAGGTTCTTGTGCAATGGCGGAGCTTCAAAATTTTTATCAAGTGGGCTAGCTTAAATTTTTATATCTTTATAAATAAAGAAATTTGATACCGTATTTTTCATAGTATCATCTAGCTTAAAAAAAATTCACAGGGTGAGCCAAAAAAATTTGTAATTAAACAAATCCAAACTTGTACATGTACAAGAAGCAATGAGAAAAATGATTTAAGAAAAAAAATGTGGTTTGTAAACTGCATTATATAATTTTATATAGTTAAACCTAGAGAATTCAAATTAGTGACTAAATATATGGTGGGCTACATTCGAAAATCAATCAACATTACATGTAAAATTTTATTTTTCACCGGATGCACCTGGGCTACAACCCATGGCGGCTCTGTCAGTGTTCTCGTGTGAGTAGAAGCTCTTCTTTGGTTTTCTTCCATGGCTTCTTTAGGTGGGCAGTTCATCCTTATACCTTTAATTTGTTTCATCTTGAAGTAATGGTTATTGATTAACTTCTATCTAATTTTGATATATGTGATTAATGACTTGCTAATAAATTAGGGTTTTACTATATATGTGATCTAACACTCCAAAATTCAACCCACGAGGAAATCAAGATTATGATGAGTTCGCTACTTAGTTGTGACTAGCTGAGTGTGACGACATAGCCCTGGTGAGGGCGGATTATCCCGTTACAATAAATCTTAGACTGCTTTACAAATGTAGTTTTCCAACTTTTCGTTTTTCTTGTCTGATCAACTCTTCTTTTTTTGTGAGGCAATTGGTAAAGTAAAAATTGCCAACGATAACTCCAAAGGGTGTAACTCCCTGCACCTACAGTAGCATCTTCATCCTGGTACCAGGAACGAAGCAAGGGCTATGTTATAACTCATGAATTTTTAGGAAACTTGTTAGCTCTCGTTGAGAGACCTACTCTCCAGAGAATGCTTCCGTCTCTCTTTGATCGGACCAGCCTGTGAATGAACTCGTGGAGCTACTAACAGGAAAAGAGTTGCTTTTGTTTGACAAGCCAGAAGAAAGAAATTTGGCTACGTATTTTCTTTCTGGATCGAGACATGATCGCTCAGTACAACTTCTCGATGATTGTATGGTAAATGAGTCAAATGTTGAGCAGGTGAAGGAAGTTTCTTGGCTTGCAAAGAGGTGTATTGGATAGAAAAATGAGATGAGAGGCCAACCATGAAGGAAGTGGCAATGGAACATTGGTACTAGATGTTGAATTGTAATCTTGTCTTGGCCCAAGACAATTGATCCGGCCCATACACAAAGAAAGATTCATGCACATGCTAGATAGTTCTAGCAAATTCAAGTTGGTGGAATGCATGCATAAATATCTAAGGCTTTTTGTAAAAAGATCTAGAATCTTGTAAAATTGTGTGGTTGGTAAGCATTAGTTAGAAAGTTCTAGCAATGTCAAACTTGGCAAACCTTGCCTATAAATAGGTAAGGTTCTAAGCTATGTGATGTAACAACCAAGAGAGCAAGTAGTGAGAAGTGAGAGTGTCAAGTGAGAAGTGAGAAGAAGCAACAAAGCTTCTAAGAGTGTTTGAGTGTTTCCTCTTGTACTAAGTTTGTGAGTGAATAAAAATCTTGTGTAATACTTTGAGTATTCTTTCTTTCTATTGCCTATCAATTCCGCTGCATTACACTCTTCTTTGTGAGATAAACATCTCCAAAGTAGTTAATTCTTTTTAATTGGAGTATCAAAATGAAGGCCGTTTTGGAAGCACACGATGTATGGGAAGTCGTACAGAAAGGCTACATTGAGTCGGAAGATGAAGCTACTCTGTCCCAACCCCAAAATGAGAGTTTGAAAGATTCAAGAAAGAGAGAGAGACAAGAAGGCTCTCTACCTCATCTACCAAGCATTATATGACGATGGCTTTGAGAAGGTCTCGAGTGCAACCTCTGCTAAGCAAGCATGGGAGAAGCTTCAAACCTCTTACAAATGAGCCGAACAAGTGAAAAAGGTTCATCATCAAGTATTAAGATGTGAGTTCAAATCTCTCCAAATGAAAGGATTTGAGTCAATCTCTGATTATTTCTCAAGAGTCTTAGCAGTTTCCAATCAATTAAAAAGAAATGGGGAAAAGTTAGAAGATGTTAGAATTATGGAGAAGATACTACGCTTGTTGGACCCCAAGTTCGAGCACATTGTTGTGACGATTGAAGAAACTAAAAACTTGGAAGAAATTAGTATAGAGCAATTAATAGGTTCGCTACAAGCATATGAAGAGAAACATAAGAAGAGGCAAGGGAATGATGAGCAGCTCTTCAAGACGCATGTTCAGTTAAAGAAGAAAGAAGGAAGCTTTAACAATGAGAGAATCCAATATGAAAGAAGTCGTGGCCGAGGTCGCAAACGTGGGCGTGGACATGGACGTGGACGTGGTTGGAACTTCAACAACCATAGCAACTACAAAAGAGGAGGAAGCTCAACAAAAGGTCATGGAAGAGGACGTTCAAACTTGAGGTATGAAAAATCTCAAGTTCAATCCTACAATTGTCAAAAGTTTCGGCATTATGCTTGAGAATGTAGAGCTCCAAGCAACAGACCTGATAAGAAGGTCAATTATGTGAAAGAAGAGAGAGAAAAGAATGGCATTGTGCTACTAGCATGAAAGAACAATGATGGCAACTAAGACTATACATGGTACCTTGACATTGGCGCCAACAACCACATGTGCGGAAGAAGAAGCATGTTCGTAGAGCTCAATGAATCGGTGAGTGGCAACGTTTCTTTTGGAGACGAATCCAAAATGCTCGTAAAAGGAAAAGGTAACATCCTTATTCCCCTAAAAAATGGCAGTCACCAATTAATTTCAAATGTCTACTATCTGCCCAATACAAAAAGCAACATTTTGAGCTTGGGTCAACTTTTAGAAAAAGGTTATGATATTCATATGAAAAAATATAGCCTTTTTCTTAGAGATGACAAATGAAGATTAATTACCAAGGTGAAAATCTCAAAGAATAGGATGTTTCCAATGAATATTAAAAACGATGTTGCAAAGTGTCTCAAGATATGTTACAAAGACATATCCTGGCTTTGGCATCTTCGTTTTGGGCATCTTAACTTTAGGGGACTAAAGTTATTATCCAAGAATGAGATGGTGAGAGGCTTACCGTGCATCAGCCACTCTAATCAAGTTTGTGAAGAATGTTTACTAGGGAAATGGTTCAGGAAAAGCTTTCCAAAGGAGTCAACCACAAGAGCCTAGAAGTCACTCGAGCTTATTCATACCGATGTGTGCGGTCCAATAAAACCAAGCTCTTTCGGTAAAAATAATTATTTCCTTCTCTTCATTGATGATTTTTCAAGGAAAACATGGGTATATTTCTTGAAGCAGAAATCAGAGGCATTTGGAGCATTCAAGAACTTCAAAGCCGCTGTAGAAAAAGAAAGTGGCTGCAAGATCAAAGCCATGAGATCTGATCGAGGAGGAGAAATCACTTTGAAGGAATTTCAAGAATTTTGTGAAGCCAATGGAATTCGTCGACCTTTGACAGTTCCAAGATCCCCTCAACAAAATGGTGTGGTGGAAAGAAAAAATTCAACTATCCTCGACATGGCTCGAAGTATGCTCAAAAGAAAGAGATTGCCTAAATAGTTGTGGGTAGAAGTTGTAGAATGTGTTGCCTACCTATCGAATAGGTCTCCAAAAAGAAGTGTGTGGGGAAAGACTCCGCAAGAAGCATGGAGTGGAAGAAATGACACGCCCTGATCTCGATATTCCACGAACACCAGGATAGGCACGTGCTGACCGACACCCGAGGGTGACGAAAGCCATTTATTGAATGCAAATGTTGAGAATAAGGAATAAATAATGTTTATAAATGTAAAAGAATAAAGAATATGCATTTAAAGAACGTGTTCAGAGCACACATCTAATCTAGAACACTAAAAGAATTAATATAATGTACAAATGAGTGGGTCCTACACCAAGAGGACTCGAAGATGCCGATGCGGAAGTGCCTGGATGCCGGGATTGTATGCCTCGATTCTATGTTCTGAAGGGGGCGCAAAACAAACATGAGTGGACCAAGTTAATATATATATATATAATAAAACAGTTATCAACATACTAACCTCAGGTTTTATGAAAACACATATATATCATGATAAACATAGGTTTTCCGAAACCTAGCATGTCGTACAATGTCTCAAATCATAACTCATATATAATAATCACTAGTGAATGTCTGATAACTCCCAGGCCCCATGCCGGCTCCCCGTCTCTAAGCAGACAGTCAGAGGAAAATACACTTCAGGCCCCATGCCGGCTCCCTGTCCCTGTGCTACTAGCCAGAGGAAACACATTCCAGGCTTTATGCCAACACCAAATAGTCGCTTGGGATGGACCAGAATCTATCCCTACGTCCCGTAGCGGAAAGGACCACTAGGTAAGTACAAAACCATTAAACATATATATATTGAAAAGCAACTTCATAGTATAAAGTCATCCATCATCTATACTATAAAGAGGTGTTCGAAACATGTTCTAAATATCATATCGTCATCCATCGGATATTCTATAAGAACATGGGTTATAGGAAAAATAGTAATAATTCAAACTAGCCTCAGTAAGCATGTTATCTCAAATCGTTTCATAAAACGTAATCATTAAATCATGTCTTTCATTTATGCATTTCTATTATAAAAACATGCATTTTAGAAGGGGTCATCTCACAGTACTTCACCGCCGAAGAATCACGCAGCTAGCGAAGACAGAAACACCACTATAATTGCCCCTAAGCACATAAAGAGTCCAATTAATAAAACTATATAATAGCAATTGAATTTGGGAAAACGGACATTGGAAACGGATTCAAAACATCGAATTACCCTAAAAAGGTTCCCGGATAAATTTCGTAAAAGTCAATAGAATATTCCACATAAAGGGTTTGGGCCGGCTAGGGTATAGGGTTTTGGTCTCAAAGAGCTTTGGGGTTTAATAATTAAAAAGGGTATGGGTTTAAAGGATTTAATGGCTAATGAGCTTAAGGCCCTAACAGAAATGGCCCAAGACCTTTGGGTTTTAAAACAAAAAAACAAAATAAATTAAACTAAAAAGGGTTTGAAAGGTATTGGACTTGAAAGCCCGGCCCAATTGTTTTGGGTTTGAAATAAAATAAATAGAAACAAAATAAAATAAAAGGGGTTGGGTTGGGTTTAAGCACGGCTCAAAGGGCTTGGTTCGAATGGGTTTAGGCCCGAAGGCCTTGGTTTCTTGGTCTAGCCAGAGAGGAAGGCCGGAATTCGGCCGGAAACTAGGTAAGATTCAAATGGGTATAACTTCTTCAATACTCAATGACATTGGGTGAAACAAAAAGGAAAGTTGTAGTACACAGCAAGACGAAGAGATTGATACCTTGCACGGCTGCCAACTCACCATGGTTTGGCCGGAAATTGCCTCGAAAATGATGAAATCCTCGCCGGAAATCTGGGAAAGCTCCCCGAATTGTTTCTCACTACAAACCTTCACCAAAGTACCTAAAATGAGTCCTAACTAGAGTTTGATCGATCTAAGGAAGATTAGAGAGAGTCCCAAAGCTTACCAAGGTTGAGGGTTCACCGATGAGTCCTAGCTAAAGTTTGATCGATCTAAGGAAAATTAGAGAGAGTCCCGAAGCTTACCAAGGTTAAGGGTTCACCGGAGGAGGGAGTTGTTCTCTGAGCTTACGGTTTCGAATGTTTATATTCGTTCTTTCCTCTGTTGAGATGGTGACTTGGTGCATCCATGAAAGTGTGTATGGGTGTGTGTGTGTACGTTTGTATGTATGGGTGTCGATCGGGAAAGAGCCTGAGAGAGAGGTGAGCTCAAGAGGGAGAGTTAAGGGAGAGTGAGGGAGAATAGAGAAGAGAAAGAGAAAGACTTTTCAGAAAAATAAAAGAAAATGGAAAGGGAACCGGGGGACAAAACAGGGGTGGGCCCCTTGGGCACACCATTTAAGACCCAAAAACAATTTTAAAAGGAAGATAATCTCAAACATAGTGAAAATACAATTTAAATTAGGGGTGGGATGTAACAATCTACCCCCTTAAAAGAATTTCGTCCCCGAAATTTAAGTTCACTTACTAAACTGAAATACTCGAAAATAGGAAGAAGAATATATGTATAAAGAGAAATCAAGTCAGAGTGGGTGCATTAAAGAAAATATACCACATTGTCGCGAGCGGGTTGCAAAATCCTCTATCATGCCTCCAAGCTCTTACTTTCTTCCCCATCATTATAAAAGTAGAAAACACACTTTATAAAGATATAAAGTCGAAAACGCATATTGACGTAAGGTCAAAAATAGGTACGCAAGATACTACAGCGTCAAAAATAGATATGTACTAACATATAGGTTGAAAATTCTAGCTGAACTTAAAAACTGAAAACAGAAACACTTCCCCTAAAACATTTGTAACGGCAAAAACAAATAATTAAAGTAAAGGAAGTTAAAATACTTATACTGAAAACCAAGACTGAAAAATGAGAAAGGGCCTCGCCCAAGAATTCGTAACCTCATGTACTCCAAGGATAGATGTGTCTTTGGATCGAGTCCCAATAATAACAAATCCAAAACTGTATCAGCTGCCGTAGACGGATCTTTCTGGTCACTTGCTCAATGAACCCAACAAATAAGTTTTCAATACCACAGTCGGTCGCCCGCGATATCGATCACACATTTGTTGTCTCAATAAACAAGCAGTAATTTCTTGAGGGTGCACAATTTCTTATAATGTATTTTTGACCTTCCGAATATCAGTTCACATTACTCATCTGCCAACCAATGTTGCCTATAGAAAACTTTCACACCATGTCGCAAAAAGTGTCGTACCCCACCAAACAAAATAAGAACTATCGTCGTAACAACTTCATCCAACACCAAGCACACCATCATATTCACCTTTCTTCTTCCAAATGTGACCAACTACTCCAAAATTTGCCAACAGAGAATCCATTTTAAAACTGTACCTTGAGATTCAAGAAAAGCGGCTACCATGTTAGTAGCATACCCAAAAGCTCAAGCCAAGTAAGCAGAAAACTAGAACTCATCTTCCTCAACAAGCAATATCTCTAGGGAGCTATTGTAGTACTCAATCCACCTCTCCATTTTTGCTTAGTTGCAGATTTCTAGTCAAATAAGGTCAATGTTAGAAGAAAGAAGAAGGACTCTCAAGTGATCAACCTAAAAATCCCATAAGAGCACACACCATTCAAGAGAAGTTTAAAGATCTTCTGATTCTCGCCTTGACAGCGCTGTGGTGCCATTCTAGAGTGCACCAAACAGATCTGCTATAAGTGTTTCAACATCCACATACTCACAACAATAAGGTTCAGAAGTGAAGCAGTGGAAAGATGTGTTGAGAGGAACACATATCGTTGGAAAAGAAATGATGTGATGCCTATGAATTATAGTAAGATAGTGATACAATCTGTTGACCTTTTGTACTAAAACCTTCATCCAACTCTTACTAAATGATCGCACAAACCTCACGCTCATGTGCTCTCGAACCGAAGGATTCTGATGTAAGGTAGTGGAAAGCTGCGTTGAGGCGAACACGTCACATCATCGAAAAGGTTTACTAGAGTACGATATGATGGTTATGAATTGTAGCAAGACAATGAGTGGTGACCATTCAATTCAGGGTGAAGATAGTGATGCAATATGTTGTTTTCCTGCATTACAATCTTCATCAATCTTTTACCACAAGACGGCTCCAACCTCACACCCACGTGGAACTATTTCTGGTAAACCTAGCAAGCTTGTAAAAATATGATGCTCCTAACGTTCCTGTCTGAATCGATGAGAATTGGGTGCACACTTCCGCCGAATCGATCGATTGTGAATTCCTCATTGATTAAGCGAGAAACCATGTCGAGAATGCAAGAAGAACACTTAAGATTTTGAGGGTCAAAATAAGTCCATTAAATCTAAAGTACAAGGTATCTAATTGAGTAAGAAATCATGTCGAGAACAAACTTTTTTTTTATTTATTATTTTTTAATTTTTTTACACCCTTCGTGTAATGTTCCGACATGATCCAGTTCACATTGAGAAACAAACAAGCAAAGGAAGGTAAAGATGTAGAAATAGAAGTCACTGTTTCTGATTATTCGGTTAAACATCATCGTAAGGTTGACTGGTTTCTTAGCAAAAAGGAAACAGGTCTAAGCTCAAGAATAGTTAAGAACAGTTAATAAGATTTGACAAGGCCAAAGACATTTCGAAATTCAAAATACTTTGTGCAAGCTGTTTCAAAGTTCAAAAATTAAACATAGAACCTCTGAATCAGTAGAATGACGAAGAAGAAAGATACAAAGCAGCCTGCAAATGCATGCAGTGGCACGATTGGTTACCTTAAAGTGATGCTCTTGAGCAAACCAAAGCTCAATGAGTCCAGGGAAATTTAGAGCAATTTCGATCTTCATACAATGATGAATATGGTGGAGTCTCAAGCCATTACACTGAAAATTACAAGGCTGAACAGCCAGTGGACAAGAGCACTGGTTAGTTAGGCTACAAGCAAAAGGCTAAGTTCACCTCTACTGAAAAGTACATGGACACTAAGCTAGGGTTACCATCGAGTACCAGACCCAGGTGAAGTTTAAGGAGTCTGTTTATCTAAACAAGATTGGATCTTCATCATCCAAGTCCAACTACCACAACAACAAGAATCGCAACTCCATTTTGGGAAATTAATGAGAATATCGTCCGTTACTGAGAAGTTTCCCAAGAAAAGTATATAAATTAAACGAAGTCAACACTCGAAGAATTTGATGTGCGTTGACGGTCAAAGGTTAGTGAACTTGACTTCATTGTTGGAGTAAGCAAGAAGTTTATTGATAGAACAATCGTCGAGAATTGCTCTAAAGATCCACACTAATTTCTTCAGTGGTAATGAATCTGAGAACATTGATTTGCTCCCACCAAAAACCACTTACTAACCGTCGTCAAAACTAGCATTTACTCGTTTTATCCCAACACACACTTCGAATGTTTCTAGTAGTTGTCACTGAGATATGACTCTGCCCGCCATTCCTGGGAAACGCATGTTGAAGAGTGATATCACCATTTCAGAACTCCAGTTGGTCTTAACCAATTCGTACCGCCAAGATTTTTCTGTTTCCCAAGATTTCGATGTAGAGCCAACTCCGCCGGCAATTCCTAGGGAACGCATGTTGCAGAGTGGCATCGCCATTTCGGATCTACAACTGGTCTTAACCAGACTTCCGCAAACTGATATTTCTAAAACATGTCGCTTCCAAGTAACACCGACTCTGCTCGCCATTCCTAGGGAATGCACATCGCAGAATATTGTCCTATGTGGAAAGTCGTCTAACAAATCAAACACGTCACCGATGAAGCACAATCCCAACACGAATTCTTGTATTTCAACCAGAATATGACAATTCAAATAGAGAAAGTTTTGTACAATTGCGCTGAATGACACCAAATCCGAAAGTCGGGACACCCAAATGATGCCATGACCGACACATTACGAGAATATAAGAGAATCTTAAGTATGATCTGAACAAACCAGGCTCTGATACCAATCTAACACGCCCTGATCCCGATATTCCTCGCCGACCAGGATAGGCACGTGCTCGCCGACACTCGAGGGTGACGAAATCCATTTATTGAATGCAAATGATAAGAATAAGGAATAAATAAGGTTTATAAACGTAAAAGAATAAAGAATATGCATTTAAGGAACGTGTTCAGAGTACACATCTAATCTAGAACACTAAAAGAATTAATATAAAAATTGAATGAACAAAGGAATGGGTCCTACACCAAGAGGACTCGAAGATGCCGATGAGGAAGTGCCTAGATGCCGGGATTGTATGCCTCGATTCTATGTCCTGAAAAGGATGCAAAACAAACATGAGTGGACCAAGTTGATATATATATATATATATATATATATATATATATATATATATATATAATAAAACAGTTATCAACATACTAACCCCCAAGTTTTATGAAAACACATATATATCATGATAAACATAGGTTTTCTGAAACCTAGCATGCCGTGCAATGTCTCAAATCATAACTCATATATAATAATCACTAGTGAATGTCCGATAACCCCCAGGCCCCATGCTGGCTCCCCATCTCTGAGCAGACAGTCAAAGGAAAATACAATTCAAGCCCCATGCCGGCTCCCCGTCCCTGTGCTAATAGCTAGAGGAAACACACTCCAAGCCCTATGCCAACACCAAACTGTCGCTCAAGACGGACCAGAATCTATCCCTACGTCCCGTAGCGGAAATGACCACTAGGTAAGTACAAAACCATTGAACATATATATATTGAAAAACAACTTCATAGTATAAAGTCATCCATCATCTATACTATAAAGAGGTGTTCGAAACATGTTCTAAATATTATATCGTCATCCATCGGATATTCTATAAGAACATGGGTTATAGGAAAAATAGTAATAATTCAAACTAGCCTCAGTAAGCATGTTATCTCAAAGCTTTTCATAAAACGTAATCATTAAATCATGCCTTTCATGCATGCATTTCTACTATAAAAACATGCATTTTAGAAGGGGTCCACTCACAGTACTTCGCCGCCGAAGAATCACGGAGCTAGCGAAGACGAAAACGCCACTATAATTGCCCTTAAACACATAAAGAGTCCAATTAATAAAACTATATAATAGCAATTGAATTTGGGAAAAAGGACTTTGGAAACGTATTCAGAATGTCGAATTACCCTAAGATGGGTCCCAGATAAATTTCGTAAAAGTCAATAGAATATTCCACATAAAGTGTTTGGGCCGGCTAGGGTATAGGGTTTTGGTCTCAAATGGCTTTGGGGTTTAATAATTAAAAAGGGTATGGGTTGAAAAGGTTTAAAGGGTTTAGTGGCTAACAAGCTTAAGGCCCTAACAGAAATGGCCCAAGGCCTTTGGGTTTTAAAACAAAAAACAAAATAAATAAAACTAAAAAGGGTTTGAAAGGTATTGGGCTTGAAAGCCCGGCCCAATTGTTTTGGGTTTGAAATAAAATAAAATAAAAGGAGTTGCATTGGGTTTAAGCACGGCCCAAAGGGCCTGGTTTGAATGGGTTTAGGCCCAAAGGCCTTGGTTTCTTGGTCTAGCCGGAGAAGAAGGCCGGAATTCAGCCAGAAACTTCCCTAACTTTAAATGTTCATAACTTTGTCAAAGCTCAACAAAATCGAGTGATTCAAAAATGAAAATCATAGTTCTCGAAGAGACGAAGAGAATGGTACCTCGCACAACGTCTAACTAGCTGTGGTTTGGCCGAAAAACGCCTCGAAATCCACAGAGGTCGCCGGAAACTAGGTAAGATTCAAATGGGTATAACTTCTTCAATACTCAACAAAATTGGGTGAAACAAAAAGGAAAGTTGTAGTACTCAGCAAGACAAAGAGATTGATACCTTGCATGCCAGCCAACTCGTCATGGTTTGGCCGGAATTGCCTCGAAAGTAATGGAATCCTCGCCGGAAATCTGGGGAAAGCTCCCCGAGTTGTTTCTCACTACAAACCTTCACCAAAGTACCTAAAATGAGTCCTAACTAGAGTTTGATCGATCTAAGGAAGATTAGAGAGAGTCTCGAAGCTTACCAAGGTTGAGGGTTCACCGAAGGAGGGAGTTGTTCTCCGAGCTTACGGTTTCGAAGGTTGGTATTCGTTCTTTCCTCCGTTGAGATGGTGACTTGGTGTATTCATGAAAGTGTGTATGGGTGTGTGTGTGTACGGTTGTATGTATGGGTGTCGATCGGGAAAGAGCCCGAGAGAGAGGTGAGCTCGAAAAAGAGAGATAAAGGAGAGTGAGGGAGAAGAGAAAAGAGAAATAAAAAGACTTTTCAAAAAAATAAAAGAAAATGGAAAGGGAACTGGGGGACAAAACAGGGGTGGGCCCGTTGGGCACACCATTTAAGACCTAAAAACAATTTTAAAAGCAAGATAATCTCAAACTTAGTGAAAATACAATTTAAATTAGGGGTGGGTGTAACAAGAAAGCCAGGTATCTCTCATCTAAGAGTTTTTGGAAGCATAGCCCATGTACATGTATCAGACGAGAGGAGAACCAAACTCGACGACAAAAGTGAGAAGTTCATCTTCATCGGATATGATTCAAATTCAAAAGGCTATAAGCTGTATAATCCGAACAATGGGAAGACGTTGATCAGTCGAGACGTGACGTTCGATGAAGAAGGAGAATGAGATCTTGGCTCTCATGCAAGTGATCTCAGCTTCTTTCCCCAGTTTGGAGAAGAGAATAAACAAGGGATGATGGAGAAAGCAAGAGAGGTTCAACAAGAATCCACTACCCCACATGCCTCACCGACATCAACCAATCATGGTAATTCACCAACATCAGCATCGTCAAGTGGGAGCCTAAATGAAAGAGAAGTATCACGCACAAGAAGTATACGAGATCTCTATGAGGTAGCTGAAAGACTTGATAATCCTACGTTTTTCTGTCTCTTTGGTGATTGTGAACCAATTGACTTCCAATAAGCATTGCAAGATGCTAAGTGGAAGAAAGCAATGGATGAAGAAATTGAAGCAATCTAGAAGAATGATACATGGGAACTCGCTAGTCTTCCGAAATGACACAGCCATCGGAGTCAAGTGGGTGTACAAGACAAAGAAAAATGCCAACGGAGAGGTCCAAAGAGACAAGGCGAAACTAATGGCGAAGGGTTACAGTCTAAGAGCTGGAATCGACTATGATGAGGTATTTGCACCCGTTGCTCGTTTGGAAATGATACGATTACTAATTTCTTTGGCAGCTCAAAACAGTTGGAAGATTCAACAAATGGATGTAAAGTCCGCCTTCTTAAATAGAGTCCTTGAATAAAAACTCTACATTTAGCAACCGTCAGGCTATGAAATTAAAGGGCATGAAGACAAAGTTATGAAGCTAAAGAAAGCCCTCTATGGGTTAAAACAAGTGCCACGAGCATGGATAGTCGCATTGACAAGTACTTCCAAGAAAACAAATTCACCAAGTGCCCTCATGAACATGCTCTCTACGTCAAAGTCAAACATGGAGATATTCTAATTGTGTGCTTATATGTGGATGATCTAATCTTCACCGGAAGTAATCCAAGCATGTATGAAGAGTTCAAGAGAGTGATGACCAAAGAATTCGAGATGACTGACATCGGGTTAATGGCATACTACCTAGGCATTGAAGTCAAGCAGAACGAAGAAGGCATTTTCATCTCCCAAGAAAGCTACACAAAGAAGATACTGAAAAAGTTCAAAATGGACAATTGCAAGCCCATAAGCACGCCAGTAGAGTGTGGAGTCAAACTAACCAAGCATGACGAAGGAGAAAGTGTAGATCCAATATTTTTCAAGAGTTTAGTTAAAAGCTTGCGCTACTTGACATGCACAAGACCAAACATCCTCTATACCGTCAGATTAGTTAGTCGCTACATGGAGAATCCTATAACTACACACTTGAAGACCGCTAAAAGAATTCTTCGATACCTTAAAGGTAGTATTAACTTTGGCTTATTCTATTCAAGTTCTAGTAACTACAAACTTGTTGGATATAGCGACAGTGATTGGGCAGGAGATTTCGACGATAGAAAAAGCACTACTGGATTTGTGTTCTTCATGGGAGACACTGCATTCACATGGATGTCAAAGAAGCAACCGATTGTCACTCTCTATACTTGCGAAGCTGAATACGTAGCTGCTACCTCATGTGTCTGTCATGCAATCTAGCTAAGAAAGTTGCTAAAAGAATTAAGCATGCCATAAGAAGAGCCAACAAAGATCTATGTCGGCAACAAGTTTGCAATAGCTCTAGCAAAGAATCCAGTATTCCATGACAGGAGCAAACACATGGATACCCACTATCATTACATAAGAGAGTGTATTGCAAGAAAGGATGTGCAAGTGGAATACGTGAAGTCTTAAGACCAAATTGCAGACATATTCACTAAGCCACTCAAACAAGAAGACTTCATCAGACTGAGGAACTCAATCGGCGTCACAAGACAAGATTAAGGGGGGATGTTGAATTGTAATCTTGTCTTGGCCCAAGACAATTGATCCGGCCCATACACAAAGAAAGATCCATGCACATGCTAAGAGTTCTAGCAAATTCAAGTTGGTGGAATGCATGCATAAATATCTAAGGCTTTTTGTAGAAAGATCTAAAATCTTGTAAAATTGTGTGGTTGTTAAGCATTAGCTAGAACGTTCTAGCAATGTCAAAGTTGGCAAACCTTGCCTATAAATAGGTGAGGTGCTAAGCTATGTGATGTAACAACCAAGAGAGCAAGTAGTGAGAAGTGAGAAGAAGCAACAAAGCTTATAAGAGTGTTTGAGTGTTTCCTCTTGTACTAAGTTTGTGAGTGAAAAAAAAATCTTGTGCAATACTTTGAGTATTCTTTTTTTCTCTTGCCTATCAATTTCGCTGTATTACATTATTTTTTGTGAGATAAACATCTTCAAAGTAGTGAAGTCTTTTTAAGCCCCAACACTAGAGGGACTGACAGGAGTGCAGGTACGTAATGCATCTGTGGGTTCATGATGGATCTAATCTACAAGAGACCGAGCATTTTCTCGGAATATCGTCGGAAAATGGTAGCAGCTATGGATGAGGTGAACATACGAGTTCCGGGTACGATGCCATGAGGAATTACAGTATATCATTACCACCAGGAAGTGGTGGGAGATGACCGGCTACATGTGGTGAACAGCCCCATTCTATTCTATGTACAAAAAGTATAAAAATATTTGTCTAAATGTTTGTCATTTTATCCTATCTGTATTGACAAATGTGTTAAAATATTTTTTTTTTGTGTGTTAAAAAAAGGTAAAAAGTATGCATGCACGTGTGTTATACATTAGAGTTTTTAAAAATGTGTAATGTTGTGAATGACTGAAATCTGTACGGAAAATTGAAGTGTTTTAAAATACGCTAGTACATATATTATATAGAGAGCTTTAATGAAAAGAGTTTGAGCTAAGTTTATTTTAATAAAAAACCATCCTATAACTTTATTTAATGGAAATGGTTTAAACTTTAATGAAAATGACAAAAGTTAATATAATAAAAAATAAAATAAAAAAAAGTAATAAAAAGCTGACGCACAGGACCCACGCGTCAGTCACACACTACTTCTAAAACTGGAAGGTACTACACTATTTTTGAAATTTAACACTATTTTTGAAACTTAATATTATTTTTGAAAACTGAACACTAATTAATTCTGAAACTAAACATGAGTACTACATTATTTCTGAAATTGAACACGGGTATTACACTAATTTCGAAATTGAACACATACACTATTTTTAAAACTGTAATACAGGTTTACGTGCACTAACTATTTTTGAAAATGGACACGGGTTGGCATATAATAGAATCATTTTAAAACTGTCAAGCATCGCATAGATTAACCACCGTTATAGATTATCTTCAAACTCGTGATTAATTTTTTTTTTCAGTATGAACTTAAGAGCCTATTAAATCAATTTATACCCAAGTTATCAACAAGGGACGTGGATAATTCATCAATAAGGATGAATTGTATAACCTGAAGGGGAGGGCCCCAATTGGTAGAAAAAAAATCGCAACCCCTGGAGTTATCCTGCACTTGGAAGAAGAAGTAGAAAAATGAATAAATATAGTGATAATTTGATTCTTCGTCGCCATAGTAAATAGGTGAGAAATTAGAATTTGTTTCTTCATCTTTACAAAAAATAAATAAAAACAAAAATAGGAGTAATTAATTGTGACACATTCACTAAAGCAGACAGCTAATGCGGTCCACTTATTGAACAGGGTTCTATAGTCGGTCCGCAACCCCTGGATGCTGAAGGCGTCCTTGGGGTGATCTAGTAGTTCCTACGGGGTGGAGACAATGGGGTCAGTCCATGGATTTTTCTTCTTTATGACGCATTTCGCTTAAAGGGTTGAAGGGAGATAGTGCATCAAGCTGTTTGCAAGGGCCAACTTGATATTGCAGTCAGTTTGATAATGATTGAGTGACATTGCTTCTTCAGCCCGAACCAAGGAATCCCTTAAATATGATGCAAAATGAATCTTGTTCTATCGTTGGTCAGAGATTTATCTATGAACATTATGAATCGGAGTTTGAAGAAGGCGAAGGAGTCCTCGACCCACAACGGATAAAGGAGGATTTATTCAATCACATAGTTTGGGTTCCACTGAAAGTGGGGATGATTGAGATTGTTTAAGCAACTCACATAATCGTTGACCTCTTGCCAATTGATTATGAGTAGCTTTATCAAGATTAGAAGCAAATTATGCAAAGGCTTCTAATTCTACAAATTGTGCCAATTCCAATTTTGATTTGCCAGCTACTTATTTCATGGCTTTAATTTGAGCTGTAGATCCTACCCTAGAAACTGAAATACCTTATTATACTCCTGACTATGAAACCAAAGATACTGATATTTTGGTAGCATTTTGTGTAACTCCTCAACCTGGTGTTCCACCTGAGGAAACAAGGGCCGATGTAGCTGTTGAATCTTCTACTGGTACATGGACAACTGTATGGACTGACGCTAGCCTTAAACGATGGATACTAGGCGCTATGCTTATCGACCCGTGGAGTGCTATAGCTAATGCGTTAAGTGTCCCGCCTTGGGAGTACGTTCGCAAGAATGAATATATATATATATATATATATATATATATATATATATATATATATGTATGTATATATGTATGTATGTATGTATATATATGATGTGGAGAAAGAAAACGATTTTGTAAACACCAGAAAAGCAGATATAACCAATACCCAAAGAAGAGGATTTTCAATGTGATCGGAACACGAGGTGGTACACCACGTGTTATTATACAAATGGTGGGGTGTGTGTGTTAAAAAATTAATAACTTAAAAAATAAAGTTTTTTAATACTTATATAAAAACACGTGGTGTACCATCCATATTCCGGTCTCAATGAAAAATTTCTCTATCGAAGAGAGGAATTGGTCGACAAGTGGAATTGAGTTGGCAAGTGGGCTTAGAGGCGCTTTGTTAGGTGATTATTTGTTGTTTTGTTTTTTTTTTTCTCGTTCTTACCATTAAATAAAATTATCATAAGGCTTTTAGTTAAAATTTAAAATTTTGAAGTCATTTTTATTAGTTTTCCTTATTATATTATAAGTATGTAGACGAATTTACCAACTATGTTAGGAAGGGCCTAGCGTCTCGTTAAATCGTCTCATGCGTTCCAAAAAGAAAAAGAAGAGGTGGCAATGACATGGAAATAAAACTAAACTTCCATAAAATATTTTGATAGAGGAATTTTGTGAAGTTAAAATAGATCCAACCTCCATCTTTCTCATTTGCCGTTTAGGTTTGCAATTCTACAATAATAGGTAGGCTGTTGGATGAAAATTTACTGTCAAAATATTTGGCCCTTGATATTATCTCTGGTCAATAATAATACACATAAAATCCATGTATTTTAGATGTATTTTAACATATTTTTAAGAAAAATAATTAAAAACTAAATAATTATTAAAATATAAAAAAATGGCCAAGTTTTCAGATTATTTTTTAGCCAAGCTACCGAATAATACAAGTACGTATTCGTTCCGTATTTTACTAACTATGCTTCCTACTATATATGGATGAATTGTCGAACGTAATTGGACTACAAGGAGCAGCATTTCAGTGGGAAGAGAGATTTTAGAAAGAGAAGTTCTGAAGCAATAGCACAAGTAGAAGCAATGCAAGAATAGATAATTATTGTGGATCAGATGATAGACAAATGAAAAAAGTATAGGTTAGCCAATGATAAATTCGATTCATTAGGTTCTTCGATTTGTTCGGAAAATAAACGAGACAAGAAAACGTCTTGCACTAGGATTAAAAGGAACAACCTCAAATGGACCACGATAAAATTTCGGGTCTATTTCTTGGTGAACATGATCTGACATACTCTCTTCAATCCCTTCATTTATGTGCCAGAATAAAGAGAGATTAAATTAACTATCCAATGAATTAAATTATTTCTACTTATAATTCTCGACTCTGATAATCTATAACTAATTTCATTCAGCATATAAGACCACACATGTTTACACAGACAAACATAAAAGAAGAGATCTAGGATGTGCACCTATCCGTTAACACCAGCACGCACCCTCCGCTCCGGCGCCCGGCAATCTAACTAAAGGAGGGAGCTAGCTAAGCTACCGGTACAGTATCCTTCGTATCGTAACTTGAGGTTTTTGAAGTAGTTCCAATCTACCACGGTCTTATGGAAGCTGGAACAGATTGGACATCCCGCTGTGAAGACATTGGTCGAAGAAAGAAAGGCTACGGTTATATAACTCCAAATGGTTTTAACCCCTGCTGCTACCACCTAATCTAGCGTCGTCTTCCTGCAACCACAAATAAGGAAGCTGTGTTATAACCCAGGAGTTGTACGGAAACTTGTTAGCTTACGTTGAGAAATTTATGACCGTACTGTCAGAGAATGTCAAAGGACGCTCCTCCTCTCCCGTCTCTCTTTGATCAGACCAACCTGTGAAACCGCTCTCAGTTTTTGAGTTTCGCCTACTAGATTCTTCATGTAAGCTTTCATTGTGAACTCCTCGGTGAACTCCTCGGTACAAGTGTTTCAATATCAAAAGGGCAGTATCATAATCCCTCCAATAGTTTCTGCACACCAAGACTCACCCATTAAATGAGGAACAGATACGTTTTCAAATGAATACGAGGAACATTCGAGTAAAAGATAAAGGCAACAAGAGCTGAATTTAATATGGCCGTTCAACAATTGCCAAAAAAAAAAAATCCCAGCAAGGAAATAAACAAACATGGCTTGGGGATACACGAAAACATGCATCAACAGTATACAGTAGTTTATTAGAGAGAAAAAAAAAAGATTAATAACAATCCCAATTGCATGTACAAGGAAACATTCGAAGTGAATACGTACGTATGTGCTCCAATTGCAGCAAGATACGGATGTTGAAATGTCTTATCCTGCATGATCACCAAAGACTCATTGAGGAATCAAAGAAATGAGCTGGTAGTGATGACATAAGGGAAGTAATTGTTATGCCTAACTGAGATAAAGAAAAGCAACAAAGCTATAAGGCAATCAAATGGAAGGCATATTTCTGAAAAGAAAAATCAATGAGAATCAATGAGAATCAATGGATGCACAAGAATGAGTGTGAATTCTTGTGTGTGTCTGTGTTTGTATGTCTATGTAGAGTTGTAGACTGAATGAGGTGGTGGGAATATCTACGCACTTGAAGCACATGATCAATCCGGCCTTCTTTACTTCCTGTTACTCTTTCCATCATAAGAGAACCGTATGATCTCACTTCCTTTTCTTGGGTTGTTTCTGATTCTTC
The DNA here is from genome assembly GCF_042453785.1 of Malus domestica. Classification (NCBI taxonomy): domain Eukaryota; kingdom Viridiplantae; phylum Streptophyta; class Magnoliopsida; order Rosales; family Rosaceae; genus Malus; species Malus domestica. The sequence continues at coordinate 9,010,559 of NC_091668.1, forward strand.
TGCTATATAACCAAAACAAAAAAGCGAGATCACTACAGAGGGCCACTTTTATTAAAAATTTATTCTTTGATGTCAATATCATTAAAAAGAGGAGGATATAGATTGAAGAAGCAAATAAAAAATAAATAAATCTGCTACCTTCTAGGTTGTCCGAGCTTCTTGACTGGCAAACTGTCAGCACTTTAACCTGTGTTCAAACATACAGAACCTTGATTTTATAACAACTTCTAACATAGTATAGGAACCAAATCATAGATGTAAATCGAATAACACAATTTTGTTAAAAAAAAAAGGACTGATTAAACCCTAAGTCCCAATATGTTTTACTAGCAGAATCTCATATAAAGAAATCATTATATTTTGGTCGCATGATTAATCTATTAAGAACCAATGCAAGGATGAGTAGTTTTAGACTGGTGCTGGCACCTATATGTTGGCAGTAGGCACGCAACCTTGAAACTTAGTTTATGTACACTTAAGTTAGCCATACTATATTGTGTAAACTAATTTGTACACAGAGAGAGAGAGAGAGAGAGAGAGAGAGAGAGAGAGAGAGAGAGAATTCACATATTCAAAGTCCAAAACCCTAGTTTACTGAGACTATCATAACATATATACAATTACTATACATACGGCTGATGTATGACCATAACAGATTAGAAGTTATATCAATTTCTAGAAGTCTAACCACGCCTACCTTTACGAAGTTTAGACGATCCATTATTGCTTGAGAACGAGCAGCTAAATCTTCAGTAAATTCCTACATCACAAAGCAGTGTGCGAGTGAGAGAGAGAGAGAGAGAGAGAACGCGTGGGGAAGGGGGAAGTTAAGGTGGGCGATCCAAAATCATGCATATGTTAAAAATTATTTACCTGAAATCCAATATGCATCCGCTTTCCACCTTTGTGATAGGGTATGATAACAGGCCGCTTGCCGATGTATTCTTTACATACAAGTGGTTCTATTCTGCATTTCAATATGAGAAAAGTTCTATCATGTGCTCCTAGATCAACATGTACAATTAAACAAGAGAACCCAAAATAATAAAATAAATAAGTGATAAACATAAAGTTGTTTTATGCGTATACAAGAACTTCCTGATGATATCATCAGATTTTTTGCACTGTCAGCAAACTAAGTGGAATCTATTCAATAAAAGGTTCATGTCATGCACTGCAAACCATATCCCTAAGAGAAACGACATCTGGTACTGGTTCAACTTAAATTGGATTTCATATTAATAAATACAAACATCATGAGAGCTGGATTGTAACAGACCTATATGCAACAGGATCAAAGGGGTGAAATATATTGAATATTTGCCGACAAGCTGGCATCTCCTCACTTATATTTTCCTCTTCCCAATATTCTTTCCCCTTTCCTGAAATGAAATGATACAGTATATTAAATCTCAGATTCAGGTCTCAAATCAAAAGCAGACAAGCATATCCGAAGTTATATCTCCTGGCAGATCTTCAATTTATTAAGTAAAGATATACAAGGGGAATAAGCCAATGCACAAAGCAACAAAACAACCTTAAACACGGGTTACCACCATCCCACCATTATACATCATGAAAATAGCATGCACCATTTCAATCACAGAAAAAACCCCACTCAGTAGAAGCAACACAGATGTCACCAAATATCTGAATTTCTACCATTGAGAAGTTAAAGTTGTTTGTACCATACTTGACCAATCCCGAAACTACCAAGCACTGGTCAACTTTATACCTTCAAGGATCCACTAAGGGGTTCATGTTGAGGCACCCTTGCCAAAGCACAAGAGTTTCCCTCCAACCAGGAGGCCAATCACAGCACGACACATGTCAACGTCAGAATAAAGCTCATAGAGTCCCACATCTACCACGAACAAAAGCTGGAGACTCTCCTCAACTACAAAAGAAGACCATTCTCCTACAATGAATCCCTAAAGTCATTATTGTACTTAAACTAGTCATTAGAACTCACTAATGATGATTATGTTTGAACCTATGTATTTGTGTAAACCCTTCACTATTAATGAGAACTCCTCTATATGGCCAAACTTAGGGTGAACCCCGTACATCTTGTGTTTGCTTCCCTTTCTCTATCTCTTTACATATTTATCCTCACTAGTGACCAGAGCAACCGAGCGAAGGTCACAAACTTGACACTTTACGTTGTTCCAAAGTCTTCACTGATTTTGTGCATTAACAAAAGCACCAATAGATACAGTAACAAAAATAAAATATTCTTGAAAGAAGCCCAATATAACTAGACACAGCACACACGTAATGCATATAAGAGCATCAAAACATCCTTCACAGAAAGAAATCAAGAATTTGGGTAAGCAAAGCACCAACATGTAAAGCATATTAAGACATAATCATTGACCATTACCAATCCCAATACGAATATTACGAAGGGCAAGAAAAACCCCAAGGGGTGATCCAACTGCAAAGAATGTATCAACCTGAAATGTGAAGAGTTACAGTTAATGAGTGGTGAAATTCAAAATTTAAATTTTGTACATGCTACTATCAAAATGGAAGAGGGATATACAATAAATGGACAATTTTCTTGCACCTTGAATTCAAGTTTTGTATATGTGATATAAGGGGTATGATTCTTGGGTGAGCCATCTGGCACAACAGGCAATTCCTCATAAATGGGTTGCTTTGCCACAGTTGCAAGAACCTCTTCATTTTCTGTTCAGATTATGTATATGAACACTAAGAGCTCCTTTCATACACTAGAAGCAAAAATTAAATGAAAAATGAACAATAAGAAATCCAAATATCATAGAGCACCTTGATGCAATCCTGGACTATGACCTCTATCACGGCATTTGGCTTCCAATTCTGCTATTTTGGATTTGTGTGCATCAATCTGGAAAATAGAGAATTCATTGAATATATGCATTGTATATAAATGGTGCCCACAAAAGGCTAGGCAGAATAACCTATCCAATTATATAATCTCACCTCTTCCCTCAGCAATTTGACTACTTCATCTTTATTGTTTGTTTCTTTGCATACTTCTTCAACCACATCCTCAGGACCAACAACCGGGACTCCACAGTTTATGCTTTTGGTTTCATCCAACCCATCCCATTTAAGCATGTCGCTTGCTTGGCAAACTGATTCATTGACAAATGTATCACCATGTGGTTGTTTCGAGTCCATAGACCGTGCAATGACCTCATTAGAATCTGATGTGTTGCAACCAACAACAGTCGAGGCATCTTCAGCATTTCCATCCTCATGTATCAATAGAGGTGGTTGTGCATTCATACTTCCATCATCAATTGAACCCATAATGTCATCAGTTTGATTATTTACAAAAGTGATTGCATCTCCCAAATTACTCGGAGTGTTGTACGTAGATTGATTGTCGATATCAGGAGAAGGTTCTCTGTCTCTAGCATGTTCTTTGAACATCGAATCCATTGGAAACAGGGAGGAAAAATTCTCCTGATGACAAAGGATATCATAGGAGAGGACACTTCCCAAAGAATGGCCAAATATGGAAACCTATGTGGATGTGAGACGAAAGCACTTAATTTAAATCCAAACTTATATAGACAAACCATGATTAAAGAATATAGTGATATGTTTTTTAACTGCCTACCTTTCCATCATAACCTGAATTTCTCCGAAGAAATTTTAAATATAACCGATTTAATTGGTTGGATACCTGGTGGGAAAAAAGTGTGCAATTAAGATGCCATTCACATCCAAAAATTCAGGCAAAAGTATTAGAAAAGTGAAACATGATATCATCCCAACAATATCAAACCATTGAAATTAAACGATCAAGTATGCACTACCGCGTCGATGATGTCCTGACAATAGATGGGACTCATGTAGTATAACACATCATGAACAGTTGCACTCAGCATGACACGCAAACCCTTAACACCATCTAAAGTACATTTTTCGACTGCAGTTTCACCACTTAGCTTCAAACCCTTTCTCCACTGAAATAAAAAGATCAATCAGCTAGAGTATTGAAAAAACAATGAAACAAAAAAACAGGAAACTAAGGTGAGGACATAAAAGGCACAAACGAAAAATAAGGAATAAAAATGAGAAAATGAAGAAGAAACTAAACCAGATTAGAAGTTTGAAAAGGTACCATATAAATCCAAAATGACATTAGACAGAGGCATGCAACATATCAGAACAGGTTGCAGCTTATACCACAACAAATCAGCCACCTTAAATAATTTTCATCTTCCAGTATAGAAATATTGTCATATCATGGTACCAAAGAGTGATAGCCAAATTCAAATTCATGATTCTAAAATCTCCAAGATGTTTTAAAATATACTTTCCAGGGGTGTCAGGAGACTAACAAGCTTCAATGTCAGAAGATTTTACATTATTTTATTTCAGTTTTATTTTTATTTTTTACGAAACAATTTTTATAAACAACAGAAGGATTACAAAAAGTGGATAAGGAATCCACCAACTAAGAACAAACCTAAAGTACCAGACCAGACCTCTTAAATAGAACTCATTTATATAGACCAGACCGTTTCTGCAGGGAGATTATTAATAATTCATATTTAAGGAGAAGAATAATGACCATCAAATGTTCTTACTTTGGGAAACGAATATTCACTCATTTTTAAGGAGAAGAATGATGATCAACATTATGATAGACAACCATATACAACACCATGGGTGCTCTCTTACCTCCCTGTTTATATATACTATAAAAACACAACTAGTTTCACGAGTATCACTGAAGTGGTGATTCACTTTATTTCATATAGTACAAAACAGGAGTTTTGTGATAATTAAAAAGAAATTAAGTAGAAAGAAAATGGGCTGAATAGCATACAAAATAGATTGCTTACCTGGCATGGGATAAAAAGAACCCTTTGGGAGTCACGTTGGTGTGAAGTAAGATGTGTTTCAGCAAGACTTGCTGTTATACGGTGAAAACTAGCTACATCATCAACTAAATTGGATTTCTCCAATCTTTGACCAATTCCATGAACCATGAAAACAAGGTGTCGAACAGGAACCTAATAAAATATGCAACATCAACCTTATTACTTTCAAAAAAACCAAGAAAACTTAAATGAAATGAAAGCTTACTGCTGCAAATAGCTGGTTAATGAAAAACAAAAATTATTGAATAAGAAACAAAGACCGCAACAGACTCAATGAAGGAGCACCTTTCTTTTTAGGCAAATTAAATTTAAAGTTCCAGTTATGCCAGTTATATATCAGAGCAACCCACCTTCACTTTCCTAGCAAAATTATTATCATACACTTGTCACCTTGAAACTAAGTATCAACCAAACTAAGTATCTTCTGGTTCGTCAATGGCTCAAATTGTTCAGGGACATTATAAAGAACTTGTTACCAACTAGTCAACTAAACTATTTCCCGGCCTGACAATTTCCTTGGACAGGGATTTTGGTAGATAGCTTCAGTACCACAACTTACCCAGGATTTCACAGTAAACAAAACAACAAAAAACACTCGAATCCATAACAAGAATCCAAGTCAGGCAGGCAAGATATCCATTCTTCCCAGCTGTGTAACTATAGATCACTAAGAAGTGTATGAAGACATTGGTCAGGGAAGAACACGCATATATTATTGGTACAAGTTGTATGAAGGAAAGAATATATGAAAAGAATAAGACCAAACCTAACAACAACATTATTATTTGATATGTGAAAATGCATACCTGTGAGCAATAATCATCCCTTTCCTCCTCCTTCTGCTGGCGCAATTCATCCTATAATGGAAAGTTTGTGAGAAAAATGATAAGTTTTTTATTTTTATTTTTTTAAAGCACAAAGAAGATTTTCTTTTGCTGGAAATGGTTGAAATCCTCATTTCAAAAATCAGAACTGAACAAGATAAATAAGACAACGCTGGGGCAAAGCAAACATACAGTTAAGAAACAATGGCAATTGTTCATGTGCTACCACTAGAGATTTGAATGTAACTGCCTGACCAAACCCTTACCATCACGAAATGCAATGACACATAAAACCTATTATCATGGTAGCAACTAATTTTTCCTGTTGTTTTGTTGTCTTTTCCTTTTCCTCTTGTTATCATTATTACAATTTGCACCTAAAATATATAGACAGGCTTTGGAACACTGGCTGTTTTTTATAAAAGTTAAAGATGACTGCTTCATTCTTGGAGCAAAAATACTATGATAAAATCTAGGAGCAAATACCATGCATGCCTTGCTTAAATAGTTTCAGTAAATCTGAGAAGCAATTTTCATTTTCTGTTTAAAAGTTTTAAGGATTATCTGAAATTTTATAAATACACCAGCTACTGAATAGAATGCCAGACTTCCAACAAAATTCAGATCAGATTTTTCCAACTTCAAACGTCCATTAGAATCCAAAGCATAGACACCATAAGATTAAGATGATATAACAGAAAAGTTCACACAGCAATAAGTGTAATTACACAAGTACCAAAAAGAAACAACAAATCTGGCATCAATTACAAAATTGCTCAAACAAATTCAAGAATTTGACTCATATAAATATCCCAAAAAGATAAAACATTGAAAAAAAATATTGAAGGCAGTGTCGGAACTTATCCTATCAAAGAATTTATCAGGGGCAAAATAGACACCTGGGTGGATTTCGAAGAGTGAGATGCTGAATATCCACGCCTTAACTTCATTCCATTTCCACCTAAAGAAATGACACTAGAAAAACCAGAAGCGTGTATATTTAGCCAAGCCTCCCAAGTGTTATCTTCTCCTGTGAAAAGCGCATGGAGTCCCTAAAAGTGCATCCCCAGGATGTGTTTAAGAATACAACAATAAAATAATAAAATGTCTTTTCCAAATAGCAATACACTTACAGGTGTAGAGCCTTGCAATTCAACTCGAGCTGCAAAAAGTCCAGAGGGCTGAAACGTTCTCCGGTGCCAAACCTGGAGATGAAAAGTTCCAACTTATACCGCGTATACCAAATGAGATTCAGAACATGAGTCTAAAAATGGAAGAGCACATTGTACAAGGGGCCGACTGAAACAGTCTTAAAATCATTCCATAATTTTTTTATGTTTTGAACTTAAAATAATACCCTGAATCAAATTAAATTAAGGGAGTATCAAACTTTCTGACACATAGAATCTGGATAAAAGTTACCAAATAGACAATGAGAAGAACATGTAAATGTTTAAATTCACCCAAATTAATGCGGCTAACCTGACTACGATATGCAACCTCTAACTGTTCAGAAACATCTTCACGCAATGGGAGCCAATCAGCCCCTTTACGAGCAAACCAGTGACCTCTTAAGACACGCCGGTTTTCTCCATCCCAGTAAACAGGGAAAGAATGTCGCTTCACTAAATCTACCTGCAGCAATTACATGACTATGTCAACTCAATCAATCACACCTTCATCCAGAATATAGTTGGAGTCGGTTCATTTCACTCAACACACTTCAGACTAAGAAACCAATGTATATCTAATCATGCAAACAACATCATGAGAGTTTTGCTGAAAATCATACAAAACTTTCCCCGCATCAACTCAACTGGATTCATGAACAACTACTACTTAAGAGAACACCACGAAAGACTTGCCAGAGCATGCAAATGAGTTGATTGGTACTGGATAGCTACATTTTCAGGTCCACAGGCATTTCTCTACTCTTTACACTGACACAGAAAACCTTGGAAATAGAAGGCTGACCTCATAAAGCCCTCCCTTAACAGGGACACCAACTCTCTCTTCTTCCACTTGATTTAACTCAACTGACCGTCCTCTTTCTAAAGAAAATGAACTCTGCCGCTGAGCCACCTTCTTACTTGAACTAGGCTGCTCTTTCGGGCCTTCGCTACATTCTGCATACTCCTTCCACCAACAAGAAAGCAACTCTTCCTCCCTCTACATACATGCAAATCCAACCCTCAAGTAATTAGACTAATTCAAACACAAAAACATCACAAAAACGCAAATTTATACATAACAAACCAAACGTACCTGCAAAAACGATACCTCGATTGCCAGAGAGTCCCTCATACCGAACCGAAAATATTCGCCTTTCCCCACCATCTCACTCTTTGGGACTGAAGCAGCCACATCTGCACAATCCCAGAAGCAGAATATTACCAATTGTGAGTCAAATGTGAATTGAGAAGTAGAAACACACACTAAAACTTGGAATTTGAATTTAGTGAGATTCGAATTACCATTCTCCGCCAATGGAACTTTGCAAAAGTACCACCGGACATCGCTGCCGTCGGACGGGCTTCTAGTCTGAGCTAAGTACTTCTGGTGGCCCTTACACTTACCAATCTCATCTTCCAATTTCGCGATATTACTCGGCGAGTTCTTCAGCAAATCCGGAAACATTTCTTCCGCTTGCGCCGCACGCTTCGCCTCCGAATCCGCCATGCCCATACTCCAGTTCCTTCCCCCCCCCCCCCTTTTCAAATCCCCAACTCAAAAGCTCCTCCTTTTCAATTCATCCCAAAACACTAATCGCCGGCGCCGGAAACACTATCAGAAACAATGGAATTGGGTCGGGATTTTATAGTGGAACTCGGAATTTGAGAATTTGTGAGAGGAGCGCCAGGAAGTGGAATGCAAAACCCAAATGGTTGCGGAATTTGCGGAGAGTGAATCTGGAAAAATCATGACTGAGAAGGAAGAGATGAGAAGGAAATGCGAGGGACTTGTTGTTCGGAAGAAGAATGACAGCTCTGTCGGTGTTGAATGGAAGGTGGATTGCAACGTCGGCACGCACTTACCGTCGCAATTGGCCGTTGCGACCCCTTTCTTTTTCTTTCTTGTACTTTTTTCATTTTTTAAATAGTTTCCTATGGGCACTTGTACGTTGGTGTGGTATCGAACTTCATTTATTCGTAAATAATTTAATAAAATTTATCGTTTGAAAAAATAAAATTATTTTCTTTTGCGACAACAAAGTCCAAGTAAAACAGGACAAACTTCACGTGGATAAGTATTGAAGTAGGGCCAATAGACGCTACCTGTAAAATAGAATCGCACTAACATTGTAGTACCAAGTGGCCATGTTTAGTTTGATTTTAGTCCCAGTTATAGTTGCAACTTGCAAGCCTTCTCTATTTCTCTCAAAATTTCCATCAACAAAAAGATAAGGAAAACGTTATTTACACCAATTTTTACCCCTCACATAACTTTGTTAATTTTTCTTAATTAATTTTCATCAATTTATTTAATTTAATAGCTGAAAATTAAAAAAAAAGTTTGAGAATTAAGAATAAATGCGTAGGTAGCATTATCCTATTATCTGGTGCCGATTTTAGTTTGAAGGAAGCAAGCTGAACTGGACCGTACTCACCCTAAGCAATGCAGCCCACCGGCCCATTGAAGAAAAATTCAAAATGGCCCGTTGGCCCAATACAGGCTAACCCTAGAAATTGATTTGGGTGGGTCACATTAAATTAACTAAGGGCCCCACTGTATATAAAGCCTTAAACCCTCACATATCACACACGCAGAGTCGTATCCGTTCTGATCAACTCCCTCCATAGCTCCCACCCACTCAAAAACTCCAACCCTCACATTCATCCAAACCCTAGATTCGCCAAGGCCCACCGGCCTAAATAAGTGCTATATGGCGGAGGAGGAGGTTGTGGCGGCCGCGGAAAGCCCTGGGCCGTCGGATCACAAGCGGAAGCTCGAGGATTTGGAGCCTAAAGCAGCACCGGAAATACTTGAGCTCGATTCCGACGGGCAGGATGATGCGAATGCGGAGCCTGGTTGTGCTGAAGAAGTTGATGTGCCGCCTTCTGATGAATCGGAGGCGAAGAGGCCCCGCCTTGTTGACAAGCCCCACGGAATAGGTAATTTTGCTTGAATTCTAGGGTTTTTCTCATCCTTTTGGTTGTGAACTAGTCGCAGGTTCTCTTGTTTTTAGCCGCCGCGAGTAGTTTTTTTCGGTTTTATTTGCTAGAATCTTGTAAATGTGTTTGAAGTGATTTCCTGTAATTGTTTGAATTGATTAGCATTATGAAGTAATTCTTGATTAGGAGTACTTAAATTTGTTATAAAAGAAATATTTTTTGTGCCCTTTTTGTAAAGGATTAGGTAATTTACTAGTTCTTAAGAACTGGTTTGCATGAAAAAAAAAATAAGGGATTTTTTTTTTTGTTTTATTTATCTATTTTAATGTGGCATCTTCTTTGATGGTAACAGCTAGTGAGAATGGCCACCAAGAGGAGGAGGTAGATGAGCCTGAAAAAGAGAATGGGGATCAACCAAATGTTGATAGCGGTGACCCAGAGGTCCCCCAGCCCACATCTGTGGAAGTTACTGAAGCAGTGACCGACGAGCAAAAGTCTGAAGTTAACGAACAACATAATGACATGAATGGTGAGCCGAGTGACACCCAAAAGCCTGCTGAGAATTCTGTGGCGGAAAAAGCTGAGGAACCCCCTCAAGGGGAGTGTCAAGCACACCACGCAGAGGAACCTCAGCAAGGTGGAGCTTACTTTGTGCAACAAGAGCAGCCTTCTGCAAATGAGATTTTGACACACAAAATGGAGGTTCCTAATAATAAGGTCTGCTGCTTACATTCATATTATGTAACTGGGAGCTCTTAGCTCCAATTGGTTCAAATTCCACGTATAACTTCTTCGGAATTCATTTGTAAATATTAGCTGGAAAGAAAAAAATGTGGCCTAAAGTATAAATATATGTGCAGGTTGGGGTTTTAATTGGCAAGTCGGGGGATACTATACGGTACTTGCAATACAATTCTGGAGCAAAGATTCAAATCACAAGGGATTCCGATGCAGACCCATATTCTGCAACCAGGCCTGTGGAGATAATAGGAACTTTGGATAGTATAAGCAAGGCAGAGAAACTGATTAATGCTGTTATTGCAGAGGTCTCTGACTCTGTTTTGTTCTGATTTCCAAGAATCTTGTTCCTCCTATGTAAACTCAATTGGAGATCTGTAGTTTTTTCATGCTGAATATGGTGTACACTTTTTTTCAGGCTGATGCAGGGGGTTCTCCTTCTTTGGTTGCTAGAGGTGTTGCTACTGCACAGGCTGTTGCAGCTGCAGAACAAATTCAGATTCAAGTTCCGAATGAGAAGGTGATTGATTTTCTTCCATGTGTACATGTTCTGTGCCTTTACATTCCATAATACTTTATAAAATTCTAAAAGTTTCTTCTGTAGGTCGGTTTGATAATTGGCAGAGGTGGGGAGACCATTAAAGGTCTGCAGACCACATCAGGGGCACGCATCCAGGTAGTTGATATTGTATGCCTTGCCTTTATGCATGGGAATAGAATGTTGCTCTTTTTTCTTACTGCAACGTGTCCTTACTGCCCTAGTCTTTTTCCTGTCATTTAGTTGATACCCCAACATCTTCCGGAGGGGGATGAATCTAAAGAAAGGACTGTCCGAGTTACTGGCGATAAGAAGCAGATTGAAGTTGCTAAAGAATTGATAAAGGAGGTTATGAATCAGGTTACTATTTGACCTACTCCTCAAAAAAAAAATTTTTTTTTTTGGATTTTTAATTTGTGATTGCCTATACAGAGGTTGTTACGTTTGTGGTGTTTTATTTTCTGTGAGCGGTATTGTGGTTGCTAGTGTGGTTTCTTCTGCCTTGAACCATTGTCACTGTATGGTGGTTGATTTCTTTTGTTTCCTGTACCTATTTCTGATCTCATACACCTGATAGGCATGTTCTACGCTACAAATGGTTGGATACTGTGTAAAAGCATGAGCTTTATGTGTAGCATTGTGCTTTTCTATTTTAATTCTATTTGAAGTGTGCCTGCATAATGGCTTTCCTGCTTAGTTGAAATGCGGTCAACCATATCCTATGCTCATCAAGATTTAAGATAGAGATGGTCAAGTGTTGTTATTTAGATATTGAGTAAAAATGAACTGAGGTATTTGGATGTTTTGATTCCTGTCAATTGTTTTTGGAGACACCGATAAACAAGTACACTTATATAGTATGGTATGATTGGATGTCCAAGAACTGTATTTGCATGCCTGTGACAACTTTTGGTCCATTTGAGGAAAGAATTGTTACCATATTTTGCCATGGGAATGAGAGCATGACCTTTTGCCCCTAAGAGTTTGCAATATTGATGAATGAACCATGCCAACGTCGCTTAATTGCTGTTAGGAAGATCATGTATTCAATCAAAGATGCCGGTTGCCATGATTTTTTTGTGTTGAAGGTGCCAATTTCGAATTGGTTGGCTTTAAAAATGCAGATTTGGCTACTGCATTTTGCATGGGGTCAGCATTGCCTAGACAACCACTATTCACTCTCATCCACCGAAGAAAGGTATCAGGCATTTAATCTCGCAATTGCAGGATGTTAATAGTTGGTAAGATTGCTTTGAGACCTGAAGTTGAAAATCCTAATTTAGTAAGACTATATTTCATTAGCCTTAGTGCTCATAAGCACTTCCAGTATTCTATGCATGACACGTCCGTGGAAAAAATTGATATTCCTGGTGACTTGATGATTCAAAAGAATTTGTATGAAACCATTAGTCTAAGTGTTTGTGTATGATGATATGCTGATGTTCTCAAACTATGTGTACATGTCTTCTGATATGTATCAATGAAGGTACCGGCATTTCTTTGGCTAGGGTCAATTCTAGAATATAACAGTATCTTACGTCTATTACTTGTGACCCATTTGAATCAACTTGAACTAATGCTGAAGAATGTCCCACACACACGTCAAGCAGAATTATCATAGTCCTCAAAGAGTTGAAATCAACATGTGATGTTTCTTGCTTGATACTTTGAAATCCTGACGTGCTTGTGATTCAATGTTGTGGCTTTGCTAGAAATTCTTCGTAACATTTGAGATGATGCCAGTCAAAGTTGGAGTCATTAACATCAACTAATTTTCCTTACTGCATGTTGACTTAAGAGAAAGAAAAAAAGAAAGGGCAATTATTACTCTAGTGTGGTAGTGATAGAATTTTAGCAGCACCTGGCTATCTCTGCTATTTGAGTTTGGAAGGATCTTTATAGGGTAAACTCAAGCATGTAAAACCAGATCTGTGACTTTTGCATTAGAAATCAACTTTGCATTGTATCTTAGTAGTTTACTTTTTGACTGTGAAATGATACATGGATGACTTTGCTGAAAGGGTTATAGTGGGTTTGAACTTATTAGACATTTACAGAGGCACCTGTCAACATATTATCATTTTTTTGTTTGTTTGATAAGACGGGGACTGTGATAGCCAGACAATATAGAACTACCCTGAGTATACATTTTGTTGAACATACTTCTACAATGAATTGTTTGATGGCTTACTATTTGTTTTAGCAACCTTTTAAACTAGTTTGTTTCTATTTAAACAGTTGTCTGCTATGTGTGGTCTCAGACATTATTTTCTTGTATGGTTTGTTGATTGCAATTTCACATTGTATCTTTTGCTATAGTAACTCTTGTTCCTTGTATCCATTCATCACATTCAGTCAAGATAATACACAGGAGCCCTCAAGTTTTAAGAACGCAAGATGTGGCTAGAGCAGCAACTTCTGTATTTAGTTTCTCATTTATTTGTGGCTTTGTTGTTTATATGTACTAATTATTTCATTTTGTGATTTTCTTTGAATAGACTGTGAGGCCATCACCTCTCTCCAGTGGTTTTAATCATCAGGGTTATCGTCCCCATGGACCAGGTGGTCCTCAATGGGGTCCGCGAGGACCTCATCTACCTCAGCCATATTCGTATGATTATCCACAACGAGGACCTTATCCATCCCATAATCCTCAGTACCCTCCTGCGTATGGGGGTTATCCTCAACATATGGGTCCAAGAAGTGGCTATGGTTCTGGTTGGGGGCAAAGGCCACCTTCCAGCATGCCACATGGTGGTGGATATGATTACTATGGTGGACAAGGAGCAGATGCCCCAGTATCTGCCCAACATTCTGCTCCCGTTCCTTCTCATGCTCCTGGCCCATCTCCTAACCCTGCAATGGGTGCACCCTCCCAAGCAAATTACAATTATGGTCATCCGGCAACTTATTCCCAGGCTGCACCTCCTCAGCATAACTATGGGCATGGATACGAAGAACCAAAATATGATAATCATGCTCCAATGCAGTATCCCTACGGAGGACAAGCACCTTCTCAGCAATATCCACAAACTGGAGCTCATCCAGGTTATGGTCCACAGCAGACTTACAGCAAGCCACCACCATATGGCATGCCATCACAAGCTCCAAATCCTCAGTCTTATGGCCCTCCTAGGGCTAGTCAACCAGGAGAAGCGGTTTACCAGGGTTCTGCACAACCTCATTCATATGGTCCAAATGTCCCAGCTCAACAGCCATATCCATATGCATCCAGTGGACCTGCTCAGCAGACCTATCCTGCGTATGGTTCTGCACCAGCTGCTGATGGGTACAGTCAGCCACCACCCGCTTCTGGCTCGGGTTATCCACAACAAGGAGGACAACCTGTTAGTTATGGCCAGCCTGGTGCACAGCAGGCACCCGGCTATGGACAGGCAGCTCCCACTGCAGGGTACGCACAATACCCATCTTCTCAGCAAGGTTACGCTGAGCAGGCTGCTCCAAATGCAGCAGGTTATGGGTACCAGGGGTCTCAAGACCCTGGATATGGAGGAGCCTCTGCAGCAGCATATGGTGCACCAGCAGCTGCGCAGCCAGGCTATGCACAACCAGCAGCTCAACAAACTTATGATCAGTCGATCCCCCAGTCTGCTGGTTATGGAGCTGCACCACCAGCTGCATCAGCTGGTTATGGAAAGACGGTGTCCCCCCAGCCTGGTTATCCCCAGTATGACTCGAGCCAAATGTATGCTGCTGCACCTCGCTGAATATTAGACTAATCTAGTTTCGTCTTTCAGAGTTTCATGTTGTTGTTTGATGCCAGATTCATTTTCCTACTAGTTGTTAGGCCCAATCTGACCGGTTCGCCGAACATTCGCACTTACTGTGTTTTTATATCCATGTAATGCAAGCCCTACCGCTGTATTAAATTGTGAACCTTAACAAGGAATGACATAAAATTTCTGATATATGTGAATTTCTTTTGTCATTATATTTTCAGTCCTATGATTTCTCCAGCAGAGGCATAGGGGATGATATGTTGGGGCAGCTCTTATTTATTTTTCATGTAGTTGTATAGTGTGTAATCATCTCATATTCTGCTTGTGGAGATATTGTGTCATACAACACCCCGTTGCGATCAGGAATTCCCCTTGCTTGGGAGCGCTTTTAGGGCTTCTTTGAGATTGCTCTTGTTAAAAGCACTAGTTCATAAGCCATTTTGATACAAGCCCGGAAACGCTTTCAAGTGCTTCTTGATGACGCATCTCGTAGGTGTATTTTCGTTACACAATCAAAAGATTATTAAGTGGTTGAGAATTAATTTTAGGTATTCCAGAAACAATTTCAAACAAGATGGATGCTTTTGACGTCTCCTAAATACTGATAATTATTTTATGATTGGCAGACTAATTAATCATGACCTTGTGAATGTTTTGAGGGTTTCAGGTTTTTGCAACGGATCGAAATCGACAGTCGACGCAACATGTACCGAGCCATTAAGGTCCCGTTTGGGATTGAGGTGATTTTAAAAAAAGCTACTGTGAAAAAAAGTTGAGGGTCATTTTTGTGTTTGGTAAACTGAAAAAAATGGCTTATTTTGGAAGTTGCTGTGAGAATAAACTGAAAATCAAAGGAAAAGCTGAAGCTGCTATTTCCTGCTTTGAAAAAAAGCCAGTTTTTTCAAAACACACGGAGCTACCGTGCTCCTTTAATGAGAAGACACACTATCATCCTGATTTTTTTTCCAAAAGCACTTTCACAAAAAATTTTACCAAACACTCTACTGGCTTTATTTCACGGCCGCTTATTCTCACAGCACAGCCGCTTATTCTCACAGCAGCTTTTTTTCAAAGCACAGCAATACCAAATCAGCCCTTAAGTCTTATGGATTACATAATCACCCTAATTTAGAGAGCGCCTTAAACAGTACGGATGCACCATTAGCTTTTCTTTCTTATTGGTGTGACGTCGTGTGTATAAAAATATATTTTATTAGTGTAGGATATTACAGTAGCAGTGTACCTAATTAATTTTAGAAAAATATATATAATAATATAATAAGAGAAATACTAAGGAGACTCACTTACAATGAAACTCCGTCACCTTATATTTTTAGCATAATATTTTATTATATTGATATAAAAATTATATCAAAAAATAAAATGACGGATAATTCATAAAAAGTCAAACTTTTGAGAGTTTTTAACATTTCTCAAAAGTAAATATGAGATGAGATTATGTGATGGAGAAATTTTTAGTTGTGATGGAAATATAGATAGTACACCGAGTGTTTTTATGTAAATGGTGAAAATTTTTAATTTTTAAATTATTAATTTTTTAATACACATATCTCACCATTTATATAGAAACTTATAATATACCGTCTCATGTGAGTCCGATGTGGTGGTGGGTAGAAAAGAAAAGGGCGTAGGTAGGGTTTAAATGTTTATCGATTCGAGGTGGCGGTGGGTGGGCTGTGTGACTCTGTCTATTGTCTAACAAATGGCAGAGGCCTTCAGCTTTCAGCTCTCTCTCTCTCTCTCTCTCTCTCTCTCTGTCTCTCTCTAAACTGTAATGTCTCTCTCTTCTCCCACCCTCTTTAAAGTGTAATGTCTCTCTCTCTCTCTCTCTTCTCCCACCCTCTTTAAAGTGTAATGTCTCTCTCTCTCTCTCTCTTCTCCCACCCTCTTTAAAGTGTAATGTCTCTCTCTCTCTCTCTCTTCTCCCACCCTCTTTAAAGTGTAATGTCTCTCTCTCTCTCTCTCTTCTCCCACCCTCTTTAAAGTGTAATGTCTCTCTCTCTCTCTCTCTTCTCCCACCCTCTTTAAAGTGTAATGTCTCTCTCTCTCTCTCTTCTCCCACCCCTCTCTAAACTGTAATGTCTCTCCTTCTCTCTTCTCCCTCCCTCTCTCTCTAAACCGTAATCTGCAATGCAAGCAAGCAAGAGAAAGCAAATGGGGCAAAGAAAAAGAGAGAGAGAGAGTATCTTGTAGGATACGCAACAGAAGGTGCAGAAGTAGCCTGAATCCTGAGAGCAGACTGACACCTCGCCATCTTCTTCTAACTCTTTTATGGAGGAGGATTGTCTGCCCTCCAAGTTTCGGTGCCCTTCCATGCCCTCCTGTTTTGTGTGGTCACGGTTAAGCCACGTTAATATTTTATATTATTTTTTTATAGAGATAATAAGACAAAAATGAATAATAATATAAAATATTAACGTGGCTTAACCGTGACCACACAATCAGAAGGGCATGGGAGGGCACGGGAACTTGGAGGGCAGAGAATCCTCCTCCCTCTTTTATTATCTTACTCCATGTCGTCACTTGACACCCTCCGTTCCCATTTCCAATTTCACATTCCTTCCTTCCTCCCTTCCTTCCCTCCCTACCAAATTCCCACCAAAAAATTAAATAAAATCGAATATATAAATTCATGTATTTATTTTGTGAGACTGAGATACCATTATTTTTACTTATTTTTTGTATCACTTACTAAGAAGAAGGAGGATATTCTTCCAAATACGACTGGTTTTAGTATTATTGTTATTCAGTCTTATTTCTTTCAAATTTATTTTGTTAATTACAGTCTCACCATTTGCAGAGTTTTAAGCTAAATTATGATTTACGTTCATGTAGTTTTGAGGGAATTCTCTAGTTTTGTTTCTTTTTAATATTTAGGCGTGTAAGTTTATTAATTGTTCAAGTTAAATGACAATAGCTTACTTTGGTGAAATATTTTACGATAAAATTAACATGTGGATCACAAATTAAAATGTTAGAGTGAATTAAAAACACCTTACATGTGCCCAAACGTGTTTATCGTGGTAGTTGTTTGTGGCGGAAATTTCCGTGGGGGATGCTTCCTGTCCGACGAGCACACAGCTTCCCGAGAGGTTGGCGCCGGTTGATACTTTTATGTCGGGCTCCTGCTTTACTGGCGGGCTTGTCGGGCAAGGCTGAAAGAGAAAGACAGAGTTAACTTTGAAATGTGCCTTTGTGAGGCCTTAGGTGTAGGCCTTGAGGCTCACAATCAAGATTAACTTTTAAGTGTTCAGGCGTGCCACTGCCATCTTCAGTATGGCAGATGTAGAACGGATGTTTGAGTTTAATTATATATTCGAAAGACTACGTTAGTTATTGACAGGTGTCTTTGTGGGGCCTTAGGTATAGGCCTTAAGGCTTCCCATAAATAACTAACTTAGTACTCGAACATATAAGGTTCCTTTTCTTAGTTATGTAGGTCTTATAACCGTCATACTTCTGATTACCTGGACTCAAAGAGCAGAATGGATCCAAATAGGTGCCTTTGTGGGGCCTTGAATAGGCCTTAAGGCTTCCCATCAGAACCCCTTCCATTCTCAATGTTCTTGCCAGAGAAACAGGATGAATCCAAATACGTGCCTTTGTTAGGCCTTAGGTGTAGGCCTTGAGGCTTCCAATCAGAATTCATCCCGTCCCCGAACGTTATATGGTAATCATAATATAACAGCAATAAAACTAAGTGACAGGTTGATTACTTGCACACCAAGTAACTTCGGACTTCTTGTTATCAAAGCTTGTAGTGGATGGGTTAAGTCCACATCATGTTCTTTTTTATGCCTTGAGGCCAAGGACTTTTAAGGTGATCAAATCTTATATACCCGAAGGCTTAGAACTTAGATCTGGTTTGAACTGTGAGGACATATTCAAATCGGATCTAAGCACTGAGAGAATCTTTTAATAGCCATATTACTAGAAATAACTTGGATATAACTTGTAGTATACAACATATTGCTAGGCTAATGAATGAAAAGACAAAAACAAAGAGGATCGAGCAAGGTTTAACCTTGTCGGGCAAGGCTGATCGTCTTGCAAGAGGTTTGAAAGCTTAGAAAAAGGGTTGGGAGGTGAGTTTACAAAAGAAATCGATACTACAGCAAGAGTTGAACAGGGTAGCAGAGCTATTACAAGAGGTTTATCCCGAAAGGGATGAAGGCTTGGGCTGACTACAGCTTCGTTTTGAAGGCAAATCTGGCTTTTGAGCAGAGTTTGTGCTTGTATTTGTTTGTTTGAGTGTCCTTGATTCTAACCTCTCTTTCTCCTTTTATAGACACCTTGGTTTGGCCTCCTGTAGCAGCAACCTTGCCCGAATGCAGCTTGAAGGGTAGTGACTCATCAGCTATTTTACTTGTACTGCCATTTAAAAGTACTTTTTGGGCTGTATAGCTGGCTGGTCTATACCACTTGGCCTTTGGGTAGGTGAGCAAATGGTCTGCATGGCCTGCACCTAATCAGAAACGGGCTTCTCCTATCTTCTGGACTTCGGCTGGGTTTTTACTGGGCCTCCGAGTACCTTTCCCCTTTAGGCTGCTCTTTGGGCTAACTTCCCCCGAGCCCAAAGTTTAAGTTTTGATCCAAACAGTAGTACTTTTTCTATCATTTTTCTTCCTATTGTACGTTTGTGGTTTTATGAAGTATTTATATTGTTCGAGAGTATCTTATGCTTTGAGGTTTATATTCGTTAGATTTTGCTTATTATAACTTTAATAAGACTTTGAATTACATTATTTCTAGTCCATTAGGCGAACTCCAACCCTAGGCTATAACCATGCTATAAGGCCATCTCCAACCGATGGCTGGCCAAAAGGCTCGTTTTAGCCCTTTGGCCCTCCAAGATTCTCCAATATATTAATATTTTAATGAACAGTACATGGCCATATTTTCCTCCGTCTCCAACCGAGGGCCAAAGGGTCATAGGGCCAAACATAATTTATTATTTAAAAACTACAACTTAAATTCAAATCCAACGGCTAGAAGTTATAGGAAAAAAAATGGAATTTAAAAAAAATATGAAACAAATTTTGTGAAATAGAAGTTATAGGAAAAAAATGGAATTTAAAAAAAAATGAATCAAATTTTGTGAAATAGAAGTTATAGGAAAAAATGGAATTTAAAAAAAATATGAAACAAATTTTGTAAAATAGAAGTTATACGAAAAAAAATATGAACCAAACTTTGTAAAATATAAGTTATAGAAAAAAAGTTATAGGAAGTTATAGAAGAAAAAAAGGTTTAAATTCATAAAAACAAAAAACAAAAAAAAAATTGAATACAACAGTTAGTGACTGGCTAGCCGTTGGAATTCAAATTCAAATTAGTGTCGGTTTTAACCGACACTGTTCAAACTGATATTATATTAACATTGCTATTAGTGTCGGTTATAACCGACACTAATAATATAGTGTATATTATTTCTGCATGCAGCCAGCCCTCCAGCCCTCTCCGATTCCCTGGGGCCCTCCCAGATTCCTGAGCCCTCTGGCCTAACCCTCGGTCGGATACGGTTTTTGGGCTAATTTCGACCCTCCGACCCTCTGGACCCTTCAGTTGGAGATGGCCTAACCTATTTTTCCCTTCTATTCCCCCCCCCCCCCCCAAATCCAACCCAACCCAACCCAACCCAAGTTTAAAATTGGACCTAAAACCTAAAACAAAGCCAAATACCAACCAAGATTTAGCCCAAAAGTACTGATGGAGCCTAGCTATGCGCATGGACTCTTTAGAAACAAGCCCAGTCTTAGCCCACCAACGCGCCCCACTTTCCACACACGGTTTGAAGCCTTCAACGCCCGGCATGAGGGGGCCCACTATCAAGGCAGCTGTCAGCCACCATCACAAGCCCAACGACTCTATTTGTAATTCAACGGCTAATTTCTTTGGACCGTTGGTTGATTCAACGGTCCAGATTCAATTTTTTTTTTAAATCTAATTTTAAAATACATTGAATTCAACTGCAAAGATCGAATATAATCAAATGTAACGATAAAAAAAAAGATCTAACAGCTCAAATTTAAATCCAACAACTAAAATAATTTGTTTTTAAAATTATTTAACTCAAAATTCATCAAAAAACTCTCTAAATACCTATCTATTTGTTCAAACATCCACACAAAAGAGGATCGAATGTAATTTCTTGATGGAGGACCTCAACAAATACACTTGAAAGAGGAAGAAGTTCTTACGTGCTAAGCAAAAGGAAATTTTGCGAAGGCATGCTACAAGAAGTATATTTCAAGATGATGATTCATCTCAAGGCTATATCCCAAGTCCACCACCAAGTCAAAATGGTGGATATCATTATTAAGTTTATGTAGTTTATGAATTTTCGATTGTATTAAGTTTATGTGGTTTATTATTAAATTTTATATCATGATTTTCATATTCTTCTATAGTGTTTCATGAGTTTCATGTATCGAATTAGTGATTTTTCAATGTTTATCGAAATTTAAATATTTTTAGATTAAAATGTTCATAAAATTAATTTACCATAGTGTACACAATTTTTTTAAGTTAATTTTTTAAAAAAAAATATTAGCCTAAATTTATTTTTTAATAACATG
Source organism: Malus domestica (assembly GCF_042453785.1). Classification (NCBI taxonomy): domain Eukaryota; kingdom Viridiplantae; phylum Streptophyta; class Magnoliopsida; order Rosales; family Rosaceae; genus Malus; species Malus domestica. The sequence goes on from NC_091668.1 coordinate 9,031,996, forward strand.
GGGCTAAAATTTTAGGTTTTAGGGCAAATGTTGGAGATGGTCTTATGAGTCTAAATTCATCCCCTCTTCTTTAATATAAATAACATCATTTGTTTAAATAACTTCAATAAGACTATAAGAGGTAAAACTTTCGAAATATTCTATACTCTAGGGCATTAAGAAAAATTCTCCTAATTCTATTAATTAGATGATACTAATGACAATAAAGATGAAGTCAGTGGGTATTTAGCTATTACATCATTCCATAATGTCGGTGGGTATTTAGTAATTACATCACTCCCTTTTAAAATATATTTTCTTCTTTAGATTCATAACTAAAAAATGTCAGCCATGCAAAAAGAAGATATTTTTTAGTGTGCAGAAAACACAATCAAGTATATCAAGTGTTATAATATAATTAGTTGTATATTTAAACAAATTTTAACCTTCTATTATATTATGACACTTCAGGTACCGTACGTGTTCACGTCACACTGAAAATGAGTCTGCAAAAAGGGAAAAAATAAACAATTGTTACTGTTGCACAGACCGCATTCATGCCAAAAATACCAAAATACAATAAAATTATAAAAAATAAAAAAACATTGAGAACGACAGAGTGTACAAATAAGAGTTTTCTTTTCATTTCTTTTTTTTTTTAATTAGTAATTACAAAATAATGGGAAAATTGATCAAAATATTCAAGGATTGAAGAGCAAATTCCCACACTTGCATTTCCAGCTCATTGGCTTATAATTTGTAATGTCATCTCCTCTGGAGTAAGCTACATTCATGGGAGAAGTAGAGGAGCTGCCGCCATGGCTTCTCATTTTATTGCCTTGAGGAGCAACTGGAACCTGAACCGCCACGCAACGCCCGCAAGCGCTGCAAATCCGCTCGCACAGCGGCGGCACTGATCCTATTTGACGTGCGTTGACCGCCACTCCTGCTCTATTTTCGTCTATAACTCTCGCCGGAGCAGCCTCAGTTTGCTTGCCTGAAATTGTTTTACCACCTGAAAAATCAAAACCCATAAATTAATTAAAAAAAAAACAAACAGAACCCATGTGAGCTTTTCTTTTTCTTTGGAAGAAAGAGGTCTTTTTTCTTCTTTTTTTTTCAATAAATTTAAAAAAAGGAGTAGAATTTACTGACCTTCAGCCAGGAATATCAGATGGGCCGAGCTCGAAACCAAGAACAGGAGGATGGAAACGCAAAGAATTCTATTTCTGTGGCAAAAGATGAAATCTTGAGAGCTGCCCATTTCTCAGAAGAGGATTGGAAAATGATTATATGAACAAGTTGAAGAAAAACAAGATCAGATTTTTGCAGAGAGTGAAAGTTTCAGAATGTAAATAATAAAAACCTTGATGGGAAGAGACAAGTGGGATGTAATTAAAAGTTGAAAGTTCAGAGAGAAAGAGGGAGATAGGGTGTTTCGGAACAGACATATCTATATAGTTACGTATGTGTACAGTGTATATAGTGGACGTGGAGGACAGAGGAGGCAGAGGAGGAAAATGGTGAGATCAAAGCGAGAAGGGAAGGACATCAGCCTCGTTTGATGGGCCACCAAAAAACCAGGTAATTACTAATTAGTACAATTTATGAATTATGATTCTAAAGCAAAACAGAAACATTTATGAGTTTTGCATGCAGAAAAGAAAAACATGGACAGCTTAGGGAGCAGCAAGCCCACAATGTTCTGTGTATAATAGATATAGTTCCTGTAGTTTATTCAAGTTTTCATTTTCGTCTCTGTAAGAACTACTTTTCATTTTCGTCTTTAAGGTTTCGTGATCTAATATTTTAGTGAATAAGATATTAGGTTTCACTCATTCGTTCTGACTTCGAAACTCTCTTCTCTCTTAAAGTATCCTAGTGAATAGTATGTTGAGTTTTCTCATCAGTCCAGCCCAATGCAGAAATGGTGAAGGAATTTAAACCAATTCGGACCTAAAATAGCCGAGTTTGGTATGTCTCTATTCTATTCAGTTTTGGTGTTGCGTGTCCTTTTCAAATTGCACTAATAATCCATGTAGTTTATTAGAGTTTTCATTTTCCTATCTGAAAGGTTTTTTTTGCATTTTCGTCCTTATTGTCTCAATTTGTTTTCGCTTCAACTAATGTAATATTTTAATCCATTTTAGTGCACATCTTCTCATGATCACATTTGATCATAGAAAAGATGTAAACGAAATCTAAGCTCCTCATCAGTTTGGTCAGGTTTCGCTAAAAGCAAAACTAGTCCAGGAAACCAAACCAATCAACTTTGGTTAGCCTGGTCTTATTCGGTTTTGGACCTTAACCATTTTAAGGCAAAAATTAAGAATTAAATTGGTCAAAACCGCTTCAGTTCAACTTTTAAACCAAAATTAACTTTTGTTCAACACAATTTTTTAGTTTGGTCTATCGATTCAACAGTCTTAGACCCGCCCCTCCACCCCTTTTGGAAAACTCAACTTTGAATGAACTTGCCTCATTTGTCGAATTTGACTAAGAGTGAAAACAAAATGAAATTACAAGGATGAAAATGCAAGAAAAAAAACTAAGAAACACGAAATCGAAATCCAAGTAACCTATGAGGACTATAACTTTATTTAGTCTTTTTTTTTTCTTTTTCTTTTTTTAATGGATTGTGAGAATCTGGGGTGCTCCATCTCAACACGCTAGAGTGCTCTGTTTGTTTCTTTATTTCTCGAAAAGAGTACCATGGACGTTGGATTCCATAGATTTCCCCAGAAAGATACTATTTCTGGGCGTGCATAGAGGAAACTGGATTTTGGGGACACCCAAAAATTGCTTAGACAAGTTTCTTTCCTTCCATCAGATTCTGACAACACTTGTCCTTGATCGAATCTGAGCCGTCGGTTTGGAATTGGATTTGTACCTCGTGCGCAATAGTAACGGGATTAGTTATTCATCAAGTTCCCAAATAACCGTGTATGGAAAAGAAGCCCTGCGTCATCAAATCAGACGGTTGCTTGTTTTTAGCCAAAAATCAAAGGGACAGAGTTGGAGTTGGAAAACTCTGGTCCTGATCGGACCCTTAAAAAGCTGTCATCTTTCAAGACAATCAATCAATGCTTTTCCAAGTTTTCACCACATCTTTGCTACGACATTGCTCAGTTCACATCATGCATCGCATGGAATCAACTCATACCAAGCTCCATCCCAAAACCAATTTTCGTCAACGGTTTAGGATTACAAAGTAGGCTAAAAAATAAAAGGTGAAGATTGATTTTAAGAAATTCAACGGTTATAATTGTTTAAAAGTCTACTATTTGATAGGCAGGATTACTGAAAACAAATCATTCTAAAAATATGAGTGAAAAAGGGGTTTACATTAAAGTTTGTACGCGCTCTGATTTGATTTGATTTATTTTACTTTAAGTTAATGAACAAACTAAACAACTGTTAAGTGATATGTTTTGGTTCGTTTAGGAAAATTCAGGCTATGTTCGATTCAAGTGGTTTATAGGGTTGAGCTCAATAATCCTCTATTGTTTTTTTAAGTGATTTAGCCTAAATACAATACAGGACTATAGGAAATCCTTTTTGCACACTAATTTTTTCACCTCAAACACATTTCTCACTCTGTTCTTTTTCTAACTATTGAAATGAAAGGAGAATCAACGGTTAAAACTAAAAGGAGTGGGTAGAAAATGAAAAAGTACTTGCAGAAATTTCTTCCCTTACAACTCATCGATTTAACTGTGCATGGTATTGTTTTTCAAAGCATAACTTGCATGCGCGCGCTTCACGTTTGGTTTCACAACCCTTTCATATATGTGTCAAATTAATAAGATTCTCGATCCGTTCATTATATACATGACTAAAAATCTTAACGTAATCAAGAATCTTACTAACTCGACACAGTAAACACATAATGTGTACAAATAAAAAGGACTCTTATAATGTATATCTGAAACAATGAAAGAATACACTGAATAGTAGTTTGCCAAAAAAAAAAATACACTGAATAGTAACAAACTTTTAGTCACAGGTGAAGAAGTCTGAAGGAAATTGTGGCAAAAGTGCTAAACAAACTGTAACGCCGTGAAAACTGGCAGGTTCCAAAATCCAACAGTGATGACGATGAGCTCATTCTATATATGTCTTTTTCCGTTCTTTGTCTGCACAAGAACTATTACTAATCACCTTCTCATATATATGGCCTTTTAAGGAAACGGATCTTCATTTTTCAAAAAAAAATAAGAACACCTTCTTGACCGTTAGATTTGGCTTTAATGAAATTTTGTGGTTCAGATTAAATCACAAGCCACATAATTTCATTAAAGCTAAATCTAACGATCAAGAGGGTGTCTTTATTTATTTATTTATTTTTTTAAATGGAGATCTCTTCCCTTAAGAGCAGTTCCAGCGGGAGCTCTTGCTCGAGGGACAGGCTCCGGAACAGGCTTGATTGCCCGAGGGAGGAAGTCCAGCGTTGGCTGGCGAGGGAGCCCGAGCACCCCCGAGCGCCAGGCCCGTCGATTCTCGCCTGCCCGAGAGCCTGAGGTGGGTCTGACGTCAGACGCATTTTTTAATGTTTGTTTTTTCTGTCAGGCCTCCAACTCCTCCAACATCGCGCTGATCTTGTCCACTATCCCCATCCTCTCCAGCTCCAGCGATGGTCACGGTGGAGGAGGAGAAGGAGCTGACGGAGGATTCGGAGCATGCGATTCCGACGTCTATGATGCTAGAGACGGAGACTGCACAGTGTAGGACGTGGCGGTGGAGGAGAAGAAGGGGAGGGAAGGATAGGTAGCATAGTAGATCTGATGATGCGATTCCGGCGTCGGCTTCAATGGTGGATCACCCAAATTGTGATATGATGATGCATACAAGAGAATGAGAGAGATTAAAGAGAGACGTTTCAGAAATGAGGGGGGTTGCGTCGGTAGAGAGAGAGAGAGAGAGAGAGAGAGAGAGAGGGAAATGAGAGACAGAGGGCTAGAAACATGAAGAGTGTTCTGGAAAAAAATGAGAGAATGGTTGTCGGTTGAGTTTGGAAGAATGAAATGGAAAAGGAATAGGAAAAAGGAAAAAGGAAAACAATTAAAAATTATTTTGTATTATTTTATAAATAAAATACTAATATTTTATTACCAATTGCCAGGGCTATTCAGTGCAGGGGTGGAGATGCAAAATGCAATTGCCAGGAGAATGCACTATTCATTAAGGACAATTACTGTTCACTGGGTGGATTAAATAGTAAATAGCCTGGGGGGAGGGCTCCTACACTGGAGTTGCTCTAAGAGCTTCCTATATATATATATATATATATATATATATATATATATATATATATATATGATGCAGCCTAGTTACTTCTAGTTCCAAACTTCAAACAAATTTCATATCTCTGAATTGCATCACATCGATCGCATGGATACCATTAATTTGTCCAATGACATTACAAGAAATTTAATCTTATACCTTCTGTTGATCACAGTAGGATTATAAATCACAGCCAGTTGGGAGGGTGTTTAATCTATTGCCAAAGGAGGGGGAAAAATAACTTTACAAACTATTGTGCTTAATTCTCTTACAACGATTTATTTCAGTGAAAAACACTTCAACGATCAAACTATAAAAAATTATATTATTTGTCAACTGTTAATTTGGATGTAATGATAGTCAAGTACATTGAGTTCGAAAAAATTCTGTGCTCTCCAAAACGGTGTTTTTTAATTAAGTATTTTGACTATGAAAAAGGAGTTTTGAGGTTTTTTTTTCTTTTCGGTTACAATAGTTTTGAGAACGTACTATATGATAAAAAATAAAAAAAAATATTTAAAAAAGAAAGAAAGAAAAAGATATTATTAGTTTAAATTAGTTGTCTTGCGAGCCAAGGATTAATCACTTGCTCATTAAGTTTTAAATTACTTTCTTGTTTTAGTCTAGGGTTTGCTTTAGGTTTTCACTATTTAAAGGACTCTTTGTATTTGGTTTTATTTATCAATCAATAAAACAATGCTTTACCGTATACTGTTTAACATGGTATCAAGAGCAGGTTCGCTGGACCTGTCTCGGTGCCGTCAGCCTGAGTGATTCGTCAACTCGTGAGTCCACCACTAGCACCAGATCGCCCTGCACCAATGCACCTATATGTACGCTTTCGACTGCAACCTGCCTGCATCGGCTTGAATTTGCACCTGCTTGAATCGCTGCAATCATCGCAGCCAACTGGACCATCGCACACCGCTTCGCTGCCCTGCACCTTTGTATTCTCGAGTTCATACTTGCAACTTGACATGCAACCTGTCATCCCTCGTGCTCATAAGCCTTGAAACCCTCGCACCCACACCCTTTGAATCTGCATCTTTGCACTTGCATCAGTCTGCACCAGTAAGTCACCTGCTTGCTATCAAGTATCTTTTTCCTTAGTGTTGTCATGGCATCTGCAAAGGATGATTCCCTACAAGCCATTGGTGTGAAATTAAATGGAAATAATTATGTGTATTGGGCGTATGTGATGAAGAATTTTTTGATTGGAAAAGGAGTGTGGGGCTATGTTTCTGGAATGGTTTCTATTCCGAATAACCCTAAAGATGAGAAACATGTTGAATTGTTTGTTGCATGGGAGATGAATAATTCAAAGATTATTACTTGGATTAATAATTCTGTTGATTTGACTATTGGAATGCAACTTGCTAAGTTCTCAACGTGTAAGGAAATTTGGGATCACTTAGCAAAGTTGTATACCAAGGCAAATTTTGCTAAGAGGTATCAACTAGAAATGGAGATTCGTGCAATTCAGTAGGGTGATAAGAGTATTCAAGTTTTTTATAATGAAAGGACCAATCTTTGGGATCAACTTGCATTGACTGAACCTAAAGGACTTGGCATCGTCGAGCTTTATTGTCAATATAGAGAAGAACAACGTCTTGTTCAGTTTCTAATGCCTCTTCGGGATGAGTTTGAGACACTCCGTAGCTCCATTCTACATCGAACTCCTCTTCCATCTGTTGATTCTGTTCTTAATGAGTTACAAGCCAAAAAAGTCAGTGTGCAGTCGCATAGGCTCTCTTCATCGTTGTCAAACACTTCAGCATTGGTTGCGACAATTGGGCCGAGACCTCGTAATAAAACTGGTGTTGCTATGGATGAGTGTTCTTATTGTAAAGGGAAAGGGCATTGGAAATCCCAATGTCCCGAGTTATCTCAAAAACATGGATTTCCACATAAACCACCACATGTAGCAGCAGTTGTGCCTTCTCTTTTGCATATTGCAAATGATTCAGAATCTGAATCTAGAAAGGATGATTGGGCATGGTAGCTTGAACTTGGATTGAAAGTTTGCACTAGCATTAGTATTTGTCTTGCACTGCCACTGACATTGGAATCTTGCACTGGCATTGGAATCTTGCACTGGTACTGGCACTAGCATTGGAATCTTGCACTGGCACTGGCACTGGAATTTGGGATCTTGCACTTGCACCAATGGAATTTCGTATTGGAATTGGCATCGGAAGATAGTATAATGGAGCTTGCATCCACATCACTTTAGCAAACCCATGTCGTGTACCGCCATGAGTTTGACGGGGGTGTTGGAATTTAGATTATTAGTTTTTAAATTAGTTGTCTTGCGGGCCAAGGATTAATCACTTGCTCATTAAGTTTTAAATTACTTTATTGTTTTAGTCTAGGGTTTGCTTTAGGTTTTCACTATTTAAAGGACTCTTTGTATTTGGTTTTATTTATCAATCAATAAAACAATGCTTTACCGTATACTATTTAACAATATATATGTGTGTGCGCGCGTGTGTGTATTCATCATCAACACTTGTGAACACTTGTTCACCGTTGCTTTTGGAACCAAGATGGAAGATAGACTGGCTTGGGGAGCGTCATGCGGTATGATTGAGTACACGATTCCACCGCACCATGCTATTGCAACAACCATAACTTGTGATATATAACAAGTAAAATACTGGGGTATTACTTGTTACTTAGTCACAAAATCTTTGAGTGGTTTGAGACGTATAGATGATTAAAAAATCTTCAAATTGAATGATTTTTGCATGTATGATATTTAGATGATTATAAAGAGAATGAACAATTTTGATTATAATATTCGCTTGGTTAAGATACGTTAATCGTAAATGAGAAGACAAGTATGTTCCCCAATGAAAGAAACACAAGCAATATTCTTTGCACATTGAATCACCTTTGATCCAAAAGAAAAATTCTTTAACTAGTGTATTTCCCTAACAACCATTTATCTTAGTGAAACATCCCGAATCTTTATATTTAGCATCAGTACACTTTCGCATTAGCAAGATTTTAACCTCTCTTTTTTTTTGTCATACTAAGTTACATTCATTGAATAAAAAGATTAATACAAGGAGAAGAAAACCCAAAAGTCAGTTCACAACCTAAATACAAGATTAACATGAAAAAAGAAAATACAATGGAAAACACAACAAGACCTAATTTAGAAACAACAAAAAATCCTAAAAATGGAGAGGAAACCAGCAGCCACCACCAAGTCAGCCGATGTGCCTCCATCGCATGGCTACCGCCACCAAGAGAATGAACCAAACAAACCAACTAGATCAAAGAAAAATGGGGGTGAGCGAGTCACCCGTGCAATGAGCGCTCCCATAATCCTACTAAATAGTGCTAATTCTACTTTAACAGCCACTCAAAACCCAAGGGTGCTGCCGAGGAGAAGCACCCGAGTCGAGTCGCAGCGGTTGGTAGTTGAGGATACACGATGGAAAAAACCGTTGGTGAAAGAAAAGTGCATAAAGGCTGAGACAAATTCAAGAAAATTGAGACAAACCTTAGAAATTGAGACAGAGATCGAGGACAATCAATCCAAAACAGAATAGTTGTATTAAAGTAAAACTCACCATTTACACCGAATCATCACTCAACCGTCTCTCTTTCTCATTCCGTTTCATATTTTTCTCGTCTGCAATTTTCCGCTTCATTTTTTTTTCCCTGAAATACTGCCCACGGAATTTAAGAAAAAAATCTGCAGTCTGAAAGCTTTTTCAAGTTTATGGGATTTTATAATTTCGGAAAAAGAGATAAAGCACACCAAATAAAGTTTTATCTCCATATATAATTTTTGGTGCAAAGAGAGATAATATTAAAAAAAGAGGGTGAGATAGATAAACTGAAAAAATAGGAGAAAGACGATCTGATGCCATTATTTATGGGATTATCCATGACTATTCAATGGTTAATATTGGACTATAATCTAATGGAGGCCATAATTTATTCATAGGTTTATGGGATTTCAGGTTTGATTGTTATAATGAATATGATATTAGGTTTTTTTAGTTAAAATGGTCTTTAAAGATTGACGCAACTCATTTGGTCCTTGATATTGAAAATCAACAGAATTGGTCCATAAATTTGTCCATTGATTAGATAAAAATACCCTTAATTTAACAGAAATTTTCAAGCAATGACCAAAGGAAAGACTTATATCGATTTTCAATCTCAATGGAAAAAGTGAGGAGTTATGTCAGTTTCAGAGACTATTTTTTACTAAAAAAAACCTATGATATAATGGGAACAATCGCACCTGATGGGAGGGAGAGACGGGTGAGTGATACTGTGTAAATGGTTTAATACAATTATGTTGACGCGGACGGATTGAAATTCGGTAAATTAATCTAATGGTTGAGATCGTGCTGACGGATTGAAATTCGGTAAATTAATCTAATGGTTGAGATCGTGCTGAATGCGAATAAATGCATCGATGTTAAATGTAGAGACTCATGATTCTTTACGGAAAAAAAAAACACTTCAAAAATCAAACTTTAAAAAAAAAAAAAATTCATCATCTATCATTTAGTAAGAATAAGCATTAAATTGGTCCAGTAAGACAAGACTTTCGACAAAAGCATGCATGGATTCGTATTTTCCCTCTCCTTCTCCAGAATATTTAACTTGTTTGGTCTTAAAATCCACCGTTACCAGTCTTATACTATTCTTACTACTCATGCGGAAGACTTTTTCTCCATTGCCTTTAGAACCAACATAAGCAACATGGAAGATTAAAGAGAGTGATTCAGGGCCCTTGGACAGCACCACGCGGGATGATTTAGTCCACGATTCCACCACACCATATTGTTGCATCACCCATAAACTGAGGCAGCAAGTATTTTCTCCTAATCTCGAGTAATGCCAAGGAAACTGAACCAAGGCGAGGGAATTCTCGTGTGCCGAAAGAACAAAATGAGAGGCACCACGGAGCAACCTTTTTCTCGTCAATGATTTCGGCAACTCAATCTCGCTGAACGATTCAGTGGCCATATCAAACGACGCAATGACATCATTGTTGCAGTCTCGGTCGTGGCGTAGGATCCAATGCACGGCACCACGGACGAAAACAGTCTTATGATATAAACGTTGAAGAGAAACAGCAGGAGAAGCTGGTGGAGGAGGACTGAGAGTCTTCCAGGAGCCCCTGGCTAAGGAGTAAACCTTGACTTCGATTGGGGTGTCCCTGGCAGGACCACTAGAACGATCACGATCATTCCTAAAAATTGTTAGAACCTTATAGTCATTGGTGCTCGAATCGTAGCCAAACGCATAAGTAGGTCTAACCCGTTTATACGTGTAAGGAGGGGGCAAAGTCACAAACTTTCTAACCGAAGGGTTCCAAATTATTATGGGGAATTTGGGGATGTCATTAGCAAAGCATATGAGGCCGTTGGAAGTCCCAACCAGACCGTAACTTGAAGGAGTCACTTTGCTTCTTCCTCCTTTGTAAGCCGGTTGGTAAGTCACGGGAGTTATTTTCTTGGTATTGGTAGCATTAATGCTGAAGGAAGAAGCAGAAGCAGAAGCAGGCTTATCCCAATACAACAAATAATCATTAAAGGACCATAATAGATGGAGACGACCAATATCATTGTCGTCGGTATTTGGACTTTGGCTGCGGCGGAGATGGGCGGCAATGAAGGATGAGCTTTGGATCATATATCTCCATGACTTGCTTACGGCGCAGCATTTAACTAAAGATTTGACGGACGACCTCAACAGGATTTCACGCACGATTTCTTCGGGTAAGTCGCAGCAGTACTGAAATTCCCCTTGGAGTTTGATGCAGGTGGTTTTTACATCAGGTGGATATTGAAAGGCGGCGTAGGTGGTGGTGGTCTTAGGGTTCTCCCCTAGGACAGAGAACCGGCGACGAGGATCACTTGGAGCCTCCTCCACCGAAGAAGATGACGACAACTTCCTCTCCTTCAAGGGAGGACGTGGTGGTGAATTGATGTTGGTGGCGCTTCCAAGAGAAGAGGTGGACATGTTTGGTTTGCTGGAACTGAGAGTTGTCGAATGGTATACCAGCAAAAGTTCCTTCCCCTTGGTGTTTATATATATGTGTGTGTACGTCGACAAGGAGTATTCGACTAGGAATCCAAAACCACAACGATATATTTCTAATCCAAACTGTAGGACATATCGGACTTCTAAGACTTATCTCCAATTCAATCTAAGCCGGGAAATCCTAAAATTTAGTCTCCTATTTTCAACTATTCATCTACATGTATTAGGTTTCAGTTTTTTCCTCCAATGACGAGACCTATAATTCACACCTCCTACTTTATAATTTGTTGAATTTTTATTCTATCAATTTTAGAATTAATGTTTGTATAATCTTGTTTTATTCTTACGAACATTGTGATGTAAAAAAATAAATAAATTAGAGTTGGATCACTGGATTGTATATCACAATATCTATGATTTGCAGACAAATAAAATTGACATTACCTAAAATTCCTAACATTACATGAATAACAAAGAGATTACACAAGAATACTCCAAGCATGTTGTTCCAATAAAAATACTAAAAACAAGAAAGAAGGCAATTGGAATTTCTAACACTCTCTTTGTCTACCAGATTAGCTAAATTTAAAAGGAAAATGGAATGGTCGAAGAAATTGATAGTGAAATATAGTGGTAGAGAAAAATACCAAAAAAAAAATCGACACTGACCAAAAAACCGAAATGAAGGAATACCCAATCGAAAATACTGAATTATTCAGTACTCGAAACCGACACTTTCGGTACGAGAATCAGTACGAAATGTGGGTTCATTTGATAAGACTGACTCAAACCGAATTAAATATAAATAAAATTTTAATTTAAAATGCATAATATACAACAATAACAACAACAAAGCATTTTCCCACTAAGTGAGGTCGGCTATATGAATCCTAGAACGCCATTGTAAGATTCCAAATTATTAATGCTGTCGGATTGTTTAAGATTTAATCTTAATTGTGAAATTAAAATCAAGTCACGTTGGTTTGGTATTGATGTGTTTTGGAAAAAAACTGATTCTGGTTTGCTGTGAGAATAAGCTCATTTTTACTGCTTCATGTTTTCAACTTTTTTTACTCAAAACTATGAAAATAAGCTCTTTTTAAGTATTTACCAAACACTTTTTGAAGTTCAACTTTTTTTTATACTAACTTTTTATAAAAGCATCTCAGTACCAAATCAGTACTCTCTCGATCAACCTCACCTCACTCAATCTCGACTCAACTCTCCCAAGTCTCCTCAGGCCTCTCTTCAGTACTTCAGATCTTCAGTCATCTTTCCTGATTTCTGTCACTTTCTCAACTCTGCCCACATGAGCCACAGCCACCTGATCTTGACTCCGGCAACACTCAATCTCTCTCCGACTTTCCCTCTTGATTGAGTCTTGCTCAAAGCAAGAAATTTTCACTTTTATTCGTCAAGTTTAATTAGGGTTTCGATTTGGGATTCTAAAATGGGGATTAGGGTTTCAAATTAGGGTTTTATTGGATTAGACTTTCTGAAATTTGGGTTCTTAGGAGGGTGCATTCAATTGAGAATTTAAGAGATTTTAATGGATATATAAATCCATGGATTTTTATGGAGTTTAATTGATTTGTAGAGATTCCATATAAAATTTTGATTCAATTCCCTCAAAATTTCATGGGGAGAGGTGAAATTTGTGGATGCTTAAAATACACTACGAAATCTCTCCAATTCCCTCTAATTCCTCAACTTTATCAAATTCTTTAAAATTAATTTCTAATTGAATACACCTAGAATGTTATAAACTTCTTTAAAACCCTAATTCAATACACTTGGATTTCTAAGGATTTTAATAAACTATCTTAGAATTCTAATTGAATGCACCTTGAATTTTAGAGAATCACTTAAAATCATGATTAAATACCCCTAGATTCATTAAAAGAATTAAAATCCCAATTGAATACACCCCCTTGAATAGGGAATAGGGTTTTGAATTAGGAATTCTGAAATTGAATTAGGGTTTCTGAAATTGGGATTCTTAAATGGTAATTCGCGTTTCAAATTAGGGTTTCTAAAATTGAAGTTTTTGATATTAGGGTTTTGGGTTTCAAATTAGGTTCTCTGAAATTGGTGTATTTGAAATTGAATTGGTGTATTTGAAATTGAAATTCAATTGTTTCTCTGTATCTTTTATTGAAATTTGTTTGTCATTACCGATCCCGATCCCAATTCCGAACTAAAAAATAAAAATAATTTTGGTATTACCAAATTTTGAGAAAACTTGGATTTGGTATTTACCGGAAAGGGATCCTAGTCCGGGATCCGGGCCGTTGAAATTTGATTTAACGGTTATAAATAGGGGATCCTTTTAAAAGTTATAATAAACAGGAGATCATTTTAAAAGATATAATAACTGTAGCTGTTAAATCAAATTTTAACGGTCCGGATCGTGGATTTGGTGGAAAGGGTATTTACTATTCTTTCTTGAATACTTTGGGTTCGGGATCGAACCGAATCAGCCATAGTTGAAATACGAGAACGTTGATTTTTTTTTTAAATTTTTTTATTTTTTATGGATTAGTGAACAAATTAATGGGTATTTTTAGGATTTTGGAATAATTTTATTGTTGGATCTGATTTGACTTAATTAATAATATTATTTTGATTGTTAAATTCCTATTTGAACCGTTGAATCTTTTTTATTACCGTTAAAATTGATTAAATTGGATTTGAGTTTTTGAATTTAAAAGTTGCCGTTGAAAAAAAAATTCGAAACCTACCGTTGGACTGCAACGGTCAATAAATCTAAGCCGCACAACATAGTTACTGTTCGAAAGGCTCTAGTTGGGTGCACCTCACTAAATCATAACCAAGAGGCGCGACAATCAATGGATGACAATGGCTAGCGCATTGAGTTTTAGAAATGGGGTTGCTGTGAGCCCAGTACTAGCGAATCCATCAGTCCACTTCCTTCCCTCACACCTGTTGCATTGTAGAAACTTATGATTCTGTGAGAGAAAGGGTAAAGGTAGAGAGAGAGAGAGGATTCTAGAAAGAGAAGTGTATTGATTGAATGAATTCATCTTACAGTCCGAAAGAATACAATATCATATAAATAGGTACAATTAGCTTAACAGCTAAGTAAAGGAAAACCTTTAATTACATATAGGTTCTATTATATTCCTAACACACCCCCTCAAGGTGAAGGGAGGAGGTCGAACTGAAAGCTTGGAAGCCAATTCGGCAAATCTATCAGAGGGCAAAGATTTAGTGAAAATATCTGCAATTTGAAGAAGAGAAGCAACATGATGCACACTGACTTTGCCACAGAGAACCTTCTCACGAATATAGTGATAGTCTATTTCAACATGCTTCGTCCTAGCATGAAATACAGGATTGAAGGCCAGTGCAATTGCACTTTTATTATCACAGAAAATCGCAGGAGTTTTGAGAAGAGGAAAGGAAAGATCCTGCAATACTTGACAAACCCAACTGAGTTCAGCAGCTGTATGAGCTAGAGACCTGTACTCAGCTTCAGTAGATGATCGAGCAACAATGCATTGCTTCTTTGCACTCCAGGAAATGAGATTCGGTCCAAGAAAAACACAGTAGCCACTGGTGGATCTTCTGTCAACAGGACAGCCAGCCCAGTCAGCATCAGACCACGCAGTGAGGTATTGAGGACCTTTTGTTAGCCAAAGACCGAAATGAAGGGTACCCTTCAAATATCGAAGGATCCGTTTAACTGCCTGTAAGTGGACTGTCCTAGGAGAATGCATATGTTGACAGACTTGGTTAACAGCAAAAGCCAAATCAGGCCGAGTCCATGTGAGATACTGCAAGGCTCCAACAGTGGAGCGATAAAAGGAAGGATCAGAAAGAGGAGAACCAGAGTGATCCAGTTTCGCAGAACCAACAGGAGTGGAGCAAGGCTTGACACCAAGCATATCAGATTTCTTCAGCAAATCAAGAGCATATTTGGACTGATGCAGAAATAAACCTTTGGCAGATCGGTGAACCTCAATACCGAGAAAGTAGTGAATATCACCCAAGTCTTTCACAGGAAACATAGCTTGTAACTGAGTAATAATGGATTGACAAACCGTGGTAGAACTACCAGTGATGATGATATCATCAACATAGACTAAGATGAAAGTAATGGTAGAATCCTTTTTGATAAACAGACTGGAGTCAGAATGTGAAGAGGAGAAACCTAAAGAGAGGATAGCCTTGTGAAAAGCATCATACCAGGCACGAGTTGCCTGTTTTAAACCATAGAGTGACCGTTGGAGTTTGCAGACATGTGTAGGTTTGGACTGATCAACAAAACCAGGAGGCTGAACCATGTAGACATCCTCCTTTAATGTACCATGCAAAAAGGCATTACTGACATCAAGCTGATGGACAAACCAGTCATAGGAAACAGCAATGGATAAGAGAATGCGGATAGTAGTAGGCTTTGCAACGGGACTGAATGTCTCAGAGAAGTCAAGACCCTCTTGTTGATGGAAACCTTTGGCGACAAGACGAGCCTTATACCGTTCAATAGAGCCATCAGGTTTATGTTTGAGTCGAAAGACCCATTTGCAACCAACCAAGTTCAAATGAGACTGAAACGGAACCAATTCCCAAGTGCCTGTGGATTTCAATGCTTGAAACTCATCCTTCATAGCTTGCATCCAGTTGGGATTTTTGGAAGCTTGTAAAAAGGTTGTAGGTGTGGAAGGAAGACAAGCAATAGAATCAACAGAGGCTGGAAGGGAATGTTTGGTTGCTGTGAAGACCTTTGGTTTATGAATTCCAGCCTTAGCTCTCGTAATCATAGGCTGCGAATTAGATAGAGCAGGGGCAGGTACAGTAACAGATGGTAAACAGGGAGTAGACTGAGGAGAAGTAGCAGCTGTGGAGGCATTACTGTCAGGTACAGAAGATGCTTGATGTGGATTACTGTCAGGTACAGAAGATGCTTGATGTGGTGATAAACCAGCAGGACTAGCAAGCTGTGAAGTACTCAGTGAAGTCCTTGGTGAAGAGGAGACAGTAATAGTGACAGTAATAGGAGAAGAGCTGAGAGGTGAAGGACGCTGGGGTAAAGGAGAGGCAGAGAACAAGCCTTGCTTAAACGGGAACAGGTGTTCATCAAAAGTAACATGCCGTGAGATATACACTTTGTTAGCCACAGGATCAAAACAACGATAGCCACAATGATTGAGACTATAGCCGAGGAAAACACACAACTTGCTCTTCGGATCAAGTTTAGTTGACGAATAGGGCTGCAGCCATGGGTAGCACGCACAGCCAAAGGCTTTGAGAGTGTGATACTGAGGTACAACATTGAAAAGTTTTTCCCAAGGGCTAGTAGGAGATGCTTGAGGAGGCAGTCTATTTATAATGTAGACAGCAGTCTGAAAAGCCTCAACCCAGAATTTTGGTGCCATTCCACTCTGAAAGAGAAGAGTCCGACCCATTTCAACAACATGCCTGTGCTTCCTCTCTGCGCAGCCGTTTTGTTCAGGTGTATGCGGACAACTTAACTGATGTGTAATACCCTGTTCATTGAGAAAAGACTGAAAATTCTTGCTTAAGAACTCACCCCCTGAATCTGACCTGAGACATTGAATCTTGCAAGAAAAGAAATTTGTAACTTTGAGAACAAAAGTCTTGAAAGTGGAGTAAACATCAGACTTATAAACCATAGGATAAAACCAGCTGTATTTAGTGTAGTCATCTACCAAAATGAGGTAATACTTGAAACCAGTACATGAAAGAGTGGGAGAAGGACCCCAAACATCTGTATGCAGTAAGTGAAAATGCCTAGTGGAAGTACAAGGCAAAGTAGAAAATGGTAATCTAGATGCCTTCCCCATCTTACAATCAGTACAAATGGACCCTGAATTGACAGAACCAATAACAGGTAGCTAATGTTTATGGACAACATTATGTAAAACTAAGCTCGATGGGTGGCCGAGTCTTTTATGCCAGAGATGAACATCTGCCTTAGCTATCATCAATGCCGTAGGCGAGAGAGCAATGCCTGAGGTTTTATTGGATGCAGTCCAGTAGAAAGGATATAAGCCACCTTCACAGAGGCCCTGGAAAAGCATCTTCCCAGTTCTTAGGTCCTTGATATAGAACCCAAAAGGATCAAAAGTCAGAGAAGCCCAATTGTCATAGACAAATTTGTAAACGGATAACAGATTATGGGATGCTTTGGGAACCAACAACACATCATTGAGCTTAAATGTAGCATTGGAAGTACGAATTAAGGCAGATCCAGTATGAGAAATGTACAGACCTTTACCATTACCAACAAACAGCTGATCACTGCCATTGTAGGGAATTGCAGAATTAAGAGAGGATGGATCAGGTGTCACATGATGAGAGGCTCCACTATCAGTCAACCAATAGCTCGGTGGAGGAGAAGTCGCAGCCGTCATGCCAACAGGAGGTCCATGAGGTGATCTTTGAGATGCAAACTGAAGGAGCTTCTCACAGTTGAGAGCTTCATGACCAAATTTAAGACATAATTGGCACTGAAGAGAGCGGCCAGAAAAGGAATTGGTGAAATTCTGACCAGAGAATGTGGATCTGGAATTAGGACCAGGACCAAGAAGACCTCCAGAAGTGTTGTTGTAATGACGATTTCCTCCAAAATTGCGATTCGAATTGTAGCGATTTTTGTTCTGAAATCGACCACGGCCTCTGAAATTGTTGGAACCAGGTTGAGCCGTATAAGCATGAAAAGGTGCTGAAGAAGAAGACGGTTCTCTGGATTTGCGTTTCAGAAGAGAAATCTCTTTACTCAGGAGTAATCCATGCAGCTCATCAGGATTGACAAAGTCAGATCGTGTTTCAATATAATCAATAAATGATTCATACTCAGTAGAGAGACCAGAAAGAATGTAGGCCACAAGATCTGAGTCAGAAATTGGTTCGCCAGCCGCGGCAAGTTTATCAGAGATTTCCTTAAGAGAGTTGAGGTAATCAGTCATTGAAGAGTCTCCTTTTTGGATAGTCTGAATCTTCGAACGAAGGCTGTGAATGTGAGTATGAGATGCACCAGAAAACCGACGTTCGAGAGATTGCCAGAGAGATCTGGAATCGTCCATGCCAACCGTCAATGGAAGGAGATCTTCAGATAATGTTGAATTAATCCAAATCATCAGGATTTGATCACGATCACACCAATTCTCAAATGCAGGATTAGAAACTTGAGATCCGGACGAATCAGTCACAAATGGAGGAGGACACACATCAGTTCCATTGACAAGCCCTAAAAGCTTGAATCGTTTCAGAACAGGAAGAAAGAGACTACGCCAAGTGATGTAGTTATGGCGAGTGAGCTTCGTTGCAACCATGCCAGTGATATTTTGAACAGTGATCGAAGAAAGAGACGGATTGGACGCATTGGGCGCGACATTAGAACCAGAAGAACCAGCCGGAGAAGAAAGATCCGCAGAATTCACACCAGTCGCCATCAGAGAAGCAAGATTGGAGAAGAAATTGTTAGAAATTGAAGAAGGTCAGGCAGATTAGATCTGTTTGGGAGAAGAGAAAAGGGTGAGAAAATTCAAGAAGACGGAAGCGGTGGATCGAGGTCGTTAGACATCGGCGAAGATACCATGTAGAAACTTATGATTCTGTGAGAGAAAGGGTAAAGGTAGAGAGAGAGAGAGGATTCTAGAAAGAGAAGTGTATTGATTGAATGAATTCATCTTACTGTCCGAAAGAATACAATATCATATAAATAGGTACAATTAGCTTAACAGCTAAGTAAAGTAAAACCTTTAATTACATATAGGTTCTATTATATTCCTAACATGCATATGCTTGCCAGGAAGATTTACTAAAACGAATTTGTCTACCTTTACTGATGTTAAAAGCACTTAAACATGCTTTTGAGTTTTATGAGGGATGTTGATACACGAAAACAGGTCATACACTCGTAATGTCACATCCACATCTTACTACCTGCCTCAGGAAGTTCACATTGCCTCTCTTTTCCAGGTACGTACTGTACTTGGTTGTCGAACCGACCGGCTTTATGCATGCTCTCTCAATGTCCATTTCAGATCCCCACGCTTAAGCTCACCTGAGGCTTGGAATCTTCCAAACACACCCTCCAAGCACGACCCCAGAACCTCAATCCTTGGCTTCTCTTTCCGAAGCCAATGTTGTTGTAGGGCATGCAATTCCGCTGGCTTTGAGTTTGAGTTGATAACGAATTGGCACATTTCACACAAGAAAATTGTCAACCATGTGTTGGATCACATCAGCCCCATCAGAGTGTAGACAGGTGTTTTTCACCTGCAACACAATAAAAACCGTAACGCATGTCAAACTCGGCCTGCAATGTGAAACGAATAAGAAAAATAACGGCAATGGTGAATTTCTGAAGCCTTTTGACTAATCTTTCCAACTACATTACAAGATTTGTTTGTTAAACGCAATGAATTTCAAGGAAAAGAAAGCATCGACTTGCCTGAATGGTACTGTGTGCAAGGTATCTTTGTTTACTTCTGCTGAAGTTCACATCCACCCGTTCCCAGCTCATCTTGGTCAAGTTTCTGATCATTTCCTCTGCAATCGTGTTGCGAAATTAGTGAATAAAATGTCAAGGAACTAAGAAGTACAACGTCATAATAAGGCAATCATGGGGTTGACATCATAAAATTGAGTTATCGGATGAATGCGACAACTAGAGATAGAAATACAAACTAGTTTTATTCAAAACAAAACCATGTACAATGGATGCCTCTCGCAACATAAACTTATTCTCCCTCCAAATTTATGATTACTACAATTAACATCAATTTAGTCCCATAGAACTACTAATCAGCCTACACATATTTAAAAATAATCTGCTAAGGTACTCAGAATTTCCAACGTTTTTCTTTCAATTTGTCTACAACTAGTGCATGTCCTATACCCGTATAATCCCATGGGAACATGGAACCCTATGAGTAGAAATTCCTTCGTGCTAAAGCTGGAATAAGCTTCAGAGAGCAATGAACCACTGGGAATAAGTTTTTAGTCAGACAAGATACACAAATAGAATACCTTCGAAATCAATTTTCTCGGGCCCACTGGCTATGGCTTCCAACGGTAATTCTTCTTGAGGACTTGGACTTTTAATTGTCTCCACATTTACAATATGTCGATATTTGTCATCTCTGGATAAATTTTTAAGCTGACAGAAAAGTTCATGTTAGATTAACTCCAGACACTAACAAAGCACCCATGAGTAGCTTCAGAAATACCTTTGGCAGCTCCTTCTTACGCCGTAGAGATGATGTACTCCATCCCACAAGGTCTATAAGAGTTGTTAAGTGCTTCACATACATGACGGACATAGTAATAAACAGACTTGTCAGTGCAAATTGAAAGTTCAACTCACTCAAACTTTTACCTACATTTAAAGACGCCAAATTATCTCCCAACATTTACCCTTCAACAACGCCAAATAATAGAAAATAAAAAGAAACACAAAGCACAAATAAATGACAAGGATACGATCAAATCGAACATTTGCATAGGCAACACGGCGCTTGAAGGACTGCAGTGCAGATCTGTAGAGACAAGAAGATATGATGGCAAGTTCTAGAATTATGAACGACAATAGACGATCATATATTACGAAAAAGAAGAAGCTATAATTATCGATGAGGACTCACATGAATTTGAGATCTTCAGTGTCATGGACCATCTGAAGAAGAAGGGGAGGTTTTCCATCATTCCTATCAGTTAAAAACAGATGTCTTCCACTTCTACCTAGACACCATGAAGTACGAGCCGCTACTTTTTCAAGGGGTTTTACGCCACAAAACACTGGAACCTGAAATATTAAACCAACAAATAATCAAGAACTATAGAAATTCTGTACCAATTCACTTGAACCAATTCTCTCCTCATTAAAGAAATTCTGAAGCTTCAAGTTTGCATGTATTGTTTAGATTAAGGCAATTCATATAATTCCGCCCTCACATAAGTCTTGGAAGTCCAGAAAAATGTCACGAATTGGGGGAGAAAACCCAATTAATATTCATCATCTATCAAGATGTTGGTAGATATGTGAATAAATACCTAATTCTTCATTCAACTAAAACAATATCTCATAGTTCTACCATAAAATGGCACCAAAAAAGTAAACTTTAATTTCTAAACAAAAATACAGATGATATAACATAGAATAAGCATTATATCATAAGTTCATAACCAAATTGGTTCACCTGATTATGCCCCCAGGAACCGAGGTGCGGAGTTGCGGACGTTATAAAATTCATGGGCTCCAGTCCAGCAATTTTGCGTTGGACTTTTTGTTTAAGCAAGGGATCCTCAACTCCATCTCTCCTATGTTCTCCATTTTCTTGAGATAGTTCTCCTGTGATGTTTCGTTCATAAAGCCTTCCAATGGCATATCTTGCTATAAGCCCACCTAACGAATGACCAACAAACGAGATCTTCTGTACACTCGGGTGACATTTTATCACAGAAATAACCTGAGAAAATAAACAATGACAATAGCCATTAACTCCATAATGCCTTCATATACGAACCAAGCCAACGAATACGAGATCAAACACCCATCATTCAAATTCAAATGAAAAATGATAAACAAGTAGGTTCAAACTGAACAAATCCAAAAAAAAGAAAAAACCGACCTCCTCTGCTAATCTCTCTCCCATCACATCAACACCATCAAATGTTAACATTGAAGAATTGCATTCACTGCCTGCAATGCAAAATTGCAAATTATTTAGCATACTCACTTCATTGCTTGGAAATGCCATTCGTATTTCGTACAGTCTAATTTCATGGGTTTATCAAGTATAGTAATTTATTAAAAACCAAAAAACAAAACATATTGCCAAAGCAAGCAACTTTGATAAGAAAAGGACTCACAGTGAGCAACAACATCTTCTGGGTATCTCTTCAGAAACTCCTTTGCTGCATATTTCCAATTCTTAGCACTACACCGTAAATGCACAAAATCAACTCAACCCTCAAGCAACCCACATTCATTTTTTTTCCTTTCTTTCGATGCAAGCAATATTCTAAACTACTCTAATCTACAGAGAGCAGGATTTGAACTCGGGTGCAAGGCCGAGGGTTCACCACCCTCGCCAACTGGCCTAACCCACATTCAAATTAACGAAACTGAGACTCAGAAAACAGAGTACATTTTTCACTTACCTGCCGATGAGACCATTCACCAAAATAATCAAATGGGTCGGACTCATTTTTTCACCCGTTTGATCCTCCACCTCCATATCGAAACCCCCATTCTTATCCGTTTCGGGTTTCGATCTGAAACCCCGAAACTTGGGCATGTAAGAAAACGTTTCTTTTTTTCCGCTCGTCGTCATCGTCCCCTTGCTTTTGCTCCTTTTCTTTTTCCCCGCGTTTTTCTTGCTCCCTCTGTGCTTCATCTCGATCGGGGGCGGCTCCTCCTTCCGCACGACTCCATCGCCGCCGATCTCCACATCCATCGTCGCCATGCTCTGCAAATCCGCGGAATCTTCCGTCAATGCGAGAGGTTGTGGACTTTTGGAAGTCGCACGAGCTCGCGAATCGCAATATGAAATGTGGGTTTTTGTGATCTTTCGCCTTCGATTCGGGACTTTGGCGTCGGGCAGATGGGTCCGTACCGCGAACTGGAGCGAACCATTGCTGAAGGGGTTGGTGGTTAATAGCCCTTGGTCTTGAAGTTAATTACGGAAATGTCATATGTTGCGCTGGTAGTGGTTGTTTTTGTATCCAGAAGCTTTGAAATTTGCATCTACGATTCTACTGGGTAGCAAACGACTTTGACGGTTTGACACGTAATTCTCCTGCATGTGTTACATGATTTATTAAAAAATTACGCCCTTTTGTATTATTTAATTTATTTTTGTTTTCGCTTTGTTGCATGTTGGCCAATTGCCACGTTGTATTATCGAATCTTTAGAAAGCTTTTAGGTTAATTATGCAACACATACCATAAATAACATAAGGGGTGTGATATCCACACATCATTTTTTACTTCTCCCATACTTTTTTGGTTTTAGGCCGTCGGATCGGATGAATTGAAGAAGATCAGCTGACATAAATTAACAAGGGTATGTGAGAAGTAAAAAAGGGTGTAACATAATAAGAACTTCATATTCTTTTCTTCGAATGAACACAAACAGTTCCTGATGAAAATTAGTCGTAACGATGAACGGATACGATTAAAGGATATTAAAATCCTCACAAAGTCAGGAGAGAATCCTGTTCCTTTTATTCGTTTTTATTTTTTGCACTCTTTTATAACCATTGGACATGGATCACGATGCTTTGGTTTGTACCCAGGATAATATTCTGTCTTGAAACAAATGCATGGCCTTAGCAACGTTTTGGTTTATTGAATATTTATCACGTATTTAAAAATTACTCTTAGTATTCAATAGATATGTATCATGTGATATCAATGAAGTATTCCTCCTCTAAGACCATCTCCAACCCTTGGGCTAAAAGCCAAATTTTTTAGCCCGGAAAATTTAGCTTTTAGCCCAGAAACATCTTTTCTGCTCCAACCCTTCTACCCTAAAATTTTAGCCCGGAATTATTAAAGAATGAAATTAGCCTAAATTTTTTTCTTAAATCAATTTTTTTTAAAAAAATAAATATGTAGATTATTGTAAATTAATTTTATGAACATTTTAATCTAAAAAAATTTAAATTCCGATAAACATTTCGCATTTAGCCCGGGGGGAAAGCTGGGGGTATTTGGCCCAGAAATAGCATTTGGCATTTAGCCTAAAATTTTAGCATGGATTGGAGAGTGTTTGGGGGGTAATTTGGGGGGGTAATTTGGCTTTTAGCCCAGGGTTGGAGATGGTCTAAGAGTAATTCTTATGTACGTTCAACTGTAATGTGAGATTCTTTCCACGAGGAAGATCAATAATGAGGTTGGGTGATGTCAATTTTAGTTGTGATTGCACAAATACGCAATTCATTGGTCGTATACCAGATTTTATATAGAATAATGTTATTTACACGCTCATTTTTACTTTCAATACACTCATTAATCTCCCACACAACCTTGTTAATTTTTTGTCATTAATTTTCTTCAATTCAGTCGATTCGATGGTCTGAAATTGATAAGGGTGTGCGAATATTAAAAATAAGTGTGCAGATAACACTACCCTTTATATATAGGATTTTATTTTGTATTATTAGTTGAATATTTTAGCAAGAATCGAACCTAAGATTTCTCACTCATATATAAAGAGGAATACCGTTAGATCGTAGTACTAAGTGACTATTAGTTGAATAATTAATTGCTCAAGGATTACCAAACAATTTTCCTTAATTAGACGGCCACCGGTCCCACAACTTCCCGGGCTTTTTTCTTTCTTATTCACAAGCTCCTGGGCCTATTGTTTCTTGCAGTCCTCGATCACAGAGTGAGTGAGAAGAAAAGCCCAACAATCGAGAAAGCCCAAACAAACAAACAGGTGAAAAAACAGAGTTCACCCAAACGTTTAAACAGATGAAGAATCGGTGGTGGACAGCAAGTCAAAAGAAAAAATAGAAAAAAAAAGAAAGAAATAGTTGGGGAATTTATTACTTGTCGAGGAAACAAAACCCCATGAAGATTTTTTTGGTGGCTGATGAGGAATGAGGATTTAATGGACCCTATTTCTCTACCACTTTTAGCTGCCAAGAAGAAAGACACCCAAAGGAGGCAATGGGGTTTGGTTTTAGGCTGAACCTCCTCAAGTCCGGCTTCCCACTTCAGCGTTCTCACTGGCAAACTGCTTCTTCTCCTTCCCAGCTCTCTTCTGCTTCTGGTGAGTTTAATTTTGATTGGCTTTTTTCCCCAGCTGATTTCCTGCTTCTGCTTCAGAAAAAAAAATCTGTTTCTTAACTTTCTTTTGCTTTCAAATTTTGATCTTTTGGTTTGACATTGTATCTGTTTTTCGCAATTTGAAAACTTTGTAGCATATTCTAAGTAAAACCCACAAAGAATCATGCTAAAGTGAATTGGAAAGATGATCAAAATGCATGTTTGAGAATTGGGTCTTGAAAGTTTTGAGATTTTCTTGAATTATGCTGCATTGGATTTTCTTTCTGCTTTTTGCAATCTTAACCTACAAAGAGAAACAAAATAGTAGTAGAGTGAATTTGCAAGATGATCACAAGGGATATTCAAGAATTGGGTCTTAATGTTTTCAATCAATGTGCTATGATGGCAGACATTGGGCAATTTGGAGTTTAATAAGTTCCCATCTGCAATCTCATCCGGCTGAAGTAGTTACGCCAAATAAAGATAAAGAGAGGGGTTCCCGCTTTAAAATTCTATAAAACCACGACTACTCCTTACACAAGTTCTCAAAGAAGATCAGGCAACATTTCATTGATTCATTCTTCTTGTTATTTTATTAGATTTTCTGAATTCCTTATTCAGTTTCTGACAGAAAACAAATGAAATGTGAAATTCTTGAGTAGTCTACTTCCCTTCGAATGATGAATCACCTTACATTAAAGTAAAGGAGTCCTTTAAAATTCATACGGGATTTATATACTTGTCTATGTATCATTCCATTCGATCGTTTAGGTCTCTACTTCGCCTGGACGGTTATTTCACAATATTCTTAAAGCCTATATGCGATGGATAGACTCCTGCAACCATGACATATTTTCTTATTTGGACATAATCATAATTAAATTTCTTTCTAAACCTAAATGAAAGAGAATGTTTAATTCCACAAAAGAAGTATTTTTTTTACGAGGTATTTGCTAAACCTAAATTGCCTGTTTATCTGTTAACATAAGTGACATTGGTATTTGCTCGATTTTTTTGTCAAATATTTTTGTATTTATGATGTTCAATATAAAATGATACAGTTAGAGGCAGGGAGGGCTCTTTCAACTCAGCAAGGCTGTCATTTCTGTCAATTATTTCTGAGGAAGGCGAGACTTCCGGTAAAGATACTCTGAAAATCTACTCTTGCTCATCTGCTTCCCCACAAATCTTAGAGGATGGCTTCTCAAATTTGGAAGAGGTGATAGTTTGCCTTTTATTGAATTGTTGCATACAATTTGCAGAGTGTTAAGGGCACTATGTTTTCCTTGTTTTTAGTAGATGAAAATCTTACCCAGGACTTTCGCCTCTCAGATAAGATTTAGGAGGGTGCCAAAGAGTAGTTCATCAAATACGACTGGGAATAACCAGATGCCTGACGGTGACTTTAGATCCAGCAAAGGCTTAGAAGCTTGCAGTGCAGCTCATTTTAGTTTGTTACTGAAAAATCTTGATGCTCTGGAGGAGACTTTTGCTAATTCGGATGTGTTAAAGTTGGAAAATGAGATACTTTCGCAGTTAGGAAGGCTTGGAGCTCTACAGTTATTCAATGCCTATCTGTCGAGAACTCTTACATCATCAAGTTTTTTCGATTTGTCTGACATACCTACGGTACCCATTGAAGAGTATAAGATGGATAAGAAAGTAGATAATGACAGAGGCAAGACTATTGTTTGGTCTGGGAAGAAGGAAGAACGAAGATCAAGGAAAAGAGCATCAGACAATGCTAGAGTTTCTTCTGAATTATTGTCTCCTAAAACAACTTGGGAAGGTTTTAAGCCGCCTACTGTTTCATCAGCAAAAAGAGCATCAAATTCTCGAAGGAGAAGACTTACAATTGTTCTAAATGAGGCAGAACTGTCAACTGGGGTTAAGGTTGTACTTATCTTTCAACATACAGATTAAAATGAAGCTTTCCTTCCTTACTTCAAGGATGTCTTTACCAGCCTTACTTTTGTATCATAACAGGTGATCGCCAAATTGGAGAGAGTTAAGGCAACTTTGGAAAAGGAAACTGGTACCGTAGCTACCTTAAGTTGCTGGGCGGAAGCAGCTGGAGTTCACAAGAAGGTGCTGTTACAGAAATTACATTTTGGTTGGTATTGCCAGGATGAGCTTATAAGGAGCACTCGCTCCTTAGTCCTATACCTAGCTAGAAGCTATAGAGGGCTAGGAGTAGCCATGGATGATTTACTGCAGGTTTGTGAAACCTATAACTATTTTGTGGTTGTTCCGCTTGTTGCAATATAACATTTAACTGTTTTGTCTAGTTTATAAAAGATACTTCTCAGTAAACTTTTTCGTGAAATAATTTACATATGATTAAGTTCGAGACAGTTCGTTATTGATCGCTGAAAAAACAGCTTTGGTAGACTCAGACATCAAAACTCAATGCATAAATTCTTTTTTCTTTTTTTCTCGAAACTTACTACTTCTTGTATTTCCATGATATTTACTCTCAATTTATTAGTCCCTCTCTTGAGTTCCCCCT
Organism: Malus domestica; assembly: GCF_042453785.1. Classification (NCBI taxonomy): domain Eukaryota; kingdom Viridiplantae; phylum Streptophyta; class Magnoliopsida; order Rosales; family Rosaceae; genus Malus; species Malus domestica. The sequence goes on from NC_091668.1 coordinate 9,059,556, forward strand.
ATTTCACAGGCTGGAAACTTGGGTCTCCTGCAAGGTGCAGAAAGGTATGATCCCTCGAGGGGTTACAGATTTTCAACCTACGTCCGGTATTGGATAAAGAAATCAATGTCAAGATTGGTGGCACGGCATGCTAGGGGGATCCAAATTCCTGTATGTTCCTCCATTATTTTAAATACTCTTCATACATTATCATCTCAGTGAGCGATGGCATTTGATCCTTGAGTTGTTTTTATTTTAGTTCACGCTAAGCAAGGCAATAAATCAGATACAGAAAGCTCGCAAAGCCACTTACAACAGCCAAATGAAATACCCCGATGATGATGAAATTGCAAAGATTACAGGTCTTTCTTTGGCGAGAATCAAATCAGCTAGCACATGCTTGAGAGTTGTGGGTTCGATAGATGAGAAGATGTGGGATAGCTCTGCTGGGACATTTATGGTAACGATCTAACTAATCCTCTCCATCTCTCGTGCATTCGCATTAAATACATATTTTTTGTTTATAGGAAGTGCTAAATGAAGATCAATGTCGTTAGTCTCGCTAGTTTGTACGCTTAAATTATCTTATTCTTTACATGTCAACTTCGAAGCTTTTATAGTTTGGGATGCTAACCTTGTAATACAAGTAAAATCCTGCAAACGTGCAATAAAATGGAAAATCTCGTCGAAAGTTGTAGTGTAATTAGCTTGTTAATTAGAAAGCCTGTTTTGTGTTAATGATCTAGGAATTTACAGCGGACAAATCAATAAAGAGCCCTGAAGAAACTGTAACGAGGCAACACATGAAAAAAGACATTCATGATCTGCTCAAGTGCTTGAACTCGAAGGAGAGGCAAGTGTTGGTGCTGCGATATGGACTAAACAACTACGACCCCAAGTCACTCGAGGAGATTGGAAAGCTTTTCGATGTGAGCAAGGAGTGGATACGGAAGATAGAAAAGAAAGCTCTCACGAAGCTAAGGGACGATGAAACACACAGAAGTTTAAGCCATTACTTGAATAACTGGTAGATTCAGAGTAATACGAAAAAGAGCAAGTCATTCTGAGTTTCTCTATCAGAATCATGGGTGACCTTCGGTTTTGTTCCGCGCCAAAATTTCAGCTCACAACACTACCATGGGAATTTTTCCGTTCTCTCATGTGAAGATCATATACTGTTGTATTGTATCCTTAGCATTCTTTCATTTCCCTTGGTGGGATTGTATAGTATAGAGGCGGCCGTATGGCGCGTATTGTATATTTGATCTAATGGTGGTGTTTATACACAAGGGATTGCTCTAATGACGCGGTTAAACTCCGTTAATCTAGCTTATTTGATGAATGCTAAATTGATTCCCTCCAGATCATCTGTGTTTTCTCTCTCAAACTCCTGTCAGCTCACCCTCCACGCAATTTGAAGGCCTTAAGGACAAAGTAGCTTGATATTTTGACTACGGATGTATCGTGTATCATAGAAAGTGTGGACTTATCTGCCTCACTCGTTATACTTCCAATACCAATTCTTTTGTCTCTAAAACATGAAAACAAGGCATAAAACGACCTGTCGACCTTGAAAATTTTAGAGTACGCCAATGTATGACACAGTTTTATACAGTCTGATGTACATTGATGACTCTTTAAGATATTTTTCCTACAAAATCCATCCATCCGTACCAAGAGATGTCACTTTTCCTTCTGATATTTCATTTGCACCTCTTGCTTTAATAGAGATGCCGCCCCTCCATCTTTTTGGCATATCTTTTACACCTCTCGGGGTAGAAGATATTATTCAATAGGGTTGACTCATGCAGTACCACGCGCAAGGACAGGAAGTTCAGCTCCTTGTTATTGAACGATGCATGAGGCAACCTACTTAAGTCTTTCTCCTTATTGTAAACTTTATTGTTTCTCGTTCCTCCCACGAGCACTAATTTTAAGGAAAGATTAATAGAAAATTAACGAAAATGACTTGAAAACTTCGAGTTTTAATGATAAGGACAAAATAAAGGGTAAAGTGAATAGTATCAGGTTTGACTTTTTAGTATAAAAATGTGGTTTTTCATTAAAGTAAACAGTACAATGAGTTTTTCGTTAAAACTCCCAAATATTAATATCATTCCTTAAGTTTTTGCTGTTTTGGGTTACTCAGTCTTTGTATTACAACTCAAATTTTACTCAAGTTAATTTTGTTAAGTATAATGCATTTAAAAAGTACGTATGAATCTTGCTCAATCACATAACAATCTAATGCTTTTGTATCTGATGTAAAATAACACATCTAACTGCATACAATTTTTACAAGTCAACATCCCAAATATTATATTTTTTTATATAACGATTATATTTATCCTAAAAAAATAGAGTAATAAATTAGTTGTAAACTCGTTATTTCTAATATCTAAACTTAAGATCTCTGACTTACAAATAAAGAAAAATATCATATCTGAATACTAAATAATAAACTATTATAATTTAAAAAGAAGAAAATTCAAAGATAATTATACAGAAACACGGTCTTAATCCATGTTTGCGACAAGAGATGTGTTATCCACATATTCTTTTTTACTTTCCACACATCCCTCACAATTTTTGGTGCCCAATCAAAGAAATTGAAGAATATCAAAAAATATAAAATAACCAAAAATGTGTAAAAAGTAAAAATGAGTGTACGGAGTCAACAATCTTTATGACTATTGGAATAGGATCCTCTTTGTGGGGATTCGGATAATCAATCAATCATGTCTGTTCATCGTATATTGTACGGTCAGTTTTTATTAGGTACTATTTATAATCAATTTAAAATTTAAAATGATTTCTAACCATATGATATACTATAAACGGACACGATTAATTAATCTTTAGATCCTTACAAAGGGATCCGGAGAGGATCCTTGTCCTTGACTACTTATGGCGGTGAGGAGACGTTAACCAAAAAAATCAAACTGACAAACCACCAAACACACTACTTTATTGATGAATCCAATCATTCGTCAACAAATCAGAGGTTTTCCAAACTTTCTTCTCACACTCTCAGAGAACCTAGTAATTAAAAACAGCAAGTAATTAAAAAAGGAAATAAATTAGTTAAAAAAATATCCCAAACCTCCCAACCAACCACGCAAAACCCCGCAACCAAACACGCCCTTAAGTTTGTGCGAGTGAGTAAGCTTCATTAATCGCTTTCACCCCAATTTGGACACGTGTCTACTTTTAATCCTCCCGAAAGCAACCTAACCCATTCCGTTAAGAAAACGACTTCGTCACCCTCCTCTCACCTCACCGACGTCACAGACCAATCCATTCCCCGATTCCCGTTGATGGATTAAGTCAAACTTCATGGGAGCGGCCTCGCTGGCAGAACTTCATCCATCGGTCACGTAGCTCGCTCACCCGCGGGGAAGTAGCCGTTACTTTTTTGCTGCCAAATTTCTTGCCTCCGCCACGCGCCAACAAACAGTAAACGTCGTCGTTTTCCCGCTTCTTCATTATCTGTCCCCCTTATCTCGGAGAGTGTCTGAAACGTTCTCTATAGAAGCGTGAGATCCATCTGACTGTGCTATCACCTACGCTCAATCCTACGAAACTCTAACCCGGTTCACCAATCCTGGTAGGACGGTCCGACAAGACCCGTACACAATAGCCAATGGTTGCATTGCACGAGTAAGGTTTTGTGGAACCTGATGCAGGCGATCATTTCCTTTAACCTCCTCAACCTTCCCAAAACTCGATGAAGTTTCTGTGTCCCCTCTCTCTCCGTCATTGTTGCAGAAGCGATTTCTAGGGTTGCCAGTCGGATTTCTTCAGGCCAATTCACACACCAAAACGCAAAACTTCGCACACTGCATTCTGCGTTTTGATAGTATTCGAAAATCCCTAATTCCAATTCGCCTTAAAAAATTCCCAATTCAATCTGATGAGTAATGACTCTCGCCACCAGTGAATGGCTCGCTTCCGCACTCCCACTCTCCTCCTCGCATTCCTCTCCGCCCTTGTTGCCCTAACCGCAAACCCTAGCCACCTCCTCCTCGCGTCCGAAGATGATGACTTTCCGATTAACGATTCCGATTCCTATCTCTTCCACCAAGACTACTCGCCGCCGGCTCCGCCACCTCCTCCGCCGCTCCCGCCGTCGGTCTCTTGCACCGATGACCTCGGCGGCGTCGGCTCTCTGGACGCCACGTGTCAGATAGTCTCCGATTCGAACCTCACCAGCGACGTGTACATAACAGGGAAGGGCAACTTTTATATCCTGCCCGGGGTGAGATTCGGCTGCGCGATTCCTGGCTGCGCGATAATTATTAACATTACTGGTAACTTTAGCTTAGGCAGCAACGCGTCGCTTTTGGCCGGGGCTTTCGAGCTCACGGCGTGCAATGCCAGCTTCCTCAACGGCTCGGCGCTGAACACGACGGCTTTGGCTGGGAAGCCGCCTCCGCAGACAAGTGGGACTCCGCAGGGGATAGATGGGGCGGGTGGGGGACACGGAGGGCGTGGGGCGTGTTGTTTGGTGGACAAGACGAAGCTTCCGGAGGACGTCTGGGGTGGGGATGCATACTCGTGGTCGACGCTGCAGAGGCCGGCTAGTTTTGGGAGCCGAGGCGGGTCGACGAGTAAGGAGGTGGATTATGGAGGTTTAGGGGGAGGGAGGGTGAGGCTCCAAGTGAAGGAATTGCTGGTGGTGGAGGGAAGTGTTTTGGCTGAAGGCGGTGGCGGAGGGAATAGAGGTGGCGGTGGTTCTGGTGGCAGTATCTACATTAAGGCTCATAAAATGTAATGTTCATCATCAATTCTCCTATTTTTTCCTTAATTTAATTAATAATTAGATGTTCTGTAGTGGTTTTTTTCTGTTAAATGATCTTTTTTGTGTTTTTGATGCATATGTTGATGATATGTAGGAGAAAGTAGATATAAATTTACCGTTGGTAAGACGGCGAGTTTGAGTTTATTTGTTCAGTAAGAATTTTACAGAAATGCTAGGGAACTGAAATGTTGCCATCACAGCCCCCCAATTGAACAGGCACCCCAGATGTTTCTGCACCCCATAGATATATTATATAATATATGTTTTCTTCAATAGTATATAAATATATAATAGCCTAATAGGGAACATAATATTGGATTATTTCTCTCTCATGAGTCCATAACTCATAATACTGCTCTTAAGTAAATCCCCAAATACATGAGATCGTTCAATTACTTGGAGTGAAGTGCTAACAATTTGATTCATGTAAGGCATTTAACGTATATTATAATACGATTGTTAATTGAATGGACATAGGAAATTTAGGTGTTTTATGTTTTTACTACTGTTATGGAATTGACTTGAGTGTTTCTTAATTGATTATGAGTTTTAGTATTATAGTTTGTGTTAGTTTTGATAATACATTTGTTTATTGGCAAGTGATTTTCACACATCATTTTTAGCTTCTCAGATACTTTTATTTTTGGCGATCGAATTGAATAAATCACACAAAAACAACAGACAAGATTAAAAATAGGTGTCAGAGGTTAAAAAGCGTGTGTGTTTATTATCATTTTCCTTGTACAATGTCCAAGACAAAAATTAGTATGTTAAAAACATATTGGTGTTTTCATAAAAGATTATATTAAGGAGGGCCCCATTTAAAATTTTCGCACATGACCTCAAATTCTCAGAGATGTCCCTGGATTATAACCCTTCGTTTGGTTGAGTTTTTAGTTTGTTGAGGCAAGTCAAATAGAATGGAACACTGAAAGAACTGACATGACATAAATTTTGATCGGTTGGAATAAATTCTACAGTGCTACGTTGTGTTCACCCAGATTTTTCTTATAGAATGTCAGAGATGATATTTGTGCGCTGTTTCAATCACAATTGGTTGTACTTTGAGTCTTGAGATGTGTTCTAAAAACTCTTGTTTAGTTTACATCCACTTACTTGTCTTTTGGAATGGAGTTTTTGTGGATAAGTAAAGTGAATGATTGATGTTTGATCTTAAATTTTGATTTTATGTTTGAATTTGTGTCTTCATTGTTGTTTCTACGCCAGTGACAAAAATGATAGAAAGGTAACAACAGGGGTCTGTGGTAACTCTGTAGTTGTGCATCAAAACATGATCATTTTACTTATTATTCAAATGTTACCTTTCAAAAAAAATTTTTTTTTTTTATTTATTATTCAAATGTGATTCTTATGTGTGCATAGTTGTTTGTGAACGTGCCACCGTGCTTCATCTCATTGTTCTCATTTCCCAAGACCATGTGACTGTTGGTACGATTGTGCTTTACATCTGCATCAAGTTATATCAACACGGATGTGAATCTTATGCAGGGTGACCTATATGCCTTCTAAAGAATTTTGTTGTTATGAACTGCAGGACTGGTAGTGGCAGGATAAGTGCCTGTGGTGGTGATGGTTACGCTGGTGGTGGTGGTGGAAGAGTGTCAGTTGATGTCTATAGCAGGCATGATGACCCCAAAATTTTTGTGCATGGTGAGACACCATGTGTTTGCCTGACATGGCTAATTGTTTGTCATTTCTTATAAAAAAATTTGGACAAATCTTATGTTCAATTCAATGTTTGAGATTTTCTTGACCTGTTTTTTAGCGTTTTATAATATTCTCTCAGTAGTTTCTCTTGTTTTGTAATCTGCTGTTCTGATTTCAATATTAAATTTCTTCGAAAAGTAATTTTAGTGTTCACAATTGTTCCACTGATCTCGTTGTTTACTTGTTAAAGACTGATTCTCTTCAAGTAACTCAATTCATTTTAGCTTTTATTCTTAAAATGTCATCTATCAGAAGATAAATTATTATTTATCTTTATATATTTAAGTTATGCGATTCTTAAAATTGAAATGTGTCAGCTTTTATGAAAACCCTCTTGGTGGAGTTCAAAAAATTGTTTTGGTGGTAATTACTTCTTGATGTGGACTGAGGGGATGTGACATTAATTATCTCATTATCAGGAGGAAATAGCTATTCTTGTCCAGAAAATGCAGGCGGGGCTGGGACTTTATATGATGCAGTTCCTCGAAGCCTTATTGTTAGCAATCATAACAAGTCAACAGATACAGAATCACTTCTTATGGAATTTCCTTATCAGCCTCTTTGGACAAATGTTTATATTCAAAATAAGGCGAGGGCGACTGTCCCATTGCTTTGGAGTCGTGTCCAGGTTTGTGGAACTCAAAATGTGTAACCTATAGTGTTTCTTCCTTCTCTGTAAATTTTCAGTTTTTTGTATGGTTTATATAAAAACACTTTCTTGTTGGATAAAAGGTGTTTTCTGTTTATATCCCTTGTCTTACTTTCATATAGATTTTGGTCTAGTTTGAAAAGAGAATACAGGTATCAATACCATAAAGAATTTAAAATTTGAGGAAAAGGTTGAGTCATCCATTGTTTATGTACTGTATAGGTGCAAGGACAGATAAGCCTTTTGAGTGATGGTGTGTTAAGCTTTGGACTTCAACATTATGCTTCATCAGAGTTTGAGTTATTGGCTGAAGAATTGTTGATGAGCGACTCTGTAATCAAAGTAAGTAGCAAATTTTGGATTTCATTGTTTGCAGTTCCTTATTATATTAAGATGCAATCTTGTTGACAATTTTTTGTTTCAATTCCTTCAGATAAATAAATTTCACATTGTACGAAGCCATTTATTTATTTTTTCTTTTGATTTTGAACTTGATATGATGTTATGGTATTCAAAATTTTGAACTTGTCGCCTTTCCTCCCCTCCTTTTCTAATTTCAGGTGTATGGGGCCTTACGCATGACTGTAAAAATGTTCTTGATGTGGAATTCCAAGATGCTCATTGATGGTGGAGGGGAAGAAGCTGTTGAGACATCCTTACTCGAGTCTAGCAACTTGGTGGTTCTCAGGGTAAGTTGCTTACTATCTCTTTGCATTATGTGGAGTTTGTCTTCATTTATGCCAAGTAATCTTTGTTTGTAATAGGGATCATCTGTGATACACTCTAATGCAAATCTGGGAGTTCATGGACAAGGTTTATTGAACTTATCAGGACCTGGAGATTGGATTCAAGCACAACGTCTGGTTCTATCGCTATTCTACAGTATTCATGTGAGTGGTTTTCTTTGATGTCTTAGCCTCAATGTCTAATCTTCTGTTTACACGTATGTCATTAACTGTTTATTCTTTCATTCTGAAAATTTATTAGCAATTTTGGTCATGCAAGGGCCTATGGATTGTGCTTGTTCTTCTTGTACTGTTTCTGTGTGGACTGTGTTCGTTTTCGATCAATTGGTTGTTTAAAGTTTCTAACCATGACATTTTGAATTGAAATATATCCAGGGATTTGATAAGCGATCTTCTTGGATAATTTATGTGCTGTATCATGCTAACAAATCCCATTTTCCTCTGATTCGTCATTATTTATGACTTCTTTTTCTTTATCAAGGTTGGACCGGGATCTGTTTTGCGTGGTCCTTTAGAGAATGCCGCATCTGATTCTGTGTAAGTTTGACCTGGGGTATTGTTGTTGAATCTCCACAACACCCCCCCCCCCCCAAAAAAAAAAAACAAACCCAAAAAAAAATAAAAATGAATGGGGAAATTTGTATGGTCCTTTAGTCACTAAATTTTTCGATTTTCATTTTCCATAGAACACCAAAGCTTTATTGTGAAAACAAAGATTGCCCCTATGAGCTACTTCTTCCACCTGAAGATTGCAATGTGAACTCATCCCTGCCCTTTACTCTTCAGGTGCGTATCATTTGAGTGATGCAGTAATGGGGCTCAAAAAAGTTAATTTTTGTATTCAAGTTTTACAGTTCTGTTACTTTCTTTGTCAGGTATGCCGAGTTGAGGATATCATTATTGAAGGCCTCATAAAAGGATCTGTTGTTAATTTTCACCGGGCAAGGACCATTGCTATCCATTCTTCTGGAGAAATAAGTGCATCAGGAATGGGTAAGATTTTTGGGATCCCACCTTCCTATCCAAATTCCAACCCCAGAATACATTAAGCAAAGCTTTACTGCTAGGTAATGATAATCTTTCTTGGTTGGATTACATATGCATGCAGGTTGTACTGGTGGTATTGGCAGTGGCAACATTTTAAGCAATGGAATTAGCAGTGGTGGCGGGCATGGAGGTAAAGGTGGGGTGGCATGTTATAATGGCAGCTGTGTTGAGGGTGGAATCTCATATGGGAATGCAAAGTTGCCTTGCGAACTTGGTAGTGGAAGTGGATATGACCTTTCAGCTGGCTTAACTGCTGGCGGTGGTATTATCAGTAAGCTTATGTTTGACTTGTATATTTTACACTTTAATTGAGTTAACAGTTACCATTTCCAATTCTTTTTCCCCATTCTAATACGTTGTATTTTCCAAACAGTAATGGGTTCTTCAGAACATCCCTTGTCAAGTTTGTCTGTTGAAGGCGCGATGACAGCTGATGGTGAAAGTTTTGAAGGGACTGTTGTGGAGGAAAAGTATGCCCTTGTTGATAACACAACTGGAGGGCCTGGGGGTGGGTCTGGTGGAACTATACTTCTGTTCTTGCGAACACTAGCTCTTGGTGAGACTGCTATTCTTTCAAGTGTTGGGGGATATGGTAGTTCCATCGGTGGTGGTGGAGGTGGTGGTGGAAGGATTCATTTTCATTGGTCAGATATTCCCACTGGAGATGTGTATCAGCCCATTGCAAGTGTGGACGGAAGCATCCTTGCAGGGTTTGTGTAGTCTAATTTGCTCATATGTGCATAAGGACTATTATGATTAATTCTCCAAGTAAAAAAAAGGGAAAGGAACAAATAATTTATTGGTTTATAACTATATTGCAGGGGAGGGGTGGGTAGAGACCAGGGTGGTGCTGGAGAAAATGGAACATTGACAGGTGCAGATTGCCCAAAAGGTCTCTATGGGACCTTTTGTGAGGTACTTATTCATTATTTGGACATACTTTGTATTCCTATGTACAATCATCTAGTTATTTTCTAACTTCTAAGATCTCTCTCTCTTTCACATGAACGTGCACTCATTAAAAGTCTATAAGAAAAAGTGATTCTGTAGGCAGTAATATTATTGCACTTTGAATGTTAATAATTGCTACTCAAACTTCTTTTTTTTTTTCCAGGCATGTCCAGCTGGTACTTACAAGAATGCTATTGGGTCTGATAGGGCACTCTGTCATCATTGTCCTGCTACTCAGCTTCCCCCTCGTGCGATTTATATTCCTGTCCGAGGTTCTTCTCTAACATTAGTAATTTATTGCTTTATTGGGAGCCAGGCCTACTGCCTTTGAGTTTTTAGTGGTATTGCATCCTTTGATTTGTAGTTTGTTGTATTTAGTCTCCTGTACCATATTAGTCACTTCTGGTATCTAAACATGAAACCATTTCTTGTTCTCTTATCAGGTGGTGTTGCTGAGATTCCTTGTCCTTACAAATGCATTTCAGACAGATATCACATGCCAAACTGTTTTACAGCTCTTGAAGAATTGATTTACACATTTGGTGGGCCTTGGCTATTCGGTCTTCTTCTGATTGGGCTCCTCATCCTGTTGGCTTTGGTACTCAGTGTTGCACGTATGAAATTGGTTGGGGTTGATGAATTACCAGGCCCTGCTCCCACTCAACATGGCTCACAAATAGACCACTCTTTCCCTTTCCTAGAGTCATTGAATGAGGTTTGTTCTTGTATAATAGAACCTCTCTATCTCCCTCTGTCTCCCTATATATATCTCTCTCTTTCTTCCCCCACTTTTTTTATTAATAGGTGGTATTCATATTGTAGGTTTTAGAAACAAACAGGGCTGAGGAGTCACAGAGCCATGTGCACCGGATGTATTTTATGGGTCCTAATACTTTTGGTGATCCTTGGCATTTGCCCCACACACCTCCAGAACAAATAAAAGAGATTGTGTGAGTTAACTTTTATATATCATTTATATTTTCATTTCAATATCCCACTTGGAATTTTAAGGACTTTAAAGTTATGGCGACTTTCCTCATATTAATTATCAATCTTAGTCTGCGTATAACTTATAACAAATCTAAAAGATCATAGTTTGAAATATAGCATTCCTTCTGGCAGATATGAGGGGCCATTCAATACATTTGTCGATGAGATTAATTCCATAGCCACTTATCAGTGGTGGGAGGGAGCAATGTACATCATTCTTTCTGTTCTTGCATACCCGCTTGCATGGTCATGGCAGCAGTGCCGCCGAAGATTGAAATTGCAACATCTACGTGAATTTGTTCGATCGGAGTATGATCATGCCTGCTTACGGTCCTGCCGTTCGCGTGCTTTGTATGAAGGGATTAAGGTTTGAAATTCATTCTATAGTTCAGCACTGAGGGTCGTGAATTAAATGCATACATTGCCTGTGATTAATTCAATTCATATGATAGTAGGGTGCTTCAAACTAATTTACGTGCACTATGTGGACTTGGAAAACCATCCTGTAACCTTTTTCTGTAATACCGTCAGGTAGCTGCAACTTCTGATTTAATGCTAGCATATATCGACTTCTTCCTTGGTGGTGATGAAAAGAGAACTGATCTTCCCCCCCGTTTACATCAAAGATTTCCTATTTCATTACCCTTTGGAGGTGATGGAAGTTACATGGCCCCTTTCTCACTTCACAGTGATAACATTCTTACAAGCCTCATGAGTCAGGTTTGTTGATTGATGCTGACGAATCCAAACCCAGCTCTGATATTTTTATGCTCTAGCTTCTAAAGAACTTCATTAATCTTAATGCTTTTTGCTGTGCAGTCAGTCCCGCCTACCGCATGGTACCGTATGGTTGCTGGTTTGAATGCACAGTTACGCTTAGTTTGCCGTGGACGGCTAAGAGTTACACTTCAGCCTGTCCTTCGGTGGCTAGAACATTATGCCAATCCTGCCTTGAAGATTTATGGTGTACGTGTTGATCTTGCCTGGTTTCAGGCTACATCTTTTGGTTATTGTCATTATGGGCTCGTGGTGGATGTTCTTGAAGAAGACAGTGAACCTGCCTCTGTTAGGAACATTGATGGAGAAATACGAACTGAAGAATCACGGTAATGGCTTCTAACGTTTGTGTTTAGAAATAGTACACCTATTTAGTCCTTTTCATTTAGACCCCTTCCTTGAGTCTGACTTTGTCTTTCCTTTGACTTTCAGTGCAAGCTACAAAGAAGATTCATCTGGTCATTTGAGAGAATCGCTCCTAAACCAGTCTCGCAGAAGTGAAAATTTTATGAGGCCAAAAAGAGAATACGGAGGGATTATAGATGCTAACAACTTACAAACGCTTGAAGAAAAGAGAGACATGTTTTATCTTCTCTCTTTTATACTTCATAATACTAAACCTGTTGGACACCAGGTATCTCTCGTGCTTATATAAATTTGTCTCAGCTTTGGGATCTCTGATTTCTAAACATATATTTCTATGAACTGCAGGATCTTGTTGGTTTGGTCATCTCAATGCTTCTTTTAGGAGATTTGAGCTTAGTTTTGCTTACATTACTCCAGCTGTATTCGATTTCATTGGTGGACGTCTTTCTGGTTCTATTTATTTTACCCCTTGGCATACTTCTCCCGTTTCCTGCTGGTATCAATGCTCTATTCAGTCATGGACCTAGACGCTCTGCTGGGCTTGCACGTCTTTATGCTTTGTGGAACCTTACATCCTTGTTTAATGTTGTAAGTTTCTATTTTTGGCCCTCCGCTTCAAGTCTTCCTTCTCCCAGAAACATCTTTGGCTTTCTAAAGCTTGTTGACTGGTTACTCGTATACGGGTTCACTAATTTGTATCGTATGTTGGTCATATGTGTTCTTTTGCCAGGCGGTTGCTTTTGGTTGCGGTTACGTTCATTATAGCACTCAATCATCAAGTAAAAAGCATCCCTTTCAACCGTGGAGTAACATGTGAGGGGATCTCTCTCTGCCGAAAGCTTCATTAGTTGAGATGGTAAGTTATATTCGACGCAATACTCAACTAACAGGTTGTGTTCGTTTGTCTGGCTGGTGGGTGCAGGGACGAAAGTGAATGGTGGATTTTTCCCGCCGGTCTGCTGCTTTGTAAAGTTTTTCAATCCCAGCTAGTCAATTGGCACGTTGCGAATCTGGAGATTCAGGACCGTTCGTTGTACAGCAATGATTTTGAGCTCTTCTGGCAGTCGTGATGTGATGATCGTATTTAACAAGAAGATACTAACAAGTTGCTTCGGTTCTTTTATCGTGATACGTTTCTGTTGTGCGTTATATTTCGGCAGTAGCCGGTAGGCAGTAGGCAGTAGGTGAGTGATTGACAATTTGACAGGACATAGGTTAGAAACAATGAAAAGAAAGAGAGTGCTGAAATATGAACCACATTCGTGAAAGTAAAACGAAAGAAATACACTAGAGAGAAGGGCGGGGGAGAGAGAGAGGGATTGATTTATTCAACCACTTTTGAGTTATGAACAATGTGAAGCAAGTTAATTTGTAAATGGTAATTGGTCACTCAGCCCTAACTTTTAAGTGTAATCAGGACTGACTGAGTCCGTTTTAATAATAATAGTTATTATTATTGTTGTTGAACGCGAGAGATTTTTATAGTGTGACCGTCAATGGTGGTGTACCATTCGTGTTCTCGTCACAACTAAAAATTTCTCGTTCAACACATGAGGTCTAGAACGTCTTTCCAATCAGCATTTGTGTTATTTGGAGAATGTTTCTTTTTTCATTATTAATATAAATAAAGGCACAAGGCATGAGAAATATCAATCACTGAATTCTTCAAGCTCCTCTCCTCTCTATTGATCTACATCTCTCCCTCTCCAAATTTATGGTATAGCACGTTATTAACACGCTCTTAATGCCAAGTTAAAAGAAGAATTATTTTGGAGTTTTACCACTCTTTATTTTTTCTAAAAGTTTTTTTACTATTATTAAGAGATGGGGAAGTTTGAAACTATTACAATAATTTAGACGAGGGGAGCCTTGAATCAGGAACGCATGGGTAAAAACCAAACACCTTATCCAGTAGAATATTAGAACACATGCAAAGGAGTATTTACTTTTTTTTTTTCTTTCTTTTATTGAATTGATCTACTTGCTATTAATTCAATTTGCTCCTTTCAATCTTTACGTTGGACGAGATACAACGAATTTAAGATGAAAATCTAGCATTGGAGGATGAACTTGTACAAATTCGTTCACAATATTCATCACCCAATTCAAAACATGGATTCAAGTTTTGATACTCTGTAGATCTATGTATGTATTTGCTTCTTACTCCGGCTCGCTCAGCTAACACATGTATAATTTGAAGGACATTAAAAATTGTGGATCCTGTATTTCAGTTGAGGTCCTCTAACAATTAGAAAAAACAAGATAATAATATGGTTTCTGAGGTGCGGTGATGAACCAATGAAGATTTGCATCAAAATTCATCACTTGTTAAAACTCAGTAATGGCTTAGACAAGGTCCTGTACACGGGAACCATCACCGGGTGCGCGGGTGCATACTGTTCTTGAATCTCTTCCCAAGTTCAGTTGCCTTTCCGCACTCCACACCTACAAACGAGATTCAAAATACAATGTCTCAGCTCGAAAAGCGATCGATGACTCTTCCTGCTTCACATCACATGTCAACTCAACCAGTCCTCACCTTCGACCTATTCAGGTGTTCTGCACCAGTCATGGTTATGGATATTTTTGAACTAACATACTTTGGGATTCAATTTCCTTGCCCGTCTTGGTGACTACAAGCAGATGCTTGGATGGTATCTCATCTTCCAAGTCTAAAAATGCATCCTCCAACGCTTGGTAAGCAACAAACGATGGTTGAGCACATATTCCTTGAAATTACGAAAAGTTCTAGGTGAAAGACTTCTTCCCTGATATGTCCTCAAGCTAAAACTACCTTCAAATTCCTAATAACCATCCATTATCGAAAAACAAGATCTGAGACAACAAATTTTTCAGTATAACGATCAAAACGAAGCGAAGTCTTTCCTGAATCTACACAAGATAAAATCAAGCAATAAGGAGATCACTTTTTGAGAAATGTTGGAAAGCACAAGTTCATACCTTCGATTTCACTGTAAAAAATACAGATATTGAAACAAAAGACTGAACGAGGACACCTCTAAAATCAGAAAACATAAACAAAACGTTTGAATCGATAGGTTTCATCTAATTCCCTTGAGATTCTAAGAGAGAATGCAAAAACTACCTAATAGCAATAGTGCTACTCCTTGTTCAAGACTTTGGGAACTTTAATATACTGCTCCTCATAGTTTGGAACGGCAGCAATCATGGCCTCCCTGTTGAACCCCACAAAACCAAGTTTCAATAGCTTTGTCAAAGAAAACAAATGTGAACCCCAAATTTGAATGCATGAACATACTGAAACAACCATCGCACCTGTTCTCAAACGTTTCAGGAATATCTTCACGGAAACTATCGCCTTCAGTATCTGCAATTGCCACAAACAGAATCAAACGCAAGGCGAAAATACAGCAAGACTTTTATCCATACATCCTCTGGTTATCCAACTAATCAAAACAAAGAAAATATCGAAAACTCAAACTCCTGCCTTAGATTAATAAACTATGAACACAGCGTTGCAGCTGAAGCAATGCGGTTTGATTACAGTCTCATTAATTTATTTTCCGAAAAAAAAAAACAAAAATCGAAAACAACGATGTGAATTATGAAGCAACTACCTGCTCTGATTGAGGGCTCCACAGTTTCAAGATCAACAGCTTGAAGCTGTCCAAACCTGCAAAAATTATGTCAATTACAAAAATGCATAAAAATACTTCCAAACTTTCAACATTTTCTGTCGATTAAAAGAGAAAAAGACGAAGCTTTTTACCAATCTATGACTTGCCCAATTTTGGGAGCAAATTCTTCTACCTGACAAGAGTAAAATTAAATTAAAATTTAAAATTTGAACAAAAAGAAGGGAAATAATCAAAGCAAAGTATTAAGGGTTTGATACCTTACCTCATGAGGGGTCAGAGTAATTCGAGCAGTCTCGGCCAAGCGTGGCAAGTCCGGAGGCTCCAAAGGAAGGCCGCTGCTTTTGGGTGTCGAGCAATTTGTTCGAACCCAATTGATGTTACGAGGAGGAAGGACTTTTGGGAAAAGCAGCTTCTTGGGTAGCGAGGAACAAGATAATCCCTTCAGTAGAAGCAAAGCTCTGCTTCCCATTTTCCTTCGTAGTTGTATCCTCTCAAAGTCGCTGGTCTCTCTCTCGACTGGCAACTAAGCTTGGCTCATCCTATTACTGTTTGACGAAATGACAAAATAGTGCTTGGCTGCGCATACTTTGCCCTCTCTCCCCCTCCTGCGCCCTCATCCTTTCATCCACCGCCGTTCGTAATATTTACTATGCTATTCTTTTACATAGTAACAGATCGTAGATTTGATTCTCGTCAAACGTAAAGCTGAACCATATTATTATGGCAAACGTATTGTAAGGTTTAACCCACTCCCAACTCCCTTAGCTTAGATACTATCGTTTGTTAAAAAAAATAAAATACATTTACAAGTTGATCCAAAACACAAGATTATGCCACGTAACGAAAAAAAACAAAATGATGTGTTGAATAAAAAGATTAAAAATACTACTCTTAATATCTATTTGTATAATCATTTATATCATCTCGCTAATAAAGATAAAACACACATGTACTGATGGGTAATACCTTTATACTGATACAAATAGATAATAAATATAACATTACTCTTAAAAGAAAAAGTCGACAAGATAGAATGAAATAAAGGTGGTTGAAAAAGGAAGTGAAAAAGAACATGAAGAAAAGGGTCAAGAAATTGCAAGGAAAAGAAAAAAATGTGAGTGTAGTTTGGGTATAAAATTTTCTATTCTCATTCCACCTTTTACCAGTGTATGCTTTTCGCAGACGATATAGTGTTGATAGATGAAACTCAGGAAGGGGTAAATGCAAAGCTTAACCTTTGGAAAGAAGTGTTGGAATCTAAAGGTCTTCGCCTAAGCCGATCAAAGACAGAATATATGGAGTGCAAGTTCAGTGCAAATGGAGGCCAAAACGAGTTAGGGGTGAGGATCGGTGATCAAGAAATACCAAAGAGCGATCGTTTTCGTTACCTAGGATCTATCTTGCAAAGGAACGGAGAATTAGATGGAGATCTCAACCATAGAATACAAGCTGGATGGATGAAGTGGAAGAGTGCATCCGGCGTGTTGTGTGACCGCCGTATGCCACTGAAGCTCAAGGGAAAATTTTATAGGACGGCAATAAGGCCGGCGATGCTGTATGGCACAGAATGTTGGGCGGTGAAGCATCAACACGTACACAAAATGGGTGTAGCGGAGATGAGGATGCTTCGTTGGATGTGTGGGCACACGAGAAAGGATAAGATTAGGAATGAGGATATCCGGGGTAAAGTAGGAGTAGCCGAAATTGAAGGAAAGATGAGAGAAAATCGGTTACGGTGGTTTGGACATGTGCAAAGAAGGCCTACTGACGCTCCGATTAGAAGATGCGACTATGGGACAGAGGTTCAGGGCCGAAGGGGTAGAGGAAGACCTAGGAAAACTTTGGAAGAGACTCTAAGAAAAGACTTAGAGTACTTGGATCTAACGAAGGACATGACACAGGACCGAGCACAATGGCGTTCTAAGATTCATGTAGCCGATCCCACTCAGTGACTTGGATTTTCCAAGTCTCCAACCGAGAAGTTTTCCTCACTCAGGAAATTAAGGGAACACTACCTCAACCTACATGCTCCACTCACAAAGCTCCAACAAAAGAAAATTCAAAGAACTTAGCGAAGAAGGCTTTGGTGTATTTAACACAATACGTTGAAATGAAGGAAAACTTATTTATTGATATCCCCGATAAGCTACAAATATGTACATATACATGAGTCAAAATAAACAAACAAGAGAGAGCCTTCACAAAGGTTGCTTAGGAGAAGTCGCAGCAGTCGGTAGAGCCCCAGAAAGAGAAGGCACCGGAGGGGGATCATTCGGAGCCTCAGTACTGGACAGAACCCTAGAAGGAGGAGGCATCAGAGGTTGATCATTTGGAGCTTCATTACGCGGTACAGCCCCAGAAGACGAAGGCAATAAATGCCTTTGGAACAAACCCACAAATCTCTGATGATCAAGTAAAACCTGACCATCAGATTCCTTCATCTGGTCCAGCTTCCTCTTCATGTTTGTAGCATAGTCATGTGCGAGACGGTGCAACTGTTTATTCTCATGCTTGAGCCCTCTAATCTCCTGTTTGAGACTCATCACTTCAGCCGCCAATGATTCAACTTGGCGGGTTCGAGCAAATAGGCGTTGGGCCATATTAGACACAGAACCTGCACACTGAACACTGAGAGCCAGAGAATCCTTAACAGCTAACTCATCAGATCGTTTGGAAAGTAGTCTGTTATCTTTGGGAGTGAGAAGGTTCCTGGCCACCACCGCAGCGGTCATATCATTCTTCATAACGGAATCCCCAACGGTAAGAGGACCAGTAGGGGAGACGAAGGATGGGCGCCATATGTTGTCTGGAGAAGGCGGGGCTGCCTCTTCAACAAGGTTCAAGTCAAAACGACGGTCGGAGGGGCCAGACATTTTCAAAGGTGTTGAAGAGAGAAGAGGTCGAACAAATCAAGATCTTAGAAGTGTAAGAATGGAGCTTGTACTGGTGGAGATTCAAGTGTGCTTTGGAACTTAATGCCAGCCCCTATAAAAATCTGCACTCGACGGAGCTTCAGAAATCGAAGAGGCGCCTGCTCAGAAATCGAAGAGGCGTTTGCTTTCTCAAAAGCTGGGCTGCTCAGAGACCACGAGGGTCGATCTCAGAAATCGAAGAGGCGTCTGCTTTCTCAAAAGTTGGGCTGCTCAAAGACCACGAAGGCCGATCTCAGAAATCGAAGAGGCGCTTGCTTTCTCAAAAGTTGGGCTGCTCAGAGACCACGAGGGCCGATCTCAAAAATCGAAGAGGCACCTACTTTTCCAGCCTTGGCAGCACCTGTCACACGCACACTCAGCTTTGCGGAAATTATGGGCATTCTGTCGAAGACTTCTGGTGAAGTAGAAAGCACATGAGTCTTACTGTTCAATCACCCACTTCCCACACGCAATAGTAGTTCATGTGTATCACAGATAACTCTGCCAAAGTTCTCTGCCAAAGTTGAGCACGTGAAGCTTGCAGCTTCCACTACATCGCTCTGACCAAGACGGGTAAAAGAATAGCAAAGAAACAGCACTAACAAAGTTTAGACACATAAATTTTGAAGGTCTAGCTACCCCATATTATTACCCACAAGGGTAAAGGAACAGTATCACTGCTGGATAATTGGAAAGTCCTTGTGTGTCAACCTCTGTGCTTCGTGGCAAGGTAGACTAGCAAACATGCCCAACCTTTACTCACATTCGAGAAAACACTCCCAACAAGATTGCTTGCTCCAAAATCGAAGAGGCACTGTCCTCCGAATCTCGAGAGCCAGACTCCCAACATGACTACTTTCTCAAAAATCGAAGAGAGGGTAAAGAAACAGTACCATTGCTGGATAATTGGAAAGTCCCTGTGTGTCAACCTTTGTGCTTCGTGGCAAGGTAGACTAGCAAACATGCCCAACCTTTACTCACATTCGAGAAAACACTCCCAACAAGATTGCTTGCTCCAAAATCGAAGAGGCACCGCCCTCCGAATCTCGAGAGCCAGACTCCCAACATGATTACTTTCTCAAAAATCGAAGAGACATCGTTCTCCGAATCTCGAGAGCCAGATCCCTGATAGGATTGCTTGTTCGAAAACCGAAGAGGCAACACTTTCCCAACTACAAGAGCCGGATCTCCTTGGATAAAGCTGTCTGTAATCTTCACACGCAACATCAGCTTTCCACATACCACAGACCACTTTTTCAAAGTGCTCTGACAGGGTAAATGAATAGCATTACTACTTGTTGTTAAGGAGACTCCTATATATGTCAACCTCCATCCCCAACGGACAGACAGACCTGCAAAAATGCTCAACCCTTCCTCATATATGAGAGGGCACTCTCAACGAAGCCTTTCGAAATATTCAGCTTTCTTTCCCCCCGATAATACCTCTGCAAACAAGTTATACTAGAGCAAGAATATCTCATATCATCAGGGTTAAAAGCAAGAGTATCCCATATCATGCTTTTTCCCTGTCTTTTCCTTTGGCCTTGTTCTTACCTGCAAGACAAGGAGAAAGAGAGCAATCAGTCAGCACTTGGAATCAAGCTTCCAGCCAGGAACTGACTGCCTGGAACTTACTTACCTGGCATTGCTCTCGAGTACTCATCTTCAACATCTTATGCTTCCAGGGAAGATACCGCATCTGCCTGAGGAACAGATAGGGCAAGTGAGAAGGATACAAGGAAGCATGTGGAGACAAGCGTAACAGCACACGTGCCGATACATCCATTACTCTGTCAAAGCAAAAGTATCCCATATCAGTAGGGTCGAACGTACTCTAGATTTGATGGACTTGTTTTGACCCTCAAATTCTTCAGTCGGCCTTATACTCTGGAGGAAACCAGAAAACCCTCCAGCTCAGTTCAAGAATAAGCCTGTGGAAAGTTACTTCTTCAAAAGCAAAAGTATCCCATATCATCTCTTCTCATTTTTCTTCTCTTTATCCTTCATGCTGCCTGCAAGATAGGGAGAATGTGAACAATCAGCCGGAGCTCTGATTGCTTACCTTGTCTGTCACCTCTTTCAGCAAATCCCCTAGCTCGGCAACTTGAGGGACTCCTACTACATGGTTTGTATCGCGCTTGACCAAGCCTGAAACTACAAGTAAGCTTCAAGTGAAATTGATACATTACCTTGTGCATCTCCACCAGTTAAAGATACCACCCCTGGATGGAGGAAGAGTACTTCCAGAGAAGATGCCACATCTACCTATGAGACAGATAAGGCAAGTCAAGACGATACCACATTCCGATACTTAGAAGTTTCGTGATTACGAGATCATTCTCCCACAATATTTCCTAATGTCATTTGTACTAAATCATTCACCTGTACTCACTAAAGGAAAGCTTGAACCTATGTACTTGTGTAAACCCTTCACAATTAATGAGAACTCCTCTATTCCGTGGACGTAGCCAATCTGGGTGAACCACGTACATCTTGTGTTTGCTTTCCTATCTATATCCATTTATATACTTATCCACACTAATGATCGGAGCAATCTAGCGAAGATCACAAAAAGCGACCGTTTTCGCTACCTAGGATATATCGTGCAAGAGAACGGAGAATTAGAGAGAGATCTCAACCATAGAATAGAAGTTGGATAGATGAAGTGTAAGAGTGCATCCGGCGGGTTGTGTGACCGTCGTAGGCCACTGAAGCTCAAGGGAAAATTTTATAGGACGGCAATAAGGCCAGCGATGTTGTATGACACAGAATGTTGGGCGGTGAAGCATCAACACGTACACAAAATGGGTGTGGCGGAGACGAGGATGCTTCGTGGGATGTGTGGGCACACAAGAAATGATAAGATTGGAAATGAGGATATTCGAGGTAAAGTAGGAGTGGCCGAAATTGAAGGAAAGATGAGAGAAAATCGGTTCCGGTGATTTGGACATGTGCAAAGAAGGCCTACTGACGCTCCGGTTCGAAGATGTGACTACGGGACAGAGGTTCAGGGCCAAAGGGGTAGAGGAAGACCTAGGAAAACTTTGGAAGAGACTCTAAGAAAAGACTTAGAGTACTTGGTTCTAACGGAGGACATGACACAAAACCGAGCGCAATGGCGTTCTAGGATTCATATAGCCGACCCCACTTAGTGGGAAAAGGCTTTGTTGTTGTTGTTGTATTCCACCTTTTACCAATCGGACCTGTCTTCGGAATTCAATTCCTTGAATATCATGAATGTGATTCCTGATTTCGGATTGAAACCACAGCACCTTTCATTCCCATTGAATAGGTAAACACTGGGTTTATGAGGAACATGAATAACTCTCATTTTCCTTATATAAACGCACACCTTAATGCACCTTAGTGCATTCGAATGGAAGCAATGCATCTTAATAATTTGGAGTTTAGAGTTAGCACTATTGGATTTGAGGTGTGGATTTAGGCCATTAGGCCATCTCCAATTGGGGGTGGTGCGGGGGTGGAAAACAGAAAAAAAAATCCTAAATTTGAGTCCAAAACTTCTCCAAGGATTTTGGGGGTGAGAATTTAGGGATTTTGGATTTAGGGGTGGGAATTTGGGGTTGCTTCCCACCCCAAGTGGGCGAGTGCACTAGCAACATGGTTTCTACAGCCCAGGTTGGCATGCCGTTGCCATTTAATGGCTGTCGCGCCTTCTGGGTTTTGATCCAATGTGGCGCACCCAGTTACATTATTTTTAAATCTAACAGTTTAAATTTAAATTCATGAATTAAAATATTATTATTAATTAATCTAAGTCAGATCCGACACCAAAATTCCTCCAAAACTCTATAAATACACGTCCTTTGTTCATTAATCCATAAAAAAAACTTCAATTTATCAACAATTTTTTTGTTGGTCAGAATGTGAATTTTTTTACATCAAAATGTTCGTAAAAATAAAATAAGATAGATTATACAAAAACTAATTCCAAAATTATTAGCAAAAAAAAAAAAAGATCAACGAAATACAAAAGTTTAACAAGTTATAAAGTTGGGGGCAGAAATTATAAGTCCCTTATCGTTGGAGGAAACAACTGCCTAACCTTGTACGTATAGATGAATAGTGAAAAATACGGAGCTAAATTTGGAATTTTCCTTAGGTTGGAGATAGCCTTAGGAGTAAAAGATTTTGCATTTTTGACCTTTTGGGCGTAAAATTAGACGACTTACTATTTAGGCGTGAGTTTTGGGGTTTGAATTAGTAGGTTTTGGCCTTTTGGGGTTTTGAAAATACAAGTACATTGCTAACTCTCCAAAAGCCTTGTTGTATATCATTGATATCAGCCATTTAGCACGTTGCTTTCAGTTGGGTATCACATTAGCCTAGTGAGATTAACAAGGAGAACATATCTACAACATTGATACAATTAGCTACATGTAATTCGCCGATTGCAATTCAACTTATGTCCGAACCTCCTCCATCTGCTGTTGTATTGCTCCTCTCTGTAACGCTGTTATTGCAATGCTGCAGTAAGGGAGAAGCAAATAAACCCGCTTGATGTATGCTGGAAGGTGATGGATTGGCAGATTGAATGGAGTCCTCGGGAAATGAGGTGGGTGCCATGGTTTTCACTGGAGTGGCCTCTGCGTCACCGGTTCCAGTATGGTCGGCTCCATCTCTCGCAATACCTGCAACCAGTAATGTTCAGTGGTTGCGTGAGTTAAAATATTACATCCACGGAACTCCAACAATCTAAAGATAACAATGCTTTTTTCACCCCCGAAAGCTGAGAAGCACACTTTTAATGCGAGTACTTTGTGTTCGACAAGAAATATGGAAGAAAGAAGTTGAATCACCTGTATGCACAATGCCGGTATTGGGTATGCTTGTGTTCGGGGACACTGATGAGGTTCCAGCTCCTTTTTTCAATTTAGTCTGCAAAACACAACCACAATAAACTTGTCACGGGTTACTCAAATTTATTTCCTTAATTACCTCAAACTTGTATAGAAGTTGTTCTGCTTTTATGCGGACGTATTCTAAATGACATTATGTTTGGGTTTCTTAACATAAAAGAACCAAGAGAAACACATTTTATGGTGTCATCGGGCCCTTCTGAATGTTTTCAGACTGCTGCAGTCAAGTTTAAACCCAAAAAGAGAAAGATCTGGCTACAGAGAAATTAGATTTTTGGCGTTTGAGTTTCCATACCTTTGCATTTTCTTCACAATGCTTTACAACAAAAGAGATGTTTGTGTAACGGCCATGCAGTAATGTGTAAGCCCACAAGAGAAGCTTTCTTGGAATGCTAAGGTCAAGGATTTCGGCGCCATCCATGGTCGGCCTCAATTGTGTATCCTTTGCTAACCAAGACAGAACCAAATACAAGTTGACACCAGATGAGGGCATCACACAGGAGCTCTCACGATAAAAATTATAAGAAGATCGAAGCAGAGAGCTGGCAACCTCCAAATTCTCATCCGAAGCTTTCTTAACTATCAAATTTTTTATTTTAGAGAAAATAGGATTCCGTTTTTCTTCGAGACTTTTGAAATGGGCTGGGTCCTCAAATGCTGAACTCCATAATTCATCTGTTTGTAGATCAACACAAAGCAGCTCGCTATTTTCCAGCATATCTGATGGCTTAAGGACCTGAATCTCACTGGTGATTTCAGACTGCGTGGGAGTGATCTGTGCCAAGCTCAGTATAAGAGATCGACACCAAGCAATGGAAGCATGCCTACAAACTTTTGCACAGTTACTGTTTGACAATTTTGGATTCTTAAACCTCTTCCGTATCTTCTCATTTATGGCTTCAAGAGTGTCCAGCTTGCCATTTTTCTCCAATGTTGTTATATGTTCATGAAGAAATCTGCAGAAGTACGAGGAGATCATTAGAATCTGGAAGGAGAACCATCTTGTTTAAAATAATAACATAAATAGATCAGGACTCTGAAGTTAATCACTCAAGTTTAATTAGAATTTGAGGATCGAGGCTTAGAAAGCAGTTGAGATTCAACTTACCCATATAAACTGCTTTCCGACGTCTCTGTGACTTTAATCTCAGGCAAAGCACATATTTCTGGCCATAAGTTCCCCTGCTCCATGAACAAACAAAACACTTTCTCCAATATGTGCTCGGAATTACTTGTAGCACCAGAGCCAACAGTCTTAGCTTGACGTATGGATGAAATCAGGGCCTTAACATACCTCCCTAGTGCAACTGGAACAAGATCTTCAATGCATAGTGAAAACTGAATTTTGGAATCAAGTCAGATCCCATTTAAATTGATGGAGAAAAAAAATACATCAGCAACAGAATAAGAACAGCTTGATGAGGCAATGCCGTTTTAGCAGTAATTTGAACTACTAATGTACTAGAGGTTAAATTATTACCCTCTTATCAGCTCGAAGAGATATATAAGCACGTTCAAGAGTACAGATGTCTCCAGTCTTCTCCAACAGTTCCAAATAGAACAACAGATATTTCCGAATGCAAGTAATAAATTTTCGAGAACTTTCAGGTAAGTTAACTTCAAGGGACTTTTTACTCCCAGAAACACCAGGAGTTTTCCGCCTGATAAACAGAGAAGAATATCCCATTAGTTTCATATGAATTATAATTTCAAGCTACCTAACAACATGGACAACAAACAAACTGAACTGAACTGGAAGGATTTTCCCTTAGATGGTTTTGTTTTAAACTATTGAAATGGGGTTTTTCCTATAACTTTCGAAAAACATAACTGTTGCACAGAATTAAAGTTGTACCTTCCTTTTTTGGCCGTGCTATCAATCTCCCACATATTTATTGTAAATGATGAGCGAGATGATTTGAAGCAAAAGGAGAGATCGTCCTTTGCCCTCTCCAATGCACCACTTTCCCCCTTTCTAAACAGACCTTGAGCAAGCATATATCTGGCTTTATGAAAATGTTTAAGCTCCCCTTCAACACAAGTTTCAAGGGCAGAAAGACAATCGCTGTAAAGCATGTTCCACACCTCTAATTTGAGTAAATCTTCATTCTTCTCCCCAGTGTTTTCTTGTGTGCTTTTATCCTTAGGCGAATATGAATTTTCAGAATCCATGTTACCTAAAATCATCATGATAGAATCCTTTCTTGATTGACTAAAGGCATATGTTGAAAGAACCTGAAAGGGCCAAAGATTAATTTCAAAACATGTACAATAGTAGGATATAAAAAGTCTCCAAGTCCACAAATTATTTCAATGAAATCAGTTGAGCAGACATCTCTAAGAAGAAACAACCTTTAAAGCGTCTAGATTTTGTTTTCCGCATGCACAAAGTATCTTCAAGCGCGAAGCATGCATCCTGTAGACTGGATCTACAGCTGATGGATTTAGAGCAATAGCTTTGTCATAATATGACAACGATGTCTCATAAGAGAATTTGAGCTTTTCACAGAGCTTTCCGATATAGTAAGCATGTGACCAATCTTGCCTGATACAGAAGAAAGCACAGACAGATTACCATTTGATTATGGCACATGAAGTGGTTAGTTTTTGTCTGGAAAAATGAAACTATGTAGTAAAGAGGGCATACTTATGAGCAAAAGCTTTTTTAAAATGTCTCATTGAGTTCTCACAAAACATCATCCATGCTGCATCCTTCACAGGTAGAACAGTTCGCTGATCATAAAATGGCACCACACTTTGAAGGCTATCATAGTACACCAATGCCAATAACTCGTGTATCTCAGACTGAGCCACAAAATGAGAAAAAATTCATTACATTTATCAAACACATCCCAAGGGTATTCTAATATCCAAAATCAAGCAAAAAGGACTAGCTTTTTTTTCTTGTTTGCCTTAATGGCATGCTAAGAAATAAAAAATCTATTCATGATCCAGCACAAGATGGCCCCCATCAAAACAATTTTAGACTTCTTATTTGGTCTTACATTCTGCCAATTGAAAAAAAATACGAAAATCTCAAAGGACCTGTATGGCCAACATGACCAAGAAAGAGAAAAGACAAGACCCCACTCCCCACCAGTACAATAACATATAGGAAAGAAAGGGGTCTTACCTGCTGAACTGGTGTCTTTGCCAAAGCCAAACTCATTAATAGACACCGTCTGCTCCTCCTTCGACTTGTCTCAACTCTTTGCGGTAAAGTTGCATTCTTCCTCCATCCTGCCACATTGATGTGCTTACTGCCATCATTTAGCAACAAGTCTACTTCCTGTAAAAATGATCATTATAAAATGAAACTTTTCCACACCAAAATCTTTTGGTTTCTACAGAATTCACAAATTAGAATGATAAACAACAAAAACTACCTCATCATAGATATTTCCGAGTCTCTGCCAACTTTCAAAACGTAGAGGATTGTAAAGTAAATCATATTTGAAGAGCTTTGCATTATGTTGTACAAATTCTTCCCCTTCCTTGGTAAGCACAAAGCCAGGCCATTTATCAGTAGCATTCATTTCCTCAGACAGGGCAAGGAAATAATACAAGTTGCAATAGACATCCAGATACGGCTCCGAGCTGCCATTATTCAATAATACAACTAGAAAGATCACTTCTAAGAATTATGAAATTTATGAATTAACCCTCAACTGAGAGAACAATTATTTTCGAATACAAATTAGGAAATCTATTTATTTATACCTCCCAACTGGTGATGTCTTCTGTTGTTTAAGGTTTCTCGCATTCGCATCCGGGAGTATAATCTTTGTTATGGTTTCAAGAAAACCATCAGACCCAGCCTCTTCTGAGAGCTTATCTTCACACAAATGAGGATCATCTAAGAACTTATCTATTGCATTTCCAGCTAAAACATCTTCTGGTGGTTGTGGAAAATGTTTGCGTATGGCTCTGAGCACTCGTCGAACTTTAACTAATCCTGTCCTCTGCAACATACAGGTATACAAGTAGCCAAATAAAGGTTGGGGAAACTAAATAGCTGTGGGTGCTACAAGGCCTTGTCATTAGGACCCTTGTGATAAATTGTAATGATGAGGATAGGCACATGCAATGTACGGAATCACATGGAATAAAAAAATAAAGGAGAGGGTAGGGAGGAGCTCACAGAAGAAGCCTTTGCATAAGGGAGTATGTACTGAAAAACATCAGCACACTGTTCCTTTGTCTGGTAATCACCGGGGCTAGTATTTTTGTGCACAACTAACTCATCTTCGTAGGATGAATCAGATCTAATATTTAGACCATATAAGCAGAAGAAACACTGATCCAATGCATAATCAATTTTTAACTCAAGTTCCTCCCTTTCATCTTCAATGAGCTCATCTCCAGCTTCATTTAAGTGATCACTTTCTTCGGATCTGTTGAACTTGCCACCTGACCCATCTACATGTGGCTTTCCACCTTCCAATTCCATGCTGTCTTTATCTACGGCATTCTCAAGTGAAGTGCTTTTGGAAGGTATCCCTTCAGAAGCATCCTTTCCTACAGCACTTGTATCATCTATTCGAGTGTGCACCATTTCCAAATCAGTATCTGATTTTGATTCCTTGGGAGACATTTTGGCAGGACAATTTAGGCAAAGCTGCTCACTAGATTGAGTTGTTTCCTGGTTTGATGAGTTAACGTTAGATTTAAACTTCATATCCAAGGCCAACAGATGCTTAATTGCGAACTTAAGAAAAGTTCCTTCCTCCACTTCACCACCCTTCCCGGCACAGCAAAGCCCATACTCAGCGAGTAAATCATGCATTGTCACAATTAAGTCCACCTACGACGCAAAATCCGAAAATTTAAAAAAGGTAAGGAGATTGAAACAAAAAATATTCCTGAAAGAGTTCATTGTATGAGCAACTTGAGTTCACAAGACTCACTTGAGTTTTAACATTTATCATGGCGTTGAGGTGCTGAATCTTGCAGAATGCGATGGAAGCTTCAATGAAGCAACTTCTTTCAATTTGATCAGTATTTGCTAGATCAGACTTCTTAGAGAGGAATATGCTTGCAACGTTGTACATTACTGACAAGAGCAAGCATTGCATATCACCTATGCTGCTCATCGGAATAGTGTCCTGCAAGCATAAGATATAATTACATACTGCACAAAACATGAAATTACAAAATCTCTAGACTGATCCATAAAGTTAATTCACTTTTGAAAACCTAAATCTTTGTTTAATTGGAAAAAATGTACTGAATTTTACAGTTTGAGGTAAGCATGATCAAGTATCAAAGCTATTTATACATGAATATTGATTGACTTACAGAAGCCCCAGATTGATCAATCAAGTTCTTCACTTGTGACACACATTGAGAAATAGCCTTCACTTCCTCTGCAACCAATAAATTCCAGCACTGCTTGCTTGCAATTTCTTTGGTGTCTACGTCAGGAGCATAGCGAGTGTTTGATCCTGATTTCAATAGTAAGGATTTACAGGAACCAAGGCATTCATCAATCCCTGCTGCTGCCATAAGGATTTGCAATTTCCGCTGATGGCAATTCAAATAAACATCAACATCCATAGGCTTTGTCTTCTCGCATGTTTTGATTAAAATGTCTAGTGCTGATAGTTCAACAGAAGTAATTTCCTCTCCGCCTTTATCAGCTAAGCGCAAGGGTAATGCATCAGGGGGAGCATTTTTTGTTGCAAATAGAAGTGGAACAAGCAAGGACATGCACTCCATGTACATTTCCTTCTCAATCATCTCACCCAAAGTCTTCTTCATCAAGAAATCAACCTTTAAAATGTTAATTTCATGGAGAATTCTATAAATGGTTAACTCTTTAACAACCTTGCAATATGGAAGGCGGATCACACATTGGGAATCATTCGTATTTTCCTTCTTTTCCAAAAGAGACAATGAAATACAGAATTCTTGGTGGGCTTTTTCCTTGTTGCCATCCAAAACAGACAACCGTCCACTTAACCAGAAAAAACGAACCCAGAAGGAACTGTTACTTGTTAAAGAACCACCTAATGATACATCCTGACGAACAGAGGTGTTCACGGACATTCCATCAGTACCAAAGAATCTCTTAAGCCCAAAAATACATTCATCTTCCACAGCTACTGATTCGATAATTTTACAAAGATGATAAGATGCCTCAGACATGAATTCAGATAGCCTGGAAACATCGGAAGACATCGACCCAAGATCATAATAAAGTTCAGCAAGAAAAAGACAACATTCAGGGCTCCTATCCTTCCCCCAATTCCTTGTAATTCTTTCCAACTCCAAGAACTTAACAAATGCATCCTGATACAAAAGACCTCTACTGGCAGCATCCTCTAAAAGCAAATGAGCCACATGGAAAGCACCATAGTTATTTGATGTTTTTTTAATAAATCTGGACACGTCACCATATTCGGTATCCCATGGATTAGCTTGATCAGGACATGAAACAGAACTATGACCAGAATCTTTGCTTCCTGATCTACCAGCAACAAAAGGTTCTAGATATTGAAGTACAGCCTTGGCCTGATCCTTACCATTAGCAAATTCAATATCTTCTTTCCCCGGTTTACGGCTTCTAAGCCTTTCAAGACGAGTACTCCGCCTTTCCTGTGGTTGGAAGTCTAGAAAATTTGTTGCTTTTTCTAAAACAACACCTGTTCGTTCAGTGTTACAATCACCAAATACAGCATTTCCACTGATTGGGGATAAGTTAAACCCTTTCCTTTCCTCAAATCCTATGGTACTCTCTGAACTAGGAGGTAAATGCAAAATTAATCTGACATCTCCAGATCGGTATGATTTTGCTTCCCCCATCTCAGACTGACACCCATTCAACGGGAGTAAGATATCCAAGAGTGCATCAACAAGAGCAGCCCAAGAAGCTTCTGCAAGGTTCAGATCTATGGTCTGCTTCAGCTTCTTGGATGCAGCGCCCTCCTCTAGATTTTCATCAGTAGCTTTTCTCTTGTCAACGAATCTTAGACGGACATGTTTAGGTTCTAGCTTATCTATACCTCTAGGAGCAAATGGAACTGGCTCGGACTCCTCAATGGTTCTCTTGACATGCAAAGCACGAGAATGTGATGGCCAATGCCTCAAAATTAACTCAGCCACAGAAAGGCATGCAACCTCATCACCAATAGCAATAAGAACTTCCAATAATTTCTCCATGCAGTTCCCTGCATAAAAATTTCAGAGAAGACATAATATTACTCTGTCAAAATATGGTGCTGAGCCCATCATTATGAATATAGGACATGTATTTTAGTATGGATGTAGAGAAAAATAATTCAAACATCATAAATTGCTCACAATTATTAGGGCTACATATAAGCCCTTGCTCAAATGCCCAACGGGATATACTGAGAGAACCCATTGAGCATGACAATGTTCCCAGCTGGTTCCAGACAACAGAATCTTTGGTATCAATCTCTACAGCTTGAAGATAACATCGTAAAGCATTCTCATAATATGCTGAACCTTGTTGAAGGTAAACATTGGCAAGGTTCTTCAGAGCCAAAAATCTGCAGTCGGCATGAAAAATATAATTGGAGAAAGATGTTTATGGACATCTTGTTCATTTTTTTTCTTTTTATCCTTTTTATTCTCACAAAAATA
The DNA here is from genome assembly GCF_042453785.1 of Malus domestica. Classification (NCBI taxonomy): domain Eukaryota; kingdom Viridiplantae; phylum Streptophyta; class Magnoliopsida; order Rosales; family Rosaceae; genus Malus; species Malus domestica. The sequence goes on from NC_091668.1 coordinate 9,090,610, forward strand.
TTAGTGAGAGAAAAGTTACAAAACTAAAATTCTACAAGAGACTGATTCCTCCTATGTGAAATAGAAATTTGTACACCGACTCCGAGAATTGCACAAAGTATATTATGGAGTAGTGCAGAAATCCAAACCTGAGTTGCAATAGATGGCAATCACTAACACTACCATCCACCTGCATGGCAATAGAAACAAGTATAACTACCTATTCATAGACAAACAACAAGACTGCCATCTAAATAATGTCCGCTGAAGGTCATACGCTCACCTGCGCATTTTCTATAAGAGGATCTTTTAGGACGGATTCTAACAGTTCAGCAGCCTTTTTGTATTCCTTGACTTGCAATTTGTGAAGTCCTTCATGATATGTTTGTGAAAGATGGAATTCCTGCCATGACCAAACTAAACAGTATGAACTCTATCTAATCACTGATCAGAAAAAGAAAACATCTTCAGCTGAGAAAATCTAAACACTTATGAATCGGGCTACCATACAGAAAACCCGGGTCCAATTCACATTTTCCGGCTCACTCAGTTTATTGAAACAATGATAAGAAGTACAATAAACTTCCCAAATATTAATGCTACACAGAATTCAAATTTCTCTCCTTTGACCGCAATAAATTGACTTCTGCTAAAGGTGCTTGAAATTAATATACTATCCCAGAAAATCCCAACTCATTGAGCTAAATCAACCCAATAATAGCTGAACTGTAACAGAAAAAGTAGAGAGAGAGAGAAGGAGAGAGGCATGCCTGAGCTTCTTTGGTGGGAGCTAAAGGTTCCCATTTGCCTTTGGACTCCGTATCATTGATAGCTGCAATCGAGAACTGAAAAAGCATAGAAATTCAGAACCCGAACACCGAAAACAAAATCGAAAAAAACTAAATTAAATAAAATAAACTCGATCGAATAAAAGAAGCGTTCGAATTACTCACCATTGTCGAAAATTCGAATGCAGCAACAGTTGCAGAGAGGGACTCTGTTCAGCTAATACTAATTCTATCTACTGAAAAGGGGATTAGGGTTTTTGCTCTGCAAAATTAACCCCAAAAATATAATTCGATCAGAGCTGGCTGAGTAGCTGTTATTGTTATTGAGCGAGGGAGATTTCGGTAGGAAGACGATTAACGGCAACCGGAGTGCGTCGTTTTAGCGGTTTTATGAAGTAATAAGAAACTTTTTTTTTTTTTTAAGTTAACTCGTAATAAGAAATTTAGAACGACCGAAACGGTGCGTTTAGTGCTTTCTTCTTCTTCTATAGTGCTGCTTTCTGAACGCTTCGTTTAGAGCTGGTTGCCGACTGATTGGTTCCTGAGAAAATATTCACTGATCGATTCCCGAGAAAATTAATATGCAATCTAGCACTGCGGGATTCTGTAAGCCCACTGCGGGATTCTGTAAGCCCTAAATTCTGCCGCCGATCGATCATTCTTCTGTTTGGTTTCCTAGAAAGGTAAGGAAAACTAGCTTGAATGCAAAAACAACTGTCGTTCTTTGATTTGGAATGATCAAATGAAATTGCTGGAAGAATTGTGTTCTTTCTTCAACCAAAACGACAGTATCTTTGCTTCGTAGATTATGGAGCTCCAGTGGGGTTGTTTATTTCTTGCTTTATATAAAGTTATTAGCTTGATTACTCTGCGGTTTTTGTTACCCACCAAATGTTTGATGAAATGCGCCAATGAAGAAGGAAAACCGCTGAAATGTGTTATTCTGGTTGGTCAGGTTCAGGAAGCTATGCGTCGAATTCGTAATCTTTTGATCAGCCTCTGCATTATCTGCATCATCATCAGCTGCTCAAATTCAAGCGAGGCAAACGCGTTAGTATTACCCGAATGAAACCCAATTTGCAAATTTTTCTGCGTTGATTTCGTTCTCTAGGCGCATTGGCTTAAACCCAATTCACTGCTCTACACCTTTTACAGGACAGACATCAAAGTTTTGAAGGTTGGTGAAGAGCTGTGGAGGGAGACTCTACCGCTGCATTCGGGTTCATGCCTTTACCGGCTTCATGGACTCAAGCCTTATACTTCGTATGAAGTGAAGATATCATATCCTGCTTCTGTATGTATTTCTCAACTTTTAATTTGCTTTGTGCTGTTCAGCAATCCTCTTATGGGTTCCATAACTTCTGTTGATGCGTGTTAATAGATACCGGCTAGCTTTTCCTTGCAACTCAAGAAAGGGGACTTGGAATCGGCGCTGACCGGGAACCGAAGATTACTAAATACGGAAAAGCTTATTTTCAAGACTGAGAGTCTTGGCTCTGATGATCAGGTTCGATTTTTTCCACTGACCCTTTGAATTGGATGCATTGTTGCACTATAACTTGCATTTTCCGAGATGCCCTGTAAGCTTTTGAACTCTGATGACTGTTCAGGGTGAAATGTCTGTGTTGGTGAGTGTGGAGCCTGAGGGGGTTGTTGCAATACCAAATGTGCAAGAGAGGGAACACATCATATTCAACATAGGTAATGCAGATATCAATCAATTGCTGCCATCATGCCACTAATTACAGTAAACTTTGCACGAGAAGTTGGTACGAAAAAGGAGCTGGTATTGGCACTCGAAAAGCCATCTGCAAACTGCACTTTAAGTTGCATGGCTTGCCAATAACAGCTCCCGTATGTAAATGTTTTTCTTTATCAATCTCCCTCTTCTTTACTGTAGATTTTCCTGTTACAATTTGCTTTTGTAACAAAGTTCATCTCTTTTATGTTGGTGGCAGTTTGTGATGAACTACTATTGGGGATTCCGTACAAAGCTTGGTGGGTTGTAGGCTTTGTAGTGGTGTGTTTGGCCTTGGCGTTCACCGTACCGTCATTCCTTCCACCGTTTTTGCTGCCGCGGGTGGATGAGAATGCTTCTAAAGATTCTTGAACATCGGACTCACAAAAGCAGCTGGCTTCGTCAAATTTTGGTATTTCGGTATCATCCTGCATTTCCACTTTACAGCGCATTGAAGTATAGAGATTTGAATTCAGAAGCAACTTTTGGAGGAAGCACTTCTTGTTTGGCTTACAATCCGAATGGTGGTGCTTCTTAATTTTCTGTTACCTGTTGGGAAGATTTAGCACATTATCTCAAATTTGGCATGCACTCGGACGATGAAATCACTTGTAGCTACTTATAGCACATTCAGTCCCTTAATTTACATTCTTATTTTTCTTTATTTTTTCTCAAATGTAAACAGTTATCAACACTTCAAAATAGTCATCTCATTCTTCTCGGATCGAATGAATACACTGATGTGGTATAATTTGGATGGATTATTTTTAAAGTCATTGAAAGATTATTCTTGTAAAGACTCACTCTAGATCGAACAAATACAAAGTTACAACAAACATAATGTTTACAATAATACATTAATAATTAAATAACTAATCGATTTCCGTTCTAAGTGAGCTTTTGCCAGAATGATATGTCAATTAAGACCTCTTGGATCACGAGATTATTTTGTAGGGAAAGCATAAACAAGATCCACAAATGAGTTGATTATATTAACACAACTGAAGTTTAGTGAGTTTTCACAAAACTCTTCACATTTAAGACATTACATTAACACCCTAAAATTTTAATTACCAATCATTTTCCAACCTTATAGGGTTTAAGCTATAAACCTCTAGTTCACAGCCAGGCTCCCCAACATGAAATGAAACCATCCTTGCAACTTTGGAGTCGTTAAGTCCTGTGTGAAGCCAAATGAAACAGTGAGGTGAAGAACGACGCCGTCGGGAGGCTGCGTTATACGAGGTGTAGAATACAAGACTGCGCGATGCCAAATTTGCCCTTTTAAGTGTCTAATATTTATTCATTTTTTATATATAATTATGAAGCTTTTGTTAATTAATTTCAAGTAATTAATAAGAATAAAGTTGCCTTGTCAATTAACCGCTATTCCTGTCTAAACTCTTAACAAATTCAGTATGCCTTCTATGTTCTTTGTCAGTATGCCTTCTATGTTCTTTGAAAAAAAAAAATTGCTTCTGCTGTGCTATTAGAATAAGCTTATTTTTGCTGCTTCACGTTTTCAGTTTTTTTTCACCCAAAACTGTGAAAATAAGTTAAGTTGTTTTTAAATGTTTACCAAACACATTTTTTAGCTCAATTTTTTTTATACCCATTTTTTTATAAAAGCACCTCAGTACTAGAAGGCCTTCTCTTAAAGGGCGACTACAATGTTCAATTATGTAATGCAGGAAGATCTGTGAGATTCTAGTTTGTGAAAAGTTTGTCGCTTCGCCGTTGAATCATTAAATTTGTTACTCCAGAGATTTCTTAAAAAGTAAAAACCGAATGCAGTTTTAATCTAATGTCTCAAACGTAAGATAATTCATGAAAACTTGCCAAACTCAAGGAAGTGCTGATTAACATTATAAAGTATAAAGTTACCAACTTAAAAGCGCGTCATGTGTCTCAAATACAACTAGTTAACTCCACAAGCACAGGACATGAAAGCAGAGAAAACAAGAACAAAAGAGGAGTCTCTTCATTAACAAAAACACATAAACCTACATAATCTATTAATAAAAAACTAAAACACCACAGCCACCATTACTATACACCAAGTATCGTGAATTGCCCATACCCGTGAGCCCTTTGCTTCGCCGCGACATAGTTATACGTGTATGTATACAACCACCAAAATGGCGCCACGGCCACCATGCCGCACACGCTGGACAAAACAAAACCGGAGGCTGTGAGGAAAAAGGACTATCCCAGCCGGGAGTAGTACCGGACTAAACAGCACTAGAACTGGTGTGGCCATGATCACGGCCAACACTGTCCCGGTCAAGGTTAAGCAGGACAAGACAAAGAGCGCAGCACCGATTGTGACCGCGATCAAGAACTTGGTGGCCCGGTATGAGACCGGGGCCGACTCGTAGAGCTTCTGGCTCGTTTGTCTTGATTGATCAGCCATGTTTTGCTCACGGACTCCCTCGGTGAAAAAGTGTATCTGTGAAGGGGGTTTATAAATTTGCTTTTTGGTGACACGTAGTGATTTGCATGCGTTTGGAGTATGTAGATATGAAACACGTGTGAAATAGTAGAGACAACATATTCCTCCATTCTCTCTCGGCACGCGTCGGGACACTAATACAAAGCCATGCATAAAGGCAGCAAACTAGTTCTGTCGCCTCTATACCCACTACACAGTAGTTTGAATTTGAATTGTTTAAGCCATCCTCTCCTGAGCCCAAGGAGAGGATCCTCCTAATCAAGAATCTTGGACCGTTGAATTTTTATTCAATGGCTATAAATATAAGGTCTTTTTAAAATTATAATAATTATAATCGTTGGATGAAAATTTAACGGTCCAAGATCCTTGGTCAGGAGGATCCTCTCTTTGGACTCAAGAGATGATCCAAGTCCCTCTACTATATAGTTAACCCACCACTAAGTTAAGCTCAGGCTACTAAACGAAAAATTCTATTTTAATCCTTGTCTAAGATTACTTTTTGAATAAAACCTTGTCTAAGATTAAAAACTAATTTTAATCCTTGACATTTAATTGTAATTTTTAAATATTAAATAGGCTCTAATAATTATTGAGTTTTTTATTTGAAGGTTATATATGGATTCCCATAAATAATAAAAATGTAGTCATATATTATCATATATTTTTCATTGTGCATGAATTTCTCCATATATATGTATATGCATATTACGTATATATGTATATGCATATTACGTATATATGTATATGCATATTACGTATATATGTATGTTTAGAGACTATAGTTACCTACAGACACATTTGTACTGAAACTTACATATCGATACTTCTACACTTATGAGTAAAATAAAGTACCTAAAATTATGTACCGATATATTCATATTGAAACTTATGTATAAATACTTCCGTACCTAAGAATAAAATAAAATACCAAAAATTATGTATATAAATTATTTTTGTTTTGTTGTTGAATTTTTTATTAATAATAATTTGAATTTTGAATGAATTTTTATCATATTGAAGCACAAAAAATATACATTAATTATAACTGAGTAAAGAATTTCGAATAGTAAATTTATAAATAATAATAATGTGCTATAATTACTTCAATATGATTTAAAATTTATATTAGATTTTGAAAACGCAGGTTAAAATCTAAGCCCTAAAATTTAAAAACCCCAATGGTAAAACCTGTATCTTTTTATCAACCCCAACTATCTTTTTATACAAGTGATCCTTTACCACAGTGGTGAAAATGTGTTGAATTTTTATATGACAACGTGAGTTCCAACTCCGTCGATGGCTAATCTAACTTTTGACATAAAAATAAAAAAATAAAAAAATAAACTATCTTTTTATAAGCTGGGGAAATCGTTGAATTTGGGTTGGGATGGAATAGGAGCTTGCATTTTCCCTTTCGCAAATGGGAACTATCTTTTTATAAGCTGGGGAAATGGTTGAATTTGGGTTGGGATGGAATAGGAGCTTGCATTTTCCCTTTCGCAAATGGGTTCGATCAAAGTGAGAGGGTATTTTCAACGCGATCCTCGTGTGAAAAACCTAATAATTAAGGGATTGCGGTGAACATCGTTGGCAATATAGGGGTACAAACCTGAACTTCCGCCAGTTTTCTGTTAAATAAACTCACGATCACGAGGTTAAAGTCATCATTTTAATCCAAATTTAGAAGGCCAGGACATTGCCGTAAATTATAGTAGACTTACATTATGTTTGGATGAAGAAATTTAAGATTACTAAGAAATTTTAAAATAACGAAAATTTAAATGATGGAATTTTATTCTATAGAATTTGTGAATTTTCTTGTTTGGGTAACTTAAAAAAATAATGGAATTGAATACAGAATTTGTTGCTTTTAAACTCTCAATCATAAAAATTAAAAAATGACATCTATTTACATAGAATTTAAACTTAAAAATTGAAGGTCCCAAATTCCAAGTTTTTTTTTCATACGGAAATTCTAAATTTCTTAATAGTTTATGACTCCAAACAAGAACTTGGTGCATGTCAATTTATAAATTATGTCTTTAATCAAAATTCTAAGTTTATTTTCCTCATCCAAGTGAATTGAATTTGACGGAAAAGAGGAGGCTGGGACGGCATTAAACATCATTTATCTAACATCAACTGCCACATCCTGTGGCTTACAAAGTAAAACTTAAAAAGATAGTCCCTCTAAAATCACAATCAAATCTACAAACCAATTTGTGCGAACTGCCCATACGGGTTACCCCTTTTCTTAGCAGCCACGTAACTCGACACATTCTTATACATCCACGAAAACGCCAGTATTGCTGCCATGCCGCAGCCGCCGGAGAAAACAAGACCAGCTGCCGTCAGCAACAGGACAATAGCAGCCGGTACTAGAACCGGACTAAACAGGACCAAAACCGGGGTGGCCATGATGAGGGCCATCACTGTCCCGGTTAAAGTTAACCCGGATAACATCAAGAGCGTGATACCAGCTGCGCCCGCGGTCAGGAACTTGCCAGTCTGGCCGGCTGCGGAGGAGGAGGAGGGGGCCAACAGCTGCCACTGGTCCTGGTCTTGGTCGTGGAGCTTTCGGGTCAGTTGTTGCTGTCGTGATTGATCGGCCATGGTGAACACAGTTGTGATCTTTCAGAATGTCAAGTGTTCTGATCGACTGAGAGATGAATAAATATGAGGAGAGAGGGAGGTGGATGCATCATGGGTGGACACGCGGCAGTACAAGAGGTTGGTGTTGTATGCCACGTAGTTTGTTGCCTGAGTTTGAATTCATACGAGTGAAACACGTTGGTTGAAGAAAATAATGCGTGGCATCCTTGCTCTCATGTGCGGCGAGGGCTAGCTGGCAACTAGTGAGTTCGAGAAGGAAAAGGAACTGAGATTTCTCACCGGATCTCTATGTTCAGAGTCACGAATCTAAACCTTACCATTCATATTTTGCGATCCTCATTATTATATCTTATTAGTCCATCTCACACAAATTAAGAACTCGGATCTTAACTTTTCTTAATTAATCAAAATACAACACCCACAAAATTATATACCAAATTAGTTAAGGTTTTTCCTTGGCAGTTATCATTTACAAATAAGAGTTTCACGAATGTTACGCTCTGTTTCAGATTAGAAGTTTAATCTTTATCCTAAATTAAGCCTACTCAAGTGTAATCCCCACTTAATCACACTTAACGCACTAATTATTGAATTAATGAAAAGAGAGCATCTCTCCGATTTTGAGTTGAGGGCCATTTGGCATCGAGTCAGGTTAGAAAGAAAAACTCATTTACACTAGATAGTCATTGTCCTTGGGTTCAAAACTGCAAGTTGATTTTGGATTCCGCTACGGTAGTGATTTTAACACATATGTTTCAGAACAATGATTGGTTACTCACGGATAAGTAAGAATTATCTTACTCAAAAAATTTCGTGTTCGAATTACAAAGTTTTGTACTTATTAATCAGAACCGTTCATATTATGAATTACATTGTAAAGATCATCTCTGCAAAAAAAAAAAAAAACTAAGGTCGTTTAGTTAATCTATTGTAACAAATACATAGATTCGTAATGCTTTTACCAATCTCGTTGCAGACCGATGACTAAACAACCTTAGTTTTAATTAATTTTTTGCAGAGGTGGTTTGGATAAAGTAATTTATAATATAAACAGTTTTAATCATAAACAAAAGTAGGAACTTCTACTCATCATTTAAGTAGTCAAGTATTGTTCTATTTTTTAACTTCTCACACACCTTGTCTAATCTAACATTGATTTCGCTTAATTTATTCAATTTGATAGCCATAAATAAAGATGTGTGTGAAGGCTGAAAAAAATGTGTGATAAAATCACTTCGTTTTTTCAAATTTAAGACATCCTTCTCTCTCCACAAATTTAGAAACCTCTCTCTCACTATTCACATTAATTCTTTTTATGAATAAAATCAAATAGTAGGCTACGTAAGTTGAAAGACAAAAAATAATTGTAAAAATAAATAATTAATATAAAATATAAAATAATTAGATTTGAAGAGTTTGATAAAAGTGCAAAGTTTTCTAAAACAAATTTTTCTGTACAAATTGTCACCGCTCACCAAAATAAAAGGCCAAATTGGATTATTCATCCCCGTGGTCATAGGAAACTTACATGATGACCCCCGTGGTGAAAAAACTAGGAATTAAACCCCTGTGGTCAAGAATGTTAGCAAATTTAGTCCAAAAGTAAGATTTCTGCTAAATGACTGTTAAAAGTATGGGTAAAACTGTATTTTCAGTTCCAATTAACATTTAAAATAAATATTTTTATTATAACAATTAACAAAAAAAATAATGTTTAATTTTTTAAATAAAAAAAACCCCAATTCAATGTCAATTGGAACTGAAAATACAGTTTTACCCCAACTTTTAACAGTCATTTAACAGAAATCTTACTTTTGGACTAAATTTGCTAACATTCTAGACCATAGAGGTTTAATTCTTAGTTTTTTCACCACGGGAGTCATCATGCAAGTGTCCTATGACCACGGGGATGAACAATCCAATTTAGCCAAAATAAAATCTCTCAAATGCTCATTCAATTAGTGTATATTGGCACTTCTTATGTAAGCCACGTGTAGCCACAATCTACATGTGACGTGTAGCTACTTTTGTAGCCACAATCTACATGTGATGTGTAGCTACTTCTGATGTAAGCCACGTGTAGTCACATAAGGCTTGTTAATCACGATCTCAACTGCATCCACACTAATATATTGGGACTTATCGCCCCAGCCGATGCATAGCTCACTAACGGATTCTTGTACATTGTTCCTCGAATTGGTGTCTTCGAGATTTTTTCTTCTTTTGAGCAAATAATCATATTGCTCAACATGCTGGGCCAACTCATACATATCTTGGAAGTTTGCTCCCAGGAATTTCTTCTTGTATTCCATGTCTAGACCATTTTGGGCAATCTGAATGTATTCGGCCTCAGGAAGGGGTACTCGATACCAATTCCTGGTTGATTTAAATCTGGTAAGGTATTCCATTGGTGATTCATCAGATGCCTGAGCCATTCTGGCTAAGGATGATACTGACACTTCCATCCCTAGCCGATATAATTACTTGTGAAATTTCTCGCCTAATTCCTCCCAATTTTGCACTGAATTCGATGAAAGGTTGATATACCATGCAAATGCCGTGGTTGTCAATGATAAGATAAACAACCGCATTTTGTGGCAATTGTTGTTGATATCTCCGCATTGGGCAGTGAATTTGGCCACGTGTTCCAATGAGGACAAAGATGATTCCCCAGTGAAAATGCCAAAATCTGGGATTTTGAATCCTTGGGATACTCAAATCTTTCGACGAAAGCAGGGTAGGGATGGATAAATTTTGGAACTTTTGGCCCCTTCTTTAAGGCTGAATCAATCATCTTCTGAACTTCATCCATGTCGGTAAATGTTACTCCAGTTCTTTGCCGAACTAGTACTAGTTTCTCCATATAGTTTTTCCAAATCAATTGTTTTGATTCGGTTAAACTCTACGTCGGCCTGCACTGGTAGCGGTCTTTCTCCTCCTAAGGGAGCATTTTTCTTTAAAGATGTGGTATGTTCTGTTTATCGGCAAACCTACTCTCTCGAACCTCGTAAATTAGATTCTCGAGCAACTTGTTCGTCATTGTGTGGCTCACATTTGCTATGTCTTGCTTAATGCTTAAGCCACCTGCCTCTCGACTAGCGATGTGCTCGAGTTGTCAAGATAGTTCTTCCGAAAAAATGACTTAGACGGTACGCCATAAGTCTCATCGTCTTCATTGTCACAATCCTCTACTAGTCCCTCAATAGGTCTATCATTGGCGACCCTTGTAGTTTGAGTAAATACTACGACATCATGTTATGGCCGTTGAGATTTATTTCCACTTCTCGGTAAGCCATGCCTGTAGATTATGGTGTCACAGCAACAAGAAGATCATGTGCCTGTGGTAATATATTACTTTGGACTGGACTCTGGATTATAGGTGCAAAACTGGTAGTTGATTTATCCATAGTTGTTTTCTTTTTGGTTTACCATGTTTCAATGGTCATGAACTTCGTAGCTTTAGCACTGGGTCCCACCGAGTGTGCCAAAATGTTGATCCTAAAAACTACCTAGCCTACATGGCACATAGGCCGAATAGCTAATAAGCTAACTACGGCATTCGGTTGAATGCGAGGTGTGCCAACTCGTCGGCCAAGCATGGCCGGGGAGTGAATGAATGTTGATGTGGTGTTGGGTGCACTGATGACTTCTAAATCTTGCGACTGCGACCGAGGAAGGAACACATCTCGGCCTTTGGGTTTTAGAGCCTGAAGACAAGGCTGCCAGTTCTGCAAAGTTCAATATCAAATTCGACTTTGAGTGTGTCGAATGTCATAACCTGGTAACACCTCACTTCACCGAGAAGGCTAATGAGATAACCTCTCCAACAAGGATTCGGAGATACCTTGCTAGCCAAAACTTGGATAGATAACCAGTCGGTCTCGAAATAGTGTTGTTTATCCAAACTGAAGGTGCTTTTCGGTTGGCTGATTCTATGACTACAGTGCTGTTAATCCAAACTGAAGATGTGTTGGCAAGAAAAAAGGAACATAAAAATCTCAAAGTGTTTGAGAAGTTTCGTGTAGAACAAGAGTTTGCGCATGACAGTTTTGTGTGGTGATTTGGAGGGGCCTTGAATGATACACTACCCTCTCTATTTATAGTAACGATTCCTCATGGCCAAAATAGAGTTCCATTTGGAGCAAAACCACCTGGCATTCTTGCTTTCTCTTGTGTGGCTAGCTATAGTGTTAACTTGGATTACCCACAATGACTAACTTCAACAATATTCCATTATACTGCTCAATGATTGAAAATGAATTCCAATCCATATTCCACAGGTCACATCATGGTTCGATTTATGGTACTAATGAATCACACGATGATGGTGAGGGGAAGTTGAAATGCCTTTATGAGTATTTACGACTCCCAAAAAAGTAAACTATCGTGACGAAACCACCAATGAATCCTTTTTTTATTAATTAAAAACAATATTTCGTGATAATGAATGCCTCTGCATGTTATTTATCCTTTTATCACAGTTAGATCTTAATGTTTAAATTTTGACTGTTCAATTTTCAGAATGCTAAATGAACCATTTCAATTGAGAAAAATTACTTTTAATAACATGAAAGATATATCAAGGTGTTCAATGCTGAAGAACATCATCAACCAAGTCCTCAATTTTGAGTCATTGCCCTTTCTAATTACGTATTCAAATTCGGAGCCATTTTCGACACACGCAAGTTCCGACCTTCCAAAAATCTCGAGCGTTCCGATCTGTCCAAAAGAAGCTTGCTTGGAGTGATTGTCACCTTCTAACTTTCACAGTCAGTGACATTAGCAAGACTCGATACTAATACGCTCCTCATCCGAATAAAGAAACAGGCACCGTCGATTTTAGTAAGTCCCGCAAGATTCACAGGACTATAATCTACACGGCAACAGGTAATTACTTCCTAAATTTTGAAAAGTCCCAGACAAAAGCCAGAGCGGGAGGACCACGTGGCGACAACTGGGAATTCGACCGTTGCGAAGTGCTTATTCAATCCCTTCTTTAGCATTCCCCTTTCCTTCAATCTTGCTCCCTCTGTCATTCTTTCTCTATCTGTCTCCCCCTCTCTCTCTCTTCTCTCTCATGGCGATTGCTGCGGAGAACCAGGCCCCCCAAGAGAAGGTGAGAATTAAAGAAACCCCTTTCAAGTTCCAAATTTTTTTTTCAACCGTTAGGGGTTTTTGAATCCCCCAATTCGAATTCTAGGTTTTTCAGTTCTTTTCGATCCTATGAAGATAATGGTTTCTTTAGGTTTATGTGAATTTTGAGATTGCATTTTTAAAATTCAAATTTTGACACTAGGGTTTTCTGGTTCGAAGATTTAGGAATCTGGGGTTGATCAATTAGCTTCAATTTTCGAGAATTTAAAATGCTCATTGGTGAAATGTTTATTTATTTATTTCTTGATTTTTGTATTTTATGTGGATTTTGAAAAATGGGTTCGGTTTTAACTTTCAACAGGCATCTTCGGAGGTTTCGGCGACGGAGACAAGAAGATGGACGCTCAACGACTTCGATATCGGAAAGCCTCTCGGACGAGGAAAGTTTGGTCACGTCTATTTGGCAAGAGAGAAGAGGGTATGTTCCTTTTCTTCTTTTTAATGGGCATGCATTTTGCAAATTTTGATTTTCTCCAGCTGCTATTTATTTTTTTGTTTGGTACTTGTGCTCAATTCATGGATATTAGGTGTTTCGATCTTGGTTGGTTTATTTTGGTGAAGGAATTAATCTTTTATAGGTTCGGGCTTGCATTTCGTTCTTGATCTGTCGTTTCTTTGGTTGTTGTGAAGATTGGCATGAATAGGGAAATCTAATGAAGATTTTGGTTTACAATATGCATTCTTATACGTTTGCCTAGATTCAATTGTGTACCCAATTTGATCTGTATGTATCCTTTGAACAGAGCAATCACATCGTCGCACTCAAAGTCCTCTTTAAGAGCCAGCTGCAGCAGTCTCAGGTTGAACATCAGCTTCGTCGTGAGGTTGAGATACAAAGTCATCTTCGACATCCCAATATCCTACGCCTCTACGGCTACTTTTACGATCAGGTATATTACTCCTAAGCTACTTATTTTTCAACATCTTAAACCTGTATTACTCAGTGGAAGAAAGGTTTTTTTACCCCTTCATTGGAAATGTATTTATTGCAGAAACGAGTTTATTTGATATTAGAATATGCTGCTAAAGGTGAACTGTACAAGGAACTACAGAAGTGTAAATACTTCAGTGAAAGACGTGCTGCCACTGTAAGTTGTGTTCATGTGGTGTTTCGTAATTCATTTACATTTGTGCTTTGAAATAAATACTTTACCATGTTAGGTCATTTATTTTTTAAAATTGGGCTAGAATTCTGATGTGTGTATGTATGTTGTATTGGCAGTATGTTGCATCATTAGCCCGCGCCCTTATATACTGCCATGGAAAGCACGTAATTCATAGAGATATCAAACCAGAAAACCTACTCATTGGTGCACAGGTACCGACTGCCATCAATGCTTTTATATGTTTCCCTATATTTTCCAATACATATATGATGTTCATCGAATCAATGTGGATCTCCTTTGATAGGGTGAACTCAAGATAGCAGATTTTGGGTGGTCAGTGCACACATTCAACCGCAGGCGGACCATGTGCGGCACTCTTGATTACCTCCCTCCTGAGATGGGTATATTAATAGAAGACACTGTTCTTATGCAAATGCTAGAAGGACTTGTCTTTATTTAAACTCACTTGCTATGTTGCCATATATCATGCTTTTGGAACAGTGTGTCCAAATTGATAATCTTTCGCATCCATTTCTTATCGTTGTGCAACTTGTATAGAAAACCATTTATAGCATTTTTCTGTGAAAAACACCCCTACTATATCTACTACCTTTCTAACACTTCTGGGCTTTTGAAACTTGTCATCAAACAGTGGAGAGTGTAGAGCACGATGCTAGTGTGGATATCTGGAGCCTTGGCATCCTGTGCTATGAGTTCCTATACGGAGTCCCACCTTTCGAGGCCAAGGAGCATTCAGACACATATAGAAGGTAAAATGTAGACTGCAAAATGATTATTAAAGTTCACAAAATAGCTTTTGTGATCACCTAATTTCCTATTCCCCATGTAACTTGTGTATGAGTGGTGAGGAATTCTGCATAGAGTGACATCCATTTTACGCTAACACCAATCTTAAGATGCAAATTTTCGCAATAGGATATGGTACATGGCTAATACGGCTCTTCTATTTGTCTTCACAGGATTGTGCAAGTGGATCTGAAGTTTCCTCCGAAACCAATTGTCTCTGCTCATGCAAAGGACCTCATTAGTCAGGTTTTTGCCCTCATTTTGTGCACTTAAAATTCGAGTATTTGGTAATCTTTGTCGCTTCAAAATAAAGGGGTTATGCTCAATGCCTGAATTTTTTCGCTTCTAAATGCAGATGCTTGTCAAGGATTCTGCTCAACGCCTGCCGTTACACAAGCTTCTTGAACATCCATGGATTGTTCAGAACGCCGAGCCCTCTGGCGTATATAGGATATAATCCACCATGCCAGATACCGTCAAATTCCTAATGGAGGAGATAATGGCAGTCGATTTTTATGTTCTCATCTCAACATTGTTTTTCTAGTCGGCCAACTTTGTGATGCAATACTTGTATGAATCTATTGATATAAATTTGTTTGTTAATAAAAATTCTTTGTTATTCTCTCCACTCGGTCCATTTTTGGATACGAAAATAAATAAAATTTGAATACAACACTGATCCAACAGAGTGAAGTTCTGATATGCAAATCCGTGGAAGCAGAAACCAACCGATACATCTTTTTCGTACAACTTGCTTAATTAAAAAACTTTAGATACAAGCGAACAATCAATGGTCTACATATATAAGAAGTCAATTTGAACTTCCATCATCCGCAATCTGGGGATGGTACATCAATCATCATCTGACTAAGGATTATAACTTAGACATGTTAAGGAGAAGAGCCGCATGCATGTTTTCATGACATGGAAGGGATGTCTTTTGTTGCGAACTTGTTATCTTTACAGTTTTCCCCTTCCAACATTTGGGTTGGAGGCTCTTCCTCTTCTAGGACTTCCTTGACGTCTTTAGGGTTCAAGAAGCTCGGTTGGTTGGTTGAAGAAAGGAGTCGCGCCCACATCCTGTCAGTAATCACAACCTTGTTCTGCTTCTCTGTAATATGCTGCATATCGAAAATCAAACAGATCAATCACTGATGGGTCTTCATTTTAAACTGTTCGGATCAACATTTCTATTGGGATACATCGCATGAAATTGAAGAAGATGCAGTGAAGGCGAAAATAAGAAGCGATAACTATGAAAGAGATGGGGAACCTACATTGAAAGGAATATAAGAATGCCTTCCATTGACAGGCCCACATGTGAAGCCTGTGTACCCTGCCATTGCTCCATGAACAGCACTTTGAGCAAGAAGTGTGCAGTAGACATTGTCGGCTGCATTGCTTGGAATAGCCCTGATCATGTACGTTGGATCTGGAAAAACAATTTGACCGGTTAGATGCTATTCCATACATTGATTTGGTGAATTTTTGAATGGGGAAACAGAAACAATTAAGGGAGGGAAATCTACGGCTGCTGACCTATATACTTAAGATTAATGGCAAGCTTCTGTTGTCTTCCGAAGTGACTCTGAAACATAACCCAACAACCGTTAATCAAACAAAGGAAATTTAAACAGATTCTTTAGTAATATCTCTGCATCAGCTATCAACTCCTCAGTTGCCAGTCACAGATGAGATTTTTACTTGCAAATGGAGAAGAACGACTTGTGACTTTTATGACAGTAGATTCTTAGATAAAGAGAAAATTTATATGATATGCAGAAAATAAAGCGGGGAGAAAAGATTGCACGGGATACCTTTATCCTCTGAGAAATCCATAGCCCAACATCTTTAAGTAGCTTGTTTCCTGAAGCATCCTGCTGGTTCATGGATTGCAAGCTCTCTGACAGAAGATCTTGTCCTGCACCCTCAGCTATCACAATAACCATATGCCCATTTTCTTTTAGTCGTTTTTCAATGTACTCAAAAAGGCCACCTTTCCCTTCAAGATAGAAGGGAGACTCTGGAATCAAACAACAGTCCACATCTCGGCTGGCAAGTGTAGCATACATAGCTATGAAACCTGCATCAGGAATTCCAGTTTAAACGGAAAGCTGTACAAGGCTGGTAGCAAAACATAACTAGTGCGAATAAAATTCTACAATTTCTTCCCAATTAAATATCATCGATTAGGATATATATTGCCATGAGTCTGACATTAAACATCTTTAGGCGCAGTGTGAGAATACTTACCACTGTAGCGTCCCATTAGCTTCACAACACCAATACCGTTCTCAATACTTTCAGCTTCAACATGAGCTGCATTAATGGCACGTTGAGCCTCCTCAACCGCAGTATCAAAGCCAAAAGATCTGTCTATGACCTGAATGAAGAAAATAAAATTACTGCCTGAAACAACGAAAGCAGAAACCAAAATTAGATCATATGTTCTGTATAAGAAGTACCGGAATGTCATTGTCTATGGTTTTCGGAATTC
This sequence comes from Malus domestica, assembly GCF_042453785.1. Taxonomy (NCBI): domain Eukaryota; kingdom Viridiplantae; phylum Streptophyta; class Magnoliopsida; order Rosales; family Rosaceae; genus Malus; species Malus domestica. The sequence continues at coordinate 9,107,744 of NC_091668.1, forward strand.
CTGCAACAGAAACTTTGAGGCCACGCCGCCTAATTTCCTGCACGATGAAAACTAAACTGCTAAAGAAATAGTTCTGACATTAGAACAATGACGAGTAAATTCTATATTACTTAAATTTCAATAGCAAATAAACAAATAAGATTGTAACATACATATTATCAAACAAGTCAGAAACAGTTACTTTATGCCAATGTATCAAACTTTCATATTTTTGTGGAGGGTAGTTTTACCTCATATATAACAGCTGCTCCTTTTTGAGTTCCATCACCTCCGATTATGAAAACCTGTATCACAAAACGCATGCGATGAGAATTCGTCTCCGTGCCTTGTCTGTGAGATATTATGTTTGAATGTACGATATATATAGCTAATATGACGCAGAACGATAGTTGAGAAGAACAAATCCTTACTTGATTAATTCCACGATCCTGAATGCTGTCAACTATCTTTCCAGTATCATGTCCTCCTCGCGATGTACCAATGATAGTACCACCACGTTTGTGGATGTCATTGACAACCTTGGGTGTCAAGGTAACGGTGTTTCGGGCATAGAAACCCTTGTATCCTCCCTAATACATGTAATTGTATAATTTGTCAGTATGACAAACTGAACCTCGAGAAATGTCAACATACATTCATGTCTATTTTACAAAAGGAATAACAGACTATTTTCTTTTTCGATGTCCAAAAAAACAAATTGAACCTCGAGATTATGGTAATGTAAACACTCACGTCTATCCCAAGAACTTTCGAGACACCATACATGTGATAAAGTCCACACACAATTTCCCTGATCACGGTGTTGAGTCCCGGGCACAAACCACCACATGTTACAATACAAGCGTGAACTTCAGCCGGGTCGAAATAAACCTGAACCAAACCAAAACACATGAACGCATTTCACTCAAATACAAACACATTTCATAGTATTGTTACTTTGGTAGCAATTAGAGAGCAAAAAAGTGTTACCTTCTGGCGAGGTCCTGCTCGCCGGAAGTGAGTCCCCCTCGGACTATCCGTGTGAACAACAATCTGTAAGCCAGAGGAAAACCATAGCATTTCAAGCTCACACTTACAAATAACAACCAATCCCAAAAACTGTTAAATTAAAAAAAAAAAAAATATATATATATATATATTAAATAAACAGAATTTAATTGACATTATACAAAAATAATACAGAATGTGATCTACCCTCTATATGAAATTACATCAATACATTAATTATTATTATTATTTTGAATAATTTATAAAATTAAGAAAAGGGTAATTACCTTTTGAGCAACGGTGTCATCGACGTTAACAAAATACTGCCTAAAAACAGTAAGATCACAAAAGAGTCAGTCTTTTGCATCGAATCAGATACCAAACAAAACCAGAAATCATGGGTATGGATTAAATTTACGTACTTTACAACTGAATAAGCAGGATTGAACCTCAACGGATTGGGATAAGTCTGCACCCGCAACCAAACACCCCCAATAAATCGATTAAAATCAGAAAATAAACGTAAATGCAGATTAAAAAATTAAAAAAAGGGGGGAAAGCGAGGATATTTACAGGAAGATCGGACAAGTAATCGGAGAGATGGGGGACGTCTTCGAGCACGTAGCCGAAGTCGCCCTTGACCACCTTCATCTGCACGTTTCCGGCGGGACACATTGCCTTCGCGGCGGGTTTCAAATCGCCCATCTGTAATTATTTTCTGACTTTTATTCTCTGACGGAAAATGTACGTAATTCGAAGGAAGCAGAACAAATATCGGAGCGTACGGATAGAGGAAGGAGGGAAGTTGATATGGTAAATTGGATGATGTGGAGGGTATTTATATTCCGCAATGATTGGACCCGGGAGGGACGGAGCGCGTAGTCAAATATCGGACATGTGTTAGCGACGGCGTGTTGGGGATGGTCAATTCGAGCGGTGGGAGTTTCTGGTAAGCGGAAACAGGTGGCGGGATTTCGGTGGCGGTAAAAGGAGAGGAGCTTTTGGTTTTGAGAGGGAAATCAGGGGGCCGGTTTAGTTATTGGTAATTGCCCGCTTTAGGCACCTGGTTTTTAAAGCAAATTGATGGGCTTCGCATATGTTTTTTGAACTGGGTAGTTTTACACAGTGCCGAATGAAATTTTTGTTTCCAACCATTGTTCTAAAAATGCTCGTCTAGCGCCATTTAGATTATATCTAGACGTTAGGCGGTTAGTTACTGTCCCGATTAGTCCCTAAGCATTTGAAAATCAAGAAAGTGTGCTTAGACAAGCTTAAAGGTCCACCTAGCGCGTCTGAACCCGCTTAAGGTCGCGACCCCGACTTAAACAGAACATCAATAATTTCATTTTGAATTTTAATTTTTCAATAAAATGTAAAAGAATTGTTGAATACTTGGATGAAGATTCATTATATGTTTGTTCCTTATGTTTTCAATATATTATAATACTTTATAATTTATATGTCATTTTATTTTGCAATTTATGTATCTCAATCTAATTATTTGTGTTTTTTAAATATAAATAGACACTTATTTATATCAGATATAATAAATTTACTTAAATCCGCCTAATTTTCTATATGCCCTCATCTAGCAGTCTAGGTGCTAGATCCCAACCTGCTGCTCGACTAGAGCTTACCGCCTTTTAGAACCTTGTTTCCAACATGTTAATTTGCAATCAATGCATATCATGCACTTAAACAATAAGATATTTTTCAATATGTTGGTAAAATAGTACAGTAACTAAGCATTATAATATAAGTAGTTACATGCTTGAAATTATTTTTAATAATTTATATTATGAAATTTAATATACCAAACCACATTTTCAGCACACTAAGGCCGCGTTTACTAATCCGTAATTAAATTGAAAGGAATTGGATTGATAGGGAATTGGATTGAGGAGGAATTGAAATGAGGTGGAATCAGAATCAGATTCCTGTTGAAGGTGTTTACTAAAATTGTCAGGAATCAGAGTAGGAATGATGTTGAGTCCATATAAGTTGTTTACTAATTCATTTCAATCGGAATGAAAACTAGGTTGATTACTATATTGCCCTTACATAAATAAATTATTTTCATACTAATTAATTAAATTAAATTATTAATTAAATTTATATAATAAAATTCATCTATATAAGCATGTATAAATAGGTTTTATTTATTTATTAAAATATGGCAAGAATGATGTTGAGTCCATATAAATTGTTTACTAATTCATTTCAATCGGAATGAAAACTAAGTTGATGACTAAATTGCCCTTACATAAATAAATTATTTTCATACTAATTAATTAAATTTATATAATAAAATTATCTATATAAAAATATATAAATAGGTTTTATTTATTTATTAAAAATGACATAATGAGTGTCAAATGAAAGGCAATATTGAGATAATAAGAAACAAGTGAAGGCATAATTGAAATAAAAGATGCATTCCCAATTCCCTTGCCCCCAGGGAATTCAAATACCTCACAAAACTAGGGAATCTCGTTCCTCCAATTTTAGGAATTGGATTCCTTGTTTCGTGTGGGCTCCACCACTTTTCTTATTCCTTAATATTAAGTAAATACCGGAATACTCCGTAATCGAAATTCAATTCCTTTTTTTATTCCGATTACCCTTACGTAAACATGCCATTAAACATTTCTCTTTAGCAATAGAGGGTTGAAAACGGGTAAATACTTGAGTTGGATGTGGAGTGGGGTGACGGCAATGGATGTCAAACTTAATGAACTCCAAACAATAAACTCCAAACTTAATTATTTTGGCCCATGAACATAATTAGACCGACAAATCTTAAGATTATAGAGTCGTAAATCCCAGAGAAAAGGCATGGACCCGATTCACACTGGATTCGGTAAGAAAACAATATAATACAATAACAGGCAACTCACGTCGCGCCACGTGTAACCTCCAGAGACAAACCCGCTTCAGAAAGTAGGAGGGCACCCGAGATATTTATCTCCCATTTCCGTTGAGCTCCAGAAGCTTCCCCCCTTTCCACCGCAAAAGCTTTCAACGCCAGAAGAGAGAAGAAGATCAATCGGGATCCCGAAACGATGTCGTGGCAGCAGTACGTCGACGACCACCTGATGTGCGATATCGACGGCAACCGCCTCACCGCCGCCGCTATCCTCGGCCAAGACGGCAGCGTTTGGTCTCAGAGCGCCTCTTTCCCTGCGGTTCGACTCTCTCTCTCTCTCTTTTTTCTTAGTGTTTATTTCGCTTTTTAAGTTCTAGATTTACTTCGTTCACTGGATCTGATTTCGAAAAGTAACTTTATCACTGACTGGTTCGGTCGATCGGTTTCTGATCCGATCGATGACATGCATACGATTTGAACTTGATAGAGAATTGATGAACTTAATTGAAGTGTTTATGTGGGTTTTGATCTGATTAATTCGGAGTAATCGTTCTTGATTTGTATCAGATGCGTGATTTACTTTTACTGTATTACTGTTTGGATCAGAGTGTAAATCTAAATGCTCAGAACAAATTGGTTTATTTTTTTGTTATGTTGCCGAGTATATTGTTCACTGGCGTGATTTTGTTGTTTGATTGTTGTTATAGTTTAAGCCTGAGGAGATTGCTGCAATTCTGAAAGATTTCGATCAACCCGGAACACTTGCCCCAACTGGATTATTCCTTGGTGGGACGAAGTATATGGTGATCCAGGGTGAACCCGGCGCTGTCATTCGAGGAAAGAAGGTGAGGTTTTGGAATCCTGCTCTTACCAGATGCCATTGCTATTAGCTTAAATTCAGAGATTGTGGAATACAGAACTCCTTTGTCATATGAATGTCGTGTTGATTGATTGTGGTTCAGTGTTGCTACTTAGAGTTTGCGTCGAAGATGGGGAGATTTGGAAACCACATAATGCTACTTTATAGGTGCAGATGTTTGATTTTGTTTTTCTCTTTGATATTTCTATTGACGTGATGCGTCTACTACATCAGGGTTCGGGCGGAATTACTATCAAGAAGACCAGCCAGGCCCTGTTAATCGGTATATATGATGAGCCTGTGACTCCTGGGCAGTGCAACATAGTTGTTGAGAGGCTGGGCGATTACCTTATCGAGCAGGGTCTCTAATTGCTTCGGTGAGTTGATTATCTCCCCAATAGCCTCCTGTGATTTGCTGTTTTCATTTATGGGTTTTTGGAGACTTAGATTGCATCAACTGGAATTGGCGTTGAATTCGTTCTTTTGTTTGACAGTTACAATTTAATTTGAAGTCATGGTGAATTTGGTTTGAAAACAAAGTTGTTGCTGCTTGGGATGTGATGGATATTATGTGTAAAAGCCGTTTGTCTTTGCATTCTGGGATCTCTGGATATGGATTGTCGTTGTGAATGATAGTGTTTTGATTTTACAATTATTATCCCTAAAATTTATTTTGTTCCTTTCACTGGAAAACACATGTAATTGCTGCTGTTATCTCCGGAATGCCTTGCGTATTTGTACTAAGTAGTTTGGTTTATCAGAACATGAGTTGGGCGAAAGACGGGGAACATTATTTGCTTTGCCTTTTCATTCCCTAAAATTTATTTGCTTTGCATTCCGGGAACTTTTGGGTTTTGAGCAAAGTTTGTGGATTTCCACAATGCAATTAACAAGTGGAATTTGTGGATTTCCAATGGGTTCGAATCACCGAGCCATTTGCTGAGTTTGTTGATGTGAGGGTATTTGAGCAATCTTCAATATTATTATGCGTCTAACGACGTGTTTTACATTTGTATTTATTGTGAAATTTATCATTTTACAAAGGGAAAAATTTGAAGTCGAAAATTCCCAGATGCTTAAGAAGGTGGCTACTAATTCTGTTCCCCCATACATCCGGCTTTGGAAGCCGTTCTCTGCTTCTCATCAGCACTTTTCACTGAGGTTTACCATCACCTCCTGTCATAGTTGAAGTGGAGAGAGCTATATTTGGGCATAGCGCATAACACTAATGCCCTAGCTAGGTACACATATATGGAAAGGGATCCTTTCCGGATTTCTTTCACCAAATCCACTAATCGGGTTCTTGAAATTTAATTTAACGGCTAAAAACAGGGGTTCCCTTTAAAAGTTATAATAATTTTAGCCGTTTGATCAAATTTTAATGGTCTGGATTGATGGATTTGGTGGAAGGGATCCGGAGATGATACTTTTTCCACATATATAGCACTCTTAGACCATTTTTAACTCTTAGGTTAAAATTTAAAATTTTTAACCCAGAAACAAATTTTCTTTTTCAATCCTTCTAGGATAAATTTTTGGCCTAATTGGATTATTAGTCCATGTGGTAATAGGAAGATAACCTTTGTGGTAAAAAAAATTAGGATTTAAGTTTCTATGGTGAAGTCTGTTAGGATTTATGTTCAAAATTAAAATTTTGTTAACTTTCTGTTAATTATTAGTACATGAGCCACAATTATGAGGCTAAAACGGAACTCTATATTAATTGTAAGTACGTTAGGTTTGCATGTGATGCTATTTTTATCTTTTTAGCCTCACATGTGAGCCTCAATTAACGAAGAGTTTAATGAAATTTTCAATTTTGGATTTAAATCCTAATAAATTTCACCACAAGAGCTTAAGTCCTAATTTTTTGACCTTAGGTACCTTTGGACTACCCTATCACCACGGGGACTATTAATCCAATGAAGCCTAAATTTTTAGCCCGAGAATATTAAATGATGAATTTAGGATAATTTTTTTTTCTTAAAGTAACTTTTCTTTAAAAAAAATTATATAGATTATTCTAATTTAATTTTATGAACATTTTAACCGAAAAATATTTAGATTCTAATAAATATTGAAAAACCTCTAAACCAACACCAGGAAACTCGTGGAATACTATGAAAAAAATATGAAACACATAAAATAATTTCTATTAATTACTTTAGCCATTGGATCTGAATTTAGACCGTTAATTATTATTTTTTTACCGTTAGATTTGATCATATTAAATCTTACCCATTAGAATTAATAAATTTATAAATATAAAACTATACAAAGTACACATATATGGTGGACCAGCTCCATTAATCCAGGGAAAATTCTGGGCTAAATTTGTGCCATAAATGAGTTTGGGATTTAAACTCATATTTGTTCCAAGGGTTGGAGTAAGTTTGGATAAATTTAGAACCTAAATTTTGAGTTTTACTCCAAGAGTTGAAGTATGTCTTAGAAAACACGTATAGGAAGTGATGATAATACTTATCTATGAATGGGAAGCCCTAAGGTCATCTCCAACCGAAGGGTCCAGAGGGCCGAAAATAACTCAAAAACCGTCTCCAACCGAGGGCTAGGCTAGAGGGTTTGTGGACTCTAAGAGGGTTGCAAGGAATCTGAAAGGGCTGGAAGGCTGGAGGGCTGGCTAGCGCCAGTTACTGTTGGATTCTTTTTTTTATATATATAGGTTTTTTGGGCCTTTTCAAAAAAAAAAAAATCTCAAAAATTCTAATTTTTTTCCCTATAAATATCTAAACCATTCATTCACCATTCCTCACAAAATTTTCACCATTTCAATTCTTATATTTTCTTTCATCTTTCAAAAATTTATCCTTCAATTTTTTCAATAATTTTCAAATGGCCTCGTCTGCAATGAAAGGTAGGGCTTGGACCCAAAAAGAAGATGAAGCTCTTTGCAATGCTTATAGATGGGTGTTGGAAGATAGTGAGAGGGGGAATTGTCAAACAAATGACGATGTTTGGACTCGTGTGTCCAAAAAATACTTAGAGTTCTATGAAGGTACCACTCCAGTGAATATTTGAAACCACGAGAGTTGTTCTTCAAGATGGAAGAAATATCTTCAGCCAAGTTTGAACAAATGACATCAAGCATTGTTAGCAGCCACAAGTAAACATGAAAGCGGCGCTAATTACTACGACGAAGTAAGTGTTTTCACAATTTATTTTAAATATTTAATTATATTACATTTAATTTCATAAATTAATTTCCTTTAATTTTTTTCTAGGTACGTCAAGCGGATGAATTGTATAAGGAGAGCAGCTCGAAAGCCTTTCAGTTTCACAGTTGTTGGAAAATTTGTAAAGGGTGGGTGTTATTTGAAGATCTACCACGTATAGCTCATACACCGGTGTTCGGAACTGCATCCTCAGCTGCACATATGGATGAAGATGGATCTCCAACCATTCAACAAACAAGGGTAGAAAATCCATCTTCGGATGAATGTTCCATACCTAGGGCTATGGGACGAAACAAGGCGCGAAGATTGAAGGAAAAAGGGCAAGGCAAATGATGATTACGCTGCTCAACATGAAGTGGTGGCCTCATTGCGATTAATGGCAGAGCAAAATGCTCTTGAGGCGGAAGAAAGGAAAAGTATGCATGAAGAACAAGTCAAACAAATACAAGAAGAGATGAGTGATAAGAATATGAAAATGAACACTTCGAATTACACTCCAATGAGTAAGGCATATTTTGATAGGAAAAAAAATAATTATGACCCGGCGGCAATTGTTTACCTCTGACTATACCCTTACAATGGCGAATGATGAAGATGATGTTGATTATGGATATTAAATTTAAGTTGTTGTAGTTTTTAAATTCAAGTTAATGTTGTTTTTAAATTTTATTTGTAGTTTTTAAATTTAATTCATCGTTTTTAAATTTAAGTTGTAGTTTTTACATATAAGTTGTAGTTTTTAAATTTAAGTTGTTGTTAGATTTGAATTTAAGTTGTTGTAATTTTTAAATTTAAATAATAAATTATGTTTGGCCCTTTGGCCCTCGGTTGAAGACGGTTTTTTGTGACAGTGCTAAAATGAGCCCTATGGTCATCGGTTGGAGACGGAGGCAAATATAACCCTATACTGTTCATTAAAATATTAATATCTTCAAGGGTCAGATGACTAAAACGAGCAATCTGGGCAACCCTTAGTTGAAGATGGCCTAAGAGATATTTATATATAGGCCAGGACCTTGGCTTTTAAGTTAAGACCATTAATTTTCCAAGATTCTTTATTCCAATGAAAGAATTTTGTAATGGTATTTTCTTGATTGAAAGCAAAATCCGCACCAGAGTACATAGACATGATTATTTTATGCTATCAAGTTTATTGAACATTCATTCTTATGAATTATTACATCGACAGAATGAAATGTGCATTTAACATGTATGAAGGGATTTGGATCCTCTCCTGAGCTTATGGAGAGGAACCTCCTGACCAAAACACGTGGGTTGTTGGATGAAAATCCAAAGGCTACAAACAGGGGGTTTCTTTAAAATTATAATAATTATAGAAAATCTAACGGGCCACGTGTCTTGGTCAGGAAGATCCTCTCCTTAAGCTTAGGAGAGGATCCAAATCCTGTATGAAGTCATGGAACAAAAGGCAATCATTTGTGTTGTAAAATTATACATATACTAAAACTCAACCAAAAACACTGTTCATTAACAGTGTAAGGACGAAAATGCCATCTAATTCCTTTGATATCAGCTTTTTTTTCCATTTTACATAGCAAAAAGACGGGTTTGCCCTCCTATCCAACGCGTCCATCATCGCTGCTTCGACTTCCGCTTCTCGACTCTTCTGCTGTTTTTCGCTTTCTATCAAGGGCAGATTATCTGCCCTCCTAATTGCGGTGACCTTCCATGCCCTCCTATTTATGCGGTTACGGTTAAGCCACGTCAACATTTTTTATTTTTATTATTTTTTGTCTTATTATCTCTATTAAAAGATTATTATTTTTTATCTTATTATTTCTATTAAAAAATAAATAAAGAATATTGATGTGGCTTAACCATGATCGCACAAAATAGAAGGACGTGATGGAAGATCACAACAACAGGAGGGCAGACAATCTGCCTCCCTTTCTATCATCCAAAAAAAAAAAAAAAGATCGCTGCTTCTCCTACTCTCTTTCTCTGTCCTTTTCTTTACTAGGATTGCTGCGTGCTTTAGATTGGTTTCTGGAAATCGGAGGAACCGATGAAATTGGCGTCTGGATTTCGAGGGAAGGTTGAATTGTTTAGTGTTTGTGATGAGGTTTCCTGTGTACCAAGTGCTTTCCATCTCCCATTTTCTTGATTTATTAAGGACTTACTTGCATTTAGTTGGATTTGTAGATGGGAGAAATATCAAAGTGAGGAAGAAACAGCTGTTGGTCGTGGGAAGCGCCTGCGGAAAGCTGTTTCTTACAGGGAAGCATATGCTGCACACCCAAGTGAAACTTTGAGTGAGGTACTCAAGTATAGCTTTGGTTTCATTAACCTTTTGGGTTATTAAATTTGTATGCTCTGATTTTTTTGCAATTTGAGTTTGGATTGAAATTTAATTTTGATTTACAAATTTCTGATAAAACTTCAAAAAGAAATTTAGGAACTTGTATTTTGTTTTTTTTTTTTTTTGGTCTTCTTTCTTCTGATTTTTTGGGTTTTCATCTGGGATATTTTCTGAACATGCTCCATTTATTTTACGCTTGGTTTCGTATACCCTGCATCAGTCAAATAAATCACCTTACAGAACCAGAAGCCACTGAAATGGCGAGTGGCATATATGTTTATTTCTATGTTTTCAAATCTGGGTTTTAGATATTTTTCTTTGTTTTGGTTAATTATGGAATTTTGGCTCCCAATTTCTTCAAACTTCATAATTTTTTTTTTTTTTGCTATTTCGTGTGAGAATATGGGTCCAATATTGGATTCTTCCAATTTCTGGGCAGAGAAAACAGGGTGGTGACAGTAGAGAATTCCAACTTCTTTGTGGTGGAAATCATAGTTTCATTTTAGATTTTCTTTTGGGTTTATGAAATGAGTTGGAATGATGTCTCATGATTATGTGAATGTTTTTTTAATTTAGTTGTGAACCTAATAATCTAATCGTGTCTCATGATTATGTGAATATTAATAAATACAGTTATGAACCAGAACCTGGGTATCAACCAAGGACTGATATCAATCCCAGAAGGTCATGTTGGGGTATATTGGAGAGGAAGCGCTCTTCTGAAGACAATTATAGATCCATGTGATGTGCATTGAGAAGTTGCTTGCATAGGGCCTTAAATTTGCCTGCTTCTCATTATTTCAAATTTCAGGTTCACCCATTTTGAACCCGTTCAAGTGACCCTGCATACTGATTAGGTAACTTTGGTAATCCATGTTTGGAAGATTGAGGATTTTGTCCTTCCATTCATTATAGTTTTGAAAGCTTCTGTTAGCAACATTGTAGGCAAGGGATATTCCATGTGGTACAAAAGGGGGTGTCATGATCAATTTTGAGAAGATTGAAGTAAAGCTATGCAACATTATTCTTTAGTATTTGTATATTAGTTTCACTTAGTTGAAGGTATTGAAAAACTCCATTTAATAAATCCAAAATGTGTATTCCTTTAGGAGCTGTTTGATAACCATTTGGTTTTTAGTTTCAAGTTTTTGTTTGGATTTATTTTTGCGCATTTATGATAACTTTACTTTAGTATATGTAGATTTAATATTACAATTTAGTATTAATTTATATATTATCTTCTTAAGTTCTTCAAGCATTTAGCTTCTTAGAATATCATTTTTGAAAAAAGCTGGATTAGTGCATTTTATAGTGTGGCCTAACTTCCTTTTCATTGAAGTGGGATTTTTGAGAGGGACTGGTGGATCTCTGAAAAGGAACTTGGTGGAAATTCCTTATTACATTGTTTTGTCTCAGAAGTTGTGAATTATATGCAGGTATAGATGTTGTCTTAGCTAGATAGTTGTTTTAAACAACCGACTCATTTTTTGCTATTACTTTTCAGATTTTAGTTATGTAGATACTCTCTCTTCATTTTTCAGATGGTTGACAAATTGGATGATGAAACCATGGCAATAGAATTTGGTCCACCTTATTTTAAAGAGGCCCTATAAGGTAATATGCTCTGCCTCAATTTTACAGAGCTCTTACATTAGTTTTTTCTTGCTCCTTTTTAACTCTTGACATGATTTCAGAATGTTGGAAGAGCCCTCTTCCGAGCACATGTTGAGGGTCAACTAAAGGTTAACAAATTTGTATATTTATTATTAGCTAACTCTTAATTATGATGCCGTTAAAAAAAAAAGAGTCAAGGATAAGTTGAAGGGTTTGAAAGAAACTAAAGTGGAATTAATTGAAACCGAACCATTCACTAGAAAGCGATATATTTTTAGGTGTATTCGGAATACAAAGTAGTATAATAAGTGGTATATGTGGTTTATATTTTCTATACTTTTTCTTATAATCTCTTATGCCTTGGTCTAATTACTTTCTTGAATTCTTTCTGTTTTTGTAGAAACTTAGTTGCAAGGCAAGTTGGAAACGCACAAAAGTTTGATTGCGTCCTATAGAAATGCCAGAGAAGGTCATCTCCATTTCGTGCAAAAGCAGACTTCTTTCTGCACACAAAAACACTAGGTAAACACGCATTATTCTTATTTTGTTCATGATATGATTCTACTGTCTATAAATTTATTTCAATTTTTTTTTCCCTTGCTTGGGATGCTTCCTTAATGATCAACATAGCAGAGGACAACTTTTAGCATTGCAGTAAACAACATTTCCCATTAATGTTTTTGGACATGAAGCAATTTGTGTTTTTTTCGTATCCAAAGAACTTCCTAATATTTTTAATAGACGAAATAGGTTTCTCTTTTGATATTTAAATTTGTTTCATCCATGATGAGGTTGTGTATAATTTGCATTGGCATTGGTAACTCAGTTTTTGACTCAAACATTGTTTATGAAGATTGAAATTGCATAATCTTTCATATAGTTTTCAATCCTGCAGCAACGCGCGGGTACAAATTCTAGTAAGAACTAAGCGCGAGGAATCATTTCCTTTATTCATTTCGCAATTGTCACGAGAAGACCATTAAAATAAAGATATTAAAACGCTATTTCAAAAACGCAAATAATCTTTTCAATGGTCGGAGCATAAAACCTCTCAAGTTTCTTCGCAACTTTCATTCACTGTTAATGATGAAACTATCAAATTCCATTGTTTATTATTATTTATTTTTGTCCAATGATAGCAGAAGTATAAAAGTGTCACAAAAATCTCAAACTTTAGATCATCTCTAATTCTTGGTCTAAAATCTAAAATTTTTAGTCCAGAAAATTTAAATTTTAACCCAAAAACAGTTTTTCTGCTCCAATCATTCTGGCCTAAAATTTTAACCTCAAATTATTAAAGAATGAATTTAGACTAATTTTTTTTCTTAAATTAACTTTTTTAAAATAAAAAATTATGTAGACTATCATAATTTAATTCTATGAACATTTTAACCTAAAGATATTTAGATTCTAACAAATACTGAAAAATCACTAATCGATACCATGAAACTCGTTAAACACTATGAAAAAAATATGAAACAAATCAACGATTTTTTTTAATTACTGTAGCCATTAGATTTAAATTTGGACCATTAATTTTTTTTTTTACCTTTGAATTTCATCAAATTAGATCTTAACCGTTGGATTCAATGAATTTATAAAAATAAAACTAAATAAAATATACATATATGATGGGCCAGCCCCACTAATCCTGGGCTAAATTTGGCTTCCATTTGAGCTTTAGGTTTTACGCCACATTTTAGCATTGGGTTGGGTTGAGTTTTGGGGAAAATAGAAGTGGAAATTTGAGTTTTAACTCAGGATTGGAGAAGGCCTTAGTATAACATTGGGTTAAAAAAAATTTAACATATGAAAATTTAAAAACCTTGATAATTCAGGATAATGAAGTGTGAATTACCCTTAATATTAATATAAATCACCAACACAAATACTTGGTGTAGAAGAGGCCACATCTACTACCTTTAGTTGGAAAGAGAGAGAGTTATTCTCCCCCAAGTAAAGGAGTGGTTGAAAATATCTTGAACCATGTACTTTCTCTATATATGAGAGAGTGTAGAAATGTAAAAGTGTATGGAATGCTTTGAACTCTAAACATAGAGTCATCTTTTGAGTTTTAAGAAACACCAAATCATGAAATAAATAAAAGTTAGTGTGGACTCTATTGGAGTTTTAAAGTTTAATTTTTTTCTCTCCTTCTCCTCCTTGCCAAAAGGGTAGCGGAGCTCATTATGCATCCCGAGAATGCGTCACACATCCACTTTTTCAAAAGTGGAGGTTAGCAGTGAAGAAAGTGAAGTTGTTTTAAGATGGTACGCGAAAACCCATCTAGTTTTTCGCTTTGTTTTGTAATTTTTATTCTAAATATTTTTTGTTGGATTCTAGACAAAATTGTATTTGAATTATATTATTGTTAACTTATTATGAGGTTTAACCTACTTCCTTATTATAATCGTTTGTAAAACGATGAACCCTAAAACCTGTGTTATCGCATCACTCATTCAAGTCTATTGCCTTTAGCTCCCAACCTCAAAATTGAAACGAGAGAGAGAGGCTTTACTGCAACGAGTTGGGTGATGACCGACTGGTGACTGGTTATTGACTCACAAGCCTCTCTCTCACATTGGTGACTGGCTAATGCAGCATCGTATCAATACTCATGCCTCTCTCTCATCCCTCGTTACTGTACCATCTGGCTGACAGCTGTGAGCATATTCTGGTTGGGGGCATGAACCCCTCCCTACAACCCTAGGTGTACACTATAAAAGAGGTGATATCCGTTTTTGCTTGCGAAAGAAAAAATCCAAACAAAATCATCATGTTTTGTCTGAACGGCGCGGTGATTGTGATGAGGTTGTCCAAGATGTGCTCCGGACATGGGAAGCACAATGCCAAGGTTTTTCGAGTGATTCTGAAGGAGGATGTCAAGTTGGCCAAGGGGGTTATCGAACTCCGCATGCATCCGGATAATGTCTCTGAATTCTCCAAGATAGATCTTTTGTAGAAACCCAAGATGCGTGTTTTCGACGCCGTGTGCAAGCTTACCGTGTTTGCGGAGCTCTTCCACATCTCTTCCTCCCTCAGAGCAGGAAGAGCCAGAAGGATGTGGAAGAGCTCCGCAAACACGGTGAGCTTGCACACGGCGTCGAAAACACGCATCTTGGGTTTCTACAAAAGATCTATCTTGGAGAATTCAGAGACATTATCCGGATGCATGCGGAGTTCGATAACCCCCTTGGCCAACTTGACATCCTCATTCAGAATCACTCGAAAAATCTTGGCATTGTGCTTCCCATGTCCGGAGCACATCTTGGACAATCTCCACGCGGTCACCGCACCGTTTAGACGAACCATGATGATTTTGTTTGGATTTTTTCTTTCGCGAGCAAAAACGGATATCACCTCTTTTATAATGTACACCTAGGGTTGTAGGGAGCAGTTCATGGCCCCAGCTAGAATATGCTCACAGCTGTCAGCCAGATGGTACGGTAATGAGGGATGAGAGAGACATGAATATTGATACGCTGCTGCATTAGCCAGTCACCAATGTGAGAGAGAGGCTTGTGAGTCAATAACCAGTCACCAGTCGGTCATCACCCGACTCGCTGCAGTAAAGCCTCTCTCTCTCGTTTCAATTTTGAGGTTGGGAGCTAAAGGCAATAGACTTGAATGAGTGATGCGATAGCACAGGTTTTAGGGTTCATCTTTTTACAAACGATTTATAGTAAGGAAGTAGGTTAAACCTCATAATAAGTTAACAATAATATAATTCAAATACGATTTTGTCTAGAATCCAACAAAAAATATTGAGAATAAAAATTACAACACAAAGCGAAAAACTAGATGGGTTTTCGCGTACCATCTTAAAACAACTTCGCTTTCTTTACTGCTAACCTCCACTTTTGAAAAAGTGGATGTGTGACACATTCTCGGAATGCATAATGAGCTCCACTACCCTTTTGGCAAGGAGGAGAAAAATAAAATTAAACTTTAAAATTCAGAGATTGGCTCCAATAGAGTCCACACTAATTTTTATTTATTTCATGATTTGGTATTTCTTAAAACTCAAAAGATGACTATATGTTTAGAGTTCAAAGCACTCCATACATTTCTACACTCTCTCATATATAGAGAAAGTACATGGTTCAAGATATTTTCAACCACTCCTTTACTTGGGGGAGAATAACTCTCTCTCTTCCCAACTAAAGGTAGTAGATGTGGCCCTGTTCTACACCAAGCATTTGTGTTGGTGATTTATATTAATATTAAGGGTAATTCACACTTCATTATCCCGAATTATCAGGGTTTTCAAATTTTCATATGTTAATTTTTTTTAACCCAATGTTATACTAAGGCTCATCATCTTTTGCATCTGCCTATGCTCTTCATCTTTTGTTTTCCTTTATGCCATTGGACCAATTCATAAGCCTCCTATATTTGCTATGGAGCTTTGCCTATTCATACATAGTTATATACCCACAATTTCAAATTTTGTGCAGTTAAAGGATAGAAGTGATCAATCCCATTGAACATGGGAGGAAGGAAGTGTATCGAATTGCCAAAAGAAACTGAACATTATATGGATGCATGTTTGTTGTTTATCATTCTGATTTGTGAATTCTGTAGAAACCCAAAGATTTTTGTGTCGAAAAGTTTCATTTTATAATGATCCTGTTTACAGGAAGTAGACTTGTTGCTAAATGATGGCAGGATGGAGGAAGAATGCTACTTTACCTCAAAGAGTTGAGACAAGTCGAAGGAGTAGACGGTGTCTATTAATGAGTTTGGCTCTGGCAAAGACATCAGTTCAGCAGGTTAGACCCCCGTTCTTTCCTATGTATTATTGTATTGGTGGGGAGTGGGGTATTGTCTTTTCTTTTTCTTGCTCATGTTGGCCATACAGGTCCTTTGGGATTTTCCAAATTTTTTTCAATGCCATTAAGGCAAACAAGAAAAAAAGCTAGTGTTTTTTTTTTGCTTTGATTTTGGATATTAGAATACCCTCGGGATTTGATTGATCAATGTGATGATTTTTTCTCATTTTGTGGCTCAGTCTTGAGATACACAAGTTATTAACATTGGTGTACCATGATATCCATCAGAGTGGTGCCATTTTATGATCAGCGAACTGTTGTATCTGTGAAGGATGCAGCATGGACGATGTTTTGTGGGAAATCAATGAGACATTTTAACAGAGCTTTTGCTCATAAGTATGCCCTCTTTTCTACCTAGTTTCATTTTTCCAGACAAAAACCAACAACCTCGTGTGCCATAATCAAATGGTAATCTGTCTCTGCTTTCTTCTGTATCAGGCAAGATTGGTCACATGCTTACTATATCGGAAAGCTCTGTGAAAAGCTCAAGTTCTTCTCTTATGAGACATCGGTAATATTATTACAAAGCTATTGTTGCTGCTGGTAGATTGGGAAGCAAAGATTCTACTGATACTTCTGTTTCATGTCCTGATCAAGCCAATCCACGGGATACCGAATATGGTGATATGTCCAGATTTATTAAAAAAAACGTCAAATAACTATGGTGCTTTCCCTGTGGCTCATTTGCTTTTAGAGGAGGCTGCTAGTAGAGGTCTCTTGTATCAGAGACCTATGGATGTTGATGTTTATTTGAATTGCCATCAGCGGAAATTGCAAATCCTTATTGCAGCTGCAGGGATTGGTGAATGCCTTGATTCCTGTAAATCCTTACTATTGAAATCAGGATCAAACATTCGCTATCCTTCTGGCATAGACACACAAGAAAGTTCAAGCAAGCAGTGCTGGAATTTATTGGTTGCCGAGGAAGTGAAGGCTATAGTGTTTCCCAAGTGAAGAACCGGATCGATCAATCTGGGGATTCTGTAAGTCAATCGATATTCATGTATAAATAGCTTTGATACTCGATCATGCTTACCTCAAACTGTAAAACTCGGTACATTTTTTTCCAATCAAACAAAGAATTAGGTTTTCACAAGTCAATAACTTTATGCATCAGTCCAGAGATTTTGTAATTTCATGTCTTGTGCAGCATGTAATAATATCTTATTGGTGCAGATGTTTAATTTTGTTTAACTCTGTGATATTTCTATTGACGTGATGGGTCTACTCTATCAGCATCAGGGTTCGGGTGGAATTACTATCAAGAAGACCAGCCAGGCCCTGTTAATCGGTATGTATGATGAGCCTGTGACTCCTGGGCAGTGCAACATAGTCGTTGAGAGGCTGGGCGATTACCTTATCGAGCAGGGTCTCTAATTGCCTCGGTGAGTTGATTATCTCCCCAATTGCCTCCTGTGATTTGCTGTTTTTGGAGACTTGGCTTGCATCAACTGGAATTCACGTTGAATTCGTTCTTTTGTTTTGACAGTTACAATTTAATTTGAAGTCATGGTGAATTTGGTTTGAAAACAAAGTTGTTGCTGCTTGGGATGTGATGGATATTATGTGTGAAAGCCATTTGTCTTTGCATTCTGGGATCTCTGGATATGGATTGTCGTTGTGAATGATAGTGTTTTAATTTTTCAATTATTATCCCTAAAATTTATTTTCTTCCTTTCACTTGAAAACATATGTAATTGGTGTCGTTATCTCCGGAGGTATCTCTGGAATGCCTGCATGAAACGGATGTTTGTACGATGTAGTTAGTTTTGAGTGGTGAGTTTTATCACTTGTCAAATTTGGGCGAGCTAGTCCGGAATTAACCGAGCCATTTGTCAAATTCACTTTGAATTTTATCATTGTTACAAAGGAAACACTTCAAAGTCGAAAATTCCCAGATGCCTTATTTACTAATTTTGAAGTTGTCTTAACTTTGATATTTTGTTACTTAGTACTACGGTCTGGTGGGATTCCTCTTCGCTTGGAAGTGAGAGGTCTTAGATAGGGGTGCAATTCGGGTGGGTTGGAAGGTCAACTCAATCATAACCCAACTTTTACAATTCGGGCTCGGGTTTGGGTTGGGTTTCATTCGGGTTCATTTGAGCTCGGGTTTAATTGGGTTAGGGTTCACTTGGGTTGGGTTCGGGTTACCCAACTTTTTTAAGTTTAATCTTGTAACAACTTAGTTTTTAAGAATTCATAAAAAAGTTGAGCCAAGTAGCATCAAAGCTAGCTAACTTTAAATTCATAAATCAATCAAAGTTGTTGAGCAATTGCTTCGAGACACAATGAATTTAGGTTTTGGAGACTAACAATCTACTCTAAAACTTTAGGTTTTGGAGACTAACAATCTACTCTAAAGCTTTAGGATTTAGAGACTACGAATATCAGCTGACTAATCAAAGCCTCTTATTACCTAAAAGCTTAAGTAATTATAAAAGGAATTTTTTAAAAAAAATATTAGAAAGGGCGTTGGTTTTTGGACTTGGCTTACTTGGGTGTAGTATGAGCATTAATTGATATAGGTTACAATCTGGTTAGATTGAGTTTGGTTAGTCGGGTTGGGAATGGATGGGCAAATGATCAGTCCAACTCAATCCAATCAATAAACGGGTTGAAATTGGGTTGGGTTTGGACGGGTTATAACTAAAAAAATACCCGCTTGTTCAGGTTTAAAGTCGAGTTGGACATGGGCGGGTTTGGATTGGCCCAACCTAAGTTGCACCTCTAATCTAAGGTTCAAATCTCGTGGATAACGAATTCGATATCAAATTAAGTTGCTTATTGTATGATTCAGAAGAACTCACCCTTTCAAATCATCATACACAAATTCCAAGTTATGGGTCTTTTGACCTATTAATCATCCAAACCCAAATGGTATAAAACCTACAAATCCAACTCTAAAATCCAAAATTTCAAATGGTATGAACCCATGAAGGTTCTTCATGCGTCAATCACCCATTCGATCAAATTCTAGAAATCGAAATCGTTTCGGTAAGCTGGGATTAAATTTGAATAGACACTCTCCTTAAGCTGAGAGAGCGAATTCTGATAAAAAACAAAAAAATCAGATAAGTAGACAATCGGTTCGGTAAGCTGAGGTTAAATTTGACGACAAATAAATGTTTACATCGATCTTCCGCAAGAAGATTACCTCCACTTCGATATACAAAAGAGAACTTCGTTCTCTCCTTCGTGAGAGTTCTCCTTTCCTTCATGAAAGTTCTTCTCACCGTCTGCGTATGAGTGCATCTCCAGCTTCTGTTCTCCTCCTCGCTGCCACTGATCCTAGCTATGACTAGGGTTGGTGGTAGCTCTTTGCTCTTCTTGTTTTCCTTTTCTTTCCTTTTGTCCCTGCTAGTTTTTTACTCTACTGCTGCCTCTAGTTTCCCTTCCTCAACTCCCCTTTCTTCCTTTCCTTTTCCCTCCACCTACTTTGTTTTCATCACTCCACACTAGGGCTGGGCACAGGCCAGGCCGGGCCTAAAATTGGAGGGACCGGACCAGACCCGCTTGAAAATACAATGGGCCGGGGCGGGACGGGTTTTGCTATTTTGAAAATGAGAATCGGACTTAACCCGGCCCGTATAAAACGGGCCGATTCCTACGGGTCCAACGGGTACTCTTTTTTTTTTCTTTTTTTTTTCTCTCTTTCTCTCTCTTTAATTTTCAGTATCCCACCAGACTCCCAGTTGAAGAGCCACCGGAGACAAATAAGAAAACTGGATCCATTAGTAAGCACGGCCTGGAATTATTCAAGAACAACAAAATAGGTAAAATAAAAGTATACATCCGCGGGATTATGAATTGCATGCATTTAAATCGGAAAACCCCAAAAATTAAGCAGCAAAAGAAGAAGAAAATCAACGATTGAGT
Organism: Malus domestica; assembly: GCF_042453785.1. Classification (NCBI taxonomy): domain Eukaryota; kingdom Viridiplantae; phylum Streptophyta; class Magnoliopsida; order Rosales; family Rosaceae; genus Malus; species Malus domestica. Next base: position 9,128,292 of record NC_091668.1, read on the forward strand.
ACCTCGTGAATGACGACGGTGAGGCTGGCGATGGTGTTTTTGGCCGCGCACTCGTCCAATTTGACTTTGAGGAAGAGCTTGAGGTTCTTCTCCTTCTCGGATGAGCGTCGTCCTTCCCGGGCATGGCTGAAATAGGAAAGGAATCTGGCGACCGACAGACCCCTGACGACTGGAGGCGTCGAGATCTGGATTCTGGAAGCTGGAAATGGTTGCTAAAACGAAGAATTCAAGGTCGAGGTTGAGATCGAGGTCAAGGTCGAGATTGAGGTCGAGAGGAGTCGGGGACTCGAAATGAGTGGAGGACTCGAGAGGACTTTGGTCTGGATCTGGATCTAGAGATTGAGGTCGAGAGGAGTCGGGGACTCGAAATGTGGCGGTGTTAAAAATAAACGGTGGGGATTCAATCCCTATAATTGAACGATGGAAAAGGTTCGGGCCGGGGGCCCGCTTTATTTGAAAATTGTACCCGCCCCGCCCCATTAATTAAATGGACCCGCCCCGCCCCGTTTTGAATTTACAATATATGTACCCGCCCCGTACCCGCATTACCCGCCCCTACCCGCGGGTCCAGGACCTGTTTGCCCAACCTTACTCCACCCTTTCCACTTGGCTCACTCCTCCAGTACTCTCATCCTCTAGGTCGGCTTCCACTAATCCACACCGTAAATGCGAATCTTTGCGATTCCTATTTAGGAGGGAGATGTGTAAAGCTTCGGATTTTTTTGATGCTCAGGTGTTGTCACCACCTTCTTGCCTCGACTTGGCCTTGTTGCCTCTGTTGCTTATGGGTTGTTTCCTGCGAGCTTTCTTCGATTTGTGGTGCAGATCTTCAATGTGCTCTTTGGTGGTTGTTGAAGCCTTCTTTTTAGCCATTTTCAGGGCTCGATTTGGCAACTAGTTCGAGTCTGGAGGTCCTTCGGATGGCAGCAGCGGCAGAGGATGCAAGCTGTTCGGTGTTTTTTTTTTTTCTGTTTTCTGTTGGGCTTGGTTTTGTTGTACTTTGGTCCATACTTTTGTTGTTGTGTTTGTGTTGTATGTGAGTCTCTCTCTTGTAACTATGTGTTGCTAGTTATAAAACTTGCAGCCCAATTTTCAAAAAAAAAAAAAAAAAAAAGAAAAAAGAAAAAAAAAAAAAAGCCACAAAGTAATTCAGCTTGTAAAGTTATGAGTTTTGGCTTTATTTTTCTGTTTTCAACGGTAATCAGGGATGGATTGGTCTGTGACATCGGTGAGCGGAGAGAACGATGGCAGAGTCCTTTATTTATTTATTTATTTATTTTATTATTATTATTATTATTTTATCTATGCTGCTTCCTGTAACTCAATTTTGATCATAATTTGCTCTTTAAAACTCAAAATTCGTTGTTTTACTCTTGAAAATTTGATTTTGATTGCGTTTTTCTCCCTCAAACTCAAACGACACCACTTTGCTCTTTGAAACTCGATTTTCAACCTCAGTTTGCCTCATAAAACTCAAAAGTCGTCATTTTACTCTCTGAAACTCAATATTCACTCTACTCTAACTTGTTCCCTGTATTCCGCTTGTATATGTGGCATAATTAGGGCCCACTTATGGCCGACATGGCACAAATATAAAACTCACATATTCAATCAAATGGTGTCACATAGATTGAAACAAGAAGAACAACAGAAAATTCAATTTCCAAACATTGTATAACACATTTAAAAACGAAAAAGTAAGAAAAACAACATAAACAATTCATGGGTTTCATATCTTTGATCCCTCTCTCTTCCCTATCTCTCTCTAATCGTTGTCCATACATTCATTCCTTCTACCCTTCATCTCCAGCCACCTTATTCTTAGTAAAAATAGGTTGCTAGTCGTCCAAGTAAACAGTTGATATTCGTCAAACTCCACATAAATCTTACACAAATGTCATGGGTGTATCGCCCTCCCGAAATGCAAAATATTGAACATGGTGTGAATGTTAGTCACATAATCATCAGCATTTGATGAAGTCACATGCGGCGACACTTTTATTTGTTCATCCTTTTCAGGCTCAATAATTGGAAAACTTCCCCATCATAATTCATATTTATGTCATGTAATTTAATGGCTCACAATAAGAGTAAGAATGTTTGTTTCCTGATCTTAATCGTTGGTTGGATAGTGTTTATTTTAAAATAAAAAATTAATACTAGACTTTTTTTTTCCCACAACCCACAAAATATACAACTCTTTGTATCTGGTAGTAGCTGGTGTATATAATTCTTTGTAGGCTTAAATATATGAATATGAATATGAATATATATATATATATATATATATTAAGTTAGTTTAAGAGATTTAGAGGAAATTTTTGTACATAAAATCCTAATGGTTTTTTTTCTAATTTTTTCATTCATTTTTATTTCTATTTTTACAATAAAATATTAAGATGTGAACCTTGATATTGAGATTTATGAACTTCATTTAGTTCTCACTGTAATACTATATTTGGATGAGGGAAATAAACTTGGAATTTGGATAAAATTCAGAATTTGTAAATTGACATGCACCAATTTCTTTGTTTGGATTCATAAACAAAGGAATTTAGAATTTCCGCGTAGAAAAAAACTTGGAATTTGGGACTCCCAATTCCCAAGTTAAAATTCCATGTAAATAGGTGTCATTTCCCAATTTCTATGATTGAGAGCTTAAAAATAACAAATTCCGTATTCAATTCCATTGTTCATTTAGGCTAACCAAATAAGAAAATTCACAAATTCTAGAAAATAAAATCCCGTCAATTCAATTTCCGTCATTTTAAAATTCCTTAATAATCTTAAATTTCTTCATCCAAACATAGTGTAAGAGAATTGACGACAAATATGGTTGTAGTTGATAAAAATTTGGTTTCTCTCATTTTACTCAAACGGTAATGCTAAGAAGATCAAACTTGTAAACAAAATTTTACATACCAAATGACATAAAGGTTGATGATTGGATTAGTACCTAAGCGTTGATAAACATTATTAGACGGGTTGAAGCGGCACCACCACGATGATTATTTTGGTCAGATAGGACAATTTCCATGCCAAGTGAATTAACACGTTAAAACACCACAATGACGTATGTACCGCAAGCGGCCGATCCGTCATGCATGGCTTGCAAAAGATTTTAACGCATAGGAGGGAGGGAGCACACGAGAACCCCAATGTTAACATTCTTGTTCTAACTAGGGATGAACAACGGTTATGGCAGACGGGTAACCGCAGTTATTTGCACATAATCGTTTAGATTAATACCCGTATAATTGTTTACTCATTGGATAATCTTATAAACGGGTAATCGTAACCATAACCATAATCACTTACCCATTTAACTATACTCGTTTGCCCGTTTATTATTACAAGTTGAAAATCAAATCAAATCAAATTTTATTTTTTTTGTTAAGCCTCTCAGGGCGGAGACTCCTTCTCCTGCCCCACACCGCCTCTCCTAATCTCTCTCCTCCAATTTCGTAGATTATTTATCCCTTTTGAATTTTGACTTAGTTTTTATCTAGAGTTAGCTAGGATTATGGATTTCTATATGGATCAACGAGTTGAATAGGTAACAATGGAGTGTTCTGTGATGGCGCAGGGAGAATTGGATCGGGTAAAAGGTCTGTGGAGCCGCGACAACGACGAGAAGCTACGGCAGCTCGTTCACCTCCACGGTGCTCTCGCAACTGGTCAGTGACAATCAAGTCGATGCCAGGACGATCAGGCAAGTCCTGCTGGCAACAGTGGTACAACCAGCAATCGCCGGAGGTGAAGCAACGGGCCTTCACTCATGAGGAGGATGAGATCACGGACGAGGCGCATGCCAATTACGGAAATAAGTGGGCCACCATCGGCAGGCTCCTCAACGACCATACGGACAATGAGATATCTCAATAAATTTTCGAGACTCATGTTGCTAAAGTGAGTAACTATTCAGATTTGTTGTCGATATGGAATCTCAATAATTTTACGTCTCGGATTTCGAGTGCCACGTGTCTATATGTGAGTAACTTTACATATTTATTATCGATATGGTATCTCAATAATTTTACTTCTCTGATTTTGAATGTCACGTGTCGATATGTGAGCAACTCTTCAGATTTCCTGTCGATATGTAATCTTAATAATTTTTCAGATAAGATTTTGAGTGCCACGTGTCGAGATGTAATTGGTCGTGGGAATTTTAGATATGATTTTTATCTGCGTGACACTTCTTATCTTCAGCTTCCAATGTCCATAAATATGGTGGATATTGGGCTATAATTCACACACCTTCAGCTTTGCTCTCTCCAATATCTCTTTCAATTCAATCTTTTCAAGTAGTACTATGTTGAAGATTGTGTTCTTTAATGTTGTTTAAATTTAATATTATTTAATATTGTTTAATATTATTTACGTATATTCGTTTTTGCTCACTGCCCATTTTTGCTCCTAAAAGAAAAAATCCAAACAAAATCAGCATGGTTCATCTGAACGGCATGATGGCCGCGTGGAGGTTGTCCAAGATGTGCTCCGGACATAGGAAACACAATGCCAAGGTTTTTCGAGTGATTCTGAAGGAGGATGTCAAGATGGCCAAGGGGATGTCAAACTCCGCATGCATCCGGATAATGCCTCTGAAGTTCTCCAAGATGGATTCTTTGGAGAAACCCAAGATGTGCATTTTCGACTTCGTGAACACTGTGAGCTTGCACACGGCGTCGAAAACACACATCTTGGGTTTCTACAAAAGATCTATCTTGGAGAATTCAGAGACATTATCCGGATGCATGCGGAGTTCGATAACCCCCTTGGCCAACTTGACATCCTCCTTCATAATCACTCGAAAAATCTTGGCATTCTGCTTCCCATGTTCGGAGCACATTTTGGACAACCTTCACGCGGTCATCAAGGCGAGCCCCGGAAAAATACTATTTTCAGAAGGACTTTGTTTAAAATTTTGTTCGGACTCTTTGGACTTTTCCTATTTGAAGTTTGTTTGTTTGAGACTATTTTTATTAATTATGGGAATGCTGGCTTTGCCTTTGATGTTGAATTTTTTATAAGGAAAACTAATGAAAAGGGCTTGAAAACTTTGAGTTTTAATGATAAAGACAAAATAAAGGGTAAAATGAACAATACCGGGAGTTTTTAGTTAAAGTTCCCTTTTTCATATATATTTTTATTATATTTTGTTGCCTTGCTATTTAATTAATTGTCCAAATTTTGCACAATGGTTGGGTTAAATATGGTCCAGAAATTAGATGTGATTCATCCTATGAAGATGAGTACTGTAGGCACAAAAATACTTGCCCCGGTGATTACCAGACAAAGGAACAGTGTGCTGATGTTTTTCAGTACATACTCCCTTATGCAAAGGCTTCTTCTGTGAGCTCCTCCCCTCTCTCTCCTCTTTTTTTTTTTTAATTCCATGTGTTTGCATACATTGCATGTGCCTATGCTCACCATTACAAATTATCACAAGGGTTCTAATGACAAGGCGTTGTAGCATTCTTTCTTTACTTGATTAATTGACTAATGAATGATAAGACTTTATCTCTAGTATTCTCGAATGCTTAGACTATGTGTATGATTCGTGTAGTAAAAATGTATCAGCCTATGCTCATCATCTTTTGCATCTGCCTATTCTCCTCACCTTTTGTTTTCCTTTATGCCATTGGACCAATTCATAAGCCTCCTATATTTGCTATGGAGCTTTGCCTATTCATACATAGTTATATACCCACAATTTCAAATTTTGTGCAGTTAAAGGATAGAAGTGATTAATCCCATTGAACATGGGAGGAAGTGTATCGAATCGCCAAAAGAAACTGAACATTATATGGATGCATATGCCTCAAATGCATGTTTGTTGTTTATCATTCTGATTTGTGAATTCTGCAGAAACCAAAAGATTTTTGTCTCGAAAAGTTTCATTTTATAATGATCCTGTTTACAGGAAGTAGACTTGTTGCTAAATGAAGGCCGGATGGAGGAAGAATGCTACTTTACCTCAAAGAGTTGAGACAAGTCGAAGGAGGAGTAGACGGTGTCTAGTAATGAGTTTGGCTCTGGCAAAGACATCAGTTCAGCAGTTTAGACCCCTTTCTTTCCTCCATATTATTGTATTGGTGGGGAGTGGGGTATTGTCTTTTCTCTTTCTTGCTCATGTTGGCCATACAGGTCCTTTGGGATTTTCCAAATTTTTTTCAATTAGCATGCCATTAAGGCAAACAAGAAAAAAAGCTAGTTGTTTTTTTGCTTTGATTTTGGATATTAGAATACCCTCAGGATGTGATTGATCAATGTGATGATTTTTTCTCATTTTGTGGCTCAGTCTTGAGATACACGAGTTATTGGCATTGGTGTACCATGATATCCATCAGAGTGGTGCCATTTTATGATCATCGAACTGTTGTATCTGTGAAGGATGCAGCATGGACGATGTTTTGTGGGAAAACATCGAGACACTTTAAAAAGAGCTTTTGCTCACAAGTATGCCCTCTTACCAGATGCCATTGCTACTAGCTTAAATTCAGAGATGGTGGAATACAGAACTTCTTTGTCACATGAATGTCGTTTTGATTGATTGTGGTTAAGTTTTGGTACTAATATAGAATTTTGCGTCGAAGATGGGGAGATTTGGAAACCACATACTGCTACTTTATAGGTGCAGATGTTTAATTTTGTTTAACTCTGATATTTCTATTGACGTGATGGGTCTACTATATCAGGGTTCCGGTGGAATTACTATCAAGAAGACCAGCCAGGCCCTGTTAATCGGTATATATGATGAGCCTGTGACTCCTGGGCAGTGCAACATAGTCGTTGAGAGGCTGGGCGATTACCTTATCGAGCAGGGTCTCTAATTGCTTCGGTGAGTTGATCATCTCCCCAATTGGCTCCTGTGATTTGCTGTTTTTGGAGACTTAGCTTGCATCAACTGGAATTCACGTTGAATTCCTACTATTTAATTTCAACTCATGCTCTGGATATGGATTGTCGTTGTGAATGATAGTCTTTTAGTTTTACAATTATTATCCCCAAAGTTTATTTTCTTCCTCACTTGAAAACATATGTAATTGGTGTCGTTATCTCCCGAATGCCTGCGTGAAACGGGTGTTTATACTATGTAGTTTGGTGTACCAGACCATGAGTTGGGCGAGCTTGTCTAAAGATATTCACCACTTTCGAGTTTTGAGTGGTGAATTTTATCACGAGTAATGTTAGGTAAACTAAATTTGCAAACTAAATTTAACGACAAATAAATGTTTACATGGATCTTCCGCAAGAAGATTGAACAAACACTCGTGGAAGCATACCACATCTATGACTACCTCCAATTCGATACCACAAAGTAATTAAGCCACTCCGTTGCATCGACAAAAGCATATGGAATTAGGAGTGCATTGCATGTCACGTTGGAATTATGAAGAGATTACAAACCATGTATGAAAAAGCAATGAAAACAACAAATAAGACATAAGAAAGGGTTTCACAATATCCAGAGCTTTGAGCAAGCCATCTGGCCGATAGATGTGAGCATATTATGGCTGTTGGCATGAACTCCTCCCTACAACCCTAGGTGTACACTATAAAAGATGTGATATCCGTTTTTGCTCCTGAAAGAAAAAATCCAAACAAAATCAACATGGTCCATCTGAACGGCACGGTGTCTGCGTGGAGGTTGTCCAAGATGTGCTTCGGACATAGGAAACACAATGCCAAGGTTTTTCGAGTGATTTTGACGGAGGATGTCAAGATGGCCACGGGGTTGTCAAACTTCGCATGCATCTGGATAATGCCTCTGAATTTTCCAAGATAGATCCTTTGGAGAAACCAAGATGCGCATTTGCAACTCCGTGTGCAAGCTCACCATGTTTGTGAAGCTCTCCCACATCCTTCAGGCTCTTCTTGCTATGAGGGAGGCACTCAAGACGTTGACTCCGTATGAGGCCTTGGATTACATGTTGAAGAAAGAGGGAGAGAAGTGGGACCCGAGCATGGGCTACACATAGCAGGACTGCTTCAAGGATGAGATGACAAATAACTGGTGCAGGGAGATAAGTACCATAGTGCGTGGAGAGGCAAAGGGATAAAAAAACCAAAGGAATCGGTTGAAGAAAGCAAATCCAAGAAGGAAAAGGAATCTGAGGGAGAGAGCGAATCCAATAAGGAAGAGGAATCGGCGGGAGAGAGCAAGGTATCTTCGGTCGGAGACGACTGAGCGGGTAATACTAATTTTCTTGTTAATTAAATTAGTATTACCCGCTCAGTCGTCTTCGCCCGAAGGTACCTCACTCTCTCCCGCTGATTCCTCTTCCTTGTTGGATTTGCTCTCCCCCGCCGATTCCTTTTCTTATTTGGATTTGCTTTCTCCGACCGATTCCTCTGGTTTCTATCCCTTTGCGTCTCCACACACTCTGGTCCTTATCTCCTTGCACTAGCCATTTGTCATCTCATCCCTAGAGCGGTCCTGTTGTTTGTAGCCCTTGCTCGGGTCCCACTTCTCTCCCTCTTTCTTCAACATGCAATCCAGGGCCTCATACAGAGTCAACGTCTTGAGCGCCTCTCTCAGAGCAGGAAGAGCCATAAGGATGTGGGAGAGCTCCACAAATACGGTGAGCTTGCAGACGGTGTCGAAAATGCACATCTTGGTTTCTCCAAAGGATCTATCTTGGAGAGTTTTTTTTTTTTTTTTGAAATTTGCATGAATACGGATGATCAAGGCGAGCCCCGGAAAAATACTATTTTCAGAAGGACTTTGTTTAAAATTTTGTTCGGACTTTTTGGACTTCTCCTATTTGAAGTTTGTTTATTTGAGACTTGATGGGACAGTTGAATATTTTTATTAATTAAGGGAATGCTGGCTTTGCCTTTGATGTTGAATTTTTTATAAAGAAAACAAATGAAAAAGACTTGAAAAATTTTAGTTTTCACGATAAGGACAAAATAAAGGGTAAAGTGAACAGTACCGAAGTTTTTCGTTAAAGTTCTATTTTTCATATATATTTTTATTATATTTTGTTGCCTTGCTATTTAATTAATTGTCCAAATTTTGCACAATGATTGGGTTAAATATGGTCCAAATATTTGATGTGATTCATCCTATGAAGATGAGTACTGTAGGCACAAAAATACTAGCCCCGGTGACTGCCAGACAAAGGAACATTGTGCTGATGTTTTTCAGTACATACTACCTTATGCAAAGGCTTCTTCTGTGAGCTCCTCCCCTCTCTCCCTTTTTATTTAAATTCCATGTGTTTGCATACATTGCATGTGCCTATGCTCACCATTACAAATTATCACAAGGGTTCTAATGACAAGGCGTTGTAGCTTTCTTTCTTTGCTTGATTGATTGACTAATGAAAGATAAGACTTTATCGCTAGTATTTTCGAATGCTTAGACTATGTGTATGATTCGTGTAGTAAAAATGTATCAGCCTATGCTCATCATCTTTTGCATCTGCCTATTCTCCTCACCTTTTGTTTTCCTTCATGCCATTGGACCAATTCATAAGCCTCCTATATTTGCTATGGAGCTTTGCCTATTCATACATAGTTATATACCCATAATTTCAAATTTTGTGCAGTTAAGGGATAGAAGTGATCAATCCCATTGAACATGGGACGAAGGAAGTGTATCGAATTGCCAAAAGAAACTGAACATTATATGGATGCATATACCTCAAATGGATGCTTGTTGTCTATCATTCTGATTTGTGAATTCTATAGGAACCAAAAGATTTTTGTGTCGAAAAGTTTCCATTTGTAATGATCCTGTTTACAGGAAGTAGACTTGTTGCTAAATGATGGCAGGATGGAGAAAGAACGCTACTTTACCTCAAAGAGTTGAGACAAGTCGAAGGAGGAGTAGACGGTGTCTATTAATGAGTTTGGCTCTGGCAAAGACATCAGTTCAGCAGGTTAGACCCCTTTCTTTCCTATATATTATTGTATTGGTGGGGAGTGGGGTGTTGTCTTTTCTCTTTCTGCTCATGTTGGCCATACAGGTCCTTTGGGATTCCAAATATATATATATTTTTTTCCATTAGCATGCCATAAAGGCAAACGAGAAAAAAAGCTAGTTGTTTTTTCGCTTTGATTTTGGATATTAGAATACCCTCGGGATGTGATTGATCAATGTGATGATTTTTTCTCATTTTGTGGCTCAGTCTTGAGATACACGAGTTATTGGCATTGGTGTACCATGATATCCATCAGAGTGGTGCCATTTTATGATCAGCGAACTGTTGTATCTGTGAAGGATGCAGCATGGACGATGTTTTGTGGGAAATCAACGAGACACTTTAAAAAGAGCTTTTGCTCACAAGTATGCCCCCTTTTCTACCTAGTTTCATTTTTCCAGACAAAAACCAGCCACCTCATGTGCCATCATCAAATGGTAATCTGTCTCTGCTTTCTTCTGTATCAGGCAAGATTGGTCAAATGCTTACTATATCGGAAAGCTCTGTGAAAAGCTCAAGTTCTTCACTTATGAGACATCGGTCATATTATTACAAAGCTATTGTTGCTGGTAGATCGGGAAGCAAAGATTCTACTGATACTTCTGTTTCATGTCCTGATCAAGCCAATCCATGGGATACCGAATATGGTGATATGTCCAGATTTAGTAAAAAACAACAAATAACTATGGTGCTTTCCCTGTGGCTCATTTGCTTTTAGAGGAGGCTGCTAATAGAGGTCTCTTGCATCAGAGACCTATGGATGTTGATGTTTATTTGAATTGCCATCAGCGGAAATTGCAAATCCTTATGGCAGCTCCAGGGATTGGTGAATGCCTTGATTCCTGTAAATCCTTACTCGCTATGCTTCTGACATAGACACACAAGAAAGTTCAAGCAAGCAGTGCTGGAATTTATTGGTTGCCGAGGGAGTGAAGGCTATTTCTCAGTGTATTTCCCAAGGGAAGAACTGGATTGATCAATCTGGGGATTCTGTAAGTCAATCGGTATTCATGTATAAATAGCTTTGATGCTCGATCATGCTTACCCCAAACTGTAAAGCTCGGTACATTTTTTCCAATCAAACAAAGAATTAGGTTTTCACAAGTCAATAACTTTATGGATCAGTCTAGAGATTTTGTAATTTCATGTTTTGTGCAGTATGTAATTATATCATATGCTTGCAGGACACTATTCGGATGAGCAGCACAGGTGATATGCAATGCTATCTTGTCAGTAATGTACAACACTGCAAGCATATTCCTGTCTAAGAAGTTCTCTGGTCTGGTAAATACGGATCAAATTGGAAGAAGTTGGTTCATTGAAGCTTCCATCGCATTCGGCAAGATTCAGCACCTCAACGCCGTGATAAATGTTAAAACTCAAGTGAGTCTTGTCAAACTGAAGTTGGTCATACAACGAACTCTCTCAGGAATATTCTCCTTTGTTACGTTCTCTTTAACTTTTTCTAATCCGATCGATGACATGCATAGGATTTGAACTTGATAGAGAAATGATGAACTTAATTAAAGTGTTTATGTGGTTTTTTATCTGATTAACTCGGAGTAATTGTTCTTGATTTGAATCAGATGCTTGATTTACTTTTACTGTTTTACTGTTTAGATTAGAGTGTAAATCTAAACTGTCAGAACACATTGTTTAGATTTTGAAACCACGTACTGCTACTTTATAGGTGCAGATGTTTGATTTTGTTTAACTCTGTGATATTTCTATTGACGTGATGGGTCTACTATGTCAGGGTTCGGGTGGAATTACTATCAAGAAGACCAGCCAGGCCCTGTTAATCGGTGTGTATGATGAGCCTGTGACTCCTGGGCAGTGCAACATAGTCGTTGAGAGGCTGGGCGATTACCTTATCGAGCAGGGTCTCTAATTGCTTCGGTGAGAGTTGATTATCTCCCCATTCCCCTCCTGTGATTTGCTGTTTTAAGAGACTTGGCTTGCATCCAGTGGCGGATCCAGGAAATAATGTTTGGGGGGTCAACAAGAATAGCGCGCGCAGCGCAAAATTTTTTTTTAACAAAAACGGCATGCATATCGTCATTTCATCAGGTCTTGGTAGGATAGCGTGATCAGCCTCTCGCCGATAGTTACCATACTGAAAGGTGCCTTTACTTTCCCTACAACCAAAAATAAACATAAAATTGGGTTGGATGGTTCATAATAAACATAAAATTCTGATGTCAATATGGTGGTTCATAATAATATTTTTTAGAGATCATATTAATTTATGTTGAATATAAAGAGAAATAAAGTTGTTAAATATGTTGATGTGGAAAGGGGGCACACACATCATTACCATTAATTTATGTCAAATATGTGGATGTGGACGCATGGAACTTTGCAATCTGCACCAAGACTTAATATTGAACTGACAGCCTATGGCTTTTTACACAAAGCAAGCAATTTGATGCTAGCTGTACAAATCTGATTGGAGAGAAACTAAGAAAAAAAATTAAATAAGGAGTGTGTGGTCACGTGGTGTGAAAGGAAGAGAGAGAGTCTTCGTCTTCGTCTTCCTCTTCCGCCAAACCGAACGAAAACCAGAAGAAACCCAGAAAAATGCAGCAGCTCCAAGAGGTCGCACCCACAGTTTTAAGGGGTCGCACCAGCAGCTCCAAGGGACCTCTAAGGTTATTTCCATGGCTTCCAAGGGGTCGTGCGACCCTATTGACCCCACTGTGGCTCCGTCTCTGCTTGCATCAGCCGGAATTCACGTGAAACGGGTGTTTGTACTATGTAGTTTGGTTAACCAGACCATGTGTTGGGCGAGCTTGTCTAAAGATATTCACCACTTTCGAGTTTTGAGTGATGAATTTTATCATGAGTAATGCTAAGGATACTAAATTATAGACAAAATTTGCAAATTTGTCAAATTTGGGTGAGCTTGTCCGGAATTAACCGAGCCATTTGTCAAATTTACTTTGAATTTTATTATTGTTACAAAGGAAACACTTCAAAGTCGAAAATTCCCAGATGCCTTATTCACTACTTTTGAAGTTGTCTAACTTTGATATTTTGCCATTTAGTATTACAGTCTGGTGGTATTCCTCTTTGTTTAGGAGTGAGAGGTATTGAGTTCAAATCTTATAAATGGCGAATTCAGTACCAAATTAGATTACCCATTTTATGTGGTTTAGCCGAACTTTTCATTTCAAATCATCACACACAAATTCCAAGTTAATGGGTCTTTTGACCTATTAATTATCCAAACCCAAATGGTATCAAGCCTACAACTCCCAACTCCAAATTCCAAATTTTCTAATGGTACGAAAACCACGAAAGTTCTTCAATGCGTCAATCACCCACTCGATCAAGTTCTTGAATTCGAAATCGTACAAAGGGCCCAAATCCTTTCAAATTAATCCGTCATTCACATATCAAGCCAAAAATGACACAAGCCGCGTCAAGTTTCAAACGGCACGAAACCGTGTTAAGTCTCAAACGGCATAGAGTTGTCCCAAATTTCTCAAGTAACACAAAATCATTCTAAAATGGCAAAAAGCCAATCCAAATTCCAAATGGTACAAAACCCATAAAAATCAAATCACGCTAGAACTACGCCGGTTTAATTCCGTCAAGGATACATAAGTAATCTAGAAATTCAATCTAGACGCAACCGCACAAATCCAAAAGTACCAAATTTTAGTGAGGTCATTCACTTGCTAAAAGCCCCAAAAATTCAAACCATTAACGAACCAGGTCTTTTGATTTCATCAAGGATACGTAGGCAGTCTAGTACTACGTCGTTTGATATCGAGATAATTTTTCGAGTGTTGTCGATGCAATTTTCGGGTTTCGCCAGATGGTAGCGGTGGCGCTGGACGAGGACACGCACTCGAGTGGCCTAACCTCCCACAACGGTAGCAGAAAATTCTCAACCCTTCATACTTGAATCGAATCACATAGGAGCCCCTAGCTGGGCATGGTACTGAACAACATGTAATTAAGGGCCGTAATGCGTCAAAATCCACCCTTAATCTCAGGAAACCTCGAAATCCAACCTCTGCTGGATCTTCAACTTCAAGAACTGCCCCAATTTTTGCCCCCAAACTCGGTTCGGTAAGCAGAGATTAAATTTGACCACAAATAAATGTTTACATCGATCTTCCGCAAGAAGATTGAATAAAAACTCGTGGAAAAGCATACCACATCTATGACTACCTCCAATTCGATACCACAAAGTAATTAAGCCACTCCGTTGCATCGACAAAAGCATATGGAATTAGGAGTGCATTGCATGTCACGTTGGAATTATGAAGAGATTACAAACCATGTATGAAAAAGCAATGAAAACAACAAATAAGACATAAGAAAGGGTTTCACAATATCCAGAGCTTTGAGCAAGCAATTGTTGAGGATGTTCATTTTTTAACCGGACCACTACAAGTCGAGCCTTTCTTTAACGCACCAATGTCCACCTCAACACCACAATAACGTTCCAAGAAATAGCGGCAAGACAAACCGGTGTGACTGTTACACCCATCAAATAGGGTTGTCTAGCATAAAAACAACAAAAATAAATAAACATGAAGAGGTTTTCATTCAAAATATTGGCTTGATTTCTCCATTTAATCGCAATACAGGGCTAGCCAATCACGCAGAAGTTGATTTTATTCATAGGAACTGACGTATCAAGTGCTCTAGTTCTATCATTCGGTTTCCGATTCCAGAAAACTGATGGAGATCATGTAAAAGCTATAAGCTGCGTGCAAGACGAAACTTGTATATGGTACTAGAAGAAGAAGAAGAAGACTGAGAGAAGTATAAATACCTCAATCGCAAGCATAAGCAATTTTTTGCAGCTACAAAACTCAAATCCCTCACAAGGCAAGGATCCGGAAGGAGTCCCGTATTTATCATACTCGGAATATAAATTACTCTGAAACGCAGCTCCTTCAACTTCTGAAGGACGAACAACCCTAACAGGGCCGCCGTTCGAATATCTCACCACCACCTCATCAGGGGCACTAGGACCTAACAGAATTAATTTAGATATTATCATTACATAATAGTTTTGTAATTACACAGAGAGAACTGATGATAGACCACGAAATGAAATGATACCGGCAATTAATTACGAGATAAACCTAATTAACGTGACGGGGAAGTGCGGATCATGAAGATTAATACTATCAAAGTGTTGAAGCCCCACCCACCCACCAGCATGCAACGGAATTGAAAACAACTAAATTCGTACGTACTATTTAAACTTGTGCCAGAGGAACGGGAACGGAAGCGGGAGGATCTGAATCCTGCAGATTAAACATGAAATTATTTTATCAGGTTAGGTTAGGGTTTTGGGAAAACCCCCAAAATTATGCAAATGAATAATTATCTACCAAGCCAAACCAAACCATGGTTTTATATACGGATCCCAAAAAAGAAGGGAAAACCAAGGCGGCTATTATAGGAAGATCGACCAAAACCTTGCGAGCCACAGATAAGATGAAGAAATCAGCTGGGATCAACAACATAAACATAAACAGATCGAATTTCTGTGTTTTCTCACCTCCGGAGCGGGAACCAGAACGGCCGCCGCCGCCGCCACGAGCCATTTTGCTCACTGACGAGGACACAACCCAAAACAACCCAACCGTCGGAGGGCCTTTGCCGGCTCTAGGGCTTTAGCTTTTCGTATCTTGTTTCACTTTCAGTCTCCTCAGGGTGGAGAAATTGTTATGACATGTGATTCTCAATTTTTTTATTTTTTATTTATTTTTAGCCTGTGATTCTGAATTGTGACTTGTGAGGCTTAAATATTAAAATGATCTCGATATTATAGTTATAAGGTCAACTTAGTTCTCGTATTTTTGAATTGGCTAATTTAATTCTCGTGTTTGTCTATATTTGCTAATTAACAATATTTCATTCAATCTCTTTTAAAAAATTTATAAGAAAAATTATACTAGATACAACGAACTCAAGTGAGTCTTGTCAAACTGAAGTTGGTCATACAACGAACTCTCTCAGGAATATTCTCCTTTGTTACGTTCTCTTTAACTTTTTCTAATCCGATCGATGACATGCATAGGATTTGAACTTGATAGAGAAATGATGAACTTAACTAAAGTGTTTATGTGGTTTTTTATCTGATTAACTCGGAGTAATTGTTCTTGATTTGAATCAGATGCTTGATTTACTTTTACTGTATTACTGTTTAGATTAGAGTGTAAATCTAAACCCTCAGAACGCATATTGTTTAGATTTTGAAACCACGTACTGCTACTTTATAGGTGCAGATGTTTGATTTTGTTTAACTCTGTGATATTTCTATTGACGTGATGGGTCTACTATGTCAGGGTTCGGGTGGAATTACTATCAAGAAGACCAGCCAGGCCCTGTTAATCGGTGTATATGATGAGCCTGTGACTCCTGGGCAGTGCAACATAGTCGTTGAGAGGCTGGGCGATTACCTTATCGAGCAGGGTCTCTAATTGCTTCGGTGAGAGTTGATTATCTCCCCATTCCCCTCCTGTGATTTGCTGTTTTTGGAGACTTGGCTTGCATCAGCCGGAATTCACGTTGAATTCCTTCTTTTGTTTGACCGTTACAATTTAATTTCGACTCATGCTCTGGATATGGATTGTCGTTGTGAATGATAGTCTTTTAATTTTACAATCATTATCCCCAAAGTTTATTTTCTTCCTTCTTATACTTGAAAACATATGTAATTGGTGTCGTTATCTCCGGAATGATAAACCATAACTTAGTTGTTTGCTGTGACTCTTCCACTACAGATGCTGCTGATAAGAGTTGGAGATATACTCTTGTATTATCTCTTATATTTCAGGATTGATATAGACTAGTTAGTTGTAATCAGTTTGACTTGTAACTCTTTGATGTAATTCATTCCTATAAATACAAACACACAACCTCTCTCAGATTTTAACTGAGTTGAGCATCAACAACTGTTTAAGCCTTTATAATCGTATGTGTGATTATTTCTCCTTTATGGTATCACAGAGCTAAGAAAGTCTCACGACAACCCTAGAATTTTTTTCCTTCTTCGCCATGGCCTCTTCTGCGTCTTCCCCCTCTGACTCCTCTTCTGCCCTAACCCCTTCCGCTATCCCTAATGTCTCCAATTTTTTTACGATCAAGCTTGATCGTACCAACTATCCTCTTTGGCATGCGCAAATGCTACCCCTGCTTCGTAGCAGGAACCTCGTCTCCTTCGTTGATGGCACTAGTCAGTGCCCTTCGGCTTTTCTCAAAGATACTGACGGCAATCTCACCAATATTGTCAACCCCGCTTTCGAACTCTGGATGCAGCAGGATGCCATGGTTATATCATGGATCAACAATTCCGTTCACCCCACTGTTTTGGCCACTCTTATTGGCAAAACTAGTTCTCACTCCGCTTGGACTTCTCTCCGTGAGCGTTATGCTTCCACATCAACTGGTCGTCTTTTGCAACTCCGGAGTGATCTGATGAACACACATCGTGGTGATTCATCTATTGCTGATTTTTTGGATCGTGTGAACTCTCTTGCTGACACTCTATCTCTCTCGGGGTCTCCTGTTTCTGACTCGGACTTGGTAGCCATTGTTCTCAACAACGTTGGTCCTGCGTTTGAAAGCACCGTCTCGTCTGCTCAAGCTCGAGAGGATGCCATCTCCTATGGTGCTTTGGAGGCCTTGCTTCTCGGTGCCGAACGTCGTCAAAAGATGAGTCAGGTGGTCCACCTTGATGCTGCCCCTACTGCTCTCGTTGCTGGCCGTGGAGGGCGCGGTTTTCAGGTCGGTCGTGGTCGTGGTTTTCATGCTGCTGCGGGTCGTGGCGGCCGTGGTCCTGTTCAAGGTGGTCATGGCGTGATTCGACAACCAGGAGCTCGTGCTCCTCATGATGGTGTTCTTGGTGTTGGCCCTCAACAAGGTCATGGCTTTAATCCCAATGGTCGTGTTCAGTGTCAAATCTGCCACAAACCTGGTCACTCTACTATCAATTGCTATAATCGTATGAACATGGCATACGAAGGTCGCGTTCCTGCGCCCAAGCTTCAAGCCTTTGCTGCCGCTGCTCATGCTCCTGACCATCTCCCCGTGGCTCCCCCTCAAGTTCAAAATTGGCTTTTTGATTCTGGAGCTAATGCTCATATTACGAATGATCTCACACAAGTGGCTGATCCCCGAGAGTACAATGGAAATCACCATGTGAATGGTGTAGTTGGAGGCACAGGTTTGCATATCTCTAAAGTTGGTCACTCACATATTCGCACTCCCTCCCATACCTTTAATCTTTCCAACACCTTATATTGTCCCAATGCTTCTACCAATATTATTTCTATCAATCGTTTTACTATGGATAACCACTGCTCCCTAACCTTATATCCCCATTCTTATCGTGTTCAGACAGGGAGGATCCTTTTGCAAGGCCGGAGTAAGAACGACTTCTATCCTTTTTCCAGTCTTTCATCAAACAATAAACATGGCGTTTTTGCATTTTATGGTGGTCGCGTCTCTGATGCAGTGTGGCACTCTAGATTAGGGCATCATTCTTCTTCTATTTTAAAGTTTTTAGTTGCTAGAAATAAATTGCCAATTCATGGCCATGTGACTTCTGCTCTATGTCATTCTTGTCCTCTAGGCAAAAGTCACAAGCTTCCCTTCCCGCTTTCCAGTTCAAATTCCCAATTTCCTTTAGATTTAATTCATTCGGATGTATGGACTTCCCCGTCTTACTCGATTGATGGATTTAAATATTATTCGCGCTACTCTTGGATATATCCTTTAAAACTAAAATCCGACGTGTTTAATACTTTTGTCACTTTTAAGAAACTCGTTGAAAATATGTTTAGTAGACAAATCAAATCTTTGCAAACGGATGGTGGTGGTGAATATATGAATCATGTCTTTAAAACCTATTTATCCTCTCATGGCATTCATCATCGTTTTACATGTCCTCGTCACCCTGAACAAAATGGCCTTGCCGAACGTAAACATCGACATATGGTTGAAATTGGCCTTACTCTTCTTGCTCATGCATCCATCCCTGTCACATTTTGGGTAGAAGCCTTTCACACTGCCAATTATTTGATTAATCGCTTGCCCACCAAAGTTTTACATAATGCATCTCCCTTTCAAAAATTATTCTCCACTCCTCATAACTATGAATTCTTAAAGGTTTTTGGTTGTGCATGCTTCCCATATCTTCGCCCATATACTCACCAAACTTCAATTTCGGTCTAAAAAGTGTATTTTTCTTGGATATTCTTTAAATCAGCTGGGCTATCGTTGTTTTGATCCATCCACAGGCAAAATTTTTATGTCTCGCCATGTTATTTTTGATGAAAAATGCTTTCCCTATAAGGATATGGTCGTTCCTCCGGTTCTGCATGCTCCATCCCCTGACATGATCAACATTGACCACATCCTGCCACCTACAGTCTCAAATCCCACCACCTCTCACCATCTCAATCCTATTCCCTTGCCAACTCCTTCTCTCCTGCCACCTACAAACCCACTCGCCCACATTACCCACCGTGTCCACCCTATACCCTTGCCACCTAATCCTACCCCACCTCTACCTTTATCTACTCCTACTCCACCGCTTGCCAACCCTACTATCCCTATCATATCATCCACTATTCCTTCAGACTCCACTATTTCCCATACCTCTAACCCTTCCCCATCCTTACCTTCCCCTGCGAATATTGGGACCACGAGCACTGTGCCACTGACACCTCCTCTACCTTCTCACTCCATGCTTACCCGAGCCAAAGATGGCATTCGTAAACCTAATCCCCGCTATGCTTTACTTGCTGTCACTAATACTTTGGTTGAACCTTCTAGTTTTACACAGGCTAACAAATGTCCTCGGTGGCGTCAGGCCACGGCTGAGGAGTTCACCGTTCTCCAATGCACTGACACTTGGACTCTTGTGCCGCTTCAACCACATCTTAATGTTCTTCCAAATAAATGGGTTTACAAAATCAAACGCAAATCCGATGGCTCCATCGAACGCTTTAAAGCCCGCCTTGTTGCTAATGGCTTTCATCAGCAGGAAGGCCTTGACTACGCCGAAACGTTTAGTCCTGTGGTTACTCACGCCACCATCCGCTTAATTCTTTCTGTTGCACTGCACTACAATTGGTCTATCCGACAGTTGGACGTTCAGAACGCCTTCTTACATGGTTCCCTCTCTGAAGATGTTTATATGCGACAACCCCAGGGCTTTGTTGATCCTCAGTTTCCCACTCATGTCTGCAAATTGCAACGTTCGCTTTACGGACTCAAACAAGCCCCCAGGGCGTGGTTTCAGTGCTTCTCCAATCATCTAGAGGCACTCGGGTTCGTTGCTTCCCAAGCTGACTCATCCTTATTTACTTACTTTGATGGCACCACCATTATTTATCTCTTGATTTACGTTGATGACATTTTGGTCACTGGAAATAGTAGTTCGCAGATTGCCCAACTCATTGCTCAGCTCGGCTCCCTTTTCTCTATGAAAGATCTTGGGCCCCTACATTATTTTCTAGGAATGGAGGTTACTCGTACCACATCTGGATTTCATTTGTCCCAGGCTAAATATATCAGGGACCTTCTTCAACGAACACACATGGCCGACTGCAAGCCCATCCAAACGCCATCATCTTCTGGTCGTCGTTTGCTTCTTCACGAAGGAGATCCTCTTTCTGATGCTATTGAATACTGTAGTGTCGTGGGTGCCCTTCAGTATTTGCTCTTTACTCGTCCCGACATTGCCTTCTCTGCCAATCAGGTATGTCAGTTCATGCACTCTCCCACAACGGTACACTGGGCTGCTGTCAAACGCATTTTGCGTTATCTTAAGGGCACTCATGATCATGGCTTGCTCTATCGTCCAAGTTCCCTATCTATCACAGCTTATGCGGATGCGGACTATGCCGGTGATCCTAATGATCGTCGTTCCACAGGCGGTTATTGTATTTTTCTTGGATCTAATTTAATTTCTTGGAGCTCCAAGAAACAACGTGGTGTTTCTCGCTCAAGCACTGAAGCTGAGTATCGTCAACTCGCTTATACTGCCGCTACTTTGTCTTGGTTTCGCAATTTATTTCATGATCTTCATCTTTATCTTACACCCCCTCAGTTATGGTGTGATAATATAATTGCTCTTGCCATTGCTTCGAACCCTGTATATCAAGCACGCATGCGTCATGTTGAAGTTGATTACCATTATGTTTGTGAGAAGGTTACTCGGAAGGAAATTATTGTGGGATATGTTGCATCTCCGGATCAGGTAGCAGATTTTCTGACCAAAGGCTTGTCTTCCACTCGGTTTCAATTTCTAATTTCCAAGCTTCCCGTTCTTGGTCGACCGCTTAGCTTGCGGGGGCGTGATAAACCATAACTTAGTTGTTTGCTGTGACTCTTCCACTACAGATGCTGCTGATAAGAGTTGGAGATATACTCTTGTATTATCTCTTATATTTCGGGATTGATATAGACTAGTTAGTTGTAATCAGTTTGACTTGTAACTCTTTGATGTAATTCATTCCTATAAATACAAACACACAACCTCTCTCAGATTTTAACTGAGTTGAGCATCAACAACTGTTTAAGCCTTTATAATCTTATGTGTGATTATTTCTCCTTTACGGAATGCCTACGTGAAACGGGTGTTTGTACTATGTAGTTTGGTTTACCAGACCATGAGTTGGGCGAGCTTGTCTAAAGATATTCACCACTTTCGAGTTTTGAGTGGTGAATTTTATCATGAGTAATGCTAGGGACACTAAATTATAGACAAAATTTGGGCGAGCTTGTCCGGAATTAACCGAGCCATTTGTCAAATTCACTTTGAATTTTATCATTGTTACAAGGGAAACACTTCAACGTTTAAAATTCCCAGATGCCTTATTCACTACTTTTGAAGTTGTCTAACTTTGATATTTTGCCATTCAGTATTACGGTCTGATGGTATTCCTCTTCGCTTGGGAGTGAGAGGTATTGGGTTCAAATCTCGTGGATGGCGAATTCGGTACTAAATTAGGTTACCCATTTTGTGCGGCTTAGCCGAACTTTTCCTTTCAAATCATCACACACAAATTCCAAGTTAATGGGTCTTTTGACCTATTAATTATCCAAACCCAAATGGTATCAAGCCTACAACTCCCAACTCCAAATTCCAAATTTTCTAATGGTACGAAAGCCGTGAGGGTTCTTCAATGCGTCAATCACCCACTCGATCAAGTTCTTGAATTCGAAATCGTACAAAGGGCCCAAATCCTTTCAAATTAATCCGTCATTCACATATTAAGCCAAAAATGACACAAGCCGCATCAAGTCTCATATGGCACGAAGTCGCGTCAAGTCTCAATCGGCACGAAACCGTGTTAAGTCTCAAACGGCATAGAGTTGTCCCACATTTCTCAAGTAACACAAAATCATTCTAAAATGGCAAAAAGCCAATCCGAAATCCAAATGGTACAAAACCCATCAAAATCAAATCACGCTAGAACTACGCCGGTTTGATTCCGTCAAAGATACATAAGTAATCTAGAAATTCAATCTAGACGCAACCCCACAAATCCAAAAGTACCAAATTTTAGTGAGGTCATTCACTTGCTAGAAGCCCCAAAAATTCAAAACATTAACGAACTAGGTCTTTTGATTTCATCAAGGATACGTAGGCAGTCTAGTACTACGTCGTTTGATATCGAGATAATTTTTCGAGTGTTGTCAATGCAATTTCCGGGTTTCGCCAGATGGTAGCGGTGGCGCTGGATGAGGACACGCACTCGAGTGGCCTAACCTCCCACAACGGTAGCAGAAAATTCTCAATCCTTCATACTTGAATCGAATCACATAGGAACCCCTAGCTGGGCATGGTACTGAACGACATGTAATTAAGGGCCGTAATGCGTCAAAATCCACCCTTAATCTCAGGAAACCTCGAAATCCAACCTCTGCTGGATCTTCAACTTCAAGAACTGCCCCAATTTTTGCCCCCAGACTCGGTTCGGTAAGCAGAGATTAAATTTGACGACAAATAAATGTTTACATCGATCTTCCCGCAAGAAGCATACCACATCCATGACTACCTCCAATTCGATACCACAAAGTAATTAAGCCACTCCGTTGCATCGACAAAAGCATATGGAATTAGGAGTGCATTGCATGTCACGTTGGAATTATGAAGAGATTACAAACCATGTATGAAAAAGCAATGAAAACAACAAATAAGACATAAGAAAGGGTTTCACAATATCCAGAGCTTTGAGCAAGCAATTGTTGAGCATGTTCATTTTTGAACCGGACCACTGCAAGTCGAGCCTTTCTTTAACGCACCAATGTCCACCTCAACACCACAATAAAGTTCCAAGAGAAGGCGGCAAGACAAACCGATGGGACTGTTACACCCATCAAATAGGGTTGTCTAGCATAAAAACAATAAAAATAAATAAACATGAAGAGGTTTTCATTCAAAATATTGGCTTGATTTCTCTATTTAATCGCAATACAGGGCTAGCCAATCACGCAGAAGTTGATTTTATTCATAGGAACTGACGTAACAAGTGCTCTAGTTATATCATTCGGTTTCCGATTCCAGAAAACTGATGGAGATCATGTAAAAGCTATAAGCTACGTGCAAGACGAAACTTGTATATGGTACTAGAAGAAGAAGAAGACTGAGAGAAGTATAAATACCTCAATCGCAGACATAAGCAATTTTTTGCAGCTACAAAACTCAAATCCCTCACAAGGCAAGGATCCGGAAGGAGTCCCGTATTTATCATACTCGGAATATAAATTACTCTGAAACGCAGCTCCTTCAACTTCTGAAGGACGAACAACCCTAACAGGGCCGCCGTTCGAATATCTCACCACCACCTCATCAGGGGCACTAGGACCTAACAGAATTAATTTAGATATTATCATTACATAATAGTTTTGTAATTATACAGAGAGAACTGATGATAGACCACGAAATGAAATGATACCGGCAATTAATTACGAGATAAACCTAATTAACGTGACGGGGAAGTGCGGATCATGAAGATTAATACTATCAAAGTGTTGAAGCCCCACCCACCCACCAGCATGCAACGGAATTGAAAACAACTAAATTCGTACGTACTCTTTAAACTTGTGCCAGAGGAACAGGAACGGGAACGGAAGCGGGAGGATCTGAATCCTGCAGATTAAACATGAAATTATTTTATCAGGTTAGGTTAGGGTTTTGGGAAAACCCCCAAAATTATGCAAATGAATAATTAACTACCAAGCCAAACCAGACCATAGTTTTATATACGGATCCCAAAAAAGAAGGGAAAACCAACGTGGCTATTAAAGGAAGATCGACCAAAACCTTGCGAGCCACAGATAAGATGGAGAAATAAGCTGGGATCAACAACATAAACATAAACAGATCGAATTCTGTGTTTTCTCACCTCCGGAGCGGGAACCAGAACGGCCGCCGCCGCCACGAGCCATTTTGCTCACTGACGAGGACACAACCCAACCGTCGGAGGGCCTTTGCCGGCTCTAGGGTTTTAGCTTTTCATATCTTATTTCACTTTCAGTCTCCTCAGGGTGGAGAAATTATTATGACATGTGATTCTCAATTTTTTATTTTTTTAACCTGTGATTCTGAATTGTGAGGCTTAAATATTAAAATGATCTCGGTGTTATAGTCATATGACCAACTTAGTTCTCGTATTTTTGAATTGGCTAATTTAATTCTTGTATTTGTCTATGTTAGCTAATTAAGAACATTTCATTCAATCTCTTTTAAAAATTTTATAAGAAAAATTATACTAAATATAATTACGTTTTCTCTTTAACAAAAAATAAAAATCAATAAGAAATAACACATATAAGAGATAAAACTTCCAATCTGAAAAATGATTAAGGTTGTGACATAGAAAAAAGAGGGGGTAGTGTTAGGGAGGAGGTTGGGGAGTTGGGAGGAGAAAATTTTTTCTTTTTCTTTTAATATAATTTAATTTTTAAATATTTTAAATTGAATAAATAATTTAATAAATAAGTTTATAATAATTTATAATTTTTTTTACAGAAATTAGATGGAAATATTCTTAATTGGCTAACGGAGATAAACACAATGATCAAATTGGTTAAATTGAAAACACAGTGACTAAATTGACTCAATGACTAAAACATATGGACCATTTTAACATTTAAGCCTAATTGTGATTATTAAATAAGGCTTGTTAGCAGTCCACGTATTGTTGAATACAACTCACGCACCCCACATTTGGCTTTTCAATCAAAGTTTATCTTAATGCATCGACATTTGTTTTTTCAATTAAAGTTTATCTTAATAACTGCATTCGAATTGATGAGTAATTCGAACGCCTCTTTCGTTCGATCGAGCTTATTTAATTTAATTTAGTTTTTTTTCGATTCTGTTTCGGTGTTTGTGTTCTGAATTTCTATGCTTTTTCAGTTCTCGATTGCAGCTATCAATCATACGGAGTCCAAAGGCAATTGGGAGCCTCCCACGAAAGAAGCTCAGGCATGCCTCCTTCTCTCTCTCTCTACGTTTTCTTTCACAGTTCAGCTATTTTTTTGTTGGATTAGGTCAATGAGTTGGGATTTTATGGGATTGTATTATTGTGGGTAAATTTCGAGCATTGTTAGCAGAAGTCAACTTGATGAGAACAGAGGAGAGAAATTTGACTTCTGTGTAGCATTATATATTTGGGAAGCTTATTGTACTTCTTATCATTGTTTCAACAAATGAGTGAGCCGGAAAATGTGAATTG
The DNA here is from genome assembly GCF_042453785.1 of Malus domestica. Classification (NCBI taxonomy): domain Eukaryota; kingdom Viridiplantae; phylum Streptophyta; class Magnoliopsida; order Rosales; family Rosaceae; genus Malus; species Malus domestica. Next base: position 9,153,958 of record NC_091668.1, read on the forward strand.
AATGCGGGTTTTTTGTATGGTAGCCCGATTCAGAAGCGTTTGGATTTTCTCAGCCGAAGATGTTTCCTTTTCCGATCAGTAATTAGATAGAGTTCATACTGTTTAGTTTGGTCTTGGTAGGAATTCCGTCTTTCACAAACATATCATGAAGGGCTTCACAATCACAAGTTGCAAGTCAAAGAATACAGAAAGGCCGCTGAGCTGTTAGAATCCGTCCTAGAAGATCCTCTTATAGAGAACGCGCAGGTGAGCGTAAGATCTTCAACGAACATTTTTCGATGGCAGTCTTCCTTTTTGTCTCTGAATAGGTAGTTATTGTTGTTTCTATTGCCATGCAGGTGGACGGCAGTGTCAGCGATTGCCATCTATTGCAACTCAGGTTTGGATTTCGGCACCACCCCATAATTTGTGCAATTCTCGGACTCGGTGTACAATTTTCTAATCCACATAGGAGGAATCAGTCTCTAGTAGAATTTTAGTTTTATAACTTTTCTCTCACTAATATTTTTGTGAGATAATAGTCAAAACATATATATTTAAAGAAAGGCTAAGCAGACTCGCCTAAAGTAAGTCTGCAAGGACTCTCTAATAAGGAGTCCGAGCGTAAATATTTATGTCTAATATCGTAATCCTCTAATAAAGAGTCGTAGGGTATATATTTATAATGGTTGATTAAAAAGTTAAACTATTAGCTTTTCAAAATAGAAAATACATCAAACAAATACAATATTTTACTAAATTTAACGACTAAATGTGCATTAGAAAATTAAAAGAATAACATGAAATACAATGTGCAGTGCGAGAAGACATTATCCAAAAAAAGGCATCGAATCCAACATACATATCCAAATCTAGAATTTATATATTTATTGGGTAAAAGCAACAATCACATGCGTGGGGAGGGAGACAGAGACAAGAAAGTAAAGCAGCCCATAGATTAAACGAAAAAAACGTGGCAGAATCGCAGGCGCTCTCGCCTCGTCATTTGAGGATCCTCACTCTACTCACACCGCTACATGCTTTCTCTCTCCTCTCTATATCTCTCTCTCTAAATCTGGAGTAATTGAAGTTGCAGAAGATTGACCAAAAAAAAAAAAAAAAGAAGTTGCAGAAGAAGAGAAGAAATGGGGATTCCATCGGAACTGAGGGACATGTGGGTGAACCGCAAGGATGCTCTGGTGATTCCTTCGCCAGCTGAAGAGGCGAAGCTGCTGAGATCCAAGAAGTGCATCGACGGTTTGCGTTTCTTACTTAATCCTTTCCATTAATTACAATTAGCAGGAGCATCTGGTTGTTTAAATTGTTCTAGGTTACTTATTGATTGGTTTTTTAATCTGTAATGTTTTGATTATTTGAAGTTAATCAAGAATTTGATCTGTTGTTTTGTAAAAGTTGGGAACTTTTTGTTTAAGTTGAGGTGAATTTAATCTAGCTATGTTGTGTTTGGGGAATTGGGAGTGTGAATTTAACATTGGGGAAGTAAATTATTGCGTAATTAGTTGGAAACCTTTGGGTCCATTGCTCGCTGATGTTAGGTTGGATGCTTACATTATCTGTAGTAAATGATGTAGTGTATTTGCGTGTAAGGCCCAACCGCCGTACGCGATAGCATGTAAGGAAGCGTGTTGAGAGTGAGATTCCACAGCGGTTTATTAGGTCCGTGCTTAATAGTTTAACTAATCTTGGGCATCCCCACCATTGCCAATTGGTTCTTTAGGTTCATGTCTATTGAGTAGAATGCATGTTCAATCACTCGACATGGGTTGCTCGCGTGTTTGGTTGAGTGACCCCACGTGTGAGAGGGCGTGTTGAGAGCGGGAATCCCACATGGGATGGTTAAAGCCTTGCTTCATATTTTAACTGATCTTGGGCATTGCTACCCATTGCCAATTGGTTTTAGGTTCATCTCTAGTTGAGTAGAGTGTATGTGCAGTAGATCGATTCATCAGCAACGTATTTGTAGAGAGAGAGAGAGACTTATGGCTAATCGATTACGACGTGATAATAGGTAATGCATGTGACATTTGGACAATGTCCGATATCACTTAACATTTTCATTATCTGCAGAGGGTGTTCAGGAGGGATTCAAGTATGGTGCTGTTGCGGCTGTTATCTCAAGTGTGGCTACGGTATGTGTAGCATTCCCCAACTTTCCATAATTTTATTTGTTAGTTAGAAATTGGTAGGCTGTATAACCACTGCTTTGAACAACAAAACTGAATCCTATTCTTCGTTTCTTACTCTCTGCTACTGCTTGTTTTTATTCTTCATGTCCTCTTGGGTTATGCTCTTAAACTTGTTGGTATTGCCTTCGTAGTTGAGTGTAAAATTCACCAAACATCTATGAATTTTGAATGTCCGTGGGTTTCCATGTGAACTTGAAAATGCTCGCTAACAAAATTGTATGGTTGTCTGTGAGAAAAAGGAAATGGTCTTGCAGCTTTGTCTTTAAAAAATTTAGGTCAGTAGTAACTCTGTAGTATAGTTCACACAGATTGTATATGTTTGGAGGCTGTGTCTTGGTGGACTTGCTCCAAACTTGGGTGGTCGTCGTCTCGAGTCATAGAAATAGCCCTCTCTGAGAATAATGGGTATGGCTGTGTATGTTGTGTCCTTTCCAGATTGGCCCATTTTACATTTGAGAACCTCTTACACTAGGAGTCTAGGATATCTTTTACTAGTCTGTTTTTTACCCTGAGTTCGAGGGAGATCTTGCTATCTTGGTATATTTTTTAATGACTACTATTTACTTGTTCTTCATATTCCCAGTTGGGTGCTGTTCGTACGGTACCTTGGGCAAAGTATAACCTCAACTACACCGCTCAAGCACTCATCATCAGTGCTGGTATGACTTAATTATTTAATTTTTTTTGCATGGCTTACAGAGATTCTAGCTTTGTGGCAATTTACTTACCAGATAGAGCTTTTAAGTATTAATTCTTCCTCATAGAGCTTTAATTGTCTGGACCATGAAAAAATTGACATTTTAATGTATTTGATGAACAGCAACAATTTCTACATACTTCATCACCGTTGATAAAACCATCTTGGCATGTGCGAGAAAAAATGCCCTGTTGCAAGACAGCTTGAGACGCCAGCGCGAGCAGTAATATAATGCAATTGTGGCTCAAAACGATATGAAGGTGCCCCCGTCTTTGAAAAAATTGTGCATTTGATGGGTATAGTGAACACTCCGGCAATAAACCCCTCATGGCTCATCATATCATTCGTTATGGTGATCGTGAGCTACAATGAATCTCGTCAATTCACAATAATTTGTTTTTGTTACGGCACATGACTGTCGTAGCTTGGCTGCCTGGTAGATGAGTTTTTGTTTCGTTATTCTGTACTGTTTTCCGCCTTCCCCGTTTCTTTTCTTTGGCCATGGAAGAATATCTTCAAAATAAGTACCGTGGATTCGTATTGTGGCATATTTGTATGACGATGTATGACAAGGCTCTCAGTTTGGCAATCTGATCTGTGTTTTGTTCATTTTATTGAAAACAAACTTCTGCCATTTATTGCTGAAAACATGTTCATCTCTTGGTTGACTTGAATTGGGTTATCTTTTATTTATGCTTTAGCTTAAATAAGCGCCTAAATTTGTAGTGAAAAAAGCGCAGCAGCGTTTTTGATCAAAAACAACAAACAACATGGCCACCACACAACTCACCACCAACTCCTCCTCGCCTGAAGAAGAGGAAGTTGTGATCTTCGTCGGTAGAGGAGAACCACCGGAATGCCAACACCGACGCCGCCTTTCAGTATCTACCAGACGTAAAAACCACCGACTGCTTCAAAATTGATGGGGAATTACTCCTCGAAGAAATCATAGGGAAATCCTGGCGAGGTTGCCGTCGGTAAAATCTGTGATCAAGTGCGCCGTGTGCAAGTCTTGGAAATATCTGATCCAAAGCCCGTCCATCATTGACGCCCATCTCTGACGCCGCATCCTCCTCAACCAAAACCAAGTTGCTGATAATGATGATGACCAACTTGCTGATGATGATGATGGTGATGTCGGTAGTCTCCATCTACTGTAAGGACCCTTCCATTTTAAGGGATACTTGCTGTATTGGGATAAGCCTGCTTAATTTCACTTACCGTTCGACTCACGGCGAACTTACTTCTTCCGATTACGATCTGGCCGGGACTTGCAACAGCCTCATATGCCTTGCTAATGATGAGGACTTCACCCCCGAAGTCCCCGCAATAATTTGCCCCCCTTCTACCATTACCATCCCTTGGACCAACGAAGAAGAAGAAGAAAACGTTATTAACTTGCCCTATTATATTTCCACTTCGTTTGGCTACGATTTGCGCACCAACGACTACAAAGTTTTGAGAATCATTTTTAGTAATTCACATTCTTTTGATCCTGCCGGGAACCCCGTACGGCATTGAGGTTTTCTCCTTAGCCAGAGGCTCCTGGAAGATTCTTAGTCCTCCTCCTCTAGCTCCACCTGCTGTTTCTTTTCCTGGTTGACATGCTTTCTGTTATAACAACCACCCATGTCTTAGGAATGTTTTTGTCAATGGTGCTGTGCACCCGTGATCAAAGCTCTAGTGAAGATGTTGTAGTGTCGTTTGATATGGCAACTGAATCATTTGGCGAGATTAATTAAGATACCGAAACGTTTGATAAAAACACCAGGTGCCGGTTTACCTTATGACGACCTTGTTGTTTCAGTATATGAGGATTCCCTTGCCTTAGTTAAGATGCAATGGGAAAGAGCTAACGTTTGTGATGACAAGTTATGGGTCATGCAACAGTATGGTACGGTGGAATCGTGGACTAATTTATACAACGTAACCTTGAACAAGTTGGTGTACTCTCCTCCCGAACACTTCGCTTTTAAAAGCAATGGCGAACAAGTGTTTAAAGTGCCTACTGAGGATGGTCGATCTGAATGGATGCAGACAGTGGATTTTAAGACTAAACAAGTAAAATGTTCTAGGGCTGATCGATCGTACCAATACGAGTCCATGAATTCACTTTTGGAAGTAGGATTCTCTCCCCTCCTAATCTCTCTCCCATTCCATTCCCTCCTATTTAAATGGTTGCGATTACGCTACGTCTACATCTTGTGAAATTTTTATATAGAGAATAAGACAAAAAGAAGAGTGTGAGAGGAAATGAAAGAAATAGGAGGGGAGAGAATCCTATTCCATTCTTTTGCAGAGAGCCTTATTTTACTTGACCAATCTGATGCTTATTCTTACTAAGCAGAAGCAGCAGCGAGCAAGCAACAAGTAATTTTCTGGATTTAATTAGTTAGCACTTTCTTTTCACTTGTAAATTAACATTCCTTCTTCAAATTATTGTGTTACATTCCTTCAAATGTATGGATTTGGAATTATAAAAGTATTGATGATAAATATATTATTTTTTTTGTTTTAATTATCTTTTACAAATGGGTAATGCTATAGAGACAAACTAAGTGATGTATCATCAATATGAATGAGCATTTTTATCAATGCTTAAGTAATAAACCAATCATTAACTTTCATGTCCTTTAGTTTTCAAAATTTTGTCTACAAATTTAGTCTCCCTAGCAATACGCTTTACGAATATATGTATATATGCAAGTCTTCAAAAAAACAAATAAATAAATAAAAGAAGAAAAAAAGGCTTTTAGCCCAATTGTCAATGCACTTGACAATGAGACCATCTCCAAATGCACGGGGCTTAGAATATTAGGATTTAGACCTAATTATTTCTTAAAAAATTGTAACCATTAAATTTGAGCTGTTGAATGCTTTTAATTTTTATCGTTGGATCTGGTCTTATTTGATCCCAATCATATTAAGTGTAAAAAAGTTTAAAAAAAAAAAAAAAGAATTTGAAATGTGACTGTTAGCCAACGGTCACGCCATCGTAGCCATGCGATCAGTTGATAGGTGATGGATTTTTCTATAGATTGATGTTTGAAGGGCTTTTCAGTATGATAAATAGTTGCAAATGAAGTGCACTAATTAATGTACTTTTTCTTCTGGACAGACGGTGATTCAATAACTAAAGTTTTGAGGATTTTCAGTGACGGGTTTTCTTGTGGTCCTGCCGGGAAACACCTCGTATGGCATTGAGGTTTACTCCTTAGCCAGGGGCTCCTGGAGTCCTCCTCCTCCAGCTCCTCCAGCTCCTCCAGCTCCTCCTGCTGTTTCTATTCCTGGTTGTCGGGTTCTCGGTAAGAGCAACCCACGTCCTAGGAAGGTTTTTGTCAATGGTTCCGCGCACTGGCTTCTGCCCCGCGATAAAAGCTCTGGCGAAGAGGCCATAGTGCCGTTTGATATGGCCACTGAATCGTTTGGTGAGGTTGAGCTACCGAACCTTTGAGAAACACACGTAGCGTTTTCTTACATGAGAGCGCTGTTCATTCAGTACACATGAATTCTTTTGTAGAGAGCCTTGTTTTACTTGATCAATCCAATGCTTAAAACACCGTTTTGGAGAAGAGAAAGAAATGGTATTTCAACCTAATTCACCTGACCATTATTGCGCCCGAAATTAACATTTGATAGGTGAATACTTGTTGGGGATAGTGAACTGAACCCTCCCGCAATAAACCCCTCATGGGCTTATCATTTCATTAGTTATCGAGAGCTGCAACGAATCTCGTCAATTCGCAATAATTTGTTTTTATTACGGCACATGATTGTGTAGCTTGGCTTCTTAGTAGATGAGTTTTTGTTTTCGTTATTATGTACTGTTTTCTGCCTGCCCCGTTTCTTTTCTTTGGCCAAGGATGAAGTGTATCTTCAAAATAAGTACCGTGCATTCGTTTTGTGCCCGTATTTGTACGACGTGTTGGTATTTAAGTGATTTTAGCTTAAATAAGTTTATGTTTTATTTGTTTTAATCAGAGCCCTTGGATCATATTCCAAATGAATGCTCTAGATTAATTAGAGTTAGTGATATTTTGTGACACTTGTAACTATCTCATAGGATAGATGTCATGAAGGGCTAGGATTGTTTCATTCTCTTAGAAGAGAGAGAAGGGTAATATTCCTTCTAGTTGAAACGGTAATATTGGATTGATTTGTATGAGAGAGAGTGAGCAATTCAATGAAATAAGTGAGGCGTCCATCACTGTGAAACTCTCTGAAATTATTCAATTCTTCTTCAAAAAATTCCTTCTTATATCCATTGAATCACAGTACACTAAATCACACAATCTAACATGGCCTTAGAGCCAGGTTGCACCATCTGCAACTAGGCGTGAATCTGTGAAGAGCGCATCAAAGAACTCGAACTAATCGTCGAGCTTCGTTGCTGAAGGAAAATTCAGAGAAGAAATCTCAATGATCTTGAATCGAGTCTCATATGGCTAGGTCAAGTGGTGCTGATCTTCAAGCACCGGTATTCAATAGAGACAACTTCGATTTTTGGCAGATTCGGATGAAGACCATATTCCAATCTCATGAACTCTGGGATGTTGTCGAGAAGGGTTTCGCTACTCCGGCGAAGAAGGATGAAGAACTCACTGAAGCTGAGAGCAAGCTGGTGAGGGAGAACATAATCAAAGATGCAAAGGCACTTGGAATCATCCAAGGGCAGTTTCCGATTGGATCTTTCCGAGAATCTCAGTTTACTACCCTAAAATTTCTTGGTTTACTACCCTAGAATTATGACTTTAGGTACCATTCTGGGACAAAAAAAAACATAATATACTAAATGTTGAAAACCAAGAAATTTTAGGGTAGTAAACTGAGATTAACCCTATATATATATATATCTTCTTGTTTTTTCTTTTAATTATCTTTCACAAATATAATTAGTTGTACATTAAGTACCCTAATTGAAGTACCCTTTCTTTTAGATAGACGGTGACTCGATATACAAACACTAAAAAATAGGTGGGGACAGATTAAATAAGTTGGTGCTTATGTAATACAAAACTTACCAAACACCTGTTCCGTTTTATTAATGCTCTATAATGGTCTTATACGATGTGTCAAATGAAACCTAATGTTTGTGACCAAGGTAGGGTTGGGCACGGGCCGGGCTGGGCCAAATTTTGAAGGAATCGGACCGGACCAAATCAGGGTTTAAAAGAAATGGGTCGGACCGGACCGGGGTTTAAAAGAAATGGGACGGTCTGTGGCAGGTACAACAGATTTGGGCCGTGTAATACCTTGAAAATTTAATATATGAATATGTGGAGAAAAATCGAAAATAAATCGATTTATGGGTATGTAAAAATGAATTGAAAACTTTTATAGTTTTGTTCCGGAAGTTATTATAAATTATGCTGAAAAATTTATCGTTAAGTTAAAAAGACGAAAATGCCCTATTTGGTTTAACGTAATTATACTAGGACGTATTTTATACTCATATACTTTATCGGCTTTTTTTGACATATTTGGATAGAGGACGACCCTCCGAGTGCGTAGGTGAAAACAGTTCGTGAAACAGAGTTATAACGAATGAAATAAAAACGAACGAAGGTAGGGGCAAACTAGTCATTTTGCCATGAATCTGGAAGGCTCCAGATTCTGTTTTGGTGGAAATAGGCCACAGGAAAAAGGAAGGAAGGAAGAAAAAAGAGGAGGAGGCCAATCAGAGAAAGGAGGGAAATGAGGGGTGACCAATGGGGAGAGCAGGAAAGGAGGGGAAATGAGAGAGAAGAACCACACTGAATCCCTTGCCAGGTTTTCTTCTCTAACCCGACCCTTGCCTACAATAATTTTCGACGGGTTTTCCGTCCATTTTTCCGGCAAATTACGTCCTATCACCCCTACCAAACAACTCCCTAACCTTCCCTCGTTCATTTCCACCCAAAATCCACCTCGATTGGATCCTGATTTGGGAAAAATGGAACCCGTGGGTTCCGACGGGGTCACAGCGAGATCGCCCATTTCTGCAGGTTTCGACCACCACTACCACCACCAAAGTACTCCTCTGAAGGCCAGGAACAAGGCCCAAGCAATGGTGGAGGCGTAGGACTACGTATGAAGGTCGAATCAAAACCCATCTTTCCGGGGTTTTCAACGAGTTTGTGATGATTTAAGGTGTTTTCCGGCTGAATTGCACTTCGGTCCAGGTATAAACATTGTTCCCCTTGGCTTGCTCTACATTTCTATAAAATTTGAGAATTTTTAGAAATAGTGAAATTTTCCAACGAGTCGGGGCGGCCGACCGCCACCCACTTCGGGGCGTGGCCAGTGGGCCGATGATGTCATTTTGTGCAAATTTTGATATTCTAAATATGGATTTGGCATCTAATTGATGTGTTTCGATTATTGAACCCAATGTTGGTTATTTCGATTACTTGAATGTCTTTGGAAATGGATTGACAATGAAAGGTGAACTACGAAATACTTGATCCCACATCAAGGGCACGTAAGCAGTCTAACAGGGGTTAGATGTAGCCTTAAATAGTTAAGATAAATCTTTTGTTGGGAATTTGAATTAGGAAAAGAAGTTTGGTGATTAATTGTAAAATTAAATCTTATGTTTTGGATGTTGAATTTGGTTATAGATTTTGTGAGTGATTCATAAATTTAGATAAAGAATTATGAATTATGGTAGTTAAATAAACAAGAGTTTAATTTGGGCCTATCATCGGAATTATTTCCCGAAAATATATATTTCGGAGGTCAGTTGTTATAGGTCGGGTACAACAGGTCCTCTTACTTTATTTTTTTTTCGGTTTTGATATAGAGCTCCAGAACCCAGTACCAAATTGCCACCAAGCCCAGTTCAAAATCGCCACCCACAATGAGATTCGACACTGCCTAACTCAGATCTGCCTCTTCTCATCCTCAAATCTTTGAAAAGAAGCATGAAATCGAATCATATGCACTAAATATATGAAGTTAGATAGAGAGAGACTAGAGCGACGGAGGAGACGAGGACGTAGGCGCTGCAGAGAGCGTAGAAGATGTCGTCCTACCATCAGGATGACTTGTTGATCTCGTCGAGGTTGGCGGTGTCGACATGCTACTTGCAATACTCAATGACCCTGGCCAAAATCTTGTTGGTGACATTGCGCAGAGGAATGCCGTTGTCAGCACAATCGTCCTTGATCATGTGCTTGATGGCCTGTGACTCCAGCGCCACCGCTTCCTTTACCTTGAATGACTCACCGTCCGAGCTCTTGAGGGTGATCTTCTTCGACAATGATGCCATGGTTGGTGACGGTGATAACGATGGTCTCGAAACGATGCCACTTTATAAACTTGAAGAGGTTAAAGAAAGATTTGGTTTCTAGTTGTAGTGAGAAATTTTTGATTTCGCATGGAAAAAGATAATAAAAACGAGGAGTGGAGGGGTGACTGGTGAGAGCTATGTGACGCAATTACAAACGGGCTGGTTCGGGTACCCGTTTTTCTATACTTCTGAAACCGGCCTGCCCCTAAAATTTGATCGCCCCGTTTCTCTTATTAAAAATTTAGAACCGGCCCATACCCACCCTGAACCTTGATTACCCGATTGACCCGCAGTTCCTATACCCGTTTGCCCACCCCTAGACCAAGGTTTTTAAAAATGCTAGGCGCTAGTTCAGCAGCGGGCAGGGGCCTAATGCCTAGGCAGCCTAGACAAATTTATATAAATTTATTATATATCTTGTAAATAGGTGCCTATTTACACTTAAAAAAAACTATACTTAAATGGATAATAAAAGAATGACAAAATGCAAAAATAGAAGTAGAAGAATACATAAAGTATGTCCATCCAACAAGCTCAATATTTAAAAAACAGTAAGCATATAATCATAATGAGGAGTATTCTTGGATGATGGACTAGATTTTCTTGTTCATGATCCTTGCATTGGATTGGACATAGACTAAATTATTTAACGTTATTGTATCTAGTTTATTTATTTATTTATTTTTTGTATGTATCCCCTCAAAAGCTCTCCAATTCATTTCACAATTGGATAAACTTGTAGTCAATCCATCATTTGCAAATTAGGTACACCATTTTCAGAAATATACCACCATGAAACTAAAAAATAAAAAAGCACACAATTAATAAATAAATAATATAAAATAAAAAACCAAATCCACCTAGGACTGCCTAGGAACCACCTAGCCCGCTGCCTAAGACTGGCCTAGCCCACCTAGGCGGCTGCCTAGCTCCAGACCTATTTTTCAAAACAATTTGCCCTAAATCACGGTGGGTCTTCACCGCCTAAGCCGATTTTTAGAACACTGCTAATGACCTCTACTGCTCCCCCACATGCCCCATAATAAATTGGCAACCCTGCAGTAAAATGTTTGTGACTTTGCCCCCTCCCTCCTACCATTTGTACCTTCCCTTGGACCAAAACTAGACCAAAATACATTGCCGATATTTTGTATTGTAACCGCGTCTGCGTTCGGCTATGATTCGCGCAAGGTGCTGAGAATTTTCCGGGACAGGTTTTCTTGTGGTCATGCCAGTAACACCCCGTATGGCGTTGAATTTACTCCTTAGCCAGGGGATCCTGGAGGATTCTTAGTCCTCTTCCAGCTCCTCCTGCTGTTTCTTTTGCTGGTTGCCCTGTTCTCGGTAAGAGCAACCCATGTCCTAGGAACGTTTTCGTCAATGGTTCCGTGCACTGGCTTCTGCCCCGCGATAAAAAAGCTCTGCGAAGATTCCATAGTGCTGTTTGATGTGGCCACCGAATCGTTTGATGAGATTGAGATACCAGAACCTTTGAGAAATACATGTAGTATTTTCTTATATGGGAGCGTTCTTCTTTCAATACACATGAATTCTTTAGTTGAGAGCCTTACTTGATCAATCCAATGCTTAAAACACCATTTTGGAGAAGAGAAAGAAATAGTATTTCGACCTAATTCACCCGACTACTATTGCACCCGAAATTAACATTTGATAGATGAAATACTCGTCGGGGATCACACTAACCAAAGTATTTTTCTTTTGGACCGAGGGCGATTCAGTATGCAAATACCAAAAAATTCTTCCAAAACGTAAAAAAATGACAATTTCCATCACTTTAACCGGGAAGACTTGTCCTGAAGAATCCGGCAGGTTGCATGAGCCATCCGTTCATTATGCTATGAATTGTCTATGCTAACTCTTCTTTGTCAAAACTGAACCTCAAAATGCGTACCGGTAAATGGCATCAGCCGCACCATCTTCATCATTGCTTGCACCAATTGCATTAGCCACAGCTTTTGTCTTCTCTGATCCGTTACTAAGAGCAACGCCCAAAGAAGCCAGCTCAAGCATCTCGACATCATTTTCTCCATCGCCAATAGCCATGATCTAAACAATATATTATTAGAACCAATCAGGAATGAAATCATAATTGGTACATAACTAAAACAAGGAAACATGCAAAACACGATATCAGCACCAACACAGATTGTAAGATTTTGGAGTGATTCCTAAAACAAGAAGATAACTCTGTATAGGCATACGACTAACTCCGATTAAAACAATAAACGCTAAAACAAGAAGATAACTCTGTACCTGATTTCGAGTGATTCCTAAATGATCAAGAAGCATGTTCACCCCACTTCCTTTTGAGGTTCCTGCGGGAACAATTTCAAGGTGCCCTTCCACAGCTTGAACAACTGTTGCACGATCTCCAGTTGCTTGTGACCAGTATGGCCTCAAAGTAGTAGCCACTACCTCAGGGGTCTCCATGAAGAGCACTTTCTGTATATGCAAAAGACCAACAATAAATTAGTTTCATGTTAGGGTCGCAGTTGGTTTGAGACCGAAGAAACTTCTAGTTATCCACAAGAAGAGTTGATTCAAGGAAAATTAAGATCAAAGCTGAGAGCTAGTGGCTTGCATATTTTCGTAATACAATCAAATCCGCACCTGTATGTCAGCTTCAGCCAAGAGGTGCTCAACTGAAGGCATGATTTCCACCTGTAAATATCGTTCCATATACGAAAAAGGGGATGGTGAGGGGGGAGCTCAGGCGATAAAGAATATTTATCATCATGATGAAACATTGATTTTTTATAGCACCTTTGGCTCATTATACAATGTATGCACTGAGTCAAGTAATGGATGCTCAAACAGAGAAAAGCAACGGTCCTTGCTGAACGCAATAAGAGGAACCTTATTCTCACAAGAGTAGAGACACGCCTGCAAATAAAGAGCATACAGTCTTTTGTTTAGACAGATTTCCAGTGAAACCCCAAAATTCTAGAAATCCCCACCAAGGTATTACCTCTCTGCAGACACTTGTATCTAAATTTTTTCTAAAAATTTCCCGACCTTGCCTACCATAAACAAGCAACCCCTGTAATCAAGTAGAGGCAGACAATAAGAAGCATGTACGAATATCAACCCAAGACAGAAGCAAGTACAGTTCTGAAAAAGACTAGCATAAGCAATAGTCAGTACGGCAGTCTGTTCCTAAAAGTATGACCGGCAATTGCCAAGATTCAGTAAGTAAAACTCATCAGGGAGTTACCTATGGTGACAGAAAAAGAACATGAAAACATTTAAGATGAGCAGGGATGGTTAGCACAGTTCAGTATAGTGTCCTCATCAAGCTTACAAAAGGAAGAAAAAACATCTAGGTCTAAGAAGATTATTGGGTAAATACAAGTGAGAAAATTATGGAAACACATTCAACAGAAGACTAAGCATGTAGCAAGTGAATAGTTCGGTCATCAGATGAACTTGCAACATGGTGAGAATGAAATTTGCAAGGAAGAAAAGATAAACCTGCAAAAAAACCCCAGGAGAAAATTCTGAAACAATGCCATCTTCTCCAGCTAATTCTACCTCCTTAAAAATTTTCATCACAGCTGAACGAGACTGTTTCAATGTGAATTATAATATTTAGAAGCAACACATACATCAATATATAAACTGACATAAAAAGTAACACTGCAGGCTAGAGCAACAGTAAAACATTAGATTCCAAAAGTTTTTGAACAAATCAATCATAAGCAAAAAATCGTATTGGCAAACATAATGAAAACACATTTTCGAGCATAATATGCTGATAATCATTATGAAGAAAAAAAATGTTGTTCTTACTTTTCCAGTGGCTATCACTACTCTCACACCCCTTGATGAGACCTCCTTGAGAGCTTTCGCAGTTGTTAAACTAATTTGACTTTTGCTGTTGAGAAGGGTGCCTTGAATATCAAGAGAATAATATATAAAGTTCATTTTGAGCTTAACATAGCACAATGAAGGCGCTAGATTACAGTAACCGCCAACTTACCATCCATATCACAGAAAATGCATTTGAACTTTGGTTTATAAAATCGCAGGCTGCCTTCTCTCTTCCTGTCTTTTAACAATTCACCAGTAAGATTACTCCACTAAAAACTTATATTGGCAAATCCAATGACAAAAGATGTGAAAATGAAACCGTAAAAGATTACCATCTGGTTTTTCCTCATGGGAATTTGTTTGGGTTTCGGCATCATGCGCACTTTGAATTAATCCCTTCCCCTTCCACCCAAGACTCTTTAAAAGAAGCTCCTCCTCCTTCTCCATTTCCACTTCTGCCTCTTCACTAATCTCATGATCAAATCCTAGTAAATGTAACAACCCATGTATCTGCAGGAGGATTCAGTGATTAAAGTCATCAAACTACACTAAAAAGCATTGCTCTGAATTAATTGGTTCTCCTACGAAAAAAATCCTTAAACCAACTAACCATGAGAACACGTATCTCATCAATAAGCGTGTGGCCTCTTTCCTCCGCTTGCCTTGCCGCTGTCTCAACAGAAATCACAATGTCACCCAACATAAGCTGCACACGATACAAAGCTTCAGTGATTAAAGTTATGCAAAAAGAAATGGAACCAAAAAACAGAAAAAGTGATGAGCTAGTACAATGGGAAGCTTAAGATTTGGGACATGCTGCGACAGTGAGAGAACATCGGTGGCATGGTCTTCATTTCTCCATTCCTTGTTAAGTTTTCGGATGAACTCATCGTTGCAGAGAAGCACCGAAAGCTCTATGCTTTCGAATCCACCAACGTCGTTTATGGAATTGTCCCTTGTTTTATACACTGAACCTTTCAACCCATCAAATGCCAGCTTCATTGCCATTGGAACATTCAGACGAAGCAATTCCGCAATACTCTGCAAGTTCAAACTTCAGGTAATCAGGCCAAGCTTATATAAAGAGGCATTTACACAAACACCTGGTGGGCGGTCGGAGATTACCAGCACTTCAGGATCGTCTGGCAATCCTTCTTCGATGCAAATGCTGACGTCAAGCTCGATATCCTTCTCCTTGCTTTTTGCGGCTCGCCGTCTCACCTTTCGGTACTCTCTCTGTGAGAAGAAGATTGGTCCCCGTAGCAATGGCGGTCTGGCTGCTCGTATCCGTTCGTGTCCGCACAGAGAGTGAAATCTCCGGCCGAATAGAGAAGTTTTTGAGGTGTTGAAACGGTGCATTTCAGGAGGGGAGATTGAATGGATGAGCGCGGGAAATGAGGCGGTGGTTTGTCGGATGGGAAGAGGGGTGATGGATATTAGGGTGGCGCGCGGAATGTAACGCGCCATTTGAGTGGCGGAGGACGGGGAGGGAGGGTGGAGGGTGCGGAGGAGAGTAGGGAGGCGGAGGAGCATTTATGGGGCCAAGGCTTTTGGAGCTCGCGAGGGAGTGTGTGCGAGTGGCTGCTTCGATCGCACCTTGTGTTGTAAATGAGCGACAATCTGACGGAGACGGCACGAACTTAAATGCCTCCTTTGTTTTATTTTTGAATTTACACTACGGACCAACGTAACATAATTATGCGTTCGTTTCATCGGATTATCTCGGACGAGACTTCTTGGAGGAAAAGACGAGGCGGAAGAGGGCAGAGAAGGGGGTCTAGGACTTAAAGACGAGGAATCGTTGTCAGAGAACTCGAGCAGGACGAGGTCGCAAGAGAGGACAGTCTAGTAGTTCTCTGGTTTTCGAGGGGTCTTACTAGGACCGTCCAACGAGGCCTTAGTTGAGACGAGTGCCTCTTAATCTCATTAAAGCTAGTCTTTGTGGGTAACAAACACGAGACTGCAATATTAATTAAGTCCAGTGAAACTTAGTGAAGACAAACATTTGCACTCTTATCTAATTCACACTCCACGAACAAACTAAAACCTCTCAGTTACAATTCATCGTCCATGAATGACAATCTTTTCTTTTCCATCTTTGGCAAAAATTATTGACAAGTGTTGTGGATGGAGGAATGACTCCACGTACAAATACAATTGACCTCAGTAGCAATTTCGCAGGTTGGATATCGGTAGAGAAGCTCACAATTATTAAGCTATGTCTGTATTCCGGTTCCTCTGTCTTGAAGAGAAGCTCACAATGCATACCGGTATATTGCATCAGCTACGCCGTTTTCGTCGTTGCTGAGACCAATTACGTTAGCCACAGTTTTTGTCTTCTCCACTCCGTTACCAAGAGCAATGCCTAAACAAGCCAGCTCAAGCATCTCGATATCATTTTCCCCATCGCCAATAGCCATGATCTGAAAAAACAAATTAAAAGAATCAATCAGGAATGACAACGATATTTGTATGCAAACAAGAAGTAAATAAAGTCAATGACAGTGGCCTTATCATCCACCAACATCGCCAACTTGTGTCGGTTGGTTAAACATACTGTTTGAACTATTCTTGGAACAACGCATACTGCTTATCATGGTAAGAACGATGCAGTGAAATATCAAATACCCCTTTTCAATCTGTGGTGATAATCCTTGTGCCGGTCAAGTTGAGGAACATGAACAACTCCCATTAAAACAAGAAAAACGCTAAAAAAAAGGAGATAGGAGAACAGCTTTGTTGTCCATACCTCTTTTGGAGTGATTCCCAAATGATCGAGCAGCATGCTCACTCCACTTCCTTTTGAGGTTCCAGGGGGAACAATTTCAAGCATGTCAGGCACGGTTTGAACAACTCTGGCACCATCTCCATTTGCTTCTGACCAGTATGGCCTCATAGCAGTTGTTACTCCCTCAGCAGTGTCCATGAAGACTAGTTTCTGTATATTGAGGCGTGCGACATTACAAGAACTGAAAGAAGCAAGAACTATAGGATATTAATTCAATCAAAATTTTACAAATGAGACCAAGTGTATGAACTGGAGACGCTAGACAATGGATTTCTGACTAAAACCTCAATCTTTTATGAATCAATAGAAATTAAGAGCAAAACACTAAGCTTAATATTTTTTTTTCTCTTTGTTAGAGAGGATGGGGACAGTATTGTTCCTCCTTGAGGGCCGTACCTGTATACCAGCAGCAGCCATGAGATGCTCAACTGAAGGCATGATCTCCGCCTGTAAATGAATACTTTCCATGTAAGTTATATAAAATGGCGCAAAATGAAACCTCAGCCAGTAAGCTATTATTTATGACCATGATGAAACAAACTTTTGGCACCTTTTGCTCGTGATATACAGTATGCATGGAATCAACAAGTGGGTGATCATAAAGGGATAAGCAATGATCCTTGGTGAATGTTATAAGAGGAACCTCATTTTCCAGAGAGTTACGACATGCCTGCACATAAACATCTGGTCTTTTATTTCATTACAAGCCAATGAATAATATATTCATGCACGCCTCACCAAACTATTACCTCTCTGCATACATCTGTATCCAAATTCCTTCTAAAAATTTCCCGACCTTGTGTACCATAAACAAGCAATCCCTGGAATCAAGTTGAGGCAGACGATAAGGACAAAATGTATTAATATCAACTCGAGCCGGACAAAAAACAGTCCTAAGAGGGAGAGATGATAAAGGTAACAACCATTGAGAATTTTGTTTCTTAAAAGCTTGACCAACCATTACAGATATCAAGTCATTCATAAGATACTTGAGGTGGTGGAATTTACATAAGTTTGGTGACAGACGAAGAGTATGTAAATGTTTAAGAGGGAACAGGAATGGATATCACGGTTCCCTCTATTGTCCTTATCAAGCTTACAAAAGAGAGTACCACATGTAGATTGAGGGCAGATAAAAGTGAGAAAATTATTTCATGTGTGAGATATAACCAAAGCAACTTAAAACGTTAAGATAGCAGTTCTCTGGACAGGAGTAAGCATGCTTCTATCAAGTGAAGACAATTCCATGTTCATCACACATAACTTGGCAGCAAGCTTGAGATGAAATTTTCAAAGGAAAAAAGAGAACCTGCAAGAAAACCCCAGGAGAAAATTCTGAAACAATGCCATCTTTTCCAGTTAAATCTACCCCCTTAAAAACGCGAATCACAGCTGGCCGAGCCTGTTCCAAAGAGCTGTCAACAATTAGAAGATTTTTTTAATCAACACAATTCAACAATCAAGAATCATGTACCAAGAAACACTGACCAACAGTAGAACACCAGAATAAGTAAAATTTATAATACATTTCTACAATGTCTCCTGCTGATAATGAACAGAAAATGAGATTCTTACTTTTCCGGTTGCTATCACTATTTTCACAGCCCTTGATGAGGCCTCTTTCATAGCCTTGACATTTGTTGAGCTCAGTTGGCTTTTGCTGTTGAGAAGGGTGCCTTGTATATCAAGATAAAACAATATAAAAACAGTCGGTGCAAGGCTACAAACCTACAAGCTAAGTAAAATAAAATACAGGCGTATGACACAATAAGCCCAAACTTGCCATCCATATCACTGAATATATATCTGAACATTTGCTTATAGTATTGAGGGCTTCCTTCTTTCTTTCTGTCTTTAACAACTCAGATGTAAGATTATCTCATCACAAAGTTTAACCAAGCAAATTGCGGCTACAGATTGAATGAAGAGTTTAATGATTAACAAATAAAATAATTTCCATAAAATAAGGATGTAAAAGTGAAGCTGTAGAAAGATAAGGTTTACCACCTAGTTTGAGCCCATCGGAATGGGTCGCAGCATCATATGCACTCTGAATTAACCCTTTTCCCTTCCACCCAAGACTCTTTAAGGGAAGATCCTCCTCCTCCTCCTCCATTTCCACTTCAGTGTCTTCACTAACCTTGTGATCAAATCCTAACAGATGTAACAATCCATGTACCTACAGGAGGGTTTAGTAATTATAGTTATCAAACTACGACCGAAAGTTACAAATTCAAATTCCTTAATATCTGAAGACCACACATTTGTTCGAAGAAGCATAAGTTCAAGAAGCGTATAACACACTAATAATAATGTTCTTAAACCAACCATGAGAATGCGCATCTTGTCAAGAAGCATATGGCCTCTTTGCTCCGCTTGTCTTGCCACTGTCTCAACAGAAATCACAATGTCCACCAACATAAGCTTCAAACCATACAATGTACTAATAATGCATGCTTTCACTCTAATAAAGAAAACGATATAAATTATCGAACGAGCTAGTACAGTAGTACCATGGGAAGCTTAAGATCAGGGACGTGTTGGGACATGGAAATAACATCAGTAGCATTGTCCTCCGCTCTCCACTCCTTATTAAGTTTCCCGATAAACTCGTTATAGCAAAGAAGCACCGAAAGCTCCACACTTTCATATCCCGCAACACCGCCTATAGCATTGTCCCTTGTTTTATACATTGAATCTTTCAGCCAATCAAACGCTAGCTTCACTGCCACCGGAGCATCCAGCCGGAGCAGTTCCACAATTCTCTGCAATTTTCAAACTCCATTTCACTTCAGCCAATCAGCTATACTGGTATTACGTAAGAGACATTTATACAAACAGTTGGTGATAGACTGATAGTTACATACCAAGATTTCGGGATCGTTCAAAGCTTCTTGGATAGAAATACTTGTTAAGGATACAATAGGACCACCAACTAAGCCCATATCTGATTAAAAAGATTTCTTATCTGTTAAGATATAGTTGATAGAGTAGGTGGTTGTATCTATATATATTGTATTGTACATAGTCTGAATATAATGAAAATCATTCTATTCAATCCTCTCTCTCTCTAAAATTCTTTCTCTTTCTATCTCTAATTGTTCTCTCAAAGAATCATGAGTTTCTACATGGTATCTTCGCCGTTGTCTACCGACTTCGATCCACCGCTTCCATCTTCTTGAATTTTCTCACCTCTTTCTCTTCTCCCAAACAGATCTTCTCTGCCCTAATTTCTTCAATTTCTTGAAATTCTTGAATTTTTCTTCTCTACTCTTCTGGATGGCTGCGACCTCTTCTTCTCCGGCTGCTTCATCAGGTTCTCATGTCGACGGTCCAAATTTGTCAGCTCAATCTCTCTCTTCGATTATCGTTCAGAACATTACTGGTATGGTGGCGACGAAACTCACTCGTCACAATTACATCACCTGGCGTAGTCTCTTCCTCCCTGTTCTGAAGCGATTCAAGCTTTTAGGGCTTGTCAATGGCACTGATGTGTGTCCTTCTCCGTTTGTGCTTGATTCTTCCGGCGCTCAAATTCCTAATCCGGTGTATGAAACTTGGTGTGAACGCGATCAACTCTTGATGATTTGGATCAATTCGACTTTATCTGAAGATCTCCTTCCTTTGACGGTTGGCATGGATGATTCCAAGTCTCTCTGGCAGTCTCTTGAACGTCGTTTTTCTGGTGCTTCTCGTACTCATATTCACAGCTTACGCTCGAAGATCCAAACAATTCAGAAAGGTGACTCCTCGATGACGGATTACCTCAACTCTCTCAAGGAGATCTCTGATAAACTTGCAGCGGCTGGCGATCCGATTTCTGAATCCGATCTTGTTGCCTACATCCTTTCTGGTCTTTCTGATGAGTATGATTCCTTCGTTGACTCTATTGAAACAAGAACTGAGGTTATCAACACTGATGAACTTCATGGATTACTTCTTGGTAAGGAAATTTCTCTTCAGAAACGAAAGACCAGAGCCTCTTCTTCATCATCTGCACCATTTCACGCCTATACGGCTCAACAAGGATCTTCTGGTATCAACTCTTACCGAGGTAATTCTCGAGGTCGCTTTCAGAATCGTAATCGCTATCATAACAATCGCACGTTTGGAGGCAATCGTCATACTCCTAACAATTCTAGTGGTCTGCTTGGCTCGGGTCCAAATTCAAGATCTACAGGATTTGGTCAGCACAATGGATTTGGTCAGCACAATAATACCTCTTACTCTGGTCGGTTTCTTCAGTGTCAGTTATGCCTCAAATCTGGTCATGAAGCTCTCAATTGTGAGAAGCTCTCTCAGTTTGCATCTCAACGATCTCATCCTGGACCTCCTCTTGGTATGACCGCTTCTACTTCTCCTCCACCAAGCTATTGGTTAACTGATAGTGGTGCTTCTCATCATGTAACTCCGGATCCTGCTTCTCTCAATTCTGCCATTCCCTACACTGGCAATGATCAACTCTTTGTTGGTAATGGTAAAGGTCTGTGTATCTCTCACACTGGATCTGCTTTAATTCGCACTATGAATGCTACATTTCGACTTAATGATGTGTTGTTAGTTCCCAAAGCTTCACGTAACTTGTTATCTGTTTACAAGTTTGTTTGTGATAATTGGGCTTCTCTGACTTTTGATCCGTTTGGGTTCTATATCAAGGACCTAAGTACTGGGAAGATGCTCTTCCAGGGCCCCTGTGAAGGTGGCTTATATCCTTTCTACTGGGATGCATCCAATGGAATCTCAGGCATTGCTCTCTCTCCTCATGCATTGATGATTACTAAAGCGGATGCTCATGTCTGGCATCAACGCCTCGGTCATCCGTCGAGTCTAGTTTTTCATAATGTTGTGAATAAACACCAACTACCTGTGATTGGTTCTGTTAACACAGATTCTATTTGTACTGCTTGTAAGTTGGGAAAGGCCTCTAAACTACCCTTTTCCATTTTGCCGTGTACTTCAAATAGGCCATTTCATTTACTCCATACTGATGTTTGGGGTCCTTCTCCCACTTCCTCCTGTACTGGTTATAAATACTATCTCATTGTAGTAGATGATTACACGAAATACAGCTGGTTATATCCATTGTTCTATAAGTCTGATGTTTGCTCTGTCTTCAAGACTTTTGTACACAAAGTTCAAACCTTTTTCGATTGTAAAATACAATGTTTACGGTCTGATTCTGGTGGTGAATTTTTAAGCAAGGAATTTCAGGGGTTTCTTAATGCACAAGGGATCACACATCAATTAAGTTGCCCTCATACCCCTGAACAAAATGGGTGTGCCGAAAGGAAACATCGCCATGTTGTCGAAATGGGCAGGACTCTTCTTTTTCAGAGTGGTTTGGAACCAAAATTCTGGGTAGAAGCTTTTCACACTGCTGTGTACCTCATCAACCGCCTGCCACCTCAAGCTTCTTCAGTTAGTCCTTGGGAGAAACTATTTCAAGCGCCTCATAAGTATCATAATTTGAAGGCTTTTGGTTGTGCTTGCTATCCTTGGTTGCAGCCCTACTCATCGCATAAACTGGATACCAAGAGCAAACTGTGTGTATTTTTGGGATATAGTCTTCATCATAGTGGTTACAGATGCTTTGATCCTGTGGCTAATAAGTTGTATGTCTCTCGACATGTTACATTTGATGAACACTTATTTCCGTTCAAGACTGGGTTGTTCTCAGGTTCTCCTCTGTCTTCTGATGCTTCTCCTCCAAGTACTGTTCCTGCCCCTATACCTCTGACTATTCCTGTTTCTTCTTCCCCAAGTACAGTTCAGTTGGCACATCCCGACAGTGTTTTACAACCATCTTCTACCTCTTCACCCTCTGCTGCTTCTTCCTCTCCTCTTCCCTGTCCTATACCAGCGGGTTCCTCCCCTACTCCCACACCTACTCCTCTTAATCTTCATCCAATGACTACAAGGGCTAAAGCTGGAATTCACAAGCCGAAGGTTTTCACTGCTACTAAACACTCTCTTCCTGCTTCTGTTGATTCCATTACTTGTCTTCCTCCAACCCCTACCACATTTTTACAAGCTTCCAAGCATCCGCACTGGCTGGCTGCCATGGAGGCCGAGTTTCAAGCCTTGCAGCATACTGGGACTTGGGATCTAGTTCCTTTTCAGCCTGCCTTGAATTTAGTCGGTTGCAAATGGGTTTTTAAAGTCAAGCATAGACCAGATGGTTCAATAGAACGGTATAAGGCTAGGCTGGTGGCTAAAGGGTTCCATCAACAAGAGGGCCTCGATTTTACTGAGACCTTCAGTCCAGTTGCTAAACCAACTACCATTCGCATTTTACTGTCCATTGCAGTTTCCTATGACTGGTTCATTCATCAGCTTGATGTCAGTAATGCATTCTTGCATGGTACTTTAAAAGAGGATGTCTACATGATCTAGCCCCCTGGTTTTGTTGACTCCAACTACCCTCACCATGTGTGTAAACTCAAGCGTTCTCTCTATGGTTTAAAACAGGCCCCTCGGGCCTGGTATGAAGCCTTTTACAAAGCTATTTTGTCCTTGGGATTCTTGGCTTCTTCCTCTGATACCAGCTTGTTTATCAAAAAGGATTCTACCATCACCTTCATCTTAGTCTATGTCGACGACATTATCATCACCGGGAGCTCTACCTCTGTCTGCACTTCCATCATTTCTCAATTACAAACTATGTTTCCTGTCAAGGATTTGGGTGATCTTCACTACTTTTTGGGAATTGAGGTGCACAGATCTGCTACAGGACTCTTTCTTCACCAGTCTAAATATGCTATTGACTTGTTAAAGAATCATGAGTTTCTACAATACTGACATCGAGCTCGAGCTCCTTCTCCTTGCTTTTCAGGGACCGCCGCCGAACCTTTTCTTTCGCCTTTCTGCGAACTGCAGTTTCGTCCTTTTAACAGTGGCGGTCTGGCTGCACACCTCCATTTGTCTCCGAGCGTCAAGTGAAGTCTCCGGCCAAATACCTATGATACGGAGGCCTCAATGCGGTGTGTTTTTGGAGTGGAGATTAAACCCGGCGCAGATGGAAACGATGAGCTGGAAATTAGGGCGGCGCGTGGGATGTAACGCGCCATTAGAGCGGCGGAGGAGGGGAAGTAGTGGGTGGAGGCGCATGTATCTAGGCGTCCGGAGCTCTTGAGGCAATGTGAGTGCGGTGATTGGTTAGTCGCTTCCCGCTTTGTGAATAGCAAACGGACAGCGACAGTGACGTTACCGGCTAAACATATTTTTTTTCTTATAAAAACTTTTGAATCGTTTTTTTTTTAATACAAATGTCACCCAAATGTTATCATTTTTATGAAATTAGCGGCTAAAAGATTGTTTTCCACAATTAACCCCCGAAACTTTGTTTTTTATCGAACTCCCAAACTTTACAATGGTTTAGGTGTAAAGTCATTCTCGTTATTTTTCGTGACTAGAATAAACTAGAATCGTTTTTTGGCTACCAAATTTTTTTTTTTAAATTTATTATTATTAAGCAGAAAGATCCAAAATTATTACAATAATTAAAAAAATATATCTTCAAACTCGTAACTCATGGTATTAACCCAACCCTATTCACCAAAGTTTTGTAAGAGTAGCAAATGTGGCATGTTGAATGGGAAGGTCAGAGGCTAGGGCTACAAGATAGGTTGATGGCAATTCACTGCATTACTTCCCAAGTCTGCAATGGACAACTGCTCGATTTGAAGCGAGACTTCGAAGATGGACGCCGTTGAAGACAGATAAATTGGAGGGAGTGAGGGTGGAGGAAGATTAGAGAATTTAAGGGAATGAGTAAATTGATGTGTTGTAAACTTTACAGATTAAATTGATAGATTTTAACTTTATGAACTACTTTTGATAAAATAAAAAAAAATATTGTCAGAAACCATTTGTGATAAAATAATAAAATCTATGAAGTGAAATAAATCAAAATTTTGAGAGTTTAATGTAATTTTAATAAACGGAACAGACTAGCTGGACGTAACGTGCGCAGGGTCTTTAATTTAATCTATTCCGCATCCGATCGAACCCTAACCGTCTCTACCGCCACTTCTGAATCCTCTCTCTCATTGCCCAATTCTGATCGCTCTCACTCTCTCCCGTCTCCTCCACCAACCAATTAGATTTCCGATTCTCCTCCGCCGACGAATTAGGGTTCCGATTGTTTCAGCAGCTCACACTCTCTTCTCGAATTGCCTTCTAAACCCCAGTTTCCTAAACAATTTCTTCAATTAGGTTCGATAAATACTCAATCTTGATAGTTCGAGTGCTGAAATGGCGGGTTCTGAGGATCCAGTGGCCTCTTCCCCGGCTGAGCAGCCGCCAAAGCACTACGGCACCACCAGGCCAATCTTCCTTTCCGGTCCTACCGAGTATGATCTTCAACGAAATGTCGAACTCGAAAAGGTACATGGATGCGTACATAAATCTGTTTTATGATGCTAAAGATTGGTTATTTTTAGTTGGCTTGATTTGCAAGTTGCTATTTTTATCTGTTCTATTGATTTTGGTAGTACTTGATTGATTCGGGACTTTACGAGAGTAAAGACGAGGCTGCGAAGAGAGAAGAGGTTCTTGGTCGCATTGATCAGGTATATAGTTCACTGTTCTATTGTTGGCATATCAGTGATGTGACCCTTATGTTTACAATGGAAGTCTTTTTTTCTGATGATTTTGGGAATGACTAAGAATTTTATCACAATTGGCGGGTCGATTTAAGGCATTACCAGTGTAGGGTTGTTCTGTGCATACTGTCAGTTGTGTGTGACCTAAAGGCCTCATTTGATGCTTAGGATTGCCTTGCCTTGGCTTGGCTTGGACAACTGACTAAATTCAATTAATGTTGAATGAAAATTTGGATGCCAACTTGCATATTCTGTCCAAGTGATGGAAGAAGATGGAGAAATCATGAAGAAAACTTATCCCTCCTAATCCCCACAAAAATGGTAGGATTGAAAGGGACAAGTTTTCTTCATGACTTCTCGATCATATCCACTTGGACAAAATATGCAAATTGACATCTATATTTCTATTCAACATTCTTTGAATCTAGTTGATTGTCCAAGCCAATCCTAGACATCAAATGAGCCCAAAATTTTATTATTTGGTTCCCTTTGGATTCTTAGCTTATGTTTACCATTACTGTCGTCATTGATACGCCATGTGGTATATCAAACTTCTATAGATTTGAAGGCTTGCATTTTGCTTCGGTTGGATTGTATTTTCGTTCAATGAGGTTACCAATGGTTATACTGAGTTTATTTTTACTGTAGATTGTGAAAGGCTGGGTGAAGCAGTTGACAATTGAAAGAGGCTACACGGATCAGATGGTGGAGGACGCGAATGCTGTCATTTTTACTTTTGGGTCTTATCGTCTTGGGGTAAATATCAGTTCCAACGATTACTTCTAGTAGTAGTGCAACATCAATTTCTTTTGCTTTGTATAATCATTTTTATAGGTATGTTATGTTTGAATTCGTAGTGGATCCACAGTTGATTATTTTTCCCTCTAAGTAACACTGTTTACAAGTACCTTGTAACTCATGTTGTTCTTATATGGTGGGGGATACAATTTTATCTCTGGAGTTTCACGAACAGATTTGGGTTATGATCTAGAATGGTATGCTATCCGTTTTTGGTGATTTGATTTGCCACTCATATGCTTGGATGTGGCAAGCAAGGATCCATGCTTTGTAATGAAAAAACTGGTACATGTCAATTAGCCAAGGATAATGCTGATATTAAAATCTACTGGACGGTTCACATTTATAATGAAACCTTATAAGAATAACAAGCCCTTATTAGGACTTTGTTCATTGAAAATGATGCCATTGCCAGTGGATGTGATCATGCAAACATATAAAATATCAGAGGATCATCAATGCTTCAGTCTATGAGAACAGTTAGTTCCACCAAGGTGAACAACTCCTATGTGATCAGTCTTATTTGTTCATTGAAATTGATGCCATTGCCAGTGGATGTGATCATGCAAACATATAAAACACCTGAGGATCATCAGAAGCATCTATGACAACAGTTAGTTCCACAACAGTGAACAACTCCTATGTGATCAGTCTTATTTTAGAATTTGCTGCTGTTGTGATTGTTTACTCAACTTTACTTTATTAGATGTTATTGTACATACCTAACTTTGTTCTTGCTTTGATTGTATTGTCCAACTACTGAGTGCGGAACTTTTTACGCTACTTGTGCCCAGTAGCATTATGGCCATGGTACCTGTATTATTATTGATGTATTTATTTCTGTGACAGGTTCATGGGCCTGGAGCTGACATAGACACTTTGTGTGTTGGGCCATCATATGTGAATCGAGAGGTGATTTATGCATACATTTTCATATGTATAGTCCCGATTCTTTCTTAATTTGTTTGACCAGAATTGTGACCGATTCTTTCTTAATTTGTTCGACCAGAATTGTTACCTGCTGCTCTACCTCACACTTGACTATTTCTGCAGGAAGATTTCTTTATTATATTGCATGGTATCCTTGCTGAATTGGAAGAGGTTACTGAACTTCAACCAGTTCCTGATGCTCATGTCCCCGTCATGAAATTCAAGTTCCAGGGAATATCAATAGATCTTTTGTATGCAAGCATCTCTCTTTTGGTTGTTCCAGAAGTGAGTACAGAACACATATTCTTAAAATCTATTGCTATTTGTTCTGTTTATCCATTTCATTGTGTTTCATGACCATATGACCATATATGAAAAACTATTTCCGAGCCAATGTAATTTTTCTCTTGCATCCTTCCTCACTTGTTTTGTCAGCTGGGCCATCTAAGGTTCTGGTACTAGTGTGGAAAATCGGTTTATTACTAACATTTGAAGATGCATACACTGCTACCATGATAGAGATAACAAAGAGTGATCCTGGTGTTCTCTATGATATTGATGTGGTGTTGGAACATGCTTGTCAACAGGATGTAGACATCTCATATGGATCTGTGCTATATGATGTTGATGAGCAAACTGTTCGAAGTCTGAACGGCTGCAGGGTTGCAGATCAAATTCTTAAACTTGTCCCCAATGTTGAGGTTGATCACGTCTTATCTCTTGCCCTGGTTTATTTTGTGGTTTAATTGACTCAAGGTGTGACACTCTATTTAACTGTAGCACTTCCGGACTACACTCAGATGTTTGAAGTTTTGGGCTAAAAGACGTGGTGTTTATTCAAATGTAAGTTTTGCTGTGTTCAGAGCTGTTCAGAATTTCATTATTAATAACTCATTATTTTTACACTTATGAAATGTCGTAATTTTTTTTTTCTATTGTGTGTAGGTTACTGGATTCCTTGGTGGTGTAAATTGGGCTATCTTAGTTGCTCGGATATGCCAGCTTTATCCCAATGCAATTCCTAGCGTGTTGGTTTCCAAATTTTTCAGAGTGTATACTCAGTGGCGTTGGCCAAATCCTGTAATTTTATGTTCAATTGAAGAGAATGAACTTGGGTTCCCTACATGGGACCCTCGTAGAAACCCTCGGGACCGCCTTCATCATATGCCAATAATAACTCCTGCATACCCTTGCATGAACTCTAGTTACAATGTCTCAGTAAGTACTTTACGTGTTATAGCGGAGCAGTTTGACCATGGTAATAGGATATGTGAGGTGAGAGCATGAATTGAATATTTTATGCGTTGGCTGGTTTTATTTCATTATTGATTGCCTTTGCCCTTTGGTTTTATTACAGGAGATTGAGCTGAATAAGGCCCAGTGGAGTGCTCTCTTTGAACCTTATCTCTTCTTTGAGGCATACAAAAATTATCTACAAGTGGACATAGTTGCAGCTGATGTTGATGACTTGCTGACGTGGAAGGGATGGGTGGAATCCCGGTTTAGACAGCTTACCCTGAAGGTAAACGGTTTCTTCTGGAGTTGTTTTGAAAGCTTTTATTGTGGTTTTCCTCTTAATGTTTTGCATTTTATCTCCGTGCAGATAGAGCGAGACACAAAAGGGATGCTGCAGTGCCATCCATATCCTAAGGAATATGTCGACGTATCCAAGCCATGCCCGCACTGTGCTTTCTTTATGGGTTTGCAGAGGAAAGAGGGAGTGAGAGGTAAAGAAGGTCAGCAATTTGATATACGTGGAACAGTCGATGAGTTCAGGGAAGGAATAAACATGTACATGTTCTGGAAACCTGGGATGGATATATATGTTTCTCATGTTCGCCGGAAGCAGCTTCCTCCCTTTGTTTTCCCCGATGGGTGTAAGCGGCCTCGATTATCAATGCATGTAAGTCAGCAGGACGAAAGAACTTATGAAGATTCTGCAGGTTGTAGTTCTGGGTCTGCGGAAAGACATACCAGGAGGAAAATTGATCATAAAACAGAGGATGTGAGGGCAATCAAACTCGAGAAGCAGACATCTGTTAGTTCACAATTGATGGAGTCTGTGGCCCCAGAAAGTAGTACAGGTGGAGCACCTGATACCAGCTTCAGTAACAGCATTAGGTTAGAGTGTCTGGCAACTGGAGATGCAGAAAAGAAATCTGATAGTAGATTGCCTGTTGAACAGTTAGAGAGTGAAAGGGGAAGTGTTGGAAACGTGAGAATGGTTGATAATGTTGTGCACGAATCCAATACTATAAGCGAGTGCACATCTATGCATGTTCCTGAATTCCCCAAAGTCAGAAATGAGGTCAAGCCTTCACAAGAGGATTATGAGGTAAAACCATCTGAACAGTTGGAGAAACCTCTTCCCTGGAAGGAGCTGGTAATTCCATGTGCAGCTTCTATCTCAGAGTCCAAGGAAACATGTGAGATGACCTAAATAAGTACAGAATTGGAAATGTGACATTGGCTGAATGCAGACTTTGGAGGCTGGCTCTACTGGAAGACTACTGAATTGGACAGCAGATGCTATTGATGTTGACCAAGAACTAGTCAAACCATGTAGTCGGAAGACGGGGGTGGAGAATGCTGAATGTGCATTGGGGTCACTTCTATCACTCATAAACTCAATTGCAAAGTGAGTTACTTGATTTGTGAACTCTGGATTAGGAAATGTACCAGATGGAAGTGAGAAAACTGAAAGTTCTGGAGAAGATGGTGGGAGAAGGGGATATTTGCAGGATGATTCACTTTTGGAATTGCCAGAGTTGCTTGGGAAATGGTGCTTTATAAATGCGAATAGGGTATTTCAAAATGCCTTGTCAGAAGAGGTTAAGGTTTTAACATAAACTCTCCTATACATGTTTTCTCTATTTTCCTTTTTTTAGCACAGACAATGTCTTTAACTGGTGCATATTGTGGTGGCAGGTTCTGCACCACTATACGTGATTTGTTCCCAGTAACTGTGCTTAATACCTTACAAGTTTTGTGTACCCTTCGTGTTTATCTCATCTCTTTTCTCCAACACATTTTTAGGAACCTGAAAAGTCTTTTTATTCTCGATCTTGCATTGTAGAGCCAGCTGTAGCAATCGGGAGTACCGTCAATTTTGAAGATGGAGCTAGGTCAGGATCTATGCAGAGGCCAACAGTAAGGCATGCATTTGCAACTCATAATATTTTTTAAACAAACCATTATATTTTTATACTGGCCTGTTTGGTGGCTCTTTTGCAACAGGTGAAATCTGAGGTCATTGGAATGACCTTTCAACTTTCGGCAACAAATCATTGATGGTGGAATCTCACTTTTCCAAGGAAAAAAAGGTAGCACAAGGGTAAGTGCCATTTTAACTGGTGGATTTCATTACGGTTTCAAGGTGTGTGATGCCTTTCCAAAGTAGTGTGGAAGTTT
Organism: Malus domestica; assembly: GCF_042453785.1. Lineage (NCBI taxonomy): Eukaryota > Viridiplantae > Streptophyta > Magnoliopsida > Rosales > Rosaceae > Malus > Malus domestica. The sequence goes on from NC_091668.1 coordinate 9,184,472, forward strand.
CATCCGTGCAAAACAGAATGCCGCATGGCTTGGTATCTTCGGCTTCAATGTGGCCTGCTAAAGTTAAGCACCATGAATTCATGAAAAAGTGTCATTGCAGTCGCCAAGAACCCTGTTATTTGAGCTGTATAGATTTGTATGGAAGTCACTTTTATCAGGGCAAGAGTTCATCAAGAACTGAGCTGAGCAGGCTGTGAGGGGTTTTGCTTTCTTATTGTCTATATATAAATTAAACACTCATCAAACTTCTGGAGTTTGTACAACCCGCCATTGTAATACAGATTTTTAGCAATTCTCCCTCTCTCTCTCTCTCTCTCTCTCTCTCTCTCTCTCTCTCTCTCTGTGTGTGGAAATAAAAGCTCGATTTTGTCACGATATCGAAACAGCAGTACCAAGTGAACATTTACTGCAAAACTGAGACTAAGGCCCCGTTTGGGATTGAGGTGATTTTAAAAAAAGCCACTGTGAAAAAAAGCTGAGGGTCATTTTTGTGTTTGGTAAACTGAAAAAAAATGGCTTATTTTGGAAGCTGCTGTGAGAATAAGCTGAAAATCAAAGGAAAAGCTGGAGCTGCTATTTGCTGCTTTGAAAAAAAGCTAGTTTTTTCAAAGCACACAGAGCTACAATGCTCCTTTAATGAAAAGACACACTATCATCCTGTTTTTTTTTTCAAAAGCACTTTCACAAAAAAGTTTACCAAACATTCTACTGGCTTTATTTCACAGCCGCTTATTCTCACAGCACAGCCGCTTATTCTCACAGCAGCTTTTTTTCAAAGCACAGCAATACCAAACCAGCCCTAAGAAGCTTATGACTCCAAAAGTGTTTACAATGCTTCCCGTCTCTTATGTATAAAGCTATACTGATCTTGAAAGTTGAAACTAGTTGGAAATTCGATATGGAACCCCTACCGATGCTTTCCCGCCGGCATATATTCGCGGCGAGATTTCTTCTCAATTATTATGTACATTACACACTGTAAACTAAGCTATCGTCCACCTCTTTACCGCGTTTGTAACTGGAAAGGTAGGTGGCAGTGCTGAGGAGGGGAGAAACATCAAAGTCACTTCCCACCTTTCTCACTTCAAAACCTTCCGACGGACCATGGCCGCGAAGAATGTGCAGAACTTCCTTCATTGAAGGACGAGTTGAAGGTAATGTGCTGGTGCAGATGAGTCCTAGTTTTAGCACGGTGGTCATCTCTTCCAAGTAACACGGTTTTGCGATCTGCCCATCGAGGGCATCAGTTATGGTCTTTCCCTCGCTGTATTCCCGCCATGCCCATTCTGCTAGGCCCGTATGCTCATCTCCGCAGTTGGGTTCTCTCCCGGTTGTTAGTTCCAGGAGTACAACCCCGAAGCTGTAGACGTCTATCTTTTCGTTGATTTGCGTTGTATAAGAATACTCTGAAAAGCAAAATGTCATACAATGTAAGCAATGTCCGAAATATATGAATGCTAAACAGAACAATTTAAGCTCTTACCTGGTGCCATGTAGCCGAAGGAGCCTGCGATAGCGGACATTGTGTGATGATCTCCGTCCTTGGAAAAAATCTTTGCCAGTCCAAAATCTGCTATTCGAGCCTTGAATTCAGAATCCAACAAGATATTGCTGGACTTCACATCACGATGAATTATTGGCGGAGAGCAGTCATGGTGCATGTAACACAAGCCTTGTGCAGCCCCTATCGCAATCTGCAACCTCATCGGCCAGTCCAAAACGATGTGATTAGCCACACCCAGCCCTGATGCTGGCCTTCTCCTCTTCCCATGTAGCCACTTATCGAGGCTCTGATTTGCCATGTACTCGTACACAAGAAGCTTGGAATTGTCACTTGAAATGCAGCACCACAACTTAACAATGTTTGAATGGCGAATTGTCCCCAGTATCTCAACCTCAGCATTGAATTCTTTCTCAAGCCTCTCATCCAATCTGTTAGTGTTACAAATCCTTTTCACCGCGACATATTCACCCGGGCAGTTGGTGCTAACCTGATAAACATTCCCTGAACCTCCACTTCCAATGAGATTGGTATCCGTCAAACTCGCCAACACGTTGAACTCTGTGAGATTCAATCTGTGGAATGAGGTGAGCTTCCATGTTGCCAAGTCCTGACCGCGCTTTCTCCTCCGGTAGTCTCTGACCACGAAAAAGGTCAATAGAACACTAACAAGGAACACCGCGATGGAAAGGACTAGAATCATGGCAAGGACTTTCGAGGACAGCTTGTGGGAGACACGGACTTTGGTGTAACAACCGGGAAGGTTAAGAACTGGACTATTGGCGCAAAGATTCGAATTGTTCAAGAAACTGTTTCCATACGCGAGATTATCAAACACATCTGGGATTTTGCCGGAAAGCTTGTTGGAAGACAAGTTAAGAGAACTGAGCCTCAAGCTGCCGAACTCAGCTGGGATTTCGCCTGTGAATTGGTTCCCGGACAAGTCCAAGTATAGCAGGTTAGGCAAAGAACCAATGGCTGCTGGAATGTGGCCCGAAAGCGCATTTATTGAGAGGTTCAAAGTATTCAAGGATTCCCATGAGATGATCTGAGATGGTAATTCGCCCGAAAATTGATTCCCGTCAAGCAGCAGAGTGTTCAGCTCAGAAAGACTAGTCAGTTCAACTGGGATTTTCCCCGAAAACAGATTTCCGCTCGCCTTAAAAACAACCAAACGTTCCCAGGACGAAACTTGAACCGGAATCTCACCGGAAAATCTGTTGTTGCTAATCTCCAGTCTCGATAGGTTCCAAGCCAGCTTGCTGGCGGGAAGCTGACCCGAAAACAAATTGTCACTCAGCATCAAACTCGACAGAGTTAGTCCGGTCCAAACTCCTAAAGGAATCTCACCCGAAAAACGGTTGTGGTAGACCTTCAGTGACCGCAAAGAATCACAATTTCCAAGCCCTTTCGGCAACTCTCCGGTAAGATTATTAGAGAAGGCAACAGCTCTTTGCAAAACTCCTCCGCTGCATAATTGTTCCGGCAGAGAGCCGCTCAGCTGATTCCCGGAGACATCAAAAGCTTCGAGCTTCGAGTGAAGGCCTAATTCCGGCGGCAAGGTCCCGTTCAACATGTTCTTAAAGACCTGAAATACCCTCATCGCCGGAATTAGGCCTAAACTCTCCGGAATCCCACCCGTTAATTGATTCGAAAAAAGATTCAAAACAGTCAGATTCTTTATCTTCCCAAAATCTTGTGGGATCGAGCCGCTCAAATTGTTCGTAGACAGATCAATCTGAGATAAATTCAACGCCTCGACAGCCGGCGGAATCTCCCCTGAAAATTTGTTGTTAAAGAGAAACAAGTCGCTCAAATTCTTCAACAAAAACAACCCACCTGGAATCTTCCCTTCCAGATTGTTCCTCGCGAGATTCAAGTTCTCGAGGCTCGAGAGGCCTGAAAAACTCTCCGGAATCTCTCCGATCAAGTTCGTATCCGTCATCCACAAGCTCTTCAGCTTCTTCAAATTCCCGAACTCCGTTGGGATGCTGGCCGCAGCCAATTTTCCGTTATAAGGCATCTCGAATATTTCGAGATTTGACAAGTTCCCGATCTCCAGCGGAACACTCCCGTTGAACAGATTCGAATAAAGCCTGAGTGTCCTCAGCTCCGTCAGCCGGCCGATGGCCGCAGGAATGTTGCCGGAAAAATTGTTTCCTCCGAGGTCCAAGTACTTAAGAGACGGCGACATCCGGTAGATATCGGGGGGAATTGGGCCGACAAAGTAGTTCTGCGAGAGGTCAAGGACTTCGAGATTCGAGCAGTTGTAGAGAAATTTCGGGAACTCGCCTGGAATGTAATTCCAGGCGAGGTGGAGCTCTGCGAGGCTTGGGAGCTCGCAGACGGCCTCCGGGATTCTCTCCGTGATGTTTACATCGGGGAGGGAGAGCCCAGTGACCATGCCGTTTGTGCAGTTGATCCCCGGCCACTCGCACGGTGAGGAGGAGGAGTTCCACGATTGGATGGACGGTGGATTTCCCCATTGCGCTTTGATCTTGAGGAGGATTGACTGCTCTGTGGATTGTGAAATTACGATCAAGGGTAGGGAGATGAGGAGGAAGAGGAGAAGGGAGGATGGGAGTGGCAGGGGTGTTTTCGACATTTCATGTGGCTTAGTTCGTTTGCTCCGGTTGGGTGTTTTACCGGGAAAATGTGGGAGAGGCAACTGCTGCTATTCAAACTTGGTTGGGGTGAACCGCGGGATTATATGCGTTTCTGCGTGTAGAAATGCCACCCATAATGGCCAAAATTACATTATGCCACAGACATTGATTTAATGATAATAATTGTGTTGTTTTAGTCAACTTAGAGGTTTATTTTGACACGCATCAAGTGGAGCTATTAAGTAAACCTGACAACGAGTCGTGTTCGTCTCCTTTTTTTTGTCATATCCGTTATTTTAACGTGTCTTATCGTGTTAAATTCGTTATTTTAATTGGTTATTAACAGATTAACAAGTCATGTTATTTTGTGTCAAGTTAACGGGTTGTACAATAAATTGTCATGTTTAATGTCTAGATCTGACAAATAATATCTCATCATGTTCTTAATGGGTGATCCGATAATGACCCGATTTGTGAATGTGTTCTTAATGAGCCACCTAATAACGACCCGAATCGTTAACAGGTTGACTCAAAACCTGTTATTTTTGTGTCGTTTCGTGTCGAATTAACAGATCATGTAAAAAAATTCCAAACCTACTAATAATCATATGTTTAGGGAGAAATTGAAAAAAAAAATAATTATTTGGTATGTTTTAATTTTCATATGGTCTTGTTTTAATTTTCTTGTCTCTTGTCTAAGGAAAATATGGATCGTTTAACAATATTAAGTAATAAAGCAAAATCTAGGGGCTGCTAATCTCTATCAAGTTAGATTTAATTATAATCTAATATTCTTGAAGAATATTTCAAGTAAAATTCATTGTTTGATTAGTTTGGTGATGTAATGCAGTTACTAGTAGATTGTGAAATATCGATAACAAAGCTTATATTCTAATACTAATGATTATGCTAAGCTGCAGATGTGAGTTTTACTAATCTCTTGATATGGCGTGAGAAGATAGATTAGAAATACATTTTTTTACATGTTGAAAGAGACATTTATTTGTCATTTTGATAAATTTTTCAATGTGACGCTGATTAGCTAAGTGGCATATTTCGTCCATAATCTCTGAGCTTACGAAAAGTGACTGAGGGGCATATGCGTGAATGTGAAAAGGAACATGGGCCTTTGCTTTATTTTTTATTTTTTATTTTTATAAAGCATTTCTTCAAGGATGATGCTATTCGCACATATTTTATTAATTTTTATCTTTTTTTTTAAATTCATTTAATCTAACAATCGAAAATATGTAAACGATAAAAAATGATGTGTGAATACCCCTTTCTCCAATATCCGTTAAGCCTATATCTTATATATATTTTTTTTAAATTAATGATTTTCAATGTCTACGTTCAGTTTATATCAAAAGTCAAAAAGAGTACAAATTCCACGAACTAGAAGGACAATGGCAGGTGACAGGAAATTTCATACTTTGGGTTACTCTTTATATTTACTATTAGTTTTGCAATGAAATTTTAATTTTTTTATGATATTAGAGCATGTGACTTACATGTGAAGCTTAACGGTCATCCGTGCTCTATGTCACCCAATTTATATTAATGATACGTGTGCTTTGAAAATTCTCCACACATGAAAATGCGTGTGAGTATATGAAAATAAAATAGTCACATCAGTGAGGGTCGCTCCTTGTAAGGCCTCATATTGCAATTGTTATTACGGTAAAACCTCAACTTTTTTTCAGATAATTTGTCTGTACTATTAATTTGTGTATAAAAATCAATAGAGGTATTTGTTGATTTGTCCCTTGAACTTGTATGCAATTGCCAATTCCCTTCCCCCCTCCCGAAATTTTAATTTTAATTGATTACCTCCTTAAATTTTTTTAATTAGCTAATTTTCCCATTAAATTTTTATAATCATGGTCTGGTCATTGACTAAGTACTGGTTTGGTACTAAGGTGCTTTTATAAAAAGTGGGTATTAAAAAAAATTGAGCTCAAAAAGGTGTTTGGTAAACACTTAAAAACATTTTTTTTTTGCAGTTTTGGATGAAAATAAGCTGAAAATATGAAGCAACAAAAATGAGCTTTGAAAGATCGGCTTATTTTCTCCAAAACACGGATGAATAATGTTCATTAAATGAAACTTCCAAATTCCCAAACCTACCCTCACTCGTCTTTTCAATGTTCTCTCTTGCCCACTCCCTTTCTCCAGCTCTCTCCCTCCGTTCGAGCACAATCTCTCCCTCTCATCTGGTTCGAGCACTCTTCATCAATAAAAAGGTAAATTTCCTTTTTTTCAACTCTATTTCTGGGTAATTGGAATATTGAATTGAATGATTGGAAGGTAGAATTGGAAGATTTGGATTTTTGGGTAATGTGGGTGATCTACGATCCTGGGTAATCTAGGTTTCAGAGTGATGAGGCCGGAGACAATGGACTTCTTCAACGACATGGAAGACCAGAGCTCCACCATGGCCATGGACATTGACGGCGTCGACCTACTCGAGGCGTCCCGTAAAGGCGTCATTGGTGAAAGGAAGCTGGCCGATCAATACAGTACACCATGAAGCCTCTAACACGTAGTTGTTTCTCAATATCAGATTGCAATAGCAGAAACAATTGGTCTAGGACACTTGCTTTTTTGAAATTTTGGAACAGAACATGAACATTAACAGAACAGACGTAACAAGAAGAGCTTGAAATATGTTCTTATATCCTGCATTCCTAGTTCAAGCATCTTCATCTTCTTTCCGTATCAACTACTCCTATCGACTAAGTACCCTTCAAGATACTCATCTATGGATACCCACTTGTCTAATAAGGTGGGCATAGAAGCATTTGAATAATTTTCAGCAAGCTGCTGTGGCCCCAATTTAAAACTTGTGAAAAATGCAGCAAACCATTCAGTGGGAACTCTCCCGCGACTTTTCCCAAATCTCCGTCGAGATAGCAAGGATTGTGTTCGAGGGATTGCAGTTGGTGTTGCTGCGGTAGTGGTCTTCGATAAAGGGAGTGGAATTTGTCGGTGACCCAGCCTAGTCTGGTTCAGTAGTGGGGTAGTGGGAGAGACTTCTCGATGCAAATGGAGAAAATAAAAGGGGAAGACTTAAGAAAATTAAATTAATGGCACATCTAGTATTATATCTTTTTTGGTCATTTCACCCAGTCACAGCTGTTTTACATAAAAGTTGATCAAACACTATAATACTGCTTGTTTTTCCAAAAGCACTTTTACAAAAAAATTTACCAAACACTCAGCTACTTTATTTCACATCTGCTTATTTTCACAGCATAGCAGAAGTAATATTTTTTTCAAAGCACATCAATACCAAACCAGCTCAATATGCATGATAGTCAAAATATGTCCTTTTTCAAAAGAACTTCATAAAGATTAAAGACCTCTCAACTTTTGGACACACTCATTGCCACGGCCGCCTATACGACTGTTGCCATTCAACAAGTAGTCAATTGAGTGGAAAAATCAAAGAACCAATCACTTAACAAGACTAAAAGTTTGAACCAAAAAAAGGATGATAGATTAAAAAGAAAGAAAAATGAAACTATATAGATCTAGTAAATGTTATACAACAAAAAAACCAAAAAGCTTTAAGCATTCAAGAGATACAATAACTGAAATCCGACCTTTTACAATAAATAAGTCAACAATGTATATCAAGTAAATTATGTATAACATAATAAACGGTGAATAGGTTAGGTAAGTCGGAGAAAGATAGAAAACGATTTGAAAATAGAGCATGTACATATGCACTTTTGGTGGCTGAATATGTAATTTTCGGTTGGTTTAGAAAACTAAGTCCCCTACCCATAGAGCATCACTTGAGCAAAACGGTCGAATTTTTAGCATATGCTTTAGAGAAACATGATGGGCCATGCATCTAGAAGGGACGACGAACTTATCTAGTTGGTGGAGTAAAGAACAAACTGATGGGCCATGCATCTAGAAGGAATGATGCACATATTTTGTTTGTGGTTTAGTTTTGTTTATTATTTGGAGTTTGAAGATCTGTATATGGTACAATGTAGAGGGTGAACAAATATTATTTTGTGGTGGAGAATTAGCAGTGTGTGTTGTCAGCTGCTTCTGGTTTTTGGGCAGTTACGGCAGGTCATCTCTCACCTAAGCTTTTTTTTTTATAAGTTGAAGTATTGTTTTGGTAATAAGATGTTTTTAAAAAAAGTTGGGAGAGTTTATGGTGTTTGGTAAACACTCCAAACCAACTTTATTTTAAAGTTTTGGATGAAAAAAAAAACCAAAAACCTTCAAAGAACTAGCTTATTTTGAAAAACAAGGGTGAACGGTAAATTCATTAATGAATTTTTCAATTTGCCAACATTGCCCTCCTTTCTCTTGCCTTCCTCACACTTTCAGCACGCCTTCTCGCAAAACCCTTGCAAAACCAGAAAACTTCAATCTCAGCTCAAGCCAGAACCTCCTGCCTCGTAAAACTCCTACACTATTTGATTCCAACCATTTTCGAACCCCGACTTACCCTCTTGACCCAATGTCCCCCCAATCTCCTTCAGAATCCAATTTGCTACACTAGATCTGAAAGAAGCCATCCTTCATCCCAGGGATCTCTCTCGTTCTCCAGGTCGCGTTCTTCGACTCGGCGTCCTTCCTCTGGTAAGCTTATCTTGTCTAAAACTTCGTTATTTATTTGTTTGGATTTTTAAATTTGGGAATGGGCGAGTGAGAGTGAAAGAGGGGTTGGAAGAACAAAGGGATGAGTGTATGGGTGTCGGGAAAAAAAATTGGGGATGGAGGGTTGGGAAAAAATTAATTGGGGAAGGTGATATGGTTTGTGGAAAATATTAATTGGGATAAAATTAGGGTTTGTGGAGGAAACAAGAAAAATTGAAAGAGAAGTAAGAAAAATTAATTACTTCTGTAACGCCCTGACCCGAAATTTTTTATTTCGGAATTTACATTTAGTGGTAGGCCAAAAATTAAACTCTTGTTTATTTTCTACTATTTATCACGCCCCTAAGTTGTTTGGGCTTTGTTCCAGACCTCAAAAGGAGTTGTTTGATGGTGGTGGTCGACTGTACTACCTTCAAAAATAAAGGAATTTGAGTCGTACCCCCACGAACCCGCTGGTGAGTTTATCCCAAAATCAAACCCATTTAACTCAGTTTTTTTTTTATGAGATTGGAAGCCACCCATTTCTAGGGTTTTCGGCGGATCGAGGTCGAGTTGAGGTGTTTCCCGGTCAAATTGGATTTTGGCCCAAGTATGAAAGTTGTTCCTCTCATTGAACTCTACTTGCCTGTAAAATTTGGAAATTTTTAGAGTTGTTCGGAAAATGGAGTTTTCGTTCACCGGAAACCGCCACCCACGGCAGCGCGTGGCCAATGGGCTGACGTTGTCTTTTCATGTAAATTTTGATATTTTAAATTCGTAATTTGTACCCATTTGATGTGATTCGATTATGAAAGCTAATGTCGAATATTTCCGTTACTAGAATATCTCGGAGATGGAAAAAAAACAATGAATGTGAACTACAAAAGGCTTGATCCCGTTTAAGGGTACGTAGGCAATCTAACGGGAGTTAGATGCATCCTTAAAAATAACCGAGATTAATCTTTTGTTGGAAATTTGTCTAAGAAGAGGAATTGGGTGATTAATTTAAAAATTAACCTTATGTTTTTGGTAAATAAATTTGGGTTGTAGATTTTGTGAGTATCTAAGAATTAAATAAAACAATTGTGATAAATAGTAGAAAATAAACAAGAGTTTAATTTTTAGCATACCACTAAATGTAAATTCCGAAATAAAAATTTTCGGGTTAGAACATTACAAGTTCTCTATTCATTTTTTTAGAAGGTCTGGAGGAAACATTTTTATAGTTGTTGATTACTTTTTTTAGATTAATTTCTTGTTTGTCATTATCTCAATTGCTCTGTGAACTGCTTTGAATTGGTTTGTGAACTCTGCTTCTGATTTATATCTTAGGGTTTAGGTATATAAGAAAGGATAAAGTTCTGCTCTGTTTCTGATCTGTGAACTCTGCTTCTGATTGGTCATGCGCCGTTCCCTCGTCTCTTGCGATTCAGCACACCCCTCTAGGACGCCGTTTCATCGTCTTCTTCAAGCTCCGCAATCTCTTCTGAAACTCCAACCTCCAAGTCAGTGCTCGTATCTTATCTCTCTCACTCCATCTATTATCGTGTTTTATATTTTTTTTTGCTGAAGTCTTCATTTATGTTATTCTTTTAATTACTACTAGGTTTGAGTTTTTGGTTCACAATTTTTGGTTTAGGCTGGTTAATATATTTTTTTCCTTCTTTTCAGGATTTCTGCTAATTTTATTTGTCTAATTTTTATTTATTTGTAGAAAAATATGGTTAGATTTGGTTCCTTTAATCGATTTGGTTAGATTTGGTTCCCTTAATCGATTTGGTTCCTTATGACCATATATTTCCTGATATTTACGTGTTTGGTGTCTTTTATTGTCCCACAATAAAGACTGTCATCCAAAAATGATGCAGAGTACTGTCTGTGCCTATATCGTTTACTACAATTATGTATTCTATCTGTGTCTACTAGCTAGGCATACTAAAATGTTTAGACTTTAGTGTAACAGATCTACGTACCCTCTTTTGAGGGTGCAAATGGCTTGAATGTTAAACTTCTTGAGACTTTCTGCTAGTATGATTGTCTATGGTTTGAGCCTGGGAGATCCACGCATACATATGGTTTGTGGGCAGTGGTAAATCGTGAAATTTTAGCATTGGGAGGTCCACGCATACATATGGTCTTTGGGAGGTACTGTGGCTTTAGCTGCTTAGCATGATGATCTTGTCCTTAGTAATGTTATTGTTTATCTTCCAGATGTCAAATTGGCACCTTCTGGACCAATTTAATTGACTAGAGGTAAAAGTAGTGGGTTTCAAACATGAGTTATATAGTGGTAATAATAAAGAAATTGTTTGATTTCAAATTAGTTTGATTTCTCCAAGTGGTGTGTCTTTCCTTAGCAAAATAGTTTGATTTCAAATTAGTTTGATTTCTTGGTTATATTACAATATCATCTGTTCTTGCTTTAATATACACACACACACAAATCACTAGTTGGTATCGATGGCAAAAAATGGGGCATCTTCGTCAAATCCTTCAATTACTTGCTTTGTATAATTATTACGATACAAAACAAAATTTTCAATTGTCAGGAAAATATTACTTGGTAGATGCGGGGGGTACCCACAAATGAGAGGTTGTTTGGGACCATATAAAGGTGAAAAATATCATCTCCCGGATTTTCATAGGGGTGCCGAACCAACGGGTCATAAAGAGGTATTCAACCACATGCATTCTTCTCTTAGGATCATCATTGAACGAACTTTTGGAGTATGGAAGAAAAGATGGGCAATTTTAAGGGGTATGCCTAATTACCCGTTCAACAAGCAAGTGAAGATTGTCATTGCTACAATGGCTCTTCATAACTACATAAGTTGAATGATCACATGAGAGATAAGCATTAAGAAATAGAATAGCGGCAAGTTTGATGAATGCTTCTAATTAGACTACTTTCAAGTACATTAACAATATTGTACTAATGAATCCTAGCTATTCAGTCTAAAATATTTCAATTGAAGTAGTTTGTCATACTAATTAATATTTAAGTTAAAGTTTATAAATATTTTTCTTTTAAAAATAAAGTATATTTAATAATTCACCTTTATTTTTAAAGAAAATTAAATTAATGGCACATCTTGTATTATACCCTTTTTGGTCATTTCACACAGTCACAGTTGTTTTACATAAAAGTTTACCAAACACTATAATACTGTTTTTTTTCCAAAAGTCCTTTTACAAAAAAGTTACCAAACATTCTGCTGTTTTATTTCACAACTGCTTATTCTCACAGCACAGCAGAAGCAGTTTTTTTTCAAAGCATAGCAATACCAAACTAGCTCGAAACCCTTTTATGATTTTTCTTTTATGTCTATTTTGTAATTGTTGCAATGAATAACTATTACTCATGCTTTGTTTGCATAAGTAACGTCTTCTTTATGAATGCCGATTCTTAGGACTTTGTAGTTGTAATCTGTCCGTTTGGATTTCGCATAATGGATGTTCTCTACCATTGACAAAAAAAAAAAAAAAAAAAAAAAACCATCGTCCGCATCATATACAAGTTTCCCTTCTATATTAACTTTACATATATTTGGTTGCAGTGTACAACATCCCATTGAATTTCTTGCTAACATTGTTTTGTCATAGGCTGATGTTTTTTAGGGGAGAATTGAAAATATTAGAATAACCAACATGAATGTACCCAAAGGTAAACTAACACGTTTTAAGAGATTAGGAGAGCTCATAACTAAGTTGAAAGTTGAGATGGCATGTCAGAAGAATGTCATCCTAATTATTCTGTTTGCTCCTACTTTCTTTTATCAACAATTATCATTTGTAAAATTTGAACTCAGCACTCCCTCTAGCAAAGCAGATCTACTCAGTATTGTTAGACTAAATGGTCATTGTGATGATATAACCTAATTTGGAATCTATTATCACACACGTCTTGTGATTTTAGATTATTAGAGCACTTTGATAGTTGGTGCTTTTGATAACATTGATAATAGGCACATAGACATGCATCCAATTTTGTGCTCCAAAAAAGATTTAGATTAGTCTAAAGTGCCTAAGTGGGCTTCCACATACCACTTTTAGAAGTTTGAAATGCTTAAAAAGAGAGAAGAAAAAGCAGAATACCTTCGGGAAAAAAAAAAAAAAAAAAAAAGCATATGTGAACGTAGAAAATGAAGGCTGCATAATTAAAAGTCTCCCATCTAGTAACTAGACTACTTCATCATGTAAAAATTAAGAAAATAATTGTTCTTTTGAACACCAAACATGTTAATGGAGTAGTTAATAGGATAGTATAAGAGCCTAATGAGATTGTTCTTACGTAAACTTCTCAAATTATGTCTAATAACAACACTTAAGTCAGTTGCAACTCGTCCAAGGTGTATGTTCTTAGCAAAATCCTTTTATCTAATACACATAGCTATATGCCGATATCGAAGCATATACTAATTTTTGGTTCACTTCACTCTTTAAATTGGAAGACCTTGTAGGCTTTGAGACCCTTATACAGACCATGAATGGCACCAGATGCTGCAGCCAAAGAAAGAAGCAAGCACAAAAAACTAAACAATTGGAGCCCAAACCATCTAATTGTACATTTCCCAATCTTGTTCTGCACAATGTGCATCTCCAACGGAATGTACACTATGAGTGGCCAGTAGCCCAGGGCTCCAATAAGGCCAAGCATGTCGGAGAAGAAGGGCAGAGCTATGGCAAGAAACGAGACCAACACCCCATAGGCTGTCCTCCATGACAGCCTAAACATGTTGATGTTGAACTTTACCTTCCCTAGTCTGATTGGGATCTCCCTATTTATGAACTTGGACTTCGGCCACCTCCTTCTAGCCAATAGTTCAATAACACGAAACACCGGTTGGCAAAGTACCTGCTCAAATAGAATAACACCGACCTTAAGTTTATACGTTGACAATCTAACTTGTTATGTTATTAAAAATGTCAATTCGAACAACGTATTTAGATATATATAATATTTCACTTAGCTCATGAGGAATAACATGTTATATTTGTAATATGACATATGATGTTATTATATTGTTAATTTGACATATTTCACTTAGCTCATGAGAAATAACATGTTATATTTGTAATATGACATATGATGTTATTATATTGTTAATTTGACATATTTCACTTAGCTCATGAGGAATAACAAGATTTAAATCAATAATCACTAAAAAAACATTATCAACAGACACTAACATAAGTGGCACAAGATGATAGGGTGGCTAAAGCTTTTACTCACTGATAGCGCTTTTACTCACCTCATTTTATGCTACTAAACTATTGGAATGTATTCTTGTAGTGAGTTTAGATTGTCAGTTATCGAGAACTTAACGTGTCAGACTATCTAGCAAAACAAAATCTTCTAACGTGTTATTGTTGTCTTCATGTTTGAGCACACTTGAGAAGCATAAATTTAGGGAAAAGGTATATATATGTACCTGATATGCACCAACTATGTGCACCACAATGAAAACATTAGCCATATCAACGAGCCAGAAGGCTACATCATCTCCAAAACCAGCCAGTAGGTTTTCTGGGGTTTTATCTCCAAATGCAGCATATCCCAACGTACCACACATCGTGAATAATATTAACATAACCAAACCCCCTACTGACACAGCCTTCTTCATCACCTTGTTTTCTGGTGGCGATGACTTTAGAGTGTCCTGAAAATTAATAAATAGCAATATAATGTATAAAACTAAACCTAAATAGAAAAAGCCTCAGTATATTTTTTATAAGTGAGAAAAGAAAGAACTAATTAATTGACTTGGCAATTGGGATGTCTCACTTGGACATCCAAAAGCACTAGAGCATATGAGCAAGCAAAGGCAATATCTCCAGCTGCTGCAAACATCCTCCAAATTTTTTCAGATAAAGGCAGGTCCGCTCCTGCAAAAGAAGTTTTTCCTCCATGCCCTGCCCAATCAAAATTTTAAATTCAATATATACTAAAACTCAAATATAACTGAAGCACTGTTCATAAGCACATTGTATTTCTTTTTTTGACCATGTTAGGTTTTTGTTATTACGGGTATGCCATTGTTTTACAAATTATAATATATGGATCTTTTTTATTTGTTTCTTTTCTTTCTTCTCCGTTCTCTCTCCTCTCTCGCTCCTCTCCATGACTCTGCTAGCGACGACAGCGAGCTGTTGCCGTCCGAACGCCGGCAAATTGGACCTCATCGTTACCGCCAGTCGTCTCCCGTTCATCTCAGGAACAAGAAACAACTATTGCATGCCTTGAATCGCTACTGTTTCGATGAGGGTTTTCGAACTTAACCCCAATTGTATTTCAATCTCTCTCTTTTCATTTTGTACAGGCGTGGATGGGACGCGTAATTCTACAACCTCTTCAAGGTGTACACGCAGCTAGGAAACTTTCAGCAAGAAAAATCCCTAGAAACTCATCCTTCTGTTCTGTCATTGATATCTCAGCTCTGTCTCTCTCAATCTTGAGGTACTTGACGTTGGCTTCCATTTTCAGTCTGAAATATATAATTATTTATTTGAGTTTGCTGGGATTTATTCAATTCAACCGGGGTGGGTTTTTTAGTTGTTTGGATTATTTTTTTTATTAATTTAGGTTTCTGGTTTTTTTTTTTTTTTGTTGGTACGGTTCATACGCAATGAAAAATTTATGCGTTCTTTTGATTCTCGGGCATGCATCAAGCTTCCGTCTTTTTTTGTTTGTTCATGAAATCATGTTCAGTGAACTTGTTTTCTAGGGATTGAATTACCCAGATTGCCCAAATATATACACACACACATACTGTTTGAGAAGGCAATTAAAAATTTACTCATTTCTAGAATATGACGAAAAACATATTGTATATGTTTTGTTTTATAAGAAAGAATAGTACCATCATTTGGCTATTCTTTGGAGAATTTGATTGCAAGTTCCGGAGGTTAGCAATTGTAATTAAGATAACGAAAAGATTTGGACTGTCAAATATCTAACATTTCAAAGAAATATACACTAAACCCAACAACATTCCTATGTTCTGTTTAACAGGTTATTGAATGACACCATATTCAAAAATATTTTAAAATGAGTTGAGATTTTCTTATTAATGTTTAGTCTGGTTCATCTCTTCTTTTTCTGTATGAAGCAATACAACATTTGTGGCTGCTTAAGAGCTTAAAATAAGCCTACAAGAGCTTTTATGATAGATCTCTAGTTATGATTGTAATGAAAAAGTTTGTCACATGATTGTCATTGACTTAGTTCCATTGAAAAGGGATTAACTTTTTATCATTGTTTTAGGAAAAATTAGTATCCGGTCCCTAGTTTTTACTGTTCATTGACTAACACCTTATTAGTTCTCAAATTTTGATTCAAGTCCCTAGCATTAATGTGATAATGAATTTACATGTTTATTATATAATTTTTTTAATATAAAAATTAGTAATTAATTTAGGGTTTAATACTCACACCTCTATTAAACTTCTAATTAATTTTCAATTCAAACATTTCCAAAATAATAAAAAATTAAATTAAATTAAGTTTGTACCTATTAGTTTTTTTTATATATATAAAAAGATTCTCAATTTTTTAATCTTAAATGTACCCATTCATATAATTTTTCAATTTTTTTAATCTTAAATGTACCCATTCTCAAATATATCAATTTGTTATATGTAAAATGTACCCTTTTTTAATATAAAATCCTTTCAAATTTTTTAATCCATGTTTAAACTTATATGGGTACATTCTTTTTCGTTGATTTGAGAATGTATCCATGTTTTGGTACAATAACTTTTTTTTGTTAATTTTGGTTAATGTACCCATACATATGTATATACACACACACAATATAATAGAGAGAATAATTTATATTTTATTATTTTTAATCCCATAATTATGGGTTTTATTTAAAATCTCATTAATATAAACAATTACAAATTTCAATTTTTAATTTTTAATTAAAAAAATATAGTAACTTACATTATTACATTAATATCAGGGACCTCAATCAAAAACTAAAAACTAACAAGGTTTCAATCAAAGAATATTGATAGCTAGGGACCGCATTCAAAGTGTCCCTTGTTTTAAGTATGCTATACACTGGCAAACAAAACTTTGTTCTACATCGCTCATATATATACATGTAATCACTTGATTCACCTATATTATGAGGTATTTGATATGGAGCAGACACAATCATATGACATTGTTGTACAATGCTTAAGAATGTCTAAAACTGAAGAATTTATATGCTTTGTGTGTGTATATATATATATGAAAACTTGGTTTTGATAGGCACCAAAAGTTTGGCCATAATAATTTGTCGTTACAGTAAGATTAACGATTCAATGGGGTTGTGTTTAACTTTTTTGGAGTTTAAATTAAAGGGTTGAGCTTGATGGCTTATACTCTTTTCTTTTTTGCCTTTCCTTTGCTGCATTTTGTGTAAAGTTCAAATGGATTCTTCAATTTTTTTTTTTTTTTTTGGAGTTTTCTTCAGTAAAGTTTGGTTTTTTATGGTGAGTTCTTAATTGGGTTTTGCTTATTTTTCTGTCTCCAAATGTAAGTTATTCGATGCTTTTCTTTGTTTTTCTCTAATTTTTAAATTTATTTTTTTGCTATTTAGTGTGAGAAAATGGCTTCAAAATTGGAATTTCCAATATTTGGGCAAAGGAAAACAGGAAGAGAACACCAATAGTGGTGACGATGGAGAATCCCTTCTTTGCAGTGGAAATCGACGATCTATATGCAACATTCAGCGCAGTTTATAAAAGCAGGGGTCAAAATGAAGAATCAATGACATGGGGATTTGTTTAATTTTATCAAGTTTTGTACTGAGGTAAAACTCCCCCCATTTAACATAGTTTTAAATGCTGATTAGTATGTGTGTAAATAAGATTGTGAGCATGGTTGTATATACATCTTCATAATCTACAAAGTAAGTTTCACATTCAAATTTCCAATTCACAGTTTATCTTATTTGTCGGTTCTCATAGTCGTTTGTTCAACTCCCCAACCAAACAGTAAGGCGTGTTCCAAACAATAAAACCCAGGAGAGGCATGAGCAGGGAAGGGGTTTAGCTAGCACAAGAGGAAGGTGAATCAGAATAAGTTTTCTGTATTTTGTTTGTTTGATTTGTGAATTTTATGAGTAGATTATTTAGATCTAATTCAATGGCTAGCACTAGCTCTAGATCTAGTTTAGGCAATATTCCAGACATTGTTAATGAAGAACAAAAACTTGATTTTTAAACTGATGATAGTATAGATTTTGGAGATTGGAATATTCCCAAAGTCTCAAGTAAAAATATTTATAAAAAGAAATGGTCAGTAGCCTCATTCAGAAGTGAACATCATGTCAAGACAGTTGAAAAAGCTTATGCTCATAGTAAAGAACATGAGACTTGTCAATTGTTTTATTCAGAACAAATTAAATCCCATAGGAGAGATGGTCATAATTACATTCACATAGGCTTAGTTCAAATAGCCATAAAACCCTTAACAAGAAAAGTTCTAAATACCTCCATTTTGCTATGTCTTTGAGATGCTAGATTCACTAACTTTAGTGATAGCATACTTGGTATGATAGAGTCGAGTCTCTATAATGGACCTATCCATTTTGATTGTTTTCCAGACCTCACCATAAGTCTTTCAGACCCACACTTGCTGAAAGCACTCACTCTGAACATCAAAACTTCAGGATACCAAGTCCTTGAAGGAACACAACCCTTGGCATTAATTTATAGAGTTTATTACCAAGTCACTAGCACAAATATGAACTTTCAGGCTTTAACTAAAAGTCCGAGAGTTCATACACTTTTAATTCAAACCAATCAAGAAAATGCAAACATTAAGGTTCCAAGAACCATTAAGTGGTCAGACATCAGTCTACCTTCATATTGGTGTTTAATTGATGAAAGCAGGCCAGTAGCTATCCAAAACAGTCTAGTTAATTTAGATAATATAGAACAATATTTTGACGGGACTGTCAAAATCAATTTTGATCGTCCAGCTAGAAGGTCTTGTGAGTCAGTCCACTCGCATAAATCATTTGCTCCTAGCAGAAATATATATATGTATATATATAGTAGAATTAGAAACATTGTTGTAATTATGTGTAACTAAAGTTGTAAACCCGCGACATCGTGTGGGCTTTTTGCTTGTTATTTCTATATTTCAACCATTATCCTAGTTTGAAGAAGTTCTTACATACGGACGTCATGTCAATATGTGGTACTACCGACACAAATGATGGGCTTAGGCGAAACCAACATGCATGCTATGGAGCCCACTTTTTGTGTGGGTACATAGTGCCACATACGTAAAACTTTGTCAATAGTTTTTTGGACGGAGAGAACTTACCTGCTATGATTTTTGACATGGAAAGTCCAATTCCGATAAAGGCATACCCAAAAGACATAATTGCTGCAAGCTTTGAGAGCCAAGAGAGCTTGTGAAAATTTGGGAGTTGTGATAAGAGAATTTCTACAATTCCAAATGTAATCACATGTGGAATGTTGGAGAACTTGCATGGGTCATCACTACCATGTTTGCGATGACAATTCGATTTCTGTATGGCTCTGATTACTCAAATTCACATAAAAATTCGAATTAGTTTTTAGTCTAGTGATATTAATTTCTCAATTTTTCGTCTATAAATGAAGAACAAATAAGAAAAAACTTACATCATGCTCTTTCCCGTAGTTATCGTAAAGCCGACTCCAATGGTAGCAAGATTTAAATATATCATCCATCCACAGAACTTGTAAATTGTTCCACCTAATAGGTTGAAGAAATTAAAGACAAATATAGTAGTAATAAAAATTTGACCATGGAAAATAACGGAAAATGCTCTAATTTACTACTATACGTACTATTCAAAGTGAATGGTAAGCAACCCATGTATCCATTTCTGTCTAATGCAATAACGGTAGCTCATTCACTTTGAATAGTAGGGGCGGTGGACTAGAGCATTTTCCAAACATAAATTTGCATGAGAGTTTCCAAATCGTATGAGTATTTTACCTAAATAGGCTTTGACAGCCTCCATGTAAGAGTAATTTCTCTTGCCAGTGACTGGGTCTGGGAATCTGTAGCAATCTGCTAAGAGATTAGCAGCATAAAGTGCACCAACTGTGCAGAACAAGAGAATGGAAATGCCACCAAGCCAGCCAAGTTGAGCCATTGCCCATGCCAAAGAGAGCACTCCAGCACCTATTGATGTTGTGATTATGTGTGCACACGCACTCCACACTGTCCCTGCATATATGTCACATAAAAAGAAGATTAATATCTTTTGACGAAGAAAGAGGTCGAGTGCCTCGTGGCATGTGAAAAAATGTTAAAAAATTAAAAGAGACTTAGGATACGATCCTTATGAATATTATTTTATTGAAATCTTGTTGATTTTTAATTTTTGATCGAGGTCCCTGAAATTAATGTGATAATTTATTTCTATGTACGTTACTATATTTTTTAAATTAAAAATTATAAATTTTAGTTGTTTATATAAATGAGATTTTAAATAAAAAAACTATAATTTGTGGAATTAAAAATATTAAAATATAAATATACTATTGTGTGTGTGTGTATAGACATGGGTACATTCATCAAAATTAACCAAAAATTTTATTGTATCAAAACATGGGTACATTCTTCAAAATCTAACAAAAAAAAAAGATATTAGGCTTAATAATATTAGTAAATTTCTTTGATTAAACTTGACATGGATTCATTTTAAAATCAAAGAAAAAAGAATGTACCCATATATGTTTTAAAATGGATTAGAAAAAAAATGAATAGATTTTATATATAAAAAAAGGGTACATTTTACATATAACAAATTGGTATATTTAAGAATGAGTACATTTTAAGATTAAAAAGTTTTACATGATTGGATACATATAATTAGCATGGGTACATTTAGCAAAATAAAAAGTACAAATACAAATAAACTTTAAAAACTATGGGCACAAAAAGAAATTAATATATGGGTACAAATTAAAACTGAAAAGAAAATTGGTACAAGTAAAAAAAAAATTACAAATTAAAAATGGGTACAAACTAAAACTAAAAATATATGATAAAAAATTTAGTCATTAATATAAATATACTAATTGTAACATTTTAAACATTAAATGAATATATTTAAAATAAAAAAAATATTTTATTATTGAAATAATTAATGATGTTATTAATACCCGACCTTAATAAAAAATTGAAAATGAATAGGATTTTAATCAATGGAATAGCAAAAGAAATGATGAGAACCTAATTTCTCCAAATTAAAATCTAATTTAAGCAGTGTTCTAAAAATCGGCTTAGGCGACGCCTAGGCGTTGGACGGTGACCGACCGCTCCGATTAACTGTTAATCGGTCGTAAAATCAAAAAATGTATTGGGCGGATGCCTAGGTGGGATTAGATGGGTCTAGGCGGAGCTATACAGGTCTAGCGGGGTTGGGCAGAAGCTAGGAGGGCCTAGGCGGGCTTATGAGAAGACATCGGGATCTGAAAATGTATCTGGAAAAATGATGTTGCAGGTCGAAAGGAAGAAGATGAAGGGGATCAGGATTGGGACCATCATATTAATTTTTAACTTAAAGTTTAAAGTTTAAACTGACCGGTGGGGTGAATTTGTTATGGTCCCACCATGTCCTCTCTTTTGATTGCACGGGTCCTAGTCCCAATTAACTCTCTTTACCAATTTTTTATTCTTTTATTTCTTTGACCATCTACATAAATTGGTAAAAATCTATTGTTTTATTATTCTTTTTTCTTTTAAGACCATTTACATTAGTATGTATTTAAACCCTAACATCACATATATTATTCTTTTTTCTTTTATTATCTTATCCATGAATTTCATACAAGTATAATTTTTTGTAAGTGTCAATATACACTCATTTACAAGATATACAATAAATTTACCTAAATCCGCCTAGACGCCCGCCTAGACTCCGCCTAGCCGCCTAGGCGCCAGCCTGCTGCCCAACTAGCACCTAACGTTTTTTAGAACCTTGAATTTAAGAAGCAGGATCTTGTATAAGCAGCCAGTATTAGTTGATGAACAACCAGTATTAGACTATTAGTTGATGAAAAGCCAGTATTAGTTGATGAAAAGTGTCTGCACAAAGGAGATTCAGAGAAGATTTCCATCCTATTCTAAAAATGAGTCGTCTAATTTTGCTTTTCAAATTGTTTTTTTAGGCATATATATGCCGATATATTTTCAAATTGTTAAATTCAAACAAAAAGCCCAAACAAAACCAGAATCTGACTACATTAATTAATTTCCAAATTATTAATAGTAGTTTCCAAAGAAAGTTTGTTACATGCATAAATGGCTGTATTTCAGTTGACCCAAATAAAAAGACTCTATTGAAGGTTTCTTTACCACTTTTTTCTAAGAAAATTATTCAAGACATACTTGAACTATTTTTTTGCATACACAATTACGTATATCTTGCACTCATTTTTACTTTTCACACACAATGTTAATTTTTGTCTTTTTATCTTCTTCAATTCATTTCATCCGACGATCACAAATTAAGAGGAATGTATAAAAGGTAAAAAAAAAAGTGTGTAAATAGCACCACTCTAAATTAATACTTCGTGTAATATTTAAAATAAATGCAATTTTCTCCTGAAGAAACCAAGAAAATATGCTATTTTTTATCAGCAAAACGATGCAATAATCTAGACATCAAAACTTTTTTTTTTCTTTCTGAACTGTTGCTTCTAGGTAGTTCTTATGTAATTGCCAGTTTCCACCCAGTCTTCCTCAGCCCAAATATTGGAAGGAAAAGAAAAAGAAGGTAGAGAAATTTATTAAAGGAGAAAAGAGATCAATTTTATTACAGGAGACATATTGAAAAACAAGATGAATGTAAGCCTGTATATAGAGAAAAAGTGGTTAAAAACATGGCAGAGAGAAACTAAAAAGAACATACCAGTTCTTTTCGATTTTCCGTCATCGTCTACATCTCCTTCTTCCACATTTTGGAGAGGATTGAAACCAGTTTCACATAATTCATTCTGAAATTCATGATCAATCACACTAGTAGTACTCGCCATGTCTGCCTAAGGAAGCTCTTCCTTTCAGATAAAATTCTGCAGAGTCTTTGGGAAATGAGTGTAGATACATATGTATTTATGTATATAGATACATAGATATGTATATAGATATATAGATAGGCCCTTTATGGGGAGGGACTCTCATTTTTGAAAAATAATAATTAAGGAATTAGTTATGAGACTCACTTCACATCGAACTGTCTATGTTGTAAATCTCGATTCATATATCATCCTTACAAAAATTCAGTTCAATCAAAAATCATTTACTCATTCAATTGTCACGATAAAATTTCAATGTTTATTAAACCATAGTGTTCGTCAATTTCTTTGAACTCACTTAGATGTGTCAAATATTTCCGATTTAACTAATATTTTGTTAGAATGATTTATGAGGTGTAACTTGAAAATGGACAGTTTAGATTGTTAAAGTTCAATATTGTTTGGACCCCCAACTAATCTCCATTTAAAAAAAAAACAGAATATATTTCCTTAAAGGCTCTGGATATATAGATATCCACAAGACTACAAACTCCCACTCTCAAAAATGGTGGATGCATTAATACCTTCTTATTGTGCATGTCTTATTTTATACAATATTTCAAATTACTTTAATGGATGCAAAAAGGAATCTAAACTCAAATGAATGAAAAAAATGTTCAGTGTGTCAAGAACACAGTTTAACACATGAAGTACAATAATACAATTAGTTAAAAATTTGAAAAAAAAAAAATTCCACCAATTTCATTATAACACTTAGTGTATTAGATCGTGTTCTTGACGCATAAAAAAAAATCTCCAGGGGCAACACACTAGGTACCTTCTTTTGAGGCGATTTGCATGGTCCTTTTATCTTTTAAAGCTGAGGTGACATCAATTTTTCATGTTTTGAATTTGTCTAAGTATTAATTGACCACCGAATTTTGCATGGTGTGGATTATAAATTCATATCCTTATTGAAGGCCAGATGGAGGGAGGCGTTATAGTAACGCTGAGCCTTATCATATACATATGTAAGGTAAGCTGGAAAGACCAGTATGTATGTGCACTCTTGAGTGCACGTCCTTTTTCACTTTGTTGTGCTTTACGGAGATACACATACATATATGATGAGATATTTTTCAAAATGTCGCAAACACAGTTTGGTATGTTAAGTGTTAGAATACAATTAGTTGAAAATTTAGAAAATATATTTTATCTAATTGCACTGTGACACTTACTGTAACGCATCATGTTCTTGGTAGATTGAAAATTTTATCTATAAGTGATACTAAGGAGGTAGGGGGCAATGGGTGCCTGGAAGGAGATAGAGGCAATGGGTGCCTATGAGGAGGTTTGGGGGCCGGGGGTGGGGGGAATGGGTGCCTAGAAGGTGGTAATTGAAAATTTAGAAAATATATTTTATCTAATTGTACTGTGACACTTACTGTAACGCATCGTGTTCTTGGTAAATTGAAAATTTTATCTATAAGTGATACTATAAGGAGGTAGGGGGCAATGGGTGCCTATGAGGAGGTAGGGGGCAATGGGTGTCTCTGACCCTTACAAGATGCTTTTGTTACCATTAAAATTTAGCATCTGATTCCAAGAAATATATTAATACACAGATAAAACAAGTCATGTGCATTTGATACTATTTTTGCACATCATAACACTAAGACCATTCTGAATGTGTATTAATTAGAGCATCAAGAACTTCGTCTTCGATGAATAAGGTCGGAATTTGAATCTAAGACTTTTTTTAACATTAAATATTAGAAAGAAAAATATCGGAAGATCTAAGATATATTAAAAATTAAATTTGCGATGAAAATCAGGGTTTTTAGTGAAAATGGTTTCTAATATTGGCATAACTCTTCACTTTGGTCCCTCACAATGAAAATTGATGGAAGTGGTTCCTGAATTTGTTTACCGTAAATTATTTTGATCATTCTGTGAAAAATCTATCAATATTTTTGTTAAGTGAAGAGGTTGGTTTGACAAAAATACCCTTAAAAGGTGGTCATGTATTCGCATGTGACAATTTAACGATAATATTGGTAGATTTTTCACAAAATGATTTACGATAGATAAACTCAGAAAGTACTTCTATCGATTTTCATTGTCAAAAATCAAACTGATGAGTTTATACCAATCTCATATTTCATTGTGACTAATAAAAAAAATTATATTTTTGTCATATATGCGTATAACCTAAAGTATATATATGTGAACAATCAACATTTGAGGACTTCTTTATCACACCCTCATTGTCATAAGATTCTGACTTCGCTATTAAATATAGGGAGTTTTAACGAAAAACTCACAGTACTGTTCACTTTAACGAAAAATCACATTTTTACACTAAAAAGTCAAACATGCTACTATTCACTTTACCCTTTATTTTGTCCTTATCGTTAAAACTCAAAGTTTTCAAGCCATTTTCATTAGTTTTCGTTTAAATATATGCATGGTTATAAGAAATCGAACAAAACTACGCATTACTTAGTTGCGATCAAGGTCTAAAATATCGATGATATCGGAAATATCGGTAGTCCAAAAACACGGAAATTTCGATGGAAATATCGGGATATTATCGATATTGATAAAAATTAAATGAAAACCACGGAAATTGTAAGAAAAACTTGGAAATTTTTATTGAAACTTTGCATGATGTTTATTTAGTCAATTATCAATTAGTTTATCACAAAATATTGGAAGAAAATGCATTGCATGATGGATTTAACTAATTTAAGTTGATTATATAGCGAGCTGGCAAACATTGTGAATATAGAAAATATGTAGTAATTAATCAAAGAAGTTTAAACACACTATAATCATTTATATATAATGAATTAGTACAATATTTTACACTTTATACATTGCATGGTAAGATAATGAGTGACTTAGTACCACATAGAGTTCCTATCAAGATCTAAAATATCAATGATATCGGAAATATCGGTAGTCTAAAAATACGAAAATTTCAATAAAAATATTGGGATAATATCGATATTTTAGACCTTGGTTCGATATTTAACTTTCGGATCTGCATTTTTCTAGGACCTCCATTTTGTTTGACAATGTAATATCTACATCCAACCTAAACTGACGATTGACTTTGCCTTAATGATCTGTGTACTGCATTCATACCTATAGCAAATAGTCCACCCCAGTGGCAGGGGTTTGGTAATGCATGCAAGACCCCAAAGAAGAAAAAGGGGCCAGATTAACCCACCCTACTGTCACCTAGGCCTGGTAAACAGGTTGTGTCTGTCGTGTTCGTGTCATTTTCGTGGCCTGGTAAACAGGTTGTGTCTGTCGTGTTCGTGTCATTTTCGTGTAACATCTGTTATCTTAACGGGTCGTGTAATATCACACCCATTATGACCCGTTAAGAAAAATATATTTTTTTTCTTAAATTTGCACATACCACACATTGCCAAATAAATATTACTTCAAAACATTAAAATACATTTGTCGTTTAAGTACTACATCTACACTCGAAAATAACAGTCTAATAAACAAACATTCATACACTACTAGTCTATTACAAAATATTAAATGTGCAAGGATATGCAAAATGAAAGAGTTTTTGTTTTCAAGGTTGTGAAGCCCTTCTCAAAAGTTTAAACCTTGGCAATGGAACTCAAAGCTTGCATGTTATTCATTTTACAAAATTCTCAATTTTCATCAATTATCATGACATAAGATTTTGTGGTATCCACTAGTGTAAATATTTTAAATTGAATATCGAATTCATTCATTGTATTCATATAGTGTCAAGGAGTGTAGCTATAAAAAATCATCGAAATCAGAGTTAAAATAACCTTTAAATCGTGACTTTTCGTTGGTAACTGTCGAAATGTTTTGTCATGTTACTTAATATCTAAATGTTTGTTTTTTGCAATTTTTAGCGTATGCATTCTTGAAGCATATACAAACAAGTTTGACGATTGGATCATTGAAATTAGTTTCATAGAATGTGTATCTCATCAAAACGATAGATTCACTAACATTTACAGTTTATTCATACTTTCATTAAGTATAACATAAGATTTTGTGGTGTCCACTAGTGTAAATATTTTAAATTGAAGATCGATTTCATTCATTGTATTCGTATAGGGTCAATGAGTGTAGATGTAAAAAATCATCAAAATCAGAGTTAAAATAACCGTTAAATTGTGATTTTTCGTTGATAACCGTTGAAAAGTTTTGTCCCGTTACTTGATCTCTGAATGGTTATTTTTTGCGATTTTTGGCGTATGCGATCTCGAAGTATATACAAACATGTTTGACATTTGAATCGTTGAAACTAGTTTCGTAGAATGCGTATCCAATCAAAACAATAGATTTGCTAACACTTAAGAGTTTATTCATACTTTCATTAAGTATAACATAAGATTTTGTGGTATCCACTAGTGTAAATATTTTAAATTGAAGATCAAGTTCATTCATTGTATTCATGTAGGGTCAATGAGTGTAGCTGTAAAAAAAACATTAAAATCGGAGTTAAAATAACCGTTAAATCGTGATTTTTCGTTCATAACCGTAAAAAAGTTTTGTCCTGTTACTTGATCTCTGAATGTTTGTTTTTTGCGATTTTTGGCGTATGCGATCTTGAAGCATATACAAATAAGTTTGACTGTTGGATCATTGAAATTAGTTTCGTAGAATGCGTATTCCATCAAAACAATAGATTCACTAACATTTAGAGTATATTTATACTTTCATTAAGTATAACATAAGATTTTGTGGTATCCATCAGTGTAAATATTTTAAATTGAAGATCGAATTCATTCATTGTATTCATATAGGGTCAAGGAGTGTAGCTGTAAAAAATCATCAAAATTGAAGTTCAAATATCCATTAAATCGTGATTTTTTGTTTATAACTGTCGAAAAGTTTTGTCCTGTTACTTGATCTCTGAATGTTTTTTTTATGCAATTTTTATATACAACATGTTTGACGGTTGGATCGTTGAAACTAGTTTCGTAGAATGCGTATCCCATCAAAACAATAGATTTACTAACATTTAAAAGTTTATTCATACTTTCATTAAGTATAACATAAGATTTTGTGGTATCCACTAGTGTAAATATTTTAAATTGGAGATCAAGTTCATTCATTGTATTCATATAAGGTCAAGTAGTGTAGCTGTAAAAAAACATCAAAATTGGAGTTAAAATAATCGTTAAATCGTGATTTTTCGTTGATAATCGTCGAAAATATTTGTCCCGTTACTTGATCTTTAAATGTTTTTTTATTTTTGCGATTTTTTGCTGATGCGATCTCAAAGCATATACAAACAAGTTTGACGGTTGATCGTTGAAATTAGTTTTGTATAATTCGTATCCCATCAAGTCTAATGGCATATATATATTTATTAAGTAAATTTAAATTTATTTATTTTGTACATATAACACTTAAGAAATTGAATGGTATGTATATTTAAGCCGATCCAGTGGTCACCAATTTTTTAATATTTAATTTAATATATATATATATATAATTATTATAGTTTTTAGGGGTGTAAAATTGTTAAATTAATATCTATAATTATTATAGTATTTTTTAGGGTTATAAAATTATAAAATTAATATTTTGCTTATTGTGTATCGTGTTGTCCACGTATATACCCGAACCAACCCGTTATCTTAACATGTGCTTATTGGGTTACCCGATAACGACCCGATTTGTTATCGTGTCGACCCGAACACCTGTTGATTTCTTGTCGTGTTGAGTTATCGGATCATGTCAGGAATTGCCAAGCCTACTATCACCCTTAAGATATATGAAATTTCGAACATAAGGTGATATATTGGCATCGGAGAGTCGGGGACGGCAATGATATTAGGGAACTTTAACGAAAAGCACCCAGTACTGTTCACTGTAACAAAAAACCATATTTTTACACTAAAAAGTCAATCCTGGTACTATTCACTTTACCCTTTATTTTGTCCTTATCATTAAAACTCAAAGTTTTCAAGCTCTTTTCATTAGTTTTCCTATGATATTATACAAATACAGTGATACGTACTGTAATAATCTTCCCGTAGGTAAATAAGGTTTCTTGCTGTTCATATTCTATATTACGATGTCGGAAAGTTTCACTTAAATTTACTTTGAGAGATTCCAAATAAAGTTTCTTAATTAAGATAATAATAGTGTTTTATGTTTTATTAGTTTTAGGTCAAAATCAAATCCAATCTTGACTTGCAAGAAATCTAAACTTTTTCATGTTGTTCTTTTGTACATATTGTTTTGTAATTTTTTAGTATTCTTTGATTGTTTTAGTTGAACTTCTGGCTTGACTTTACAAATCCAACGTTACGGTTGGTTTCATGTTGCATGAAATTTTAACAGCAGCCACGAAATGCCTTAAACAATGGGATCGAAACCTCAAAGCACCCTGAAACCTATTTAAAACGAGAACATTTTGAGCCTCTTCCTCCATCACCGACGTTTTGGGTTGGATACTCTAATTCTATCATAAAGTGACTCCCTTTTTTTTTATTAGACTATAAGGGTGTGTTTGATGCAGCGGATTATCTCGAACTGTATTAGCTTCAGTGACTAAACTAGACTGACTTAGACTAGACTAAGTTGGACTAACTTAGTGAAACATTTGATGCAGTGTCGGACTAAGAAGCAAGATAACTAAAAGACTCAAATATTATATTATTTAATCTACATTTATTAATAGTTTATTAATAATTTATCATCTTTTTTTCTAGAATCATCTCTCTATCTAATAGCCAATATCTTTTTATTTATTTATTTCTAAAATCATCTTAACCCATTTCTCTTTTACTCCGCCAGTCTCCCCCTCTCCTCTCCCTCTTTTTATCCTGTTTCACCATTTTTCTAGAATTCTCTTCCTCTCCGTATACCTCTCGCTATTTTCCTCTGCCCACTCTCTCCCTCCCCTCTCCCACTTTTCCTTTTCCACTCTCCCCCTCTTTTCCTTATGCAAAGATTCACACAGAGGTTTTATCGGAGCTCTCCACCCAACACCTACATTGATTTTCTAGGAAAATCTCGAAATTTTCTGGTGATTTTGCATTTTTATTTTGAATTTGTGTAGGGGATTTGTCTGCAGGTGCTTAATTCTAGGGGTTTTGCATTTTTTTTGTTTTGAATTTTAGGTGTTGATTTTGAGATTTAGGCAATGGGTTTGAGATTTGGGCATGCGTAAGGAAGTCGAAGTTGCAGACGACAAAGGCATGCAAACGATGTTGGAGATAGAATTAGGAATCCCATGCTTTTTGGGGGGTCTCACTAGGCCGACCTAGCGAAGCACTTAGTTTGAACGAGTCCGACTTAGTCTCATTTAAGTTTAGTCCAGCTCGTATCAAACACAGGATTAGTAGTCTTAGCAAAGCAATCCAGTCCAGTGAACTTTAACGAGGGCAAACAAACACGCCTTAATAATATTCTAACTGAAAACACTGTAAATATTGAGTTTTTAAAAATAAAGTTTTGGGTTAAATTTCAGAGTTCTCCTTAAATTAAAATCTCACATAATTCATTATACTCTTCTCCAACTTTGAAGGAATTTAAAAAAAAATAAATAAATAAAATAAAAAGACTACGAAACAAATCAAAACGCAGTAACCTAGAATACCTACAAGATAAAATACTAAGAACAAATTTTCTTCGCCATCATCTTCTAATTTTCCATTGACGGCTTCTACTAGTAATTTAGTAAGGTTGGTATTTTGGAATGCTTACTTCCAAGGTGCCAATTAGCAAACATATTAGTGCTTAATTACTTTTGTTTGGACACCGATATTTTTTACAACTTTTATTTGAATCTTTGTGCTAAGTTGCTAACAATGATTTGATTCCAATTGTTCGGAAGCAAAGGTGGATGGTCCCTCGCACAGCTCCCCAAGGATCGATGGCACTTGGTGACTTGTAGTTGGGTGACCTCTTGCTGCTTGGTGTGTTGCAAAAAGAGTTCACAGTTAGTTTGAAAGGTGTTTTTGTGTGGGCCTTAGGTGTAGGCCTTGAGGCTCACAATCAAAACTAACATAGTGCTAGGTGTGCCACTGTTATCTCAGTATAACAGATGTTGAAACAAAAGTGTTTTGAGTGATTACTTGCGCCTCAAGTTACTCAAACTTCTTGTTATCAAAAGATTGTCACGGATGGGTTGAGTCTGTATTAAGTTTTTTTTTTCTTGCCTTATAAACAAGGACTTTTAGTTTGCAATCTTGTATGTTCGAATGAAAGGAGTCAAGAGCCATTTTAAAACATTTCCTTGGTTCCAAGTTGTTCTTAATGCAAACAGATCTGTTAAGTTAACCTGATCCGAATGCAAATGGGACTCTTAAGTGGGAAATAACTGGAAATGACTTGAATGCATGCTGAAAAATACATTTAGGTGACAAATCTACTAATTTAGAGGACAAACAAAGAGATTCGAACAAGATTTCACCTTGTCGGGTAAGGTTGAACTTCTTGCATTCACTTCTCTTTGTGTTTACAGAGGTGGTATACTAAAACGGATGGATGGTAAATAGATTTTACATGAGGGGATTGATACTACAACACGAGGGAAGGTAGCAGAGATTTTACACTAGACAAAAGATAGATTTTCTAAGGAGACTATGACTAAAAAGACTGAATCTAGGATGGTTTCAGCTTTCTGGATGCAAATCTGGCTTGAGAGCAGAGTTTGTATGTTGTTTGGTTGAGTGTCCTTGTCTTTTATGTCTCTTCCTCATTTTCTAAGCGATTTGGCCCGACTGTCTGGTCTTTGTTCTTGGTTGAGGGCTCTAAGGGGCAGTGAGTCATCACGTAATTACACCTTTATGCTCTTATAAAGTGTTTTTTGGCTGGTAGTGAGCTGGTCTTTGTCACTTGTCACTTCAACCATAGGCACATGGCCTATACTTTGGCTAAGAAGGCTTTAGTTTGACTATGGGCTTCATAGTTGGGCTTCGGGCGAGTTTATCTCATTTTAGTGTCTTTGGGCCTCCCTATTGTTAAGCCTAATATTCAAATATTAACATAAACACCAATACTAAAGATGAAAGACCTTGACATTGATTCAAACCTACATTGTGATTGTTGGATGTTGAGAATCAATCCTACATTGATGAGAGGAGAAACCATACATGAGCTTATAAGTAAATTGGGCTACTCCTCGTATTGCCAATTGATTTTATGGTGAAATCTCAGCTTTCTTCAATTGATCTGACAATTTCCCTCTGGCTACCCTTCAACTAAATTGAACTTGTGTAGATCGATTCCATTTCCAAATCTCATTAGGGTTAGGCCATTACAATCTGCATATCTCTGAGCCTTGTTTTTCTTTAACTGGTTTTTAATGTACTGTCTGCTGCTAGATATGGAAGCAGCTGCAGGCATTGTTTGTCCCCGGCTTAATATCACTTGTCATTTCACCAAATCATTGTGACTTTGTGAGTCATATGAAAAATAAATAAAGTATGTATTCGATTAGTTTTATTTAGTCATTGAAGATAAATACTAATAAGCAAGTACCTAATAAATCATAATTAACAAGTGCAACAAGCAAACTCTAGCTATGATCATTTGACAACAAGCAAACTACAGCTTTTTTTTCTTCAAAACTCGCTTACATGTTGCATAGAGTTGCTCAAAGCGAGTCTGGATAGCAATCTTCAAGCTAAAAAGTTTATGAGATCAACAGTACGCTTCACACACGTTGTATAGTGGATAGCTGTGAGCTCTTCAATACGTGCAGCCTCTTCGCTGTGTATACAAACATGCTGCAGTTATCAATACAATGAAATTAGAACCACGGTAAATCATGAGCAGGTGATCAATTAATTCAGTTTACACACATCCTTCTAATTAATTACTCTTGTTTTTGTTAATTAGTGAATGATTTTGTGTTTTTAAGAAAATAAGCAGCGTTAACCTGTCATCCCATCGGAAGTACACAAGGAGGCTAGGCATGGCTTAGCATAATGATGAAAGCTTGTTGACGACAATGAAATGAAAGTTGCTCACTGAGAAGAGGTTTGAAAGAAGAGATCAGCTGCCAGATGTGCTCGCTTCACCGGACTGCCTAGCCTGAGGTGGTCCGATGTACTTATGCGGGACGTGTGCTATCTTCAACCAATCCTCACCACTACCTTGTCTACATCTTTCCTCAAGCTCCGGGCATTCTTGAATAGAGAGGTGTTGGAGTTTAGTGAGAATCTTGAAACCTGGTGGCAATTGTTGTAAACCGGGGCAATCAAATATCGTCAAGGACCTAAGAGAATCAAGACCCTCAAACCATTCTGGCAAAGCTGTTAGATTGAGGCAGCTACCAATTTTGAGACAGTGCAGTGTTCTCACATGTTGTAACCCTTCTGGCAGAGAATCAAACCAAGGACAGCTCAATAGGATCAAACTTCGAAGGGAGGAGAGGTGTTGAACACCTTCTGGAGAAGAACCAAGATTTGGACAGAACATAATCGTCAAGTGCTCAAGCAACGTGAGCCGTTCCAAACTCGACGACAGAGAAGTTAGGTTACTGCAGTTTTCAATGGACAATGTTCGAAGGGAACTCAAACCTCCAATCCAACCATCCGGCATG
This sequence comes from Malus domestica, assembly GCF_042453785.1. Classification (NCBI taxonomy): domain Eukaryota; kingdom Viridiplantae; phylum Streptophyta; class Magnoliopsida; order Rosales; family Rosaceae; genus Malus; species Malus domestica. The sequence continues at coordinate 9,217,779 of NC_091668.1, forward strand.
GATATTATACTGTGACAGTTACTAATCTCTAGTGACTCCAGCGCTTTGAGGTTTTGTAAAGTCTGAGGCAGAGAGGAGAGCTCTTCGCAACATCGAATGGTCAATGATTTCAGAGCAGTAAGGTTTCGGATCTGCAAAGGAAGTGAACGAAGTTTGGGGCACGACAAGATCTTCAAAGAAGACAGACAAGCTGATGCAGTGAGCCCTTCTGGGAGAGTAAGTAGACCTGGAATGTTCTCTAGAACAAGCACAGAAAGCAGACCTAAATTTGCTACGGACGTCAGCATTGGATTACAGTCTTGCAGCTTTAGATGTTGAAGGGATTGAGGAGATGGGATATGTGCTAGCTTGGGACATCTTTTGACGGTTAATTTCTTCAGGCTTGGGAACGAATTTTCGCTATTTGCACTTGTCCACTCTTCCAAGTTGGGAAAATCACTGAGTGATAGTTTTTCAAGTGATGGAAATCTTATGTCCGCACCGTCACCGTAGAACTCTGTACCAATGCGCCTTACGCCATGCATCCCATGCAGAGAAAGAGTCTTAAGCAGCAGCAGATTCCCAAGGGCTGGAAGATGTCCACAATTTTGGCAATTCGCAATTTCAACTGCAACTACATATTCCGGGAGAGCCCAAGCAGCAAATCTAAATCCTGGATAGCCATTTATGAATAGCTTTTTCATATTTTTCGGTGGTTGTAAACTGTCGAGAATTTCTTCGGCATGTTTATACTGCTGTGCTGCAGAGGGTGCAAGTTGTTCCCGTATGCCAAATACCTTTCCGCGTTTAGGTACTATCCCCAGTGATATGTCCACATCTTCCGATCTCGGCTGATACAGTCCCCAGTATAATCCCAATGAATCGAGATTTTTCTTCATCATCAGCCCAGCTGTTTTTGCTTCCGCTGCGTGCCGTACTTTCTCTAAGTGTGTTAGATTCAACTTGTCATAAAGATTTAATTGTTTCAGCTCACTAAGGCGATTATCTCTCCCAGCGACATATAATGGCAATGTCTGAAGTTGATGTAAACTTTCAATACCAGCAGGCATTTGAAATAATTGTTCACATCCAGTTAGATTGAGATGTCTTAGGCAGGTCATTCTTTCCAAGGAAGGCAAATTAAGGAGATTATAGCAACCAATTAGGTTTAAAGTCTGCAATGATACAAGCCCACATACCCTAAGAGGAAGGTTTTCAATAGGCGTGTAAGAGAGGTCAAGATACCTCAAACATATCAAGGCACCCAATGCATCCGGGAAACTAGAAACACCACAGCCACTAAGATCTAGCAAACGCAAATATACAAACCTTGAAAACATCTTCTCCATGTTGCTTGACAAGCCAGAATCTCCTAAGAATAATAGAGTTCGTAAATGTTCCGCTGCATATAGAGCTTCCAATGGGATTGTGATTTCTCCATCTCTGTTTGTATAAACAATAGACGAGTGTCGAATTTGTGATGGATTAATATATGGTGGAAGACCTGCTTCGAGTATCAAAGACTCTTCTCCTGCAACATATCGTGCAAGATCATGAATCATGTTCATTCTATATCCGACTACATCATCATTTTCAGAAACCTCTACTTCTTGAAAGAAAGCCATCCACAGTAAATCGGAAAAGTATTCATCACCAATGTCTTCTAGTCGCTTGCTCCCTTGTCCTAGAACGAAGCCTTCTGCCATCCATTGATGAATTAGCTTTTGCTTCTTGAATTCATAATTTTTGGGAAATAATGAGCAGAAGGCAAAGCATTGTCGAAGATATGACGGAAGACGATGATAACTCAACATCAACGCAGGTAAAACTTTTTGTTGGCATACATCTAATTGCCAAAGTTCACTGTTCTGCATAAACAACCAATGTCCTTCCTCTCTTTTAAAGCGCATTACACTTCCCAAGCTTTTTACCGCTAGAGGAAAACCTCCACATTTTTTGACAATCTGCTTCCCAATCAGAACAAGGTGTCGATACTTTTCTTCTCCTCCTCTTCCAAAAGCCCTTTGATTAAACAAAGACAAGCAATCATCAAACGTTAAACCATCCAACTGATACGGAATTGAGCTGTCCATCATCAACGGGATCTTTCTGCTGCGTGTGGTAACAACAATCTTACATCCATCAACTCCCTCTCTAAACAAAGGTGTTAGCTTTTCCCAATCATCCAGATCTTCAGTCCATACATCATCTAACACGAGGAGAAATCTTTTATCGTGCAGCAAATGCCAAATCCGAGTCTGGAGTTCGTCAATCCCGGTAATCTTGCACTTACTCTTTGTTACCGACTCAATAATTCCTTTCATGATCTTGGTGATATTGAAGTCATCAGAAACAAAAATCCACATCCTAACATCAAAGTGTTGCTTTACCCTATTATCATTATATGCCAATTGAGCAAGAGTCGTCTTACCAATTCCTCCATGACCAATTATTGGAATGCAAGCTGCATATCCTCCTTCAACCTGGTTAGCATCAGAAGATATTAACAGCTTGATTAACTTCTCCTTTTCTTCTTTCCTCCCATGTATTTCTGTGTCCTTAACAAAAGAGCTGGTCTCCCTTTTCGCAGAACCTTGATCCACGATACCAGGCAGCAGCTGGGTAGGCTTTGAACATGCGAAATCCCTCGGTTATAGTCATTTCCAACTCCTGGAGCATAATCCTGAGTTTTTCAGGTTTTATAATTCCATCATCTGAAATTGAAAGACGAAAAATATGATTCCAGTTTTTCCGAGCAGTAAAGAAGTCAAGAAGGTCCTGAGTATGGCAAACTGCGTTCTTGAGGTCCAACAACCAAAGTCTGGCAGCTCTGTTTGTGAACTGTTGTTCTTCTGCAACTTCAAGAGTAGCTTGAGCTCGCACCAATGCATGCTGCAGGCTCTGGAAGTTGTCGTTGTAACCAAAGAGATCAGAAGCCTTTTGTAGGAGCGGTGACGCCAATCTGTCAAAGAGCACTTGCAAAGCCGGGGATAAAACAATGCTCGCAGCTGCATCCATATCTAGCATGCATGCAACAGACAGTAACTAAACCAGTTAAAGAAAAAAGAAGGCTGAGAGATGAGAATGGTAATGGCTTAAAGGGATTTGGAAGTGGAATGCATCTGCACAAACTGAAGAGCTAAAGGGAAATTCTCAGATCCATAATGTGTGGTTTACTTTGAATGTCAAAGTCTTTCGTCTTTAATCCTACTGGGATTCAATATATCGTTAGCAACTAAGCATGGCATGGTCCCCTATGTGAAAATTACTTAGCAAAAATATCCATATATAAGTACCGGTTAATGCTAGGGAGACCATCTATTAAACCATATTTTGTAAATTTTGACATGATTGTTGAAGATTGAATTATTACAGTGTTGATTAACGTACTTATTTCATATTGATGACACATCATATGATTTGTATATGTGATCTAAAAAGTTGGTCTATTGATCATTACTCATAAGTAGGCCCAAAAGTCAAAACTAGCATAGAAATATCTGTGTCCAAATAAATGTAAGCAATAATATGTTTGGTAATTAGCACAATAGCTCATTGATCTTATCTAATCACTTTGGCCGGGTTTGGTTTCTAGGATTAGATTGAAATTGATAACCTTGTATTGAAGGAAGAATTGATAAAATTGAGTTCAACTGAAGGTAGAAAATGGAATACTTGAGAATCTATTTCAATCCCTTCCGAATTACAAAGATTAGAAGGACAAGTTTCCTTTTTGTTTAATCCTTCTCTAATTTTCTCAAAATAAAAAATCATTCACCTCTATAGTGGGTTATGCTTCCAATTCAAGAAACCAAACGAGGCCCCTGTTTTCTATGTATCAGTTGGGGGTAAGAGAGACTAGGGCTGGAAAAAAATCCCAAAAATCCCAAACCAAACCGAAAAAATCTCGATCCCAAACCAAAATTTCCAAAATTTTCGGGATATAATCCCAAACCAAACCGAAAGTTTCGGTATGGGATTCGGTTTTACGTTTCATTTTTTCGGTATTCCCATACCGAACCAAAATATATATATATATATATATTTTTTTTTTAATTATAAGAAAATTATTTGAACCGTTCATTGTTTTAGATTTAATCTGTGCCGTTGATTTGTTTTAGGTCTGATCTCATTACTTCACTTCACTTCACTTCCGTCTCCATTTGTTCTATTGAACTGGAATGGAAGCGGAAGCGCTGCGCAGTCCTTATCCGATTATCCTTGCTTGAGCCTCCCTCACTGATCCCTCATCTCCAGCCCCTGAGCCTCCTTCACCACACCATACTATCATCTCTCTCTGACTCTCCACTCCAGCCTTCCTTCACCACACAACCACCGGCCGACCGCCACACTACTGTTTTCTCTCTGGATCTGTTATCTCCTCGGAGGCAAAATTCGAAGACCCAATCGCAGGCAGGCAACAATTTTATCAAGGTTGGTGCTTTCTTGATTTTTGAGGCATTTTATTTTCTGGGTTTGGTCAAACCAGTTTGATGACATGAATATTTAGTCTACGATCATGTACATTTAAATGCAAATTAATCCTTTTTCCTGGTTCCACTCCTTAACTAATGCCAAATATGAAAGCTCCACTATTTACTAACAAGTGAGAAGAATAATTGAATAAATGTGTTGTGGTGCACTTGATTAAGCCGCGGTTTGGGCAAGGAGAGTAGAAGAGAGTAGTTTTGTAATGTTTTAGGAAATTGGACACTTTGCTTTTGGTTTTTTAATTAGGTGAGTTTTTCAACCACTCTTTGACACTTGGTTGATCATGCCTCATTATGTACTTTTGTTCTCCCAATCTTTTCATACTGCAGAGATGAAGAAACTTCTAGATTACTGATCATATTAGTCTACTATGTTGTTGTGTTGTTAAAGAGTGATTCTCTACTAATTATTTTCTTGAATTATTATTCTTCAAGTTGTTTTTCTTGAACCTGTTGATGCTCGAGCAACTTTTAAAGGTTTAGCATACAAGCGCTACAAATAAGTGTTGATAAATCTTGTATGTAGGTTCTAGCTTTCATGTTTGTACTATCTTTGTGGGGGTGGGGCTACTTATATTCTCCTAGTTTAGAAACGAGCTATTTTTATTTGCTTCCTAGTTCAAATACACGATACTTCTATGTTGAATGCTCATATTTTTGAACCATTTATTTTATTTATTGATGGGAATTTGGATAATATGTCAAATTTTAGTCCAAAAGCCCAAAACCATTTCGGGATTCCCGATTTGTCCCGAAATCCCGAAATTATTTCGGGATTCCCGAAAATTTGGTTTGGGATCGGTATTGAAATTGGGATTCCCGAAAATTTTGGTTTGGAAATCGGGACAAGGATTTCAGTATGGGATTCCATACCAAACCAGCCCTAGTAAGCAGTACTATAGCTCATGTTGTTCAAGGTGAGAATTTTCTAAAGACCATTCACAAGAGGAAGACCTAAAGGCAATTCACAAAGTGGCACAACGAGAAGAATTTTTTTAATACATCTTCTGACACAACAAATTCAAACAAAATACCTCCTCAAACAAAAAAAAATATATTGACTAGATGCAACTAGACCAAATAGATATTGTAGACATCGAAATTTCGGTAAATAAATGTTGACCAATAAATCAAAGTTTCAACGCTCATGTATTACATAAATTTTACACGTAGCGTGTGTCTAAACAAAAAATCGAAATAAATTGGAAAAGTCATCAAACAGGACACGTGTCAACACCTGGCAGAAACGACTTATTTCATCTGGAATATTATATTCAAAATTAGGCCTTGGAAATTTCTATAAATAGAAGGCTAATTCACTCATTTAAGGGGACCAATTCATATTACACCTTGAAGCTCTGAAGTTCTGAAACTCCGAAGCTCTCAAGCATCCAGGTTCCCAAAGAATCAAGAAAGCCTTCTTCGTTCTTCGTTCATCGTTCTTCCAAGATCAAGCCTCGACGGCCCTTGAAAAAAGTGTTATTCGTTCATCGTTCTTCCAAGATCAAGCCCCAACGGCCCTTTGGATCAACAATCATCCACCAATTCAAGATCAAGCCCCGACGGCCCTTGAAGAAAGTGTTCTTCGTTCATCATTCTTCCAAGATCAAGCCCCAACGGCCTTTTGGATCAACAATCATCCACCAATTCAAGATCAAGCCCCGACGGCCCTTGAAGAAAGTGTTCTTCGTTCTTCGTTCATCGTTCTTCTAAGATCAAGCCCCGACGGCCCTTGGATCAACCATCCACCAATTCAAGATCAAGCCCCGACGGCCCTTGAAGAAAGCACCATCGTTCATCATCTGTTCATCCAAGATCAAGCCCCAACGGCCTTTTGGATCAACAACGTCGACAAATCCACACATCCAACCGTTCTTCAAGATCAAGCCCAAAAGCCCTTGAAGATCCGTTCATCACTGTTCTTCAAGATCAAGCCCAAAAACCCTTGGAGATCCGTTCATCACTGATCTTCAAAGATCAAGCCCAAAAGCCCCTTTGAAGATCCGCTCAAATCCACCTTCAAGATCAAGTCCACGGCCCTTGAAGAACGTTCATCCTTAGATCAAGCCCAACGGCCCTTTGGATCAATCACACATCCACAAATACACACCTTACGGAGATTGAATTAGAGGATCAAATTTAAGAGAGATTGTAACCCAAAATCATCAAATACAAATATTTGTTTGTGCACGTTGTTCTTGTCTCTTTCGTTTCAGGAAATTTCTGTGTTCACAAATTGGCACGCCCAGTGGGACAATCTCTGTCTCTCATCTCTTTCTCCGTTCAAGAAATTCAAGCGCACTTCCAAAATTAATGGCATCAAGGAAGGCTCAAACTGTTCCCGCAACCGACGCAAAGAACAAAAGCGTCTTCGTCGTAACTGGTGTCACTTTGGGCATCACGACTCGAAGCATGGCAAGAGCTACTTCTGCTGCCTCTTTCACCTCTGCATCAACTCTGCCAAGGGAACAAAAACACCCAAGGCACGAGCCTTTGATCACCTTAGCCTCACTAAGGGCACCAAGGGGGGAAAGCCCAAGGAAATACTCCGAATCCATGCTCTCCGATGCCGATTCAAGCGACAGTTCAGCCATGCAAGTCATGACCATTGGAGCAACTTCAATCGATGAGCAGCTGGCTCAAATGAATGAAGCAATCGCAAGGCTAACCCGAACTGTGGAAGAAAAAGACTTGCAAATCGCTGCACTCGTCAGCCGACTGGAGCCACATGACGGAGTTAACCCTAACCCAGAAGAGGAGCCTTCAGTGGAGAATATCGATGTGAAGCCGGAGCCAGACCAAGCAGCGGCACTCACGGGATCTCTTTCTATCCAGCAACTGCAGGAGATAATCGCCAACACCGTCAAGGCACAATACGAAGGGAGCTCAAATACCTCCGGGTTGTACTCGAAGGCGTATTCAAAGAAAATTGATGCCCTAAGGATGCCAAGGGGTTATCAACCGCCAAAGTTCATGCAATTCGATGGAAAGGGAAACCCGAAACAGCACGTTGCCCACTTTGTTGAAACTTGCAACAACCCAGGAACCGAAGGGGACTACCTTGCCAAGCAGTTTGTGCGCTCGTTGAAAGGAAACGCCTTTGAGTGGTACACGGACCTAGAGCCTGAGTCCATCAACAGCTGGGAGCAATTGGAGCGGGAATTCCTCAACCGCTTCTACAGCACCCGCCGCACTGTGAGCATGCTAGAGCTAACGAGCACAAAACAGTGGAAGGATGAGCCAGTCATTGACTACATCAACAGATGGCGCACTCTAAGCCTTGACTGCAAAGACAGGCTCTCGGAAACCTCTTCAATCGAGATGTGCATCCAAGGCATGCAATGGGGTTTGCAATACATCCTCCAAGGCATTAAACCACGGACCTTCGAAGAGCTAGCCACCCGAGCCCATGACATGGAGTTAAGCATCGCCCATCATGGGAAGAAAGAATCGATCGCCGACTACAAAAACGACAAAGTTCTTGAGACAAAGGTGGAGAAAGCTGCGTGGAAATCCACCAAGGAAGCAATGACAGTCAACACAGCTCCCGTCAAAATCCCTACACGAGGCAAGGCGATTCAAGTCGAAGGCTTTCGTGATCAAGAGATGTGTAGACGCACTTTGAAGGAGCTTGAGGAGAAAACTTATCCATTCCCCGACTCTGATGTGGTTGCCATGTTAGAAGACTTGCTGGAAAAGAAGGTGATCGGCTTACCTGAGTGCAGACGGCCAGAAGAGAGGAATCGCACCGACAGTCCAAGGTACTGTAAATTCCACCGCTTCATCAGTCATCCGACAGAAAAGTGCTTCGTGCTAAAAAATCTTATCATGAAGCTGGCTCAAAAAGGAATCATCGAGCTAGATCTTGACGATGTGGTGAAGTCAAACTATACCACCATCACTTTCGGCTCTTCCAACTCAAAGTTTTCACCTCAACCACTGGGGGCATCCTCAAAGACAAGCAAAGTTGAAGGATGGACTCAAGTCACTCCTAAGAAATTGCACAAGAAGCATACGTCTCCTCCACAAGTCCGCCAATCAGAAAGGGGGCAAAGCAGCTCTTGTCAACCTTCAAAGCAACGTGAACGTGTTGAAGATGATGAAATTGCGACACAAAGATCGTCCGTTGCCATCACGATGCGCGACTTCTTGCCCGAAGACTTCTTCAATCACGTGGTCAAAGCTCCTTGCTATGAAAATTGTGAGGAACGCCTCTCCCGGATTGCTTGACAAAATTCACAAATTCTCCTTGCCCGCACGAGTCTAAACTGCATGGCACAAAGCTCCTTGTCCGCACGAGCCTAAACTGTAGGACACACTGCTCCTTATTCGCACGAGCCTAAAACTGCACGAACCAAACGCTCCTGGTCTGCACGAGCATAAAAGGCAACACCAACGCTCATTGCCTGCACGAGCTGAAACTGCAACACGGCACCAAACGCTCCTGGTCTGCACGAGCATAAAAGGCAACACCAACGCTCCTTGCCTGCACGAGCTGAAACTGCAACACGGCACCAAATGCTCCTTATCTGCACGAGTTGAAACTGCAAACACACCAACACTCATTGCCTGCATGAGCTAAAACTGCAAACGGCGCAAAAAAAAAAAAAAAAAAAAAAAAGTATTTGAACTACGTTACGACTTGATCTCTTCTTTGGAAGGGTACGTAGGCAGCTCGAATGTTCAATTTTTCGAGTTCAGTCACATCAAAATAAAAAAGAATAAATGTTTTATTAAAGAAAGTCAATTTTATTACAAATTTATTTTGTTAAGAAAATTTGCAATTCTCTTTGTACAAAATAAATTACAGTTTCTTCGAAAAAAAAAAAAAAAAAAGGAAACATATATATATGTCTCTGCCCAGCACGGTTCACGCCATCAACCTTACTCCTCATGCAGGCCGTCATATCCAGCGTCGTTTATGACGGTTTCGCTCTTAGCCTCGATCATGTCCTCAGAAATTACCAGTACTTCTCCAGCGGCAACCACGTGATCCGGCGGTCAGTGACAGTAGAGAGCAGATATCCGACCCAATGGGAGCATATGATCCGAGTAGTAATCAAATTATGAGTAGTACAGAAGAACAACTAGCAGTAGCAGTGCATGATCATGATCCTCTCGGCCTTGCGGATTTACGTTTTTTCCTTGTCTCTTGATACTCCTCATGCAGGCTGTCATATCCAGCGTCGTTCTCGACGGCCTCACTCTTACCCTCGATCGTGTCCTCAGAATCTACCAGCACTTCATCTGTGTCTAAAACCAAAAAAAAACCAGACATAAACAACAATAAAGGCAACGGACTTTCTAGCTGCAACTAATTATTCTTCTTAAAGCTTTCAAGTTTTTCCATATTTTTTTTAAATGGGAAGATCTCCTTGCTGTGAAAAGGCTCACACCAACAAAGGAGCTTGGACCAAGGAAGAAGACGACCGCCTCATTGCCTACATCAAAGCTCACGGCGAGGGTTGTTGGCGGTCACTGCCCAAGGCGGCGGGCCTCCTCCGATGCGGGAAGAGCTGCAGGCTGCGGTGGATCAACTACCTTAGACCTGATCTCAATCATGGCAATTTCACTGAAAAAGAAGATGAGCTCATCATCAAGCTCCATAGCCTCCAGCGCAGCGTCTATCGAGCACACAAGCTCTATAGTCTGCTCCACCTTTTCTCCACCCTGAACCGCTACCTGAGCCGGAGCTGCACCGTTAGGGCCTTGCTCTTCCATGGCCGCCCACCCAAACCTTCCTCCATTTCACAGAGTCCATACCAGATGAGGACAACATCCCGGCCCCACTCGTCGGCTGCGGCTTCGGCTTCCCGTTTATCCTTATCGTCTCACCTTCTTTCAATCTATGATTGACGGCGGGATGAATATCGATGTGGCAGTCGTCGCTGGTTTCGCCGCCGTTGCTCTCCTTCTCGTGCTCCCTCTTCACGTACTTCTCGTGGTCCGAAAGCGTCACGTTGAAATCAAAAGCCTTGTTCCGCTCCGCGAATCATAGTCCGATGAAGGCGTACTTCCCGGTGCCATCCTCGATCTTGAGCACGAAGTAGGCGGCGAACAGCTCGCTAGAGTTCAGATCCTCCAGCCGGATCTCGCACCGGTCCTTGCACGACACGACCCGAAGATCGACCCGACCAGATCTTATCGGACTGGAGCCACTCGCCTACGCTGACGACCCGAGAATCCCACCTCGTTGCTCAGAAGACCGACACCGTCCACTACAACCCGTCTGATCTCTCCGCATGGGTCCAAAGCATGCTTTCTGAGCTCAACACCGGCGACGAGGCTCTGCAAACCTTCTTGAATCTGAGCAGCCCATATCTGCTGCTCTGCTATCATACCTCCGTCCGGTACGCCATAGAGAATCCTCCGTGCTCCTCCTTCTTCCTCCTCCAAACTCCTATCATGCACCATATATATATATATATATATATATATAAAATAATAATAATAAATAAATAAACAAATAAATAAAAAAGAAAGTGGATCCTTGGTGGCTAACACCATGCAAAAAAAAAAAAAAAAAAAAAAACAAATGCATTGAGAGAAATAAAGTCCATTTCATTGATTTCTCTGGAAAAATTACAGACGGAACATTTACATACCAAAAAAAAAAAAGGTAAAAAAAAAGAAAAGTGCAAACAAACAAAAGCCTTCATTGATCAGGTGGCGTCTCAGTACTCGGCGGAGCCCCGGATCAGAGAGGCACCAGAGGGTGATTATTCAGAGCATCATCACTCGGTGGAACCCCAGAAGGAGAAGGCACCGAAGGTTGATCATTTGAAGCTTCATTACGCGGTACAGCCCCAGAAGACGAAGGCAAATGCTGCTGGAACAAACCCACAAACCTCCGATGATCAAGTAAAATCTGACCATCAGATTCCTGCATCTGGTCAATCTTCCTCTTCATGTTTGTCGCATAGCTATGTGCGAGCTTATGCAACTGTTTATTCTCTTGCTTGAGCCCTCTAATCTCCTGTTTGAGACTTATCACCTCAGCTGCCAATGATTCAACTTGATGGGTTCGAGCAAATAGGCGTTGGGCCATATTAGACACAGAACCTGCACACTGCACACTGAGAGCCAGAAAATCCTTAACAGCCAACTCATCAGACCGTTTGGAAAATAGTTTGTTATCTCTGGGAATGACAAGGTTTCGGGCCACCACCGCAGCAGTCATATCATTCTTCACCACCGAATCCCCAACGGTAAGAGGACCAGTAGGGGATATGAAGGATGAGCGCCATATGTTGTCTGGAGAAGGCGGGACTGCCTCTTCACCAAGATTCAAATCAAAACGACGGTCGGAGGGTCTAGACATTTTCAAAGGTGTTGAAGAAATAAGAAGTCGGACAAAATCAAGATCTTAGAAGTGCACAAAGGGAGTTTCTACAAGCGAAAATTCAAGTGAGCTTTGAAACGAACTGCGTGCCTCTATAAAAAATCAACACTCGACGGGATTTCAGAGATCGAATAGGCGAGCTCAGAATTCGAAGAGGCAAGCTCAGAAATCGGAGAAACATCTTGCTTTTCCAGACGCGTCAGCACCCGTCACGCGCAAATTCAGCTTTGCGGAAATCACGGGCAAGTTGTCGAAACGCCGATCCCAGATATCGAAGAGGCGCCAATCTTTTTCAGCCTCGTCAGCACCCGTCACGCGCAAACTCAGCTTTGCGGAAATCACGGGCAATTTGTCGAATCGCCGATCTCAGATATCGAAGAGGCGCCAGTCTTTTTCAGCCTCGTCAACACCTGTCACATGCACACTCAGCTTGACGAAAATTACGGACAATTTGTCGAAGATTTCTGATAAAGAAGAAAGCACGTGAAGCCATACTGATCAATCACGCATTGGTTACCGACACGAGTAAAAGAATAATACCTCTATAGGTACTAAAGAATTTCCTATAACTGTCCACCTTCACCCTCCATAGCAAGGCAGACATACATAACCTTTCTTCATCTCCGAGAATGCCTTCCCAACGAAGCCTCTCGAGTTACTCAGTGTTTCTTATTCCTTGGGGTACCTCTGCAAACAAATGACACCAAAGCAAAAGTATCTCATATCACCAGGGTAGAAAGCAAGAGTATCTCATATCATGCGTTCTCCTTGTCCTTTCCTTTGTCCTTGTTCTTACCTACAAAGACAAGGATAAAGAAAACAATATGCCGGAACCTCCACTCAAACTCGGATGCCACATTTGCCTGGAGAACAGATAAGGCAAGTGAAAATGATACCTTGCAGCATATGGAGACAACGTGCAGAAGAAACAAGCAGAGAAGAATGCAGTCTTCACAGTCAGCTCAACAGAAGGAGTCCGAGCTGAGGAACTCAAGAAGCTGCCATATCTGCCTGAAGAAACAAGCAGAGAAGAATGCAGTCTTCACAGTCAGCTCAGTAGAAGGAGTCCAAGCTGAGGAACTCAAGAAGCTGCCACATCTGCCTGAAGAAACAAGCAGAGAAGAATGCAGCCTGCACAGTCAGCTCAGCAGAAGGAGTCTGAGCTGAAGAACTCGAGAAGATGCTACATTCTGCCAGAAGAATAGATAAGACAAGGGAAAATGATACATTGAAGCATGTGGAAACAAGAACAACAAAGCACGTGTCGATTCATCTGCTACTTCTTCAAAATCAAAAGTATCTTATATCATCAGGTTTGCAATCACTCTGGGTGGATGACTCGTTTTGACCCTCAAATTCTTGGGTCGACTTGCTAGGCGTTGTGGGCTGCATGTGCCGTTTCACCACCCTTGGATCAAATCCTTAAAGATTAAGTCACCAACTGGAAGAAGAACCCATCAATCTTGAAGATCATACTGTTGACCAAACTGCTCAGGTGTGAATTAAAAAGATTGAACAAAGCAACAAGCCGTCACCTTCACCTCGTGCCTGCTTGCCATGTGTTCGAGTCAACCTTCAAGAATCAAGCCTCAACGGCCCTTGAAGAAGTTTCCGGCCAAATTCAAGATCAAGCATCGACGGCCCTTGAGGAAATCACAAGTCCGATTCAAGATCAAGCGTCCACCATATTTGAATCAAATCCAGTTCAAGAATAAGCTGTGGAAAATCAACAATTGGAGGAATCCAGAAAATCCTCCAACCCAGTTCAAGATCAAAGGTATGGAAAGTCAACAAGCGCAACAAAATACGTGCCGATTCATCCACTACCAAAGCCAAAGATCATCTACCACATGAAGCTCCTTGTGGTCCAATTTCAACCTTCAAGATCAAGCATCGACGGCCCTTGAAGAAATCTCCAACCCAATTCAAGATCAAGCCTCAACGGCCCTTGAAGAAATCTCCAGCCCAATTCAAGATCAAGCCTCGACGGCCCTTGGATCGACATTTACATTAAGGGACTTCAAAACGCATCTCCTACACGTGACAAGCACATGTATACGACGCGCCTTGAAGTGGGGGCATTTGTAGACATCGAAATTTCGGTAAATAAATGTTGACCGATAAATCAAAGTTTCAACGCTCATGTATTACATAAATTTTACACGTAGCGTGTGTCTAAACAAAAAATCGAAATAAATTAGAAAAGTCATCAAACAGGACACGTGTCAACACCTGGCAGAAACGACTTATTTCATATGGAATATTATATTCAAAATTAGGCCTTGGAAATTTCTATAAATAGAAGGCTAATTCACTCATTTGAGGGGACCAATTCATATTACACCTTGAAGCTCTGAAGCTCTGAAACTCCGAAGCTCTCAAGCATCCAGGTTCCCGAAGAATCAAGAAAGCCTTCTTCGTTCTTCGTTCATCGTTCTTCCAAGATCAAGCCCCGACGGCCCTTGAAGAAAGTGTTCTTCGTTCATCGTTCTTCCAAGATCAAGCCCCAACGGCCCTTTGGATCAACAATCATCCACCAATTCAAGATCAAGCCCCGACGGCCCTTGAAGAAAGTGTTATTCGTTCATCGTTCTTCCAAGATCAAGCCCCAACGGCCCTTTGGATCAACAATCATCCATCAATTCAAGATCAAGCCCCGACGGCCCTTGAAGAAAGTGTTCTTCGTTCATCGTTCTTCCAAGATCAAGCCCCGACGGCCCTTGGATCAACCATCCACCAATTCAAGATCAAGCCCCGACGGCCCTTGAAGAAAGCACCATCGTTCATCATCTGTTCATCCAAGATTAAGCCCCAACGGCCCTTTGGATCAACAACGTCGACAAATCCACACATCCAACCGTTCTTCAAGATCAAGCCCAAAAGCCCTTGAAGATCCGTTCATCACTGTTCTTCAAGATCAAGCTCAAAAGCCCTTGGAGATCCGTTCATCACTGATCTTCAAAGATCAAGCCCAAAAGCCCCTTTGAAGATCCGCTCAAATCCACCTTCAAGATCAAGTCCACGGCCCTTGAAGAACGTTCATCCTTAGATCAAGCCCAACGGCCCTTTGGATCAATCACACATCCACAAATACACACCTTACGGAGATTGAATCAGATGATCAAATTTAAGAGAGATTGTAACCCAAAAACATCAAATACAAATATTTGTTTGTGCACGTTGTTCTTGTCTCTTTCGTTTCAGGAAATTTCCGTGTTCACAGATATTGGGGAGCAAATTCCTCACAAATTTTACGGTTTATACAGTATATATATAAATTGAAGCTTGTTCACTAGATATTACGATCGAAATGTAGACATGGTCTGTGAACTAAAAATTTATAAAAAAATAGTATGAATAATAGTAAAAGCATCCATGCGGTGCTGCAGGTTTTGAAACTGTATAAAACATGTAGAAAGTTTTAAATATAAATGATAAGCCATAGTGCTTATATAAATCTATTTACAACCCTATCTAGAATAAGAAACAATGAGTAGTGTTGAACTTCTTTAATCTAATGGGTTTGTTTCTTCACTTTGTTCCTCCTTTCTCCTGATATGTAGGTGTTTTCATTTATTTGTTAGAAATTGGAAAAATAGAAGTTAATGTGAACAAATGACAGTTGGATTTGTTAAAATAGTTGGATTTGTTAAAGGATCCTCTTGCTAAAGATCAAAACAATAAAAGGACTTACAAAAAGTTAATAAAATGACTTACGCAGTTGATGACTGTTGGCACACCAGGTCCTGCATAGACGAAAACATTAGGCATTATTAACCAAACGTGTAAAGTTTATGTCAAATTTTATATTATGTGTGTTTTGAACTATGAATGATAACGATGAGATAACAAAACATATGCGTGGTTTGAGCTATGGCCTTAAACCTTAAATACTGTATGAATCCAAGTTTTACAAAGTATTCATATTCATACCAATCAATTGAATTATGCTAAAACAAATTTGGTGTTTAAAAAGTGAAATATAAACCCTCATTTTGCAGAATTGTTAACTTAGAAAAACGAATGCATAAATGGACAGATGGTGTTTTAGAGAAAAGTTTCTCTATCTTGCTATTCAACACACAAAATGTCAAATATAAAGTATTTAGCATACTTAAAATGGCTTCCGGAATTGATTTGTTCAATGAGATAATGAGTGAAAGACATAAAAATCAGATTGTACAAAACTTTTTTGTGCATTCATTGGTTCATTGTTAAAAAGATTTGCAGAGAAGAGAGATTTTTACCTTATTTTTTAGAAATGATGGTGGAGCAGCAGATGTCGCAATCTTAGTTATAATTTGACGGTAGGAACTCTTCTATGACGGTCCACATGCGGAACAAAGACTTAATATTAATAAGCATTTGACCAAAGAGCAATCCAATTCAAGTTCAAGGGATTAAATCTGCAACAAAAAACAATAACAAAGCAACCCATAAAGTTATGAAATTAATCCTATGTATTTGAAACTATGTAACAATTTTTACCTTGAGTTTCAAAAATTCGGAATCCAATCAACTTAAAATCCCTAGTATGAAACTAAGAATCCCAATTAAACAAAAATTGACCTAATTAATTGCATATCCTGGAGAGTACTACTCAAATGTTTCATTACAGAAAAGTGGTACTTGAAAAACCTCATATTTAAGAATTGAACTAAGGAGCTGGTTTACGTTGTGAAAGTGAACCGAGAAGTAACTTCTCCATTTCGAGATCAGCAGATCAGAGTTTGGAGCTGTCGGATTCTCTCTGTCTCAATCAACCAAGTTCTCTATTTCAAACTATTCATCAATTACAAATCCAAATACTAAAACTCTTTTAATTTTCCGTGTGTATTCAATGATTTGCTTCCTGTAAAAATAGGAAATATGGAATAATTATTTGGAGATGGAATCATATATAGAGCTAGAAGAGGAAGTAAAGAAGATATGTAAAAGCAAATTAAGAGATCATCATATTACAAAAGCTACAATAGTAAATTAAGAGATCATCATATTTGGAAATAGAGACACGTATAAAGCTGCAAAAAAAAATATTATTACCGACAAAATACTAGAAATTCTAAAGGCTAGGGATTTTCACTTTCTTAGTGAAAAAAAAAAATTGTTTCTGAGAGATATAACCCAAAATCATCTTAGACAGCAAAGAAACATAGGATTGAGAATTCAGACCTTAATTTCCAAAGGGACAAAATTGGGAGACCGCTGTTTAAGGAACAGTGTTTTAGGCAAAAATGAGTTTTAGTTATGTATCAGTATTCAAAATTCTGTAAATTTTTTTACAGAGTTAAGAAAATATAGAAATAGAACTGTTAAATTGAAATCATAAACCCAAAACCCAATCAAATTAAAATTTAAGAATCCCTATTAAACAAAAAGTGATCTAATTAATTGGATATCCTGGCAAATATTGGGTACAAAAAAGAGGAGTTTGTAGCTGTCCTGATTCATACCATTTTAAATTTGACATTAGTTGTAATGATAAAACTCAAATCTCTCCTACGTATGAAAATGTTGAGTAAGTAGCCAAAACAACAGGGCAATCAAGCAAGTGATCACAAGTACAAAAAGTAATTTGTTATGTAAGCAGTGAACATATATATACTGTGAACACGGAAAATTCCTGAAACGAAAGAGACAAGAACAACGTGCACAAACAAATATTTGTATTTTTTGATGGTTTTGGGTTACAATCTCTCTCTAATTTGATCCTCTGATTCGATCTCCGTAAGGTGTTGATTGATATTTCGTTGATCCAATGGCCGTCAAGGTTTGATCTTGGATGAACTGTTGGAAGTTTCTTCAAAGGGCCGTGGGCTTGATCTTTGGAGGTGGATTTGAGCGGATCTTCAAGGAGCCGTTGGGGCTTGATCTTGAGGATGAATGTTTCTTCAAGGGCCGTTTGAGGCTTGATCTTGAATAACGGTGATGAGCGGATCTTCAAGGGCGTTTGGGCTTAATCTTGAAGAACAGTGATGAACGGATCTTCAAGGGCTTTTGGGCTTGATCTTGAAGAACAGTTGGATGTGTGGATTTGTCGACGTTGTTGATCCAAAGGGCCGTTGGGGCTTGATCTTGGATGAACAGATGATGAACGATGGTGCTTTATTCAAGGGCCGTCGAGGCTTGATCTTGAATTGGTGGATGGTTGATCTAAGGGCCGTCGGGGCTTGATCTTGGAAGAACGATGAACGAAGAACGAAGAACACTTTCTTCAAGGGCCGTCGGGGCTTGATCTTGAATTGGTGGATGATTGTTGATCCAAAGGGCCGTTGGGCTTGATCTTGGAAGAACGATGAACGAAGAACACTTTCTTCAAGGGCCGTCGGGGCTTGATCTTGGAAGAACGATGAACGAAGAACGAAGAAGGCTTTCTTGATTCTTCGGGAACGTGGATGCTTGAGAGCTTCGGAGTTTCAGAGCTTCAGAGCTTCAAGGTGTAATATCCATTCCCTCTTAAATGAATGAAATGGGCTTATATTTATAGAATTTTCCAAGGCCTAATTTTGAATATAATATCCCGGATGAAATAAGTCGTTTCTGCTAGGTGTTGACACGTGTCCTATTTGATGACTTTTCCAACTCATTTCAATTTTCGTTGAGTCACACGCTACGTGTAAAATTTATGTAATACATTAGCGTTGACACTTTGATTTATCGGTCAACATTTATTTACCGAAATTTCGATGTCTACAAATGCCCCCACTTCAAGGCACGTCGTATACATGTGCTTGTCACGTGTAGGAGATGCGTTTTGAAGTCCCTTATTATAGATGTCGATCCAAGGGCCATCGAGGCTTGATCTTGAATTGGGCTGGAGATTTCTTCAAGGGCCGTTGAGGCTTGATCTTGAATTGGGCTTGAGATTTCTTCAAGGGCCGTTGAGGCTTGTTCTTGAACTTTTGTTTGAAATTTCTTCAAGGATCGTCGAGGCTTGATCTTGAAGGTTGAAATTGGGCCACAAGGAGCTTCATGTGGTAAATGATTTTTGGCTTTGGTAGTGGATGAATCGGCACGTATTTTGTTGCGCTTGTTGACTTTCCACAGCTTTGATCTTGAACTAGGTTTTGATTCAAGGGTGGTAGACACTTGATCTTGAATCAGACTTGTGATTTCTTCCAGGGCCGTCGATGCTTGATTTCGAATTTGGCTGAAAGCTTCTTCAAGGGCCGTTGAGGCTTGATTCTTGAAGGTTGACTCGAACACATGACAAGCAGGCACGAGGTAAAGGTGACAACCTGTTTCTTTGTTCAATCTTTCTAATTCACACCTGAGCGGTTTGGTCAACGGTATGATCTTCAAGATTGATGAACTCTTCTTCCAGTTGGTGACTTGATCTTTAAGGATTCGATTCAAGGGTGGTGAATCGGCACGTGCAGCCCACAACGCCTAGTAAGTCGACCCAAGAATTTGAGGGTCAAAACGAGTTCTTCATCTCAGACTCTTTCTGCCGAGTTGGCTGTGCATGCTGCATTCTTCTCTGCTTGTTTCTTCAGGCAGATATGGCAGCTTCTCGAGTTCCTCAGTTCGGACTCCTTCTGCTGAGTTGACTGTGCAAACCGCATTCTTCTCTGCTTGTTCCTTCTGCACCTTGTCTCCACATGCTGCAAGGTATCATTTTCACTTGCCTTATCTGTTCTCCAGGCAGATGTGGCAACTTCTTTGGAAGTACAGCAGCAGTGCGAAACGAGTACTCGAGAGCAGTGCTAGGTAGGCAATCAGGGAAGGGTTCCAAGCAGTCGGTTCCTTACCCGAGTTTGAGTGGAAGTTCCGGCATATTGTTTTCTTTATCCTTGTCTTTGTAGGTAAGAACAAGGACAAAGGAAAGGACAGAGAGAACGCATGATATGAGATACTCTTGCTTTCTACCCTGGTGATATGAGATACTTTTGCTTTGGAGTCATTGGCTTGCAGAGGTACCCCAAGGAATAAGGAACACTGAATGACTCGAGAGGTTTCGTTGGGAAAACATTTTTGGAGATGAAGAAATGTTATGTATGTCTGCCTTACTATGTAGGGTGAAGGTAGACAGTTTATAGGAAGTTCTTTAATACTTGTAGAGGTACTATTCTTTCACTCGTGTCGACAACTAACGCGTGATTGAACAGTAAAATTTCACGTGCTTTCTCCTTCACCGAAAAATCTTCGACAAATTGCCCGTGATTTGCGCAAAGTTGAGTGTGCATATGACAGGTGATGACGAGGCTGAAAAGACTGGCGCCTCTTCGATATCTGGGATTGGCGCTTTAACAAATTGCCCGTGATTTCCGCAAAGCTGAGTTTGCGTGTGACGGGTGTTGACGCGTCTGGAAAAGCAAGATGCTTCTCCGATTTCTGAGCTTGCCTCTTCGATTTTTGAATGGCCTCTTCGAATTCTGAGCTCGCCTCTTCGATCTCTGAAATCCCGTCGAGTGCTGATTTTTTATAGAGGCATGCAGTTCGTTTCAAAGCACACTTGAATTTTCGCTTGTGAAAACTCCCCTCTTGCACTTCTAAGATCTTGATTTGTCCGACCTCTTCTTTCTTCAACACTTTGAAAATGTCAGGGCCCTCCGATCGTCGTTTTGACTTGAATCTTGGTGAAGAGGCAGTCCCGCCTTCTCCAGACAACATATGGCGCCCATCCTTCATATCCCCTACTGGTCCTCTTACTGTTGGGGATTCGGTGATGAAGAATGATATGACCGCTGCGGTGGTGGCCCGGAACCTTGTCACTCCCAAAGATAACAGACTACTTTCCAGGCGGTCTGATGAGTTGGCTGTTAAGGAGTCCCTGGCTCTTAGTGTGCAGTGTGCGGGTTCTGTGTCCAACATGGCCCAACGCCTATTTGCTCGAACCCGTCAAGTTGAATCGTTGGCGGCTGAAGTGATGAGTCTCAAACAGGAGATCAGAGGGCTCAAGCATGAGAATAAACAGTTGCACAAGCTTGCACACAACTATGCCACAAACATGAAGAGGAAAATTGACCAGATGCAGGAATCTGATGGTCAGATTTTACTTGATCATCGGAGGTTTGTGGGTTTGTTCCAGCAGCATTTACCTTCGTCTTCTGGGGCTGTACCGACTGCTGAGGCTTCAAACAGCCAACCTCCGACGCCTTCTCTTCCTGGAGCTCTGCCGAGTTGTGAGGCGCCACCTGATCGTCCTTGAAGATCCCCTCTTGTAAACTTGATTTTTTTTTTTTAAGTATGTATAATGCAAATTTATGTAAAATTTCCAGAAAAAATGAATAAAACGGACTTTATTTCTCTCGATGCATTTTTTTTTTTTTTTTTTTGCCGTAAACATGCATAATATTATGCACACACACACATACATACATATTAATTTTTTCACATGGACTGATCCACCATTCCAAAACCTTTTCCCTTTTTTTTTGCATGGTGCTAGCCACCAAGGATCCATTTACTTCTTTATATATATATATATATATATATATTTTTTTTTTTTTCTTTTTCTGCACATGGTGCCAGACGCGCCATTTTTTCTTTCTTTTCTTTTTTTTTTTTTTTTTTTTTTTTTTTTTTTTCACATGGTGCCCATGCACCACTAGAGGCTTTTGATCTGGCTGTTCCCCATCTTTGATCCACCATCCCCTTTTTTATTATATATTTTTTCATATAAAATTGGATGATGGGGTGAGGAATTTGCAGGGATGGAGCCGAGCTTCGGGGAAGAGCTTCTCGACCGGCTAGTCGTTTGACAGCGGTCTTTGAAGTTGGTGGCAGCTGCGAGGCAAGAGACGGAGGAGGTGAAGGTGATCTTGACGTCGGATCCAGCTAGAACCCAGAGCATAGCCACTGAGCCCAACCACCGAACACAGCCGCCGCACACCCGTTGCACTGCTACTGAGCACAACCATGGCGCATCCGTTGCACTGCCACCGAGCACAGCCACAGAGCACCGTTACTGAGCACAGGCACACAGCACAGCCCACTCATCCCTTGGCAGAGATCCAAAGCAAGAAGAAAATTCCAAAAACTGAGGAAAGCTCCTGTTCCTGTCCCAGCGATGATCCTTGTGCCATGGGACCTGGTCCAGGCCGTATGGGTTGGATGGAGCCACATGCGGCATGCCCTGCATCTAGCTTTGGTGCCTCATCTACTGCAAAAAGCAGTGTAGCTGATCATGGAGGAGATCTTGGTGCAGGTGAGTAGAGCCCAGTCCCGCGGGTCCTCCTTGAGCTTGACGAGGATATTCAGAACGACGTCGTCGGAGAGCTTCGAGAACAGGGCTTCGACTATCGGATTACTGATGCGGGCCTGCCGTGAAGGGCTCAATATATGTGGACCCTCATCGTGACAACCAAATCCCAAATTCTCTTGCCATGAAGCAGTACTGCTGCAAAATTGGATCCTCTAGAGGTTTTGCTATTTTCAGACTGTCACCATCTTTGGCACCTATAAATGAAAGACTTTTCGAATAGTAGATCAATTTTACTCCGGCAGCAGTTTTGACGAGGCGAGAGCATGTGGCAAAATTGGCGGCGAGATTGTTGACGGATGTCATTTGGGCGGCGGAGGAGAAAGGCTGGACACTGAGGATAGTGCAAGCAGTGGAAGTGGCGGATGGTACAGACGACATCCGGGCAGAACGGCGAGGAAGTGACCTGGGCAAGTGAACTCAGATCTGGAACCAACCTTGATGTTATCGATGGTATCCGAACTCTCGACCTCGAGAGTGATTGTCTTCCCCGTTAGGGTTTTCACGAAGATCTGCCTGGTTTCAGAAATTGGGGGAAATTGGGGATTTCGGCGGCGCGAGAATGGCTCTGATCTTCAGAGGACGAAGCGGAGAAGAAGCTCGACCGTACTCTTCGATGATATTCGTCAAATCCTCGTCGGACTTTACGGCAATCAAGGTCTCTAAATCTCCGTTCGGCAATGGACACTTCAATTCCACAGAGTAGCCACAGAACTCCTTAAGCTTCTCCACTAACTCTGTACATGTAATGGAGGAATCGACGGCGAGGACGCGGTTGTGGCCGTGATGAAGTGAGTACACGACGGGTTGCCGGATCTCCGGCGAGTATGGGACCATAGCGGTGTCGTAGATCTTAACGGGGCCATCGGCGATGGCGGCGACTAGGAGGGAGTCGTGGGACTCAGACCATGCGACGTCGTATACGCCGTCGGCGGTGTCGTAGGAGACGAGCTCGGTGATTGGTTGGCGGGGTGCGCCGGGGCTCAGAGGAGCTGCTTAACATACTTCCTAGCATTATCACTTCTTTAAAAGACCAAGATCTGATTCATCTGGTGAACCTAGGAGCCCATTTATAAGACTCGACTGCTGAACATAGTTTTTACCGGGAAACAGTGGTTCCCTCCTAAGAATCTCCATGACGATGCACCCTAATGACCAAATATCAATTGCTCCGGTGTATTCTGAACAGTTGAGTAGTAACTCAGGGGCTCGATACCAACGAGTTACAACATATTCTGTCATGAAATCTGTCTCTGATGTAGTTCTTGCAAGCCCAAAGTCACAAATCTTAAGGTCACAATTTGCACTGAGAAGCAGGTTGCTTGGTTTCAGATCGCGGTGCAAAACATTTGCAGAGTGTATGTACTTCAATCCTCGCAGTAATTGATACAGGAAATATTGACAGTGATCATCTATCAAAGCCTGGCTGGAGTTTATTATCTGATTCAAGTCAGTGTCCATCAATTCATACACAATGTAAATATCATTGAACTTTTCCCTATCTGCCGGCCTTATGATGTCCTTAATTTTGATAACATTGTCATGATCCATATGGCAAAGGAGTTCTATCTCTCGAAGCGTCTTCTTCGCATCAATCCTATAGTCAAATGCATTCCCAATCTTCTTGACTGCAACTTCTTCCTTTGTCTCAGAGTTTGTTGCACAGCAAACGATGCCATAAGCACCGCGACCGACTGGGTGAATAGGAGGAGCATACTTGGCGGAGACTTCAAAGAGATTACCCAGAATGTTGTACTGTAAATACTTGCCTCCATACAGAGGAATCCCTTCTTTTTGCGAACCCTCCATCTCTTTCTTCCTTCCTCTTAATCCTCTTACAGAAAGAAAATGAAGAAAGCCCTGCGGAGTTCTCAAGCTGACAAACGCAGAAGAGAGAGATGGAAATGGAAAGGGTGGGCCTGTGAAATTGAAGGGATACCTGGGCCTGTGGCTTGAGGGAGTTCATGGGCTGCAGAGAAAGCGAGCTGCTGGGATGAAGATGGTACTGTGCTCCCGAGGTGGGGTCCAAGATAGGAATGAAAGGTCTTGATGACTCGACGTGTGCTTCATGGCCCATTTCAGCGCCTCTGCTGCTGTGGTTCAAATGGGCTTCGTGCCGGGCCTGACTGTCGGGTTAGGCGTTGAAGAAGATTTGAAATGAGGATGAGAACGGAGCAGAAGCAGGACTTGATTCTTTTGGACCTCACAGAGCGTAGCAGAGACTATGCCTTCTTCACGCGAAGCTCAATCAGCAATGCAAATGATAGCAACCGCTTCACATTTACATATATATATATATATAACATATGTATTTTTTTTCTCTTTTTTTTTTTTGTACAAAGAAATTGTAATAGCATCAAAAACTTTTAATTAAATCTTTATTCCTTATTTTGGTGTGACTGAACTCAAATTTTGAATATTCGAGCTGCCTACGTACCCCTCCAAAGAAGAGATCAAGTCGTAACGTAGTTCAAATACATACATATTTTTGGTATTTTCTTTTTGTGCCGTTTGCAGTTTTAACTCATGCAGGCAAGGAGTGTTGGTGTTGTTTGCAGTTTCAACTCGTGCAGACAAGGAGCATTTGGTGCCGTGTTGCAGTTTCAGCTCGTGCAGGCAAGGAGCGTTGATGTTGCCTTTTATGCTCGTGCAGACCAGGAGCGTTGGTGTTGCCTTTTTATGCTCGTGCAGACCAGGAGCGTTGTGCCATGCAGTTTAGGCTCGTGCAGGCAAGGAGTCTTGTGTCCTACAGTTTAGGCTCGTGCGGACAAGGAGCTATTGGTGTTGCCTTATATGCTCGTACAGACCAGGAGCATTGGTGTTGCCTTTTATGCTTGTGCAGACCAGGAGCGTTGGTGTTGCCTTTTATGCTCGTGCAGACCAGGAGCGTTGTGCCATGCAGTTTAGGCTCGTGCAGGCAAGAAGCCATTGGTGTTGCCTTTTATGCTCGTACAGACCAGGAGCATTGGTGTTGCCTTTTATGCTTGTGCAGACCAGGAGCGTTGGTGTTGCCTTTTATGCTCGTGCAGACCAGGAGCGTTGTGCCATGCAGTTTAGGCTCGTGCAGGCAAGAAGCCATTGGTGTTGCCTTTTATGCTCGTACAGACCAGGAGCATTGGTGTTGCCTTTTATGCTCGTGCAGACCAGGAGCATTGGTGTTGCCTTTTATGCTCGTGCAGACCAGGAGCGTTGGTGTTGCCTTTTATGCTCGTGCAGACCAGGAGCGTTGGTGTTGCCTTTTATGCTCGTGCAGACCAGGAGCGTTGTGCCATGCAGTTTAGGCTCGTGCAGGCAAGGAGCCTTGTGTCATACAGTTTAGGCTCGTGCGGACAAGGAGCTTTGGTTCGTGCAGTTTAGGCTCATGCGAACAAGGAGCATTTGTTCGTCAAGCGATCTGAGAGAGTCGTTCCTCGCAATCTTCGTAGCAAGGAGCCTTGACCGAGTGATTGAAGAAGTCTTCGGGTAAGAAGTCGCGCATCGTGATGGCAACGGACGATCTTTGTGTCGCAATTTCATCATATTCAACACGTTCACGTTGCTTTGAAGGTTGACAAGAGCTGCTTTGCCCCCTTTCCGATTGGCGGACTTGTGGAGGAGACGTATGCTTCTTGTGCAATTTCTTAGGAGTGACTTGAGTCCATCCTTCAATTTTGCTTGTCTTGGAGGATGCCCCCAGCGGTTGAGGTGAAAACTTCGAGTCGGAAGAGTCAGAAGTGATGGTGGTATAGTTTGACTTCACCACATCGTCAAGATCTAGCTCGATGATTCCTTTTTGAGCCAGCTTCATGATAAGATCTTTCAGCACGAAGCACTTTTCTGTCGGATGACTGATGAAGCGGTGGAATTTACAGTACCTTGGACTGTCGGTGCGATTCATCTCTTCTGGCCGTCTGCACTCAGGCAAGCCGATCACCTTCTTTTCCAGCAAGTCTTCTAACATGGCAACCACATCAGAGTCGGGGAATGGATAAGTTTTCTCCTCGAGCTCCTTCAAAGTGCGTCTACGCATCTCTTGATCACGAAAGCCTTCGGCTTGAATCGCCTTGCCTCGTGTGGAGATTTTGACAGGAGATGTGTTGACCGTCATCGCTTCCTTGGTGGGTTTCCATGCAACCTTTTCCACCTTTGTCTCAAGAACTTTATCATTCTTGTAGTTGGCGATTGGTTCCTTCTTCCCATGATGGGCGATGCTCAACTCCATATCATGGGCGCGAGTGGCCAATTCCTCGAAGGTCCGTGGTTTAATGCTTTGAAGGATGTATTGCAAACCCCATTGCATGCCTTGGATGCACATCTCGATTGAAGAGGTTTCCGAGAGCCTGTCTTTACAGTCGAGGCTTAGAGTGCGCCATCTGTTGATGTAGTCAATGACTGGCTCGTCTTTCCACTGCTTTGTGCTCGTTAGCTCTAGCATGCTCACAGTGCGGCGGGTGCTATAGAAGCGGTTGAGGAATTCCCGCTCTAATTGTTCCCAGCTGTTGATGGACTCAGGCTCTAGGTCTGTGTACCACTCAAAGGCGTTTCCTTTCAGCGAGCGCACAAACTGCTTGGCGAGGTAATCCCCTTCGGTTCCTGCGTTGTTGCAAGTTTCAACGAAGTGGGCAACGTGCTGTTTCGGGTTTCCCTTTCCATCAAATTGCATGAACTTTGGTGGTTGATAACCCATCGGCATCCTTAAGGCGTCGATCTTCTTTGAATACGGCTTTGAGTACAACCCGGAGGTATTTGAGCTCCCTTCGTACTGTGCCTTGATGGTGTTGGTGATCATCTCTTGCAGCTGCTGGATAGAAAGAGATCCCATGAGTGCCGCTGCTTGGTCTGGCTCCGGCTTCGCATCGTTTTTCTCCACCTGAGGCTCATCTTCTTCGTCATCTCTTCTTTTTAGTGGATCATTCTCTGGGTCGGGTTTATCGCCGTCCTGCGCCTCTAGTCGATTGACGAGTGCTGCAATTTGCAAGTCTTTTTCTTCCACAGTTCGGGTTAGCCTTGCGATTGCTTCATTCATTTGAGCCAGTTGTTCTTCAACGGAGGTAACGCCGATAGTCATGACTTGTGCGACCAATAGACGTGACTTTCCTTTAGACATCCAGGATGCTGATGAAGAACGTCGTTGGCTGCTTTGGGATGTCATCTTGTGCGCCCCAACATCGTGCTTCGGTGCCCCCAGTGAGGTCAGGTTGATGACATACTCACACCTTGGATGCTCCCCTTGCTCTTTTAGCGGCACCAATTTTGAAGTGGCATGTTGAAGAGCGGTTGTGGCGCCAATGGATTGTTCGTTTGCAGCAGAAGTGCTTAGGATCCTTCCCTCAGTGGTTGCAAGAACGGCTTGTCCCTTGCTTGATGCCATTGACTTTGAGGTGTGCTTGGATTCCTTGAACGGAGAAAGAGATGAGAGGTAGAGATTGTCCCACTGGGCGTGCCAATTTGTGAACACGGAAAATTCCTGAAACGAAAGAGACAAGAACAACGTGCACAAACAAATATTTGTATTTTTTGATGGTTTTGGGTTACAATCTCTCTCTAATTTGATCCTCTGATTCGATCTCCGTAAGGTGTTGATTGATATTTCGTTGATCCAATGGCCGTCAAGGTTTGATCTTGGATGAACTGTTGGAAGTTTCTTCAAAGGGCCGTGGGCTTGATCTTTGGAGGTGGATTTGAGCGGATCTTTAAGGAGCCGTTGGGGCTTGATCTTGAGGATGAATGTTTCTTCAAGGGCCGTTTGAGGCTTGATCTTGAATAACGGTGATGAGCGGATCTTCAAGGGCGTTTGGGCTTAATCTTGAAGAACAGTGATGAACGGATCTTCAAGGGCTTTTGGGCTTGATCTTGAAGAACAGTTGGATGTGTGGATTTGTCGACGTTGTTGATCCAAAGGGCCGTTGGGGCTTGATCTTGGATGAACAGATGATGAACGATGGTGCTTTATTCAAGGGCCGTCGAGGCTTGATCTTGAATTGGTGGATGGTTGATCTAAGGGGCCGTCGGGGCTTGATCTTGGAAGAACGATGAACGAAGAACGAAGAACACTTTCTTCAAGGGCCGTCGGGGCTTGATCTTGAATTGGTGGATGATTGTTGATCCAAAGGGCCGTTGGGCTTGATCTTGGAAGAACGATGAACGAAGAACACTTTCTTCAAGGGCCGTCGGGGCTTGATCTTGGAAGAACGATGAACGAAGAACGAAG
Source organism: Malus domestica (assembly GCF_042453785.1). Taxonomy (NCBI): domain Eukaryota; kingdom Viridiplantae; phylum Streptophyta; class Magnoliopsida; order Rosales; family Rosaceae; genus Malus; species Malus domestica. The sequence goes on from NC_091668.1 coordinate 9,245,984, forward strand.
AAGGCTTTCTTGATTCTTCGGGAACGTGGATGCTTGAGAGCTTCGGAGTTTCAGAGCTTCAGAGCTTCAAGGTGTAATATCCATTCCCTCTTAAATGAATGAAATGGGCTTATATTTATAGAATTTTCCAAGGCCTAATTTTGAATATAATATCCCGGATGAAATAAGTCGTTTCTGCTAGGTGTTGACACGTGTCCTATTTGATGACTTTTCCAACTCATTTCAATTTTCGTTGAGTCACACGCTACGTGTAAAATTTATGTAATACATGAGCGTTGACACTTTGATTTATCGGTCAACATTTATTTACCGAAATTTCGATGTCTACATATACATCTCGAAATGAAAATTTCACCTGGTGATCCAACCTAGTAGCATCAAAGTAAACTTTCACTCTGCACTCCAACCGTCTCATTCTTTCTTCCTGCTAGTTTTCAAACAAATATGTAGAGTAGACTGAATGAGTAAAACAATAGATTACCACAATCAAAAAAACAATTAGAAGTAAGATATACATGAACAATTAGGAGTAAGATATAGATGAACAATGGATGAATAGTGAATATGTGATATTTACCAACAAACTAAGATAAAGAGTTCATTTTACGATAATTATTCATAAGCAATATCCTTACTGCATTATTGGTTAGAAGAAAAAAAAAAGAAAATAACGATTAATATTATTTGCAATTCTTACTCTTTTTACCTAATCATTTACCGGATCCATAAGGGGGAAAAAACATTTTTACTTCTCTCATCGCATATATTTGGATTTCACCTCATCCAAGCAAACGAACTAATCAGTATTATATTTTTTCAGTATGCTAACACCAATCTGAAAAAGAAAAAGATAATCTAGTTGACAAATTTAAATTCAATTTTTATATTTCAATATATTTGTTTGTCAATATGACATCCAGTCCCAAAATTCATTATATTTTATTTTTAATAGTAATGAAATTATCAAAATGCCCCTAAGATGTCAAGTAGGCCTTCCATGTGAATCTCAGTTTTCCTTTCACGTTTCCACTCTTATTGTACAACTTTCGAATGGTACTCACTTTTACAAACACGTGGCCGTAGACAGAATTCAATTTGAAATTATATTGAACAAGTTATGTCTAATACTGTGTAAAAATACATGAGGCAAATGAATTTCTCCTTGTGCAACGCGCACCATTGCATGGGTTCTATCTGGAGCACAAAATAGGACAGAGATCCCAACCGAATCTTATCCCATCAAATTCTAAGGATTCAGAAATTCAGAATGTTAAAATTTAATCAAATGACTACAAACAGAAAAACTTTTATAAAAGTGATAATAATTATAGTTATTAAATCAAATTTCAAAGATCCGAATCTTCAAATTCTTAGGATTTGATGGGAAGATCCGGCTGGGATCTTTGTCCCGTAAAATAAGCCTTTGTGCAATGTAAAAACTTGCATGAACTGACTGATTTGACTAAAGAGAAGCAAGTGGCCATTAATTAATATTTTATTGGGTTTAATTTAAATAAAATAAAAAATCCGATGCTGGATTTCGTACAATGGGTCTGCATGAGGAATTGCTTGGCTTTATTGAAGGCAAGTGGATGATTTAATATTGTTTTGTTTGAGTTTTGAGAACCCCACTTTCTACACTCCATCAGACACCATTAGTCAAATTTTTAATCTAAAATTTAAATTTGATAATTTATATAGTATTTTGACATATTTTCATGTTTTGTTCTTCATCTAATATGTCAAATTAAAATACTGTTTTGTTACATTATTATTTTTTCTTAATTTCTGTCTAATACTTGCTGATTTGTCCCAAGACGACTTACTACGATCTCCATCTAAACTCTTTGTTGCTCCCTACCAAGAACCATTATCACTAACCGGGGTTATACTTGCTGATCTGTCTTATACTTGCTGACTTCTGGGTTTTGCAACAATCCCCTTTTCGAGAATCGCACATTACGAACCGGTCGAAAACCGAACCAAATGTGACAACCCATAATTTTTTTCACCAAACCCAGATGTGGATTTTGTGAGTTTGATCGGACTAAAGGTTTATTGGGGGTTTTGGATGAGACCCAATTTGTAAAGATTGAAACTTTGAGGTGTGAAACAATTTGGGTCTCGAACAAACCTTAATTGCCAAGGGAAATGCTTGGCCTTTTGCTAAATTCGCATACATTGCATTCACTGTTTCAAAAAGAATCAGAAAACTGAATCCGAAAACATAAAAGGGGGTACAGAGAAAGAACAAAAACCTGATTCAGAAACGATTTCTGAAGAAATTGGAGGCCTTTTGATTCCCTGTGAAGCTTATCCGCAGTTCAAACGACATCGTATTGCTGAACGGTTCCAGCCATCACTATTAAGCTTTACTGGACAGTGAGGATGGCGGGGAGGTTAACGGCAGCCTTGGAAGATAAGATACTGTAAGCTGCTATACGACGTCGTACTCTAGAACCTACGACGACCCGACTGACATGGATTCGGATGGATGATATTTGGTGGTGGTCGTTGGGTGGTGGTGGTTGAAGCTCAGAAGCCAAACCAACTTTACCGTTTGAACAATCAAATAATAAATGACATTAAAATATTAATAAAAAAATTCATAATTAATAAAAAAAATTTGAAACAGCTGTCAAATTTGACATCAATACCCTTTGCTGCCATTTCATGTCATGCCATATAAGATTTGGCATTTCGGTTGGAAACAATAGTGGCTTCTTTTTTTACTATTATAGCTTATGTGGATAATTTAACATCTCATTTGGAAATGCTAATTAACTTTCTACTGTTAACTATCTCTCACTTCTCTCTCTTCCCACACACTTGCGCTCATTTCTCCTTCTTTCTTTTCTTTCCATTTAGGCATCTGTAAACACGGAAATTCATGTGATGAACGATACAAGAACACGTGTACAAAATAATATTTGTATTGATGATTTAGGGGTTACAATCTCTTCTACAAATTTAGCCTCTGATTCTATCTTTGTAATGGATGGATTTGATGTTGTTGATCCAAAGGGCCATCGAGGCTTGATCTTGGGATAAACAGTTGTGCAGATTTGTTGACATCGTTGATCCAAAGGGCCGTCGGGACTTGATCTAGGGATGAACGAATGATGAATGATGAACACTTTCTTCAAAGACTGTCGGGGCTTGATCTTGAATTAGTGGAAGTTCTTCAAGGATCGTTGGGGCTTGATCTTGAAGGAGGATTTTGACGAAGAACAAAGAGGGCTTTCTTGATCCTTCGGGATTTGCTTGGAAGCTTTGGAATTTCAAAGCTTCAAGGTTTTGGTATAAGGTGAATGGTTATGAATTGGTCTCCTAAAATGAAAGCCTTGACCTCCTATTTATAAAATTCCAAAACTTGATTTTTTGGATTTAAATAATCAGATGAAATCAATCATTTCTGTTAGGTGTTGACACGTGTCCTGTTTGATGACTTTTCCGATTTATTTTGACTTTTCGTTTAGTCACATGCTATGTGTAAAATTTATGTGACACATGAACGTTGAAATTTTAATTATTGATCAACATTTATTTCACCTAATTTTCGATGTCTACATTATCGTTTGGTATGCAAAGGGACGGGACGGAACAGAATAGGATGGGACGGGACTGAACGGAGAGGGAGCAAAGATGCCCTCGGATGGAAACAAGGAGGAAGAAGAAGGAGACAGAGAGATTATAATTTTGTGTTCCATGGATTTGGAACGAGTCATTCCAAAGGGTGAGGCGGAACGAAAATTCACCCAAAATTCGTCCTATGGAACAGCGCGTTCTACCCGTTTTAGGCGCATCAAATGTGGGATGGAATGCCTCGTTCCACTCCGTTCCGTCCCGTCCCACATACCAAACGGTACCTTAACTCTTTCTTCTGTAAACCGAAGACGCCTTACCCCGCTTTCTCCCTCAGCTTTGTGCACATTGCATGGAAGGTGCAGCAGCACCAATCCAACATCACCATCGCCACTCCAGCGAGCTCCACAGGAAATGCTAAACCAAACCAGACCACCATGTAATATATATATATCTCACTCTACCACTCTCCCTTCTCTATGAAATCACCAACGCCACCTCACCTCACCGACTTCGATGACGTCGCTGCGTCCACTCTTTCCTGTGAATCAGCACCACCATCATCACTTCATTCATTTTCTCAAACCGAGGCCAAAATCCTTGAATCTCGACAGTGACAGAGACCAATGTACACTTCCCCTCCGACGAACCACCGGTGAGTTTCGATGATTCCGAGCAAGGTAAGGTTTAGACCACCTATTTTTGCCTCCCTCGTCTCATTTTAAAGACGATTGACTCCTTAAACATGAGTTTTGGTAGTGTTATTGCAAAAAGCATCTCGAGGAAATTTTTTCCTAGATTATGTCGAAGGACCCGCGTGGTTGCAGGTATTTTCCGACCAACTCTAGCCACAGCTTAGCCCCAGTTAGGTATATTTATGTTCCTTACCTCTTGAGCTTTATCTTGGCTTTTGAATCTATGAATTTGGTTGAGAAATGAACCTGTACAAAAAAAAAAAAAAAAAAAAAAAAAGGTCTTCATCCCAGACCTTCGGCCCAACCCAGCCCAAACCTTTGGGGCAACCCGCGAGTCCAAACGAGTCAACCCGATCCGATTGAAAAACAAAGGGCCCAAACCCATGACCGTCCAACCCGGATATGGATCCGAACCCAGGATCTGGCCTAGCCCAAATTTTAAATGCATTCTGGAATATTCCAAAAATTCTTGGAATATTCCTTGTGTTGACTTTTACGAAATTTTTTCGGAAACCCTTCTAGTCTAACTTCGACGTCCCGAGTCCGTTTTTGACATCTATTTAGTGAAATTGCAAAGTTTTAACGTAGTTGACCATCGGGGCAGCTTGATTGACTTTATACAAAATTTGCACAGGGCCCCTCTTAGCGTATAACGTTCAGATTCTGAATCCGTACTCCGTTTTTCCAAATTTAGTTGTTTAAGTTGAGTTTTACTAATAGGTTCTAATATTATGCTTAGATGCGATTACTATCGGAGACTTCAACTTTCCTAGCTCGAATAGATGTGACATCGCAAGTATTTTTTAGTGAGTCTTTTCGTTTTTACATATATATATATATATGCTGATGTGATTTTTCTCCGACAAGTGCTTTTATATATTATGATGTGATATGTCATGTTTAGCTTTACAAATAGACTTTTCGTACACTTAATGTTGTTAATATTATTTGTGAGCATAAACTTATGGCATGACATCCTTACGTTTTATCTGCTCATTATTACATGTTTGCACGGTGTCTCTTAGTTATTTGTATTGTCCTAGGCCAAGGACTAGCTTCACGTGTAGTTCACATGCACCGTTTACATTCGCTTTGGATCTAGAGTTAGGTGCCAGCATGTCATTTTGTGTGATGTTTTGGACTCGTATGTGAAGCGTCTAGCGCAACTCACCTGATGTAGTACTAGAATGTAAAACATACACACAACCTATTCCATTGTTTGAATATCTATGCAGTGGACTTGTGTGCCTACATAAATTAATGAGCATTGATTTCTTAGAATAACAAATTGAGATTAATGTTGAGATATCTTGTTGTTGTACCCTACATCTTTGACTCACTTCTGTTGCAGGGTACCTATTATATACTATTATTATAATATTTTTTAGAAACCATATACTTGCTTTATAGTGAGGGGTTACACTTTTCGAAAAAGTTTTACAAAACTTTATTTTTAAGCCCACTCACCAGTGTTTTTCGCCCCTCTAGGATTTTAGTGGCAGAGGTTTCGTGACGACGAGGAATGTTGGTATAAGTTGTCATGCATGAGACTTCTCCTTTCGGTATAAATGTCCTTACACTTATTTTACTGCAATTTATCTATTATCTAACATCACTTGTGTGATATGGGTTCAATCCTGCTCGCACTCTAAATTAGTCACTTTTAGTTTTTAATTTATTCACATTTTCCACATCAATACACTTTATGGCTTTATCACATTCGAGGTGTCGGCCAGCACATCGCGATTCGGGTGTCCAGGTGGACATTCCGGGTCAGGGTGTGTCAGTTTGGTATCAGAGCATAGGTTAGGCAGTATCACAATCATCACACGGCTCTTGAATTCTAGCGTCATAATTATGCCACCTCGTCGAACACGAAATATGACAGCTTTTTATGACTTTTGGGCAACTTGGAATGACTATCGCTGATATTTTTCTATGACTTACCGACATTCTAAAAGAACGCTTTGGTGACCGCCATTAGACTTTTAAGCGAAGAACCTCCTTGCTAAGGAAACACCCGAATTAAAGACGCTTTGTTGACCCTGAAGTAGGGTAGTCGTATCGATAATTGTGCAACATCGGAAATTTATCAATTAATCACAACTACAATCCAACCATCGTTACCAACCCTTCTTTGTTAGGAAACCACAAGTGCTTTCATCCTTGGCAGTCTTTATTTAATATGCCACCTCCCAAAAATTTCTCAAGGTTTTGCTTCACCTCGAAGTTATGAAAATGTCTCAAATAACTATGTTAGTGTTGATGTGGTTGCACTTAATGGAAGAACATCTAGAGGACATTCACATTTGGTCCCCGACAACGTCAATCTTTCAAACATAGCAGTTACGATTCCGGATTTTCAAGAGGAATATCAATTTTCAATAAATCCCATTCTAAGGTAAAGTTAACCACAATTCCCATTCTTGAGCTTAGGGTAGTTTCACAAACACTAGTTTCCATAATTACATACCAAAAACAATAGTCAGTGTTCCCAAAAGCGTCAAAATCACCTCATAGGAACAACCTTCCTAGAAAATCTTACTTACTCTCTTGACCATGCCTTAGGTAGTAGCCAACCTAGGTGACGCTAATTGTCACCAGAACGAGATTGTCCTGTATCTGGGAGTTATGAACCAGTATCTAGGCGGTATGATTTCTTTATATTGAAAATACAATGCGGTGTATAGTTATCATACCTCATTGCTAGGACACCGGTTTATTGTTCCAATGAGTCATACATTACTAGAATACCATAGAAACGCTAGGTAGCGACACCACCGAAGACAATTAAGGCTAACGGAACCACAATTATGGAAACTTAGGAGCAAGCCATGCATGAGAACAGCAAACCCGTAGTCATGACAACGACATTAACCACCAATTAGTTATATTATCCTTGTTTGCTCAAATACTTCAATCACATGGTACCTTAGTCGGGTGCGTCTCGCCAATTCCAATGCCACAAGGCAAGTTTATTATGCCAGTACGAGTGTAGTGATTGCACCATTTCCATTACCAATCTGGTAATGTTAGTTAATCTTATTTTATTCGATATCGTGGAATTCCACGTAATCTAAGAGATGGATCGACTGTATTATTATTATTCCTTTGGTGGAGCATCGACCGAAAGTAGTCATTTTTTTACGACTTGTCATCCCTGTGGTCACCTCCATAGGCAAACATCAGAAAATGAAGCATGAATTAATTCTCGTTATGAAGGTGAATTTTTTTAAGAAAATATGGTGAAGGCTTTTAGCACTTGTTGTAGAGGAAGATGACGATCCAGTACAGCTGGAATTTGTGAACCTAGTCAAACTAAATTCTTGATGTCATTCCTAAATATCTATTTGTGATACCACTAGATTGAGATGTGTGAGGCACCATTGATCTACGTCCAAGTATAACACCTATTTTCCTTGAACCTTCATCGTGGAGACTTTTGCTTCCATTCATGAAGAGCAAAGACTGAACCTTAAGATTGTACATTATTTACTAGCAATTCAATTGGGCGATGATTAAAAACCGTTAATCCATGTCTTGAATTGATCTTTCTGACTAACTCTATGGAACCTGAGCTTTCTTCGAGATCGATCTGAATTTTGGTTGCGACCGGCTGAAGATAAAAAATGAAGATGTTCCTAAGACTACGCTTAAGACTTTGCATGTTCATTATGAGTTCCTTGTGATGTGATACGGGTTGGCGAATGCTCCAATATCGTTTATGAACATGATGGACCGTGCATTTCGTCCATGTCCTTAAAGATTCATGATAACCTTATCGAGAACTTTCTTGTTACTCCAATAATGAAGTCAAACTTTCTAAACATCGATGGTTTAATCTAAGCAATCTCAAAGCGAATCATCTTTACACTAAATTCCCCAAATGCCAGGCTTGTTCAAATCACGTTTCTTTTTTGGAGACGTGGGCTCAACAGATGACATTCTCGTCAATCCCCAAAAATGTTGTAGTTGAAGAAAAATTAGGAACCCCCACATGGTTTTACAAAATACAAGGTATCTTTGGTCTTGTCGTTTACCATTGACGATATGTGCTAACTTTCTTCACCATAGCCTTATTTGTTACAAGTTGACCAGGAAATAAGTGAGTTTCATTCGAGATGTAAATGTGATTAAGTTTCTAACAATTGAGATGTTGTCTCTTTCTGATTATTGTTCTTACACTCCTCGATGACATAAATAATTTCGAAATCTACCGTGATACTTCACTGAATGATCTTGATGCGTGTTGATGTAGCATGGTAGGGTAAGCACTTATGCCTTCCGACAGCTGGGACCACATGAAGTGAACTTCTTTACCTACGATTTAGAGTTGACAATTGCTACCTGTACAAAAAAAACTTGATGACGGTTTCTTTATGGAGAAATTTGCCAAAATCCTCATCAACTCCCTTAAACCCCTCAAATACATCTTCACTTGGAGGAAGTTTAATTGTAGACGGCGACGATGGAAGAAATCAATCAACGCCTACGATTGCACCATCGTGTACTACCCCGGTTGTGCAAAGGTAGTTGCTGACGATCTCAGCAGAAAAACACGTGGATGACTCGACTGTCAAATCCTATTTCAGTTACAACTCACGAATAGTGATGTGACGTTACTTACAGATCATCAAGAAACCTTGTTAACTAATTTCCAAGTTCAACCCTTCCACTTTTGACTTGGGATGAAAAAAGAAGATTGCTTAGGCATTAAGCAAGAACTTTATTGGTTAGCTAGTCAAAGCAGGAAAAAAGAAATTGTTCGAGTTGTTACAGTCACTCCTTAAATCCGGATGGATATGAGAGAATAACACTGGGGACTTCATGTACGAACAGCCTCGTACATGTGGAGACTATGGTGATATTTCGGAAACGGAGAAACGTGTGAGAGACTTGTATTCGTAATTATTTTTTGATTAAATTATGTTGTTTTTAATTTCGAGGACGAAAGTTTCTTAAGAGGGTAGATTGTGACATCCCATCTCGAAATTTATTATATTTTATTCTTAGTAGTAGTGAAATTATCAAAACGCCCTTGAAATGCCACGTAGGCCTTCCACGTGGACCTCAGTTTTCCTTTCACTTTTCCACTTTTATTGTACAACTTCCGAATGGTGCTCATTTTTACGAACACATGGCCACAGATGGAACTCAATTCAAAATTATAATGAATAAATTATGTCTGAAATTATGTAAAAATACCTAGGGGTGGTTCGGTATGTGATCCCATACCGAAACCCTTGTCCCGATTCCCAAACCTAAATTTTCGAGAATCCCAATTACAATACCGATCCCAAACCAAATTTTCAGGAATCCCAATTTTTGGGAATCCCGAAATAGTTTCGGAATTTTAGGACAAATCGGGAATCCTGAAATGGTTTTGGCTAAAATTTGACACATTATGCTTTTGGGCTAAAATTCAATCTTTTATATTGAAAAATTGACTTATAGGCCTATTCAATACTTTCATAGCATCTGCCCAATCTGCCAATTTGACATAGTTTCATACTTTCATAGCATCTGCTTATTCAAAAGCAATCTGCCACTCTGTCTGTGCACAATAGCATCTGCCTATTCAATTTCTATTACACATGGATGCAATAAAAATAATTTAAGTACCAAATCCAAAAGCAAAAATATTAGCATTCAACATAGAAATATATTCAAGAAAATATGAGCATTCAACATAGAAATATATTCCAAGCAAATAAAAACTAGCTCGTTTCTAATATAGGGGCTGGCAAACCTACAGACTTTGTAACGTCATGTCTTGTTTCTACTAATCTGTGCACAAATATGCCAATTAAATGGCAAGGCCCAGTTAAGTATCTACCTAGAATATGCCAATCTGTGCACAGAATTACAAAACTTGATTTGCTATCAAACATTAAAGCAAGACCATGTATCTAAGATTCTATAGCCAAAACAAAAATATTATCTGACGCAGCGTGTGACTAATTGGAAGTTTGAACAGGTGGAATGATTAACTCCTCAGTTGCTACAGCAATGCTAAACATGCTAACACTTCTCCCTGAAGACAACCAGGAAATCAGTCAGCATAGATAATCACTTGTAGTAGTGCTTAATAATTTTCTTTGTTAATTAATGATCAATGATAGCGGTTTAATTTATTACGTGTAAAGGTTCACCAGTGAACGCTTAATTCAATGATGTGTGTGCAGGTGTGAAGAGATTTACTTATTGTCGCAAGTAAGACTCCAAGAAAAAAGAATAACTTCAATCTATTTCTCCAGAGAGTAAACTCAGGGGTATTATTCTCATTAAACCTTTTGTTAGTTAAGGTATCGCAACGAAAGTGCAGTTCATTAAGAATTGAGTTGAAATTCTCCACTTCCAAGCTATGATATTAGAGCCTAACAATTTGAACTAGCCATCTAGAAAGTTGAAGAGTTTCCCTGTATGTATTATGTGAACATGAAATTAATGGACTAACACAGTGGGGAAACCTAGTACCAACATTTTGAACGAAGCGAGTAGGATGCAACCAGAAACAAAATTAGTTTCTGTTTGTAAGGATATAATACATTTCAAGGCAAAGAAGCTTGCACGTCTCATTTTATGAACTTATGACTAAGAAGAGTTACACTCGAGAATTAGACTACCAGGCAGGAATCATATGAGCTAAAGTAGCAGGAAAAATGTTAAGATGTGAAAGGTTAACAGGTGAAGGCATCGTGGGACAGTATACAATACATTCACCTGAAAATATTAGGATGCCCACCTCTAAAACGCGTTTACCGGCAAATGATAAATGTCCATTTTGAAATTCAGATCTTAGAGCTTTAACTAGATCAAGAGAACCTTCCCACAACTTTAATCCCCCTAGAACCCGCCAAAACCAAATACATAGCATCACACATAAGTGCCGCAGCGCATCATCAATACTCGGAGACGATTCGTGAAGGAATTGTGAAGGAAGGCTGCAGAGTTCTGTCTTTGATGCTTTGGCGTGGCGGTGGCTGGGTGGTGATTCGTGAAGGAAGGCTAGCGGTGGCTGCGCTTCAAGTTCGATTCGAGTTCGATGGATTTGGAATCAATGGAACGAAAGTGAAATGGGGCGACCTAAAAACAAATGAACGGCACAGATTAAATCCAAAACAATGAACGGTTGAAATAATTCTCTTATAATTAAAAAATAATATATATATATATATATAATATTTATTTCGATTCGGTATGGGAATACCGAAAAAATGGAAATGCAAAACCGAATCCCATACTGAAAATTTCGGAAATTTTGATTTAGAATCATAATTTTTTCAGTTTGGTTTGGGATATTTGAGATTTTTTTCCAGCACTAAAAATACCTAAGGCAAATAAATTTCTCCTTGTGCAACGCGCACCATTGCATGGGTTCTATCTGAAGCACAAAATCAGCCTTTGTGCAGTGTAAAAACTTGCATGAACTGGCTGATTTGACTAAAGAGAAACAAGTGGCCTTTAATTAATATTTTATTGTGTTTAATTAAAAAAAAAATCTTATGATGGAAAATTTTTTAATTGTGACCGAAATATATGTAGTACATCACTTATTTTTATGTATGTGGTGAGAAATTTTATTTTTTTAATTATTAATTTTTTAACACATATATCATACTATTTATATAACAACACATGATGTACCTTCCAGTATAACAGCCATACTGAAAAATCTCTTGACGGTGGATTTCGTACAATGGGTCTGCCTGAGGAATTGCTGAGCTTTATTGAAGGCAAGTGGATGATTTAATATTTTTTTGTTGGTTTTGAGAACCCCACTTTCAACACTGCATCAAACACCATAATTAACTTTCTACTGTTAACTCTCTCTCCCCTCATCCTCTCTTTCGCGCCTCATTCTTTTTCTTATTATTTTATTATTTTTCTCTCCCTCGTTTCAGCCGATTCCCTCACCTCTCTCTTTTTCCACACACTCGCACTCATTTCTCCTTCCTTCTTTTCTTTTCATTTAACTCTCTCTTCTGTAAACCCAGCGAGCCTTACCTCGCTTTCTCCCTCAGCTCTGTACACGCTGCACGGAAGGTGCAGCAGCACCAATCCAATATCACCATCGCCGCTCCAGCGAGCTCAACAGGAATTGCTAAACCACACCAGACCACCATGTCATATATATATATATATATATATATATATATATATATATCTCTCTCTCTCTCTCTCTCTCTGGCACTCTCCCCTCTCTATGAAATCATCAGTGCCACCTCGCCTCACCGACTCTGACGACGTCGTCGATTCCACTCTTTTCCGTGAACCAGCACCATCATCATCACTTCATTCATTTTCTCAAACCCAGGCCAAAACCCTTGAATCTCAAACCCAGGCCAAAACCCTTAAATTTCGACAGTGACAGAGACCAATGTACACTAACCCTCCGACGAACCACTGGTGAGTTTCGATAATTCCGAGCAAGGTAAGGTTTAGACCACCTGTTTTTGCATCCCTCGCCTCATTTTAACGACGATTGACTCCTTAGACGTGAATTTTGGTTGTGTTATTGTAGAAACCATCTCGGGGGAAAATTTTCCCAAATTCCGACGAAGGACCCGCGGGGTTACAGGTATTTTCCGGCTAACTCCAGCCACGGCTCAGCCCCAATTAGGTATATTTCTGTTTCTTATCCCTTGAGCTTCATTTTGGCTTTTGAATATTTAAATTTGGTTGAGAAATGAACCGTTTATAGCTTTGAAGTTTTTCGGCCACCTTCCCTGCGTTTCCGGTCTTCTTCTTCTTTGGGTCCGGCGACGCGCGAGTCCAAACGAACGGGTCAACCCGACGCGGTACCAAAAAGGGGGCTTAAGCCCAGACCTTTAGCCCAACCTGACCCAAAGCTTCGGGGCGACCCCAAGTCCAAACAGGTCAACCAGACCTAGAACAGGCCCAAACCCATGACCCTCTAACTTGGATCTGAATCTGAACCCGAAAATATTCCTCGTGTTGACTTTTTTGAATTTTTTTTTTGAATTCCTCTAAGGATAATTTCGATGCCCCAAGTCCGTTTTTGACATCTATTTAGTGAAATTTCAAAGTTTTAACGTAATTGATCGTCGAGGCGGCTGTGTTGACTTTTTAGCGTTGACAATTGATTTTTTTACAAAATTTTGCCGTGGCCCTCTTGGCATATTTCCATGCTTTGATTCCGAATCCGTACTCCGTTTTCCCAAATTTAGTTGTTTAAGTTGAGACTCCAGCTTTCCCAGCTCGAATGGATGTGTCATCGTAAATATCTGTGAATGGGTCTTTTCATTTTTACGTATATATATGTATATGTATTTTTCTATGACAACTGTTTTTATATATTATAATGGATATGTCATGTTTAGCTTTACAAATAGATTTTTCGTACACTTTATGTTAATATTATTTGTGAGCATAAATTTGTGGCATGACATCCTTACCTTTTATCTGCTCATTAATACATGTTTGCATGGTGTCTCTTAGTTATTTATACTGTCCTAGGCCAAGGACTAGCTTCACGTGTAGTTCACATGCACCGTTTACATTCGTTTTGGATCCAGAGTTAGGTGCCAGCCCGTCCTTTTGTGTAATGTTTTGGACTCGTATGTGATGCAAATAGCGCAGCTCACGTGATGTAATACTAGAATGTCAAATCTATACCCAGTCTGTTCCATTGTTTGAAAATCTCTGCAATGGACTTGTGCGCCTACATAAATTAATGAGCATTGATTTCTTAGAATATCGAATTGAGATTAATGTTGATGTACCCTACATCTTTGACTCACTTCTATTGCATGGTACCTATTACATATTATTATTTAGGGTTAAACTCTGTTTACTACCCTCATGTTTCGTGGTTTTCAACAATTAGTACTTCAAGTTTTTTTCGTCCCAGAATCATACCTAAATTGTTAATTTTGGGACAGTCTCATACATCCGTTAGTCAAACTGTTAATTTTCCCGTTAAGTGATGACGTAACGCCTATGTAGACAATGATTGGGTGCCATGTGTCATTAAAAATATTTAAAATAATTAATTAAATAAAAGTTTTAAAAAAAAATTCATCCCTTCACCCCCTTGCCCCCAACCTAGAAGAGGAAGAAAAAAAAAAAAGAATCTGCAACCCAGAAGAAGAAGAAAAAAAATAGAAAAACCGAATCTGCAATCCAGAAGAAGGAGGAGGAAGAAAAAAAAAACTGAATCTGCAACCTAGAAGAAGAAGAAAAAAAAAAACAGCAGCCCAAACCCAGTTCATCTCCCTCCCCCTCCCCCCCCCACGCCCCACGATCGCGAATGTGAACCCAAACCACGAACTCCATATTTTTGGGATTTTCTGTGTGGGTGAATTGCGAAAATACTTTGAGATGATTTTTTGATTGGTTTTGTGGTAGATCTCCATTAATCTAGAAGTGATGAACTGGGTTTTTTTTTTCCTTCTTCTTCTTCTGGGTTGGGGGCGGGATTGGGTTTTTTTTTTCCTTCTTCTTCTTCTTCTGGGTTCTTGTTCTTCTGGGTTGGTGGCGCGGGGGAAGAAGAGATGGGTTTTTTTTTTTTTTTTCTTCTTCTTCTTTTTCTTCTGGGTTGCATATTCGGTTTTTTTTTTCTTCATCTTCCTTCTTCTTCTAGGTTGCAAATTTGGTTTTTTTTTTTCTTTCTTCTTCTTCTTTTGGGTTGGGGGCGAAGGGTTGGGTTTTTTTTTAATTTTTTAATTTTTAATTTTTAATTTTTATAACTTTTATTTAGTTAATTATTTTAATATTTTAATGACACGTGGTGCCTAGTCATTGTCCACATAAGCGTCACATCATCACCTAACGGGAGAATTAACAGTTTGACTAACGGATATACGAGACTATCCCAAAATTAATACTTTAGGTATGACTCTGAGACGAAAAAAACTTGATGTACTAAATGTTGAAAACCATGAAACATGATGGTAGTAAACAGAGTTTAACCCTATTATTTAATATTTTTGTGAAACCATATACTTGTTTTAGAACGAGGGATTACACTTTTCGAAAAAGTTTCACAAAACTTTATTTTCAGGCCCACTCATCCTTGTTTTTTGCCCCTCTAGGATTTTAGTGGCAGAGGTTTTGTGACGACGAGAATTGCTTGTAAAAGCTATCATGTAGAAGACTTCTCCTTTCGGTATAAATTTCCTTACTCTTCTTTTACTGCAATTTATCTGTGCTCTGACATCACTTGTGTGATATGGGTTCAATCCTGCTCACATGCGCACTCTAAATTAGTCACTTTTAGGTTTTAATTTATTTACTTTTTTCACATCACTACACTTTATGGCTTCGTCACCTTCCAGGTGTTGGCCAGCACATCGCAATTCGGGTGTCTAGTAACCTGTTTTTTCTTTTAGTATATATATAATATAATTTTAGCATTGATCCTAAAGCCAACTCGGTGTGAATTTCCATCAAATTTAGTATATGAATGCACATGAGCCTCTTTTTAGAAGTAACTAGCAATGGTGCCCGCATGATGCTGCGAATTTTAAAATTGTATAAAACATGCAAAAAGTACTAAACACCTATAATAAGCAACAATATTTACATATAGGTGTCCAAGTGTCTATATCTTGGTCATTGGATTTTGGCGCAGAGTTCACAAATTTCTATGAGTTTGAGCTAAAGAGTTTGATGAACTTGCTCTAAACTCCAATGAATTACAGGGCTGCTATCTGTCTGCAGCTCATCATCAAGCTCAGTATGCTTTTGACCTCAACTCTCCATTTATAACTTGACCTTTCGCAAAAACTCAATACCGATCTACTCCTGCATGATCAGAGCATTAATCTACCTTAGTTAGAGTTCTAAAACTGAATTCAACTCATAAATCCAATTCTAAATTACCAAACAACTAAAAAAAAACAAATTTAGCATCAGTTAACACTTCAAATAGACAAAAAACACAACATACAATCTTGCACCGTTATATCAAAATCCGAAAATAGATGATCATAAAAAAGCACATCGACGATCAAAGCAAAATGTATTTTACTTATGCAAAGGTTTGCATTTTTTTTTATACCCAACCCTCAAACTTGCAGAAATCAGACAAAAGCAAAAATTAAGATGTAGAGATGTACTCAAATATACTATGTGGAGGCAAAGCTTAGAGGTTTGTGAAGCAAACCGCGACATAAGCTGTAGCCATTTGAACAAACTAGAGGCACTTCAGCCTCTGTTCCGCCTCCTCAGTCTAAAAAATTACAAAATCATTTCAATAAATACATTAACACTTAAAAATAAATAAATTTGTGTTCATCTATTTCGGTTCATACTGTGTGAAAGGAGGCATTATCATATATGCATATTCCACAAAAGCATATGGCATGTAAAAGAGTATGTATGACCCTCTATCTAAATGCTGATTGATATCTGGTCAAATGCAACAAAAAATTAATATTCAGGAAAAGTAACAGAACATTAGAAGTTAAAATTCAGAAAGGATCTAAACTATTTACCATTTCAGATAACTTAAATCATAGAGATCCTCATCGTGTGTCCAGTCATCCATGCTAAATTCCAGAAATGAACGACATCCATTAGAATAAAGCCACGGACCATTCTCGATTTTCCGACAATTAGGGCATGGCATTGCCCTCTTTACATTGTAAGGCTGAACCAATGTAATCTGAAAGGATGTAAAAAAAAATCAAGGATCATGAAAGCTCGGTATCATCTTTACTGAAAAGGCATAACTAAACTTATGCCCTTAATAACTATATAAATATGCTTGAATCTCGCAAGATTTTGGCTCAGTAAAATTTCTCGTGTTTTACTTTCTTTGTTGACTAAGTATTTAGCAAAAACCAAATAAGCACTGGTGACAAAGAGTAAACGAAATGCGTATCACACTCAGACTGTCAGACACAAACCTTAGAAAGATTATTTCCACTACCACAACCTTGTTGGTTTGATATATGTTTCACTGAGATGAAAAAAAAAAAACATGAAAAATTAGTCCCAATAAAGAGGTCAAGCAACATTTAACAGTAAGGAGAAGAATAAAATCATGAAGTAGGACCAACTGAAAATAATTGAAAGAAAGGAGGAATAAAACTCAATTAACCTCATAAAAGAAATTTTATCATCACAATTGAACACTCAAACACATAGTAAACCCCACCTTACTATTTCACAGCAGAATCAGTAAATCTTTTACTTGAAGTTGAATGCTCTCCAAATGGAGATTGAGCTTGTTCAGAATTCATGTGGTCTCATCTAGAAAATCTTAGTTTAAGCCCTTAAACCATCCTTACATAATTGGTCAGTCTGTTCCTAATTTCTTCCTTCATCCCACACATATGCGCTCTAAAAACACAAACTCACCTTCCCCATAAATACGATTTCCCAACAATATACTTCCTAAGAAAATAATACTGAAAACTTAAAAAATGCCAGGTTGATACTTTGGCTTGCAAGGAGTACCAGTTATGGTCTTAGCAATTAAGAGAATAATGTAATTTTTTGAGGAAAAATCATAGAGACAAAAGATCGAAACAAATGGCTTACCAATTGAGTCAACTCCCATCTGAAACAAAGGAAGCATGCCAACAGGAAACAGACCTAAAAAAATCAAACGCTAATAAGAAGAAATATTGGAGAATCTAATATACACGAAATATTTAAGATTTTGAAAAATTAAGAATTAAATTATATCAATACAATTCTGAGTGTATCAAATTGAAAATTTTGAAAAGAGCATACCAGGTTTTGTGTTGATTGGATCAAAAGGTACCTGATATTGCTAAACCCTCAAGAAACCCAAGCAAAATCAAACAATTCCTAACAATTGACAAAGAGGGTTGAAAAGGACCAAAACTATATTTAATCAAACAAACAGATGAAAGCGTGGATTTTTATTAGCTTAGCCACATACCCATCTCGTCATTTGCCTGAAACCCCAATTTTCTACTAGTTCACAACACATTGGCAGCAATTTATACAAATTCTAACAACAAATTGTCAAAAACAATGAGAAAAATTACCAAAATTTCAAATCGCTTGGGGGTTCAGAGTAATTACCAGAGAGATGAAAGCAAAAAAAAAAAAACAAAAAAAACAAAATTAAGCCCATTTTTTCAAAATCTGAGAAATACAGTGCAATTTCTGAAAAAATAAAAGGAGTGAGAAAACCCTAAAATCCCCAAGAGCCCTAATTTATAAACCCTAAAATCCCTCCTTAACTTTAGAATAGATAATTCGGAGAGACCCACTAGCACGAAGTTGGTGTCACGACAAATGCTCCAAATTTTGCCAAAATTCATAACTTTTTTTTTTTTTTTTTGAACAAAATTCATAGTACTAATTTTAATAAACTTTTAATTCAAAGACCAAAGGTACAATTTGCCATTCAGTAACCGATACTCTGATTTACTGACATATACATGGTTTCTTTTCAGAGACCAAAGCTACAATTTGCCATTCAGGAGCCCTAGATTATATTACTTGTGCCATGAGACCTTGAGAGTGGAAGAGCTGCACCAGCAACAAGACCAAGTGAACAGAAGTCTGACCCAGTTAAGGGTAATTTAGAGAAGGAAACAAGATGCAGATGACGGCTTTACTGCAGTAACAGAAAGCAATTAGCCAAATATGCTTATGCACTGGTGCGGGTTCGACAATAAGGGTACGTAATTTGCAAAACCAAATAAGGGTAATTTGGGGCTTTTAAATATTCATTAAAGTATCACCGGTTACGCACCCGCTTTTTCGTAAACACGGAATTGAAATTATGATTTTTTATACTCATTCCTTTACACTAAGGTAGGGATGGACTCGAAAAATCGAAAAAGAAAACGAACCAATTGAAAACCAAAACTATGAAAACCAAAACCGAACACAAAACTATTAGTTCAGTTTCGTTTTTGGTGGTTCGAAAACTAAACCGAGTTTGGTATTCATTTTCAAGTCCAATTTCAAGTCAACTATTAGCCTGATTTCTCAAATGTTAGGTAAACCCAACTTAAAATGTTGAAAGTCTAGTTCATAATATATTTATTTCTTCATTTTCTCTCCATTTTCTAGGCTAACAAAACAAAAGAAAAAAAAACAAGAACCGAACCTGACGAAACCAAAATAATTCGGTTTCTTCTTTATTAATTGCAAAAACTGAACTGAACTGAATATTAATTTCAGTGTTGCAAAAAAATTGAAAAGAATAAAACTGAACCTAGAATGCCCAAGATCTTTAAACCATACTCACAATTAGAAATAAACCTGGTATAGATTTTGGCTCAGCTTAGAAATGCGATTGATCTCATTCTCAACCTTGAAAGTGAGACCTGTTTGATCTGTTCAGAGCTCTACATTGATGGAAATTTGTTGTGTGTGTGATCAAAACAACATCATGTACCATCATAAGATATTATTATAATATGAATAGACGACATATCATAGCACATAACAAGTGCATAGCTTATCTCTACTTTCTTTTCCTATGTGTGGGTTCGATAGGTGTATCATGACATTTTTTTATTCAACGATATTTACACGAAGGGATGGGGAGAATAAATTAGTTGCGAACTCAACATAACAAAGATTGAAACTTAAGACCTTTCACGTATAAATGAAGAGAAATACCACTAGACCGTAGTACTAAGTGACAAACGTATTATGACTTAGGAACAATTCTTTTTACAAAAGCCCCAAAAGGGTGTAAACCTGAACATTTGAACAAGAAAAGGAGATACAGAAAACAGAAAATGAAAGTGATCTTCAACACCCTTAATATACAAGATTTAATTAGGCCATTAAAGAGAGGAAAAAAAGAAAAGAAAACTTGATGGAAACCCTAAATTATGTAGAGCTTCGTGTCATCGCATGTATGGGAATTCCTCCACTTATTATTGCCTCATCTTCCAATTCCAACTTCCATTGTAGAATCAAGTGGTGTCTTTTCACGCTGATTGCTACTAACTGAAAACAGGCAAACTTCCATTATAAATATTTCTGAAGCTAAATTGCTATTCGGACTCGCTCTTTGAGCGGCTCATACTCAAACTTGCTTATGTTTTGCATAGAGTCGCTCAAAGTGAGTCTGAATAGCAATCCAATCCTTAAAGCTAAAAGGCTATAGCCATGTAAATTTGACACTTTAAAAAAAAAAAATTAATGAGAACAAAAGTAAGCTTCACGTACGCTGTAGAGTGGAAAGCTGTGAGCTCTTCAATACCTGAAGCCTCTTTGCCGTCGATACAAACATGCTGCATTATTAATAAAATGAAATGAGAACCATGTCAAAAAATAAATCTCCAGCAACCGTTACAATTTGTGAAAATTGCAAGATATACAATATATTATGTATGTTTCTAATTAGTTGTTCTGTTTTTTACAAATTAATGAATGATATTTCGTTTAAATTCTGAATCTCGAATACGAGAGTTTAGCCATTAATAGACAAAATAATGCTTGAGGTGTGACTAGTTGGTACCAATTTTATTTAGTAAAGTTGGTATTGGACTGCTTACTTCCATGGGACATCACCAACAAGCATCCTGTCTCCTTCATTATCCTCATAAAGTAGAGTATATTTCCCATTGCCATGTAATGATTCAGTTGTTGATTTGGTCTCTCCCTTCTTGTCTTCTTTCTCCACACCACAACAAGTTCTTTGAGCTAAAATGGACACACAAAAAATAGTAGAAAATAAATAAATCATTGATGTAAAACAAAATCAAAATAAATCTAGTAAATAATATCAAAGAATTAGTACTAAAGCTGAAATTCTGCACACAAAAAATAACCTGCAAGAAGACCTTGGAAGAGTTCATCTATGGCAAAAGAGAGTTTCTCATAACTATCATAGGCTTTGAGGTTAATTTTTCTTCCAATGGGAACTCCTTCCATGTTGATCTTTACAAACATGTGGTCCTTGGAATAAGTAGTACTATCAGATTTTCCGTTTCCCTCCTTCAAAGTTTCATTTGGTGACTCCGAATCAGCTGCCGGCTTTGCGAAGCTTGATGGTGATGATCTGATTGCAAGATTTTTCCTGGATGAACGGATCGGAGGCCATCCGACAACTGGAGCTTGTGCAATTCTGCTTTTACTGGGGTAGCAAAGATAATAAAGTTTTCAAAAATTATGGTCTTGACCGAAGCATTTCTATTTATCATTCAATTCCACAACAGAGCTAATTTCATGGCAACTATTCACCTACGTACTTTGTATACTTCATAATCAATTTTACATTAACTAGCTGATGATTATTATATGCTTAACTAAGATTAATTCCCTTAGCATGATCAAATCCGATGGATGACAGTTATTTGATAAAGAAGAAGATTAAGTAATTTCTTTATCTTAACCATCATTAGTTGAGGCAAATAAAGTAAGAAAATCTATAGAGTTGTACCTTTTCTGATCAGAGTCACGAGCTGCTGTTGAATTTGTAAGCTCAAAAGCACTTGCTGGAGGATCTGATGAGCTGTTTGCCAGCCACTTTCTCTCTTCTTTTTTCTCTTCATGACAGACTCTTTTGGCTTCATGAGAAATATTGTTCTTGTTGCAGCAACCAAGGGAAAGAAGTGACTGATGATCTTCTCCTCCAGGAGGACCCAGCCTCAGCTCCAGCTTTTTGTCTTCAGCTGCAACATACCCTCTCTTATTTGCCCTTACAACTCCTTCATTATTCTCACAAATCATACTATACAAATTATCCATTTCGCACACTAAACTCTTCAAGTCTGAAAACCTGAAAACTGAAATGGTTATCAAACGAGCTCTAAACTTTTCAAATCCCAAAGTAATTAACTTAAGAACAAAAATATAAAGAAATTAACAACTAGGGTTTGTGCGAAACATGGAAAATTCTACTTAAGGGACCCAAAAACTGTGAAGTAGCTAGCCTTGAGAACCCTGAGGAGATGAGTAGTACAACGCAGTGTGGTTGTAAGGAGATATATAGCAAATTCTTCCAATAACCTGCTTTTTGGAGACACTGTTTGGACTAGTTAATTATAGAGCACATGCAAGAATAGGAAAATGGTTGGGAAGATTCCTTGTCTGGAATTTTAGAATCAAAAATAGAAAATATAGAGTGTTCAAAAACAAGTAACAACCGTGTAGCTGGAATAAGTGGCCGGTCACATATACATGACACTGTGACAAATGACCAAGACAGCATTCAGCTCAAAATACACAATGTGCCTATATGTGTGGTGTGTGCGAGAGCGAGATAAGATAGAGAGATGAGTATGCTTATTGAGAAATTTTTATGTGTATTGGGAATACTTGTTACGCAGTGTAACTAGCGTACTACTTCACATGTTATATGGTTAATATGTTTCACTTCTAGGTTATATTGATAAATAAAATACATATGCGTTATAATTTGAATAGAATAATAACATCACGTAACAGTGTTTTGAGACATTGAAATATCTCTTGCTTATTATTCTCTTCCTTGAAAAATGGAAAAGAGGGAAGAAAAGAAACACATGCCTAAATTATCTGGAAGCCACCCAACTTGCAAAGGCGTTGTGCTTTTTATTACCCTTTTTCTCATAATGCATGCCACATAAACCATTGTTGTGTGAGCTTATTGCTGAGAAGGGGTCCATAAGTCTGGCTAATAGACGAAATGACATCAATCAGGTGAAGCACAACTGTCCGTTTGTTAACTTTAAGCAACTTCAAAACTCAATTAGGTTAATATTCATTGAGGAAGGTTTTAAGATTGTCATCAAGCTCGCATTTGGGAGAAATACAATTATGTGTATGATTAGTGAATCGCGTGAAGAAAAAGATAGATACATGGTTGTATAGGGTTGACGGTTTAGGCAGAGTATTTAATTAATTAAAATTCAAACTCTTGATTAAGTTTGAGTTGTGCCTATCAGATTTAAACTTCTGGGGGCTCAATATTGAATCACAAGTGACTTTGACTGGGATTAGATTTGAAGGAACAGTCGGATATATGCAGCAGTTGCCACAGCACTAAATTGTAAATTCATGGAGAAGACTTCTTAGTCACCAAAAAGTAGTGGTCCTTCAACTCCACTAGCTAAGCCACGCAAAAGTGCTTGTAGAAATCCTTGGATACTAATTATAGTCACACCCAAATCTTAACAACATGGTTAAGCTGGTTTAAGACTCCCATAATTGCTTTTTTCATGCTTAATCATGGAGATTTATGTCCTTTTACGCCAGAAATTCTTAGCTATCTTTTTGTGTTTGTTTTTCTTCTATGATAAGAGAAATAGATACTAGAAGATATACAACTAATTACACAACACGTTCTCTCTTTTAAGCACACCCTTGCATTTGATGGGTTGGGTTGGTGGTGAAAGCCTAGCTTCGATTACTCCAATTTTGAAGCGTGCCTTTCATTAATTTTTTATTTTGTCTGTTCTTGGAAGAAAGCAACTTATGATCAAATGTTCAATGAATATTGTACATACGGCAAAGTCATGATGATCATCATTTGCAAAGCCACCCTTTTGCATTTGCCAGAACAAGAGGTGGCTAGTGGTAGAGCCCTACATCCCACTTAAAAAAGATTATCAATCACTGCCCTCAATCAGTCAATCAAATCTTTGATAAATCCCAACTTCAGTTTAGGCTCTTTTTGCTTTCTACCCTCTGCATATTCTTCACCCTTCTTGATTGTTGTTATCATTGCAAGTTTTCTACCCTCTTCATATTCTTCACCCTTCTTGATTGTTGTTATCATTGCAAGTTTTTCTGCGCTCTAACAAACCATCCAATATAGAATATATTATATACCAAACCAATGCTCTTGGTGAATGATGCCCTCATATGTTTGAGAAGACTTCCGTCCTTTTCTTTAAAAGAATGAAAGTGTCAACAAAATCTCTTATATTCAGCTTCATTTAACCCTCGTCTTATTTGTTGATAAGGTTGATAATTTAAAGGATATAATGATTCTTTGAATCTTAGATATTAGATTTTAAGTGTTATATTTATGATGAAGAAGATAAAACATAAGCGATTATCCAATCTAAAAATTGAAACTAAAAAGTATTAAATTTAAGCTCTACATATTGATTATGCATCTTAAATCGCGTCAGTAAATAAGATTAAAGTTCAAGAAGATTGAAGTGATGTTTTCTCGATAACCAAAGTGTAGAAAAGAACTCTACATGTGAGGTATAAGACATATATTCATGCATCTTTGTTATTCACAATATACACCAAATTCATCGGTGACTCTGATAAGTAGAAGAACTTGGAATATTTCTTCTTTATAATGACTAAAACATTGAAAAATCATACATACCAATGAGACTTATCACTCCCATCAAGTCATGAGTGATTGCATATATTCATAAAACAGAAGTGCAAATTTATTAATCCCATAAGAGGGCTAAGATAATACATAATTTAGAATTGCATGCAAACCATAAAAGATCTACATCTGCATTATTGGTACTCTAGTTAAGATCCATATTTTTTGGAATACATATAACTTAACCTTTATGGCCAACCAAAATTGAAAAACTGCATAGTACTCCTTGATATTTTAATGGTGCTCTATAAAACCCTAGGACCATAAAATGATAAAATGGTGCTGATGATAGCTCTTTTTCTCCATATTATCAACTTGGCACCTCAGGTAAATATGTGGCACTCAGACACGTTGAACCAGTCCTGCTTGCCTCCTCAACTACAGATGTACAAGACACATATATAAGAAATATAGAAGAAAAAAAAACAATGTAACTACTGCCTGCCTAGTTACTTAACTTCTCTATCCCGAGGATATATATATCCCTGCTCTCTCTTTCTCACTTTCACTTGAGATGATAAGGGAGGAAAAAAAAAAAGTTCGAAACGATATATCCCTTGTACATGAAAGTTTTTCTTCTCGCTCCAGGCACAAGACTAGAGAGGGTAATGATACCTGAAAATAATTCTCAAGGTGAATCCTCAAGGTCTGATGCTCTTGTTTCACTCTCTCCAAAGCCCTGAAGCATCTGCAATAATCAATCACAATGAGATCACAGCAAGGAGAGAAATGGTGAAAAATTAATTTGGTTACAAATATATGAAGTATGTTTTTTCACCCATCAGCATTTGCAGCCAAACAAAATTCTTTAAATTGGGAGCATTCATTCTTCACCTTTATAGCTCCAATGCTGTTACACATTTACCTTAATTTAGAACATTAATTGGGGAAACAATATATTTATTCAAGTTATAAAATTCAATCAAAGCAAGTAGTATAGGGTACCTTGAACTACTACCGTTGAACTGGTGCATGTAATCATCCAGCTTGGAAAAATCTATAGGCCTACTGTACCTGCATAAATCAATGTATAAATACATTCATCTTAGTACTACTGATTGTATACTTAGTTTTGATAATACGAATGTATATAGTATATAGATAATACGATTGTATGTAGTATATATATAACTGGGAGTGTTATTTACTTACAGTGCTTGCTCAATCTTTTGGAACAGTCTAGCTGAGTCTTTGTAGAACAATGTCACAATTTCCTCCACAAAATTTGGGTTTGCATCATCTTGCAATTCCTCCAGCTGAACGAATTGCTGCTGATCGAGGTAACGCTGCAAACATTCAAGTAAATAAATTTTGAAGGTTAAGTCTTAAGAATTTGTTCTAGCGTACAATTTTTTTTTCTGGTATGGTTTTAGAGCCATACATAAACATTATCCTAATAAAAATCAAGAGCTTTGCCATCAGTGTGATCAAAATAGCTAGGGTTTTGTTGTACATTCAAAATTTGGGCTTTGGGGCCTTACACAAAACAAAGAATTTGGGGCTTTCTAGAGACCACTATCAAACCCATAGTAGAAGAGAGCGACGATTCCTTTTGTAACTCCATTTCTTCAATAAATGGAAAAAGATTGTAAATTAAGCCACTAGGGTTAGCCAGTAGTGAGGGTGATAGGATGGGTTAGTTTCAAAGTTCGAAATCCTCTAATGTAATGAAAAAAAGAAGATTATAAACTATCAAAAGTCTGTGAAAATTAATTAAAATACAAAGAAGAAAAAACGGATTGCTTAATTCATCAAAACTTGAGAGCATTGTTGATTTAAAAGAAAAACAAGTGTTACCAGAACAATAATCCCCTCCCTTAAAAAAAGTGGAAAACCCTATTGTGGAATAACCAAAGATCAAAAACCAATCACATTTGGCAAAAACATGAAAAGTTATCGGTGTAGAGCAAACGACATGCAGTTTTCAAGATGTTTAATGACCGAAAATAGGGTTTGAAAAAAAAAAAAAAAAAAGAGAAGCAAAGTAATAAGTGATAACCTGCTCAAAGAGAGAGCTTCTCTTGAGGGCAACCTGGCGCTGCAGTTGGGTTCTGTCCATTCTCTTGGTTTAAAACGAAAAATTTGGGAAGTCCTATGTGAGAAAAGAGGCAAAAACTGAATGCAAAACTCCCCACCAAAAAAAAAAAAAAAAAAAAAAAACCTCTCGTTGTAGAGTATAGTAGGAGTAGAGAACTCAATGATATGCCTTATTATTATTATACCAGCATGGCAAGCCAACGTTTTTATAGCATGTCGAGTAGATAGTGAATATATAAAGGCACATAAAAAATCTAAGAGGGTATGTGTCCGGAAAATATCTTGGCTTCTTTATCTAATTTGGTGGCTATCTATCTCCTGGCAGACATAAAAATAGCAACGATGCACGCCTATTCATTTTAACAGGAGAGATCAAATTCACTAAATCGTTGATGAAAAACACACGAGTTTGAACCGTTGGATTCAAACTTGCTCGTGTTTAACATTATAATCTTTGCGTTTGCGATACAAGAAAGGATATTTCAAAATTGTGAAGAAAATCAGAGGAAACTGAAGAAAACCCCTACAACTACAACACTAAATTGGCAAGTTCGTCAATTTGGTATCTTTGGAGGGAAGCATCCACTCTCCAGCGAATAGAACTCGCTTTATGTGTGTGTAAACTTCAAAAGATTAAATTGCTTTCAAATAACTTCCACATCAATTACATATAAAAATAAACACTTCCGTATAAATTAAGTAAATAATTCCACTCACCCTCTATGGTCGCTTTTCAACTTTAATGAAGGGGACGGAAATGGTTAAGATTTTATAGAGGCAAATCGTAACAAGTCATAACATTATTGGAAAGTTTGATTTGTTTTGGTGCTAAAGAACAGAAACACTCCCTCACAATTGCATTTTCTTTGGTGTGAATGCCCCTTTAATCCACCAACAAGGATTGGTTGAGTTGGTAAGGATTGTTATTTTCGCTAGACTAAGCCTTAGGTTCGAGTCCTGCTGCCGGCAATCCCTCTTAATAGGAGATTTGTAAGAACAAAAACAAAAAAAAAGAGGCTAAGTACTGGTTTGGTACTGAGATGATTTAAAAAAAAATGTGGGTATAAAAAAAAGCTGAGCTTAAAAATGTGTTTGGTAAACACTTAAAAACAGCTTATTTTTACAGTTTTGGGTGAAAAAAAGATGAAAATGTGAAGCAACAAAAATGAGCTTATTCTCATAGCACAGCAGAAACAGTTTTTTTTTTTTTTTTCAAAGCACAGCAATATCAAACCAGCCCTAGGACCCCTCAAATACCAATGCTTGTGGTATGCCCTAACCTTGGAATGGATAACCTCCCCTCCCCTAAACTTTCTTCAACCAAAATAAATAAATAAAACAGAATACCCCTTTATTTCTCCCTCTTCTCATGACTTTCTCCTCATGTGATGATATATAGAGAGAGAAAGACAGACAGACAGAAAATGGTTTTCGAAAATATGTAAGCCGGTTGGCCTCACCTATCCTAACTCATTTTTCTATCCACCTTCACCACTTAAGCTAAATTCAAGGTCTTAAAGTCTTAAAATATTTATATTTAACTCATGTAATTAAGGGCACATTTAGGTATGCTTGTGTAAGAAGCATTTAGAATCATAAGCGCTTTGTTAGAAGTATTTTTGTTAAAAGCACAACAAATTTATTTATTGAAAATACTTTCTTAAAAAACGGTTGCAAGTGTAAGCATTTCTCTAAACGAACTAAAAGTGTTTTTATAATCCAAAACACACCATATATACACTCTTTGTTAGCTAAAAGTGTTTTGAACCTTCCAAAAGCGTTGCCAAACAAAATTTTCATTGCTTCTAACAAATTATATTGTAAGTGTCACACACATGTGATCGAAGTGAAAATAAAAGTAGTATTGATGTTAAAAGAAATGTGAGATAATTTTAAAAGTAGCTATACTTGAGGTTTTGTATACCATGATACTACATCTAAATTTGGCTAGAGCAGTATGCTCTCTTTGCACCCAAATTCGAATCCCTTGACATTCCATACATATATACCAATCGACCACCTCTCAAATCCAATTATGGCACGTTTACATAAGGGTAATCGGAATAAAGAAAGGGATTTGAATTCCGATTACGGAGTATTCCGGTGTTTACTAAATATTAAGGAATCAAAAAAGTAATGGAGCCCACACGAAACAAGGAATCCAATTCCTGAAATTGGAGGAATGGGATTCCCTAGTTTTGTGAGGTATTTGAATTCCTTGAGGGTAAGGGAATGGGGAATGCATCTTTTATTCCTATTATGCCCTCACTTGTTTCTTATTATCCCATCATTGTCCTTCATTTGACACTCATTATGTTATTTTTAATAAATAAATAAAACCTATTTATATATTTTTATATAGATAATTTTATTATATAAATTTAATTAAGAATTTAATTTAATTAATTAGTATGAAAATAATTTATTTGTGTAAGGGCAATTTAGTCATCAACTTAGTTTTCATTCCGATTGAAGTGAATTAGTAAACAACTTATATAGACTCAACATCATTCTTGCCATCTTTTAATAAATAAATAAAACCTATTTATATATGCTTATATAGATGAATTTTATTATGTAAATTTAATTTAATTAATTAGTATGAAAATAATTTATTTATGTAAGGGCAATATAGTAATCAACCTAGTTTTCATTCAGATTGAAGTGAATTAGTAAACAACTTAAATGGACTCAACATCATTCCTATTCCGATTCCAGAAAGTTTTAGTAAACAACTTCAATAGGAATCTGATTCTGATTCCACCTCATTTCAATTCCTCCTCAATCCAATTCCCCTTCAATCCAATTCCTCCTCAATAGGAATCCGATACCGATCGACCACCTCTCAAATCCAATTAGTGTAGACATAGTATAAGCATTTGTTATGTATCTAATAGATTTGTGGGAGACATTGATTTAACCAAGTTGGTTAAAGTAGTATGCTCTCTTTGCATCTAAATTTAAATCTCTCTCTTCGTAATTTACTGTAAAATTAGTGTAAATTATCTTGGTGTTTGGAAAATTAATGAGAAATAAAACCTTGTTCCACAATCCACACATTTTTGGTCCCGTTGAGAAAGCATGTCACAAAGGCATTGCCCATTAGACTTAGTGAGAACACACCCGCGCGCATGAGCTATCTGCTTTGTTGTATCCCACACACTAGACATTACATGCAACTTTGGAACAAATCCTAGAATCTTTCTTTCCTCTTAAGGACGACGAGATTGTGATTGCGAAGCCAAATGAACGTCTCACAAATGCACAAAAATACCTCCCCACTTTTCCAGATGTGGGACAATTTAAGATTTTAAGATGTTCTTTTTTACTTGGTACTAGTTGCCTTGGCACATATACTTACTCACCAAGTTCCACAAGTGCTTATTCCATCTCTCTCTCTCTCTCTCTCTCTCTCTCTCTCTCTCTCTTTCTTTTAGTGCTGCTAAGGACAGTCGCCAACGTGCAAGGAGGCGATTTTCATCTGTGAATGCAAGTGAATCATATAACGTGTTAAAGGACCAAACTCACCCAATGGAACATGAGCAATTGTGATGGATGTCCATGAGGGTCGTTCAATGCAAATCTATTCGCTCTTCATTCCATATTTTTTCTTTATACAACGATGGTTGAGAATCTGGGTTCAAGTCACACAATGGGATCTGTTGTAATAATTAGGTATCGAACTGAGTCAAATTTGAGACCTTCCACTTACAAATGAGGAGAAATACCACTAATATTGGAGTGCTAGTTTTTCGTCATTCCATAGTTAAAAGTCTGCATGAAGTGACTGGAAACAAACTTCTAGGGACTAAGCAAAGATCACATAAAGGGGTGCCAAAACACAAATTGTAGCAGATCATATGAGAGGATGTCACAACTTTCTCTTAGCCCAAAGGAAGAAACTCTAGCTTATTTTACAAGGCACTTGGTATTCTGGAGGTATATACAAATAGGGATCAAGTAGATGAACATGGTACAATGTAACCAAGAATGCATACAGTAGTGATGAATGAGATGAGAATCAACCTTTTCCAATTTGCAGCGTATCACGGTGGGCCTTGTCGCGTCTTTCTCCACTGCGATTCTCACGAAAATGTTAAAAGGGGAGAAAGCTGTGCAAAGAGGAGACGCACCCTTTATTCTCTTGCCACATAGTAAGAAAGACAGAGAGAGGTGGGAGGAAAAAAAATGAAGTTTTTAGCGAGTGCCGTCGCCATTGACCTCTCGCTGTCTTTGTTGGTCGTTACTATCGATAGTGCGGTCACAGCTCCTCCTCTTTTGTAAAGAAAACAAGGCCAAGGGTGGGCGGATGGATGAATGGGATGAGAATATTAATTCATGTTTTTTCCAATCATCGGAAGGATTTATACTCTCTTTCTATCGCTATCTCTTGTGTGTTGATAAGAATGATGATAAACCCTAAGCTTCTAAAGAAATATACGAGCTTCCAAAAATCAAATTTACTATTAAAACTAGAGAAACATAAAGCACCAGAACCAGCTTCATCAGGTCTACGAGGAGCACACATTCGAGAAATGTGATCATCACTTAGCAAGTAAACTTAAAATTATCAAATCATCACAAATATTTCAATAAACAAGAGGAAATTGTGATCATCACTTAACTTTTGGTTGAACCACAATCTCATACCTCATGTTTAAAAAATGACAATGTCATACCTCATCTTTCACATTGATTGCAATGTTAGATCTCCGTCAGTTTGTTCGTGAATTTCTCAGTTAAATGCTGGCGTGGATTTATGTGGGGTCCACCCCTCACCCAAATGGCATCCACGTGGCACGACCCCAAAATTTCTCCCACCAAATGGCATCCAACTGGGTTTTCCATGCCACTGGACTTATTGGTGGATGACACGTGGATAATCAAATTAAAAATGTAAAAATTATAAAAATAAAAATAAATAAAAAGCTAAAACTAAAAGTAACTAGTAGAGTGTGCCATTTGAAATCACTTTCCCCCAAAAACCCACTCATTCTCGCTCGAATTCCCAATTCCATAAAGCACAAGAACCCTAACCCTATAGTTCATACCAGTGGCTAAAAAATCTCAATTAATTAGATTAGGAACTCAGCGAAAACCCCAAATCATCTTGTCGGCTCTCTTCCGTCACTTTGTTGGTGTTGGAAGGGGGCAATTTCATTTGGGTTGCATAGGGTTCGCAGTAAACTTGAAGGATTCTATATGGGGTGGAACATGCGTGAGGATCCCGATGAAATGACGCCAACCTATTGTAAGTACAAATGCTTACTGATTTGACATGGGTGGACATGGTTCTTTTTGTAGGTTTTGTTGATTCCAAATGCCTACTGATTTTTTATGCTTTGTTGATTTGTTTATTCTTATCGGGAAAATGGTGGTTTTGTGCTTTGTGAAATCGAAATGGTTACCCAGATTTGAAAAAATCTCTATCTTGATTTGTTTATTCTTGTCGAGAAAATGTGGTTGCGTGCTTGCTTAATTCGAAATTTTTATTGAGGCGTTGGATAATGGGTTTGCTGATTTGTTTATTCTTGTCGAGAAAAGGTGGTTGTTGCTTTGTTTATTCCTGTCGAGAAATGGTTACCATGCAATTGCTTTGTTGCTTTTGTTGCTTTGTTACTTTGTTGCTTTGTTGGTTTGTTGCTTTTTGTAGGCTTTTGATTAGATAAAAATGCAACTGATTAGGTTAGAATGCACTTGCTTTGGTTATGGTAAGGTTTTTAATTAGGGATTATTTTTGTGAATTTCAGTTTATCCAAAGCTGTTCTCTATTGAATTGCATCATGGTGGGAGATTTGTTATGACTTCTATGCTGGGGGAAAAGTGACATATATAGATAACTGTGACAAAGATCTCATGTCTTTGCTAGTGATAGATGATATGGTGGAGGCACTTGGATGCAGTGAGCGGTTCATGAACTACTACTACAAGATTCCTAACATCGAGATTTGCATTGGTTTGAAGCCCATCCAAAGTGATGCCGATGTTTAGACGATGTGACATTTCATTCCCAAGGTTAGAGCTATTGAGATGTACAATGAAGAATTGACCACAGAAGAAGCCTTAACCCAAGAGTAAAATTTTTTTTAGTCTATGGAAACATGCGGTCCAAGTAAAAGTAAAAGTAAAGTGGTAATTGAGGAGTTAAGTGAATCAAAGGGGAAGTTGGGCCAACACCACTTAAACCAAGAAGATGCAGGGGCTTGCTAGCTATTGAAGGACCAGAGGAGAAGAAGGGGAAATATGTTTGTGAGCCAAGAAGTCCAAAGGAGTCTGTGCACCAATCAGTTTGTGTCATTGAGCACCAACCAAAGGGTATCAAGGGGAAATCTGTTTGTGAAAAGGTTAATGGTATTGACATGGATGAAACAGCATACACATCTCAACTAGTGGACACTTGTGTCATTGAGGTAGGAGATAATGAAGCTGATTGTGGGAATGATGAAAAAGAGAAAGATGGTGACATCTTCTTTATGTACGAATCAGTTTTGAGGTTAAAGAAGAAAATGAAGAAACTGTTGAAGAAGATGAGAGTGAGTTTGAAGAGAGTCAATATGGGAATGATGCTGATAACCTAAAGTTTGCAAAGTTTGATGGTATTGTAAGAGAAGAAGAGCAAGAAATTGAGGAAGAAAATAGGGAATCTGAGCACAGAAGTGCAAAGGAATGAGAGCAAATGGATAAGATGGATTCTGAGCCAAGAAGTGCAAGGGAATGAGAGCAAAGCCGGGAAAGAGCTGAAGATGATGTTGATGATATGGGGTTTGTGGATCAAAATATGGTTGATGATCCAGATTATAACTCTAATGCCCTGGAAAATGTACACTCTGAAGATGATGAACGAGGCAAAAAACATGAGCACTTTCCAGAGTTCAATGAGAAAACAAACATGAAGAATCACACCCTTACACTAGGCCTTGTTTTTAGAGATCATGTGCAATTCAAACGAGCTGTCATCATGTACTCCTTAGTGAATGGATATGGGGAAATCCATTTTTCTAGGAATGAGAAGTTGAAAGTGATAGCAAAGTGTGCAAAAGGTTGCCCTTGGAAATGTTGTGCTGGAAAGATGCATGGATCAAACAACATACAAATCAAGACCATATTTGATCACCACACTTATGGGAGGACTTGGGTAAACAAAAATTTGAAGTCTCATTTGCTCACTAATTTGTATATAGACAAGATAAAACTCAATCCCACATGGCCTGTGAATTCCTTTTTAGCAACTGTAGAATTAGAGTGAAATCATGGTTGTACAAAGATGAAGGCTTACAAGGCCTTGGATAGAGCTATGAAGATCATTGAGGGCAAACATGCAGAGCAATACATAAAGTTATGGGATTTTGTTGAGGAAGTAAGGAATACTAACCATGGAAGCACTGTGAAGTTGAAGTAGAATGGCCAAAGGTTCCAGAGAATATATATGTACTTGGGGGCCTGTAAATAGGCGTTTAAGGCAGGGTGCAGACCATTGATAGACTTAGGCCTCGTTTGGCAGGTCGGACTGTACTGACTATTTCTGTCGGATAGGATAAATAGTCACCGAATAGTACTGACTAAATTAGTCGGGTGTTTGGTGCAGTATCAGACTATTGACCGTATTATTTATACTGTGTTTGGTATTATATCGGATAGGATAATCAAACTTAAAATAAAATTAAAAACAAAAAAACAAAAATCATCTCTTTTCCCAGATCTCTCCGCCGCAACCCCCAAATCCCTCAATCTCTCCATTATTCTTCTTCGTCGGCTCCGGCATTTTCAGCACCACCATCGACAACTCTAGCTACAACTTCTTCAAATCCTCCACCTTCTCCTCCGTCGCCTCCCTCAAATCCTTTAAATCCTCCCTCCCTCAAAACCCCAAAATCCACGACCTCTCTGAGATCCGCTCCGCGACTTCCAACTTCTTACCCCACCACCGCCTCTCCTCCTCTTCCTGGCGCTACTCCATCCGCTCCGAAGACGCCGTCGTCTTCCAGCGCAAGTCCGGTAACCCGAAGAACCCGAGCTACACCGTCCTGTCGTCGTGGTTCTCCCGGATGCAGATCGCTACCGACCTCACCCACGGCCTCGATTACATCCACCACTGCTCCGGCCTCGACTCTACATTCGTCCATAACCACATCAAGAGCTCCAACATCATCGTCTCCAAGTATGACCACCTCGTGCTGGGCGCCAAAATCTGCCACTTCGATACGGCAAAGCTGAAAATGGCAGAGTTGGTCGAGTTCGAGAAGGCGAGAGAGAAGGCGAGAGAGGGGGTTGAGTTCGAGAAGGCGAGAGAGAGGGGGTCGAGTTCGAGCGGAGAGGAAGGAGAGCGAGGCCGACTAAATTATACCGTGGATTTGGACGGTATAAGCAGTCGGGTAAGCGCCGGATAAAAAACGTGGGCCCGGATTATTTAATCCGGTGCCTATTTAATCCAAACGTCACCAAACACCGTACACCGTATTATTAGTACTATCCGGTGTCCTATACGGTGTGCCAAACATGGCCTTAGATATGTGCCATTTAAGGGTGTAGATGGAGGTCAGCTACTTTGTGTTGTTAGCATTGACCTAAATGATGAAACATGGGTTATTGCATATACAGTGGCAAAAATGGAGAATAAGAAAGCTTGGATTTGGTTCCTACAGTTGTTGGCCGAAGATGTTGGCATTGTCAATCAACATAAGTGAACATTTATCAGTGATAAGCAAAAAGGATTAGTTCCAGCCTTTCAAAAAGTACTCCTAATTCCCACCACAGATTTTGTGTGAGACATTTGTACACCAACTTCATAAATTTGTTCAAGTGGAAGACTTTGAAAGATGTTTTATGGGCAATAGCCAGAACAACAACAGTTTCCCACTTCAAAAAAACAATGGAGGATATGAAAAGGTTGGATAAAAATGCCTACAAATAGCTGCTGAAGAAGCCTGCAAATCAGTGGAGCAAGTCTCATTTTGATTCATATCCAAAGTGTGACATGTTGCTTAACAATCTGTGTAAAAGTTTCAATGCTGCCATACTTGTGCCAAAACAAAAACCTATAATTACGATGCTACTCCATATTCACACATTGTTGATTAAGAGAATTCAAATGAAGAGGGACATAATGGCGAAGAAAGTTGGAGATATCTGTCATAAAATAAAGAAGAAGTTAGGGGAAGCCAAAATTTAAAGTGGTAAGTGCATTGCACAATGGTCAGGAGGGGCTAAATTTCAAGTTGAAGCTGAAGGGAGGAACAATATGTGGTTGACTTGGTGGAGAAGACATGTTCGTGTAGAAAGTATGGCTTGACAGGAATCTCATGCAACCATGCAATAACTGCCATAAATTTTAAGAGACAACAACTTGAGGATTATGTGGATGCTTATTATTTAAAGACACGGTATTTGGAGGTGTATTCTCATTTAGTAATGTCGATGAATGGGATGTCTTTGTGAAAGGAAAATGAAAACCCTCCAATATTGCCTCCAACATATACAAGGCAACCTGGAAGACCGAGGCTGATGAGAAACAATGAAGCTGCTGAGAGGGAAAAAGAGGTCGAACAAACTCCCACAAACCCAACCAATAATCCTCAAGGTTCTCCTCAGCCACTGAAGCTAGGAAGAAAAAGGCAAGGCACTTTGAAATGTACCATATGCAAACATGAAGGCCATAATGCAAGGACTTATCATAGACACCTTCCTCTAAGGGACAAAAGGGTAACATTTTGTACTATGTGGATTTTTTAAATTGTTTTAATCTTAAAACTCTAAATCCTTTCTGACATGCCCCAACCCCAGTATCCCCAAATATCAGGTTAGGTACGTGCTAGTCGACACCTAAAGGTGACGAAACCATTTTAAACATGCATATAACTAAAATATAAGCAATTAGAACAATTATACCAAAGCAGGAACGTGTTCAGAGTATACAACTAACTAAGAATAATATGAAAGAACTACTAGGAAAAGATACGAACAAGGGAATGATACCTATACTGAGGAGACTCGAGGGTACCTATGCTGTAGAGTTCTGAAGCCGGGATCATGTGCCTCGATCCTAACTCATGAGGGGACGCAAAAATAGAAAAGGTGAGTGGACCAAAGTTTATAATAATAATATTAATAATAGAAAAACCGTTTTCTTTATGAACATAGTAACCCCCTATTTTGAAAACATAAATAATACTACATATAGGTTTTATAAAAACCCTAGCATGCCGCGCAAAACTTTCGTAAAACATGTACGTGTAAAACCATGTTCAAAAATGTTGAAAACGTCGCCCGAAGGCAAATCCATAAATCTCATCAGTGAAGTACTCAACTAAAGGTATCATAGTTGCCCGAAGGCAGTACCTGTCCATCACCCCAAGGTGAAGCTGAATACTTGTGCATCACCCATAAGTGAAGCTGAATCAAATAGCATAACATCCACACCGACACTAGACGTGGCTAGTGAAGCTGTCCGACATCACTTTCGGCAGTGAAGCTGGGGGTATAATATATATCATAACTCACTCCTCCATCATCTGTGTCCTATGGCCATAGACATCTATACCCGTGGTGTACGGATGTGCCATATGATTACCCACTAGGTAAGTACTGAAAACATATCTCAAAATCTCAAGCCAAATCACCAAATCTCAAGGGTTCAAAATCTCATTTCATAAATCGTATATAAAAACATATTCGTAAATCCAATGAGTTTCATATATGCAATTCCAATCATTCATATCCGCTCGTAAAAATGTAATTTCAATAAATCATAATATTTTGTAAAGCAACTTAATTAAATCATGGATTCTACATAAACCATAATTATAGAAATCCCGGAAACATAATATAAAACATATTAAATGCATGAAATATGAAATGCATGCTAGGCTAATATTTTACAAAAATTATAAGTTAAGAAAGGGTCCTCTCACAAGTTTTCCATTGCCCGGAAGCTGCTCGAACTATCGAGAATGTGATCACTTCCACCGATGCACCTAAACACAATTAAACGCCGTTTAATAAAACTCTACAAAAACGTTGGAATTTGGGAATACGGATGGCGGAATCAGATTCGGCATGTGAGAAACCTAAGGAGGAATCTCGGGTTTTTCCCCCACACGCCACCGCACATGGCAGCCTGTCGCCCCAACTCACCAGAAAATCAAACAACTCCAAAAATTCCTAAATTTTACAAGAATGAAGATCTTGATACGAGGAACAACTTTCATACATGTGACTAAGGCCAATTTGGCAGGGAAAAACCCTAATTTCCGTCGAACCAGTCGGAAACCTTAAGTTGGGTGTTTCTTGATTCGTCCTCAAATCGACTCCGACGCTCCAACCAATGATTGGCCATTGTTCCTGACCTTTAGGGGAGTGTTTTGGTGGTGGTAATTGAATGAAAACGTTTCACAATTGGAGGATCAACGCCTATACACCCTCGGACTCATCGATGTTCCATCGCACAATCGAGGCCTAAATCTCGTCGGGTTTGGTTGGAAATTGAAGGAAAAGTGGCGGGGAAATGATTTGGCAGTGGTGAGAGCTTTAATTTGCTCGGAAAACACCACAAAGGCTTTGGAAATGGACGCCGGCCGAACTGGATCGGGGTGAAAGAAACAAGTCAAAGGAAGAAGTTTTTGATTGGGTGTTTCCTCACCTCTCTCATTTCCCTCCATTGTCTCATTTCTGATTGAGCAGCTCATTCCTCTCCTCTCTTCTAATTAGCCAACACTCGCCCTCATTTCTTTCCTTTATTTCTTTTATCCTCCGTCTGTATCTGAATTCTTTCAATCTTGGCCACACACGTGGCATCAACTAATTTCTCCACCAAAATCTGGAGCCTTCCATATTTATGCTTAAATGACAATTTTGTCCTCAACTTCGTTCGTTAATAACTCATTCGTTATAACTCCAAATTACGATATGTTTGCACCCATGCATTCGTAACGACGAGTACTACAAGTATACGCCAAGAAAACGGATCTTACGTGACATGACACCGCAGTCAACGAAAGTCAACACTTTGCCTCGAAGGACACTTTCGTAAATTCACTTATTAAAATTATAAAAACCGTAAAATTGGGAACGGGTCGTTACACTTTCAATTTTGAATGAAACTTTGGATTTAGTTATAATCCTTGCTTTGTTTCTTATTGTTTGAATGAACAACTGGTGTCAGGTCACGGTTATCCACCCCTTCTGTACCCCAAGAGGCTATGGAGACTTTCACCCTACCCGTGGCCACAGATAAACAGTTCATCTAACACTTTCAATCTCCGAGCCCACCTAGTAGGATAAGACTTTGTTGTTGTTGTTGTAGCACTTTCAATCTAACTAACTCTCTCTTAATGCAAACAACCATGGGTAGGTCAGTAGTTGGGACGAATTACAAACTTGTATTCCACATGGCATGTGCAGAGCTTAATTTCTAGTACTAGTGAACTACATAAAGGTGGCCATGAAGAGTTTAAATGCCTCTGTGAGCCTTCCCAACCCCTAAAGGGGTGGGTTGACGTGATAAAGTCATTAGCTAGCCCTCCTTAAATTGAAAAAAAAAAAAAAGCTCTTAATGCAAAGGTTTCAAGGATTTTTTTTTAGGAAGGAAATACTAGAATTCTTATTGATTTGATTTTGAGGAAAACACAATTTTCTTTGGAGCCTAAAATCAACTGTGCAAGATTTTCACTCTCTTTTTCAAAACTTTGAATTTGCTAGTTTTCGTCATGTCTACTATGAATTGAACTTTTACAAAATATGCATTAGCTCATCTCTATATATAAAGCCAAAACTGTTGTGAATAGTATTTTTTTGGGTCACAAGCTTCACCAAAAAATAAGTGGACAAAAATGCCCCTCAAACAAAAAAGTTCAAAAGCAATCCAAAATAATGCACCAAATAATACAGGAGTATTTTCATCATATAAACAGTGTTTTTTTAATAATTCATTCTTTTTTTATAGTTTATTTTTGGTACAATCATTTTTTTAATTAGTACCTCACAAAGACTTGCAATAATTTGATTCAATCAGTTGTTTATTAAATATTATTTTCTCTATTTTTAAACACGATCAAAACATCTTAAGAGGTGAGTAGTGTCGGTTATAAAAAAAAGGTTTTTCACACGCGCATAATAATGTGATTAAATTAGTTGTCAAATGATTGTTTTTTTTTCTTCGAACAAACAATATTATCTACACTAAGAGGAAGGGGTGGGCTTTGCCTTACAATATGCTAGCAATAATATGATTTAATCAGTTGTTTATTAAACATTATTTTCTCTATTTTTAAACACGTTCAAAACATCTTAAGAGCACGCGTAATGCTAGTTATAAAAAATGTATTTTGCACGTGCATAATAATGTAATTCGATCAGTTGTCAAATGATTATTTTTTTTTCTTTTCGAACAAACGATATTATCTACACTAAGGAGGAGAGGTGGGCTTAGCTTCACATTGGGTTAGCAATAATGTGATTCAATTAGTTGTTTATTAAATATTATTTTCTTTATTTTTAAACACGTTCAAAACATCTTAAGAGTCGCGTACCGCCGGTAATAAAAAAAGGCCTTTCACACGCACACAATAATGTAATTCAATCAGTTGTATTATTTTCTCTATTTTAAACACTTAAAAGGCACGTAGTGCCAATTATAAAAAATAAAAAATAAAGGCATTCGGCACGCGCATAATAATGTGATTTAATTAGTTGTCAAATAATCATTTTTTATTTTTTTGAACGAACGATGTTTTCTATACTAAGTGGGAGGGGTGGGCTTAGCCTCACAATGAGCTAGCAATAATGTAATTCAATTAGTTGTTTATCAAATATTATTTTCTCTATTCTTAATGTAAATTCAATAGAATGTAGATGAAAATTGAAAGACCGATTTTATTATATAAATTCAGCTGTTTTTATTGGTTTATGAATGGTTTCTTCTAGCATGTTCGAATATTATTCATTTACTTCAAATATTTGACTTTTTTTTGTCATAAAAAAAATTATTTAAGCAATCAATGCATATAAATACATTTAAAACATGTAAGACAAGCGTAGCACGCCATGGTTCAAAAAATGCCTTCTGCACACGTGTGAGTGCATGCATGAAGACTAGTTATAGTTATGTTGTGGTTAATTATAACAGTAATATGACTCGTTTGGAAGTGTCTTTAAATAATTGAAAATGCTTTTAGTGAAATTAATTTTAAGTTCCAAAGCACTTTAAGGGCGTGTTTGTTTGCCCTCCTTGGCTCTCACTGGATTGGACTAGACTAACATCTAGTCTAATTCTGTGTTTGTTAGTATCAGGGATTAGCATTAGTGGGACTAGGAGGGACTCGTGTTCACTAACGCCTTTGCTAAAGGGTCTTAGCGAGACCCTCCAAAAACAGCTGGACTACTAAGACCAGCTTCGTTCACTCCTCTAATCCTCTGCGTGCTTCGTCGATCTCGCCCTTTCTGCTTTCAAACCCATGGATCTCATCCTTCGCACATCAACAGTAACAACGGTCTCGCACTGCAGATGCAAGACGACGATCTCGCACTGCAAAATCAGGACAACGGTCTCAACCACATGCTCCAACTGTAGACCAAACATCTCAACCTTTCAAAGAATTTACAAACACGAAAAAATGAAAACAGAAATTGACAAAGCAAATCAAATCAAGGGCAGATATAGGCTTTCCTAAAGCTCATATATGTTGCAAATCAAAGCAAATGATTGAATAAGAGAAACATCTCAACATTTCAATAGTGACGATTGAAGGAACAAAGCCAAGCAGGAACAACTTGATCAGAGGGAGAAATAACCCATCAGCTTGTTTCTAGGGAATGTGAAATTTTGCAGAAAAATTTTGCGGAAAATAGTTTTGAAGGATCTAAAATTTTGTAGAAAAAAGATGGAGAAACGAAGAACATATGACGGGGTCAAAGAGGGAGAATAGCAGAGAAGTTTCTAGGGAGAGGGAGAGTTCTTAAGAAAATGAATAATGTTGCATAATAATAAAATATTAATAAGTATGTATTTAAATATTAATAGATATGTATTAAATAATGTAATATTAAAGTTTGTTATTATTTTGATTTTTAGTCCGACACTGCACCAAACGCTTCACTAAGTTAGTCCAGCTTAGTCTAGTCTAAACCAGTCTAGCTTAGTCCCTAAAGCTAGTCCAGTCTGAAACAGTTCGATACAACAAACGCACCCTAAGTGTTTTTTTTTAAGAAGCACTAGCTATGTGCTTCTTGCATAAAACACTTATAGTGCTTTTCCAAAATCTACTTGGATTTTTACTAAAGATTGGTAACAAAAATATTTACAACAAAAATACTTTAAGTTATTTTAAAAGTACATTAAAACGAGCTCATAGAGGTATAGTCGTGATTTTTTTATATTAATTTAGTGTTTTTTTATGAAAAAAATAACTATTAAAAAATTAAGTAAATTAAAGAAAATCAAAAAATATTTATAATCTTACATAAACAAAATCGAGATTTAGGAATAATAACAAAAACAATTTAGCCCTTAAAATACGAGAAATTTTTCATTATAATAAGAACATGAATGGTACATTACATATTTTTATATAAGTGTTTTGAAATTTTATTTTTTAAGTTATTAACTTTTTAACATACATATCTCATCATTTATATAATAACACATGATGTATCAATTCGTGTTCCGATCATACTAAAAAAATCTCTCCTAAAATATTAGGTGAAACATCGGCATCGACGGCGTGAAAAGTCAGTGAAGCAGCTTAACTGGGGAATCAGAAGAGGGAGCGGGAGAAAAAGACAAATTCGCACCTGAAGTGGCGGGTAACCTCTTAAAAACACTTCAAACTTCTCAAATCTTCCAGAGGAAAAACCCTAACGTACCAAATCCAATTCCCACAGTGCGATAGAAATGGACGACGATCGAATTCTGGCGCGAGAGAGGCGGCAGATGGAGGAGATCCGACAACTCGATCTCGAAGAACTGCAGGTCGAAGAGGTCGACGAAGACGACTCCTCCGGCGACGACCGCGACGCCACGTAATCATCATTTCCCCTCTCCTCCTTGCTAACTCTTCAGAATTTCATTTCATTTGATTAATTTGGAAACTAGGGCTTCGAATTCTTCTGTGACGAGTAGCTAACTCAAGTTTGATATTTTATGTTTTTATTTGTTTTTATCAGTGTTGTTATTTGATCATATCATTTGTTATTCCTTTTTTCTATAATAACAGTAAAATTGAGATGAAATTTTGTGTTTTTATTTGATTATGTCACTAATTTGTTGAATTTGTTATGGAAATTTTGACAGTGGTGGTCGCGGCCCGTCTGATGACTATGCTTTCGATACCTTTTTGGCTTCGTTGCATACGTATCTCGGTGGTAGGTATTTGGTCTTTTGCCTGTGTTTTTATACTGATTTGTCCACAATTTTCCGTTCAAAGTGTTGATGTTTGGTTAATTTTGATTGAAACAGAGGTTGAAGACACTCATCATAGGGTGGCTTTTCTGGATGGGGGTGCCGTCTTGAAGCTCCCTATTTTTTATCTCGAAGGTTCTATCATTTTACGTTTGATTGTTAAGTAATTTCAAACTTCAGTTACTCGTTTTGGTAGCTGTTGAATTATGTTTGGCATTTTAGCGTAACTGCATTAGCCATAGGTGTAAGCCATGCGGTGCACAGTCGTATAGCCATTTTGGTAGTAAAGAAAAGTTGTTCAAGAAAATAATTGAATGTATCATGGAATAAATTGCTGGTTGAGACTGAGAGACAGTTAGATCACTAGCTTATTGTAAAAAAGAAAGACTGTCATGTGAATGCTCTCTGTCAATAAAGTTCTTCGGGAGAGATGCTACAAGAGCCACCTCCCGTAACATCATTGTATCTTAAGTTTTTAGTTGCTTAATAAAATTAGCTTAAAAAATCAATAGAAGCAAGTAACTGCTAGTCCTAAACGTTTTTGCCCTAATGAGCAAGTTGAATGGACTAGAAATAGAAGAGAATCAAAGTGAAGTCTGCTGTTGGTCTTGTTTTTGTCATCATTTTACTCATATTCTTGTATGTTTGTATAAAATACTTTTTTTTTTTGTTACTTAAAGAGAACTTGGTTTCTTCTACATTCTATATGCAGGAGTTGTCCTGTTCCCAGAAGCAACCCTTCCCTTAAGAGTCATTCAACCCAGTTTTGTACTTTCTATTGAGAGAGCACTAAACCAAATTGATGCTCCTTGTACCATTGGTGTGGTAGGTGAACTCCTTGTGACAACTTTTGACTTGTTTTGCCCCTGGATTGTTACGTACTGTTTCATTGTTCTTAACCCTGAAATTTTGTTCAGATTCATGTATTCAGAGATAATGGAAGAATAAGGTTTGCAAATGTTGGGACAACTGCAGAGGTATATTTAGTTTATTCTACTGCTCATAAGTAGAAACTGTTATTCAACCTACGCTATTTCTTTTATAACTGCTGGATTATTCAACTTTTTATATTTCTCCTTTTATAGATTCGGCAATATAGACGATTAGAGGATGGCTCACTGAATGTGGTAACTCGTGGCCAATAGAGATTTCGTCTAAGACACCGTTGGATTGATGCGGAAGGAGCGGTTAGAAAAATTTTATGTTTGAAAGAGATTGATTGTTTGTTATCCATTTCATTTTTATTTGGTCATATTCATTTATGTAATGTCTTATTTGGTGTGAAATTTTCATTTTTC
The DNA here is from genome assembly GCF_042453785.1 of Malus domestica. Taxonomy (NCBI): domain Eukaryota; kingdom Viridiplantae; phylum Streptophyta; class Magnoliopsida; order Rosales; family Rosaceae; genus Malus; species Malus domestica. The sequence goes on from NC_091668.1 coordinate 9,290,240, forward strand.
AGCCATGTGGGGAAGTTCAAATCATCCAGGAAGATATACCATCGAGGGTCCCAAGGGATGCATTCGGAGATTTGGCACCATTTAGTAATCCAAGAGGCCACAAATTCTCACTTAAATTGCCTTCAAATGATTCTCGTGCAAAGTCAGTTGGATCTATGGATGTGGACAATGATTCAGAGGCAAAGTCAGATGAAAGCTTTGAGAGTACACTGTCATTCACTGAGAGAGAAATCCACCAATCTGCAATTGGTTCCTATTCTGGATCTGATACAATGGACGAATCAACAACTTCAAGTAGTGATGATGAGAAGTCACAGTTACAATTGCAATCAAAAGACTCTGATTCTTCGGCTTCATTGCATTCGTGCCTTGAGATTAGTAATGTTGATTTGGCAAGTAGTTCCAGGTCAGACATGCAATCCAGCAAACAGGAAGAGCCAAATAAATGTTGGAGAAATATGGACTTAAATCAGTTTCGTAGAGTTCCAAGAGCATTTTGGCCCCATTGGGTATACCGCATGTATGACTCCTATTGTCTTGCTCAAAGAGCAGCAGGTATTTGACTTTACTTTGGGCTCACAATTGATGTTCGAAAAGTTGTGATCCTTAATGTATTAGAAGATATTACAACTTTATAGGACTAGAAATGAAAAAGGGTCAGGCACTTAGATAGTAAGTTTTATATGTTAATGTTAACTGAAAACATTTCATTACAGTTTCCAGATTAATTGTATAATGGATGTAAAACAACCTTAGAATATTGTCTGAATTTGGAAGAATTACAAAGGAAAATTGCAGAATATAATTAATGCTTGACATTTCGATATTTAGTTTTATCGGGAATTGGTAGATATGCTGTGTGATGTCATGTTTGTGTGTGCATTTCTTATTTCGGGTGTCTTAACTTTTTGTAATGATCTATAGTGAATTTAATGATCTATAGTGAATTGTCTGGTGATAATGGCAGTCATTATGCACTGTAAACAGTTATGTAATGATATTTTTTAAATGTTATAGCTAAACATTGTTGGTGCTTACTATTTATGTGTTCATTATCTTGCCATTGTTTTTGTTGCTTAGTGTCCACTATAATCTGAATTTGCAGCAGGGGAAATGATCTTGCTTTTGATCCTTTGAGGAAGCTTTTAGAATCAATATAATTGTGACGTTATTTGATTCATAGAATATGCAACAAATTTTTAATCATGGTATACGTGCTAAAAATGTTTAGCATTTTGCAACATCCTTTTAATCAAATGAAAAATGGAGTTTAAGGATTCAGCTTTACAGAGTTTGTGAGTTTCTTGTATTGCAGAGATGTGGAAACAGATAGTTGGGGCACCAAGCATGGATCGTCTTGTGAAGAAGCCTGATGTTTTGTCATTTTTTATTGCTAGTAAAATTCCTGTCTCGGAAGCTACTAGGCAGGAGCTTTTGGAGATTGATGGCATTTCATATAGGCTGCGTAGAGAAATTGAGTTGCTTCACAGTTTTGATCTTATCCGGTGTAAAACATGTCAGGTAATGTACTTGCGTCAGAACACTGCATGTGTGCCTGTGTGCATGCATTCAAAAGTATATACCCTTTGCCCATTATATGTTTATTGACTTTTGTGTGTGTGTCTGTGTGTACACTCATGTTTTTGGGTACACAATGCAGACTTTCATTGCAAGGCGGAGTAATATGCTGGTGATGTCAAGTGAAGGTCCTTTTGGTGCTTACGTGAACCCAAGTGGTTGCATTCATGAGATAATGACTCTCTACAAAGCAAATGGCTTGGCACTTATAGGGCCAGCAGTGAGTGAATACAGCTGGTTTCCTGGGTATGGACCTGTACCTTAATATTCTTCTGATTCTCTGACCAATTTACTATCTTAAAGAACGCTAATATTTATGCATTTTCGTAAACCTTTTAGCACACTGATTGTCCTTAACTTGGTCTTTTTCCCTTTTGATGGGTTTTCAAAGCACAGAGTAATAATTTTTTTTTATAGTCTGTGTGAAATGAAAATCATAAGGATTCGAAGTTAACTCACAAAACTGTTGGAAGTTCGTAATACTAAAACAAATAAAAACAAACGTAGATCATGATCATAAATTTTATGGAATGACTGGAACTTATCAGGTATGAATAAAATCGGTATCTAGCTGCAATATTCACATCTTTTAAATCTCTGGAAATCTGTCACTGTATACTTGTATAGTAAGTTACTTCAAGGAAGGTTTCATAAAGCTTGATCATTATCTCTGATTTAAATGTGATTAGAATTTTAGTACTACGAAGTTGTTAAGTTGCCAGTTTGCTCACTTTTGCAGGTATGCGTGGACAGTAACAAACTGTGCCGGCTGCGAAACCCAAATGGGTTGGCTATTTACAGCCACAAAAAAGAACTTGAAGCCGAAATTTTTTTGGGGAATTCGGAGTTCCCAAGTTTCTGATGACCTGCACTAGTAAGTCTAATGACCTGCACTAGTAAGTCTAATGTATCTCAAACATGTAATTGCTTGCCTGAATTTACTGTTTCCATGTAACGATTTTGATTTGTATAGCTACATGTTCCTATCTGCAAATTAATAACGTTCCTCTGAATCTACATAAACGATGTACCTTGTACTCGCCAATATTCTACAATTCATATATCGGAAGTGTAGTTCTTATATTTTTTCAGAATTCTTTCCGGGTTAAGAAACTTTGTCGATTTTTTGTTAAACTTCATCAAATTGCAAGTATTATATGTTGGATTAGTATTTTAATCATTCTGAGCTGAGTCTGGCGTTAGTTTCTCTATCGAAAACATGTTGCATCTAGAATTGGAAACAACAGTGATGCTTCTCCTTAGAAGTGATTCTGACAATCTCAAAATCACTTCCGAACAAGTCCTATGTCAAGTCATCAAATGGTAAGAGGCGTTTACAATCGATTTTGGCTCCATTTTATGGCAGAAAAATAAATATAATCTTCCTAAATTGGAAGAAAAAATAACCAAAACTTGGCAAGTTCTAGTGGAAATAAAGCTAGGAACAAAAGTGCCCTCCTACCAACAAAACAACCAAATGAATTCAAATTACTAGTGGTAAAAAAACATGGTGGATCGTAGAAGTTGCAGACCACGAAACAGGCGGAATTCAACGGTAACTTCTGTAGCGCGGGCTGTACATGCAGCTCTCTGCATACTTCACGAGATCTTTTGGTCGAGGAAGATTAGAAGCCAGACCTGAAACCAAATCGAAAACACGAACTTTAGTAAGATGTGTTACAGTACAGTACTTGTTACGAACGCAGAAAGAAACTTACCGAGTTCATAGACCTTAGCAGCGACCTTAGCTGCAATGTTGGCTGATATCTTTCTGATGTTGGTAAATGGCGGGTAGATCATTCCTTTGGCGTAGTGTTCCTCGGAAACTTGCGTAGCCAGAGCTTCAGCTGTCACGAAATCAAATGATTTAGAGGATTTTCGCAGATAACAAAGAGAATCGGTGTTCATTTGAAGGTTATCGTTTGTGTACTTACAGGCTGCCAAAAGCATGTCATCGTGTACACGAATGGCACCAGCCATGATCAATCCCAAGCCAAAACCGGGGAATATGTACGCGTTGTTGGCCTGAATAATGTGGTTAGGCGAAAGTAAGATCCTAGTGTCTTCAAATGAAGAGAGGTATTCATAACAAGAGTTGCTTGAGTTGGAAGGTACAAACCTGGCCAGGCACTAGGAGTTTGTTCTCGTATTTGACAGGATCAAATGGACTTCCACTGCCAAAGATTGCTCGACCCTTCGTATGAGAAAAACGATGTGATTGTTAAATAGAGTTCTGCTAGTTTATCTAGCAGCGTTATAACCCCAACGAAAATTAGAGAAAAGAGGAAGAGGAAGAAAGAAAGAGCAGATTGATTACCTTTGTCCATGCGTAAGCTTCTTCAGCAGTACACTCAGCTTGCGATGTTGGGTTGGAAAGAGCAAGGATAAGTGGTTTCTGCAGTGGCCAAACACCAGATCAATGTCACTTATGTTGATCATTGTATATGTGTGTGTGTGTGTGTGTGAGAGAGAGAGAGAGAGAGAGAGCGAACCTCATTCAAGGACGCCATGGTCTCAACGACCTCCTTCGTGAACTGTTTTCCCACACCAGATGTTCCTATCAGCACTGTTGGCTTGATTGCCTGATGAAAAACGGATGTGTAAGATAACAGGAGGAGATATTGTTGAAAGACATTGTTATGTTCAAGTATAATTTCACACCTTCACGGCATCTACAAGTTCCTTTATTGGTTCATGATCATGAGCCCAGGGCTGCTTAAAGTGTTGAAGTGATCCTAGGCGAGATTTAACAATCAGTCCCTGTAAAGAATGTAATGCCTCTATTATATCGAAAAACAAAGTAAAAGAAACTGGAAAAGAGGAAGATAAACTGATCAAATGCATATGTCGAAAGGAAGAATTTGATCAGATTTTAAGTACCTTAGAATCCACAAGCCAAATCTTCTTGCGAGCTTTTTCCAATGGAGCGCCGGTCTGCCAAGATGAAAACACATCGTTAATCACAAATGCTTAGCTGAAGAAAGCATTTACGGGGAGAACAGGCGGTTTGAGGTAAGCAAGTTTATACCTTTTTTGATATCTCAAGAGCTATAAGCTCTGCTATTCCGGTTCCAGCCTTCAGTAGCCAAGAAGAAAAGTCAAAAACATCCAAAAACCAGTGCATTTATGAATATACAGACTGAATAGTTTTCAAGCCTCACCTCTCCAGCACCCAGAAATAAGAAAGTATGGTCAGCTAATGTTCCACCAAGTAATTTCAAGGAAGCTATGAGCCCTGCTAAGACCACAGATGCCGTTCCCTGAACCAATTTGAAAGAAAATAGTTGTGAACATCCCGGGAAGCAAGATGAGTCTTGCTGAAACGAAAGTATAATATGTTACCTGAATGTCATCATTGAAGACAAGGTGAGTCTTGCTGTATTTAGCCAGCAGTTCAAATGCATTGTGGTTTGCAAAATCTTCGAACTAAAGAAGGAACAAGAAAGAAATAGCAAACGATAATCTGGTTATTCAGAGGATGATGAAACCACGTGGACAGAAGAGTTTCATAAACATAATTACATGAAGGATAGGAAAGACTTCTACCTGAACTAGGACTTTCTCCCCATAATTCTGCTTAACTGCAGTCATGAATTCTTCGAGAAGCTCCGCATATTCCTAAATCACAAAGGTAAAAGACCACCTCAATTTTACAGAAACCATATATTTCACATAGTTAAAACTTCTTAAAACGACGGTGACTTATAAAGTAAAACACAAGACCAATGTGAAAAAATATTGAACCTGTCCAGTTGCTCTCCTTTGCTTAATCCCAATGTAAAACTCATCATTCAGCAACTTCTCGTTGTTTGTTCCAACATCGATGGTTATAGGCAAGCACTGTAAACAAAAACACAGATTGTAAAATTTCTGAATGTACAGGCAAAATTTTCTGTTGCTCTTGTTGTTGAACTCAAAGAAAGGGGGCAACAGTTGGGGAAATGCTTACCGCTGAAGGAGGAACTCCTCCGAGTGCAGTATACAAAGAGAGCTTTCCAACAGGAATCCCCATGCCCTGAAAATTTCGGAACATTCATGTTAATTAAGGTGACAATGATTCAACCAAAGACAAAGGCAACAATTCCAAATGAAATATGTAATGGATTTAAACGAAACAGTTCAATACTGTATATGTACATAACAACTGAGTAGAATCTGCAACAAATACCTGGCAGCCAAGATCACCAAGCCCCAAAATACGCTCCCCATCAGTCACGACAATAACTTGAATACCCCTGTCCGGCCAGTTCTTTAGTACTTCAAGGATCTTTCCCCTGAAAAGTTCGCCAATCAATATATGTTTGATAGATATTCAACTAAACATGTGAGATTTAGTAAAAACGTTATCAGATAGCCGTACTTCTCTTTCAAACTGATGTAAAGACCCTGAGGATGCCTGAAAATGCTCCCATATTTTTGGCAAGCCTCACCAACTGTTGGCGTGTACACAACAGGAAGCAGTTCCTCAACATTGTCAATCAAAAGCTTATAAAACAGCCCTTCATTTCTCTCCTGCACAATAAAACAAGAACGCCACCAGAAAAGAAGCAAAAATTAGTGACGACGACCCTGTTTGATAACAACTGTGATTCACAATGATCTCAAGCACTGATATAGAGCCTGTTCAAGCAGACAATTACCTGAAGATCCATCATGGCAATGTACCTATGCAACGGAACTTCATATTGGCGAAGATTCTGCATCAACTTCTTCTCCTGGGTCATTATGGCACAAAGTTTAGCCGAAATTTGAACAACAAAATGAATCGCTGAAAATGAAACGGAAGGACGAAAATGAACTTTGAGGTATTTGCAACCTGAAGCTCCTGGGTTAGGACGGTTGGAGGCAGAAGGCCGCGCAAGTAATGTGCATCCCTCTCCTTCTCGGTGAAGGCAAGACCTTTGTTGTAGTGTGGATCACGCACCAATGTGTAACCACTGCAACACGTTTACATTGCAGAAGATGCTTTAAAAAACAAACCAAATTCTGCATATTTAACTTTCTGCGAGATTATTCATTAACAAGAAACATGGTTTTCAGCAGGTGTGGTAGAAGAGAAAAGAAGCCTAAGGCTTAGTAAAACCGTAAATATACACTTGAAAAACATGATTTCCGACCCTAAAAACTAAAAATGAAATAGTTATCAAACGAAACTAGAATAACGTAATATTAAAATATCTTGAATAACCAAACATGAAAAATTGAGAATGTGGATAATTTTCTCACTAAAATGAGCATCAAAAAACACAAATTTCAAGGGAAAAATAGGAAAATTTAAAGAAAACTAAAATAAATTTAAAACTTGCATAAAAGGATAATAATAAGAGTTATAAACTCAGTTGCAGACAAAAATTCGTAACACGGAAAAAGAAGCTCTGTGTGTGTTACCTGGCAACAGAGGCAGTCCATGGTGTGAGAACCTGATCCTCGGTGGCACAATCCTCACCGTACACGTCCACAATACCTCCACCAAAGCCAGCCTTACTTTCAACATCCACCGCTGAGTGGCCACCACCGTTGCTTATCTCCTCCACTACGCTCCCCATCAAAGCTCCGACCTTTTTTCGATCTCCAAATCCAAAACCCACCACTATTCTCCTCTGCAAATCACAATGCAGTCCTCCAATGAAACCCAGAAAACAAAAACAACCCAGAAACGAAAACAGGCAAAAGCTGCAAACTTTTTTGTGTTTTGCAAAACAAGAAACCTCCCACGTTTTATAGGGGAATAAAAGGTGGGATTTCGGTTTGAACAAGACTTCCCTGCTGAAATGTTCAGCATGGGAAGTTAATTCCTTTGGGTTTTACTTTCCTTCCTTTTTGGGATTACAGAGGGTTTTAAAAACAAGGTAGGTTTCATTGTCAAAGAGAACAGAACTACCCACGTGTGCTACATTATTCAACTAAAACATGAAAACAAATTAAAAAATTAAAAAATACAACATATTTTTGATAATTTTTTAAGGGGTGTGCATCCCAGAACATTATGTCTCCTTCTCCACAGACTTCTTTGGCAGAGAAAAATGAATTGATTTCTTCCTAATCAATCCTTTTTCTGATAAAAAAAATATATAACACGACAAAGAGTATAACTTGAAACAACGCCTAAAATTCATTCATTGCTCAATGCTCTTTAGACAATGATGTAATGATTTATTTTGGTAACACGTTCTTTACTACCACTGTTTTTTTTATATAATGATACAGTCCACTTTAATTAAACACTACACAAGTAGATATTACACAGTAACACAACACCTACAAAATACTTAATAAATCATCAACCAAAAATGCCCCGATCACTATCGACAACATGATTTTTTAAGTCATGTTTGTTTGATAGGTAATTTGATCAACTACTAATTAAGGGTTTTGTTATGCGCTCGTTGGTGACTTTCATTCGTTGATGTGAACTACAATTCCACAATCTCAATGAACAAGAGTCACTTTTATGCATAACTTGTTTGTCACGAGCACTCATTCAATTATTAATTCCCAATATACATTATTATTCATTTTGATTGTGCTTCCAAAAGCAAAAATGTATTATTTTGATTGATATTTTCCATTTCATTCCACATACTATCAATTCTGCATCTTCAATGTTGTTGGAACCGAACGATATCCCACCAACCTTTTGGCTTTCACATGGCCTTTAATATGACCTAACCACTTAATTAGACGTGAGATGATGTTTCTTAAAAACTCATATGTTACATGTGCTAAGAAGATATTTGCCACGATCAATTGAGCCTGAATGCGTGAAAGTTTTCTAACTACAAATGCATATGTTTTTCATATAAAGTTTGCAACTTACATACATCAACGGTAAAAAAAATTGCTCATGCGTGCGACTATTACTGTCACTTTCTTCATTCCCCAGCCTGCCCTACCACTCTACCAACATGCTCATCGCTTTATCTTTCATAATTTGATTTGATCACCACATGCCATTATATTCTCCGCGTAATATCTACTTTTTTCTACCTTTTTCATTCCGTAAATTTTTCATTTTCAAACAAGGTCTAGAATCATTCAACCAAAAGGAAAAAACAATACTTATCGAAATTGACCAATTCTTGGTAGTAGTTACTTTATTCCTCTTTAAAAGAAAGGGAAAAATACTTTTGTGCCGTTATTTGTGGGTATACTAGAAAAGAATCTCTCGTATTTATACGAAGAGTCTTTTATGTGTATCGAGAACACTCATCATCATGTATTACTTCTAATTATTACGATGTAGTCATGTTAGGAAGACTAATTTATAAACTAAATATATGCAAATTAAATGATGTGTTATCAAACTTCTAATCTATACATTTAGTTTTTCTAGTATACCTCTTCGAAATATTGCCATAAAATAAGTACACAATATAGTTTGACGTAAAAGAACAATATCATCACGTGTCGTCGTGTCGGTCTTCTGGTTAGGTCTAAAAATCTCTGGTGCAAGTAGTGGATGTGTTATGCATGTATAATAATTGGCAATAGCGTTCTGACTTCCTGAGGTGGTGACTGGTGAAGCTATTATCTGTGTGAAATCCACTCAACCTGTTGTGCCTATGGAGAAATATTTTATTATACGGGAACAACGTCTGGTATACCTGGAGAATATCATTTGGTACACCGAATATCATAGTACAATTAGTTGAAATTTTTTTCAAAAATTTTCAAGCAGTTGTATCCTTATACTTGATATACCATATCGTATTTTCAACACACTGAAAATTCTCTCGTGTCTTTGTATCAAAGCTCGTAATGGTGAACGATCCGCACTTTCATCTGTGGGAATTTGACCGAGACCTGTCAAACAAGTTTTCTTTTCCTACTTTTGGAGATTTTATTTTTATTTGTAGCGAATAAAATCCTAACTATTTACGTAAGTAATTTGTTTAGTTGTTTTGATTATATGTCATGCTCATGCAATTATTCGCAAATCAGTTATATCATTAAATAGGAGTTAGCTTGCAAATCACATTTGAGTAATCTCATTTAACAACTTATTGTGTAGTATTTGTTTAGTGGGGTGTAAGAAAACAAGCATTTTAATATGGGGTGTGCGGACCTTTTTACTTCTTATACACCCTTTGTTAATTTCTGTTTGTTGATCTTCTTCAATTCATCTGATCCGACGGCCAAAATCCAAAAAGGTGTGGAAGAAGTAAAATGGGGTGTGTGGATATTACACTCCTTTTACATAAGGCATTGTTTGGTGTTTACGATTCATTGAAAATTGTTAACTCACTAGATTCGATAAATGTTGAATGAATAAATATATGCTACTTTGCAATATTTGTAAATGTTGAAATTAGACAATATATTAATTATAAATTAAACAAAGTTTATCCTTCCAGTTCTACTATTTTTGTGGGAATAAGTTTTCTTTATAGCTAATCCATCTTCTACTTTATTTGGACAAAATATACAATTGAGTATTTATTTTTTTGGTTCGGTATTTAATGAATTTAGTGATTTATTCAATTGAAGCTAATCATGGACATCAAAATATGCGTAAGCTTATTATACACCGCGTGATTAATGATTATGATACGGTCTGATCCAAAATCTACTGGACTTGAGAACCCCAAGTTGGTACGTAAGATCACCGGCAAGCAAGCATGCATGTTTCTATCCGTATGAACATGTCGAAAATCCTTTTATTTTCAAATATGCCGACTCCCAACACATACAGATAAGACTACGACCTACTATTTTTGGGCCACTCATGACTTCATGGTAAGAAAAATTATGCTACCAATCTCAAGGGTTTGGAGCTGTTCCAAGAAGTCTTCAAGAGCCTAGACTACCCAGTCTGAAACCTTTGTACATTTGTATTTATCTTTTGACGGCACCTCATGAAAGAATGTGCACAGCTCTGTTTGTGACTCCAGAAAATTCGAGCATTGTTATAAAACAATGGGTGTGTTTGCCCACATGTATATAGTAAAGGTTCACAAGTTAAATAGTGAACTTTTTGTTTGCTTTCATAATGTTTGCTCTATAAATAGAGCATTACAAGTGATAAAAGGAAGAAGAGAGGAAGAAGTGAGAAACCACAAGGCTCATGGCAGAGAGGGAGAAAAGAGAGAGGAGAGTTATTTTTGTAATCTTATTACTTCAGATTATAAATAAAAGCACTGCTGCTACCCCGATGATGTACTCCAGTCACACTGACTGTAGAGGAACCTTGTAAATTTTGTGTTTTGTTTATTTATTCCACTGCACACACCGTCAATTTTACAACAAGCATTGGTTTTTGAATTGTAGTCGAATTGACGGTTTAGTCCTTAAATTAAAAATAAGTGAGTATTGGTCATTGAATTTGTTGCAATGTGAAGCAATAATCCTTTTGAATAACTCCATCAAAAGTTTCATCATTTATTTGTCGCTTTAAACCATTTATTTTAGTTGAAAATGGTGTTACCAACATAATTAATCATTACTTATCATTGTGGCAAGTTCAGAATCAATTTTTAATTTATAAATGCAAAATTTTAACCTTAAATTAAAAATCAAGGGAGACTTTGGATGCGGTCCCTAGTTATGAATAGTCTTTGACTGAAACCTTGTTGGTTTTCAATTTTTGATCCAAGTCCCTGAAATTAATTGATAATTTATTTCTATGTACGTTACTATATTTTTTAAATTAAAAATTAAAATTTATAGTTGTTTATAGTAATGAGATTTTAAATAAAAAACCATAATTTGTGGGATTAAAAATATTAAAATATAAATATACTATTGTGTGTGTGTGTAAACATGGGTACATTCATAAAAAATAACCAAAAAATTATTGTATCAAAACATGGATACATTCTTCAAAATGGGTACATTTAGCAAAAATAAAAATGGGTACAAATAAATAAAAAAATATGGGTACAATACAAATAAAACTTTAAAAAATATGGGCACAAAAAGAAATTAATATATGGGTACAAATTAAAACTGAAAGGAAAATTGGTACAAATTAAAAAAGGGTTGCAAATTAAAAATGGGTACAAACTAAAAATAAAAATATATGATAAAAAATTTAGCCATAAATATAAATATACTAATTGTAATATTTTTAATATTAAATGAATATATTTAGAAATAAAAAATATTTTATTATTGAAATAATTAATGATATTATTAATACAAATGACCTTGATCAAAAATTGAAAAGTAATAAGGTTTTAATCAATAGAGTAGTAAAAATAAGGTTGAAAACCTAATTACTCCAAAAATCAATGAGTATTAGTCATTGAATTTGTTGCAATGTGAAGCAGTAATCCTTTTGAATAACTCCATCAAAAGTTTCATCATTTATTTATCCCTTTAAACCATTTATTTTAGTTGAAATCGGTGTTACCAACTTAATTAATCATTACTTATCATTGTGGCAAGTTCAGAATCAATTTTTAGTTTATAAATGCAAAATTTTAATCAAGCCAAAATTTAGAAACCAGTGCTCCATCTTTCTCGTAGACTCCAACAAAATAAACTTCAAATTAATTTTGGCATCGCACCTAACACCAAACACAGGCACATGCCTGTGTGAATACGAATGGTAGCCAACGTCCTTGAATTAGTTCATACTTGCTTCCTTACTTTCATTCATCATGGCTGATGCATGTGGATGCGTGATGATTTTGTTGGACCCCCTAAAAAGAGTTGCTACCTAACATTCGAAACTGCCTACAAATTAAGCTATGTCAAGTTCAATTATTATGAATTCGTCCTCTCCTATGAGCCCCAAGTCTTGTTCAAGTCAAACGACATAGAGTTAATTTTTATTTTTTTATTAAATTTGAAACACAGTAAATTAAAAAAAGGGAATTTTAACGAAAAGCACCCAGTACTGTTTACTTTAACGAAAAACCACATTTTTACACTAAAAAGTCAATCCTGGTACTATTCACTTTACCCTTTATTTTGTCCTTATTATTAAAACTCAAAGTTTTCAAACCATTTTCATTAGTTTTCATTTAAAAATATAATCATATTCACCGAGAGTGAAGGAAAAAAAAACACATCCATTAAGACAATTCATGACTAATTACTACATTTATAATTTAAGACTAAAACCGTCGTTTATTGACAAAAGTGTAAGTAATTATTATATGTAATTTTTATGTTACATGTGCGTCACTAGTCACTATTAACATGTAACCAAGTATCAACATTGTACAACAGTTAATGGTAAGAGTCCTGCTCTTTTAAGACCATCACCAATCCTTGGAGTAAAATTTAAAAATTTTAGCCCATAAAATTTAGATTTTAAATCAGAAACTGTTTTTTTACTCTAACCCTTCTGGCCTAAAATTTTAACACATACAACAACAACAACAAAGCCTTTTCCCACTAAGTGGGGTCGGCTATATGAATCCTAGAACGCCATTACGCTCGGTTTTGTGTCATGTCCTCCGTTAGATCCAAGTACTCAAGTCTTTTCTTAGGGTCTCTTCCAAAGTTTTCCTAGGTCTTCCTCTACCCCTTCGGCCTTGAACCTCTGTCCCGTAGTCACATTTTCGAACCGGAGCGTCAGTAGGCCTTCTTTGCACATGTCCGAACCACCGGAACCGATTTTCTCTCATATTTCCTTCAATTTTGGCTACTCCTACTTTACCTCGGATATCCTCATTCCCAATCTTATCCTTTCTCGTGTGCCCATACATCCCACGAAGCATCCTCATCTCCGCTACACCCATTTTGTGTACGTGTTGATGCTTCACCGCCCAACATTCTGTGCCATACAACATCCCTGGCCTTATTGCCGTCCTATAAAATTTTCCATTGAGCTTCAGTGGCCTACGACGGTCACACAACACGCCGGATGCACTCTTACACTTCATCCATCCAGCTTGTATTCTATGGTTGAGATCTCCATCTAATTCTCCGTTCTCTTGCAAGATAGATCCTAGGTAGCGAAAACGGTCACTTTTTGTGATCTTCGCTAGATTGCTCCGGTCATTAGTGTGGATAAGTATATAAATGGATAGAGATAGGAAAGCAAACACAAGATGTACGTGGTTCACCCAGATTGGCTACGTCCACGGAATAAAGGAGTTCTCATTAATTGTGAAGGGTTTACACAAGTACATAGGTTTAAGCTCTCCTTTAGTGAGTACAAGTGAATGATTTAGTACAAATGACATTAGGAAATATTGTGGGAGAATGATCTCGTAACCACGAAACTTCTAAGTACCGGAGTGTGGTATCGTCTTGACTTGCCTTATCTGTCTCATAGGTAGATGTGGCATCTTCTCTGGAAGTACTCTTCCTCCATCCAGGGGTGGTATCTGTAACTGGTGGAGATGCACAAGGTAATGTATCAATTTCACTTGAAGCTTACTTGTAGTTTCAGGCTTGGTCAAGCGCGATACAAACCATGTAGTAGGAATCCCCCAAGTCGCCGGGCTAGGGGATCTGCTGAAAGATGTGACAGACAAGGTAAGCAATCAGAGCTCCGACTGATTGTTCACATTCTCCCTATCTTGCAGGCAGCATGAATGATAAAGAGAAGAAAAATGAGAAGAGATGATATGGGATACTTTTGCTTTTGAAGAAGTAACTTTCCACATGCTTATTCTTGAACCGGGCTGGAGGGTTTTCTGGTTTCCTCCAGAGTATAAGGCCGACTGAAGAATTTGAGGGTCAAAACAAGTCCATCAAATCTAGAGTACGTTCGACCCTGCTGATATGGGATACTTTTGCTTTTGACAGAGTAGTGGATGTATCGGCACGTGTGCTGTTACGCTTGTCTCCACATGCTTCCTTGTATCCTTCTCACTTGCCCTATCTGTTCCTCAGGCAGATGCGGTATCTTCCCTGGAAGCATAAGATGTTGAAGATGAGTACTTGAGAGCAATGCCAGGTAAGTACTCAGGTAAGGGGTTCCAGGCAGTCAGTTCCTGGCTGGAAGCTTGATTCCAAGTGCTGACTGATTGCTCTCTTTCTCCTTGTCTTGCAAGTAAGAACAAGGCCAAAGGAAAAGACAGGGAAAAAGCATGATATGGGATACTCTTGCTTTTAACCCTGATGATATGAGATATTCTTGCTCTAGTATAGCTTGTTTACAGAGGTATTATCGGGGGGAAAGAAAGCTGAATATTTCGAAAGGCTTCGTTGGGAGTGCCCTCTCAGATAAGAGAAAGGGTTGAGCATTTTTGCAGGTCTGCCTGTCCGTTAGGGATGAAGGTCGACATATATAGGAGTCTCCCTAACATCAAGTAATAATGCTATTCCTTTACCCTGCTTGGTCATAGCACGGTAGTGGGAGCTGCCAGCTTCACATGTTTTAACTCTGTCAGAGCACTTTGAAAAAGTGGTCTGTGGTATCTGGAAAGCTGATGTTGCGTGTGAAGATTACAGACAAGCTTTATCCAAGGAGATCTAGCTCTTGAAGTTGGGAAAGTGGTGCCTCTTCGGTTTTCGAACAAGCACTCCTGTCGGGGATCTGGCTCTCGAGATTCGGAGAACGATGCCTCTTCGATTTTTGAGAAAGCAATCCTGCTGGGGGTCTGGCTCTCGAGATTCGGAGAGCGGTGTCTCTTCGATTTTTGAGAAAGTAATAATGTTGGGAGTCTGGCTCTCGAGATTCGGAGGGCGGTGCCTCTTCGATTTTGGAGCAAGCAATCTTGTTGGGAGTGTTTTCTCGAATGTGAGTAAAGGTTGGGCATGTTTGCTAGTCTACCTTGCCACGAAGCACAGAGGTTGACACACAGGGACTTTCCAATTATCCAGCAGTGGTACTGTTCCTTTACCCTCTCTTCGATTTTTGAGAAAGTAATCATGTTGGGAGTCTGGCTCTCGAGATTCGGAGGGCGGTGCCTCTTCGATTTTAGAGCAAGCAATCCTGTTGGGAGTGTTTTCTCGAATGTGAGTAAAGGTTGGGCATGTTTGCTAGTCTACCTTGCCACGAAGCACAGAGGTTGACACACCGGGACTTTCCAATTATCCAGCAGTGGTACTGTTCCTTTACCCTTGTGGGTAATAATATGGTAGCTAGACCTTCAAAATTTATGTGTCTAAACTTTGTTAGTGTTGTTTCTTTGCAATTCTTTTACCCTTCTTGGTCAAAGCGATGTAACGGGAGCTGTAAGCTTCACGTGTCTCAACTTTGTCAGAGAACTTTGGCAAAGTTATCTGTGGTACCCATGAGTTACTGTTGCGTGTGGGAAGTGGGTGATTGAACAGTACGATTCATGTGCTTTCTACTTCGCCAGAAATCTTCGACAGAATGCCCATAATTTCCGCAAAGCTGAGTGTGCGTGTGACAGGTGATGACAAGGCTGGAAGAGTAGGTGCCTCTTCGATTTCTGAGATCGGCCCTCGTGGTCTCTCAGCAGCCCAGCTATTGAGAAAGCAAGCCTCTTCGATTTCTGAGATCGGCCTTTGTGGTATTTGAGCAGCCCAGCTTTTGAGAAAGCAAACACCTCTTCGATTTCTGAGATCGACCCTCGTGGTCTCTGAGCAGCCCAGCTTTTGAGAAAGCAAACGCCTCTTCGATTTCTGAGCAGGCGCCTCTTCGATTTCTGAAGCTTCGTCGAGTGCAGATTTTTATAGGGGCTGACATTAAGTTCCAAAGCACACTTGAATATCCACTAGTAGAAGCTCCATTCTTGCACTTCTAAGATCTTGATTTGTTCGACCTCTTCTCTCTTCAACACCTTCGAAAATGTATGGCCCCTCCGACCGTCGTTTTGACTTGAACCTTGTTGAAGAGGCAGCCCCGCCTTCTCCAGACAACATATGGCGCCCATCCTTCGTCTCCCCTACTGGTCCTCTTACCGTTGGGGATTCCGTGATGAAGAATGATATGACCGCTGCGATAGTGGCCAGGAACCTTCTCACTCCTAAAGATAACAGACTACTTTCCAAACGGTCTGATGAGTTGGCTGTTAAGGATTCTCTGGCTCTCAGTGTTCAGTGTGCAGGTTCTGTGTCTAATATGGCCCAACGCCTATTTGCTCGAACCCGCCAAGTTGAATCATTGGCGGCTGAAGTGATGAGTCTCAAACAGGAGATTAGAGGGCTCAAGCATGAGAATAAACAGTTGCACCGGCTCGCACATGACTATGCTACAAACATGAAGAGGAAGCTTGACCAGATGAAGGAATCTGATGGTCAGGTTTTACTTGATCATCAGAGATTTGTGGGTTTGTTCCAAAGGCATTTATTGCCTTCGTCTTCTGGGGCTGTACCGCGTAATGAAGCTCCAAATGATCAACCTCTGATGCCTCCTCCTTCTAGGGTTTTGTCCAGTACTGAGGCTCCGAATGATCCCCCTCCGATGTCTTCTCTTTCTGGGGCTCTACCGACTGCTGAGACTTCTCCTAAGCAACCTTTGTGAAGGCTCCCTCTTGTTTGTTTATTTTGACTCAAGTATATGTACATATTTGTAACTTATCGGGGATATCAATAAATAAGCTTTCCTTCATTTCAAGGTATTGTGTTAAATACACCAAAGCCTTCTTCGCTAAGTTCTTTGATTTTTCTTTTGTTGAAGCTTGTATGTTGAAGCTTTGTGAGTGGAGCATGTAGGTTGAGGTAGTGTTCCCTTAATTTCCCGAGTGAGGAAATCCAAGTCACTGAGTGGGATCGGCTATATGAATCTTAGAACGCCATTGTGTTCTGTCCTGTGTCATGTCATCCGTTAGATCCAAGTACTCTAAGTCTTTTCTTAGGGTCTCTTCCAAAGTTTTCCTAGGTCTTCCTTTACCCCTTCGGCCCTGAACCTCTGTCCCATAGTCGCATCTTCTAGTCGGAGCGTCAGTAGGCCTTCTTTGCACATGTCCAAACCACCGTAACAGATTTTCTCTCATCTTTCCTTCAATTTCGGCTACTCCTACTTTACCCCGGATATCCTCATTCCTAATCTTATCCTTTCTCGTGTGCCCACACATCCAACGAAGCATCCTCATCTCCGCTACACCCATTTTGTGTACGTGTTGATGTTTCACCGCCCAACCTTCTGTGCCATACAGCATCGCCGGCCTTATTGCCGTCCTATAAAATTTTCCCTTGAGCTTCAGTGCCATACGGCGGTCACACAACACGCCGGATGCACTCTTCCACTTCATCCATCCAGCTTGTATTCTATGGTTGAGATCTCCATCTAATTCTCCGTTCTTTTGCAAGATAGATCCTAGGTAACGAAAACGGTCGTTCTTTGGTATTTCTTGATCTCCAATCCTCACCCCTAACTCGTTTTGGCCTCCATTTGCACTGAACTTGCACTCCATATATTCTGTCTTTGATCGGCTTAGGCGAAGACCTTTAGATTCCAACACTTCTCTCCAAAGGTTAAGCTTTGCATTTACCCCTTCCTGAGTTTCATCTATCAACACTATATCGTCTGCGAAAAGCATACACCAAGGAATATCATCTTGAATATGTCCTGTTAACTCATCCATTACCAACGCAAAAAGGTAAGGACTTAAGGATGAGCCTTGATGTAATCCTACAGTTATGGGAAAGCTTTCGGTTTGTCCTTCATGAGTTCTTACGGCAGTCTTTGCTCCTTCATACATATCCTGTATAGCTTGGATATATGCTACCCGTACTCATTTCTTCTCTAAAATCCTCCAAAGAATGTCTCTTGGGACCCTATCATACGCTTTTTCCAAATCTATAAAGACCATGTGTAAATCCTTTTTCCCATCTCTATATCTTTCCATCAATCTTCGTAAGAGATAGATTGCCTCCATGGTTGAGCGCCCTGGCATGAATCCGAATTGGTTGTCCGAAACCCGTGTCTCTTGCCTCAATCTATGCTCAATGACTCTCTCCCAGAGCTTCATTGTATGACTCATTAGCTTAATACCCCTATAGTTCATGCAATTTTGTACATCGCCCTTATTCTTGTAGATAGGCACCAAAGTGCTTATTCGCCACTTATTTGGCATCTTCTGCGTTTTCAAAATCCTATTGAAAAGGTCAGTGAGCCATGTTATACCTGTCTCTCCCAAAACTTTCCACACTTTGATTGGTATATCGTCTGGGCCTATTGCTTTTCTATGCTTCATCTTCTTCAAAGCTACAACCACTTCTTCCTTCCGGATTCTACGATAAAAAGAGTAGTTTCTACACTCTTCTGAGTTACTCAACTCCCCTAAAGAAGCACTCATTTCATGTCCTTCATTGAAAAGATTATGAAAATAACCTTTCCATATGTCTTTAACCGCGTTCTCTGTAGCAAGAACCTTTCCATCCTCATCCTTGATGCACCTCACTTGGTTTAGGTCCCTTGTCTTCTTTTCCCTTGCTCTAGCTAGTTTATAGATATCCAACTCTCCTTCTTTGGTATCTAGTCGCTTATACATATCGTCATAAGCCGCTAACTTAGCTTCTCTCACAGCTTTCTTCGCCTTTTGCTTCGCTTTTCTATACCTTTCACCATTTTCATCGGTCCTATCCTTGTATAAGGCTTTACAACATTCCTTCTTAGCCTTCACCTTTGTTTGTACCTCCTCATTCCACCACCAAGATTCCTTTTGGTGTGGGGCAAAACCCTTGGACTCTCCTAATACCTCTTTTGCTACTTTTCGGATACAACTAGCCATAGAATCCCACATTTGGTTAGCTTCCCCCTCTCTATCCCACACACACTGGGTGATTACTTTCTCTTTGAAAATGGCTTGTTTTTCTTCTTTTAGATTCCACCATCTAGTCCTTGGGCACTTCCAAGTCTTGTTCTTTTTTCTCACTCTTTTGATATGTACATCCATCACCAACAAGCGATGTTGATTAGCCACGCTCTCTCCTGGTATAACTTTGCAATCCTTACAAGTTATACGATCCCCTTTCCTCATTAGAAGAAAATCTATTTGTGTTTTTGACGACCCACTCTTGTAGGTGATCACATGTTCTTCTCTCTTCTTAAAGAAGGTGTTGGCTAATAAGAGATCATATGCCATTGCAAAATCCAAGATAGCTTCCCCATCCTCATTTCTCTCCCCAAAACCATGGCCACCATGAAAACCTCCATAGGTATTTATAGAGTTTTTGAGTGAATTTTGAGTTAAATAATTTTTTTTAAAATTATTTTAGCCATTGGATTTAAATTTGGGATGTTAGATCTTTTTTTTTACCATTGGATTTGATCATATTTGATCTCAACCGTTGGATACTATAAATTTATAAATATAAAACAAAAAAATTTAAAAAATTGAACGTGGACCATTGGATCAATCAACGGCCCATTTAAATTGTGGCCGTGGATTAGAAAAAGGAGTCATTAGGCTCATTAAGAACTTTAGAGAGCCAGGGGACAAGCCCACATTGGTGGGGTTCGGTTGCTGCAAAGCAAGCACGTGCAAGGGCGTGCGTGGGTGAGGGCTGGGCATTTGGGCTTCACCTTCTGTTTTCCATTCTAACATGTGGGGCACACCACTAACCCAACCCACATTTTTGGCCGGAATTTGGTCAAATTTGAGCTTCTAACCCATAGCCCCAAATTGGCCCAAGGGTTGGAAGGAAATTGTTGGGAAGGGGGGGGGAATATATGGTAAATTTTAGAACTTACTCCAAGGGTTTGAGTTGGTCTAAGGTCCTCTTTTTGAGGACCTATGAGGACCAAATGTATATTACTCACAAGGTTATACTAATTTATATCTGAAGGCTTAAAATGTTTGACAACAAAATAAAGCAAAACAATAAAAATGTGTTTTCTAATGGTTCATTAATTTTAAGTTAGTTATATTTATTAAATTGTCAAATATTTTAAGCATTTTAATATAAACTAATATAATCTTGTTTCCAGTTTCAAAATAATATTGTTTTTACACATTGATCATCCCCTTTCTTCCATCACCTTTCTTTGTCCATTCTTATCTCGAAGACACAAAGTGAAAAAAAAAAAAACAAAAAACAAAAAAGGGTTGTCACTTAGTATTATGGAATATTAGTATTCATCTTCATTTGTAAGTGAAATGTATTAGGTTTGATTATTGCTAAAGATGAATTTGAACCAGATTTAGCACACTTTTCATCTCATAATGTAGAAAATATCGTTTATTAAAAAAATAAAAAGAGCCCGAAAATACGAGACCTATGATATGGACAAGGGTCATAACACCCTTTTCTGGGCCGACGATTGAGTTGGGCCTGTTAAAAACATTTTTCATTGTGATCGAAATACAAATGTTACACAATGTGTGTTTTTATATAAATGATGAAAAATTTTATTTTTTTAAATTATTAACTTTTAATATATATATATATATATATATATATATATATATATCTCATCATTAGCCAAAGCTTCTGAGGTGTTCTTTTGAGATTACTGCTTGCTTAATGTGATTAGCATTGCATTAGCGTCTGTTTAGGATTACTTGAATTCGCAATTTGGGAATATCTGATGAACTTACTTTGGTTTTTCGCTCCCGCAATTGCGAACAGACAGAAACAATAGATAAAGTGATGAGGGAATTGGGAGAGCAAGTGCTGGAACGAGAGTTCTGTCAAAGTACTGCAAAAAGTTTTAAGTGAGTTTCATTTCATGCTTAGACTTTCGTATCGTATTTGATTGAATCCCTTTCCGAATGATCCTTTCGGACTCTAACTCCTGCTTTGGTGTTTTAGGCCTGTGCAGTCGCTCTGCAGCTCGTGCTGGGAAACCTATTGTAAAATGGACTGAGGTTAACACTTTCTATCTCTTTTTCTGCTTTTCATTTGATTGCACTTGTTACCGTTGTTTTTACCATAAGGCGGCATTGATTAATCGTGTCTAAAGCGCTTCTCTGTTGGAATGGTCCTAGTTGCAAAGCTGGTTCGAGAATAGGGTGAAAGAGTCACCAAACATATGCAGAAATTACCCTTCGAATAACGCACACAAAAGTTCTGAAATACCTAAAGGTGCTTCTCACAAGTACTTGTTGCTTTATGTCTAGGATATAGTACTATACAAGCTTCTAAGGCTTTTAAAAACTGGTTAAATCAGATTATTGTGTGTTAAACTATTGTACCCAAAAATAGAAAAATAGTGAATGACAGACCAACCGAGATAATCGAAGCTTTCAACTGTGTTCGTAGTTGTTTAGAGATTTTTTCTTTCTGTTATACGCTAGCCACTAAATGTCATTATAACAAGTTATTTGAACTGTTTCTGTATCACATAATATCATTCGTAAATCATTTTACCTAAAATTTTGCAAATTTCCGTTGAAAGCAGAAGAAAAGATCCCAGATGTATCAGAGTTGGAATTTGAGGCAAGGTCATCAAAAGATGGGG
Organism: Malus domestica; assembly: GCF_042453785.1. Taxonomy (NCBI): domain Eukaryota; kingdom Viridiplantae; phylum Streptophyta; class Magnoliopsida; order Rosales; family Rosaceae; genus Malus; species Malus domestica. The sequence continues at coordinate 9,312,036 of NC_091668.1, forward strand.
CATGGTTAGTATACAAACAAGGATGACTTTGTCATTGAATTTCTCGGTCCCTTTACGTGTGTTCTTGTTGGATGCATCAGTTTGTCATTATTGCTATCTTGTTGGTTATTAGCATTTTTTTTGTGGCAAAACCTTGGGCCTAATTTGGTGAGCTTAGCAAACTGGGCGTTTGTTACAAATCATGAAAAGATTGATACGAGGCATTTGGTGAAGGATGTAAGGAAATAGATCCTCATGTACACCTGACTAACCTGTGAATAATACAAGTTTAATGCCTCGATCGATGTCTATTCAGCCACCTCATTGTTAAGCCAAGAGATAGGACAGAGTTTGAAAGTATAATGAAAACTAAAATATAGTTTCAATGCTTGATTTTTCCTATATATTTTGATAGCAACAATCTTCAACTGTGTGCGCCGTTGAATTTATGTTCTGATTGCCTTGATTGTAATTCTTATGGAAAAAGCTTTTTCTTCAACTGAGTTGAGGTCCAGGCTTCACCTTGAAAGTCATTCTTCAAGTGTAAAATAGCTCTCCAAACTTTATTCTTTCACTCAATTTTCATCTCTGGTTCGTTATGCTATATCTGTACGCTTTAACTGACCGTGAACCTCTACATGTTTTGAGACCATGAGACGCTTTCTATCTTTTTCCTCCAATCCTATCAGCCCTTCTCCTCTCTCTCCCCGAATCTCTTATATTGCTTTGCAGGTATGATGTTGAAAAGTTCCTTGCTCACAGATTCCTTAGAACGGGCGAAACTGTAAGTATTTAAATCATAACTTATTGCTCTATCCGTGAATATACTGCTGATCGACACGTTGGTCTGAACTTTGAGTACGTATAAGTCTAACCGGAGAGTTGGAGACCACTTGGATTTGGAAAACAGCGTACAAAAACCAGACCTAGCCATACATAAGTTCATTAAGTGACCTTTGTCATTTATTAAAGGAAGTTCGTATCAGATTTGTCGGATTCGGAGCCGAAGAGGATGAGTGGGTTAATGTGAAAAAAGCAGTGCGGGAGCGCTCCGTGCCACTGGAGCATTCAGAATGTCGTACATTGAAGGTTGGAGATCATGTCCTCTGCATCCTGGTAATTCCAAAGTTGTAGCATATATTTTGGTGTAAATTAACCGTTAGATCTTTCAAGTTGGTAGCCTCTTACATTTTAGTCGTTTCGTTAATGACTAGGAGAGGAGAGATGAAGCAATCTACTACGATTCCCATATTTACAGATATCCAAAGGAAAATGCACGATATAAGGGGCCGCCGGTGTCTTCACAATCCGGTATAATCCCGACAACTGCGAGGCGAGTATTGCTAATCCTTTTTATTTCCCTTTTTCGATTCAGTCTCGAGCTACTTAACCGTTGATCTGATGATGTTTAATGTCCTCCAGGAATGAGTCCGTTTGAGGAGATTGTGTCGTCGCCCAAAACTTTAGATGCTGCATGCGTTTTCTCAAGTTGATTCACTCAACGCCGGCTCAGTTTTGTCTACCTTTTTTGTACTCGAGCTGTGTGAGGGCAAGAGAGACAAGGCATCCTGGATTGTCGATATACGACAATCTATGCCGCTTGTGGATTTGGATCATCGGAACTAGAGATGGGCAAATACCCATTGGCTATGGGTAACTACGGTTACCCGTCCATTTAAATTAAACAGTTACGATTATGGGTAACCGTTTAGATAAATAAATGGTTATGGGTATAACCGTTTACCCGTGAAATTTAAATGGGCGGTTATGGATATTAACTACGGTTATAAACGGGTAACCGTTTACCCATTTATTTTATATATGTAAAACTAACACAAATCATGTTCTCGATCCAATAATACTTAGCACCTAATAAATTAGCAAGAAATTCATCGGTCATTCTCTCAATAACACTACTACAGGAATTATGATTCTCATCATCAAGGAATTGGCTAAATTAATTTAAATTCCTTGCTCGGATAACCGTGAAATTGACATAAATGTTTTGATAGAAATGTCTTCTAAACAATTTTTGTAACCCAATAATACTTAGCAAATATTATATTTACCTTCATTGGTAACAGTTAAAAATATCGTCTGTAAACTATTATTTCAATTATTGGAATGGTATAAGGACTTAAAAAATTAAAATATGGAAATGTATAATGAATGTACTTATAATGGTGTTTAATTGTCAAAAAAAAAAAATGAATTTTTTTTTTAATTTTCAAGTTGTTAAAAAACATGTAGACGAGTGAAAAAAGGGTAATAGTAAAAAAAAAGATAAACGGGTTAAAAAGAATAAATGGGTAAACGAGTATTAAACGGTTACGGTTAAATAAGTATGCGGTTATGAGTATGGTTAACCGTTTATAAACGGTTATGGGTATGGGTATAACCGTTTATGCAATTACCCAACGGGTAAACGGTTATACGGGTATGAGCATAAACGGTTATGGGTAAATTAACTGCGATTACCCGCCCGCATAACCATTGCCCATCCCTAATCGGAACCCATTTGTTGGTACGTGTGCGAGTCTACACAGTATAGACTAGGGTTCTACATGTATGATCACAGGTATAGAAGACGATCATTGCATGTCTCGCAGTTCGTAAAATGCTTTTGCATGGAAGTGGTCTTATCTTTTAGGGTAAATTGCCATTTGATCCCTTGAATTATTAATCCAGTTGAAATTGACCTCCTAGATTATTTTTTTGGTAAATTAATTTCCTAAACTATTTGAAACTAGACAATTAACTTTTTGTCGATAGAATTTTATCCACTATTTCGTCAAATTCAAGGGCAAACTAGTTTTCCATCATGAATTTTTGCTTGTCAACCATAACCATCAATAAATTTAGGGAGTTTTAACAAAAACCTGCAATATTGTTTACTTTAACGAAAAATTACATTTTTACACTAAAAAGTCAAACTTGATACTATTAACTTTACTTTTTATTTTGTCCTTATCGTTAAAACTTAAAGTTTTAAAATCATTTTCATTAATTTCCCTATAAAATTATGACATGAATACAAAATAATGTGTAATGACAATATGATTTGATCCGTTATTATGCTATATATTTTACACATTATTTTATGTTCGTGTGTTACAATTTTATTGGTGGTTACCATTGACAATTAAGAATTGATAATGAAATGACTAATTTTCTCTTGCATTTGACGAAATGGTGGACGAAATTTAATAGCAAGGGGTTAATTGACTGATTTTAAATAGTTTAGAAGTTAATTTACCAAAAATAAAATAAAATTCAAAGATCAATTTCGATTGGGGTAATAGTTCAGGTGGTTAAACCGCAATTTACCCTATCATTTATTATTGAATTTTCATTCGGGGAAAGCAAAAATAAGCGTACATAGAAAGGATTTCTAGCAACAAAGCCATCAAGGCAGTGTCATGCATGGAATGTAAAAAGCTTATGAGACGGTATATGCTGCAAAAATAGGTTTTATGACGGCTTTTAGAACTTTGAAAATTCATATATTTAAAAAGATGACATCAAATACTGCAATTCTTCACTTTGACAGTGGTAAATTCAACCTAGATGCCTCAAGTTCAGCATGGATATATCATCTGAAAAGGCGAAATCATGACATGGCGGAAATTAGTATGATCGATCAGTTAAAACCAGAAAAATCAGCACCGCAATGCCATGGCTAAGATCACTTTAAATCTGCATCTGAAAAGGAAACCAAATGCTTGGAGTTGAAAGGAAGGCTGTATCTGTATTCTGTATGGGTGAAGCACATTTTTCTTATAGATTCGCATGCACATTGGAAATAATAACATACATGATTTATCAACAAGATTCATTGTTTTTATGGTCTAAACACGAGATGCATTGTTGAAAGCATGTTTTTAGAGTTTGCGTACCACTAAACTCAATGACTAAAACTACCCATTACAGCTTCCGAACAAAGCCAAGGCTCTTCATTCTTTACCTCTTTATTTCCCTAAAAAAGGACCAATGTTTTTTGGCATAAGCAAACGCAGTCATGGTGCAACACTCATTTTTCTGGCTCTTAATCTGCCTGTTACGTTTAACTACGTTCCTTCTAGCACCTACTATTATTAAGTTTCCCAAGCTGTACCAGTAACCGACTTACAAGCTCATATATGCAACTAGACCGAACTGCAGCAAAATGATGCAGTCACACAAGACAAAAAGCAGTATGCAATTAGCGTTTAACAATAGTTACCGGGGCAGGGCGAGGGTTGGGTGTTGGGAAGTTATTTAAAGAAAGATGGCTTACCTTGTGTTTGAAAACTCGCACTTCCACCAATAGCAGCATCACGGATGGATATGCAAGAGCCACCAAGTCCCGCATGCAGCTCAACTTAAATCTATTAGAAACACGAAGAGAACAGTTTACATCATCTAAAACAATTAAAGAAGGAAAATGAAAGGGACAGGAAGAGAAACCTTACTAACTTGAGTACACACAGAAATACGAGTGATGTGCAACAGATGATGAATGCCAATCGATAATGAGATCTTTTAGCTACAAAATCAGACACAGAAAATTACAATATAAACTGCAAGAGAGAGATTTGCACAAAATTTCCTTCGGACATACAACTTACCAATGGGCAAGAAGGCTCCATCTTTCTCGGCATCATAGATCTTATTTATACACTGGTGCAATATAACCTCCCCTACAGCAGTTCTGCTTCAAAGACCTTGACCAAAATTATCAACTATTTAACCTGTAATACTCATTTATTCACTGGAAATCTAGCATGGTCATAGAGCGCAACTCCTATGTGTAATGTACAGATTAAGAAAAGGTCAGAATACATAATCAGCAGTTATAAATAAAAGGACACAAGCATTTGGAAAGTGATCGAGATTAACTAAAAAATAAATAAGATGACCACGTAACCATTACACACTGATACTCTGAAGTATACAACTGCTTTCTGTTTAATGGTCAAATTGGGACATCTCATCTTAAAGTCCACAAAGAAGCTCACCCCTTCAAAATAAAATAAAAAAATAAAAAAAATAAAAAAAATAATAAAATAATAAAATAATAAAAAAAATAAAATAAAATAAAAACTAAGCACAAACTGAAGGGATAAGAATGTCCAAAATCACAGCTAGTCATAGATGTACGTTCCCATATTCTATCGATAATCAAAACATGACTTGTGCACATTCCTTCAACCCAAGGAATTATTGCTCGGCAATATACAAACTTTTGCACTATGGGAGCGAATAAACAACTTCCCAGTGAGATATATAATAAGGTCAAAAGATTGAAGACAGTGCACATGTACTTGTAACAGATGCTATGTTATGGTGGCAATAAAGAAGAGTTAAGCGTACATCAACTCCCAAAATGCCAAGACCAATCAATTTCCCGTGAGAGGATCTTTTCATTCTGAACAGGCACTACATGGTAAAAGCTGGCTTCCGGCTCATAGAGGTGAATTATCAGAATTCCATCAGCAGCATCTACTTGCATGTTCATGAGACAGTTCTACCGTAGCAAATTGATGCAATATAAAGGTTCTTTCCCCATTTCTCCTGCACAGTTGCCATAGAGAAACTTGAGCTTTCAGAAAGAAGAATAAAAAGGGAAAGGCAAGCACGAAGAAAATGAGTAATCAAATATTCCACCTTAACATGTGTACTAGGAAAAGCAGAAGTCCGAAGCGTCTCTTGAGTTTCATCTGCCGGTTTTCTCCTTGGAACACTAAGGACAAAAGCTGCCTGATCCCAAGTTGCTGCAGTTGACGTGATGCGGTAACCATTATCCCACCTTCGATGAATGCCTTCACTTGGATAGAGAAAATCTAGTTCCACAACCTAAAATAGCTCATTTCAAGGGAGGCAAAATACAATTATCAGCTATATTTTCTCCACACCAACGTGCATATCAATAGATAGGATATTTGGTAATCCAAATAAAACCTGTTCAGAAAATCCAGCACCGCGGGACATAACAATAGCCCATCTACTCCCAGCAGTTGCCATTGCTGTAACATGAAATCCTTCCCTCCATTTCTTATTAATCCACTTGAAAGGAAATGACTCGCTGACTTTATAGGACTGCTGTAAGTATTGGGTCCCTGTATAAAGCAATAGAGGACCAGTTAGACATTTAGACTTGCAATGCAGCTCTACAGAACCACAGATGCACAATTAGATTGACAAGGTAGCTCTACAGAACCACAGATGCTTAGACTAACCTTTAGACATTACAACTAAAGAGCTTCCATTGTTTGCTCCTGCTATCGCACTAATATAGTAATTCTTGTCCCACTGCTCCATAATCCATTCCTTTAAAACAGAGAAATATTATGATGATGTGTTCATTTAAACAAGAAATAGTCATAATCGTCTATGTACCGTAATCTAAAAGAGAAAAAAATCCACTGATATAAACAACAATGCTTGTTGCAAGCTGAGTTTCAACGTCATAAGACAACCATTCTTGATATGACGGATCACTAACCTTATGCAGAAAATATGGAGAGAGTTCATAAACTTGGGCACTGAAGCCAGTGCCAGCATCCATAATAAGAGCCCAAAGATTTGAACAGGAAGCCACACTGCTAATAAATAACCCATCTTCATTTCCTTTCTCAATGTGCTGGGGGAGCCTCACATCTGCAACATTATAGTGATATCTACAACAAATGAAAACATAAACTTATAGGTCAAATTTGAATTTATAAATTCCAGTGTAAGAATTCTAAGGATATACAAATTCTAAGGATATACCTTTGCTTCATAGGCCTACGAGCATTGTATACACTAATCCATTGGGTTGCAGGCATCCCCATACGAATCTTCTTATTTGGTTGCTCATCATCCTCTTCCTCCATGGTCAATCTTGCTCTCTTTTGTCCAACTTGGCATATAAGCTTTCCAATGCAAGAAGTATAAGTTAGCTGAACTCCAAATGAAGATCTATAACTAACATCCATAAAACATAGTCTGCATAGATGCAAGAACATTCAAAATACCTTCTGAGCACCATCAGTATTTATTGGCCTGACATCTGGGTTTGGGCCAACAATTCCATCAAAAAGGGATATATACTTTGCATAGTTTGGTTCTTCGTCAAACTTCAAATTCACCACATACTCAACAAATTGTCGGAATGGCTGAGGGCAGAGGCAACACAAAGTTTCTGGGGAAGTGGCCATCTTTTTCTTGCAGACAAGAAATCCTTTATTTTCCCCCTAAAAAATATAGTGTATTTGTGTTAGAATGGCATACATAATCAGATACAAGCATAAGCATACACAAATTTTGAAATTATCAACCTGATATCCTTGCCATGGCAACCGACCACGAAGAAGAAATATCAGGGTGTAAGCTAGAGATTCCAAGTCATCTCTCCTGCTACCAGTTCTACCAAGATGAGCATGCACACTAGCATACCGCACCGTTCCCCTGCAGCACATTAATGATCAGTATACCAATAAGTAAAATCTCTTTGTGTTTTTGGATTACTTGCAAAGATCGTCATATTTACAGTCAAATAATTAATCAATGTTTATTTCACCTGAAAACATCTGGACGTTGATCATAGTCGACATGCAGACCAGTCGAATCTCGCCACCTGGTGGCTGTCACGTAAAAACAGGCAATGAGATGACAACGCATTAGGTAAATTAACTTGACAAGTGATTTCAGCTGTAAGGAGATTCTATAACAATGACTTACCTAGTCCAAGGTCAACAAGAAACAGCTTCTTCTCCTCAGCAGTTCCAGGGGGGCCAAGCAAAAAGTTCTCAGGTTTTACATCCCCATGTACATAACTGTCATCAACATCATCACAGAGATTATGAAGCCAGGTACATTGCAATCTATAACTATATTGAAAGAAATTCTGAAATAAAATATCACCCTCTAGAGTGCATCTTCTCCAATATGGATATTCCCTCAATGGCAATACATGCAACCATTTCAATTGACATCCTGAAATTTAAAAGGTAGGAGTGTCAGATAGGCAGACAGTGTTAAGTGTTGCAAGCAAACAGTAAGGTGAAAAATGAAAATCTTTTTAACAGGGTTGACATTTTCATTATAAAGACAGGAAGAACTTACGTGTGCGAGCTGTTATTCCAGACATCCCACAAACTAGGCCCAAGCATATCCATCACCTGTATACCGAGTAGGGTTGATTTATAATTCTGAAACTACGCTAATTAGGAACTACACCTAAAATGAAATTTAAGCAAACAACTCATACCATGATATAGTAGTCAGCTTGCCGACCCTTATAATGAACCCTTGGCACCCCATGACTACCGCCAAGTGCACTGGATAGACATACGATTAAGTGGGTCACAATACAAGACAGTGAGGGTGAGAAAGTGATATCTATCCATCAAACATATTACAAGAGAAAAGGGAGCCTCTTACTTGTAAATCTGCCATTCATGAGGTGGACCATAATTACATCCTTTGCTACTTCTATGCTCAAATTTCAAAGCAACCTAGATGAAACAGATATGTTAATACAAACCCGACATAACACTTGTTTTCTTTCCAGAAAACAGATTATTCAATGATGTTACGCCACAAGGGGACATAAAAAAGATGACTGCACACCTCAACAGCTCCAGGGCCGGCCCCCATGCGTCGACCAACATATACTTGACCAAAGCCTCCTTTCCCCAATTTCTTCTCTATTTTGTATACCGGGGAACCACCAACCTGGACCTGTTGTCAATAAATCCGGGAACGAACAAAATTGTCAAAAAGAATACAATGAAATGCTAATCAAATATTTCCCAGCTGAAGCACATACTATTACGAAGCAAACTGCATTTTGCTGCCACTTCCCCACTCACAAAGAGTTCATTGCCCACTTAAGTAAATGAAAAACAGATATACAAATACCACATTCCCCCCCATCCCACTCGAAATAAGAACAGCGAATGCGAGACTTTCAAGACCTTCCTCAAAGTTAATAGCTTATACGACTTAAACGTGGAAATAAAGACTGAGACTTTGAATGGAACAAACAAAATACACAAAAAGTCTCTCTTTTTCTCCTTCCCTCAGCCCACACATGATCCAAACAAAAACCCAACAAAAAAAAAATTGAAAAAAAAATCAAAGAATAATATTTAGATATAATTTTTTTTTAAATAAAGTGAAATGGAATGCAGGCAGTGAACAAAAAGAGTGACCTTCTCGGGAATAGGAGCTGCGCCCTCATCGTCAGCTCCGGGACCCTTATCGCCACTGCGGCCGCCGCTATCGTACTCGTCCATGGCTCTCTCACCAGCCTCCTCCTTAAACGACCTCTTTTCAATCACCGGACCACCCTCGGCCCTCCTACGCTTGCCGGCACCAGCTACCTTCTTTTCCTTCTGATTATTAATCTGTTTCTTCTTCTGATTATTATTATTCTTCTTGTTCTGCCGAGTCCGTACAGTCGCCTTCCGGGGCGGGGTCTTGATGATCGGGTGCGGGTTTCGGTTCGGGTCAGGGTTATCGGGCGCCCGGTTTCTCCGTGGTCGCAGCTCAGGCATGGTAAGGGCGGTGGCGGTGGTCCATGAAGAGCGAGAAGCGCGCCTTATCGGGAAGATTCATGAAGCTTTTAGAACCATCGGCGGAAGAAATCGATCAGTGTGGATTGCTTAGACGGACAGAGAGAAAGAGGGAAATAGAGAGTGTGTAGAGAGAGAAAATTAGGGTTTGGGAGAGAGAGAATTTTGGAGATCTGTGGAGGGAAATCAAATGGAAACGCAGGAGGAAGGAGAAGAAGGGAATCTAGATTTTTTTCAGAGCGGAGAGAAAGAGACAGAAGCTATGAACAGATGGAGATGTAAATTCGTAAATTTGATTTCTATATTTTTTTGTTTTTGTTTTTTTCATATAATATTTAATTAGTTGAGATTTTGAAATTAAAAATGGTGATCAACTAACTTTTTTTTTTTTTTGGGACAAGAAATTGGAATGTATTTTCATTTTATATTTTTGTTATTAATTGATGATTTTAAGGTAGTGTTTCCTCACTGCAAATGTAGGGACCATTACAATTTACGAATATAAAATTTCTCATGAATTGCCATTATTATGGTCTGATGTATTCATTTAGCTAATTGTCTGGTGGTGTTCATTAGGTTTAAGTTTTAATTTAGTTAATAATGAATTCAATAACAAATTATACTGTCTATTATATGGTTTAACCGAACTGCTTTTACACATGATATAAAAATATCGATGTAAAAAAAAGAAATATTCTAACGAATTGCAAAGGGCTCACGTGCTCCACTTTCAAGAAGGGGTAACGGGCAAAAATTGAATGTTCTTATGATCTGCCAATCTGACCAATTTTTTTTTTTTTTTTTTAAATTGAGATTATAATATAAGGCTTATATATCAATCATTTGATTTTATCAGTTCCGCAAACAAAATTTAGTTTTTGATCATTTAGTTAATTATTTTTAGTTTTCTTTGGAAAGTCAAGGTTGGACGAACAAATCAAAAATCTGAAAATCAACTAAACAAAATCATTTGAGTTGGTTTGGTTTTTTTATTTCGCATTTCAATTTATATGACAAACCAAACCAAAAATATCAATTATATGCAATTTTTATTTTTACAGCACGTAGGTTATCCGAACCAAATCGTTTATGATTAAATATACTAGTATATGCTCACACATAAAGTTCATGTGAAATTTTTATTTTTGTTAATTTGAAGGAGAGAAAGAGAGTGAGAGAAAACGTGAAAGTGGGAGAAAGTGAGAAAGGTATGTCTTTTTATTTATTTATTTTTTTTAAATTAAAGTTATAAAATCATCTGTAGTTGAGGTTTAAACAAAAAACACCAAAATTTTGCTTTATAAAATTACGTTACTGTTCTTAACTTTTTGGTTGTGATAAAAGACAAAAATCTATTTTCACTTTGTTTTGATTGTCAAAGAAAATTTTATTAATGTGTAGTATAGATAAAATAGCACATAATATTTAGAATATTATATAAAAAAATTATATAATATTTATAAAATCATCTATAGTACAGAAAATTTTATCAAGTCTTCAGTCAAGAGAGTCTTTTGGCTGGAGACTTGAAATTCAGTCTATGTGTGGGCCGAAGTAAATAGATGTTGTCTTGAACTGATGCTCGATATGAGGCGGTGCTCAATCTGAAGTGATGCTCAACTAGAAGTAGCACATGTTGCGAGGCTACTCGGTTTGTGGCTTATGTTGCCTTGGTTGGCTCGGCTTGTGGCGTTGAAGGTGAGGGGGTCCCTTTTATAGAATAAGGGCTCGCTCCTCATTACAAAAATGATGGGCTAGAGTTGGTGCTCGCGGCGAGGCGGTTGCTCAGCTGGCGGCGATGTTCTCTAATGAAGGTGAGGGAGTCCCTTTTATAGAATAAGGGCTCGCTCCTCAATATATAAGTGATGGGTTAGGAGTGATGCTCACGGCGAGGTGGTTGCTCAGTAGGCGGCGATGCTATCTAATGATGGTGAGGGAGTCCCTTTTATAGAATAAGGGCTCGTTCCTCAATACATAAGTGATGGGTTAGGAGTGATGTTCGCGGCGAGGCGGTTGTTTAGCTGGCGGCGATGCTCTTTAATGAAGGTGAGGTAGTCCCTTTTATAAATAAGGGTTTGCTCCTCAGTACATGAATAATAGGTTAGGAATGATGCTCGCGGCGAGGCGGTTGCTCAGTTGGCGGCGATGCTCTCTAATGAAGGTGAGGGAGTCCCTTTTATAAAATAAGGGCTCGCTCTTCAGTACATGAATAATGGATCAGAAGTGATGCTCGCGGCAATGCGGCTGCTCAGCTGGCGGTGATGCTTTCTAATGAAGGTGAGGGAGTCCCTTTTATAAAATAAGGGCTCGTTCCTCAGTACATGAATAATGGGTGCTCTCTAATGAAAGTGAGGGAGTCCCTTTTATAGAATAAAGGGCTCGCTCCTTAATACATAAATAATGGGCTAAGTCCCCCAAGTATTTTTCATGAGGCCTAGTTAAGGCCCAATATATGGTACATAATGTAGTTCCCCAAGTCTTCAGTCAATAGAGTCTGTTGGCTGGAGACTTCAAATTGAATCCATGTATGGGTCGAAGTGGTGGTTGTTCGGATGCGGTATTTGTATACCCTGCACTGAAGCTTTGTAGGTGAAGCTTTGCAAGTGAAGCTTTGAAGCTGGAGCTCTGTAATGAAGCTTTCAAAATTAAAGCCTTCGAAACTGGAGCTCTGTAAATGAAGCTTTCGAAGTTGATTGACATGAGTGATGCTCATGAATGTTTATGTTGATTAACATGAGTGATGCTCATGGATATTGACATGAGTGATGCTCATAAATGTTGACATGAGTGATGCTCATGAATGTTGACATGAATGATGGTCATGAATGTTTATGTATGATTGGCATGAGTGATACTCATGAATGTTTATGTATGATTGACATGAGTGATGCTCATGTATAATTTTAGAGTACTGGACATTCTTTTGATTACCTGGTTAGTGATAATAGTGGCAGGCTGCAGAATAATTTTTGTAGTACTGGACGTACTTTTGATCACCTGGTTGGTGATAATAGCAGCATGTTGCCGAATAATTTTGGAGTACTGGACGTACTTTTGATCACCTGGTTGGTGATAATAGCGGCAGGCTGCCGAATAATTTTTTGTAGTACTGGACGTACTTTTGATCACCTGGTTAGTGATAATAGAGGGCCTAGCTCTTTTGGGCATATGGGCCTTCGCCCTTCACATAACACTCCAACCCATTATTTTGGGCTTGCCGTTTTTTATTTTTTATTTTTTATTTTTTTATTATTACCCTCTGATAGGGTTATACAGATATCTCCGAAAGATACGATTTAAAAATAAATCTGACCCTCTGCTCAATGGGTTACGCCTATAATTCCTTCTTCTGTATGCCATCACCATCGCAATTATGTCTGCTTCTTTTTATCTTCTTTTTCTTTCTGCTTTTTCTTTTTCTTTTCCTTTTTGCAGATGGCAGACAAGGAATGATTAATAGAATTAATAATAAGAAAAAAAATCTTATATTTGCTTTTGTTTTTGTTTTTGTTTCTTCTTGGTTTTTCTGCTGAGAGTCACTAGGTTGAGATTCCGAGTTCGAGGGATCCGAGTCGGGAGCTGGTCTAATGGATCCTCTCGCCTACCTGTGGTGTACCTGATGGGTCATCTCGCCGCCACTAGATCCCAACTGCTGCTGCTGGAGGTGTTATCCGTGCTTGAGCTTGTCGAGTTTAGTGCAAGTCTTCACCACTGCACCAAAAGCCTCATCCATAGGCTCACCCATCAAGTGATCTGGTTTTGCTGGGGTCATTATGCAGAGATGGAAGTGGGTTATATCAGGGCAGTTTTGTGTAACAGTTGCTACATCAGCATTAGTCATCTGCTAACAAAAGTAGAGGACATAGTGGAGTCTTGGACAACCATTGGACACAGCAATAAACCCAGATTCAGTCACCCCATCAACAACATCATCTCCATCGGGAGAAGAAGGGAAAACATAGAGTTCCTCAATCAAAGGACAGTTTGATCCAACAGCCTTTAACCATTTGTCTTCAACTGTGTCCAGCACCCAAAGGCGCCGGAGAATGTGGACAATGAGGAACAAGCTTAGCAAGGTCCCAACTTTGCAAAGTTGCTGCATAGCTCAAATTCAAGAAAGTAAGATTCGTGCAGACAGGATACAGAACTGGGAGATAAATAGCTGTTGCTTTTCATAAACTAGAGAGCGCATGTAAATTCTTGCAGTTGCTAAACACTCTTTCGAGTTCTAAATGCTGAGAGGGTGTGAACTCTTACCAGAACGAGCCGGTGCCTAGCTCGAGAAGTTGAGGAGCATGGTTGAGAAGACTTCCTAGTTGGTAGAGAGCATGGTTGAAAAATGGTGTAAGCATGATGAGGTAGAGAACTAGGGAGTACTGGAGAGAGAGAGAGGCATATCGTAATGAGATGCTGAGAGCACCAAGTCAGTGGCTTTCATTTGATCTTAACGCTCGAGCTCTTCATCCTCTTCCCGATCTACGGCCCCTTCGACAAATCGAAGCTCGCCTCCTTCATCCTCTTCCTTACCGTCGTTGCGCTCAAATGGCTTTCAGCAAAGAGAGAGTAGATTCATCAATGCTTGAAGCATCTCACATCTCGATTGATGGAATTAAAGAGATTTTCTACGAGTCTTGGATTTTCAGTGTAGAGTGGTTGATGAGAGAGAGAGATCTGCGAAGGTTTTTCTGGAACAGCCCAAGGAGGGAGGAGTCTCCGAAGGTTTGTGTTGGTTTGTGTTTGGGCTGCTTGGAGAATTTAGCCACACAGAGAGAGGTTTTGGTTTCTTGGGTTTTGCAGATTCAAGGTAGAGATTGTGGTAAGGTTTCACGGTAGTGAGATAAAAAAATGAAAGAGAACCGACATAGCTTTTCGTGTCGATTCCCATAGACGGCGCCAAATGTTGATGCACAAAACCGGAGAGGTCTTGGAACAACGTAAATTAGACTGTGAATCTACAAGAAAGTAAATAACACAAGATGTATCGTGGTTCACCCCAATGTTTGGGCTACGTCCACACTGATATTGTATTTCTCTGAGAGGATTGTGAGGGAGAGAGCCTCTGAGGGTGAGAGAGCTTTTTCCCAAGGCCTAAGAATTGGCCTCTCTTAATGAGGAGAGTGAAGGGTCTTTTTATAGAATAGGGGCTCCTCACTTATTAGATATTTGCCCATTCATTTATTACATAATTACATTTGAGTCCCCCCAAGTATTTATACGAGATCTAAATACGGATGCCCTAAGTATGGTACAAACAACTTAAACTCTTATGGTTTCTTTATGGTTATAACATCTAGTATCAGAGCCTTATCACGGGGTTTGATAAAAAATCTGAAACATGAGAGCAAGTGAAGCTGGGCAACGACTCGAGTCTCACTATGCTAGGTAAAGGCAATATAAGAATGGAAATCAAAGGGATGATACAAGTCATCATTGGAGTTTTCTATGTGCCAGAGCTAAAGAACAATCTACTGAGTATCGGGAACTCCAAGAGAAGGGACTTGCAGTGCTCATGCAATATGGAAAATGTAAGATCTTTCATCCTGAGAAAGGTCTTATCATGGAGACTGAGATGTAATGTAATCGAATGTTCGCAGTGCTCGCACGATGCCCATCAAAAGAGCAAATGTGTCTTTCCTTGCTGACCACAGATCAATCCCAACTTTGGCATTATCGCTATAGACATCTTAGTTGGAATGGTCTTAAAATTCTCCAACAAAAGAAGATGGTTGATAGGCTGCCTCAGATCAAAGCTTCTTTGATAGTTTGAGAAAATTGTTTAGTGGGAAGGCAACCTCGAGATCCATTTCCAAAAGAAAGTCTATGGAGGGCATCTGAGACTTTTCAATTAGTGCATGCTGATATATGCGAACCAATAAGTCCCACCTCAAATAGTAAAAAAAGGTACCTCATCACTTTCATTGATGACTTTAGTAGAAAAACCTGGGTATATTTCTTGGTGGAGAAATTAGAAGCATATGTTACCTTTAAAACCTTCAAAGCTAGGGTTGGGAAGGAAACTGGAAGGTTCATAAGAAGCTTGCACATTGACCGTGGAGGTGAATTTCCATCACAAGAGTTCACTAATTTTTGTGATGTAAATGGGATTAAAAGACAGTTGACGGCTGCGTACACCCCAACAGAATGGGGTGGTGGAGAGGAAAAATTGAACCATAATGAACATGGTCCGAAGCATGCTTTATGAGAAGAAAATCTCAAAGACTTTCTGGCCCGAAGCAACAAATTGGATTGTGCATGTTTTAAATAGAAATCCAACACTCGCTGTGAAAAACAAGATTTCAGAAGAAGCTTGGAATGGACGTAAGCCATGTGTGGAACACTTCAGAGGTTTTAGGTGCATATCTTATGTTCATGTACCTGACAGTAAGCGCATTAAGCTTGATGATAAGAGCTTGAAATGCATCTTTCTCGTGTTCAGTGAGGAATCCAAAGCCTATAGGCCGTTTGATCATATTTCTTAGAAGATTATTGTGAGCCTAGATGTGGTTTTTGACGAGAACTAGGATGACAATCATGAGGAAGCAATCTTGGCTGACCTTAAATGGGAAATCGAAGGAGAAAATAGTACAGAAATTGGTAATAGTGAAGAGGAACATGCAATGGACATTATTGAAAAAGCTGTGGAAAATGAATAATCAATGCAAGTGGCAGATGAAAGCTCACCACGAGATGGGCGAATAAAGAGACCACCAGTTTGGATGAGGGATTATGTAAGTGGTGAAGGATTTTCAGATGAGGATGATGTGAATGAAAATTTGGCTCACTTGGCCTTATTTTTTTATATTGATCCTCTTTCCTATGAAGATGCAGTGAGAAGTAAAACATGGAGACAAGCTATGAATGTAGAGACTGAAGCTATTAAAAGGAATGATACATGGGAACTGACCGAGCTACCACCTGGAAGGAAAATAATTGGGGTGAAGTGGGTTTTTAAAACAAAACTCAATGATAATGGAGAAGTAGACAAGTACAAGGCTTGGTTAGTCGCAAAAGGGTACATTTAATAGTACGGAGTGGATTATGTTGAAGTGTTTGCGCATGTGACATGTTTGGATACTATACGAGTCGTAATAGCACTTGCAACTCAAAAAAGTTGGACGATTTATCAGTTAGACGTCAAGTCTGCCTTTCTACATGGAGAATTGAGTGAAAAGGTGTTCGTTGCACAACCTCCTGGTTATGAGAAGAAATGCCACAAGCAAAAGGTGTATGGACTTAAAAAAGGCTCTTTATGGCCTTAAACAAGCTCCTCGAGTCTGGTACAGTCGCATAGAGTCTTACTTCGTACGAGAAGGGTTCAAGAAATTCCCATATGAGCATACTTTATTCACCAAAACAATGAATGAAGGTATGTTACTTGTTTGTCTTTATGTTGATGATCTTATATTCACTAGAAATGATGAGAGTATGTTCAAAGAGTTCAAACAATCTATGATGGTTGAATTCGAAATGACTGATCTTGGGAATATGAGTTATTTTCTTGGTATTGAAGTATTGCAAAAAACAAATGGTATTTTCGTCAACCAATGAAAATATGCTCAGGAGGTATTGGAAAGGTTTAATATGGATCAGTGCAATCCTGTGCACAACCCAATGGTTCCAGGTTTCAAGCTTATGAAGGATGAATGTGGAGTGAGGGTTGACAGCACCCTTTACAAGCAAATGGTAGGGAGTCTTATGCATTTGACGGCTACGCGTCCTGATATGATGTTTGTAGTAAGCTTAATCAGCCGTTACATAGAGCGTCCCACTGAGCTTCATTTACAAGCAATGAAAAGGGTGTTAAGGTATTTGAAGGGCACTTTCAGTCTTGGGGTGTTTTACAAGAAGGGAGGAGATGAAGGATTAGTGGGATACACCGACAGCGATTACGTAGGAGATCAAGATGACAGAAAGAGCACTTCAGGGTACATATTCATGATGGGGTCAGGAGCAGTGTCATGGTCATCAAGGAACCCTAACCCTAACGGCTAGAATATCCTAACAACTTTAACAAAGTTTTTATTTCTTCCATAATTTTGAATTTGAGTAGCATGCACATAAGGCATTAACAAAATTGTGGATTCTATACGCACTACATATGAGCACACTAACGGAAATATCTAGTGCTATCAGTCTTTGGTGGTAATGTTATAGCTTTTTCTGAAAAGTTCATGTACTCTTGAATCCGAAAACATAATTTCGAGAGCAAATTGAAACTTGGATTCAAATTTCAATGGCTAACACTCCAATTTACTAGATATCCGGCTTGGTTAGTTTAATAATTGGGATTTTGACGCCTTGTTTGCATAAGCTATATTAGTATGGGGCTTTATATCTAGGTTCGAAAACATAGATGGTTTTTAGGAATGAGTCAAGTTATCTAATTACATGTTTTTATTTCTTTTATACTCATTTTATACTTTAAAAAAATATTAAATATCAATTAAAATATTCTAATATTATGCATTTTTCAACTCCAAAAAATCTAATTAATATCTTACAACAACAAAAACTAATATACTAACATAAATTATCTTCAAAATATTCTACCTTAACTCAAGTAACAAATATATGAATATATATTATACCTGTAAGCGAGATATGAAACCTAACTAAAAGGTAGGAAAAAACATAATATACCTACAAGCAAGACACATTAATTTGTGACACGTTGATTATAAAAAAGAATCTATCATATAGATACATAAAAATAATTAACCTGTGATATAGGTTGATTATAAAAATTAAAAATAAAATCTATAAATGGGATTTAAAGGAGGAAGAACAAGAAATAACAAAAAATAAAAATAAAAAGAAATAATCAAAAAGATGATTAGGACGAAATTTGATTTTTATAATAAATCAGGCCATTGAATAGATAATTATTGATAATAAAATAATTAAATTTACAGAATTGGACTTATTTTAATAAATTGGACTATTCCTACTATTGGCTAAAAAAATTGGACTTATATCAAATTTTCCCTATTAGTATTCTCACATATGATGAAATTGAGGTTCCACCATAAAATCAATTGGCAATATGGGGAGTCGCCTAAGACCATATAAGCATATAGCAAACCTTGTCCCTCACTGATGTGGGACAACTCTCAACACGCCCCCGCACGTGTGGCAGATTTTCAAGCCTACACGTGGACAACAACTGGGTGGGTGTGGCTGTTTGGCTTCATACGAGGACAATCCACTTTGATACCATGATGAAATTGAGGTTCCACCATAAAATCAATTGACAATATAAGAAATAGCCCAAGACCATATAAGCACGTAGCAAACCTTGTCCCTTACCGATGTAAGACAACTCTCAACAACATATTCTTTGAATTGGGAGCCCAAAGTACTCCTCGTCTATGTGCGCATAACTCGTGTTATTTCAAATGAAGACGATGAACATTCGAAGACGATGAACAAATCCCAGAAAATGAAGAACAAGAAGTTAGAGGTGTCTGTGAGTGTAGTTCTTCTCAATCTATGAATTTTGGTTGCGTAATGATTGATCATTTTTCTTTTATTTTGTAGGTTGAATCCGAAAATGTAAAACGTAAAGTTTTAGCTTCCCAGAAAAATGAATCAAGGCAGGATGATCTTGACAAGAGTGATCAGGTGAAGTTCAAGAAATATGATTTGTGAGCTAATATATTATTCATCATATCGTGAATTCTACCAATTATCTTATCTTCTTTTTCTTCGTATAATTTGTTTTGGTACGACATACATGAAATCCCATGATTCGTTGATGCATTTCTGAAAAATAAATTTTGGATTTCAAAACTTTAGAATGGCTGCGTAATACATTAATTGAAGATGACAATTTGAGATCATGCTTTTAGATTTTATAATTTCTTATCGCCTCTAAGGAAGATATTAATTCTAGGAAAAACGAAATTTCCACAATGACTGTAAATCCCTCCGATATCCTATGAGCTTGGACTACATTTAGGTACCCGACTTTATGATCGGTGTTACTTAACCTCACCGTGTTGCAGTCTGCGACTGCTAGGCGAGTAGCATATGACCTTGGATTATGTGTATTTTACACCAAAAAAGTATCATTATTGTCTTCTTTGTGTAATATAGTTTCTTATTATGCAGAGTGATTTTTTGTTGAAGCAATACTCTCTCATAATTTTTGATGAAGTTCATGTTCGGAGCTATAACACAGACATGCTTATGGGAATACTTTTGCGTGTTAGCATAGCACGTCAGGTGACCTTAAGAGTAGTTCTTATTGCTAAAGTTTACATTAATCAAGGTTTATAACCCATTTTTCACACTCACTTGCATGTGATTACAGGAAGAATGTGAAAACCAGCGAAAGTGGATGCTTTGGGGAAAAACTTTAAGGCCCGGAGATCAAATTTTTCCATTAAAGCTTGTGTTAACGAGTGCTATGTCGCGAGTGGAAGACTTTGTCAGAAAGCTGTTTTGCAACCTTCCGATCCTAGAAGTTGAAACTAGACAATTTAAGGTACATGTGTTACTTCGAAAAGAGAACGGATACAGAAAAGCCTTATGTTAAACAAGCATATCAAAAGGTCTTGAAAATTCACAAGAGGTTGCCACATGGGGGAAACACTTGCTTTTGTCACTGGGCAGAGATAACTATAGTCCTTGTGTTGCAAGCTAAGCAGAGCTTCGGAACTGATTATGAAAAGATCACTTTCTATTGAGGGAACAAATATTGAACATATATTTGTGAAGCATTTGAAAAAGATCAGTGTGAGATGGACGATGATGAGTTGGGGGGTCATTCGTATGATTCAGATACGAAGAGTGAGCTAGAAAATTATGGTGACAAAGACGATGATGGGGATGCATTGTGCCAAGATACTGATGATCTGGAGGCTTGTTCTAACCAATCCAATTGTAGCGTAGGGAAAATTGGGGCACTGCTTGCTCTACCTCTTTACACTAGGTTGCCTGCGGGAGAACAATCTCATGTATTTAAAAACACCGCGAAGGAAGGTGAAAGACTTCTTGTTATGGCCACCAATTTTGCTGAAATCTCCTTAACTATAGATGGGATAAAGTATGTTGTCGATGCAGGAAAAGAGAAAGATAAAGACTACAATTCGTCAAATGACATGGAAACATATAACATACAGTAGACCATCAGCTGATAGACGTAAAGGAAGAGCTGGAAGAACTCGGCCTGGCCACTATTACCGCTTGTATTCTCCTGTTGTGTGTATTATAACCAATTCCCTGACTTTTCTTTACTGGAAATATCCAAAGTCCTTGTTTATGGTGTTGTCTTTCTTCTCAAGTCTATGAAGATTCATAAGGTAGGTCCAGAAAGTATATTTGTACTGTCCTTACCTTTTTGTGTTGGTAATTGATGAGTTAACAGGACATATTCAAGATGATATTCCTTGGTGTATACTTTTCGCAGACGATATAGTGTTGATAGATGAAACTCAGGAAGGGGTAAATGCGAAGCTTAACCTTTGGAGAGAAGTGTTGAAATCTAAAGGTCTTTCGCCTAAGCCGATCAAAGACAGAATATATGGAGTGCAAGTTCAGTGCAAATGGAGGCCAAAATGAGTTAGGGGTGAGGATCGGAGATCAGGAAATACCAAAGAGCGATCGTTTTTGCTACTTAGGATCTATCTTGCAAAAGAACGGAGAATTAGATGGAGATCTCAACCATAGAATACAAGCTGGATGGATGAAGTGGAAGAGTGCATCCGACGTGTTGTGTGACCGCCGTATGCCACTGAAGCTCAAGGGAAAATTTTATAGGATGGCAATAAGGCCGGCGATGCTGTATAGCACAGAATGTTGGGCAGTGAAGCATCAACACGTACACAAAATGGGAGTAGCGGAGATAAGGATGCTTCGTTGGATGTGTGGGCACACAAGAAATGATAAGATTAGGAATGAGGATATCTGAGGTAAAGTAGGAGTAGCCGAAATTATAGGAAAGCTGAGAGAAAATTGGTTACGGTGGTTTGGACATGTGCAAAGAAGGCCCACTAACGCTCCGGTTAGAAGATGCGACTACGGGACAGAGGTTCAGGGCCGAAGGGGTAGAGGAAGACCTAGGAAAACTTTGGAAGAGACTCTAAGAAAAGACTTAAGAGTACTTGGATTTAACGGAGGACATAACACAAGACCGAGCACAATGACGTTCTAAGATTCATATAGCCGACCCCACTCAGTGAAGAAGGCTTTGGTGTATTTAACACAATACTTTGAAATGAAGCAAAGCTTATTTATTGATATCTCCGATAAGTTACAAATATGTACATATACATGAGTCAAAATAAACAAACAAGAGGGAGCCTTCACAAAGATTGCTTAGGAGAAGTTTCAGCAGTCGGTAGAGCCCCAGAAAGAGAAGGCACCGGAGGGGGATCATTCGGAGCCTCAGTATTGGACAGAACCCTAGAAGGAGGAGGCATCAGAGGTTGATCATTTGGAGCTTCATTATGCGGTACAGCTCCAGAAGACGAAGGCAATAAATGCCTTTGGAACAAACCCATAAACCGCTGATGATCAAGTAAAACCTGACCATCAGATTCCTTTATCTGGTCAAGCTTCCTCTTCATGTTTGTAGCATAGTCATGTGCGAGCCGGTGCAACTGTTTATTCTCATGCTTGAGCCCTTTAATCTCCTGTTTGAGACTCATCACTTCAGTCACCAATGATTCAACTTGGTGGGTTCGAGCAAATAGGCGTTGGGCTATATTAGACACAGAACCTGCACACTGAACACTCAGAGCCAGAGAATCCTTAACAGCCAACTCATCAGACCGTTTGGAAAGTAGTCTGTTATCTTTGGGAGTGAGAAGGTTCCTGGCCACCACCGCAGCGGTCATATCATTCTTCATCACGAAATTCCCAACGGTAAGAGAACTAGTAGGGGATAAGAAGGATGTGCGCCATATGTTGTCTGGAGAAGGCGTGGCTGCCTCTTCAACAAGTTTCAAGTCAAAACGACGGTCGGAGGGGCCAGACATTTTCAAAGGTGTTGAAGAGAGAAGAGGTCGGACAAATCAAGATCTTAGAAGTGCAAGAAGGGAGCTTCTATTGGTGGAGATTCAAGTGTGCTTTGTAACTTAATGCCAGCCTCTATAAAAATCTGCACTCGACGGAGCTTCAGAAATCGAAG
This sequence comes from Malus domestica, assembly GCF_042453785.1. NCBI lineage: Eukaryota > Viridiplantae > Streptophyta > Magnoliopsida > Rosales > Rosaceae > Malus > Malus domestica. The sequence goes on from NC_091668.1 coordinate 9,334,689, forward strand.
AGGTGTTTGCTTTCTCAAAAGCTGGGCTGCTCAGAGACCACGAGGGACGATCTCAGAAATCGAAGAGGCGTTTGCTTTGTTAAAAGCTGGGCTGCAAAGACCACGAAGGCCGATCTCAGAAATCGAAGAGGCACTTGCTTTCTCAAAAGCTGGGCTGTTCAGAGACCACGGGGGCTGATCTCAGAAATCGAAGAGGCACCTGCTCTTTTCAGCCTTGTCAGCACCTGTCACAGGCACACTCAGCTTTGCTAAAATTACGGGCATTCTGTTGAAGATTTCTGGTGAAGTAGAAAGCATGTGAATCTTACTGTTCAATCATCCACTTTCCACACGCACCATCAGCTCATGGGTACCACAGATAACTTTGCCAAAGATCTCTGACAAAGTTTAGACACGTGAAGCTTGCAGCTCTCACTACATCGCTATGACCAAGAAGGGTAAAAAAATAGCAAAGAAACAGCACTAACAAAGTTTAGACACATAAATTTTGAAGGTCTAGCTACCATATTATTACCCACAAGGGTAAAGGAACAGCACCACTGCTGGATAATTGGAAAGTCCCTGTGTGTCAACCTCTGTGCTCCGTGGCAAGGTAGACTAGCAAACATGCCCAACCTTTATTCACATTCGAGAAAACACTCCCAACAAGATTGCTTGCTCCAAAATTGAAGAGGCACCGCCATCCGAATCTTAAGAGCCAAACTCCCAACATGATTACTTTCTCAAAAATCGAAGAGACACCGCTCTCCGAATCTTGAGAGCCAGACTCCCAACAGGATTGCTTTCTAAAAAATCGAAGAGGCACCGTTCTCCGAATCTCGAGAGCCAGATCCCCGATAGGATTGCTTGTTCGAAAACCGAAGAGGCACCGCTTTCTCAACTTCGAGAGCCAGATCTCCTTGGATAAAGCTTGTCTGTAATCTTCACATGCAACATCAGCTTTCCAGATACCACATACCACTTTTTCAAAGTGCTCTGACACACGTGAAGCTGGCAGCTCCCACTACCGTGCTATGACCAAGCAGGGTAAAGGAATAGCATTACTACTTGTTGTTAGGGAGACTCCTATATATGTCGACCTTCATCCTCAACGGATAGGCAGACCTGCAAAAATGCTCAACCCTTCCTCATATATGAGAGGGCACTCCTAACGAAGCCTCTCAAAATACTCAGCTTTCTTTCCCCCCGATAATACCTCTGCAAACAAGCTACACCAGAGCAAGAATATCTCATATCATCAGGGTTAAAAGCAAGAGTATCCCATATCATGCTTTTTCCCTGTCTTTTCCTTTGGCCTTGTTCTTACCTACAAGACAAGGAGAAAGAGAGCAATCAGTTTGCACTTGGAATCAAGCTTCCAGTCGGGAATTGGCTGCTTGGAACCCCGTACTTGATTACTTACCTGGCATTGCTCTCGAGTACTCATCTTCAACATCTTATGCTTCCAGAGAAGATACCACATCTGCCTGAGGAACATATAGGGAAAGTGAGAAGGATACAAGAAAGCATGTGGAGACAAGCGTAACAGAACACGTGCCGATAGATCCACTACTTTGTCAACAGCAAAAGTATCCCATATCAGCAGGGTCGAACGAACTCTAGATTTGATGGACTTGTTTTGACCCTCAAATTCTTCAGTCGGCCTTATACTCTGGAGGAAACCAGAAAACCCTCCAATCCAGTTCAAGAATAAGCCTGTGGAAAATTACTTCTTCAAAAGCAAAAGTATCTCATATCATCTATTCTCCTTTTTCTTCTCTTTATCCTTCATACTGCTTGCAAGATAGGGAGAATGAGAACAATCAGCCGGAACTCGAAATCAAACTTCTGATCTGGGATTGATTGCTTGGAGCTCTGATTGCTTACCTTGTCTGTCACCTCTTTCAGCAGATCCCTTAGCTCGGCGACTTGATGGACTCCTACTACATGGTTTGTATCGCGCTTGACCAAGCCTGAAACTACAAGTAAGCTTCAAGTGAAATTGATACATTACCTTGTGCATCTCCACCAGTTAAAAATACCACCCTTGGATGGAGGAAGAGTACTTCCAGAGAAGATGCCTATGAGACAGATAAGGCAAGTGAAGACGATACCACACTTCGGTACTTAGAAGTTTCGTGATTATGAGATCATTCTCCCACATTATTTCCTAATGTCATTTGTACTAAATCATTCACTTGTACTCACTAAAGGAGAGCTTGAACCTATGTACTTGTGTAAACCCTTCACAATTAATGAGAACTCCTCTACTCCGTGGACGTAGCCAATCTGGGTAAACCACGTACATCTTGTGTTTGCTTTCCTGTCTCTATTCATTTACATACTTATCCACACTAATGACCAGAGCAATCTAGCAAAGATCACAAACTTATTACTTTCTGTTGTACCAAAGTCCTCACTGATTTTGTGCATCAACAATCCTTAAGTCCTTACCTTTCTGTGTTGGTAATGGATGAGTTAACGGGACATATTCAAGATGATATTCCTTGGTGTATGCTTTTCGCAAACGATACAGTCAATTGCCTTTCTAATCCTATATCTTCACAGAACCTTGAAAACTCTAGAGATGTATATTCTCCACCCCTATCACTTCTGATTTTCTTAATTTGATAGCCACTCTGTAGCTCAACCATGGATTTAAACCTTTTGAAAATGTTGAAGACTTGAGACTTGTGCTGCAAGAAAAATACCCAACACATCCTAGTGTGGTAATCAATAAATGTGAGAAAGAATCTGTTGCCTCCTAGAGTAGTTATCTGCATTGGGCCACATATATCAGAGTGAATAAGTTCTAGAGGTTGTGATGCCCTCCAAACTTTTCCCTTGTCAAATGGTTCCCTGTGACCCTTCCCTGTAGCACATCCAGAGCAAACATGCTTAGAAACTTGTAGTCTAGGTAAACCCTACACCATTTCCTTCTCTTGTAGAAGCATCAAACTAATGTAGTTTAGGTGTCTATATCTTCTATGCCACAATTGAGCTGACTCTTTAACAGTTGCTCTATTAGCCATGTGAGGATTAACATATTCCAAACTTAATGGAAAGCATCTATTTCCTTTCATCGGAACACTTACAATCAGATTTTCCATCTGTATATCTCCATAAATATCAACCATGTAATCACCAAACACAAGCCAATATCCATGTTCTACCATCTACCCTACACTCAATAAGTTTTCATCCAATCCAGGTACAATCATAACTTCTTTAATATACCTATTCACACCTTTCATCTCTATTACCAATGTGCCTTTGCCTATTGATTGCACTAAATCTCCAGTGCCCATTTTAACTCTACACTTCACATTCTTATCAACATCAATAAGCAAGGATTCATGGAAGGTCATATGATTACTACATGCACTATCTACATACCATATATTCATACTTCTTCCAATAGTAGCAGAATGGCAGGCATAAAACATGGTTGCAGATTCTGTTACCTGATTCGCAAAGTTTATAAGTTTCCCAGCCTTGTTTGGTTGATCACAGTCCTTGATGAAATGACCAAAACGATTGCATCCATGACATTTCGGCTTCCTTTTAAACCAGCACTCACCATAGTGTAGTTTATCACAATGCTTGCATTTTCCCTTAGACTGATCAAATTTTCCTCCTTGATCATATTTGCCACCTCGATTAGCAAGATTCTGAGGTTTAGGATCCCATTTCTTTCCTTTTGATTTCTAATCTTTCTTTGGTTTATAATTACCAAACAAGAGATTTGGTTGAGTTCCTTTTAAGTTCAGATTCAGAGTATTGAAAGCTCTTTCAATGGTACTCTCAGCATGCTTATCAAGGCGTTGTGCAAACCCTTTTAATGCTACAATCACTTTTTGTACCTCAATAGTTTCAATATCCTTAGTTTGTTCAATTACATAACAAACAGGACCAAACTCCTTAGTTAAGCTTATGAGCAATTTCTGGACTAATCACTCTCTGGGTAAATCTTCCCCATAACCCTTCATTTGATTCACAAACTCAAGAAGACGAGTGAGATACATAGACAAGGTTTCATCATCCCTTATCCTTGTGTACTCGAAATCACGACGTAGACCCTGCAACTTGATGGATCTCACTTGCTTGTTGCCATGAAATTCCTGATGTAGGATATCCTAAGCACCCTTTGAGGTCTATTCGTTTGAGATTCTGGGAAAGATGTCATCCGAGACAGCTCATTGGATTATACCCATTGCCTTAGCATCATTCATTAGCTTATCACTCAGAGAAACTCTCTCCGACTCCGATGAGCCTTCATCTCCAATCTTCTTATCCTTCAATTCTGAAATTTCAATCCATTTTTCAACTAAATCCCAGATTCCATGTGATTTGAAAATAGTTCTCATTCGGATTTTCCAAAATTCACAGTTGTCACCATTGAATATTGGAGCCCGAAGATCACTACCACCAGATCCAGCCATTTGAGACTTGAATCGACAAACCGAGTCGGAAATTTCAAGTTGGATTTTCGAGCACAACACTCACAGATCTGACGCCCCAATTCCAGATAGAACCTGAGCTCTAGATACCATGTTGAGATATGAGTAAGCTTGTATATACAGGAATTGGATTTTGAAAGGAAGCTGAAAAACAGAGAGAGTGAGAGGCAAAAATATTCACAACTGCAACCTCTACTAAACTGCAGAGAGTAACCTTTCATTCATATTCATTCTTTTCTCTTACATCAGACATCATCACCGTTCAAATACATGAGCCAATGTGATTATGACACATGGCAGTACAAGGCATATGAACAATTGAAAATGAGTCATGATCTAAAACCATACACTTGGCATATGAACACAAGTTATCATAACATAAAACAGCTACACAATAGAACAAAGATAAAGTAAATAAGTAAATCATTTACTAACATGAAATTAGTAAGCAATTTACTTTTCAACAAGGCCTGCATGGTTAAAAAGTTTATGATCCTCGATACCTCGTCATGTGTTTCCAAGTCGGCACTTGAATATCTGGTGTACAATGAGTTAATCTAGACAAGATCAATACCTTACATGTATGGCGAATCTGAACCACCAAGCCCACCATCTCCCCTTTAGTGTATATAATATCGTTTGTTCAAAAAAAAAAAAGTATGCTCGGGTTTCATGCACTTCCCCTGCATCCCCAAAAGACGCCAAACCTTGCTATAAGTATGAGCCCTCAGATTGATCAGGTATTCTGTTGTGAATTCCAGCTTTTGGTCTTCATTTGGGGAGCTTCCACCACATGGTGTCTTAAGCCAAATTATAACTTTGATCAGTTTTGAGATGTAGCCAAAACTTTTCCTTATGTGTTGCTTCAAGGCCAGGAACACTCTTGTGAGTCTATTTAAGAATCTCGTCTTAGTGCTTTAATGCCAGAGGCAACCACTGGAAGAAAGGTTTGGAGTCTTGTAGAGAAGTTGGCTAAAAACAAGATTGACAGCCATGTCATGTTAAGAGCAGTTTAGATGGAGAAAACCGATGAACTGCATCCAGAATTCATGGCCTGGTTTAATAAGAGTATCCGAATTGGTACCTTAATTTCATTCTTTTGAAGACCGTTGGTTGACCATGCATCGTGAAGTTGGTTTAGTGTGATTTCAAGTTAAAGATTTCAATTTTTTTATTTTTTCTATAATTTTCTGTTTTACTTATAATTTTAAATTTCTTATTGGAAGTTGAAGGTGTTTTAGCATCACTATAGCTGTTTAAGCTTTTGCTTGAATTTCTACCCGACTTACTACTAGTTAGCGCTTAAGGGCTACTATTGTTTTATATATGTATATTAGAAAGGACTGATATTTATTTCGAGCTTCAACATAGCTTTCTGGTTCAATTAAACTTCCAACAACATTTATAATCCAAATGGAATCTGAACTTGTTTCGAAAGATGTTAAAAATAATCGTGTCCAAAACCAGATTTTGTTTTACAATTCTCACACTTCGAGAAATAATTTTCAGAACCATTTTAAGTGGTTCTATGGCGATGTTCTATGGCAGGTGATGATGTAGTCCCTTACAAATATGTAAAGAAATCAGGCCACTGCTGGACTTTAGTAGGATTCCAATACCTTCCATTCAAATGTTTGAAGGGCCAGTAATATCTTACAAAAATTAACTCAAGCAATATATTTTGTTCGAACCCTTGGATGAGATTTAAGTAGATTTTCTGGGTATCTGGCTCAACTATTCAGTCTGGATCACTAGACTCGCTACACTATCCCTAAAGAGACGAATGAGGTATCCGGTTAGCTTTCTGCAAGGTTGCAGCTTGATGCGCATTTGCACGTATATCTGACAGTTTCTACATAGAGCTAGTGAGGGAGTAGTAGGTTGCTAAAAAAAAGTGAGGCAAGAATGCAGCGACAGAGTTGTTTGCAACTCAGGTAATTCAATGTCTGCTTGGAATTATATGAAGATAAATGGTAAAAACTAGTAACTGTTAGTGTTTGATAGAGTTTATTCTAAGGAAGAAGAGAAGATGAATTGTTTAGGAAGAAAAATAGGGAGAGAAGAGCGTGGTTGTTTCTACTTCTGCAAAGTCACAGAGGATTAACTTTGTTTTCATTAATTGTCTCTCTCTCTCTCTTGCACACAACGTGCAAAAAGAGATATAAAGCTTTTACAAAACTGAGCTGGATCAAAACAATTAAAATAGATCTCAGCCACTCATTTAACTAATAGCTAAGATCAACACACATGGCACTCATGGCCTTTTATATCTATATACCCTCTCACTTAGTATTTAACATAAGTGCATGCACATATTAACATCACAACTTATTTCTAATCAGCTTTAGACTTATACTTTAACACTCCCCTTTAAGTCCAAAGCTGATATGACTCCTAACTTGTCTCTAAGATAGTTAAACCTTTCTTTTGGTAAAGCTTTGGTAAAGATGTCTGCTACTTGCTCTTTGGTAGGACAATAGATCAAATTGACTATTCCTTGCTGCAGAGCATCTTTGATGAAATGGTATCTCTTATTGATGTGTTTTGTCCGCTGATGGAACACTGGATTCTTAATGATTGAAATTGCAGATGTATTGTCACACTGCAGAGGAGTTGCTTCTGTTTGTAGCTCTCCAAAATCCTCCAAGATAAATCTAAGCCAAATAGCTTGAGCTGTGGCTTCAGAGGCATTAATGTACTCTGCTTCTGCAGTGGAAAGAGCAACACAGCTTTGTTTCACAGAAGCCCATGAGAACACTCCACTTTCAAAAGAAAAAGCATAACCTGAGGTGCTTTTGCTGTCTTCAATTGATCCTCCCCAATTACTATCACAAAATCCAACCAAAACTGCCTTCTTGCCTTTCTCATACTTCAAACCATAATCTAGTGTCCCTTTGACATATCTGAGCACTCTTTTGGCTATTCCATAGTGCTTATTTATAGGACAATGCATATATCTAGCTAGTAAACTAGCTGTATACATCACATCCGGCTTTGTAGCAATAAGATACAACAAACTCCCCACAATCTTTCTATATTGCTCTTCATTTGCTGCACCACTTCTATCATCTCTGCTTAACTTTTCAGTAGCAACTAGAGGTATGGAAACATATTTGCACTCCTTCAAGCCAAATTTATCCAGCAAAGAAGAAGCATACTTCCTTTGATGAATGAAAATGCTTGTGTCATATTGTATCACTCCCATTCCTAGAAAATGGTGGAGAAGCCCGAGGTCTGTCATTTCATATTTCACCTTCATGTCTTCTTTGAACTTATTCAACATTTCCTGATTGCTTCCAGTATATACTATGTCATCAACATAGATGGAAACAATTAAGATATCCTCATCTCCCCTTGTCTTAGTATAAAGAGTTGCTTCACTCAAACTTTTTGTAAATCCACACTTAGTGAAGTAATTATCAATTTCCCTATACCAAGCTCTAGGTGCCTGCTTTAACCCATAAAGAGCCTTATGCAATCTGTAGACTTTGTCCTCCTTTCCATTAATTACAAATCCCTCAGGTTGTTCAACATATACTTCTTCCTGCAATTTTCCATTCAAAAATGCAGATTTAACATCTAGTTGATATAACTTCTAGCTTCTTTGTGCGGCAAGAGCAATCAAGGTTCTGATTGTGTCCAATCTAGCAACTGAAGCAAAAGTTTCATTGTAATCGATTCCTGGTTTCTGCACATACCCCTTTGTAACCATTCTTGCCTTGTTCTTTTGTACTGAGCCATCCAGATTCAACTTGGTTTTGAACACCCATTTCACTCCAATGACATGTTTATCACTTGGTCTATCTACAAGCTCCCAAGTTCTATTCTTCTCAATCATTGACAATTCTTCTTCCATTGCTTTTACCCAAGCCTTGTCTTGTCTAACTTCTTCATATTTCTCAGGTTCCACAATACAAAGGTTGCACTGTGCCATAATGTCATTTATGCTTCTCCATTTCACTGGAGTATGATCATAAGGCTGAGAGATCTTTACAGATTCATGAATGCTGCTTTCTTGTTCTTCAGTATGAGAGGGAATAGAAGAACTGGAGGCATTACCTTCAAACTCACTCAATTCATGTGAATTCTGAATGTAGGATACATCAACAGGATTCTCTGAATTTTCGTTCCAATTTTAGATCATAGTTTCATCAAACAACACATCTTTTGACAAGATTAACTTCTTAGTGCATGGATCAAACACTCTGTATCCCTTCTCACATGTAGCATATCCAACAAACACACATTTGACACTCTTAGCATCTAGCTTCTGTCTTATCTCAGATGGTATATTCACATAACAGATTGATCCAAACACTTTTAGATGACCAATTCCTGGTTTTCTGCCACTGTAGGCCTCAAATGGTGTTAGATTATCCAGTGCTCTTGTAGGTGATCTGTTTAGAATGTACACTGTCGTGTGTACTGCCTCTACCCATAGAAAGTACGGCAAGCTTTTATCACGAAGCATTGCTTTGGCCATTTCTACAACTGTTCTATTCTTCCTCTCCACTACTCCATTTTGCTGTGGAGTATAAGCCATAGACATTTGTCTTTGTATTCCTTCAGTCTCTAAGAATTGGTTAAATTCATTTGATACAAACTCACATCCTTTGTCACTTCTTAAACACTTTACTTTGAAACCACTTTGTAATTCTACCATTGCTCTAAACTTCTTGAAACAAGTTTGAGCCTCAAATTTCCGTCTTAGGAAATAAACCCATGACATTCTTGTACAATTATCAACTAGAAGCATGAAGTACTTATTCCCAGCAATTGATTCATTTTGCATAGGACCACACAAATCAGTGTGCACAAGCTCTAGAGGACTACTTGCTCTCCAAGCTTTCTCTTTTGAAAACCAATCACGATGTTGTTTCCCAAATTGGCATCCATCACATACACCATCAACATTTTCAAGATGTGGAAGACCATGTACCATTTCATTCTCTCTGAGTTGTTTCTGAGATTTAGATGTCTTAATCTCTTATGCCAAATTCAAGTAGAACTTGAATCAATGCTAGCTTTCAGAGAAAGTTGACTGTTTTTCCACAGAGAAAGAGGATAACATCTATTTTCCTTCTTCTTAACTTTGATGACAAGATTATCAAGAGAGGGTCCATCAAATATACTACACATGCCTCATCCAAACAAGAGATAGTATCCATGCTCATCCATTTGTCCCACACTGAGCAAATTTTCTTTCAATCCTGGCAAGTGCATGACCTCCCTAATGTACTTCTTCCCTTTGTTAGTGTCAATTTCCAAAGAACCCATTCCAGCAACATTTACTAATGCACCAGTGGGCATTTGTACCTTTCCAGCAACATTTGTCTTTATATCAACAAGAAGATTAGCATTCCCTGTCATATGATTGCTACACCCACTGTCTATGTACCAGTTACCATTGACATTTGTCTCTGAAATTGCACAATTAGCATAGAACAAATTTCCTGTCACTTCCATTTGATTTACAGAATTTGCCTTTTGCACCATCTTTCCTGCAGTGCATTCTCTAGCCCAGTGACCAAACTTATCACAATTATAGCATTGGGCTTCCCCTTATATCTACACTCACCAAAATGGAACTTAGAGCATACTCTACACTGTGGTTTGGTACCCTCCTGACCTATTGATTGTGGCTAATATGAATTTGATGTAGGACTATTGAAAGGTTTCTGTTGAAACCGAGGCTTTGAATCCCATTTCTTCTCCTTAGAACTACAATTCTTCCTAAATTTCGATGGACCATATTTAGTCTCACTCCTATTTTGCCCTTTTGGATTCATTGAGAATGATGCAAATGCCTTCTCAGTGGTATCAACATTATATAAATCGAACCGTTGTTCTTGACTCTTCAAGATTGCAACTACTTCATGCAATTCTACAGTCTCTAGACACTTTGTGTTTTCTATAACCAAGCAAATAGAATCATATGGTTTACTCAGACTAATTAGAACCTTCTGCACAAGTCTCTCATTAGAAAGAGATTCACCAAATGTTTTCATCTGATTAATTAGTTCATTCAGTCTTGTAAGATAACTAGATATGGACTCATCATCTCTCATTCTAGCATACTCAAATTCCCGTCTAAGATTTTGAAGTTTTACAGATCTAACCTGATCATGACTATGGTATTCGCCGAACAAGAGATCCCATGCCATCTTAGCTGAATCAACATTAGCAATCCGAGGGAAAATCTGATCAGATACTGCATTTTGAATGATTCCTAGAGCCTTCGCATCCTTCATGAACACAGCAGTCATTTCTTCATCGATTTCATCGTCCGATGACCCTTCAGCTTCCTTTTTCTTCTTCTTCGAGTCAAGGGTTGTAATCCCTTTGTCCACCAGATTCCATAAGCCAAACGACTTGAAGATCGTTACCAGCTTAATCCTCCAAAACTCGTAGTTCTCACTAGAGAAAATTGGGGTTCTCACCTCCGAGGTTCCAGATCCAGACATCTTGGTTTTCTCTCCTCAAATGAAACTCCTGCGACCTTCACCGAGCTTTGACTTAGCTCAGTGACTTCACAGCTTCACGCCCAGATTCAGTTGATCGAAACCGGCTCTGAGGCCATGTTAGTGTTTGATAGAGTTAATTCTAAGGAAGAAGAGAAGATGAATTGTTTAGGAAGAAAAACAGGGAGAGAAAAACGTGGTTGTTTCTACTTCTGCAAAGTCACAGAGGAATAACTTTGTTTTCATTAATTGTCTCTCTCTCTCTCTTGCACACAACGTGCAAAGAGAGATATAAAGCTTTTACAAAACTGAGCTGGATCAAAACAATTAAAATAGATCTCAGCCACTCATTTAGCTAATAGCTAAGATCAACACACATGGCACTCATGGCCTTTTATATCTATATACCCTCTCACTTAGTATTTAACATAAGTGCATACACATATTAACATCACAACTTATTTCTAATCAGCTTTAGACTTATACTTCAACAGTAACCTTGTTGGTCAAGTCAATTGGCTTCAAATACAACCATTTCATCTGCTAACTTTCTAGTTTGTTTTCACATACAAGCTGTTTAAAACTCTTTATTTCTAATTGTGGTTTAGTTGTTAAATCATTGGGTTATAATTCTGAAAGAATTTTCTTTTACGATTGTATTAAGTTTTATGAGGTTGATGTGAGATTATGGTTTACGGATTGTGCCTCGCAAAAAAGGGAGACTTTGGCTAAATTGAACTCCATAGCTTAAATTTGCTTTGTTTACTGTTTAACCTTATTGTGGATATAAATTTTCTCCTCCTCGATCTTGGATGATTTTGCACCTACAAAACAACTAGCACCTTAGGTTAAGGCCAAAAAGCCTCACACGCCCACGATGAATGGGGGGGGCTTTGACCGAAGAACCTCCGATGCCAAAGTTAAAATTTTAGAGAGAAATAGTGTTTAGAGTATTTGGGATTTTTTGTAAGAGAATTGGAATGAGTGTTTGGTGAAAATGAGAGCCTATTTATAGGGCTAGGGTTCTTGATTTAATATGATTTTGGGAGTTATGTGATTAATTGACTAATTAATTTGGCAAAATAGGATTATTACCAAATGAATTAGCTAACTAATGGGATGAATAAGCAAAGTATGGCCAATTCCTTTTCTAGCAATAGATGGCCGGCCATTTAGTGCATATTTGGGGATATTTGGTGGTAATTGGGATTTTATGAAATAATTAGCTAATAATTCCCTATTTATCTTAGCTAATTATTATCATAAAAGGGAAAGATATGGTAGAAAAGGTAGGAAATAAAAGGAGATGGATTTTCCTATAAATAAATAGGGGATCCTTTGGGGGAGTGGGTAACCGGCCAAAAGAGGTATTTTTTGGGTGTAATTGGTGATTTAATTGGTTGATTAATAAATTTAGGAATTAATTCATTAATTAGCCAATTAATCTCTATTTATATGGAACAATTTATAGGTTATGAAGTAATTACCTAAAATGAGGATGAATGAGATAATTTGGAATTGGTTACCTTTTTTGGAGCACTTTTAACTTGGTTGAGGATGATTGTCAACTGCTCGCGCGTAGAAACTTGGTACGCCTCAAGGGTATTTTTGTCATTTTTACCCAAAAATCCATGTGTCGCCTTGTGATTATTTTTGGCTCCACACTTATTTTATAGGATTATCAGGATTCACCAAATTATTGAAACTTACCTTTTGTCTTCTTCATTCTTCTTATTCATGATGCTATACATAAATTATATGATTTTCCAGGCATCCAAAACATCATCATGTAGATTTGGTATATTTTTTTTATATATATACAATAAAATTGGGAATATTAATCATATTGTCCACTCATATCATAGCACCACACATCGTTGGGTTATGAGTACACAGAAAAAGTTCTCATGAAAGGCATAAAGCCTATTACAAGATAATATTAGTTGATAATGTTTTTCAAGGAGATAAATTTGAACAAAGCAAAGCTACACGGCTTATCAGATTCTAGAATTGTACGCTTAGTTTTATCTACATATCGATACAGATCAGCCAAATATCTTTCAATTAGTCTTAGGGTATAATCACTGCCTTGTAAAAGACAAACTTGATCTCAGAGAAGGAAGCAAAAAGAGCAATCGACAAAGAGAACCCTAATATGCATGTCATTTGCATGATTTAATGCCAATCAGAATTTTCAATTTGCATGAGAAGGGTGCTTTTTTACCACATTTCTTCTATAAAGATTGCAGATTTTATCTTCTGAAAGCCCGAAACTCACAGAAACAAAACGTTGTGAAAAAAGAAACATGTTTACATATATATGCAAAAGTTCTTACAAAAAGGTAAACTAGAAATTACATCCTTTAAACTCTGAAGGATTTTCTGCATTTCATAATACATGCAAGGGTTCTAACCGTTCTCCAAGTCTTAACTGTACATGCAATAAGGAAAGCATGAGTTCTAATTACTTCACTAAATTAATACACTCTCCAACTACTAAAGATGAGATTCGATCTTCAGTATGCCTAACATAATACGTCAAATCTAATAAAACAGTTAAGATCAACACGATGAATTGCACAATTAAACCTAACGTGTGATGTCAGACATACTGAAAATCCTCTCGAGAACTTTGATCATCAGGGTACCAATTACATGTAAGTCTCTCTCCATATCTTTACCTTGTGAGCCTACTTCAGCTGTATCGACCTGCAGCCATCCACTTTTGCAACATTAACTCTCTATAAAACTTGTCTATAAATTCCTGGGCTGCCTTGTCCACATGGTAATCCTCCTCCTCATCACTACTCAACGGTAACAAAGGCTCCCACTCCGTTACCCTCACCAGCGCCCGCCTCACAATTGGCAGCGGCTCCACCACATCACTGCCGCGATAACTCGCTTTCTTCCCCCCATGGACTGTCGCCAATGCATCCTCACACATCATTGGCACATAAACTCCCCTCCGCGAATGCTGCCTAACATACCGCCCCTTGTACACCTTGCCGGATTGACATGGAGGAGTGTAGGATGACCTGCGCGGTGGGCTGCTGGTGCAGCTGAACTCGTACTCTAATGGGTATACGAACGATGTTACTTGTACGTCGTCCGACTTGCAGCTGAGCTCAGTCTGATGACGGACCATGAAATCATTGAAAGACTTGCCTAAGATCTTCCCATGTTTCATCATCGTCAGCTTTTTCTTGGAGACCCCCTTTTGTAACGTGAACAAAACTAGACGTACCATGTTTCTTAGTTTCTTGGCTATCACCGGTGTATTTGTAGGTTCCATATTTAGGGTTTCCGGAATAGGGAAATTTTCAGAGGCTAAAAAACTTAGAGGCAGAGAGAGATCATAGAGGTTATGAGTTCAATGAGAGAATAATGAAGATAGGAATATATTTAAAAAGCCAAACAGAGTAGAACGGGACCAAAAATATTTTATTTGTTTTTCCTATATTTTTATTGGGTTTTTTCTTCTTTTTCTCATTTTTGGGGACTAAAGTCTAAAGAGTGTATTTTCCTATTTTTCTATTAGTGTTGATAAGTATAACATACCATGTGTAATCATTGCTTTTTGTTTTGTTTTGTACTAATCTTTTTCTTTTTCTATTGGGGGTACTGTTTTTCTTTTGTTAATTTGCGTACGTTGTCCCTACAAACTAGTGCATTTGAACTTTTAATTAAGATTTTAATGTCTCAAATCAACTAACTGCCATCCATCTAATTGCCCCCTTTGATTTCAATCTTGAGTTGTGCCTTTCTATCTTAACCGTTCAAATATTTTCAAATGAAAGTTTTGCTTTAAGCCACCGTTACATATTTTATACAAGGGCACATAGGAAAAACATATTCTTTTTAAGGACACTTTGGATGCGGCCCTAGTTGTCAATATTCTTTAACTGAGACCTTGTCTGTTTTTAGTTTTTGATCAAAGTCCCTGAATTAATATAATAGTGTAAGTTACTATATTTTTTAATTAAAAATTAAAAATAAAAATTAAAAATTGAAATTTGTATTTGTTTATATTAATGAGATTTTAAATATAACTCTTAATTTGTGGGATTAAAAATAATAAAATATAAATTAATACTCTCTATTATATTGTTTGTGTGTGTGTGTGGGGGTACATTCATCAAAATTAACAAAAGAAAAAAATTATTGTACCAAAACATGGATACATTCTCCAAAACACAGAAAAAAAAGAGAGAAGATATTAGGCTTAATAATGTTAGTAAATTTATTCGATTAAACTTTACATAGATACATTCTCAAATCAATGAAAAAAGAATGTGCCCATATAAGTTTAAATATAAATTAAATTTTTTAATGGATTTCATATTAAAAAATTGTACATTTTATATTAAAAAAAAGGGTACATTTTACATATAACAAATTGGTATATTTAAAAATGGGTACATTTAAGATTAAAAAAATTGAAAATTATATGAATGGGTACATTTAAGATTAAAAAATCAAGAATCCTTTTATAAAAAACTAATGGGTACAAACTTATTCTAATTTTTTATTATTTTAGAAATGTTTGAATTCAAAATTAATTAGGAGTTTAATAGAGGTGTGAGTATTAAAATCCTAAATCAATTACTAATTTTTATTTTAAAAAATATGTAATAAACATGTAAATTCATTATCACATTAATGCTAAGAACTTCAATCAAAATTTGAAAACTAATAAGGTCTCAATTAATGAACATTAGTAACTAAGAATCGGATACTAATTTTTCCTTCTTTTTATATACATATAAAATTGACACACCTACATTTACATTTTCTAAAAAAGTGGGTCTTATCATTGTACGTAGAATTTATTTGTATTAGAAAATATGTCAATAAACCTGTTAGTTTTACGTGTACAAAAAAACGTCGCTCAAAATTATATTACAATGAAGTGAAATAAGTCAACACAAAAAAATAAAGCTAAGTTCATGTTAATAATGGACTAATTATAGTGCGGGATAAGGGAGTAGAAAGTGAAAAATGAATAGATATCGGTTGCGTGGAAAACTTTAATTAGGTGTAAGCCTCCCCTTTAGCCCTACATTATCCTATACTTTCAAATTTATAAACCAAAATGTTAAGGCAAATCAAAATTCTTTGAATTAGTTTATTCAGGTATTGGGTTTGATCATGATGAAAGCTAACATGTAGGATCCTATGTTTTATACTTGTTTAATCCGCCGTGCACCTAAAGTCGGACAATTTGGCATTTTATTCATCTTCGGCGGGTTGGGAAGGAATTGCAAAGTGGCAAACCACATTTTGTGGACATTGGTGGTTGCACATTTGACATGGGACCGTAGTGTCCTTCTGAGAAATCATTGGATATTTACAATGATATTATTACCATGAAGCGCAATTGTGTTATCACAAAAGTTAGTCATAAATCGATATCGTATTCGTTACACACAATAAGATACTACATCCACTAACACTAGTAAAATATCGGCCTACTCGCTCCGTGTTTCATAAGTGTCTATTGATCTCATTAGAGGCTTATTTCGGTGTCCAAAATCTATAGCCACCATGCAGCCACTGATACATGGTCAGTGTTCATAGTCAAGGGTTCTAATGTTATATCCCACACTGCGTATGAATTGGTGTTACAATGAACAGTGCGCAATGCTCCCAAATAATAATCCTATTAATACTATTAATATTATGGTCTAGTGGTATTCTTCACTTATAAGTGAGAGGTTTTAGATCTGATTATCCCCAAAGGCAAAGTTGAACCACATTATTATGGAAAGCACATTGTAAGGCATAACTCAGTCCCACTTACTTAGTGTAGATATTATCGTTTGCTAAAAAAATCTCATTGATAATTACAAAATTTGCTTTCTATTGTTTTTTTATACATTAAATTGAAGATCGGAGAACCCGATACTCTGAACGTTTTAACTGTAAGATTTTTATATAAAATACAAAAATCAAAATCTAATGGTTACGACATCTAGAATGCCGGTACTCTGGAGCACCCAATAATTTTTTATAGGACTTTTGGTGTGGTTGTTTTTGCATGCTCTCATAACAACCGTTGGATGAACAAAGAACAATTAAGAATGAAGGGCTTATCTCCTTACCAAAGAGTTGAGCAATGAGAATGCCTCAGCTTCCCATAATTAAAATTTTAAAATAGATATAAGAACAAAAGAATTAGTATCTTTCTTTGGTTGGAAAACAAAATAATTGGTTAGATTTTCCAAACTGTTACATTGCCACCGTTGTCGGTGTTACAAATACGAAGGCCATTGATAATATAAAACAGTGCATGCAATTTTTAGATGGACACCGATTTAAATCCGCGTGCCCAGATTAATGGTGCCCCAAGGCATGTTTTTTTTGTAGTGAACATAGCAGCATCACATCAACATCTTCAATTACAACTACGTATCGTATTCACTATATATATCATATTTATATTCATGTGAATCGAATGGAAAACTCTAATCAAGTAAGGACAATTATTAGTAGGGCACTGCCACACTACTACATGGTGCTACCAGTCCACTTATACAATATGAGACGACATATCTTCGATTGTTTTCTTGTAGTGAACATAGCAACATCATCATCTTCAATTACAACCACGTATCGTATTCACTATATATATATATATATATATATATATATATATCATATTTATATTCATGTGAATCAAATCGAAAAGTCTAATCAAGTAAAGACAATTATTAGTAGATCACCACTGCCACACTACTACATGATGCTACCAGTCCACCTATACAATGTGAGACGACATATCTTCTAGAATATAGTAGCTACACTTGTTCTAACACATGACCAATGTTTAATTACACCAAAAAAATTACTCATTGCAAAGGACCATTTTAAACTTTCCTTTTTCTTTGAATGAAAAGGACCATCTTTTTAAATAACTCTAATTGTGCGAGGTTGGCAATGGCAGTCGTATTTGTATATTTTTTTGGTTAGGTGTGGAATTATATTTCAAGTTACGACTTGTATATGGATCTAGATCATATATACCCAACTTATTAATTCTACCAGTAAAGCATCAACCCCCATTAACAATTCGTATTGGGTGATGATATCCACACTCATTTTTACATCTCACGCACTCTTTGTTAATTAATATTCTTTGATCTTCTCTAGTTTATTTGACCCAATAACCAAAATTAAAAATGGTGTGTGGAATGAGTGTGTAGATAGCACCACCCTTGGAGTAGCTTTAACTTAGATGCCGATCGACTGGTCAGGTAAGAAGGCACCTCAGATATTCTATGGGCAGCAACAATATTTGTATCTGAAGCAAGAAGAACGTCATCCGAATAGTTCAAATTTGGAAGTTCTAGGATTCTAACTTCTATATATGATAATTTGAAGAAGAATCACATTCTTTCTCTTCCTACAAGTTTTGCTATGATAAATAAAACGAACGATTCTTTTACACAAAAGATTCGACCTTCTTTTTGGTTGAAATATTCGACCTTATTCTCTGTCAAATTCTTAATGGATGAGAAAAAGAAATAGAATTTTAACGAAAAGCTCCCGATACTATTCACTTTAATGAAAAACCACATTTTTACACTAAAAAGTCAATCCTGGTACTATTCACTTTACCCTTTATTTTGTCCTTATCGTTAAAACTCAAAGTTTCCAAGCCCTTTTCATTAGTTTTCCTAAAAAGAAAAAGACTGCCTATTTAAATAAGGAAGTTTTAACGAAACACTCATGGTACTGTTCACTTTTAACGAAAACGACATTTTTACTCGAAAAAGCCATTCCTGTTACTATTCACTTACAACACCTGTTTGTTATTTTGATTAAAACTCAAAGTTTTTACAACATAGTGAGACAGTAATCAAGGCTCTCATGCATGTATTCAAATTTACTAAGACCATCTCCAAAGGAGATGTCAAATCCTAAATGGAAAGTCATGTAATCAAATTTGAAAGCAGGAGCAAAGACCAACCGATATGTCAATCCTAAGTGAAAAGGTAATGTCAAATAATTTTTAATTATTTTATTATATGGATCCCATTAATGCACCAATTATAAATCTTGAAAATTTATTTTAATTGTTGTAGGCCTATTTAATTGAGCGATCTAAGGTTTAGAGAGAGAGAGGGAGGCCGACCACTTTAGAGAGAAGAGAGATTGATTTAATTGTGAGGTGTGTTTGATTCACCCCATTGTGCCTTTATTTATAGTAGTTGGAAGGGTAAATACCTTTCCCTTTATGATTACAACATTTAATAGGTAATCAAATCCTAATAGGAATATATAATACTTTCCCATATTCTTTAGGATTTACACAATCACATTCCTATTCTAAATAGAATTGCAACACTCCCCCTTGAGTGTGTAAATACTCAACAAACCATCGCATCAGATCTTCAGCAGAGAAGGTAGAATAGTTGATGAAGTCATCGGCACAACGGGTCATCGCGAGTCTCAAATTTAATTTGAAGTATGCATTTGTAAAAACTCACAAAACCTCGCTATGGTAAAATCCAAGGAATGGGGAAAACCCATAGACTAAGGAGAAAAGTAAGAAAATATGCATAATGTCTAAAACAATCGTCAAACTGGACGAATGTAGTGAACTCAACGGAGTATGATCATCCTAGAATGGGTGCCTCGTTAAAACCTAGTTAGGTAGCAAAAACCCAGTGGGAAAAATAAGAACTACAAGCGGTTTAATTCTGATAATTTACGCATACCGATTCCTTGGACGAGCTTCTGAAATGTAGACTTGGGCAATGACTTGGTGAAGAGATCGACCAGGTTGTCCTAGGAACGGATTTGCTTGACTTCAATGTTCTGATGCTGCTGCTGCTGGTGTGAGTAAAAGAACTTTGGCGCTATGTGCTTGGTGTTGTCTCCCTTGATGTATCCCTTCTTTAACTGCTCGATACATGCTGCATTGTCTTTAAAGATCATCGTAGGAAGTTCAACGACTGATGTAAGACCACTAGTGCTTCGAATGTGTCCCATCACTTTTCTCAGCCAAAAGCATTCACGCGATGCTTCATGTAGGGCGAGAATCTCAACATGGTTAGACGAAGTCGCAACTAGCGTTTGCTTGGTAGACCTCCAAGAAATAGCGGTGTTTCCAACAGTAAAGACATAACCCGTTTGAGAACGTGCTCTATGTGGGTCAGACAGATATCCAGCATCTGTGTAACCAACAAGGCGAGAATCAATCCTAGATCCATAGGGGGCGACAACACTAGGAGATTTGTGGGTATAGAACAAGCCCAAATCCGTAGTACCCTTGAGGTAGCGGAAAATGTCTTTGACACCATTCCAGTGCCTGCGTGTAGGCGCATTGCTGTATCTAGCCAATAGATTCACAGCGAAGGAGATGTCGGGTCTAGTGCACTAAGCCAAGTACAATAAAGCACCAATTGCACTTAGGTAAGGAACTTCGGGTTCTAAAATCTCTTCTTCATCCTCCTTTGGACGGAAGGGATCTCGTTTAGCATCTAGAGTCCGAACGATCATGGGTGTGCTCGAAGGCTTAGCTTTATCCTCATTAAAGTGACGTAACACCTTTTGGGTGTAGTTCGATTGATGTACTAAGATTCCATCTGAACAATGCTCGATCTCCAGGCCGAGGCAATATCGAGTTTTCCCAAGATCCTTCATCTTAAATTCCGATTTCAAGTGTGCAGCAATTTCCTTAAGCTCTTCGGGAGTACCAATGAGGTTCATGTTATCGACATAAACTGCAACAATTGCAAATCCGGAATGTGACTTCTTTATGAACACGCATGGGCATAGTTCGTTGTTCACATAGCCTTGACTTGTCAAATATTCACTCAGACGGTTATACCATTTCCGCCCGGATTGTTTCAATCTGTAGAGTGACCTCCTCAACCTAATTGAGAGAGTATTCCGTGGTCTAGAACTATTTGAGCCAGTCAATGGAAGTCCTTTTGGAACTTTCATGTATATTTCCGTATCTAGATCCCTATAGAGATACGCAGTTACCATGTCCATAAGTTGCATATTCAGTTTTTCAGAAACTACCAAACTGATAAGGTAGCGGAACGTTATAACGTCCATTACGGGGGAATATGTCTCCTCGTAATCAATTCCAGGGCGTTGAGAGAAGCCTTGCGCTACGAGGCGTGCTTTGTATCGCACTATTTCATTCTTCTTATTACGCTTCCTCACGAAAACCCACTTGTAGCCAACAAGCTTCACGCGTGGTGGTGTAGGGACGACAGGTCCAAACACTTTACATTTCGCGAGCGAATCAAGTTCAACCTGGATTGCTTGTTTCTAGTTTGACCAATCGGTTCTACGTCAACATTCATCGACGAAACGTGGTTTAATGTCATCGTTAAGCATGATGTCAGTAGCTACTGAGTACGAGAATGCGTCGTCGACGATCATCTCATTCCTATTCTAAACCTCATCCAATACTGTGTAATGGACCGAAATCTCACGATTCTCGAGAGGCCGGCATGTTTCATCTAAAGCATCACCGTAATCTAGAATAACCTCATGCGTTGGAACGGATGAGTTAGCGATGGTCGGATTCAAACTAGGGTCACTAGTTAATGCCATTTTCCTATTCTGGGGTTATGAATCCTTTGAACCAGAGGGTCTACCACGCTTCAGGGTCAGAGCAGATGATTGACTAGCCACCAATGTACCATGCCATGTGAAGGGTGTGGCCTCCCCACCTTCGGGGACGGCTCGGCCTTCCCAGACGGGCTGTTAATGTACACAGGGTACATATATCCTTGCTGAATGTTTGTAGCGGGTATATGTGATCTTGTCACCTTTGCTAGATCATTAAAAGCATCCGGCATGCTTTGAGCAATGCTCTAAAGATCTATAATTCGTCGTACCTCAGTTTCAGACTGAGCAGTGCAGGGATCTAAATGAGACATAGTGGGAGCATACCACGATAATTTTATGGCGTTCTACAGGAATGTTAGCATGCTTATCTCCTCCTAACGACGGGAAGACTGTCTCATTAAAGTGACAATCTGTAAAACGTGCGGTAAAGAGATCTCCTGTCAAGGGTTCAAGTATCGAACAATTGATGGCAAATCATAACTGACATAGATTCCCATTTTTCCTCTGAGGACCCATTTTGGTACGTAGCGACGGCTCTATTGGCACATAAATGGCGCACCTAAACACCCGTAAATGCGAGACGTCAGGCTCGTATCCAGTGACCAACTGTAACGGTGAATGTGGTTGGGTAGGGATGGGCCTCAGGCGGACCAACATTGTTGCATGCAATATTGCATAGCCCCATACAGATACCGGCAGTTTGGTTCTCATAACCAAAGGCCGAGCTATCAATTGAAGACGCTTTATGAAAGCTTTTGCCAGGCCGTTTTGATTGTGAACATGGGGCACAGGATGTTCTACATTAATCCCTACTGACATGCAATAATCGTCAAAAGTCTATGACATAAAATCTCCAGCATTATCCAGTCGAATCGACTTAATCGGATAATCAGGGTGGTGAACCCTTAGCTTAATGATTTGAGCTAGGAGTTTAGCAAACGAGGCATTGCGTGTGGACAACAAGCAAACATGTGACCATCTTGTCGATGCATCAACCAACACCATAAAGTATCTACATGGTCCGCAGGTTGGTTGGATAGGTCTACAAATGTCCCCTTGAATCCTTTGAAGAAATTTAGGAGGGTTTTGATTAATCTTTGTATGGGAGGGTTGAGTATTCAACTTCTCTAAAGAACACGCTATGCATGGCGGGACTCCAACGTGTGGATGTAACTTATGTACGTGTGAAGATTTAAGGATATGGCGCATCATGTCACGTCCAGGATGTCCCAAACGGTCATGCCAAAGCAACAAAGTGTCCTGGAACTCAGGCATAGAGCCGGCCACACTGTAGGCCTCTATGCTACGAATGGTTGTGATGTACAACCCACTCGGCAGACGTTCCAATTTCTCGTGAATATGCTTCTGGCCATATTCGTATGAAGTGATACAAAGAAATTCAGAACCATGATCTTCAGTGGTTTCAAGATGATATTTATTATCTCGAATATCTCTAAAACTCAGCAACGTTCTTCCTGAACGTGGAGAATAGAGTGCCTCCTTAATGGTCAAGATTGTACCATTAGACAACATGATACGTGCCTTTCCGTATCTTTCAATCAGGTTGGATGAGCCTGAGAGAGTTGTCAAAGGAGCTTTCTTGGGTATGAAGTTAGTAAAATAGTGTCGTTCACGCAAAATGGTGTGCGTAGTTGCACTATCTGCCAGACAACTAACTTCCCCACTAGACATACCTAGAAATTAATTGATTGAATTGGTCACATGCATAAATATAAGTCCATTCATTCAATTAAGCAATTTGAGAAAATAATATCCATTCCAATAACAATCCATAATTCGAAACAAACCAAAACCAAACAAATGATTCCCAATACATAGAAAAATTGTTCAAAATTAAACCATAAACCTAGCAAAATAGGGGGTAGGGGCCGGCCACTCCTAGTGGGTTCGGTCACTAGGGGCTAATGCCCTAAAGCATGTCTAATTTAGTCTTCCATAGGTGCTGATGCCTCCTGGAAGTCTGATATCTCCATTGATGTGGTTGCATCGTCCGGATGATCCACATGTGCAAAGTTAGACTCACGACGAGAATGATACTTGGCAATAGCCTCAGGGGAAGCTTGGCATAGCGTGACCAATGATCCTTTGATCCACAGTGATAGCACATATTTAGTTCAGTAGAAGTGGCCTGAACGGGAGCTTTGCCCTTGTTCTTGAAGTTTGGGACCTTAGGTGCGAGTGGTGGACGCTGCTATAAATATACTCCCATTCTCACCAAAAAGCTAATTCCAACACTTTGGCAAAAATCCCAAAATTCTCTAAACACTATTTCTCTCTAAATTCTAACTTTGGCATCGGAGGTTCTTCGGCCAAAGCCCCCTATATTCATCGTGGGCGCGTGAGGTTATTGGCCTTAACCTAAGGTGTTAATTGTTTTGTAGGTGCAAAATCGTCCAAGATCGAGGAGGAAGAAATTTGCATCCACAAATTGGTGCTTTCATTGAGAGTTGAAATCCATACTCGTAGAAGACTCTCGCACAAAAAGTTTTTTTCTTTATTTTCTAGTCCATTTGAATATTTTTCATACGTTCTTATTATTAGAATTTTTTATTTGCAAAGATTCTTTGATAAAACGTATAAGTAAAATATAATGGCTAGAAATTTAGAAAATTCCATAAGTGAAAATTCTAGTGTTCAAGAAATGGGAGTGCGGAGATCCGTGAGGCAAAATGCGACAATAAGGGGAGCAGCATCACCACCACGAGTTTCCACCATGGGAACCACCACGGTGGCTACCTCGGTAGCCACCCACGGCGAGGTCCATGGTGCCTTCACCACAGCCACCATGGGAACCACCGCGGTGGCTACTTCGGTAGCCATTCGTGGCGAGGTCCATGGAGCTTTCACCATGGCCCGAGCCGAGCCATCCAAGGCTCACGGTACCAAGACCACGACCCAATTTGTGCCATCCAAGTTTACATGGACCCAAGCCCAAGCCTCGCATTCACATGCACCGCGCGTTGAGCAGCCTGCTTCCGTCGAGCAGCCCACTCCCGTAGCCTAGCCTGCTCCTGCCAAGCAGCCTGCTCTCGTGACCCATCCTGCTCCCAACGAGCAGCCCAATCCCGTAGCCCAGCCTGCTCCTGCCAAGCAGCCTGCTCTCGTGACCCAGCCTGCTCCCAACGAGCAGCCCACTCCCGTGGCCCAGCCTGTTCCTGCCGAGCAGCCTGCTCTCGTGACCCAGCCTGCTCCCAACGAGCAGCCTACTCCCGTGGTCCAGCCTGCTTCCGTCGAGCAGCCCACTCCCGTGGCCCAACCTGCTCCTGCCAAGCAGCCTGCTCTCGTGACCCAGCCTGCTCCCGATGAGCAGCCCACTCCCGTGGTCCAGCCTGCTTCCGTCGAGCAGCCCACTCCTGTGGCCCAGCTTGCTCCTGCCAAGCAGCCTGCTCTCGTGACCCAGCCTGCTCCCGACGAGCAGCTTACTCCCGTGGTCCAACCTACTTCCGTCAAGCAGCCCACTCTCACGGCCCAACCTGCTCCTGCCGAGCAGCCTGCTCTCGTGACCCAGCCTGCTCCTGACGAGCAGCCCACTCTCACGGCCCATCATGCTCCAGTGGCTTTCCAAGCAGCCCAAGTCGACCCAAGACTATCTCAACCATCCAGACCTACCATCGAGCCGGGGGCATTCTCACCATATTTTTTCGCGGATTTGACATTTCCCAATTCAAATCTCGCGCCCGGAGTCTACCACATTTCCACTGCCCAATGAGGCGCATTCCTTCCAAGCTCTTCCAATCCAAATGGCGAACAACACTTGTCTCGACAAGTCATAGAGTTGACGAGCGCCCTTGCACAACAGACAACTTTGGTGAATCAACTTTTGCAACGCATCGGGATCCAACGTGCCCCGGACGAGGTATCCCGAAGTAGGACAAGGGCAGACGAACCTTTCCAGCAGCGTCCCGGCAAGCAGCCATTCAACCAGCCACGAGCCGAACGTTCAGGCAGTGTACATTCCCGATTGGGCCCCCGAGATAGCATATACTCCCGTCTTAGCGCGCAGAGGAGCGTGTACTCTCGACTAGGCCCACAGATGAGCATACATTCACGGTTGGGGTCACACTCCGATAGTCAACATGAGCAACCTTCCGGACAAAGTGTTCATTCGCGGCTAAGCCCACAAGGAGCATCATCCACCTCACATCAAAGTAGGCAGCACGACGGACGGAGAGAAGCAGTCACTCAATCCAGCTCAAGTTCAACCAGCAGCCTGCGAAGAACTCGCTCGCCTGCTAGGAACGCACCACATGCACTGCATCTGCGGCGTAGACGAGCCAAACACATGGAAGAGCAGCCTAGACCAGCAAGTCATGGCTGGGGGCAGCCGAGAGCTCCGCTACCCCAACAAAGGCAAATTCAGGAAGAAGTAGAGAGACTCTTGACCAAGCGATTGCATGATTTCCAACGCAACGAGGTCACCGACGAGGCACTACGATGAAACATGACCAACATAAGCAAGTCACCCTTCACGGACGAGATCGAGCAGGCAGAGCCTCCACGAGAGTTCAACATGCCACATTTCACATCTTTCAAAGGGGATGAAGACCCGGAGAGACACTTAAAGCGCTACCGAAGCGCAATGATCTTTATCGAAACAACGATGAGCTTATGTGCAAGATATTCGCCACCACTCTACAAGGCGAGGCGCAAGATTGGTTCTACACCCTGCCGCCACAATCCATCCGGAATTTCTACCAACTTTCTTTGGTTTTCACCAAAGAATATTCATCCTATCGCTCAATCAAAAAGAAATCTGATCATTTGTTCAACGTCAAGAAGAACCCAAAGGAGTCACTTCGCGACTATGTGAGGAGGTTCAAAGTAGAGAAGGTAAAAATAGTCGGATGCAACGACTCGATAGCTAGAGCAGCCTTCCAAAAAGGACTTCCAGCAGACCACCCGCTATTCAGAAAATTGATCATGAAAGAAGATCTAACTCTGGCAGACTCTTTTGCTTTGGCAGAGAAGTATGCACTTTGGGATGAGGCTCGCCAATGCACATTCAAGGACTTGAAGAAGTACCCGACATCACCTCCCTAGAAGCAGCGAAGGACTTATTCACATGTTTGACGGTATCTAAAGTAGCAATAAGCTCTACCATTATGCGAGAAGAGATGGGGGCTCGACTACCTGTATTCCATAGTTACCTGTATTCTACAGTTCAAAAGCTCTCCTCGATGTTATTAAAAATTCAAAAGCTAACTTTGGCGATAGTTGTTGCAACCCAGAAGCACAAGTTTTACTTTCAAACGCATGCAGTCATCCTAATGACGTACTATTCTGCCCAATCCAGACGCGCGACGATAAAGGCGTAGACCCTGGCGGATGTAAAGTTTTCTGACGAACGCAACACTGGAAGGACACACTCGAAAGCAAGTTTTGTCCTCGTCACCCTAAAAGATTCTACATAGGAGCAACATGTACCGGCAGTTGAGTACCATTTCTTGCTGCGCATCACACGGCCTTAGCCGACCCTTGCTCAATGATTCAACTCTAGAGTGGCCCAATACCGGCAGTTGAGCATCTCCTGTTGCGTATGACATGGCCCTATCTCCACAGCTCCCTACTGTGTCTTCACGCCGAGCCTAGGTGACGCAACAGAGCGGCCCAACGATGCCTCAGAAGTAGCCGAGCACACTCTAGCTGCGCCTACTCCACCCGATGGAGACTTCTGGCATTTGCATGTCGACGACGCAGAAAAGCCTTCATCACTGCCGGCAGAGAAGGCTTCAAAAAGATGGATCCCATCTGGGAAGGTCCGTACAAGATCAGCAGAGTAGGGGGCAAGAGTAATTACACCATCACCACCATGAAGCGGCAAAAAGATTGAAAAGAAATGGATGGCCTACAATCTGAAGAAGTACCATGTGTGACCTCCCGCTACATCAAAACCCGAAGACTCAATAAGCTCGACGGGCACCACCTCACAAGCTGAGGACTATCCAGTTGTTATGCAGTTCCTACCTTACGGCTAAAGTTCTCGTTCGTTTCACTCGTTTTTCAATGAGGAATTTAGAAGTAATCACAACTTGGCTTGGCTGCATGCTTACAACAACTAATCACTCCTGCACTTCAAAAGAAGACTGCGCCCTTCTTAGGGACTCATCGCAGGAATTGCGCCCCCCGAGGGACCAACCATGCTCTCTAGTGCGAGAGGGTAAACAAATTCTCCGACACCCATATGGGTCAACTCTCCAAGACGGGAGGATAAATTTTACACTCCGAATATCCAGACGTGGATGAGCCTGGCTGCCCTAGTATAACTAGATGCACGATGGCTTGCGCCGGGATTCCTAGAAGTAGCCGCAATGGTCTTTTTCAAGGCTTAGCTAACTGAAGGATTTTGGGTCTCTTGGCCTAATCCGTGGGGAACCGGGCCCTAAAGACGGAGAGGGCACATTACGCAGTACATCCGATGGACGGCTGCCCTGGAATCCTAAAGCTGCTACCGAGAGCACTAAGGTAGCCTACGGATTCCGGAAGACTGCCTACGGCTTGCCCTTCGAGCAGTGAAGCCGCACTAGACTTATACAACCGCACATTCTTGTGAAAGGTTAAACAAGCTAGCGCGCATATATGAAGTTTTATCCACTGCCGACATGCTACGTAGTCGATAAGCTTCACCTCTGCCAAGCGCGGAACAACCTACACCAAGTCCTAAAGTGTTGTGATACTTGCTACACAACCTACGGAATTGAAGAAAGTCAAGGTTAACAGCCTAGTGGTTACGCGGACTTGTCTGCTTCTGTAAGTAAAGCATCCGGCTGCCAACCCTATGGCTAACAACTTTGCAAAGTTCTACACCAACACCTACGGCTGCATAGGCTACGCGAGTTTGTCTACTTATAAAAAAGTAGCATGCCTGCCACTGGTCTATCAAGTCTAAAGGTTAGGGCATGAACAAAAGAAGTGAAGATGAAGAAAAACGAAGGAAAACATGTTTATAAACAACTAGCAAATGCCGAAGGAGTTCAAGCAAAACAAAAGCTACAAGGAAAAACAAAGAAAATCCTAAAAGCTACCTAAAATACTACACTACAGCAGCTTGGACATCCCACGACTACTCGGTCGCAACACCTTCAACAGCCGTAACGCTCTTAGCAGCAGCATCATCCGACGCTTCACCCCTGGCTGCCCCAGTCTGGGCACTAACTTCTCCAACTACTTCACCAATGGAAGCCTTAAAAGTAAAAGCAAGCAAGTCTTCCGGAGAAATGGAGAAGGTTTTAAAACCTCAAGCCCATCCTTCTCACCCTTCAGTTGCTCATTTTTCTTAAGCAGACTAACATGGACGCGCTGCAGCTCATCCACTCACTTCTTAGCATAAGTAGCAAAACGAAGCTCAGAAATTGCAAGCTTAAGATCTTGAATCTGAGGCGAATCAATCTCAGCAGCAAAGGGAGCAGGCTTTGGCGCCACTTTAGCAGCAGAGTCCACCTTACCACTCTTCATAATAGCAAGTCTCTACAAAGGTGAACCGGACTTGGCTCCCAAAGAACGTCCTGGTACAGACTTCGGCACTGGGGGCATGATAAAACCTTTACGCTGAGTAATCTTATCCACAATTGTACTAGCCATTCTCAACATGGAAGACGCCACATGCTCAGATCTAGCAGCCTTACATTTCTTCCCATTGGAAGAAGTCATGTCAATCACATACCTCTTGGTAGCAAGCGGACCCTCATGAGCAGCGAAAGAAGTCTTTGGTTTTTTCTCAGCCGGCATCTCTTGAGCAAGCAGAGAAGATCCATTTTCCCACCTTCACTTGCAGCAGGATCCACAACAGTGATTGGACGAGCCAGTGCATCCGCTTTGATCCTATTCCCCTCATCTTTTGGGAACAACCCACGTTTCTCCTGACGAAAAGAGTTAAAGTAGCCAATGTCATTCGTGGTACCTAGCAGGGAAGTTCAACCCAACATTCCAGCAGTTCATGAGGTTCGCAACCTCTTCATTTCTCTCAATCACCAGCCTAGCTCGAGTCATGTCCAAAAACCTAAAAAGACATGAGCCATGTGACTTGCCTAACATTGCGCCCCAGTGCCACAATCCGAGGTCCCAGCCACACAAGTTGCCCTTGGTTCTAGCCAAGTCGAGCAGCTTAAAGCAACGGTCCCTGCCACAATACCTCATCGGCCCATGCCGAGTCGACTCCTGGCCCATGCCAGCCGACGTGCCGCACCACCCCGACGGCTGCCCCGCGGTAGCACTATCCACGAAGAAGACGAAGAAATCAACGAAAGACGGTCATTTGCACGGGCAAGATGTAGAAGATTGCTAGAGGAGGGGGAACAAATATCCTCTAAGCTATCTCTCTCTTGTAGGGTAGAATAAATCGCTCTCCGAAGTTGATTTAATAACCCACTTAAGGTGGATTTAAATAGGATTTGAGAGAAATTTATTTCCCTTTCCTAGAAGGATCTAATTTCCTATTAAAGAGAGAATCTACATCAAAATAGGAAGCAGTCCTAAGTTTCCTAAAGCAAGAAGATCTCTACACCTGCTGCCCTTTTCTGCGAGCAGCCCAACAGGTGTGGGGGCATTTGTGGAGCCAAAAATATTCACAGGGCGACACGTGGATTTTTGGACAAAAATGACAAAAATACCCTTGCAGTACAACGAGGTTCCTACGCGCAAGCAGCGGGCAACCCTCTTTCAACCAAGACAGAAGTGCCCAAAATAGGTAACAATTCAAAGTCCATCTCATCAAATCCTTTCTACAAGGTAATTCCCAAACACATTCCTTTTAAATTATGTTAATTGGCTAATTAATGGGTTTATTGCCTAATTAACCCATTAATTGTCAATTAAACCATCCATTATATCCAAATAACTACAAAATACATCCAATTCAACCCTAAAACACCACATGGCCAGCTATCCCCATTTCAAAACCTAATCCATCACTTTTTTCTACCTTTTTCACCATTTCTTCCTTTTTATTACCCAATAAATTCAAAAACCACCAAAACATTCATCTTATGTTTAATAGCCAAATAAATTGGCTAATTAAACCTAAATTAAACCTAAAAACCCTAGCCACCTCCTATCCCTATAAATATACTCCCATTCTCACCAAAAAGCTAATTCCAACACTTTGGCAAAAATCCCAAAATTCTCTAAACACTCTTTCTCTCTAAATTCTAACTTTGGCATCGGAGGTTCTTCGGCCAAAGCCCCCCCATTCATCGTGGGCGCGTGAGGCTCTTGGCCTTAACCTAAGGTGTTAATTGTTTTGTAGGTGCAAAATTGTCCAAGATCGAGGAGGAAGAAATTTGCATCCACAGAACTGTTTCTTGTATTTATAGGGATGAGTACACGGTTGATAAGTTATGAAGCTCCACCATGCTACTAAAATTCTTCCATCGTCCAAGCTTTCGGTCAAATCCTAATCTCTTTAGTATAATCCACATGCATCTTTATCCTGTGCCTATGCGAAGCCAAACGGTATTTCATGATAAGACCAATTGTTTAATGAGACGTATTTCTATCTCAAATGGATTCTGGGTTGATATTTGCTTGGCTGATGGTGTTCAACTACGACTTAAACTCTAGGAGGAAAACTGATTCGTTTGTCATCTATGACTTTTCAAACAAACTGAAAAGCCTATATAGGAATCACATCATCACCAAAAGCCTAGCTTTCCTAGACTACTTGTCTCATCCGTCACCCAAAACCATCATCTTTATTGTTGCATGCATCTTGACCTGAACCAAATGAATTTTAAATTCATTTTGAATTGTGCCGCACATCCACATCCAAACATCCACATTAATTTAAATTGTCCCGCTGATTCCTAGCTTGAAGATATATTATTTTTATAAGAAAATGTCAAGATAAATCATTATTAAAAGATAATTATGATAAAAATCATAATGTTATCTTTTAATAAAATTATCTTTACTTTTTCATCGACGATGTGGAGGTATGCTTACTCAACGGCCTCGATTACTCGGGCCGATGGTGTAATCTTGGATCCAAACATAAACATAAGAATAAAATGATACTCGTTCCTTGCAAATCCATTTCTCCAAAAAAAGTAGCCCTTATATAGGCAAAGAATAAAAGGAGTACTTGACACAGCACAAAGGAAGAAGGATTACAAATTTAAATCCCTGAATAACTGATAATCTGGAATCCACCAGTTCTTTTAGAGTAATTTCAAAAGATAATTTGCTTAATTGATAAATTGATTGGAAGATGATTACAAGAAAAGCAACCAATGACTTAAAAACCAGATTAACTCCCTAGGATAACTCAAAAGTCTTAAGAAATTAAGACGAAAGTAAATGTCATTAATCGGACTACATACAAAAAGTTCACTTTTTTTTTGACAGAATTTAAAATGCAATTTTGGAAGCCTAAACAACATATCAATTGAATCCAACACTTTCCAACTTTAATTCTTTTTTTTTTGATAATTTGAAACATTTTATTTCCCTTATATTTATTCGTCAAAATTAACTCATATCTTGTCCTTTACATCAATACATCATGATGTTTGAACACATCTACCATGAATGTAACTTCACCATTCGACCAGGAAAAAGGTGAAAAAAATTAACTAGTTAAGTTAAATCACTAACCACGGTGCTGCTCATGTTTGATTGCTTGAACATAGCACGTGCTTGACTGCTAGTGGAAATTCAGATCGAGTAATATAATACTGGTATAGTTGTTTTCCGTTTTGGTTTCTTAATAATTATAGTTTTTATTTAGAAAACGAATACATTATTCAAGGTTAAATGAATAAGTACAAAGGATATGACACATTTATAATAAAAATCTTACGAGAGATTTCAAGTTGATCCAAGAAAAAAAAGAGTAGCACTGCGTGAAACCATTACATATTATCGATATCCTCTAATAACAAATCTCCAAGCAAGTTTGATAACAAGTTGTTTCAAATATGATATTTTACCCTTGCAAAGCATGAAATTAAGGGCAAAATCACATGGTTGTTTAAATTCTTTAGTGACTCTTTCATTAAAAAAATGACAAAATAACAAGTTGTGAGGTAACTGAAACGACTAGCAAACTGAGCAATTAATACCCCATATGAACGAGATTAAAATTTGAGTCAAACGAACCAAATATGTCAAACCGATACAAGTAATGCTGATCAATGCAAAGAACCTGTACGTATGCACAAATAAGTTTGATTGGCAATTTGGGCAGATCTTATCTAACACATGTTAGTTGAATCAATTCTTTTATGTAATTTCAAGAAATTATACGTAGGTTGTGTCATGAATCCGTCGTATATGCACTCGTATGCATAGTTCATTTTAAGTTTCTCCTTGCCTAAAAATTACATAAACAACTAGAGTCTATTTGGATGAGGGTCTAATTAAGGAGGGATCTAGAAGACACGTGATTAGATTAAGGGATTAAAACAGGGTTTTACTAATTAAGGAGGTATCAAAACCTGTGCGATGTGTCCATTTAAGCCCATCATCAGAGTCTCCTCAACCCTTTTCCACCAAACCTCCCCTCCCTATCTCTCTCTCAGATCAAATGGAGCAGCACTCAGATCCAAAGTGGGAAGCCAAGGTTTCTGCAACCCTAAAAGATGCCACAGTGGACCAGATATGGCCTCTCTTCAAAGACTTCTTTAATTTCCACAGGTGGTTTCCAACCCTATCCACTTGCCATGGGATTCACGGAACCAACGGTGAACCCGGCTGTGTCAGATATTGCTCGGGGTTCTCAATCCCCTCCAAGAGTGGCGAGAAGTCCGTCAGCTGGTCCAAGGAACGATTAATAGCCGTTGATGATGCTGACCATAGTCTGAGCTACGAGATCGTGGAGAGCAACCTTGGGTTCAATTCGTACGTCTCGACGTTCAGGATTGTTCCGCGTGGGGATATTGATGGTCGAGATGGGTGCGTGATCGAGTGGTCCATAACCGTTGATCCTGTGGAAGGGTGGGTTTTCGGTGATCTGGTGAGGAAGTATGAGTCTGGGTTGCAGAAAATGTCTAATAGAATAGAAGATGCAATTTGTATTTGAACATTACTTAAATTATCTCATCACAGCATTAGGCCAAGACGCCAAATTTGAATTCCCTAGTTATTGTGGATAAACAATGCAACACATGCATCATTCTCTGGAATACTTTTGCTCACCCCCTAAAATGACGGTATACTTAATTGTCATTAGCTTATTTAACTTTAACATTAGTATTTTATATCAATTAAACGAATACTTATCTAATAGTAATTAATAGGGGATGAGCATTTTTTGAGGTGAGCAAAAATGCACTCATCTCTCTCATAGGCACTAATTATGTAGTCAGTTTAACTGTATATTTAACAAGTTATAAAATCAGAATGTTATATAGGCCATATGCATTATCTGAGGCTTAAAGCATATTAAGTGAGTGACAACTAGTGTATATGTTTGCTAGTGGCATATTGTTTTGATTTTATAGGGTCTTCTTCTTTAACCTACTAACTTATCGGTTTAAACCCCCATTTATTTCTAGTTTGGTTTATAGTAGTGATATTGTTTGTAATTAAAAACTCTATATTTGTTTAACTGTAAGGAGCTGCTACTAACACTCTAAAAATGTCTACATCATTTCACTCTAAATTTGTAAAATACAAGAGAAGTTTATATTATAAGATGTGTAAGATGATATTTTAAAGTGCCAATAACAGTACTTATAAAACAATTATAGAATTCTAGGTTGAGCACCGACCAGTCCAAATGGGTAGGTTTTGGTAAATCCCACAAAATCTTGTTCTTTAGCCAAACAATTTCATTTGGACTAGCATGTATATGATGAAGAATCCTTTTGTGGTTTTCAATGCAGACAACCCCTATAAAGGCATACCACCATTCCATGTTCCTCACAATTATTTGTTGTTAATTTCTTTGTTAATTTATTTGTCATGGGAGTAAACCAAATTAACACCATTATTAAAATGGGAAGGCAAAACCTCTGGCGAGCTCAAAGGCCAAGCAGCGGAACAAGTTTGGCCTCTATTAATTGGCTGATTTTTGCAACTTACACAAATGGTTGTCAATCCTTGGCACATGATACCCCTAGTTGACGGAGTCCTCGGCCAGCCGGGTGTGTTCTGATATTGCGCCACTCCTCCGACTGATCCTGCCGATGAGACGACCATCAAGTGGACCAAAGAGGTTTTACTTGGATTGATCCGATCAAATTAACACCGTTTGAGCTGTGAAATCATTGAGAACAATCTCGGGTTCAAGTCTTACGTTGCAGTAATGCCATTAGTCCCTGTCAACGGTGAAGATGGCAGCACGGGGTGCAGGATCGAGTGGTCGTTTGTTAGTGACCCAGTTGAGGGATGGAAATATGATGATCTTCGAGCTTTTTTTTTTGACACTTCTATGTAGGGGTGGGTTCAAAAAACCGAAAACTGAAAAAAACCGAAAACCGAACCGAACCGAAACCGAAAAAACCGAACCAAACAAAAAAATTGAACCGAATTGAAAAAACCGAACCAAACCGAACTCTTTTGGTTCGGTTCGGTTTTGATGGTCTAGAAACCGAACCGAACCGAAATAATTAAATTAATATTTTTTTAATTTTATTTATTTAATTATTTGATTTTATTATATTAGAATATGATACTTCGGACTGCTGTTTTGGTAGGACTTGTTTGCTTTCCAATTCAAATTGTCTTCTCAGCTTCTCCATTTGCAACAAAAATTGGAACTTATACCATTACAAGCAATATTTCTAGTTTATATCATTAAGTGCAACATATATGTAAGAACACATATCTCAACTGCACTGCAGTTGATTAGGGAAAGCAAACAGCGTATAAAAGTCTCATAAGTTTATTAAACACTACGAGATCAAAAACAAAATTCAAACTTTCTCACCTATGGCCAAGTATAGTAGCTTCCGTGGCCTAACAATTTTGAAAAGTATATCAATACATTAAAAAATATTGATGAACACCTCTTCAAAATTTGCTGGTGGTAGAAGCTGAACACAGAATGTAGAAATTATATTATGTAACCACATATATGGATAAAAAAAATTCGGACCACAAAGATAAAGAAAATATAAAAAATTGTTACCTAGACAATAATCAAAATAAATAGTATATTATAGAATGTTTATCTTATTGCTAGTGAAGAATACAAGTGTATATATATATATATATATATATAGAGAGAGAGAGAGAGAGAGAGAGAGAGAGAGAGAGAGAGAGAGAGAGAGAGAAAGATTGAGAGAAAGAGAGAGGTCGTACTCCATCATCATCGTCTAAAAAAAAATCTATTTACAGTTAAACATTAAACCCAAAATATTTAAAAAAAAACCTTTATGTTATAATTCCAGTTGAACTTTAAATGTTTATTTTCATTATCTTTAAGTCTAGTCAGAATATTTATGTTATAATTGTGTTGGATATGTTAAAATTTAAGATTTCAAATTTTTTTCATTTTTTGAAAAAAAACCGAAACCAAACCGAAAAAAACCGAAAAAAATTTGAAGCGAACCGAAATTTCGGTTCGGTTTCAGTTTTGGCAAAAAACCGAACCGATTTGAACCAAACTCACCCCTACTTCTATGGGATTGATGACAAAGAATATGGAGAATGCTCTTCTATCTTCTTTTGGGTGAACATTGAATTGTTTTTCATGCAAGTTAGACATATCTTATTGTACTACGTAACGTTTCCATTACTTTTTGTTGAATTAATGTCTACGATTTAGGGTATGTTTATGAGATGAAATAAACAACTCTCCATGATAATCTCATACTTGACTATTCAGGTATAAGATACCCAAATATATTTTTTTTTTCATTCCTTAATTGTTACTAAATCAACTGTTGAGGCTCAAAAAAGTCATATGCAAGTCCAATCAAGTCTCAAAACCCAATTGTTATATAAGGCTCAAGCCAAGCCCAAAATACATGCCAAGATGTGGAATCGAGAAGGGGTTATATCAGTAATCATGCCATGCTACATTAATTAAGTCATGCATTTGTGTAAATCACACCACAATCATGCAAGTCCATGCATATTTATCATGCCATGCCTTATCACATTAAAGTAAGCCTAAGTTACATGTCCAGGGCTTGTCAAGTGAATTGTGGTGTGGATGGTTACAGAAGTTTGTCGGACGTATGTGGAGTCAAGATTATGGAAGACTTTGGGTTGCTTGGGAGCCCAAAGATCCAAGCCCATAACGTTTGTGGTCCATGTGGGCAAGTTTGAGAGAGAACCAGCCTAATTTCCTTCTTTCCTTACCAAGGTAACCAACTTAGTTAGGAAGAAACCAAGACTTAACCCTAAAGTCATTTGAAAGCCCAGTAAAGAGGCATGTAACGAAGGAAGAGGCTGAATTTCCTTTCCTAACTCACACAGAAGATCAACACCTGAAAGCTAAAAGACACGTTATAGGAAGTAACGTCTGTAAAAGGCTGACCCAGGAAAGCCGCACCTCGAGAAGAATGTCCACTGTAGGTTTCATGAGATCAACAGAGCCTAGCTTCCTTACACCAAAAGGGAAATGGTAGAAGAACAAGGGAAAAGGAGGAGGGAAGATCAAACCACAATTAGAGATTCCTTAGGAAACCTAGAGGGGAATCCTTCACCTACAAAAAGAGAGATTAGAAGCCAATAAGAGGGATCCCAATAACTCAGCCAAAAAAGACAGAGGTTCACACGTTAGAGGGAAGAACACAAAACGATCTTCCCACAACCTTACAGTTCTCCCCTAGACTTCTTTCAGCCCTTTCAGTTAGGGAAAACCTCTTTAGAACTCAGGAAGCCCGGATTACCCAACCAAAAACTCCACGCAACCGTGCAAACTCTCTCTCTCTCTCTCATCTCTCTCTCTCATGCTAAATGGATGACCTTCTAGCTTCCACACCATACCTTACTTGAGCAAGCCATTATTTGCTTAATCATGCTAATCTTCAAGTCATTGATCTAACCGCAATATTTGCTAAGACGAGCTAACTCTTTTGACATATTATGGGACTTGGTACAAAACTGAACCAAGAGAGACAAGAGGACATTCTCAAAACCCCAGTCCACCTTGACCTAAAAGTAACCCTAAAACCAACGAATCGGAATCAAGTCCATTCAAATGTTTGATTTTTAATAAACATAAAAATAAAATGATACTTATTCCTTTCAAATCCATTTCTCCATATAAACATGCCCTTATATAGGCAAAGAATAAAAGGAGTACATTCAAAGACGGCGGTAGCTAAGGCCATTGGAGGCAGCTGCCCTTACTGATGTTTTATGTAGAGGGAAAAAATCAAGATGGCTACAGAACTTGAATTTATCATATTTAAGTATTTTAACTAATGAGTTGAAATATTCAAATAAATGTGTACTTGAATTTGTTATATTTTAGTACTTTAATTGATTAGTTAAAATATTCAAACAATATGTATATATAATAAGCTATTATTAGGAAATAATGTCTGCAAGTTGGTTTAATGAAATTTAAGAAGAAAAGAAAAACAATGAAATTATAGAAGAAATTCGAATTTCTTTGAGGTTAAGAGATAGACCCCGCCATACAAAGTTTTTAGCTCCGTCCTTAAGTACATCATGATGTTTGAACACATCTACCATGAATGTGACTTCACCATTCGACCAGGTAAAAAGTGAAAAAAAAAAAAAAATTAATTAGTTAAGTTAAATCACTAACCACGGTGCTGCTTATGTTTGATTGCTTGGACGTAGCACGTGCTTGACTACTTGAACATAGCACGTGCTTGACTACTTGAACATAGCACGTGCTTGACTGCTTGTAGAAATTTAGATCGAGTAATATAATACTGGTACAGTTGTTTTCCGTTTTTGATTTCTTAATAATTATAATTCTTATTTTGAAAACGAATACGATATTCAAGGTGAAACGGATAAGTGCAAAGGATATCACACATTTATTTTGACCTTGATAAAATATTTGTCTGGAGATTTCAATTCGGTCAAATAAAAAAAGAGTATCCCACATCAATCTATTACAAGTTATTGAGACAAATCTCCAGTCAAGTTTGATAACAAGTTATTTAAAATATGGAACTTTAACGAAAAGCTTGCGGTATTGTTCATTTTAACGAAAAAACACATTTTTACATTAAAAAATCAATCATGATATTATTCACTTTACCCTTTATTTTGTTCTTATCGTTAAACTTAAAATTTTTAAACCATTTTCGTTAGTTTTCCTTTTAAAATATGGTCTTTTACCCTTGCAAACAGGAAAGGGCAAAATCACATAGTTGTTAGTGATTCTTTCATTAAATAAATGATAAAATCACAAGTTGTGAGGCCAACAAGATTCTTTCCATATTCTTTTTGTAATAATTCTGGAGATTCGTGAATCGTGTTCGTTCATCGTATATGATGAACGAATATGATTCACGAATTTCCAGAATCCTCACAAAGAGAATCCAGCAAGGATCTAGATTCTTGGTGTGGTAACTGAAACGACTAACAAACTGAGCAATTAATACCAAATGAACGAGATTAAAATTTGAGTCATATGAGCCAAATATGTCAAAACCGATGCAAGTAATGCTGATTCATGCAGAGACCCTGTAAGTCTGCACAAATAGGTTTGATTGGCAGCAGATCTTAGCCAACACACGTGAGCTGCATCACAGTTTATGTAATTTGTGATTATACATAAATAGTGTTATAGATCCGCCCCAATATATACACACATATTTATAATTCATTTTAAGTTTCACCTGCCGAAAAATTACAAAAACAACTAAGAGCCTATTTCGATGAGGGATTAAAAAGAGGACTTGGGATTGGAATAGCCTAAAAGGGGTTTTGGAAGTTCTAATATTCAAAGGAGTGTGGATTTCTCACACTTTTATAATTTTCAGTTGTCAAATCGGATAAATTAAAGAGATCAAAGAAACAAAGTATGTGTGAGAAATAAAAAGTG
This sequence comes from Malus domestica, assembly GCF_042453785.1. Lineage (NCBI taxonomy): Eukaryota > Viridiplantae > Streptophyta > Magnoliopsida > Rosales > Rosaceae > Malus > Malus domestica. Next base: position 9,374,120 of record NC_091668.1, read on the forward strand.
ATGTGTAGATAGCACACCACATTTTTAAACACCTTGTTTGGGTAAAATTAAGGAGGGATCTAGAAGACTAACATTATACAACCTCTAACATATATAACCACATTATTGCCAAAGGCGAATTTAAAACACATTATTGCTAGCTTATTGTGAGGTGTAACGCACTCCCCACCCATTTAATCTAGATAATATTGTTTGTTAAAAAAATGAATATCCCTAGATACTAACTCATATACATACTGTTGGAATATATTAGTATTTTAGGTATTTTTTTTGTTTGAGTTTTCTTATAAGTTTAGTTTGGGCCTAGCCTGTTAGCATTAGGGTTAGAGTTAGTTTATTATAAATATAGTGCTTTGTTATTCATTAGAGAATAAGCTATTCACAATGTAGCATCTTGGGTTATATAGCCGTCATGGCAATCTTTCGTTTACTTAATAAAATTATATTAGTTTATATTCAGTTTGTTCGTTTGTTCATTGCGCACTCTGATATTCAATTTGATATCAGAGCAGGTTAAATCTTTCAAGAATTAATCTGTTTTGGGGTTGATATCGATTTGTTTGTCTATCTGTTTGTTCAGTATTAGTTTTGTCTTTAGTTAGGGTTTTGTTGTTTGAATATGTTTGCTCGAGAGCCACTCAGCGTTGAACCTAGAACCGAAACCTGCACCAAAACCCATTCCCCATCCAGCCGCCTTCTACTCGCTTGAACTACCAGCACCACCTTGTGCAAATTCCGCCACCACTTTCTACCCTGCCATCCAAACCCACACTGAACCGAGATCCGTTCATTGCTGCACCAGCCTACACAGACCTAAACGCACCACCAGTTCTCGGCAACATGAACCCAGCACTCGCGGCGTATTGTCTTGCACAACACACCCCACCAGAATCTGCACCATTACCCTGTCTTCGCACCGTACCCGCTTCTCCTTCTATACCTGACCAGAATTTGCCACCTCTGCTGCACTCGTTCGTCTAGAAGAAAGGAATAAGGAAATAAGGAAACAGAAGCCAAAAAAAAAAATTGTTTGAGGTTTTGGCCCACACGGGCAAAGTGGAAAAATGGGTTATGGGCTGTTTGCCGCCCATTTTTTGGTTGATGTCTTTGAGGCCCACACGAGTTGTTGGCCTGTTTGGAATTGTTTTGTTCGTTTGTTGGTACAATTGAGATATGGAAATCTCGTCCGTTTAGTAACAGGTGCTTTCCATACTCTCAACTCTAGCCAGTTTGCCAGCCAGAATCAAGAATCAAGTCAAGTCAAGAATCAAGAATCAATTACCAGTTTGCCAGTCAAGTCAAGAATCAAGTCAAGTCTGCCAGTCAAGTCAAGTCAAGTTTGCATGCCTGCCAGTCCACCTAACGGAGCCAGTCCGCATTTGCTTGTTTGCAAACTCATGTCGTATACTGCCATGAGTTTGACCGGGGGGGGGTGTTGGAATATATTAGTATTTTAGGTATTATTTTGTTTGAGTTTTCTTATAAGTTTAGTTTGAGCCTAACCTGTTAGCATTAGAGTTAGGGTTAGTTTATTATAAATAGAGTGCTTTGTTATTCATTAGAGAACAAGCTATTCACAATGTAGCCTCTTGGGTTATATAGCCGTCATGGCAATCACCTCTTTAACACAAATTTTGACACAATTTCTAAATCATTAGGTTAAAACGTCTTAAAAGTTTCTATGCAATGAAACCTCCATCTGTTTTACCGAGAAAATCTTAAAAGTTTCCATGCAATTGTAATGCAGTCTAGCTATGCTTACATTTCTAGCCTCTAACGTGTTGATCATGTAGTTGCAAGTATATATATTCCACATTGACAAAGTAAACCGCTAACCTACAATTGATATTGATGCTGGGGAGCCCTCCACTTAATTGCAAAGGAAGGAATAGGAAAACTTGCAAAATAAAGAAAGTAAGAGAAGTGATTTCTAATTTTATATGTGTTGGTAAACACATGATCTGGTTAGGAAGCGATTTCTCTACCTATATTTTAAAAACGTAGTGAATCCAAGAATCATAATTGTTCCATGTCCAGTAAGTAGATGTACCCCAAGACTCTGTATTGTATTTTGTTGACCATAATTATATTTTGCTGCTTGTAGTTAACTAATTTGTTTTTGGGTCAATGCACTTTAGTATGTTTATATTTTTGATAGTTGCACAAACCACCCCATAAGCCTATTATATACTTAATTAACATGCGTATAATAGGATAAGTACAATTACCCAACAATAGGCAAAAGAAGAGAGTAAATTTAGTGAGATTTTAGGAAATCAAGGATGAAAGTGCTGGTATTAGAGACTCAAACAATTCTTTTTAAAAAAAAATTAAGGGGAAATAGATACATTTGATTTGCATAAGGGGTAATACTAGGGACACTAAATTTGGGGACTAAATTAGCAAACTAAATGATGTGTTACTAATAAGAATGAGCACGTTTATTTACGCTTAAGCAATAAACCAATAATCAATTTTCATGTCTTTTAGTTTTCAAAATTTAGTCTCCCTAACATTACCCTTTGCAGAAATGATCATTTTCAGTAACAACATATTGATCACATATCGACGACATAACGATGATATAACCACAATACAACAATGATATAATAACGACTGATCATTTTTGCAACAAAATAACAAATATGTTTATTGTAACTAATTGCCAAAATTTAATTAGCATCAGAATCCAGATTAAGAGATTTTGAGATTATTTAAGGGGTGTGCTATCCACACACTCCATTTTTCTTCTCACACACCTCTTGATAATTTTTGTCCGTTAATCTTCTTTAATTCATCCTATCCGACGGCCGAAAATTAAAAAGGTGTGTGAGAAGTAAAATGAGGTGTATGGATATCACATCCCTTATTTAATAGAAGAAAAATTGTTTAGATTAAACTTTGTGTAATAACATTGTTGGAAAATTACAATAAATAATCTCTGTGAATATATAAAATACAACAAATACAATAAATAAGAAAGAAGTCACCAAAATGATAGAGATACGGCTTTGGTTGAGGCGTGGAGAATCACTGTCTTTAAAGCCGATGTTGCGCTCTCTCCCAAGCATGGAAGAAAATGCCGATATTATCGGCGAAATATCGCCGATAATATCGCTTTTAGGAGAGAATGATATTTTAACACATATCCAATGAGTTTTCGTCCAAATATCGCGATATTACCGATAATATCGCCTCTCGAACAGCTGAGTCGACTCGGATGGGGGCGAGTCGAATCGGTTGAATATGCTCAACTCGTGGTCGTACATGGCCTTCTTGGTGGGGTTAAAGATGACGTTCCAGGCCTCGGAGACCAGCCGGAAGGCATAATCAGGGAAGCGATTCCGATGGGGGTTCAGCAGAAGAGCGAGTCGACGGTACTGAGTCGCGACGATTTCGAGGTTTTGAGTGTACTGGGCGAGTTGGAGAATAGCGTACCAGTCGGGCTGCTGGTTTTGGTTGTTGATCTGGGATTCAACGGCGAGAAGAGTGTCGGCGACGGTAATTATCTGCTCGGTGGCCTCGAGCCTGGGGTCAGTCTCTCGGGCTCGGATCGCGAAAGTCTTGGTCTCTTGCAAGTCATGCGCCGACAGTAGCTTCACGGCGCTCCGCTTCCGCCCTCGCCCTATTGGTGTTGAAATTGAACTCCATTTCTCTCTCTTCTCTCTCTCTCTCACTCCCCTTTCTGCCTTTCTTGGTTTTCGGTGAAGTTCGGACAGAGTAGAAGCGTGGGGGAATTTTGGGTGGACGAAAGAGGACCTGGGTTGTGACTGAAATGACGGAGATTGTTTGGTGGTGGGGTGGGAGAATGGGAGGTGCAGTAGGGGTATTTTGGGAGAATGGGAGATTGTTGTTGTTGAGGGTTTTGAGCACACTTGGACTCGGTTAATGGATTGAGATTTTAAAGCAAAGGAACTGCTACCCTTCAACACCTTGACCACCATATCACTTATGTTTTCGTAAAAATATGCTAAAATATTTATATATATGGTTTTGTTTTGAATTCTTTTTGCAAGAAACAAATTTGCATATGACAGCTCGCTATATAATCCACTTAAATCAGTTAAATCCATCATGCAATGCATTTCCTTCCAATTTTTTGTGATAAACTAATAGATAATTGACTAAATAAACATCCTGCAAAGTTTCAATAAAAATTTCCAAGTTTTTCTTACAATTTCCGTGGTTTCCATGTAATTTTTATCGATATCGATATTATCCCGATATTTCCATCGATATTTCCGTGTTTTCGGACTACCGATATTTCCGATATTACCGATACTTTCTTCCTTGCTCCCAAGTACCACGGCGCAAAAAGATCTTTTGCGCGTTGACCTCCAAAATTCAACAACCAAAGGACTTTGCTAGATGTGCACTCGTAATAACAAAATTGAAGCAAAGCCAAAAGAATAGTGCCCAACAAAAAAGAAGAAAACAAGATTACAATGATTAACAAGTTAAAGAATGAAAGTTCGGCTTTGTGTCCTATTTTGTCTAATATAGCTTCGTTTCTTTTACTGTAGTCTAATATTATTCTTTTTTACTTGTAAGTAAAAAAACCGTAAACTCAAATTTTATAAATCACGAATTTGTGACTAATTTTATTCCCACCATACTTAAAATCGTATATAGATAGTTGTATATTTTTTTTTATACCAAGTCAAATTGAATATTTTTTCGTACAGTGCAAGTCAACTTTCCATTTTTTGTTTTTTTTTTTGGCACACAAGTCAACTTCCATTTCACCTAACATTTAAATTTATTAGTTATGAGTGAAGCATCTTTTTGAACCTTATAAATACATCGTATCACAAATAATGTTCCCTTATAACCAATCATTCATGTTTCCTTTGTTTCCTAGCTATCTCTCTCATCATGCAAGAACCCGCAGAGTCCAGAAAATGGAAGCGCAAAACAACCGCTGTGCTCAAAGCCTCAGCAGCCGAAAAGGTTTGGCCTCTCTTGGCTGATTTCTGCAACTTACACAAAATCTTCCCCAAACTAGCCACATGTTACCAAATCGAGGGAGTTTCTGGCCAACCGGGTCTGATCCGGTACTGTGAAACTCCTCCTACCAATCCCGCTGATGAGTCGACCGTCAAGTGGGTCAAGGAGAAGCTACTGATGATTGATCCAATCAAACGGTGCATAAGCTATGAGATCATTGAGAATAACATGGGGTTTCACTCTTACGTTGCTACCATGCAAGTAGTGCCTACAAACGACATTGATCAGGATGGTGTTTACGGGTGCAAGATAGATTGGTCTGTAGTTTGTGATCCGGTCGATGGATGGAGATCTGAAAATCTTCAGGAGTTTCTTGAGTCTAATCTTCAATTGGTTGCAAAAACAATGGAGCATGCTCTTCTATCTACTTAAATATACATATATATATATATATATTCATGCTTTTTTTTTATCAGTCTTTTCATGTTTATGTAATATGTAATATGTCGAATAATTAAGGTTCTAAAAAACGCTCGCAGCTAGTCGAGCGGTGGACAAGGGCCTAGCGCCCAAGCCGATTTATGTAAATGTATTATATATCTTGTAAATAAGTGTCTATTTACACTTTAAAAAAATTATACTTGTATGGATAATAAAAGAATGATAAAATGCAAAAATAGAAGTAGAAGAATACACAAAGTACATCAATCCAACAAGTTCAATATTTAAAAAACAGTAAGCATATAATCATAATGACATAATGAGGAGTATTCTTGGATGATAGACTAAATTCTTCTTGTTCATGATCCTTGCATTGGTTTGGATGTAAACTAAACTATTTAACGTTATTGTATCTAGTTTATTTATTTCTTTTTTTTTGTATGTATCTCCTCAAAAGTTCTCCAATTCATTTCACAATTGGATGAACTTGTAGTCAATCCATCCTTTGCAAATTAGATACATCATTTCCATAAAGTATACCACCATGAAACTAAAAAATAAAAAAGCACACAATTAATAAATAAATAAAAAAGAAAAATCAAATCCGCCTAGCTCCAGATCAATTTTTTGAAATGATTTTCCCTAAATCCCGATGGGTCTTCACCGCCTAGGCTGATTTTTAGAACACTGAAAATAATGACTTTGTACAAAATAAATAGTTATGATGTTTCTGAAACTAGCCATCATCAACCCATACATGAAGGATTGTGCGTGTGGTATTTACCAAATTGAGGACAGTATCAGAGTTGATGGAAGTGGACCTTCGACCCATCTCTTTGATAATTCTATAGACTTCACCATTCTACAACCATATTCTTTGATATCGTTGCATTATTTTCCTATCAAATATTATTGTTGACTCAGTTTTTCTATATGCTGGTCAATCAAAACACCCATATGTATTGTATAGTTGGAAATACTTTTAAAATAATTATAAGAGTTTCTTCAAATTATAAAAGTGCTTCTGATGCTTTTTGAGAAAGCATTTACATTTTTATTAAAAGTTTTGATGTGCTTTTAATGAAAACACTTATGAACAAAAGTGTTTTTTAAAGAAGCCCTAATTCCTTACATTTAATTAGAAATATTTACTCAAACAACACACATAGGGTGTAATCCAGTTACAAACAAACTTTACACTTTTTCAAATTACATGCACCACTCTAACAGTGTGAAAAAAATTAAACAGTTTGATATGTTTTAAATTTGGATAACATGGTTGATATTTTCGGAGTATGAGGTATATTTAAAACACATTTATTTACTTTCCATTCTTATACAACTTCAAAAATAAATAATCACTACAACAAAATTGGCCACTACGCACAATAGAGGCCAAAAAGCACCAACAATTGTGCTTATAGACCAATAGCAACAGTGTAGCTACTATCTTTGTGTATGTGCCCTTTATAGGCGTCACCATTGCTGATAGCACACAATATGATGTTTTGTGCTCAAAGAGGCAGGCACAAATAGACCACTATTTGTGCCTCGTTTCTGACAACTTGTCAGACAACCTTTTCCAGACACGTTGGCACTTCATATTGTAATTGTGCCAACACGAATTAAATATTAAAAAAAATTGAGGAAATGAAAATTTTTAATTTTCTTAAAATGAAAAGGCCTACAACACATTCCCAATCTCACAAACATAATGTAATGTTACATATTTTATCTCTAATACAATAAAACTTGAAAGCACATATTTTTGGACAGATGCATTTTCCTCAGCAAGCCTTGCACCTCATCAGAAGCTATAACAGATATAGTCGAATTCAAAACAAAATTAGTCCAAAATAGGTTGGCCAGCTTGTCTGTGATACTTAAATCTTCAAAGCGTGGAACATCCAAATAGGAAGGCTAGCTTGCTGGTACTTCCAAATCTCTGGTAACAAGACGAACACACAAACAAAAGCCGGTACTCTTTAGTCTTTAGTAAGAATAATTAAAGAAAAAAGTGCATCTTATATACAATTCCAAGAAGACATAGTATAACTATAATGCAAAACAACAAACCCCTCAAGCCATTTCTCCTTGCAGAGATTGATAAAAGCATTTGTATATCTTCTAAAGATACCATCCAATCGATCCACCAAAATATCAATATCTTGTAGTTCATGCAATTAAACTATGGGTAGGGCAAAAACAAGCTTTTATGATTTAGTTCTATAAACTGATTCATACAGATAATTAAACCAATAATTCCTAATACCATTTGAATTCGTCGGACGCCAAACAACCTTCAACCACCACAGATAACACGGTATTGACATCCCTTGCTCTGACAGCCTCTAAAAAATGACCATGAGTAAGAAATATATCAAGCAGTAAAATACATTATCACATTGGATATTACTGAAAAAATGAACTATAAATTTAGACTACCAAGAAGCTCTTGAAAATGAAACTGACATCATTTACACAGAGCAGCAAGAACGAGTATGTAATGGCTTCCAAATTTTTAAATCATGATTCCTTTTCTTTACATGATCAAATGCTATATATCCTTCCTCCCACAAATTAATTGGTGTAATTCTGCTATGTATACATGCACTTGTTCGTGATTGAAACATAATGACTTTTGCCAGACACTTTAGTAACATTTTTAATTTCTTCATGCATGGCAATCAATCTTCACACAAATTAACACATGAAAAAAGCAATCCACAGTCCCAATAATGCGACTCTACCTCTTTCGAATGTAGAATAAAAGAGAGATGCAAAAAAATATCTCAAAATAGGTCATTTCCTACAACATATAACAAACACGAATTTTAGGACTTAGGAGATAATTAGTAGTTGGTCTAGAGTTTAATTGACAGAACACATAAGTGTAATGGAAAAAAAATGCACATCTTGTCATGGGCATCACAATTAACTGTAAGACATTGACTAATTTTCACATTCAATGATAATGACGTTATCCTATAGTCAAATTGAAACTTCCCCAAAAGAAACCTAATGTAAATTACCTAAATCAGAGTCAGATCTGAGCAAAAAAAATTAGGGAATATCTTCTATAGTCAAATTGAAACTTCCCCAAAAGAAACCCAGTTAAAAACAGTCAATAAATGAAGATTTACATAATTTAATTATCACATAAACACCAGTCAGCGATCATGAATTCGAAAGTAGAAATACTAAAACAAAGTACTACCTAGAAACCAAAACACATTAAAATTGAAAAATCTTAGAAAAAGATTACCTGATTTTAGTAACGTGATTTCCGATTCAGGCTATACATCCACCGATCTTCCCAAACCCGACACACCCCCTCCATATAAGTATTCGTGCACATAGAGAAATTTCATGTAAACATACAATGTGACGACCCGTCCCTGATTTTACGTTTTTATTAATTTTTAAAATGTGAATTTACGAAAATGCCCTAGGGACGAAGGCTTTGACTTCTGTTGACCATTGGTTAGAGAGACGTATGACTTATTCTTGTAGTATATCCTCGTAGTACTCGTTGGTACGAACGCATAGGCGAAAGCCATTTGCGAGTCCAGATTATAATTGTATAGTTACGGACATTTGAAATTGGTTACTTGTTAAGTTAATTTTGAACTCCCACCAGGTGGGAATAGTGGACCAATTAAATTAAAGGGACAATAAACCAATTAGAAGAGAGGGAGAGTGCAACAGCCCAATCAAAAATCAGGAAAAGAAGAACAAAAGAAAGAAAAAAAAAAAAGAAAGCTCCCAGCTTTCCGTGCACCCACACCCACACCCATTGCGACCACCCATCTTCAAAGGCCGATTCCAGCCAACTCCGGTGGAGTTTTTCGATGCCAGCACCACCATCTTAAAGTTTTCATTCCCCTCTACAAAACCCATCCAAGAACCACCTTTAGAAACCACCACATGTGGCAGGGCGAAGCTATGAAATCAAACCCGTCAAAACTGTGTTCGGCCACTCTTTTCAATTCTTCTGGCAAATCGGCAAACTGATGGCTGATGCCACCACTTAGGCTTTGTATCCCATCATCCCAGGAGAAAATCCCAACCAACCTTGACCCCGTTGGTCCACCGTAGACGACGAATCAACGGTAGGAAATTTTAGGCACCGTCGGCTTTATGGGCAAATTTGACCATCTTCTGTCTACTTTTGGACTTCATGGCAGGTATGAAATTTGTGCATCTCTTTGAGATCTTCATTTCTATAAAATTTGAGAATTTTAGAAATAGTGGAATTTTCCGACGAACCGTGGAGGCCAGCCACCACCGCGGTGGCACGTGCGGCAACGGCCTGGCCAGTGGGCCGACGATGTCCTTTTGAGTTCAATTAGATGTTCTGATGTCATAATTGATATGCAATGATGTGGTTTGATTGTTTGAACTTAGTTTCATTACGATACATCACTTGACCTTTATACGAATCGATGATTCGTCTATTCGATCATCACCAAACTTTGATACATATTAGTACGTAATATTTGAGGATCATAAAAACTTACGGATCGGGAATCCGACGTACGGATATTCCCAAATTGGATTTGTAAGTTCATAAAATAAAATGTTGACTGCCACTTGGTTTTTGGCAATTGGTAGAGATCCGACCGTTGGATCGTAATGAAATTTTAGGATGTTGTTTTAGAAGCATAATGTGGATCTTTGAAAGTAACGAATCAGAAATCCTTGATGTGGATCTTCCAGATCAAATCTTAGCTTGATGGCAAATAGAATATATTTGTACTATATATGAACACTTGGAATTTACAGGTTACCCACATGCACAACACATTCATCAACTACCGTCATGCATTGCAGGACAACGAGGTGGAACCAGGCGCCCTAAACGAAAATAAGACAATTAACTACTTCAAGTTTAAACGAGTAAAACGGATGTGAATCTTTTCATAAGCTCTTCCATAAACTTCCAGAAGCTACTTGTAACACTAGGATGAATTTAAGCAAAAAGAAAATCCAATCTTTGACATGCATACAAAAAAAAATGCATACGTGGGTGGGTCTAATTCTTCTCGGCCCAGGTTGGAAACAAACTTGATTCACCTTCCTCGTCCCAATCTTTGACATGCATATAGAAAATTGATTTAAAATTCGAAATCTAGAATCGACCCCAAAACTAAAAGTTTTTATTTTGGAAAACAACTTACAGTGGAGGACAGCCCACAAGGAGAGGATCATTTTTACCTCTTGGGTCGAGGTCCGATTCCAACGGGTTTGGTAGAAAATTTGTCGGAAAATCACCAGCCATGCTTCTTAATCTGAAATTGACGAAATTCGACTACGAATTTGTAAAAACTAACCTGGGGGTTGGAAGGAGGACGTGAAGAGGATTCTGGAGGTTTAATTTGACGGTCGTTGGTGACCGGTGGATGGCTTGTGTGAAAGAGGAGAGAGAGAGAGAGAGAGAGGACGAAGGGGGAAGGGATGAGGGGGAAAATGAGGGAAGAGAGAGGAGTTGGACGTTTGTGAAGGGAAGAGAGATTTTTTAAGTTTTTCATATTTTATAAATGTGTTTAACTTATCCTATCTAAAATCTGAAGGCAAGTACAATCCAAACCTCATTTGGTTTCCTTGCTTGCCCCATAAAAATCCCAAAAGTAAATATGTAAGGACACAAAACTTACTTTTTATTTAAATATATTGAACTAAAGGGCACAATAACCTTTGTCGTGTTTTTGCAAATTAATAAAAAAATTACAAATCTGACACATGCAAGGCAGGATGGACATAAAGCGCTGCTGACAAACATATTTTATAGACACAAAATCCTTTTTATGCCCTTCTTAAGTAAAAAAGTACCCTACTCGGCACGGTTTTCGTGTTCATTACTGTTTTGTATTTTTTTTTTTTTTTTTAACATTGGGCACCATATATGGTGCCCTTTATTGAATATGAACTATTTAAGCTTTTTGATGGTCAAACTGACACAAAATTCTCAATTGTACTCTTTTTTTTGTACCTAAAGCTCATTTTTGTTGTAGTGAATTATATATTTTTAGTTATCAGGTGATTAATTAAGAGTATTTTGTTATGAATAATTATTCAGAATTTTTTTACTGTTAAATGTGAACTACCTGCCCACGTGCCACCGATCAAGTACCATATATACATGATAGAAATACAAAATATGAGGTGGTTTTGGTAACCCAATACCAACAGAAATTACAAAATACAAATTTGTTCTTTAGCCAAACGAATTTCATTTACCCTAGCGAACACATGATGAAGAATCTTTGATGGTTGAGTGAGAAAATCCTTATAACTAAATGTTGCATTAAGCCATGTTTCTCATAAGTAACCGGTACATGTTGTCCTTTAAGATTGCATGGTTAGAACACTAATGCATGTGATAATAAATATTACCATATTGAAACTCTAACCAGGTGAAGCTCCAGCAGCTATGGTATTCGTTGAACCGAGAAGAAGAAACACCAAGTCTTCTACAAACTCCTAGTCAAGATTGGGTTCAGTTGAGTCCTGAAATTGATGAAATTTTACAGGATTAGAATGAATAATTATAAGATTGGCGAATGGTTCTTTTTAAATGGACTATAATATCCCTCAACGAATGTCAACCTTGTCAAGGATCCCATCGCCAACTTAAGCCTTGCTCAAGAGTACCTACTTTGGCACCAACGCCCTGCTATCCCTCAGAACCAGTGTCCACTTTGTTTCCAAACTTTTGTAAAAACTCACATGAATGTGAGACTTGTCAATTGTCAAAAGCCACCGAACTTCTTTTTGTATCATCTATTTAAGTCTAGAATCAGTAAGCTATTTGAGGTTGTTCACTCATATATCTGGATCACTTTCGTGTATAATCATTTGATGGATACAAGTATTATGTCACATTTGTGGATGATTATTATAAAGTCACTTGGTTGTATCTCTTGAAATTTAAGAGTGAATTGTTTGATGTTTTCAAGGATTGTTACAATCAATTTTCATCTAAAATAACACTAAGGTACCGTTTGGTACGCAGACGGGACGGAACGGGACGGGATGGGACGGGACGGGATGGAATGGTACGAAATGGAGGTTCGTGTTATGTTTGGTATGCATAGGATGGAACGGTTCGAATTTCATGTTAAATGACTATCTTAGCCTTGTTTGTACAATTTCTACAGTGTCGTCGTTTTCCTTCATTTTCTCAACAACCAATCAGACCCCCAAACAATTACAAGAAGAAAAAAAATGACGAATCAGACCCCCAAACAATTTCTTTCTCTTCAAATCAAACAAAGAAAAATCCTAAAATTCATTTCAATCAATTTCTGCAGCTTCGTCATCGTCCTCCCTGCAGCGTCGTCATCATCCTCCATGCAGCATCCACCTTCTTCCCTCCGACCCACCAAACTGTTTCACTATCTCTCTCCCCAACCTCCCTCTCCAAATCGGGCGACTCCGTCTTAATCCAATGGTCCGGCATCGACTCGCCCTCCCGACTCGACTAGCTCGGCATCTACTCGCCCCCTTCCTCCCACCACGACAACTTTATAGGATACAAGTTCCTCTCCTCCGCCCCCACATGGAAATCTGGGTTGGGCTTCATTTCCTTCCCTCTGGTCAATCTTCGATTCAACTACTCCTTCCAGATTTTCCGCTGGAACGAGTCTGAGGTCGACCCCAACCACCTCGACCAAGACCACAACCCCCTCCCCGGCATCGCCCACCAGCTCGCCACCTCAGATGACGAGTTTAGGTTCGAATCGGGTCATGTTCCGGATCAGATCCACCTTGCTTACACGGACGAAGATGGCGAGATGCGGGTCATGTTCGTGACGCCAGACAGCGCCGGAGAAGAAGAGGGTTTGCTATGGTGACGTCGTCGTCGTCGGATGGGTTTGCTGGGATTGGGTTAGCAGTTGGGTTACTGGGTTTGTGGTAGAGGAAGAGGAGGGCTACGGGAAAGACAAGGGTAGAAGAGAGGGAGGTTACGGGAGAGAAAGGGAGCTAGACATTGTAATTAATGAAAAATAAGAGGGGTATTATTGTCCAAAAAAATATAATTTTATGTCCCACGGGATGGAAAAACCCATTCCAAGGGGGGAGGGGGAACCAAAATCTAACCCATTTTCGTTCTGTGGGACGCGCGTTCCACATAATTTTAGCGCACCAAATGTGGGACGGAACGCCTCAGTCCCATCCCACGTACCAAACGCACCCTAAAGTCACACAATGGCACTAGGTACACAACCAATAACATGTCCGACTATTTGAGCACTCATGACATTTTGCACCAAACTAGTTGTGTTGGTACCCCACAACAAAATGGTGTAGCCAAGAGGAAAAAAAAAAAGGCTTGCCGGAGAAAACAATGTCCCTAATGTTACAAATGAATGTACCCAAGAGGTTCTGGTCCGAAGCACTTACCACTACTACCTGTAGGTTGCCTACTCGTGTGTTGAATGTCAAATCACCTTATGAAAGGGAGAACCATGGACTTGTCTCATCTCAAGATCTTTGGATGCACTTTCTATGCACACATTCAAGCTGCTCATCCACTACTAGAAATTTGGCTATAAGCCACCCTTTTCATTGGTGGCTATTGTCAAGTGTTGCCACTCACATTGGTGGCAAACCTCTATGGCCACCAAGCACCCACTAAACTAGAGAGTGTGACCAATGTAGAGGACTCTATTGTAACAATGGCTACTAATATTGCATTGGTGGGTATGTGAACAATGCCACCCTAATTCACATTGGTGGCAAATTTTCAAAATAATATTAAAAAAAAAAAGGATGCCTTAGGGGGCACCCAGATTTGAATATAATATCTTCTTTTTTTTTTTTGGTGATAAAACAAATTGTAATATCATTGATATTAAGAATATACTACAAATCCGCATAACTGATCTTTTATACAATTTTGAACAAATGTTGGGACTCAAACTTTGAAAAGTGTTTGAACACTCTGTTTCCAACGAGCTAAATCATGTCAATAACTTGAATCTGATCATTTGCTGCACCCAAAGTCAAATCCACAAATTTCATAAGAATAATGTTAAATCAAATTCAACCGTTAAAGCAATTAGAGTTGAGGACATGCATCACTGAGATATGATCAAATAAATACCTGGGAAATGTAGTTTTTCAAGAGGTTTGCAGTCATAATATCAGCCATGAAGACTCTCACGTTACTGCTACTGTTGGTTGGAAGGCGCAAGTAACTTTGCCGACAAAAATTTCTCACAAACCTGTGGAGATACAAAATTAAAAAAAAAAATTGAGCACTATCCACAGGTAACTAATAACGAACTAACTAAATTAATCTATGCTCAAAGTGCACAACTATTAGTTCAGAATAGTTCAATTTTCTGCAAGGAAAGGAAAGGAAAGCAAGGTGAATAACAAAGAGAAACTAAGATTTGGAGTTAGCTTTATGAAGAGATTGCATATAACATAAAAATGAAATAAGATGAACCAAAACACAATAATTAAAAATGGATTTCATGACAATACTAACAGAGTAATTAGAGAGTAGTAGCAAGCAAGGATGATAGATGCCATTACCAGAGCTCAAAACAGGGGACTCTATTCTTATTGTTGCCATGATCTCAATCAACTTTCTCTAACCTAGAACATAATAAAAACAGCAAATCAACTTTCCTTAACCTTGAAGCATAATATTTCAAGCATAAGACGAACACTAAAATCCCCAGAAAGTAATAAATAGCATTCCAGTTTCTAGTCTCTGAACATAGAGTACACCAAGAGCTCTCAGACATTACAAAGTAATCACACATATTAAATAATATTCAATGTAGATGCATACACATCATACATGTATGCAGCCCAGTTTATGACAAACAACAAATAACTATCACACTCACAATTACAAATATCAAATTGACCTCAATAATATATGATAACTATTACGAGGAACACGTTCGATTTAATTTCCAAAGTTACACTTTAAAGCCCAAAACATATCAATTTTTTTTTCCTTTTTTTTTTCATTTATGTGTATAAACAACCAACCAAATTGTTTTACCTTAAATCATCAAGAGAAACCTAAGCAGCCGAGAAAAATAATTCCAACCTGCAAGTTCATACCAAACAAAAAAAATTCTGGAAAAAATAGACCAAATAATTAAAATACCTACACATGTATAAATTTATCAGGTGAATAATTTCAACAATTATCCAGAATAAAAAAATTAAAACAAAAAAAAATGAATTTTACCCAAACAGAGAGTGGATCCATGGATGTGGAAGTGAAGGACGCTTGTGAGGGTCGGCCCAGGTTGGAAACAACTTTAATTCACCTTCCCCGATACATGCATACTGATAACGTAATTAAAATTTGAAATCTAGAATTGATCCCATAACTAAAACCTTTTATTTTGGAAAAGCACTTACACTGGAGGATAGCCGTCGAGGAGAGGATCGTTTTTACCTTTTGGGTCTAGGTCCAATTCCGGCAGGCTTTGCCGGAAATTGGCCGGAAACCCCGCGGTCACCGTTTATTAGATCTGAAATTGAAGAAATTCCGCTATGAATTTTTAGAAACTAACTTGGGGGTTGGAAAAAGGACGGGAAGAGGACTCTAGAGGTAAGATTTGCTGGTCGTTGGTGACCGGTCGATGGTGGCACTGTTGCATGGAAGAGAAGAGGGTGAGAGAGGATACGGGAGGGAGGAAGACGGCTGAAGAGGACAATGAGAACTTGAGAGAGAGAGAGAGAGAGAAGAAAAGTAGTAGAAAAGTAAATAAAAAAAGCAGCACCACTTAGGCGCCAACAAAATAAATAATGAAATAAAAAAAAAAGCAGAAGAAAAGTAATTTTAAGAAATAAAGCTATTTAACAGCCACCAATCATTGGTGGCTCAATGTTGAAGGCCACCCTTATCAGTGGCATTCCACTGTAAAGCCACCAAAAAATAGTAAGAGTAGCAACTTTATATCTATGGCCACCAATTGCAAAGGGTGGGCAAAAAATGGTGTGTAATGAGCATAATTCCAGTAGTGATCGTGATAGATTGGAACCTAAGGCTGTCAAATATGGATATTCTAGTCCTAAAAAAGGTACAAATGTTACAGCCCACACACTGGGAAACTGGCAGTGTCTAGAGATGTACGATTTGATGAGCTCTCTCCCTACTTTCACAAGGATTCTGAGAATGATCATAAGGGGGAGGTAGAGCCCCATGGAATCCTTCCCAACTGCCAACTCCAGTAGAGATCCATGAATGCACTCCCCAAAATTCCTCCATTGAGCATCACTTCATTGAAAAACTACATCACTAATAAAACAGAACAAACATTGTAGAGGAACCTCAATACAGAAGCGACACAGAGAAAATTACAGGGGAGCAATAATCTAAGAGAAAATTAGATAAACGTCGGGAAAATCTTCGAACCAAGAACAATATTGACTTGAGTACAGGGCAAGGCAATGAGCAGCACCATTAGCTTGGCTCGAATATGGGTGATATTAGCTTTAGTGATTGAGTTGAGGAAAGTATAGTACAGTAATTGTTTGGAATAAAACTTGAACTTTGAGCTCAAAAGGGAGTTAGCCCAGACGAAGGAATGGAAAGCGAAAAGCCTAAGGCCCAACCGAAGCCCAGAAGAAAGAAAAAGCTTGTTTCCCGACCAAGTGCAGATCATTTAAACCACATGCTCACCTACCTAAAGGTCAAGTGGCGTAGACCAGCCAGCTAATCGGCCCAAAAGTACTTTACAATGGCAGTACAAGTAAAAAGTTGATGAGTCACTACCCTTCAGATACATTCGGGCAAAATCAATATTGCAGGCAGCCAGGCCAAATCGTCTATAAAAGGAGGAAAAAAAATCAAAGACAAGGACATTCAATCAAACAAACAAATACAAGCACAAACTCTGCTCAAACCATATTTGCCTTCACGAAGTTGTAGTCAGCCTCCAAGCCTTCATCCCTTTCGGGATCAACCTTCACCAGAAAGCCTTTGTAAAAGCTCTGCTACTTTGTCTAAATCTTGTTGTAATATCGATTCCCTTATATAAACTCATCTCCCAATCTCCCCTTTTAGCATTCAAACCCTTTGTAAATCACAAAGAGAGGAAGTTGCAAGACGATCAGCCTTGCCCGACCTCCTTTGTTTTTGTCTTTCATTCATGAATCTAGTAATATGATGTATATTTCCATCTACATCCAAGTTATTTCTAGCCAGTATATGATTAAAAGACTTCTAAGTTCTAACCATTCGGGCAGACGAGATTGATCAATTAAAAGTCCTTGGTCTCAAGGCATAAAAAAGAGCCCTATGTAGACTTAACTCATCCACGACAGTCCTTGATAACAAGAAGTCCGAAGTTACTTAGGGCGCAGGTAATTGGCTTATTCTCTCGTTTTAATTCTGTTATATCATGATTGCTACAAAACGCTTGAGTATAGAATTAACTCTGATAGGAAGCCTCAAGGCCTATACCTAAGGCCCAACAAAGGCACTTATCTGAATTCATTCTGCTCTATGGACTCGGGCGATTAAAGTATAACGGTTGTGATACTTCTGCAATAATAAAACAACCAATATATGTTCGAGTACTTGGTTAGTTTTTTTATTAGAAGCCTCAAGGCTTAAACCAAAGGCCCCACAAAGGCACCTTTCATAACTAAACTCGGGCATATTTACTCAAACTAAACATCTGTTTTACATCTGTCATGCTAAAGATGGCAGTGGCACGCCTGAACACCTAAAGGTTAATTTTGATTGTGAGCCTCAATGCCTACACCTAAGGCCCCACAAAGGCACCTTTCATGATTAACTTTGTCCCTTCTCTTACAGCCCGACAATAAGCAGAAGCCTGACAGACAAGATCAACCAGCGCCAACCTCTCGGGAAGCTGTGTGCTCGTTGGCTAGGAAACGTCCTCACTGGATATTCCTTAAGACGAACATAATTTTGGCACGCCCAGTGGGACACATTTTTTTTTTAATCTCGCATGTCAAAGAAGAAAAGCCATAAACCTTGTAGAAAGAGCACAAAGGACGAATCATCTCAACCTTTGTTACAAATGACAGAGCAATCAGGAAATCTTTCTTCTCCATTAGGACAGGTGGTCCTGGAAAGCCCAACTTCATCTGGAAGGTCTGAAGGAAAAGGAACTAATGAAGAACTGCAGGCTACTATGATACAAGTGTTGAAGAGCATGGAAAGAATCTTTTTGGAAACTAAGGGAGAAGTAAGTAGACTTTGTACCTTAACAGGGAAGCTACAGAGAAGACTAGATCTGGAGTTCTCTACTCCAAAAGGTGCTCAAGGAAGTGGGATGAGCCAGGTTACCATCAGAGGTGAACTAGTTATTCCCCTATTTCCGTTATTGGAAGAAAAAAAGGATAAGGGAAAGGAAAAAGAAGTCCCTGAAGGAAGCCATCCCATAATTGAACCGGTTCTAGAAAAAGAATTCCCCAGCTTCCCATTATTATCATTTAATAATAGGAAGCAGAGCGAACAAGAAAGGACAAGGTATGGGATGCCCATAATAACCGGAGAACCCAACGGAAAAGAAGGCTTTATCACCTCAGATAAGCCTCCTCCTTATAGGCCACCTCCGTTGGCTAATAAGGGAGGAGGAGCTAACTGGAGAAAGCCCGAGTCAAAAAATGGAGCAGGAACGAGAAATGACTGAAGCCCAAAGAATGAAGCTGCTCTTATCTTCCATAATAATAATACAGCTACTCAACAACTGAGGGAGGAGCTGGCTGAGTTAAGGAGGACGGTGGCTCATAATGCTCAACCACAAGCTCATCCAATATTCAGAGTTACTTATAAAAAACCTTATCCTGAATATATTGATGAGCAGAACCCATTTCCTATCAACTTCAAAATGCCTGCATTCCCAATATTCACGGGAGAAGATGGAAGTGTGTCCTCCAGAGATCATATTTTCAAATTCTCCAATCATTGTGTGGCATATGAAGATAACCCAACTACAAGCTGAAGTTGTTTGGAAATTCATTGGCGCGGCTAGCATCTCAGTGGTACTCTCTATTGCCCCCTAACTCTATTGCCAACTGGGGGCAGATGGAGATAGCCTTCCATGAACAATTTTACAGAATAGAACCAGAAATGACTATCAATGACTTGGTTGAAGTCAAGCAATACGACCATGAGACCATAAAAGATTTCATGATGAGGTTCAAAAAGACAAGAATGAGATGCCAATTCCCTATTAACCAAGCTCATCTTATATCAATTGCTCAGAGGGCTTTAAATTACCTCTGAGGAAAAGGTTATATGATACACAATTCAATGAGTTACAAGAGTTGGTAATCGTCATCACAAAGTATGAAAGGTTGTTGCTAGAAGAACAACAAGTGAAGCACACTTCCAAGACTCATCCCTTTTACAAAAACAAAGCTGCAATTCATCGTGTGGAGGTGGAAAAAGTAGGGCCAGAACATGTAGATGGCCATGATAGAAAGGAAATTGATGTTTGTGCTGCTGAGATGACCACGCCTGTCAAACCATTAATGGTGAAAGGGTTGGTTCAACCCATCAAAGATCAGAAAATCATAATGAATGATGGAGGGTTTGTCCCTATGAAACCTCCCAAGTACCAGAGTTATTCCTTTGACTTGGCCAAAGCTCCTGAGATCTACGAAGAGTTGGTGTGGGCAAGAATAATTTTGCTCGACAGTACTAAGAAGGTGCCTAAGCCAGAAGAACTAAGAGGGAAGAAGTATTGCAAGATGCACTATACCTTCAACCATTCTATAACCAATTGTGTCCAATTCAGAGATTGGATACAGGACCTTATAGTGAAGGGCAAACTGTTGCTTGACAAGCCCCAAACCAGTATGCTGGTTGATACAAACCCGTTCTCGGAGGCCCCGTATCAATGCGATCAACCTGGTTTAGGTAGAAAAGCTGGGATCATCATTTGTTAAGAAAGAAGAGGGAAACAGATCCCATGTTCCCCCAACACTTCCATGTCAATAATATCAGATGGAGGACCAATTGATCAAGATTAGGTCATGAAATTGGTATTGGTAAGAGAAGCAGAAAAGAAGCAGAAAAGAAAATAAATGGGGGGCAGGGAGCTGCCCGAAGATATAACATGGGATTTACAATGCAAATGGGGCCATGAGCAAGACAAGCATAGGCAAAATACATGTTCATTTTGATAAAAGAAGGGTTACAAGTGATTCTAGTCTAACAAGTTTACATCTTTACTCAGAATAATTATTCGGGAATGATAAATCTGCATGATTGTAAAAATTCTACCAGGTTCGGCCAGAACAGTGTTGCTATTAGCAAGTTGAGATCTAGTGTGTTCGAGCTCTAAGTTTGACTTCTTCACTTCTTCAATTTGATGTTTAAAGGTGCCAAGAAGGGTTGTTTGCTCAGCCTTGAGAACAATAAGTTGTTCTTCCAACTTCTGGATTTCAGAAGTTACCACTCCAATCCTTTCTTTTGTCAGCAAGCCCTCATCCAGTAACCATTCGACCTGAGCAGAAGTACTCAATTCCTTCTCCTTGAAGCATTTTACACGATTGGCTTGTCTTTTAGCTCTCTGATATTGAACCCTGAGAGCCTTCAAGTTCTCAAAGAAAGAGAAAAAGGAATCATGTTGGGTTTTGGATAACTGGCCGGCCTTGAAAAGCTCTATCGTAACCTTCTCTATATCATGAAGAGCCTTAAGGCTGAACGAAGTTGAGAAGTCTTTCTTCACCTAATCTTGGAAAGCTTGACGTTGTTCTTGAAAGCCAGAAAGTTCAGAAAAACGCTTTGAAGACTTCAGCCTTGTTTCAAGTTGCCCGAATTCTTCAAAAAGTTCGGGCAAATCAGCAGTTGTTGAAAATGAAAAAGAAGGGGGAGGGGTTCGTACTCCAGTTTCTTCTAAGGGAGTAGTAACCACTGATGAGGCAACTTTAGTCCCGGTCCTCTCAATTCCAGGGAGAGAAATCCCCGTATCTTCAGAAGTTGAAGAAGGCCGAGGGAACACCGTTTTATACACCACACATGGGGGAGACTTGCCCGAAGCCTCTCCTATGGCCTGCTGCAAGAACCAAAGAAGACTAGATTAAGGCAAGAAAACAATTAAACAGTTTAAAGTAGAAAGGAACTTTGGGAAGAAGAAATATGCCTGAATGGGCCCTGGGGTTTTAAAAGAAAGAGTATTAGCTCCTGTTTGAGGAGGAGAATCACTACCACCGACAGGGGAAGAATGAGGTTCATCGGTAGTAGTTACTGGGCAAGGAAACACTTGCAAAATAGCTCCCATTGGGGTTATAGGAATTTTAGGGGCTACGGGTTCTTCAAGTGTTACCATTGGTGGTCGTCGTGATTCATGTATTGGAGATGGCTAGAGGAAATGTAAATGGAAAGTTAGTACGGGCATAGTGTATGGAAGTTCAATATCAAAATAACTGCTCACCAAATTGCTGTCTTCATTTACAAAATGCAACATAACTCTTGTGGCTGGATTAAATTGAGAAGATGGAGTTACATCCAAAGCGGAAGGAGAAATAGAAGACTTTGGAGGGGAACCTTGGCTAGGCAATGGGGCAAATACCCCAGCCTGGATAAAAAGAAAGGCAGAAAGAAGTTCAGTCATCTGTTTTAGAGACCTCGGGCAGAAGAATCTTTTCTTCACTTACGGCCTAATCAAGCAATCATGTTCAAAGTTTAAAAGAAAAGCAAGGGAGATCATACAGATGAAAATACAAGCAAATACCTCACGCTCTCTAAGGATAGACTTCTGCAGATCTTCAGCTCTTTGATGCATTTCAGTTTCCAGTGGACCTTCCCTGGGTGTGATAGTTGGTTTCTTAGAAGTATGAGGCCCTGATTTCGAAGAGAGCAGAGACAATCAGATAAGGAAAAAGGGTAGCATCTGATTGAAGAAAAGCAAAAAACTTACTTGACGACTTTTGCTTCGTTATGCCTGCCTTAGAAACTGGAGCTGAGGAGGCTGAAGACTTAGAAGCTTGGATAGTCCTCGCTCTTTTACTCATTCTGGTAGGAGTTAGCCGTTTAGGTTTGGGTGGTGATGCAGGTTCAGATTCTGCTGAGGTCTCAACCATAACTACTTTTCTCCGTTTAGGCGCCTTGACGTTTGCTTCGGGTACTTCTTCAACATCTGAATCTCCAAAAGATTCTGAAACATCTCCGCCTACTCCAGCTTCTCACCTTTGAGCTTCTAGTGTGGCTCCATGAAGAACTGCTGCATCAGCTGAATCATCTTCTTCTTTGATGGATGTCGTTTCGACATCTACTTGAGCTGCAGGATCAAGGAAAATAAGACTAAATAACTTTAACCTCAAAGGAAGGCAAGGTCAAGATAGGGAGAGAAATACCTATCAAAAGTAACCGGTTCTTCTGCTAAATCATTTCCTTCCAGTTTTCAAGTTCACCTGAACTTGGGTATGACTTGAGAGAAAGTTGACAAAAGAGACGGTCGTGAGTTTCTTGCAAATCTTCTCCATATTTCTTGGTCCATTTGGCTTCCCACCAAGTGGAGAAGAGTGAAGTACATTCGAAGTTTAGAACTATAGACTTTCGGGCAGCTTGATTCATAACTTCAAGACTTCGTTGGGCAGCTCGAAAGGTCACCTCTGAAGGGGATGATAACCGAAAGGAAGTGCCACAATGGACAGAATCAAAAAAGGGGATAGGGATGGCTTGTCTAAAGCCTAATTGCCTGCTACAAAAATTAGGGTGATACACTTCCAATCCGCGATCATAACGGTTGCCACGAACTTCCCAGGCTATGTCTCTCTGTTGAATACAACTGATGAATTTCTCCTTGCAAAATGAGGTGGCATCTTCTCCGGAAGCGTCTTGGAATGCTTAATAAGAGAACAAGGGATATCTCCTCAAAACTGAAGCGCCCCACTCCAGGTATAATCAAGTTCTACAAATCTTGAAGAAATAATAACAGGCAAAAGTAAAGTGATCTATGGGAGTAGCTTCAGCTAGGATTCGGGCAGGGGCTACACCTTTTGGGAATTCTAAGTTACTGGCCCGAAATTCTGGGAAATACCATTGGAGCCATGTTTGGATCATCCATAAGGGTCCATTCAGAGTGGTTTCAAATGGCTCACCTTGAGTCATTTCAAAGAGGAGATGATAAAGATGAGAAAGAAGAAATGGATTTGTGGCTACATTATCAAAGTTATGAAGGGCTTCCACTAAGGGGATCCATTCAACCTTCACCCCTTTGGATTTATTTGGGAAGACATGCTTGTTGAGCCAGTATAATAGGAAATACATATGTTCCTAATCTTTGTTAGCAAGAGAGGAATCTGCACCAAAATTCTCCTTGACAAAAGGGATGAATCCCTTAAAAGAAGTCCCATAACTCTTAAAGGTTGCAGAGTTATATTCCAATTTAAGAAAAGAGGCGGAGGAACTAAACCAAACAAAGGCACCTTTCATTACTAAACTCGGGCATATTTACTCAAACTAAACATATGTTTTACATCTGTCATGCTAAAGATGGCAGTAGCACGCCTGAACACCTAAAGGTTAATTTTGATTGTGAGCCTCAAGACCTACACCTAAGGCCCCATAAAGGCACCTTTCATGATTAACTCTGTCCCTTCTCTTACAGCCCGACAATAAGCAGAAGCCCGACAGACAACATCAACCGGCGCCAACCTCTCGGGAAGCTGTGTGCTCGTTGGCCAGGAAACGTCCTCACTGGATATTCCTCAAGACGAACAGTAATACTGTCTGGTTTTGGATACAAATACCATAACAAATATCTTCGATTCGATACAATTACCGTTTGGTACAAAAAAAAGGCACAAAATCGATATGGTGTAGTGTAGTAATGATATGATATTGTAGAATGACAAATAATTCCACCCCTAAACTTACCTCCAGTGCTTCGGAGGTCGATGCAGCATCTAGAACTCCTAACCCAACTCCATCTGTTATTAGTCCATCCATCATATCGCATGATTAATTCAGAACACCATCACTTTAGCATCTCTATTTTGATGTCAGTATTTTTCCTTAAATCAATTGAGTTTGTTGCCATATACGATAGTTGAAGAATCTTTCATGAGTAGTCGACAAATTAAAAAGTAAGACAAAATTAGCTCTCCAGTTGCCATGAGGATCCTCTCCAGATCCTCTTTGTGATGATCTTAAGAATCTTCAAATCGTGTCTGTTTACCGTACATTGTGCGGTCAGTTTTCATCAGATACTATTTATATTTAATTTTAAATACAAATATTTAAAATAATTTTTGACCACACGTATACAATAAACGGATACAATTTAAAAATTCTCGATATCCTTACAAAAAAGGATCCCAAGAGGATACTCGTTCCTCCAGTTGGCCACCAATTAAGCATCCACCAAGTAAAATAATTCACGAGCAAACAAAGAATCTTGCGTGACTCACCTTTCCACTCCACTCAAACAGCAGTCAACACACACAAATATATGGACTAAATAAAACGCACAATTTTTCACTTTCTCCCTTTCAATTCTCTCTCTGTCTCTCTCTCTCTCTCTCTCTCTCTCTATTTCTCATGGAGGAAGAAGAAGATCAGAAGCAGTCCAAATGGCAAGGCAACGCCTCCGCCGAGCTGAAACGCACGGCAGCGGAGCAAGCCTGGCCGGCCCTGGCCGATTTCTGCAACTTACACAAGTGGTTCCCAAATCTTGCCACGTGTCGCCAAGTGGAGGGCATCTCTGGCCAGCCAGGTGTGATCCGGTACTGCGCGAGTGCACCTGTTGATAATGATGAGTCCAGCATCAAGTGGGCTAAAGAGAAGTTGTTGACCATTGATCCGATCCAACGGTGCTTGAGCTACGAGGTCACGGAGAGCAATCTCGGGTTTAAGTCGTACGTTTCAACAATGCAAGTAGTTGCGATGGACGGCGGAGGTGGGTGCAAGATTGAGTGGTCGTTTGTTTGCGATCCGATCGAAGGGTTGGGATTGGATGAATTTCTTTCATATCTTGATTCTTCTCTTCAACTGATAGGAAAGACGATCATGGAGCATGCTCCTCCATCTACTACTAATTGATATTTTTGTGTGCTTATAGTATTAGTATGTTTATGTATTTTGTAATGAATTTCTCTTTGCGTTTAGCTGTGCACCCGACTTCTTAAGTTCCATCCTTCTCTTTGTTCAATAATAAATACCTTCGTGTGAGAATTACCCACAAGCTATCTTTTGCTCAACACTAACATTATAAATTAACCCAATAAGAACCACATAAGCTTCCTTGTGGTTTTGAAGAGATTTTTCAGTGTGACCGGAACACGGAGTGATACATCACGTGTCACTATATAAATGATGAAATATATGTGCTAAAAAGTTAACAACTTAAAAAATAAATTTTCCAACTATTTGTATAAAAATGTGATGTACCCATGTTCCGGTCGCATTAAAAAAATTCTCATGATTTTGTGGCATCAATCATTATCGTTTTAAGTTATGCTAGCATGGTCACCAAACACACAACGACTCACCGTGACTCATGAGCGTGAACGATTAATACTAGCATCATTCCTATTGCCTCTCAAAACAAAAATACGTACATAACAAAAGCGAAACGATTGGTTAAGTCGATATGTGGTTGAACATTGATCCATAAGATATTAACATATTCTTTATACACATTTAGAAATCAATCTTTGCTATGCAGTTAGGAAGTTGGCTACATTGGACCACCGAAAACCTCACCTTTCCACAGAATGTGAGTTTTTCTGATGCTCTCTGGTCTCCATCCCCAACTTCATAACTGCGGCAGGACCAAACGAAAAACAACACGGGCGTTGAATTATGATCACAAGAAACCCGCTTAAATGTAAATAACTTTCAACTGCTAAAATTATATGGTAGGATATATGGCCTAACTGCTTCAAAAACGATGATTCCCTACGCATGTAAGTTTCCGATCCTTTTCTTTTTTCGGAATGGGGGTAGGCCAATTGAATTACAGGCCGTTGACATCTTCGACGCCAGCACTCAATTTCTTATCCATCCAGTCAATTATGTCCTGTGCAATCTCTACACGCTCCGGCTCAAAGAGAAGGTCGTGCAAGAAACCGTCATAGAGCTTTATATCTTTGAACTCGGATGCTGCCTCATTGTAGAGGTCCTGGGAGGCTAGCGGATCGGTGACTCTATCAGCAGTACCATGAAGAACAAAGAAGGGGATATTCACAAACTTAAAGTTCCGAGTCAATTGAGTGGAGATGCGCAATATCTCATAGCCTGTTCGGACCCTGATTGGACCTGTATAGACCAGGGGATCAGAGTACTTGGCCAACAATTGTGCAGGATCCCGAGACACTGGAATTCCCCTCTTGTTTGCACCTTTAAACTGGAACTTGGGAGCGACCAGAGAAACAATTGGAGCCACAGCCTAAATTCAGACATCAGAGAGAGATTTGTAACATGTAAGCAACCATGTAACGCTCATGTGTTCAACACAGCTTCAAGCTTAGGGAAGGAAAAATCGCCTAAAAGCACATAAACATAGTTTGGGATGCAGTAAAGAACATACCCCAACAATTGGATGTGCTGGCTTAACGCGCAAAGCTGGTGATGTCAGTACAATACCCTCTAGCATTCCTTCAATTTGAGGGGTGGCGGCCGCCTACACAAACGTTAAGCAATATTAATGATAAACTTAAGACTCAACGAGTTGGACGGTCAGTAGATTTTTGGATGGCATACCTTCAAAACAACAGCTCCTCCTGTTGAGTGACCAAAGAGGAAGCATGGTACTCCAGGGTTCTCTAACCTAATCTTCTCCAAGAAAGCACCCTATTGAAAGAGTAGAATCAAAACAATCAAACTTCAGGGGGATTTAAAGTAGAGCCACTTGGAACCAAAAATACAGTACATAATATTATGAAAAGAAAAAAAAAAAAAAAAAACTCCCATCTATGTAGTCGAAAATGCTATGTTTATACAGAAAAATCCTAAATATTTGAGATGAGGGGATATCCAATTATGCATGCTGAGTTGAAAGGAACTTCATGATTTATAATCAATTGGAGAAAATGCTGCTGAACTTACAGTATCAGCAACAACATAGTCAAGTGAAGGAACGTATCCATGCAATCCATCGCTGCCGCCATGACCTACAACAAAGGAAACAATAGATTAATATAAACGCAAATCCAACAACTTAAGAAATCATCCGAATTAAGTAGTCATGTCCACATTTCCATTCAACAAACTCCTAGCATAATGCAAATGAGGTATTCCCACAAGTCCTCACAAGGTCCAGACATAAATAATGCAAAAGAACTCGAATTTCAGTATCATAAGACTCCATTATCCTCTCTTCCTTTGCAAAGCGAAAAATTCAGAGGGACTCTACAGAAATATGAAATAGATTCCCAAAGTTCTCAAATTCTTCTCTGTAACTCTCAGTTCCTCTCTTAGGCATAAACCACGCGTGGACCTTAAAACGTAGTGATGTTTGGTTCGAACTATAAAAGCGAAAGAGCCAAAACGAGTACAAATCTTAAGAATTTAGCTACCTATCCAGTCCATTGCATACACCCCAAAGTTGCATGAGGTTAGTTGCCTTGCAAAATCAGCATATCTTCCACTGCAAACAAATATCAAAGCACCAAATTTCTATTAAACCAACGTAACTTCAAGAAAAACCCCATCAAATTACAAAAGAAAACCCTCCTGAAATTTTACCTGTGCTCATTAAGCCCATGTATGATGATCAAAATACCCCTGAAATTTCAGAAAATTAAAAATAATAAATTACTAATGACAATCAGAACTTGCGAAGATTATACAGAACAGAAGCAACAGCAAGAAACCCAAAACTGAAATTACTTGCTAATTTTTCGGTTAAATTACGCACAATACAGAACAAAATTAAAATTTAACAACACGTGAAATACAGAAAATTATAAAAGTAAATTTATAAAAAAAAATCGATAAAATTACACAGAAATTCAGACGATGAAGAATTTACCTTGGAGTATCAGAGACCGGGAGCCATGAGCGGCAGAAGAGGGCGTTGTTGCGACCACCAAAGAACAAGAACGTGGCGGAGCGGTACCAGCAGTGGGCGTCGCCGGTGTGATACCCCTCAGCCAATGCTCTGCGCCTGAAGGTGTCCTCCTCCTCTCTCCTGAAAGCCGACTTTCGCTTCTTCGACGACGGCGCATCGAGCAGCGACTCCGAGATTCCGCTGCGGCGACGGCGGGGTAGGAGGAAGAGGAGGAAGGAGAGGAAGAAGGTGTGGATGAAGAGGAGGAAGGCTCTTAGGGTTTTGAGGATCGGGATTATGCGGTTGCTGGCTCCGGAGGTCAGCTGCTCCATCTCCGCCGTCGACATGGCCTAGGAATCGACGGTGAAGATCGAGAGAGGGAGGAGAGGGGAATTAGACTCTCCGGGAATCCGATTCGGGAGAAGAAACGCAGAGGGTGGAAAAAAAGGAAACGAAATGGAAAAGGGGGAAGGAAACAAATTTGCCGGTTTCACAGGGATTTTATAACGTAATTTGTCGTTTCCGAAATCTTAGCGGTCAATCTTGGGCGTTGATTTTAGCGGGTCCCGGTTGTTCACGGTTTGGATTTGGGGTTTGTTAACTATGTGGTGCCGGAAGAAAGCGGGAAAAGCAAGGAGGATTAATTGCTTTGTTGCCTGGTGACGTGGCGGGATCGTGTTGGCTGATGGAGTGGTGATTTCGGCTGTGGACGGTGGGATTTTAAAGGTCTACGTCAAGTTTTTAATTTGTGGACAGGCGGTTGGCGAGATTAAGGTGGCCGCAATTATATACATAACGTTGGTTTTGGCTGAGCAGCTTGGCTCGAATCATGCACGGCTTGTTTGAGGTTGATTTTGTATTAAAAAAAATTTGTTTAGAAGCGTTTTTATTAATACTTAAAACGATGAAGCCCATAAACTATGTGCGAGCAAATACAATATATATATATATATGAAAGAGAAATAAGTTTTCAAGAAGAGTAATGTTAGGTGATTAAATTTATAAACCAAATTATAGGGACGTTAATGATTGAATTATTATTTTAAATGTTGATTAACGTGCTTATTTTTTATTAGTGACATATTATGTGTTTTGCAAATTTAGTTTAAAATTTTGATCTCTCTAACATTACTCTGTAAATAAACGTGAAAGAGAGAGGTAGACTGAACGTGAGGCTTAAACTTTTATTTTTTTAAATTAAAGATACGGTATGATGACATGTGGGTTAGAGAAGAAAAAAAACAACAAAAATATGTTGAAGTTTTTATTTAAAGTTCTAACAACGTTTTTGCAACTCAAAAATAGTTTTTAAGATTTTTTTTGTTAAATAAAGTCAATAAGCATTGTTTGGTTGTCAAAAAATATTTTCGGTTAAAAGCAATCCCAAAAGAGTAGCACATCGAGTGACTATGCCAAAGGGGTATTTTCTTAACCAACTAATAATAAGGACAATAGGATTAGTGATATAATGACTTGGTTTATTTTGATAATTACGTACACAAATCACATTACCATTTTTATCTCTTATAAATGTATCAATTTACAATTGTGTCTTAAATTAGTAATTTACGATTGTCTGTTAACCACATAAATTCTATGTGTTATGATACATACTTGATTCTCAATGTAATTTCCAAAAACTCAAATGAACCACGTCTAATTTACAGCAAATCAACGGCAGTTAAATAAGATGAATTAAATCTGATTTACAGTTAATTAACATAGATTAATTCCATCTTTAGCCGTCAATGATTAAGCTGCCAAATTGAGCCAGCCAAGTCCCTTGAGCAAAATTGCCAGCCAAAGAGAGAAGAATTATTTTACAAGAGCTATACAAAACACGGGGTCCTCGCCGGATTCTCTTTGTAATGATCTTGAAAATATTCTAATCACGTTCATTCATCGTACATAGTGTGGTTAGACATCATTGTAAAAAAAAAATTTTATTTAAAATTGAATATAAACAGTATGTGACAAAAACTGATTACACGATTAACAATAAACGAATGTAATTAGAGGTTCTTCGAGATCCCACAAATAGAATCCGACGAGAATCCTCGTATACAAAGCCTCAAGTGTTCCACGTAAGCATGCATCCAACATATACTCCCAGGTCAGAAAACCTCTTGGATTCTCGTCGCTCAGATCCGTACACGTTTCTTACAAAAATACACGACGCGTTGTTTACTTATAAATCTGAACGAGCCCGAGTCTTGAAGCTTATCTGTTTCTTACCAAGAAAAAATAAATAAATAAAAAGAAAGGTTGTCTGTTTCGTTTCACAGCTAAACACGGCTAATTAATAATAAAATCGGGATTTTGATTATTTGATATCAAATCCTTTGACTTGATATCTGTGTTTATTTGTCAACACCATCTCCCATGCATGCGTACATCATTGGAAGATTCAGAACGATTTTGTAATAGCTTGAAAAACGACCAAGTCGGTCCAATCATTTTTATTTTACTTTTGTTTGTTTTAATTTGTAACATTGTGACAAAGTCTTCTTAAAATTTCAGACGGTTACTGATCTCCTCGGATGCTAAAAATAAACTAGTTTTTTTGTCACGTGCCTATGTGCGACAGTTAATTCTTTTTATTGTTTAATTACATATATGTTGAAAAATAATGAACAAACTACCCACCCTACATGGTTTTATTGTGATTCTCTTTTAATTAGTGCTCGAGAGATAGCTGTCTATATGAAATCTCGAGAAGAGAGATCCTTCCGAACCATTTGAATCTCACGAGTGAATAGAAAGGTGGAAGGGAGCAATTTGAATATTATGAAAGTTTCACCCCTTTTACCTTCTCTCTTTATATATAGATACTAGCATATGGGCACACACAAAGTGTATGAGAAATTTTTTTTATTTTTGTTTTTGAAATAGAATGAGAGAGGAAGAGAGTGATAGAGAATGTGGGGTGGAAGTTTTTTTTTTTTTTTTAGTTAGAAATATGTTATGATTACATATAGGTGATGTTTGAAAAAAAAAAACAGCAAAATTTAGTTGTGTGAAATTACATTTATGCCCCATATTTCTTATTCATGTTTTATTTTAATTAGAGGGATAAAATGGTAATTTTATAGGATTTTGGTTGACAATGAGTGTTTTATTATTTGTAGATATAATAAAAAAAATATTTAAATCGGTTTATAAAATTCAACGTGCTATAAGATTCAATCCAGTTTTACTTTTTTGTCCACTGATTCTTTTATTATACTCATTTACACCTTTTATTAGAGATAAATTAAAATCTTCTATTATATTATTGTTTGGTAGTATTTGAATTTTGAATATTTAAAATTGAATTATCTACTCGATATATATCTTCCCACAGAAGACAAAAACAACATACAAACATAAACTACAACCTAATTACTAAAGGAACAAATACATACCCACACTTGCAAACTAAACTAAAAGTAGGGGTGGTTCGGGTCGGGATCCTGAACCAAAAAGCTCAAACTCAAACCCAAACCGATCCCTTTAAGGACAGAATTTCAAAACCTGAAACCAAACCAATATTTCGGTATTCTCGAAGTTCGAGATTCCCGAAATTTTT
This sequence comes from Malus domestica, assembly GCF_042453785.1. Lineage (NCBI taxonomy): Eukaryota > Viridiplantae > Streptophyta > Magnoliopsida > Rosales > Rosaceae > Malus > Malus domestica. The sequence continues at coordinate 9,406,034 of NC_091668.1, forward strand.
CGGTATATTGGTTCGGGATTGGATTATACAAAACTCATCTATTCAAAATTCAAAATTGTTTTACAAAGTAGTTTTCCCAATTGCAGATCAGGAAACAATCAAAACAGATTCAACCCCAATCTTGACAAACCCTAGAAATCAACCCAGAAAAAGAATTTGAAATAAAACCTTATATTTCAAAATCAACCTAGAAATCTCATCACTCCTTGCGGCGGCTGCTTTTTCTACAACTGCTTCATTCCTTTTGCTCCCTGGAGCTCCTCGTCGGAGAGGAGTTGCGGCTATCGAAACCACTGGTCTCAGTATACGATGCGGAATCGAAGTTGTCAGATCTTCTGTGGCGACCCTTGGATGACAACGAAGGTGCCTCCTTCATACTTCTACAGAAGGAAAGTTGACGACGATGCTTCCTTACTTCTGGCGACAACGGCGGCTCTTTTTTCTGCAACAACTCTTGGACGACGGCGTCACGACGATTGTGAAGTCGAGACTGAAAGAGATGAGATTGGGTTGAGACTTAAGAGAGAGTTCGAGAATGTGTGTGTGTGTGTCTGTGAATCAGAATGAGAGACAGAGACGAGAGGACTGAAAAACTTAAGTTGGATTGGACGGTTGAGATTAAATCTCAACTAATCCAACGGTCCACATAATTCTTAAAACCTATTTAAAATTAAATATATATTTTATAAATGCTTCGGTTCGGTTCGGGATTACCGAATGAAAGCAAATGTGATCCCGAATGCCGTACCGAATTTTTCGGGATCGTTTCGGGATCAGGTATATAAAAATTCGGGATTTTCGGTTCGGGACGTTTTCGGTTTGAGATCGGGATTTTCGGTTTGGTTCGGGATGTTCAGGATTTTTTTCCAGCCCTAACTAAAAGATACAAAAACAAGTACCTACAAGAAAGACACATTAACCTGTGATATGAGAATATAGTTATTATCGATACAGGTCGATTATCGAAAATAATATGTCATATAACTAGATAACACAATTAACCTGTTATATAAATTGATTTCAAAAAATACAAAATCTATGATATAGGTAGATAATTAATACTCTACTTAGGAGCGGCTTTCACATAATTGCAATGATCATCTACCTATATGATAGGTTAAGAATAAAACATGCAATTTGAAGAAATTAATCAAATCAAGCTCCATTCTCGTTACACAACAAAACACCAACAAAAACAAAAAGTAATAAGGAGACTTCACCACACCACAAACCAAGCTTGCCGTGATGGAACTTGTTTTGATTTTTACGTGAACTGGAACAGGAGGAAGAAGAAATAACAAAAAGAAAAAGTAAAGAAATAAGGAGACAGAGTCCGCACTTGGATAAATAGAGGAAGAGATATAATTTTTGTACAAGTCTTATAAGGTAATTATATTTTTAAAACCTTACTAGTCAAAACTAATTATCATAAATATTAAGGGAGAAGATAATCCTAAACTCAAGGGATAATATTGATAGCTCACCACGTTATTATTTGTCTTGGACGATTAATTGATTAATAGATTCACTTCATAATTTTATGAGGAATTGTTATTAACACTTTAAAAATCACATTTTACGCATATTATTCTTTCTAAATACAAAAAGTTTGGAGTGCAGATTGAAAATTTTGGAATGCTGTTTGGACCCAAATTTACACCATCAGCCTATGAAATCAAGGCTGTTGAGTGAACATAACTCCCGACTGTCGGATCAAGAAATAAAGGTCATTATTAAAAGATAATGGTTTTTAAAGTTATGATTTTTATCATAATTATCTTTTAATAATGATTTATTATGAAAGATGAGATATATATCTGGAAGCATGATGGCACAACTGGCGTGTGAATGTATGGATGGGATTGGATTATAGTGACAGCCATCAGGATGCTTGCATGGATGAGTTTAAATCATAGAAACCTAGGTAGACTAGGCTTTTTGTTTTACTTGGTAATGGATGTGGCAGACGTGTCGTGGGAAAGGCTATTAGATATATATATATATATATATATATATATATATATATATATATATAATTAGTGGTTGTTTAGGTGAAGGTTATCCAAGTCACGTCAGATACATGGGAATTTGAAATTGGACTCTACTTGAGAATCAAGCCGTGCCAAGCAAGTACATCAGTCCTATAAATACAGATGCAATGGCAACGGAAGAGGGACCTCCAATTCAACACACAAATTGCCTTGCGCATTCTCTCGCTCTACGCGAAACCTCTTAACAACCTTGAGATTTTTGTTTTCCTCTTTTCACCAATGCACCTTCAGTTTGGATAAACAACATCGTGAAGGCAACCGGCGAACATCTTCAATTTGGATAAACAACACTGTTGTCGTAGAATCAACCGACTGTGAAACATCTTCAGTTTGGATAAACAGCATTGCGACAGGGCCGATCGGTTATCTATCCAAGTCTCGGTCAAGAAGGATTTTTGAATCCTTATCGGCATGGGTCATCTCGTTAGCTTTCTCGGCGAAGCGGGGTGTTACAAGTTACTATACTCGGCACATTAAACGCCGAGTCGTTTATGATTGGTTATTCGCAAATGGGTTTTAGAGTTCGGCATTATGACGGCCGAACCACTTTCACAGTCAAGACATATATTTGTTTTGAATACTTGTGTCCCTATACTCTGGTGTCGATTCGGCGTGCTTATACTTTTACGAATATAATCACGGTGACCGAATCCGACGCCGATGATTTGTGAACTTCGTAGAACTAGTAGCTTTGTCTTCAAGCTCTAGAACCTGAAGGCCGAGGCATGTTCCTTCCTCGGCTGCAGTCTCAAGATCAAGAAGTCAGTCGCGCACCCAACGCAACATTAACAAATTTTACTCCTTGGCTAAGCTCGGCTGACGAGTTGGCATACCCCGCATACAACCAAATAACGTAGTTAGCTTACTAATTACTCGGCTTGCGCGCCACGTAGGCTTGGTAGTTTTTAGGGTCAACATTTTGGCACGCACGGTGGGACCCAGTGCTAAAACTACGAAGTTCACATGACAGATCAAGAATTCAATCAGGTTCCGTTGGAGACTTGGAGCCAAGTGAAGCATTACTACAAGAAGAAAGCTAAACTCCTTAAGAAGTTGTCTAGAAGATGGGGGCAATTTTCAGCTCCAGCAACAGTCAAACTTCGGCCTAGGAAAATTGTCAAGATGGCCGAAGAAGAACCCAGGCCACATGTTTGTTCGGTTGAGACTGAAAGTGTGGTAGGCCTAAAAGAAAAAGTTCAAGTTTCTGAACCAAAAAAGTGTGGTAGGCCTAAAAGAAAAAGTTCAAGTTTCTGAACCAAAAATTAACTCAGAAAATGATTCGTCAAATGAATGTTCCAATGATGAACGAGGCCAATACACGGCTTTAGACGAAAAAACCACATCAATTGATATGGTAATTGGAGATATGATCTTAGAAGCCGAAACCACGCAAATTGATATGATTATTGGTGATAAAGCCGATAAGAGAAATCCCAATCGGCTAAGTTGTTCAAGTTAAAAGCCGAAATTGGCGAAATTATTATGCCCGGGGGGCATAACAATTGTCCAACACAATCGGCGGCCGATAAAACATCTTTCATTAAGCCAAACGTATTTGGAGATGTTATTCTATTCGACTTTGAAAAAAGTCAAACTGAGAATTTTGATATAAAAAGATCTCAGCTAGGAATAAAACATCGTTGGCCTCCTCCACTTTATTGTTCGGCCACTTTTGTTTTCCTTTGTTAAAATAAAAAAAATAAAAATAAATAAAAAAAGAAGAAACAACGGGTGAATAAACATTTTCTTAATCATTCGGTCTTTCAAACCGATGCGCAAGAAAGTAAGGTTAAAGTTTTAGTCTTGCCAAGATTACATATAATATATATAGAGTTTTGGTGTTGGGCAGAAATCATGCGGTATTTGTCGAGTTTAGTGGTGTCGATTCATGTGGCAGTGTTGACAAAAACAAATTATTTTTCTTAATCATTCGGCCGTGTAGGCCGATGCTTAAGAAAATAAGGGGGGCAAACATTGTTAGTCGGCGGCGTGAGTTTATTTGCTGCGTTGCTGACATTGGGTTTAATATATCACGTTCAGGATTGATGGACAAGCCGAGCTGCCAAGAATGGTTCTCCTTGGCCTAATGTTTTGCGACCTCGCCCTACTTTTTATCGACCTCGGCCTAACGGTAGGAATGCATGCAAATTCAACATTATATTTATATATGCATGGCATTCATGTTGGCAGAACACATTCAATTGAGTTTTGTTATGGAGTTTAATATATATATATATATATATATATATATATATATATATATATATATTTATTTATTTATTTATTTATATTTATATTTATATATTCAAAATAGGTAGTAGGCTTCAGCCTATGGACATGGTGGTGTGAGGAATCATGATTTGCTTCAAGGTACCAGGCTAGTAGAAGTTATGGTTTGCTTTCATGTCATGTCAGAACACAATTGGAAAGAGTGAAAAGTCATGGTTTGCCTTCATGTCATGTCAGAACACAATTAGGAAGACAAAAGTTTTATTTATTTATTTAGGCCGGGCTCGACCAATTCGTCGAATATACTTGGCCGAATCTGGATTTTATTGTTGTTTTGCTCAGCCAACTTTTTCCGAGCTCGACGGACATGAGTTGGTGCTCAGCAATAAAATCATGGGTCTCTTTTCTTCCATAGCATGATATTTACAGTAAAAGGCTATCTAAATGGGGGATTTGTTTTAATATTTCAGTGGACCTCATCTCAAATTTTGGTCAAAAGAACGAAATTTTAGAAATTAGTTTGCCAAATGAATTTTTATTTGACGGTGGTTTCTCAGTAGTTCTCAACTATATGTTTTCTCGGTCATTCGGCGAAGTTGCGAGTTTCGAGGCCATATAGTCGAAGCTGAGGGAAATTTTAATATGCGTTGACGAATAATTTCTTGACCATTCGGCTTATGAGCTGAAGCTCAAGGAAACTGAAGGGCAATGTTTGGACCTAAATTTACACCATCAGCCTGTGAAATCAAGGTCGTTGAGTGAATATAGCTCCCGACTGTCGGATCAAGAAATAAAGGTCATTATTAAAAGACAATGGTTTTTAAAGTTATGATTTTTATCATAATTATCTTTTAATAATGATTTATTATGAAAGATGAGATATATATATGGAAGCATGACGACACAACTGGCATGTGAATGTGTGGATGGGATTGGATTTAAGTGACAGCCATCAAGATGCATGCATGGATGAGTTTAAATCATAGGAAACCTAGTAAACTAGGCTTTTTGTTTTACTTGGTAATGGATGTGGCAGACGTGCCGTGGGAAAGGCTATCAATATATATATATATATATATATATATATATATATATATATATATATATATATATATATATAATTGGTGGTTGTTTAGGTGAAGGTTATCCAAGTCACGTCAAATACATGGGAATTTGAAATAAGACTCTACTCGAGAATCAGGTCGTGCCAAGCAAGTACATCAGTCCTATAAATACAGATGCAATGGCAACGGAAGAGGGACCTCCAATTCAACACACAAATTGCCTTGCGCATTCTCTCGCTCTACGCGAAACCTCTCAACAACCTTGAGATTTTTGTTTTCCTCTTTTCACCAATGCACCTTCAGTTTGGATAAACAGCATTGTGAAGGCAACCGGTGAGCATCTTTAGTTTGGATAAACAACATTGTTGTCGTAGAATTAGCCGACCGTGAAGCATCTTCAGTTTGGATAAGCAGCACTGCGACAAGGCCGACCGGTTATCTATCCAAGTCTCGGTCGAGAAGGATTTTTGAATCCTTATCAGCAGGGGTCATCTCGTTAGCTTTCTCGGCGAAACGGGGTGTTACAAGTTACTATACTCGACACATTGAACGTCGAGTCATTTATGATTGGTTATTCGCAAGTAGGTTTTAGAGTTCAGCATTCTGACGACCGAACCATTTTCACAATCAAGACATATATTTGTTTTGAATACTTATGTCCCTATATTCTGGTGTCGATTCGGCGTGCTTATACTCTTACGAATATAATCACGGTGACCGAATCCGGCGCCGACGATTTGTGAACTTCACAGAACTAGTAGCTTTGTCTTCAAGCTCTAGACCTTAAGGCCGAGGCGTGTTCCTTCCTCGGCCGCAATCGCAAGATCGAGAAGTCAGCCGTGCACCCAACGCAACATCAACAAAGTTTACTCCTCGACCGAGCTCGGCCGACGAGTTGGCACGCCCCGCATACAACCAAATGACGTAGTTAGCTTACTAATTACTCGGTCTGCGCGCCACGTAGGCTTGGTAGTTTTTAAGGTCAACAAATGCTAATAACAATTTCCTTTACATTGATATATAATGATGCGGTGATGCTCACTATGTTATTTGGCGCCGAATAATTCATTTTCAAATATAAAACTTAATTATTCAAAGTAAATAAGAAGTTTCTAAATTGATAACTAGTATAACCATATCGTTGTCTCTAAATCGAATCAACGGGTTATGCAAGTGGTCTTTTACCACAGTGGTTGAAATATGTTGAGCCATTGCAAGACAGAGTGGGTTCAAACTCTGTCGGTGGCTAATCCAACAAAATCTATCGTTTTACAAAAAAAAAAAAAGGGAGGGGGGGTTCTCACTCATCATAATAATAATTATGTTTAGCCCTTGGGAATAGTTCAACCTGTGACCGATGATGAAGGATGGGATATCTAGTTCGGATTAGGGTTAGCTCACCAAATTAAAACTAGGCATCGTTATGAAAGCAAGTTTTCAAGGCCATAAAAGACACAGGAATTTTTGGCTTCTTTACCCTCAAAAGTCTATGAAGATGATGTTTTTGGTGCATGTAGTTTTCAATAGCGACACTTTTTTAGAGAGGAAAGAAAAAAGTGCAAGAAAAAAATTACATGTTAATTGATTGGCCTTGGGTTTGGGTTGCGTGATAACATTTTTGTCTGAAGTAATAATGCGGGATTAGGCGCTACTTTCTTTTGGAAGTTGGAAATTAACTCTGCTTTTTGGAAGGAAGCTTAAAACGAAAGGTAAAATTAGGGAGATCAAATTTTTAAATATTAAATTTTGTAAATCAAATGATGTAGTTCAAAATGATTGAATTATTACTCAAGTATTGATTAACGTACTTATTTATTATTGGTGACACATCATTTAGTTTGCAAATTTGGTTAAAAAATTTGATCTCCCCAGCATTATCCAAAACGAAAGCTCTAAAAGTCAGTTCTTGTCTATTCATATGGATGTAACCTGGGAAAAATTGCAAAACCTAGACGACTCTTGATTTTGATTAAATCCGATGTGCCCAATTTATTTTGAGATAATAGAGTTTTCTAGCATAATTACAGAGAAAATATGCACAATATAGAATGAGGTGGTAACCCTAAAATGGGTTGATAAAACAAACTTATTTTTAAGTACAACGATATATTTTACACTAAGAAGAGAAGGAGTTCGGCTAAGTGGCTATAAGTCATGCAATGGGCAACCTAATTTGGTATCAAATTCACCATCTATAAGATTCGAACCTAAAACCTCTCACTTATAATGAAGAGGAATATCACTAGACCGTAATACTGAATGACAATAAAATAAAAATATTACACCTTAGCAAAGACGCGTAACAGCTCATACACCACAGTTAAACAAAAAAATTACGTGAAAAAGGCATGTGGTGTTTTTCATTTGGTATAATAGAGAAAATTGGATAAATGGTACAATTTGAAAAAACCTTCAATTTTCAAAATGGTATGAAACCCATGTCAAATAGGACAACCCCATAATCTTGCATAAGTATTTTGCTTTTATTATTGAAAGAAATCTTGTGAATGAAAACATGGTGAGAGATTCGTTGTATGGATGATAAGCCTCATAATGAGGTCACGTTAAAGCATTTGGCCTAAACCATGAGGTCACAATTTTTATTGGGGTGTAATATTCACACATTTTTCTAAATTTTGGTCGTCGACTCGGATAAATTAAAAAATATCAAAAGACAGAAATTATCAAGAGGTGTGTGAGAAGTAAGATATCATTAAAAATTTAAGTGTTTCTGCCACTATTATGGTTTAGTGGTATTCCTCTTCACTTATAAGTGAGAGGTTTTAGGTTCGATTCTTGCCAAAGACGAATTTGAATCACATTATTGTTAACTCATTATGAGGCTAAGCCTAGGGCTGGCATTTTGAACCCGACCCGACCCGACCTGTTAAAACTGGGGTGAGTTCTTAACGGGTTGGGTTGTTAACGGGTCAACCCGTTAGTCACCCGTTAAGTAACGGGTCATTTTGGGTTAACCCGCGAAACCCGTTAACACCCGTTAAGAAGGAATTTTGTGTAATTTTATAGTTGGAATAGAAAACCTAGCTCTCTCTGTTCTCTCACCTTCGAACCCGACTAATTGGCGTCGTTCTCTCCCTCATCTTCTTCCTCAAAGTTGGCTGCCGTTCACTAAGTTCTACCACCCTCTCTCCGGTAAGTTCCGATTCCCTTTCACCTCTTCTTCCATGGCGATTAATTTTCGTTTTTGCATATTATATTTTTCGTCTTTCTCAGTTTTTGCTTGAGCTTGGTTTGAGGTGGTACTCTTCAGATGAGCTTCGAATTAATTTGGAATTAGTTGATTTGTGTTTGATGATTTCGATTGCGATTGTGCTTTTGTTGTGCAAATGGTGATTTCTGTGTGTGATTGTGCTTTTGTTCTCTTCCTTCGCAAGTTAGATAGAGAGAGAGATCTTCCCACTTCTCCATCCCATCACACACTCGATTCATACACACACACACATACATACGTTATTCTTTTATCATGGGTTTGATGGTGATTGAGGAGGAGAAGCAGGCGGCGGCCAAGCCCTTCGACGAATTGGGTTCTGATTAGAATTGGGTTTTGATTAAAATACGTGTTCTGTTTTCGCATTGGAAAAAAGGTCATTGCTTTTCTCTTTTGCTTTCCCTTTTTAGTTCCTTTGTTTATTGCTTATTGTTTAGAAAAAGTAAGGAAACCTTATTCTGCAGCCTACGGTTTCTTTTGCCTTTTGCCTTTTATGGGTCCTTTGTTGTTCACAAAATCAAGAACTGGTGGTGGAGATAAAGAGGGAATTTAAGAGAGAGATGCTATTCTTGTTACTTATAACTTAGAAAGTGAATGATTGATTTAGACCTACAAGCAAAAGGCGCATTCGAGTTCACAAAGTGGACTTTGTGAGAGATATTTGCTTCTACCTTTTGGTCATTGTATGTTTGGGTGTTATCTTGATTCACAAGGAAATAGATGTGTGGGCTGCAATGGCTTCGACCTTTTGGTTATTGCTTATGTGATTGTGGTTTACGTCTCACATAGGCATCGGAAGAAAAGTGTAGAATTGAGCTGTAATTCGAGCAATGAGAGTGACTTGACTGTGCCAATTCTTAGCAGAGGAAGGAGCTACACAAGGCAGTTCTGAAGTAGTAGAAGTCAACAAATGCTGCTCTAATCTTAGATCATTGGTTTTTTTACGCCGATTGATTTTCATACTTGAGTTGCCGCTTTATCTGCCTAGGAGATTGACTATTCCTATTGTTTGTGAAGCAAGATGGTGTAAGCCATATGTAGTTGCTTCAGTGACACTAGCACCAGTGCTTTTGTCAACACTTTGGAACCATCAATTTGGAAATTTTAGCTTCAAGACAAAGCTTGCAATCTATATTATCGGTTTGATTTTTGGAATTACTTTTGGGATTTTTGCTTTTTTGACAACTGAGAAGTCAAGCCCACCAAAAAAGTGCTTATTTCCTTGGCTTGCTGCAGGGTTTGTAATGAGTGTTACTTGGAGTTATCTTACAGCTTAAGAATTGGTAGGGTTGTTAGTTTCAATAGGGTACATATCAGGTGTGAGTTCTTTCATGCACGGGTGTTCCTTACTTTTTAACCCATTTTCTCATACTTATTGTTATTTATCGTCAGTTTTCGTTTATGATTAATGCAGATGGATAATGATGAAGAGAACACTGAGGCTATGGAAATGTCAACATTCAATCTAACAGATACGCAAGGTACAACAAGTGAACCAAGTCCTTCAAAGAGAAAGGCTAAAGGTATACGAGTAGGTAAGATACGTCAAAAGAGATCTCGTGTTTGGACTTTGTTTGAAGAATTGCCTATTGGTCCTGATAATAAACAACAGGCGAAATGTAAAAACTGTGGGATAGTTTACATATGTGATAGTAACTGTGGGACGAAAAACCTGTTGAATCATATGGATTCGTGTAGTAAAAAACATCAAGTTGATATGAAGAAATCTCAAGTTGGATTGCGTTCTCCTCAATTTAATCATATTAGTTTTTGTGATTTATTGATTGAGGCTATAATTAAGCATGATTTGCCTTTTAGGTTTGTTGAATATGAGGGCATTAGAGCTTTATTTAGATACATATCTCCTAATATCAAACTACCCTATAGAAATACTGTTAAGAAACATGTGTTGAGGATGTTTGAAGATGAAAAGATAAGACTTCGAGATTGGTTAAATACAATTGAGGGAAGAATTTGTTTGACATCTGACCTATGGTCTTCTGCTGCAACTGATGGATATCTCGCACTCACAGCTCACTTTGTTGACAAAGAATGGAAAATGCACAAAAGAATTTTAAATTTTTGTCATATGCCTCCTCCACATACCCGGGTTGCTTTGTCTAAAAAAATTAACTTCTTATTAGTTGAGTGGGGGATTGAAAAGAAACTGTTTTCCATTACTTTGGATAATGCCTCTGTAAATGATTATTCTGTTGAGCTATTGAAGAAACAATTAAATTTTAGAGGTTTGCTATTAATGGATGGATCAGTGACGAAAGTTCGTGAGTGCATCAAATATATAAAGTGTTTAGAAGGGAGAAAAAATAAAGTTTTTTGCTTGCGTTGCACAAGTAGGGTTGGCAGGTAGTAAAAGAGGGTTGAGACAAGATGTGCCTATTAGATGGAATTCAACATATACAATGCTGGATAGTGCTATTTTTTATCGTCGTGCTTTTCTCAATTTGGCACTTGTTGATTCTAATTTTAGTTCATGTCCTTCATTGGAAGAGTGGGATAAAATAGAGAAGATTTTCAATTTCTTGGGGTATTTTTATGAAGTTACTTGCTTATTTTCCGGAACAAATTACCCTACATCAAACTTGTTTTCCCAAAAGTGTTCAAAGTCCATTATTGTATTCAAGATGCTATGAAAGATTGTGATGATTTCATGAGACGGATGGGGAGTTATATGAATTTGAAGTTTGAAAAATATTGGTCAGAGTATAGTTTGATCCTTGCCATTGCAGTGATTCTTGATCCACGCTATAAATTGGAATTTGTAGAGTGGGGTTATAACAAGTTTTATGGTAAGGATTCCAGAGAGTTGAAGGATGTTAGTGGCACATTGTTTTCACTCTATGGTCATTACATAGACAAGTTCTCTCATCTTCTTGTATCCAACTCAGTCAATCAAACTCCTACTCAAATAAAAGTTGGAGACAAACTTTTTGAGGTAGTATTTATATTTGGTATTCCTGTTTTTATACTTTTTATATGCATCTTTATATTGTTCGTTGACGTCATTGTTTCTATGTTGTTTTTATATGTAGGAATTTGATAATATTTACCAAGATGGATCAACTTCAAATGAAAAAATCGAATTACATCTATATCTTGAAGAAAAGAGACTTGATAGAAAACAAGAGTTGAATATTCTTTCATGGTGGAAATTGGAGCAATTTCGTTATCCCGTACTTTCTCGTATGGCTTCTGATGTGTTAACAATTCCCATCTCAACTGTTGCCTCGGAATCAACATTTAGTATTAATGGTAGGGTGCTTGATCAATATCGAAGTTCTTTGTTGCCTGAAACCGTTCAAGCCTTGCTATGTACTAGAGACTGGCTTTTTGGCAAAGGAGGTAAATTTTATATTACTTTGTATTTTTTTTCTTACATAATAGATTATAATTGTTTTCTTTTTTTAACTTTTATGTTTAGCTTTAGAGAAAGAGGGTGCTGACTTGGAAGAACTCACTGAAGAAATTTTTGACATGAGCCTTAATGAAAACTCAGGACAATGCTCCAATAGTATTAGTCTTGATTAAGCATGGTATGTATTTTCGCTTGTTCTTTTAAAGATATTTTCTATGATGTTTAATAATTAGGATGGATTATGCAAGAGTAATGTCTAATTTTGTATACTTGCTCATTGCTCTTGATTTTGTGGGTGTGTTGCAGATTTTTGGGTGTTCGATATGCAAATTCTTCCTTGAAGTAGCGATGTAATTGCGTGGTACATCTTGGTGATGTTGAATACGGCATTGCCCCATGACGTATAGCTATGCCTCACATTTTGTAAAACCCTTATGGAGTTCTATTAATTAGTTGATTTGGAAGATTGTAGTATGATATATATATATATATATATATATATATATATATATATATATATATATATATAATACATCTTGGTGATGTATAGACCCAAAGTCACAAATCTTAAGGTCACAATTTGCATTGAGAAGTAGGTTACTCGGTTTCAAGTCACGGTGCAAAACATTTGCAGATATATAATGTTTATAATTTTGGGTAAAAGATGTGTAATTTGTATTGGAATGCAAAATGTTAAAAAAAAACAAAAAACAAAAAAACTTGTTAACCGGTGAAACGGGTGACTTATTAGGCTTAACGGGTTGGGTTCGGGTGACCCGTTAGCTTAACGGATTGGGTTCGGGTGACCCGTTAAATTAACGGGTCGGGTTGAACCTGACCCAAACCTAATAAACCCGACCCGTTTACAGGTCTAGCTAAGCCCACCTCCTCCACCTAAAAAAATTCAAGCATTTCTAAAAGCACTGTCAAGGAAAAGCACTCTTTATTATCTGAAAACCACTACTACAAAAAACAGTTTGCGAGACATAAGTACCTTCGTCGTGCAAAGTCAAAAAAATTTGCCTTGAAAGTAAGGTTTGCGGAACGAAGAAGTAACCTGCGTCTTTGCACGACGTAGGTTATCTGTTGCACAAAGTGTCTTTGCGCGACGTAAGGACATGCATCACGCAAAATATCTTTGCGCAACGCATGTTATTTCTTCGTCGCGCAAACCTTTGTTTTTTTTTTGGCAAAAATATTTTTTATTTAATTTTTAATAAATATTGTAATTAAATTCTAAACAATAATTAATAAACCAAGAAAAAGTATTTAATTATAAAATATATGAAAATGTACATACAAGATGTCCGAGCAAAAAAGAAAAATCTACAAAAAGTAGTCTTCTAGGTTTGATACATCAGGCTACTGGGTATCGACTGGGCGAAGTGGCTGAGAGGGAGAAGGTAAAGCAAGATCAGGTGCTGGCATCAGGATTTGGAAGGGGGACATCTATAAGGCCCGTACAATCACACTCATCTGCTCGCCCTAGGCCGCAAGCTGACCTTTTAGTTTGTCACTTCCTCCTTTAGGGCATTAACCTCTCATGTGGTCAATCTAGAAAATGAGGTACCCGTCTCATGAACCCGGGCTTTCCCCATACACCGAACAATCTTGCCATGATGACGACCGAACTTCCAATCCAAGACCTCAATCAAGATCTAAAGCCCTGCATCATCAGGTACAGTGACGTCCTCGGGGTCTCCGGGGGAAGCTACGATGTTTCTTCTTCCTCCTTCTTCTTCTGGGTTACAGATTCATTTTTTTTATTTTTTTATTTTTTTTTTCTTCTTCTTCTTCTTTTTTTGGGTTCGGGGGGGAGGGATGGTTTTTTTTTTTTGTATTTTTTTTACTTTTATTTAATTAATTATTTAAATATTTTTTTAATGACACGTAGCGCCCAATCATTGTCCACCTGGGCGCCACGTCATCACTTAACAGGAGAACTAACAGTTTGACTAACGGATGTATGAGACTGTCCCAAAATTAACACTTTAGGTATGACTCTGGGATGAAAAAAACTTGATGTACTAAATGTTGAAAACCACGAAACATGATGGTAGTAAACAGAGTTTAACCCTTATTATTGATTGAAATCTTGTGAAATAAAACATGGTGAGAGATTCGTTGTATGGATGATAAGCCTCATAATGAGGTCACATTAAAGCATTTTCCATAAACCATGAGGTTACAATTTTTATTGGGGTGTAATATCCAGACACACCTTTTTACTTCTCACACATCTTTCTAATTTTTTATCGTCGGGTCGGATGAATTAAAAAAGATCAAAAGACATAAATTATCAAGAGATGTGTGAGAAGTAAGATATCATTAAAATTAAAATTTTTTATTTTAAAAATTTAAGTGTTTCTACCACTTAGTATTACGGTTTAGTGGTATTCCTATTCATTTGTAAGTGAGAGGTCTTAGGTTTGATTCACCCAAAAAAATTCAAGCATTTCTAAAAGCACTGTCAAGGAAAAGCACTCTTTATTATCTGAAAACCACTAGTACAAAAAACAGTTTGTGCAACGTAGGTACCTTCGTCCTGCAAAGTCAAAGAACGTTGCCTTGAAAGCAGGGTTTGTGCAACGAAAAAGTAACCTGCGTAACGCAAAGACACTTTGCATGATCTAGGTTATCTGTTGCACAAAGTGTCTTTGCGCGACATAGGGACATGCGTAGCACAAAGTAGTTTTGTGTGACGCAGGGACATGCGTCGCCCAAAATGTCTTTGCGGGACACATGTTACTTCTTCGTCGCGCAAACCCTTGTTTTTTTTTGGCAAAAATATTTTTTATTTAATTTTTAATAAATATTGTAAGTAAATTCTAAACAATAATTAATAAAAACAAGAAAAAGTATTTAATTATAAAATATATGAAAATGTACATACAAGGTGTCTGAACAAAAAAGAAAAAACTACAAGAAGTAGTCTTCTAGGTTTGATACATCAAGCTGCTGGGTATCGGCTGGGCGAAGTGGCTGGGATGTCGAAGGTAGAGCAAGATCAGGTGTTGTCATCAGAATTTAGAGGCCAGACATCTGTAAGGCCCCGTACAATCATACTTATATGCTTGCCCTGGGCCGCAAGCTAACCTTTTAGTTTGTCACTTCCTCATTCAGGGCATCAACCTCTTATATGGTCAATCTGGAAGAGGAGGCACCTGTCTCACGAACCCGGGCCTTCCCCATACACCGAACAACCTTGCCATGACGATGACCGAACTTCTAATCCAAGACCATAGTCAGGATCTGAAGACCTGCATCATCAAGAACAATGATGTCCTCGATCGGAGTCTCTGGGAGAAGTTGCGATGTTGCTTCTTGGAGAACAACAGTGCCTTTTCCACCATAGCAGCCTGTAATAATAAAGAAAAACTTATAATGTTTAATAATAAAATATAAATAATATTTGAGTGATTCATAAAAATAAGAATAATAACAATTACATATACTTACATGAAGCTGCTCAATGGTCTCATCGTCGAGTCGAACGTAAATGTCCTTGAACAGGTCAATCTCTGGAAACTTAGAACCCTCCTGAAGAAAAAAAAGTTTACTTCCTACAAGCCATTCAACTAGACACATGACCATAGAGACTAACTAGTAAACAGGTAGGAAGGTTAACATAAGCGACTGATGCTGTTAGGGGATTTACATCCCATAATGTTTAGTCAAGATCTAAACACCTTGAGAAATGCATCTTCAAGTTCTAATGAGTAGCAAAAGATAGCTTGCATAGTTCACCAGGAACCAACTGTTAGTTCCAATACAGTCTAAGTCTAATCAATGAGATACACAATTATTTTAGGGAAGAAGTTAATCTATTGATTCTGACCTGAGTCTATACCTACTGGTTGGGTACAGTCGGGAGAGGATGAGGATGAAGGATGTGTGAATTTGGATGATGCCACACTCGCAAACAACGACTGTCAATCTACACATTTCCTCCAAGCATTTGAGTCAAATACTGTAAATTCTAACAAGAAAATGACACACATAATATTATATTTAGAAAGAAAAAAATTGAGGACATTCAAAGAAGAAAATAGTGAAGGAATAGAACCATTTCAAATGGTACAGATGCAAAATTTTGTGGAGAATTAACAAGCTTTGATACGCAGCTCATGTTTCTACAAAGGAACCATAAGTCTAGTTCATGTGGAGCTATTAATCACAATTTAACCTCAAGCTGCTCATGCAGTTGCTGATTTGGACTTACAAATGCATGCGCAGAGCCTCGTTGATGTTAATGCAAGTAAGACGAGAAATATAGAGTATTTTAGAAAACAAAACAGTATTCAAACAATAGATACAAAAGAAGCAATATTGACCCATTTCTTCTAGTCCACCCATTTCATTAATGGTTGAAGCTGCTTTCTTTTCTTCAAAGCTAGAGGCCTTCTTCTCTAAAGAGTGAGAGAAAAGTGCAGGAAAACAATTTGTCAGAACATTCAACTACGTACATAATCGGAAAACATATCTAATCTTTTGTTTAGCTGAAAAACCATCATGTCGAATTACCTAGTGACATTTTATATACATGAATAGTCAGTTGACATCCCAAACTAAAACTATCAACCAAGATCACTTCTAACTCACTTAAGCCAAGGTAAACCTAATACTATCTTATGGAGAAGATGAGGAAAAGTTTGAACAAGGAATTGGAGTTGCAGATGAAGCAGATTCTTGAGAGGGCACAAGTGGAAATTGTGAAAATTCAGGAGGCATATGACGATGATGAAACAGATGTTTATGTTGATGATCTCAGTGAATGATACAGGTGAGGGTGTATGTGGTATCTCCCTTTTGCTTCAACTCAGTTGGCATATTCAATTGCATGCTACAATTGCGTAACATTTGACATTTTCTTATTTCTTTAGATAAAATTTTTGTGAGATTATTGTATTATGATATGCTAAGTTTGCTCTGATTGTATAATTTTGTGTATCTAACATTGTGTTGCTTGTTCCAAAGAATTAACGAATTGGTTTTATTCCGCTGTTGAGTTATGTGAATATATGTTGTTTCATGACATTTTCTCCATTGATTAAGTAGCTCTGTTTTGGAAAGCATTTGACTTACTTTGGCCCATTTTTTGTTTTTAATTACTAATGTTAGCATCAAATACATTAAAGACATGGTCTTAATGTTTTGCCTTCGATGTAGGTACCCACAAACTATGGTTTTTGTGGTTATGCAGGGGCTAATGCATTGTGTTCTATGGCTTCAATTATGTTTGAGATGCGTGATTTTTATGCATTTAAAGGGAAAGTTGTCGTGAATCTATTATTTTGATGGAATACACACTGTACGAAACAAGTTTCAACGATCCAACCGTCAAACTTATTTGTATATACTTCAAGATCACATAGGCCAAAAATCGCAAAAACAAAGATTAAGAGATCAATGGGACAAAACTTTTCGACAATTATAAACGAAAAATCACGATTTAACAGTAGTTTTAACTCTGATTTTGATGATTTTTAACAGCTACACTCACTGATCCTATATGAATACAATGAACTAATTCGATTGTCAATTTAAAATATTTACAAAAGTGGATACCACAAAATCTTATGTTATACTTAATAAAAGTATAAATAAACTCCAAGTGTTAGTAAATCTATTGTTTTGATGGGATACGCATTCTATGAAACTAGTTTCAACGATCCAAACGTCAAACTTGTTTGTATATTCTTGGAGATCGCATACGCAAAAAAAAAACATTTAGAGATCAAGTTTTCGACGATTATAAACGAAAAATCTTATTCAAAGATGTTTTATTTGTCTTCAAGTTTACAAAGGATTAAGACTGAAAATGAATCCTGAATTACTTACTTGTATTAAAATTGGAAGACGATATTGATTTTCTACAAGGAAATAATAAGATAATCGTAGCCATTGTTTATCTACATAAATATGGCATTTGCTCACAAAAATCAACCCACTCATTATTGAACTAAAACCTATTGTCAATAGCTTAGCATTGAGAATATAATAGTGAGGATAAGATTAGCTTTGAAGATTATGGCTTCTGTAGGTTTGGAGAAGGTTTTGAAGAGAGATAGGGGAGGGAGGCAGCTGCTGCAACTGGGTTTGTAGTTTCTGCTAGGAAAATTTTGTTGACTTTGCACGATGCAAACTAACGTCGCACAAAATTGTTTTGCGCGACGAAGGTGTGCATTTGTTGCACAAAATAGCTTTGCGCGACAGAGGTGCACCTTTGTCGCGCAAAACAGTTTTACGTGACGTCAGTCTACTTCGTGTAAAGTTCCATTGCGTAAAATGTCTTTGCATGACGTTTTGTTGTCACCGTTGCTCAAACATACTTTGTGCGACGCAATTTGCTCCGTTGCGCAAGTTGCCGTCGCGGAAATATGTTTTTGTACTAGTGAACACTTTTAACCACTAAAAAGCACTGCCAAGTTCCCCTAATTAAAAGATAACAAATTAATTTTTACATTTTTATAGGAATGAGGATCCTCTTCGGATCCTCTTTGTGAGGTTCCTGAGGATTTTCAAATGGTGTCCGTTTATCGCACATCGTGCAGCTAGTCCTCTTTCTTTTTATAGGAAAATGCTATTTAAACACATATTGTTTACCTTTCATACACTCTTGTTGACCTTTGCCCATCTTCTTCAACTCATTATATCCATAAAAGATTGAGAGAAGTGTATGAGAAATAAAAATAGGTATGTGGATAACACCCTTTTAATAACGGTGAGATTAATAATTATTATTTCTAATGATTGTTTTTATTGCTGGGCTGGGTGATAAGGGCCTCAGCCACAATTAAATGTCACAATCAGGTTATGTAGGCCTTCTCAAAGTTGAGCTAGCCTATACCGATTGGCCCAGTGAAGTTCGGTTCTTCCAATTGTTGAATATCTTTCGTAATTGGCCCAAAAAGCCCAAGCTCGTCTCGTTGTGTTTTACCTGGGTCCAAAATTTCCCGAATGTTGGAAGAAATCTCTCTTCCCCCGAATTAAAAAAGAAGAAGAAGGTCTTGGCTTTATAATTACAAATCATTAATATTTGAAAACGCAGATCGATTGAGGAACTCAAACCTAACAAATAAACAACCCCAATTAAAATCCACACAAGATGGGATTGAATATCTGTTTCAATCCTACTATGTAATAGTGAAGAAGAATAAAAAATATGAAGATAAAGAGAAAGATAAACAATATTTTTTATGTGGTAAAACCCCCCCCCCCCCCCCCCCCATACAATGAGAAAAATCCACTGGCACATTGTCGGTTGAAGAATCCACTAAAGAATAAAGATTTTTACAATTGTAATATAACTCAATTACTCAATTGTAATCTCCTGAATGAATGCATATGAATCTTACCATACAAAGTCCAGGAGATCTGATCTTCTTCAATGAGTTGTCGTGCAATCCAAGTCTTCTTCTCTTATACAGTATAAGAAATAAGCTAACTCGCGCTTTCAATATGCATCAAACAAACAGGGTTCACTCCCCCTTTTTGTGGTGTAATTTTCATTAATTAATGAAGTTCTTGTGTTGCCTTCACAAACTTGAACAAGAAGTCGCTTCACAAAATAATTAATAAGTGATCCACCTTCTTTTCCTTTCAAGTAAAACTCCTACTGTTGTTTTCTGTCTCCCCAACAAAAGAAATACTGACAGCTCGATCGACAAGTGCTTTTCTTCTTCACACCTTCGAATACTTGTGAGGATCTGATATGACCACAATTTTCTTATAATCTCTCTACTTTTCACATGCATGGTTGGTTGTTTTTTTTTTTTTTTTTTTGGTGAAGTTAAAGCTCTTTAGATCAAACCCTAGTTTTTGAATTCCTATATTTTTTTTTTCCAATTTGAAATTAAGAAAATTAATAATGCCTAAGCAAAATAAGGGTGAAGTGCTGATTTAGTCCATGAACTATCACTTCAGTGAAAATTAGATCCTGAATTATTATTTTATTAGGTCCCTGAATTATTTTTTCGGTAAAATAAGTCCTTAAATTTATTAAAAATTGCTAATTTCATCCCTACTATTATATTCAAAGCTATTTTATCCAATTTTTCGTCAACTTTAATCACCTGACACACTTTAGAGTGTAATAGGTCATTTTCTCGCCTATAAGCCCTTAGCATTTTATATACGTTGTGAATCTAACGTCTAATTTACTATTTAAATTAACTACATACACTATCTCGCATACATCTACAGAAAAAACAGAAAACAATATAAATTACAAGTAGAACCTACAGGTCCATAAATCTTCAAACCCAAAATTTCAAAGTACTTAGAATTTCAACAAGTTCACCCTCATGCCACCAAACAGAGAAAACCAGATGGGTTCATACTCTAAGGCCAACATTGTCCACAAGCCACCAAGACTCTCAATGGGAAGTCTCCAAAGAACCATACCTGACATCTCAGCTGAACTAAGCAGCAGCATCAGCAGCAAAGAAGCCATTGACGATGACATTCATCTTCCAACTATATCTGAGGTTGAGGATGCCAAGTGTGAGTGCTGTGGCATGTCCGAGGAGTGCACGAACGAGTACATAGATAGTGTGCGCAGCCAGGTTTCGGGGAAGTTAATTTGTGGGTTGTGTGCTGAGGCTGTGAAGGAAGAGATGGACAAGAATGGAGGCAAACGAGAAGCGGCTGTGAATGAGCATATGAGTTCTTGTGAAAAGTTCAATAGGCTTGGTAGGGCATACCCCGTTTTGTACCAAGCTGAGGCCATCAGAGAGATTTTCCAAAAGAGTTCAAGAATTAGGGCAAAATCCATGAGTCCTAGAGATGAGAGTGTTCGAAAGAGTAACGGGGGTATTGCAAGGAGCTCTAGTTGTATTTCCGCAATCAACCGGGAAGAACCGATCAGCCCTAAACCTTAAACTTTAAACTCTAAATTGTAGACCTTTGTAATTTGGAAAGACTTCATTAGTTTTTTCTCTATGTAACACAACCACCATCCCATCATAGTTAGCGTCAAAAGGGGCACTTTCCATTTACAATAAATGTAACAATCTAATGCTAATCTTACTGTGATTGATTAGTTTTTTTTATTACAAGCAATACTACAATTCTAAACTACATTAAGGGAAGGAGGAGGATTTAAACAAGGGATACTGGGTTGAAGATCCTTCAGAACAATTCAACACTTGCCTATGTTGTTGATTAGTTAGCCCTAGCACTTAACTAAGTTTGTGCCAAATTTCTATTTCATTTCTTTATACATGTACTTGGTCTTATAGGATTGGCCTATGAAGGAATACATAAACGCCTTGTATAAAATTGAGCTTATACAGTCTTGTTTTTCTTTTGGTGGAAAATACAGTCTCGTTTATTTGAGCATATATCAAGCCCCGGCAACATTTTTTTTTTTTTTTTTTTTTTTTAACAAAACATAGCTTTAGTGGGTTAAATTGTAATTGTCAGGGAGAATGGTCGAACTCGCACCATGCATGGTGCATTGACATAACTATGGTAATTATTGTACAACTATTCATCACATATTGTAAATAATCTATTTTGTCAATATTTTGATAGGAATTGTTTTGTGTAATCAATGGCGGAGCTAGAAAAGTTTCACCGCGTGGGCTATCTTAAAGATTTAGATCTTTATAAACAAACAAACAAACAAAATTGATACTATATTTGTTTACTGTATCAGCTGGCTTAAGAAAATTTTCACAAGGTGAGCCAAAAACTTTTGTTATTCAAACAAATTCAAACTTGTACATGTACAAGAAGCGATGAGAAAAAAGATGTGAGAAAAAAATGGTTTATAAACTATATTATACAATTAAACAAAAAGAATTTGAATCAATGACTAAATATATGGTGGACTACATTCAAAAATTAATAACAATTACATGTAAAATTTTGTTTCCTACCAAAAGCTACCCATGCTACAGCCCAGGGTAGCCCTTAATGTGGCTCCGCCCATGTGTGCACTTTAATAAACTAAACTTCACAATCACAAACATGTTGGTGGGAAAGTAAGGTGGTGGCATAGTGTGTTGTGTAGAATATTCTCAGAGGGACGCGTCGAAGGTCCACTTCCAATAACACCGATATTGTTCCTAACTTAATAATTATAACCTACACAATCCATCAAGTGTGAAGTTTTATCACAAAATACCTCGGTATTAATTGAAGTGAGGTTAGGATATTTAAATTTTCTTTTCACAGAGATACGGTCGATGTGTGATATTTCAACACGCCCTCTCATGTGGGACCTAATTAGTGGGTCACACATAGGAGATCCATACATCGACAATCACATGGAGCCAAGAGGACTCACCCTACATGCAGGGCCAAGGGACCCACCATCATCGCGCAAGGCCAAGGGGACCCACCCATCACGTGGCAGTACATACCCGCTCTCTGACTCTGATACCATGTAGAATTATGAGAGAGACATGCCGAAGACACATTTCCAACAGCACTGATATTGTCCCCAACTTGGTAATTACCACATCCACAATCCGTCAGGTGTGAAATTTTATCACAAAAAATCTCGGTATTAGTTGGAGTGAAGTTAGGATATTTCAACATGTTGTTTACGTTTTAGTTGTCCATTCCAATAACTTCCCACAATTAAAGATTTTATCAAACGTTAATCTTTTCCAGTGATGGGTCATTCTCCACGTCATTGTTAGCTAGATAGTTTTGTTGGCAGTGTAAGATGGAGGGGTAGCATACTATGTTTTATCATCCATGGTTTTTGCATGCATTTACTTCTTTTTTGGTTTATCAGTATCCGTGCGGTTGGCCATCTTCAAAGACCAAAT
Source organism: Malus domestica (assembly GCF_042453785.1). Taxonomy (NCBI): domain Eukaryota; kingdom Viridiplantae; phylum Streptophyta; class Magnoliopsida; order Rosales; family Rosaceae; genus Malus; species Malus domestica. The sequence goes on from NC_091668.1 coordinate 9,428,764, forward strand.
CACTTCCTTTGTGGGTTTATGAGAGACGTATATAAGTTTTCAGCATGAGTGTGTCCCCGACGTTATCAATTTAAGTGTTAAAAAATATGAGTGTACAATAATATTGTATTTATAATCTTAAATATGGTGTGTGTGTATTAAAAAATAAATACAAAATCCAGCATATAAACTAATTGTTGATATTACGTATCAGTGTAACGATCATACTAAAAATATTCATATAAAAATTTTGGTCGATGCACAGCATGAAAATGCACCACCGAAAATTCAAATTAGTAATTAGCTCCATAAAAACCACAAACCTATGAAATTCTAAAGATAATGTGCATGGTTCTTGAATTCCTCACGGGTGGAAACTTGACCACAAGAAATTAATTACATTACAAATATAATATCAGCTAAGCTTATGAAAGTATTTTACATGCATGCATGCGAGAACTTCGGCCGCCATCTGAACAAAGTGCAACACAAGCCCTAGCTAGCTAATGAACAATTGATGCATGTTGCACTTATGAATCAATACTTTGATAACAATGTGTGACTTTATTCAGCCACACAAAATTGATACATTTGTTAACATATTCTTTAATACATGTACAATCAGGTTTTTATCCAAAATGGTTCATGAGATTTGTATAACTCCTCATTTTGGTCTTTGAGATTTGAAATCGATAGAATTGATCCCTGAGTTTGTCCACCATCAATCATTTTGGTCATTCCGTAAAAAAATATCCATTAAATAAGGATAAAATGACAAAAATACCCTCAGTTTTTGTCAAGTTATGACCTATTGTTTAATAAATTGAGGGTAGTTTTGTCATTTTAATCTTTGTTTAACATAACTATTCACAAAAGGACCAAAATGCTTGATGGTGGATAATCTCAGGGACCAAAATGAGACCAAAATGAGAAGTTATGCAAATTTCAATGACCATTTTGGTAAAAAAAGCCTTTTCTTTATAATCCCCCTTGTATTACTTGTTTGCATAAGATGTAAATTTAATGCGGCTGTATGTATGCATGTTTTGTTTGTGTGTATGTGAAATATAGAGATTAGCTCAGTGATATAACAATAAAACTATTTGAACACAAAAAAAATTCACATTTAATGACACAATCTCATAGAAGTGGGCCCTGTAATTGTACATGGGCATTGTTGACTAAGAATCTGGGAGTATTGATCTTTCTTTAACTGAACCAGCTACGTATAAATCTGAAATCAAAGATCCAGTTTGGTTAAATGCAATGAAGGAGGAATTGGACGCCTTGTATAAACAAGGTACATGGAATTTGGTGCCTTTACCATCGAATAAGAATTTAGTGGGATGCAACTAGACACAAAGGTAGACTAGTTGCAAAGAGGTTTAACCAAGAACCTAGATTAGACTATGGGGAAACTTTTAGTTCTGTAGTGAAGCCAACCACAGTGAAATTAGTTATGGCTTGGCAACGGAATTTGATTGGCCTTTGAGGCAACTTGATGTGAAAAATATTTTTTTACATAATGTTCTCCAGGGAGAAGTATATATGGCTCAACCTCCAGAGTTTCTGGATCCTAGTTATCCTGCATTGGTGTGTAAGATAAATCAATCACTCTATGGGTTAAAGCAAGCCCTAGGGCTTTGAATGAGAGATTCATTGCCTTTCTACCTTCATTAATCTTATTCAGATTCTTCCTTGTTTGTCAAGAAAGTTGGTTCCTTTGTTGTGATTTTGTTGCTCAATGTAGATGATATTATTATTAAAAAGGAGTAGTTTTGAGGTTATTAGATAGGTTAAATGCTCTCACTATTGAGTTTGATATTAAGGATTTAGGTGCTTTACATTTCTTTTTGGGAATTCAAATTACCAAGAATGCAAATGGGGTTTTCTTATTGAAAACCAAGTATATCTAGGAATTGTTGTAGAAAACTGAGAGGAGTGATTCAAAGTCCTATTAAACTCCATGTTTGCCTTACAATAGGCTCTTGAAGGATGATGGACAACCTTACAACAATCCAGCTTTATATAGAAGTGTAGTACAAACTCTGCTATATCTCACCTTCACTAGGCCAGGTATAGCCTTTTTTGTTCATCAAGTGTGTCAATTTATGCAGACACCAATGGTTTTCCATTTTGCTGGAGTAAAATGGATATTGAAATATTTGAAAGGCACTGTGCTTTTTGGTAAGTCATATTACAGAGGACAATTAGGGCTCAAAGCATTCAGTGATGCTTATTGGATTGGGCTCCCAATGACAGAAGATCCACAATTGGTTTGTTTGTATTTTTGGGTTTAATTTCCATATCTTGGTCTTCTAAAAAGTAGCAAACTATCTCTAGGCCCTCAACTGAGGCTGAATTGGACTGCATCCAACAATTATTGAGTTTTCTGCAGATTGATGTTGGTTCACCACCTATATTATTTTGTGACATTCTCTCAGCAATAGTTTTGTCATTTAATCTAATGCAACATAAGTGTACAAAACACATTAAAATAGATGTGCATTTTGTTTGAGATATAGTTGCCAAGAAGAAGCTGTTTGTGCAGTTTGTTTCATCGAGAGAACAATGTGCTGATATACTTACAAAGGGTTTAAGTGCTCCCTTGTTTAAGATTCAATGATCCGATCCCGTGCTTGATTTCTCCAAACAAGAGATTGAGGGGGGATGTAAGGAGTATAATATTGTGTAAATGAGATCTTGCCACTTGTAATAAGATTAGATGATTTGTTAGGAAATCTGTTAACAGTGAGTAATCTCGGTATAAAAGCACTATTAGTAACTTCCTCATTAAGAAACAAAGATTAAAGTTCTCTTTTTCCCACTTCTCTCTCTCTACGATTGACTATTCTTCTCTCTATCTTTCTATGCTTCTGAGTATAATGGTTTACAGAGCAAAGGTTTCGAAAGGCATTCTTCGATGTTTCAGTACAAATAAACAAGTATAAAGAAGGAATTGGAATTTAGTAGCAATGATTTTATGCTTAATGATTAAATGAAGCAAACAGAGTGAGAATGCTATGGGCTGAAGGAGGGGGTGCACACCAAGCTATATCAACGAAGTTGAAGACTCATTTTCAGGTAAATATGGTTTGTGGCCTTTGTTCATGGCTATCAAAGATAATATGACATGGGCTCCAAACGGTCTGCCATGCAAGAAGTCGTGCGCTCTGACATGGGACTTTTGCCAAAAGTGCAAGAGCACTAGGTTCAACCAGAGGCGGATGCATTAAGGGGCATGGGGTTAGCTGACCCTCAAACTTCAGTGGATGTCCATGGATAACTTGAGTGTTGACCCTTCGAACTTCAGTGAATGTCCATGAATAACTTGGGTGATGCCCCTTTGAAGATTGGAGTTGGCTTCATACATGTCCTCCAACTGTAAAAGTAGCTTTTCTTCTTATTGTTTTTTTTAATAAATATCACTTTGTCAAAACGACATAGTTTTGGACCCTTAGTTTAATAAAAAATAAATAAACACTAAGAGTCAAAAAATTAAACACATGGATGATGAATATGTTACTCAAGGGATATCACGATGTGGAGCTCAAATAATCACAAACTTCCATCATTATCATGTGGAGCTCTTTGTTGCTATCGTTGATAAGCAACTTGTGGAATTAAATAGTCGTTTTTATGAGGTAAATACAGAGTTACTTCTTTGTTTGGCAAGTTTGAGCCCAGATGATTCATTCTCGGCTTTTGATAAACAAAGGCTAATATGTTTTGCGCAATTTTATCTGAATGAATTTACTACTTGTCAACTCTTGGCACTTAAAGATCAACTTGGGCATTATATTCTTGATATGCGTTCGAGTAGTGAACTTTCTCAATTGAAAGGAATTGGTAGCCTTGCAAAAAAAAAAATGGTGGACACGGGGAGGACTAGAGTATATAATCATGCTTATTTGCTAATTATATTGGCTTTGGTTCTACCAGTTGCTACTGCTTCAGGGGAGAGAGCTTTTTCTGCTATGAATATTGTGAAGACTCCATTGCGTAACCGAATGAGAGATCAATGGTTAAGTGATAGCATGGTGGTTTATATTGAGAGCAATGTTTTTTCTTCCATTGACAATGAAGTTATAATGCAACTTTTTCAAAATATGAAAACTCGTCGAGGACTATTGTAAACTTTTTGTTATTTGTTCTATAAGTTATGAATGATGGAACTATAGTTTAATTTTTAAGGTTATTGTAAGTCTAACAAATGTTTGTAAACTTTTATATGTGACCCTCCGAAATATTTTTCCTGGATCCGCCACTGGACTCAACTCGAACAACAACGTGCCAATGTCGAAGCTTGGTCGAAGAACCAGCTGTGGTCCAAGAATTTATTTCAAGCAATATATGTAACGATTTACACGATGAAGTACACTACTTGGTCTGACGTCAAAATATACATATACATACTTTTGTTGTATTATCACTATTTCATTTTATTTGGTCTGACAAAGAGCAAATTCAGAGAGATTGAGAAATCGATCAAGAAGCTGTAAAGTGTGATTGCTTCAAGTTTTCACTCATTCGACAATGGGTGCAGACTCTGGAGTAATTGAGTTGTTTAATACAACAGGATTATCTATTACAAACCAGCCACATCAACTACTAACTGAATCAACGAAACATAAACTGAACTAATAGCTAAACCTAACTCCACTACTTAACCTTTTTTTTTATTTTTTATTTTTTATTTTTTTATTTTTTATACAACCTCGACCGTACGAGGAGAATTTTATTGACATCGAAAAAGAAGTTACACCTAGTCAAATGAGATATAAACCTAACCCCTCATGATACATGAAAAATGGATTAAAAAATAGATTGGGGGACATAAACCTTACCCTTCTAAAAACACAAACAATTAAAATACAAGGAAAAGAGGGGAGACATGAAACCTAACTCAACTACGTAACTGATTGAGCTATGATCAAGTGTTACATATTCTATTATGTATATAACGTGAGGATGTGGAGTTTCGTTCCACGTTAGAAAGGTAAGTGATAGGATTTTTCTCAACTACGAAAAGAAGGTTAAAATCACACAAAATATTTGCAAGAGTATAAGGATGTTGTAGTATAGATGCTCATGTAAGGTCGTTCTCCACAAGGAATATTTAAATAATTTATGTAAACACAATTCCTAATTAACTACTTAAACTTAAAATTGAGAAAATAGATTTTGAATTTGGGTAATATTAAAAACAAATTTTAATTAAAAACCAAGCAATAAACTCGTCCAAAATTAATACTATAAAAGAAGGGAGTTACTAGATCCACCCCATTGTCTTATTTTCCCACCCACGTTATAATCTCACCCACCTTAAAAAGTTAAAAAATTAAAATGCTATTTTCTCACCCACTATTATTCCCAAAATAACCTTTAATATATATGTACATATGAAATTATAAAATTGTCTCTTAAAAAATATAACAAATAATATGTAAATGAAAACCACTAAGGTCTACAAATTCAAATGGAAACGACAAAGGTATCCAAATTCAAAAGAATTTGACAACGACAAATTTAAAAATACGATGGACAAATTCAAATGACCTACACACAAATTATTCTTCTACCTTGTCAATGGATACATAATCTTCTACCTCTTCCGTATAAGCATCATTGTGGAGCCTAAAATAATCTCAAAAATTCTAGAGACGACACGTGGACTTTTATTCAAAGAAAACAATATTGCCCTTAATAAATAGGCAAGCTTCTCAGATGCTCCCACGCGCAGCTCACATCCCTGAAGGTCTCAGCAATTGAATACGACTGCCCACAGCTTACCTGCCCTTGGCAAGGAATTAAAGATAAGGATTAATTACCCAAATCCTATCTTTAATACATTTCCAATTGAAGATTGACTCCAATCAAGTAAGTAATCCTAATTTAAATCAATTACAGATAATTACTCTATCATCTCAAGATATTATTTCCTATTTAATATCTTGGGAATATTTAGAGAATATCTCTCCATTAAACACTATATGGCCGGCCCTAGCCATATAAATACGGTACCCCATATTCTACCAAATTTTGAGAGCTTTTTGCAACCATAAAAAAACTCTAAACACTTTACTCTCTCAGAGAAACTAACTTAGGCATCGGAGATCAGTTGACCTAACCCCCCCCCCCCACCTCGTGGGCACGTGAGGCTTAGGTCTCTGATCAAAGGTGTTGATTGTTTTATAGGTGCATTTTCGTCAAGACTGAAGATGGCGGAAATTTGTATCGACAAATTGGTGCTTTCATTAAGAGATGATTCAAAATACTCGAAGAAGCCTCTTGCATTAGTTTCTTGAATTTTCTGTTACATTGAATTTCTCACACGTCGTATTAATTAATTTTTCCCAAAAAAGTTTCTTGATCAATCCCTGGAGAAAGGATACAATGGTAGGAAATTCAGAAACTACGACGAACGGAACCTCCTACGTGCAAAGATTTGGACCAGAAAGTGGAGATGAGGACATAGCCCTATGACTGAGGTCCTCAAGGCTCAACACGGCAGCAGGAAGAGCCCCACTGTTGTGGAGCCGCGCCACCACCATCACCACCGTGATCCAACTGCCATGGCAAGGCCATCAGGCCACGACACCACTCCTACCACCACTGCCCCTGCAACGTCACACCCTACCAAACCTTAGATAAGTGACCCATGTCTAATTCCAAGCCCATGGGCAAGAGGCCAAGCCTAACGCAGCAGCTGCCGCAAGCAGAGTAGCTCAACAGGCTCAAGCCCAAGCCACTCAGCCCGTAGGCCAAGATGTGGCAGCCTAACGGCCAAGAGGGCCAACGGCTATGCAGAACTAAGGCGAGCAAGCGTAGGTCCAACATGCCTTGCAACCCGCTCTAACGACCCGGCCCGTGACCAAATCCATTCTAAGGCCACATCTAGCAATCCAGATTTCGACCACCGGTCCCGTGATCGATTTAGGGTTACCTACACCCCATTTTTCTGTAGGAATACCTGTTTTGGGCCCGGATTTTGTACCTGCAGTACACTATACTTGTACCACACATGGAGACATTCATTATCTAGACTCTTCCAATCCAAATGGTGAGCACCACCTGCCCTAGCAGGTCACCAATTTGACCAACACCTTCGCGCAGCAAACCATCTTGGTGAACCAACTCCTCGAGCGCATCGAGATGCAGCTCACCCCAGACGTAGTGTCTCGAAGCAGAATAAGGGTGAAAGAATATGACTCATTCTAGCGATGTCCCAACAAAAAGTCGTTCAGCCCGCCACAAATCGTGTGTTAGGGTAGTGTGCACTCTCGTTTGGGCCCTCAGGGAAACGTCTTATCCTGCCCAAATACACATAAAAGCTTTCATTCCCAACTCGGCTCACGAGTCAGTGTGCATTCGAAGTTGAGTCCACACTCCGACGAGCACTTAAGACATTCCAGGCAAAAGGTCCACACGAGGCTAGGCCCACAAGGAGATCCTCCTACGAGACAACAAAGTAGGCAACCACCTGACGCCTAAAGAAGAGCACGTGAGCAGTCCAGCTCAAGTTCCACTGGTAGCCCTTGCCCAGAGCAACAGCGAGCAGCATAGGGTGAACCACGTGCACAGCAACTGCGTCACAGACAAGTAGGACATGCCGAAGAGAAACATGAACCAGTAGGTCAACACTAAGGGCAGCTAGAAGCTCTACTGCCCTCACCAAGAGCAAATCTAAGATGAAGTACAAAGGCTCGTAGCAGAGCAGTTGCACGGATTCCAGAGCATTAATACTACCGACAATGCCCTTCAAAGAGAAATGGCCAACCTAAACAGTTCATCCTTTGTAGACGAGATCGAGTAGACGAAGCCACCGGGAAGTTCAACCCGTCGTATTTCACCTTGTTCAAAGGAGATGAAGATTTGGATAGACATTTAATGCACTACCGAAGTGTCATGACCCTTTACGCCAACAATGATGCTCTCATGTGCAAGATCTTTGCCATGATGCTCCAAGGTGACGCGCAAGACTAGTTCCACACCTTGCCACCACATTCAATCCGAAACTTCAGCAAACTTTCCTTGATTTTCACTAAGAAATATTCGTCCTACCACTCGATTAAAAAGAAGTCTGACCACCTTTTCAACATGAAGAATGACCCGAACGAGTCACTCCGTACTTTTGTCAAGAGATTCAAGGCAGAGAAGGCGAAGATTGTCGGATGTGATTATAGCATCGCATGCTTAAGGGCTCCCAACAGATCACCCTCTCTTCTGAGAATTAATTATGGGCGAGAATCTGTCCCTGGCAAACTTTTTTACTTTGGTAGAAAATCACTCACTCTGGGATAAGGAAAAACGCTCACAGAAACCGTCTGAGTAGCTGCGTAACCAACTTAGAAGAAAGAGAGCGATAAACCGCTCAACATCAAAAGCAAGCCAGAAGATAAACTGAGGGACTGGTCCCTAGCAAATGGAGGTACAGCACCTAAGATATACACCAGGTTCTCAATCCCAATTAGCCAGATCTTTTGCGACCTCAAGGATAAACCATGGTTTAACCTACCGCTACCCAAGAGGGGGGACACCTCTAAGAAAGACCAGATAAAGTACTGCGCATTCCATAGAGGTCATAGGCACGCAACCAACAATTACACCATGTGGAAAACGTACCTTGAGCAGCTCGTGAAGGAAGGCAAGTACAACCAGTATATCAATAGACCAGCTGCCCGGCCAAGGCGAGAAGTAGATGCCGATGTCGAACTTCTAACCAAGACAATTCGAAACAATGGAATCTTTGCCGAATCCGAGCATCTAGGGGATACCAATAATTCCAAGAAAAGGAAGATCCAGTAGGCGAGATCGATCTATCAGGTTCAAGCCATCGATGTTATACCTGGACTAATCGTCGGCTTTCCCAAGTAGGACGCTGAGGGAGTATACTTTCCCCACGACGACGCCTTGGTGATTTCTGCTCAACTAGCCCACGCCATCGTTTACAGAATTATGGTGGGGAACGACATCTCAGTTAACATTGTACAACTGTTAGTCATTCAGAAGATAGGCCTAGAAAACACGATCCAACGCAAGGCGGATATCTTGATCGAATTCAATGGACTTACCTCAACCGCCATTGGCATTATCACACTCGACATAACCAGCCCATCGATTGTTTCATTGAAGACCTTCATGATCGTCAGCGACCCATCTCCCCATAACGGGATACAAGGCCGACCCTGGCTAGTGAAGATTGGAGTTATGACCTCGATCGAGTATCAGAAAATATGATTTCACATCCTGGGATGAGCAGTCGGAGAGATCAAAGGCGACTAGGCCAAGTCTAGGCGATGCACTGTACAAGTTCTTAAGGAGACAAAAAAGGAATATTTCGCCCCAGCAGTAGCTGAAGTGCAGAAAGATAATTCTACTTCTATCAAATAACAATCACAGTGGGCAAGACAGGAAGACGTTGTTAAGGTTGACACTGCTCTGGTAAATAAATTAGGATGGAAACCCGAAAAAGACGCGGAGCACATCTTCCTTAACCCTAAATAGCGATCAGACCACGCCGAATGTGCATCCAAAGCAGATCCGAGAGATCCTGGACATGAAATCACCCATGACTCTGAAAGAGATCTAAGGTATGACCTGACAAACAACTGCACTCAGCTAATTCCTCTTACGACCTACCAATGCAATCTATGCCAGAAACAGCAGAGGATCTATACGTCTATATAGCAGTATCTGAAATAGCAATAAGCTCTACCCTCATACGAGAAGAGTTGGGGGCCCAACGGCCTGTATTCTACACATCCAAAGCTTCCTCAATATGGAAGCCAGATACCCGAAAATCAAAACTTTGATTTTGATGCTAGTTGTTGCAACCTGAAAGCTCAAGCCGTACCTTCATACGTACGCAGTCATCATTATGACACGGTATTCCGGACAGCCCAGACGCACGATGTTAAAGGTGAAAAACTGGCGGACGTTCCGACACACGCAGTAATCAAGCCCCGAATCACCCAAGAAGTAGCCGAGCACGCTGTAGCCGCATCAAGCCCACTTGATGGAGATTTTTGGCATTTGCATGTTGATGGATCATCTAACTACCAAGGATAAGAGGCAGGCCTAATTCTCACTACTCCGGACGGCTTAATGCTCGAGTAGGAAACCACTCTAAGATTCAAGTCAAACAACGAAGCAAAGTATGAAGCCCTATTAGTATGTCTCTGATTGGCGAAAGACCTAACAGTGAAAAAGCTTGCGATCTATTCCGATTCTCAACTGATCACCAACCAAACCTCAGAGGAGTATGCATCAAAGCATCCGAGGATGGCCTGATACCTCGAGAAGGTACGAGAGCAGCTGGTGACGTTCCAGGCATACACACTCACTCAGGTTCCACGAGCAGAAAATGCCCACGCATATGCACTGGCAAGCCTAGGCTTCATGCTAGACCATCAAATTAGAGGCTTCATCCCAGTCGAGTACTTGGAAAAGCCAAGCATAGATGAGAAACCAGCAGTTAAAGTGGCGCAAATCAACACAACTCAGAGTTGGCAAGATCCCATCATCGACTACATAATCAATGGAAAGCTCCCTACAGACAGACTAGAGTCCAGAAAGCTCCAGATGAAGGTAGCTCGCTACTACATGTGGAACGGCATCTTCGTTCAAAGATCATTTTCAAGACCGCATCTCCGCTACCTATCACCGTCTGACAACCTAAAGATTATTTGCTCAATCCACGAAGGCATCTGTGGAAACCACTCTAAAGGTCGTTCCTTGGCATAAAAAGCTCTTAACGCTGGCTATTACTGGCTAACCATGCATTAAGATGCCAAGGAGTATGTACAAAGGTGCGACAACTGCCAGCGCTTCAAACCCATACCCGCACTACCTGCCAACGAACTTCACTTACAGACGAGCAATTGACCATGCATGCAGTGAGCAATCGACTTGGTAGGACCAATGCCATCTGCCACTGGGAGGAGAGGTGATGATCGTAGCAACCGACTACTTCACAAAATGGGTCGAAGCCGAACCCATTACTACAACTACCCAGACGGACATAGAACACTTCATATAGAAGAACATCATCTGCCGTTTCTGAATCTCATACTCCATCGTCACCGACAATGGTCCGCAGTTCGTAGATAAATACTTGGCGAAGTTTTTCGAAAAATATGGCATCAAGCAGCACATGTCCACGCCCTGGTATTCGCAAGGTAACGGGCAGGTCGAGGCATCCAACAAGACCATCCTCGACTACCTCAAGAAGACCCTCTCCAACAAGAAGGGTAAGTAGCCATATGAGCTCCCTGGTGTTCTATGGGCATATCGCACCACCAAAAAATGAGCAACTGGCGAAACTCCATTCTCCTTGGCATATGGTTTTGAGGCATTCATTCCCCCCAACGTCGTAATGCCAAGCATCAGCATTGTGATGCCGAACCTCGAGCAGAATGAAAAGATGATGGCCACTAACTTAAACCTGGGAGAAGAAGAGCGTGAAAAGTTTATCACCCAAATTGCCGCCTATCAGCAGCAGCTCCTCTCCAACTACAACAAGAGGGAAAAAAATCTGGCAGTTCCAGCCATGAGACTTAGTCTTCAGAAAAGTCTTCATCATCGTCTCACGGGAAGGCTCCAAAAAGATAACTCCCATCTCGGAATGTCCGTACAAAATTAGCTAAGTAGGCAGAAGGGGCAGCTACACCCTCACTATTATAAGCGACAAAGAAATCGGCAAACAGTGGAATGCCTACAACCTGAGGAAGTACTATGTGTGACTTCCCACCATTTCTTGGACCTCGTTCATGACAAAAAGTTCGATGACTCAAGCAGCTCGACGAACAAGACCTTGCATGCCGAGAATTATCAGTTGTTATGCCATTACTGCCTACGAGCAAAGTTAATAAAAACCTCTATTTTCAAAGAAGATTGAAAGAATTATTCACGAGCTTATGCCAAATGCATAGACAAACTGACCAACCATGTGATAAGCAGAAGACGCCCGCTGCTACGCAGACATGGCGTAAGCTCTCCAGCGCGAGAAGGTAAACTAATTCCCCGACACCCATCTAGGGTCTGCTCTCCAGCGCGATAGGGTAAACTAATTCTCTGACACCCATTTAGGGTCTGCTCTATCGTGCGATAGGGTAAACTACTCAGGAATATCTAGACGTGGATAGGTTGTAAGATTGCTCAATTCCCCCTGAATGCATCGACTACCTGCGCCGAACGACTCCTAGAATTAGCCACGATAGTCATTCCCTTGGAATAGACTTAGCAAACTAAAAGATTCAATTCTGCGGGATCCTGGGTCTTTAACCAGAAGAGACACTAAGTGCAGGACCCTTGCCCATGAAAGAATTCGTGTGACAAGATGGTCCATCCTCGACGTGCAAATCTTCATGAAGTGACTTGGTTTTAAAGTGTTGCAATACTAGTTAAGCAACCTATGGAATCAAAGTTGCGACTTGGTAGGATATGGCATCTGAGGAGCGACTTCGCCTACACCTCACGCAAAAAAAATGCCTCCGAGAGCCAGGGATGACTCCTAAAGTGGTTACGCAGGTCGTTTGCTTCTGTAAGTAAGACACCTAGCCGACAACCTGACGATTAAAAGCCCAAGGTAGCTCGTAAGCTGAAATTTACACCTGTTATAACTACGCGGAATCGCCTGCTTATTTACAAGTAGTACTTCCGGCCAATGATCTATGGTTTAAGTTTTGCTGGGACAAAGTTGAGTGTCACGACTATAGCAGCTACACGAACCTCATTTGCTTCCTACGAGAAACATCAGTCCGACCGAGTCAAAAATCTCGCAACATGCCCCGGGAGGGCCAACGCTCAAGAAGCCACTAAAGTCGAGTGTCACGACTATAGCAGCTATGCAGATTTCCTCTGCTTCTTATGAGAAGCACGAGTCCGGCCGACGGCTCTATAAATTAGAAATCTCGCACATGCCTTGGGAGGGCCAAAGCTCAAGAAGCCACTAAAGTCGAGTGTCACGACTATAGCAGCTACGCGGACCTTCTCTGCTTCCTATGAAAAGCATGAGTCCAGCCCACGGCTCTATAAGTTAAAAATCTTGCAACATGCCCCAGGAGTGTAATACCCTAAAAATTTAAACATATGAATTAGATATTCATAATTATGAATATGTGGTAAAAATAAAAAAATAAATCAATTTATGGTTATGGAAATAGAATTGGGAAATTTTAGAGTTTTGTTTCCGGACATTATTATAATTTACGTGGTAAAATCTATCGATAAGTGGAAATGACGAAAGTGACCTTATTTGGTTAATGTAATTATACTAAGACGTATTTTATCCTCATAAATTTTATTTTATTTCTTGATATATTTAAATAGAGGATGACCTTATGAGTGTGTAGGCAAAAACCGTTCGAGAAACGGAATTACAATGAGTAAGATATGAACAAGCAAAGTTAGAGGGCAAAATGGTAATTTTAGGAGGGAGTATTCTAGAAGCCAAAGGCTTCTCTTCTTTTTCTTTCCCCAGTTGGAAGATGCAGCAAGGGGGTGCTGTTGTGTTCTTCTCCCCCTTAATTCTTCTTCACTCCAAAAATGATAAATTTCTCATACGGCAACGATATTACGCACGGTCGAATGCTACATATTCATAGCAAATCCCTCTTCAATTTGATACCAAAACCATATGCTAGAACCAAGCGTGCTCATATATTGAAGCCTAGAAGTTTCGATGGTTTTCGTGGGTTTTTCTCCGATTTTGGCCAATCTCGCTGGAGATGGGTCTCGACCTAAGAGAGAAAAATACTCCTCTCATCATGCACTTCCAGGATATGTAAGTGGATCTTTCGAGTTCCAAGTTTCATTTTCAAACAAGTTTGAGAATGAAGTGTTTAACTCGCAATTTCAAGGTTCTTGTTGAGGATTCGTGGTGATGAAGTTGTTTTAAGAGCGTAGTAGCAAAGTGGCAGATTGATGAACAACTTTGGAGGAGTTTGGAGGTAAGAACCTAAGAAACCCTATCATATTTTCTTTTTGGTTCTAATAGATGGATTAATTTATGTTAAGTTCTTGGTGTAAGTTGGATGAATTTGTGTGAATTTTAAACTTGTAACTAAAGTGGTAAAGAATTGGTTTAAGTTGATGAGTAGGCTCGTCGTGAGCCTCACCTTGGATTTTGGGTGATCTTTAGTTAATTTTATTCATGTTGGACTTGATGGAGGAATTATAAGAAGTGGTGGAATCTGGTTATGTGTATATAATTCTTTGTTGAGTATTATGTAAGTGTGTGACCTAAGTAAAGTTTGTTCAATTTCTCTTACGGTTGGTGAACTACGATTGGCTTGATCCCTCTAAAGGGTACTAAGCAGTCTAACGAGAAGTTAGATGCAACCATAAAATAAACGAGGTTAAAGAATTAATCTTTAAAATGGAAATTGATCAAGATAAGAAAATGGTGTTAAATTGAGAATAGTGTGTAAAAGTAGTTAATTAAACAAGAGTTTAATTGGGGTTATCATCAGAACTATTTCTCGAAAATAAATATTTCGGGGGCGAGGCGTTACAAGGAGGGCCAAAGCTCAAGAAGCCACTAAAGTCGAGTGTCACGACTATAGCAGCTACACGGACCTCCTCTACTTCCTATGAGAAGCATAAGTTTGGTCTACGGCTCTATAAGTTAAAAATCTTGCAACATGCCCTGGGAGAGCCAAAGCTCAAGAAGCCACTAAAGTCAAGTGTCACGACTATAGTAGCAATGCGGGCTTCCTCTGTTTCCTACGAGAAGTATGAGTCAGGCTGACGGCTCTATAAGTTAAAAATCTCGCAACATGCCTTGGGAGGGTCCAAGCTCAAGAAGCCACTAAAGTCGAGTGTCACGACTATAGCGGCTACGTGGACCTCATCTGCTTTTTACGAGAAACATGAAGTCCGGCTGACGGCTCTATAAGTTAAAAATCTCGCAATATGCCCCATGAGGGTCAAAGGTCAAGAAGCCACTCGAAAGCCGAAATACAACCATAGTGGCCACAATAACTCATCTGCTTTCTACGCGAAGCACGTGTTCAACTGCTGGCCTTATAAGTTAAAAAAATTTGCAATACGCCCCGGGATAGCTAAAGATCACGAAGCTACCCAAAGCCAAGATTCACATATATGGTAGCTACGCGAACTCGCCTGCCTTCTATGGAGACAATGAGTTCAGTGGCCGGCTCTATAAGTTGGAAATCTTGCATTTCTTTCTTTTGCAGGTAAAGCTCTTCGAGCATCAAAGCCAAAACTGAAGCCTAAAGTGACCACTCGAGTCAAATGCTCCATTGAAGTAGCCAACTCAACCGCCCATCTTACGGTGAAGTTTTGCAAGTCGCCTCAAGCAGGCAAGGCTCCCGAAGCACCGAAGCCGAAACTAAGACCTAAGTCACAATGTGGGATCAATTGCTTCGTTGAAGCAGCTCACCCAGCCGCTCGTCCTACGGTAAAGTTTCACAAAAGACATGGTTAAATAGAATGATGAACCAAAAACAAGGAAAGCTGTTTATTAAATTTATAGTAAATTGATAAATCAGCTCAGATGCCAACAAAGTTCAAGCAAATCAGAACAAAAAGGAAAAGAAGAAAACTCCTAAGTCTAAGCAAAAAGACTACTCCTTAGCAGCTTGCACAACCATTGGTTCCTCGACTACCATGTCTTCAGTAGTCGTGCCATTCCCAGCAGCTGAAACTTCCATCAGCTCATCCTCAGCCACCCCCGGCTGGACTACCTTACGCTCAGCTGCTCCACCAAAGGTAGCCTCAAAAGAGAAATTAAGCAGATCAACTAGAGAAATGGAAAAAGTATCGAAATCATTTTAGAAAAACTCATAATCCGACGGCCTACCCTGAAGATGGTCTACATAGCCAAGCTTATAGAAATCGGCTTGACAATGAGCAAACACCACTTCGTGACTAGCTTTCTCATTCTTTAGCTGCGCATTCTCATCAACAAGCCCAATGTGAGCACTTTGTAGCTTATCCAGTTCCTTTTTCAAGTTCTCACTAGTAGATAACGTACCTTGCAAATCCATCTCCTTGGACTCAAGCTTACTGGCAACCTCCTTAAGACGAGACATTTCAGCATACATGAAGATAAGTTCATCATATTTGGCAAAGAAAACAGATCGTAGCTCCGAATTGACACGCTCAAGGTCCTCCACCACCAGAAAAACACGACTGATTTCCTTCTCTACAGCTTCCTACATCGCTTGAGTCGCACTAAGCCTAGCATTCAAATGGGCAACCTCCTGATAAATGATCTCCAGCTGCAAAGAAGTGGGGCAGAGACATCAGACCCTTCAAAACGGCGAGTTTAGATTCAAGCTTCTCAATTTTTTCAGCAGCCGAGCGAAGCTGAGCCACCAACGCCACTTCGGCTTCCTTAGCACACTTGACAACATCCTGATCAACGCGCATAGACTCAGTTACCAGGATCAAAGTCTTATGCATTGTAGCAATCAGGGAAGACCTCATCGAATAGGCAAGACGCTTCGCAAAATAGTTTGAGTATACGACAACTTTCCCAACACTGTCAATAAACTTAGCATATGCATCGATGTCCTCAAGCAGGTCAGCCTTCAGCACCGCACAAACCTCGAAAAATTCTCCAACCTCAGACTCAGTGGATTTCTCACAATTACCCCTGCGAGAAGATTTCCCTTTCTCAGCAGATGAGTCAGTCACGGCAGAAGAATAGGCCCAGGCGCCACCTTAACAGCACAATCCACCTTCTTGCTTTTCATAGTGGCAAGCCTCTTAGAAGCTGATCCAGACTTAGCTCCCGACAAACGCTTCGATACAAACTTAGACACCGAAGGCCCCACCGAACCCTTCCGCTGGGCAAGTCTCTCAACGATTGATGCGATCACCTTCGGAGTAGCAGATTTCATAGGCTCAGTTTCAACAGTTTTCTTCACCCTTTTGGTGAAAGTTAGATCAATAACAAGATTCTCGGCAGCAGACGAGCTCCCATGAGCTGCGAAGGAAGTTCGTGGCTTATTCTCGGCTGAAGGCTCACAAGCAGGTGAGGAAGATCTCTTATTTCCATCCTCATTGACAGCTGGCTCTACAGCAGTGATCAGGCCACCTTTCTCCCGATGAAGAGGGCTGAGCAGCGAGCGCCACTTACGGTATTCAGCAAGAATGCCCAAGGCGACGTGCATTTTCTTCATACCTGCTAAAGTCTTGGGAGTTGAGACAAACTCCGAATCTACGCAAAGCAAGAAAGACGACCAATAAATTGAAGTCATGGAGCTGCTCAACAAAAATTCAATCAAGACAATAGTGAAGCAGTTCACTTACCACTAATAAAGGTAGTTGGGACATGCAGCTCAGGATAGAGTCATACTCCCACTCTCCGCTCACCTCATCTCTCAGTCCAAATCACCAATGGGCCCGAGCCTAGCACCGTGCCCAGAGCGCCATTTTTTCTTATCCCGAGCTGAGTAAAGCTCAGTGCCCCAGCACACCGACCCTCTTGTCGCACCATAGCCAGCCCATGGCCTGCATGCTGTGTGTCACCAACCTCCTTAGCACCCGCCAAGCCAATTTTTCAAGTCCCAAAACTTCCAAAAAATTCAAGAAGAAGAAAATTCCAAGTTTTCTTACCTTGGTGCGGCACAAAGAAGAAGAACAACAATGAGAGACGACTCTTTGCAATGACAAGAAAAGAAGAACGCTAGAGGAGGAGGAATAAAAATTTCCTCTGGCTTCTCTTTCTTGTTGGGATGATAATTTTTCTCCAAATTTATTTAATCCCTTGCTTAAGGCAGAATTAAATAGGTATTGGGAACAATTATTTTCCTTTTCCTAGAAGAAGTTTATCTCCAAATCAAGAAAGAATATCAAGTTCAACTTGGGAAACAACTCTGCAAGCCTAAGAAACTTGAGATTCCTACACCTACTATCATTTTCCTGTGTGCAGCCCAATAGGTGTGGGGGCATTTGTGGATCCTAAAATAATCCCAAAAATTGTAGAGGCAACACATGGACTTTTATTCAAAGAAGACAAGATTGCCATAAATAAATGGGCAAGCTTCTCAGATGCTCCCACGCGCAGCTCACACACCTGGAGGTCTCAGCAGTTGAATACGACTGCCCACAACTCACCTGCTCTGGGCAAGGAATTAAAGATAAGGATTAATTACCCAAATCCTATCTTTAATACATTTCCAATTGAAGATTGACTCCAATCAAGTAAGTAATCCTAATTTAAATCAATTAGGGATAATTACTCCATTATCTCAAGATATTATTTCCTATTTAATATCTTGGGAATATTTACAGAATATCTCTCCATTAAACATTATATTGCCAGCCCTAGCCCTATAAATACCCCATATTCTACCAAATTTTGAGAGCTTTTTGCAATCCAAAAAAAGCCCTAAACACTTTACTCTCTTAGAGAAACTAACTTAGGCATTGGAGATCCATTGACCTAACCCCACGCCCCCCCCCCCCCACCTCGTGGGCATGTGAGGCTTAGGTCTCTGATCAAAAGTTTTGATTGTTTTGCAAGCGCATTTTCGTCAAGACTGAAGACGGCGGAAATTTGCATCGATAGTCATCTTCTACCTGTTCAATGAAAAAGTCATCATCTAAGTCCATTGCTATTTTTTTTACTTTCTCTAATGAAAGGAGATGAAAATATGAGTTAGGGTTTAAGGTAGACAAATTGTCTCCCATGCCCAACCTTTTTTTTTTTTAAATTAAGCAAAACAAGATAATTAATGTCCTTATTAGTCTTTTTGTAAATGGACAAATTTGTAATTAAAAAAGTCATTAAATGGTGGGTGGGAAGATAAGACATTGGGGTGAGAATAACATCACTCTAAAAGAAAAGGGTTTTAAATACGAATTTATAAAAGCACTTGGGTTGAGCCATCACATAGCAATCCTATGTATTTTTACCAATTACTTATGATCTACACATGCCACTTTAAAGGTTAGGTTTTCCTAATATATATTCTACTTGGAACCTCCAACATAGAATGTATATCTAACATGCAATCTGTCCGGATGCTCGGATCAAATATGAACATGAGAGACTCATTGTGCTTTGTGAAAACCTTTCGAAAAACCATGCAACCCTTAAGACGTGGTATTCATTTTAAGTGAAATTACAATTATTACTCACAAGAAGCCAGCGTCAATTTCAAGGAACCTTCCGACCAAAATTGCATCAAATTACTTTTCTAAAGATCCTAATAGTGATC
This sequence comes from Malus domestica, assembly GCF_042453785.1. Classification (NCBI taxonomy): domain Eukaryota; kingdom Viridiplantae; phylum Streptophyta; class Magnoliopsida; order Rosales; family Rosaceae; genus Malus; species Malus domestica. The sequence goes on from NC_091668.1 coordinate 9,447,939, forward strand.
AAGCATTAAGATAATTAGAAAGTTTAGAACGGTGACACGAATTAGTTACGCATATTCATAATTGAAGTCCTAGAAAAATATTATTATGAAGAAAAGAATGAAAACACCTTAGAATAAACTTCTGAAATTCTCCAAGAACCCTAGCCAATTTCTTATCTCCAAAGTTGCATAAAAGAGAGGTAGAAAAGACTAAGGGCAGCCAAACCTTAAATATCCTACGGCTATTGCATAAACCCTAATTGAAAGTCTTTTGTTCCAACTAGGAAACCAAATAATAATAAAATATACTAGAAAATAAAGTCCTAATTAGGTTAGGAGAATCTGCAAGGAACTGTCCAGCCACGTTTTAACCTCAAATATCCTCCAAATCCGGCCCATGATAGCTTCTTCAAAGATTGGAACGTTCTAAACATATCTCCAATAGGCCACAAACCCATCATATGTCATCTTGGGCTCAAAAAACACAATTCAAGCCCCAAAACGTCACTTTCCAATACCGCGCACTGCTCCTTTATTCCATCACCAGAAAATAACCGTTTGGTGGGAAAATCCGATATTTTGACACGATCAAACTAAGCGACTCACGAACATCCTCCAATTGGAATTACTCCATAATTCATCCATTTGATTATGTTTTGCTCCAGAGGAAGTCGAAAGTCCTATATTGAAAATACAATTCAAAGTATCAAAATATTGAAAATATAATTCAAAGTATCAAAATCTTCTAAAATAATAACCAAAATATACTAAGAAATAATAATATAAAATCTACTCATCAGTAAGGGACATTTCATTTATGATAAGGAGTTGGACTCTCTTTTTAGTGCCAATTGACTTTAGACTGCATAGAACTCAACTTCATCCATAATATTATAGCATGTTAGTTCTCATGTGAACACCTAACAATCACATTTATCACATAGTTAAGTTGAATTCCGTGACACATGAGGAGCGTATAAGAATACAAAGTATTGTCCGGCAATAATAGGACTAGTCATTAAAACAGTTAGCCAATTGGACGATTCCTGAATCACAATGCAATTAATCTAAGGGACAAGCTTTAGCCCAAAGTAACAATGGGCTGGAGCCTGAGCTGTGCAAACTCCAAGTATCATCGTCATCTGAACCTTGCCAAAAAAGAAAAGTGAAAGGAAAGGAGGAAAAACAAAGGTCAATCAGGCTAAAACATATGGGGTTCATGTTCGTCATTGAGTGCAATAATTGCAAAATGGTCCCCTGTAAATCAAACTACATATCAAAATCCCTGTACATTTTAACTTAAATATATTCACAATCTCTAGCTAGTCATAGATCATAGTTGGTGCAAAATCTCATATCGCTCGTGAGTTTCACACGTGCAATATGTATACCATCCACTTTAGGTTTTCAAAGCTTGAATATATCATGGGGCACTTATTATTTTAAACAAAAAAGTTAAAACCCAAATTACATGTTGCATGTGAGTTCTGTGCTTTTTAGTCTTATATCCTGGCTCATCGATCTCCCAATTTAAACTTGGCGGGTCCATAATGTGACAGTCCGACATTATGCTAAAGCACTTGTGATATTTTTGTTCAATTCATTTCGCAATCTTTGCAGAGCAAAATATTATGTAAAAAAAAATTGAAAAATCGAAATCAAATTAAATTTTAAAACTTTACCAAAGTAGCTTTCAGTTAAAGAAACCAAACAATTCAATTACAATATTATCAATAATTAAGTATCAAACACAACACAATTATAATACATGCTTGTCAAAGAATCTATTTGATGCATATTCGATACAAAAAAATGTTATTTGTATTATTATTTGTATCATTTCTCTAATAAAGATAAGATCTACGTGTGTTGGTAGGTCATACTTCTATTAAAAATATGATACACGATAATGGTATAAATAGATTGTCAGTGTAACACTTCTATTTGATATTATCAAGTTTGTTTATTTTATTTTTTTTATCGTGTGGCTCAATTTGGCTAAATTAATGGCTATGTGAGTCAAGGAAAAGGATCCTCGTCAGATCCTTTTCTTGGGATTCTAGAGATCCCGTGATCGTGACTGTTTATCGTATATCGTGCGGTCAGTTTTCATTAGGTACTATTTATATTTAATTTTAAAATTTAAATTTTGAAATAATTTCTTACCACATTTTATACGATGAACTGTCACAATCATAGAATCCCTAAGATCCTTAGGAAAATGATCCGGCGATGATCCTTTTCCGTGAGTCAAAATGGTAGTGGACCCTTCCGCCCGACATTTGCTGTCATAATACATTGGAAAGCTATTGTTTTACAAAGAACAAACAACGAAGTGCAAGCCAAAGTTGTTAACAATAGTCATTAAATTAAACAAAGCAAAGTAAATATAATTAAAGTTTCGTCTAAGTGAATGAACTAGGCCACTAACTAAGAACATGAAGCCCTACAAATTTCAAAAGTGATTATCGAGACCCTTATTCAAGGGAAATGGGTCGGCTCCACGTCATGCATACAACTCACTGATCAAATTAATCAATGAAAAAGAAACAAGCAGAGGCTGAAAAGAATAATACTTCTACCATTCCTAATAAAGAAGAAAGTTCTCCAAATTGCATGAATATTTTATAGATAATCTTTAGATTATGACAAAAATGAATAATTCTAATTATGATGTTTGTATGCATGGTGGATTAGTGTTAGGAAGAAATAAGGACTTTCTGCAGTGGAAGACGAAAGCATTATCCTTAAAAAATATATATACATATAGAGATTGAAAAAGGTCTATGTAATGAAAAGTGGTACACATTTACTAGTATAAATACAAAATGAATCACTAAAACCTAGTTTTGGACTTAATGCGCTCTTTACAGCATATTGGCACAAGTTAAGTTTTCAATATTAATATCTCCAAAGAGGATTTTGAACTGAATTCACAATTAAAATAATCATATTCGACTATAATGTCGTATCCACATGGTCACATCCAACTCCAAGTAGTGGATATATATGAGAGGAAATTAATTAAGTAAATAGTTAATTAATCTAGAGCCTTTTGTGTTTGATTGGGTATATATATCTTATTGGCTATTGCTATATAGCTTCTTTTCAATTTCCGCTTTTGTTTGGTGCAAATAAAGAAGTGTTAGAAGCAAATATTCCTTCCCTGCTTGTCACTCTCTAGCTGCCGAGCGCACTTACCATTTTTGCCCACTAACCAGCTGGTCTTTGTATCAATGTGATACAAACTAGTAGTAGTATACTTTTGTATTTTCTATTCCTAATGACCTTTTCACATGAGAGACATAGTGGAAGGAGCACGACTGCATAGTGTTTTCAGAAGGCTGATAGGTTATAAAGATCCGATCCAACCAATATAAATAGAAAAGCTCGATCACCTAGGGTTACATATGATAAAAATATAGTGGGAATAAGACACGTAGAGGAATACAATTTGTCGACTCGTAAGGTTACCTAATCCATTTAACTTTGGTTGCTATCAACTTTTTTTTTTTTACTCAAACCTTTTTAATTTACCTTGTTCTTTTCATCCTACCATGTAACTTAAAGAATATACATACCAAATTATCATGTAATATTGTAGGATGAGAATAAGAACTGAAAAAGTAAAATAAAAAAGTTGCTAGTATTTTACTCATCGAATAAAAAGTTACGGATGGTGAGCTGATACTTGATAGTGGGGAAAGGCCCGAAATGCTGAGTGTGGGCATAAAACTAGAGAAGGAGAGAAAGAAACAGAACCGAAACTGAGCAATGTAAAGCCCTAGAAAATGGAGATGAGCAAAGCATGCCGGTTATGACAAAGACCACACACTGTATATTCCTTCGAGAAAGAGACTTTGGGTCCCTCTATCTCCTCAGTTGAGAGAGAAAGGCAATAGAGGAGGAGGAAAGTGTGCGCACGAGTACTGCCACTAAGTGTATGTATGTAACGTAAAGACACCCCACTTTACTACTTTAGTTTCTCTTTTCAATCCATCCATTCCCCTGTTTAGACTGCTTTGCCCTAATAATTCTCTCTCTCTCTCTCTCTCTCTCTCTCTCTCTCTCTCTCTCTCTGTGCCTTTTGGTTTTAGCCCCACTGCTACTGTTCTTTCTTCTGGTTCATTTTTGCCTTCACTTGTAACGCCTTCCATATGTTTGTACTATACTCACATCTCAGAGGCTATTTCTCTCAAACAGTTTCCTTTCTCTCCTTTTCTCTCTCTCTCTCTCTCTCTCTCTCTCTCTCTCTGCTCATTCGGAGAGAATCCTAGATAATAATAAAAAGCTAGAGTCCAAGCAAAAAGGGTTCAAGAACATTGCTTTTTACATGCAGGGGAATTTCATCATGATCAGCTTCAGCTCACTAGCTATACCTACCAAGTTGCCCTTGCTTATGCACTATAATTACTATAAAAATACCAAGTTTCATTTGTACTATAAATTGTATACACACACTAAAGTGGGATTGAAGAATAATTTGGATTTATTAATTTGTCATAATTGTGCCTGACAAAGTAGTCATTTAGAAACAAACCAATGAATGACTACACAAGTAGGTGTAGATATTGCAACAATGATTAGTGTGAAACTCCCAACCAAGCCGTTGAATGGGTTTGAACAATTGTTGTTGTTAGGCTGCATACAAGAGACGTGCTTTAATGATGAAATCTGAACGGATGTAGCGTTGTCAAATTTAACATTTTGAAATGATACTTCAATGGAAAATGTTAGAGAGGTTTTTTTTTTTTTTTTTTGAGATAATTGGAAATAGAACTAATTCGTTCATCAATCATTTTTTTTAACAAAAGATATTATCTATTCTAAGATGGAGGGGTGGGTTAAGCCTCACAATAGGCTAGCAATAATGTCACAATTGAAGAATAATATCATTAAATCGTAGTATTAAATGACAATTCTTTCATCAATCATTACGTTTAATATTTTACTTATAAGTATAGGTCTATTGACTTTTGATCTACCTAAGAAACTTTCTAAATTTGTGATGATGTCACCCTTATTAAATTGTGTGCTTTGTAATCTTTTACAGAATATCATTTAAACAATTGAGCAAGTTTGGATGTCTAAATTCAATTTTTTTTCTTCATAAACTATTGAAATTACGCATATGACATTTTACCGTAGTAGTCGGAAACAATCATGCTTATGCATTATAGTACATATTCAATCTTCATTGATCCCCCTCCCTTCTAACAACTAATAATTTAACTCACTAATACTATCGTTTGTATAAAAAAAAATAAAAAATACAAAAATAAAAAAAACTATTGAGATTACATGCACTACACACACACACACACACACTATATTTTGTTGACTGCCCTAGTTATTGTGTTTCAGGCCTGGGTTAGATGTGAATCATAATGAAAAGTTTTGATTTTCTTTGGTTAGCATGATATTGTTTCAATGGCATCGGCATAGTATTATGGTTTATATAGCCCCCAAAGAAACAGTGTCATGCACAATTTTTTTTTCTTTAGATGTTCATCTTTAATTTGGGTCTCATCCTCAATATAGTGAAATTTCAGTATGAAATGATAGATTAAAAATTCAAAATATACATGTAAATGTCATGATGTAGACCACAATAATAACGATGGTATCCTTAAAAATTCAAAGTATTAAAATATACATGCTGAGGTCGAGTCGCACAGGTTCACCGTCGTTTAGAATTCTACTATACAGGCTCATTAATAATAGAACCTGTAACAAAGGTTCACACAACTTCACCAATATGTAAAACAAACGGTAATAATTATGCATAATTTGATGTGGCAAGTTATATTTATATACTACGTTAATTAATAAATTTATATCATTGGATATTGGTTGCATGTATCACTTGCCACATTATATAATACACCAAAAGGGTATAAATATAGAGTCAGAGCCATAAAGAGGTCAGGATAGTTTCATGCCCATCTGACAATTTTTTTACACAGAAAAGTTTAGTATTATGCATATATTTTCAAGTTTTTTCTGTAGGCTTAGGACCCAAACTGACTTTTACTTTAATTTCTTTTTTCGAGTTTGATTTGAGGTTGGCGACTCCTATGGAGTTCATACAAACGATTGCTTGTGAGCTTTGAGGTGGAATCTAATCTAGGGATCAATGGAGAGAGAGAGGAAGAAAGTCAAAGACTTGGGGTTTAGGCTGAAGGAAGAGGATGCTGAGGATGACACCATACTAGACCCAAACGACGATAGTCAGTTGCTCACCAGAGTAAATTTCGTAAGATCAAGAGAGCGTTTTAGATTTAGACTTTTGGGCCACTCCAAGACTAAAATCTTAGCTCAATTACTGTATAAATATATGGACTTCCTAACATTTATTTAATACAAGTCATTCTAGGAAAATGATTTCTACACATTATTTTTCTCTCGTTGCACAATCATGTTTATTTTTTTCGTCCTAGAATATTATCTTTGCTTTCGATTTGAAAGCCTCAAATATTCGAGAGTGTGCACAATTAAATAAAAAATTTGTATGTAAAAATCATTTCCCCTTAACAAATCCTACAAAAATACTCCAAGTTTAATCTTCTTAATTGCGTTTTTCATGATCTTGAATTTTGCTTTAGACTATGAAAAGCTATTCTACTACACATGCCATTACGATTATTACTTGCACACCCATCTCTCCTCTAAAGGCAGAGTTTGTAAGTAAAAACATTCCTCCATCCCAACTAGCTTAATTTTCGTTCGTCTTTAATCTTCTTGTTGAAGCTAACTTGTTAACAGACTTCTCTTCTTAATTTGTACGCAACAATAAATTTGTAAAAGCTCTTCAAAAGTTCTCATTTTTCTTTCTTTTGAGAAAAAACATAAAAAAGTTTGGAAGGTCTTCAACGGTTACAAATATATGCCAGTTAGTCGGTCAGTCAAAAGAGCATTTTAGTAATTAACCCGACAAAATCAGTCTTTTTTCCCAACATCTGTCCCTGTTGCCCTTTCAACCGTTCGTGTTCAAACTTCAAACCATCATTCCAAAGAAAGTCAAGGTTCCATTTCGTAATTATCTCCAAATTGCTTGCCCACTTTCCCCATCTTTTAATCCCTCTCATCTATTTAAGCACTCCAATCTCCCACTCTCCCTCACTGAACCCTCTTCACCAAATAGTTTCATTTCCAACCCCTCTCCAATCGATCCTTTCTACTTTCTCTTCCAATGAAAAAAAAAACGTATTCTTCATCATCTACAGACGTAAACCCTAATTAATAATAGGTACGTCATGGACATTTTACCAAAGATTTATTTATTTATTTTTATATTCATTCAATTTTGTTTCACTCAGATAATAATTATAATCTAACTATGTGTTGGTCCAATCTTTGTCTAGGATCTTATAAAGCTATTCTGGGTTCGTGTTTGATTACAATTTCATGAAAGTTAATGTGGTAAGTATATTCTTCGTGTAGTTTTGTCAATTTGAAATGAATTTCTTTAATTTTGAATGAAAACGTTTACATCAGCTGCTAAGATATGAACTATGTGTTAATCATACGTTAAATAATACCACTCTCTCTCATTTCAGTGTGTTTTACGTGGATATTAATTAATTTGAGGTGATGATTAAGATGGAAAAGGGACAACCTCATCAAACACGTCTCTTATGGTGCATGCTCGTGTTCTTATTCTTCTTCTCAAATGATACGTGTGCATTGGATGGTATTGATGAGCTTCAGCTTCTCTTATCCTTCAAAGCTTATATCAACGACCCTTTACACTACCTCTCAAACTGGAACACTTCAGCCAACACTTTATGCAATTGGCATGGCATCACATGCAACGACAACAATAACATCAAAGCCATCGAGCTCCCTGGAAGAAACATCTCTGGCAAGATATCATCCTCCATCTTCCACTTGTCCCAAGTCGAAACCATCGACCTCTCCAACAATCAGCTATCCGGCCAAGTCCCCAAAGACGTGTTTATAAACGGGTCTAATTCGCTTCGCCATCTCAACTTCAGCAGCAACAACTTAACCGGCACAGTTCCACAAGGCTCACTCACAACCCTAGAGGTACTCGACTTGTCCAACAACATGATTTCAGGCAAATTCCCAAATGACATCGGATCGTTTTCGAGCTTGAAATTTCTTGACCTTGGAGGAAATTTGTTGGTGGGAAACATCCCTGGTTCCATATCAAACCTGTCTAGTTTGGAGTACTTAACTTTGGCCTCAAACCAACTTGTTGGAAGAATTCCTACACAATTAGGCCAAATGAAGAACTTGAAGTGGATCTACTTGGGCTACAACAATCTCTCCGGCAAAATCCCTGGACAAATTGGTAACCTTTTTGGCTTGAATCATCTCGATCTTGTTTACAACAACCTCACCGGCGAAATCCCATACACAATCAGCAACCTTTCTAATCTTCGGTACCTTTTCCTCTATGGAAACAAACTCACAGGTCCAGTTCCACAATCCTTATTTGGTCTCGAGAAACTCGTTTCTCTAGACCTTAGTGACAATTTTCTTTCGGGAGAGATACCGGAAAGTGTTTTCCAACTCCAAAACTTGGAAATCCTCCACCTTTTTTCAAACAACTTCACAGGAAAAATTCCCAACGCTTTGGCTTCTCTGCCAAGGCTTCAAGTCCTTCAGTTATGGTCAAACAAGTTCTCGGGCCAAATCCCGAAACGTCTCGGAAACCAAAACAACCTCACTGTCTTAGACCTTTCCTCAAACAACCTTTCTGGAAAAATACCTGATACGCTATGCGACTCAGGCCGGCTTTTTAAGCTCATCCTCTTCTCCAATTCACTCGAAGGCGAAATCCCCCTAAGTTTGTCATTTTGCAAGAGCTTGAGCCGAGTAAGACTGCAGAACAACCGGCTTTCCGGTGAAATATTGGCCGAGTTCACCAAACTCCCACTTGTCTATTTCCTGGATATCTCGGGCAACAATCTCTCTGGCAGAATCGATGACAAAAATTGGGACATGCCCTCTCTTCAAATGCTGAATATGGCGAGAAATCGATTTTTCGGGAAGTTACCGGAAAATTTCGGAAGCGAAAAGCTCGAGAACTTGGACTTGTCCGAAAATTGGTTATCGGGAACTATCTCACTGAGTTTCCGGAACTTGTCGGAACTAATGCAGTTGAAGCTTTCTCGCAATGAACTCTCTGGTCCCATCCCTCAACAATTGTCTTCATGCAAAAAGCTCGTGAGCCTCGACCTCAGCCACAACCGCCTCACCGGCACGATTCCCACTAGCCTCTCTGATATGCCGGTTCTCGGGGACCTAGATTTGTCCGAAAACCAAATATCGGGCGAGATTCCACGGAATTTGGGAGCTATAGTATCGCTTGTTCAAGTCAACATTTCCCACAACAAACTCCACGGCATGTTGCCGCCCACAGCAGCGTTTCTTGCCATAAATGCCAGCGCAGTGGACGGCAACAACCTCTGCGGCGGAAGTGACACCATTAGTGGTCTACCTCCGTGCAAGGGCGTTAAGAGAAACCCTACTTGGTGGTTTATTGTCACTTGTTTTCTTGTTGCATTATTGGCTTTTGGAGTCGCCGGTTATTTATTTGTGTTAATGAGGAGGAGGAGAAAGGATTTGGAGGTTAAAACGGTGGAGAGCAAAGATGGGATTTGGGAGCTGCAGTTTTTTGAATCGAGGGTTTCTAGATCGGTTACAATTCATGAAATTTTATCGGCAGCCAAAGAAGGTAATATCATTGCAATGGAAAAGACTGGGATTTTATATAAAGGAGAATCAGTTTCCAATGGAATGCAATTCCTGGTAAAAGAGGATTCTGTGAAAGCAATTCCACCAAGTTTATTGTCACAGATTGTTGCACTTGGGAAGCTTAGGCACCCCAATGTGATCAAACTGATCGGAATATGTCATTCCGAAAACGGTGCGTATGTGCTCTATGAGTATTGTGAAGGGAAAGTGTTGGGTCAAGTTATGAGGGATTTGAGTTGGGATCAGCGCCGGAAAATTGCGGTTGGAATTGCGAAGGCTTTACGGTTCTTGCACTGTTGTTGCTCTCCGAGCGTTGTAGCTGGTTGTGTGTCGGCAGAGAAAGTGATTGTGGACGCAAAAGATGAGCCTCGAATTCGATTGAGTCTCTCCGAACAAGTTCGGACGGACTCCAAGGGATTCGTTGTTTCAGCATACATTGCTCCGGGTACGTAATTGACTAACATATATTCATGCATGCATATCCATTGGTTTAAACTCTACATACTATATATATACACACATGTCATATCTTACATGTTTGAATAAATAAATTTGAACAAATAAAACACAGTCCCATCTATTTTCTTTTGGCAAACAATCTATAAGTCTAGAAATGCTCTATACTAAATTCTAAAGCTTCATTTTGTAGAAGATAAAGAAAGCAAAGCCGGCATTACAGAGAAGACTGACATCTATGGGTTTGGGCTCGTATTGATAGAATTGCTGACCGGAAAAGGGCCCAGTGACACTGAATTTGGCGCGCACCAGAGCGTCGTCGAGTGGGCTCGGTACTGCTACTCAGACTGCCATCTTGATGTCTGGACCGACTCGATGATCAGAGAACACGTGTCGAGCAATCAGAACGAGATTGTGGAAACCATGAACCTAGCCCTTCACTGCACTGCTAGTGACCCCATGGCTAGACCATGCGCGAATGAAATATATAAAACCCTAGAATCTGTAATGAGGACAAGTAGTTCTTGTGTTCCTGGATTAAAAGTTACTTCACCTTTTTGATTTCTCCCTCAAGGAATTTTTGTTCCTGTTTTCAGCTTCTTTTAGCTTTTTTATTTTCACTTAAATTTTTTTTCTTGTGTTTCTTTTAACGTAATGTACGTGTTAATGAATTAATTACCACCTTTTGTTGTATTTTGTAACATAAGGTGTTAATTAATTGTTAGTATTATAGCTCAAATGTTTTGTTTGATGGTATGTTTGACATACTACTGAGTGTAAAACTGTAGATATGTAAAGTAAATGTTACCGCATTAATATAATTATGCAACTGTTTCAGAATCCAATTGTTTATCAATATTACTCGATTGGTAATTTCTTTGCCAAGTTTTCTTCACGGAATGATTTACCAGACTTCGTCAAACATATGCTCACTATATAAGTATATATGAACGTGCAGATCATTTGGAATGATCTTGGTAAAAATAGTTGGTTTTTGGAATCACCCTCATCCCTTTCTTTATGAGATGCAAGGGAAAGGAAACAGATCCAATTAATCTAGGAGTAATTTTTCTGTTATTAAAAAAAAGGAGTAATTTTTCTCTTAAGTTTCTTTCATTTTCTTAAGGAAAGAAGAAAAGAAGACTACCAAAAAGATGAATGAATGTACCGTTCCTAATCGCATGCGTGAAAGTCAGTTTCATTGTTATGACCTAACTTGTACAACAAAAGAAAATAAAAAACGTTTGAATTCTTCCTACTATATTCTTGATTCCTATAGTGAGTGCGTGTCACACTAGAGCCTTCCTCCTCTCATAAATTTATTCAAGGGGCAAAAGAAGGGTTTGCATATGGAGGAAAGGGGAGTAATTAAACGAGACAGTAAAAACTTCTATATATACTCGTAATTTTTCACGTAATTTTTCACCAAGGAAATGAAGAAAATTTCAACTTAAGTATGCTGATTATATCTTAACTATGCAGAATTTGCAATCAGTTGTTTACATCGGACTAAATTATGAAGTTTTTAATTGGGAATTAGGACGACATATGTATATATACTAGCATGAATTTGTTTAGAGTGTCAATAATAGCTCATTATATAGAAGAAAAAGAAGAAGGTAACTAGGACAAGCATAAAACAGCTACAGATGGTTGAATTTGTTTGGCTACAAGTACTCATGGAAGAAGAGAAAATGCGGCAACTGAATGGTCGTGATCGGTAAGTTAGGTCAAAGAACTTGCGGACATCATGTATGGGCACTTCTTTTGCAGGGAACAACTGTACTAATATCTGATCCCTCGATGATTATTTTTTGTCACATTGTCGGACTCTTTTACGATTGAAACAGGCTAAAGAATAGTAACTCTACAATCGCAAGGCTGCATCTAGATAAGTAAAAGCTGTTGACCAAAAAAACACATGTTAAAGCTCATGCTAGACAGAGAAGAAAAAAACCTTTTTGCGTTTATCCCCACACTAGGGTTTTTACAATATCAAAAGAATTTTCCTCAGAAGAAGGTGCAAACCTTTGATCATTAACCTTTTTCTTATATTCTACTTCATCTTTAACTTAAAATTTGACTACATAATAACTTTTTGCAGTACACGATTGTAACGGAATGATGATCAATAGCTCTTAATTCATTCAAGATATTGTTATTTTTTTCAACGTGTTTATTGGCTCCTAATTGAAGCTTTGTTCAACTTACAATCTTAAATGTAAATTATATAGATTAGATGGTGGAATTGACTAAAGATCAAATTGAAAGGCTCAAATCCAACAATAAGATCTAAGCATTTCAAATTTGGACTTCAATGTCTGATTTGGGTCCGTGACCCTCTATTTTGAAGAGAACAATGATGCAAACAAGACCTAGAGCTTTGCCCTGACATATAGGCATTTTGGTCTAATTCTATCGTATACTAGTTCAAAAACGAGATTTTAAGATTTTAGAATATTTTTCGGTATCTTGCTATATGTTCATTTTGTTTCTATTTGTACTCTAGAAAGTCTAAGGCTAATAGACGTTATATATAGACAACTTTTAGGGTGCTATGGCTGGTTATCTTTCATATTATCAATTAATAAACATTGAAATTTTCTCATATGTCTCTGGTGGATTCCAGTTTACCATCGCTTGATTTCTTCTCTTTGTCCTGCTGCATTAATAGGGCTGTTTCCGACCAGGCCACCATGCATCAATCTTTCTTCTGACTTACATTCCCTTCGACGTAGCAATTATGGTGCTTAATTAACAAGAGTAATGTTAATGATTTCCATTAATTCCTTATTCTTCTATTCACTCTATTTGCTCTTATAGCAATGATGAAAGTGCATGATACAAGAATCCTTTTCTTTGATTTGTACAGCTGATATCTATCAGCTGCAGAAACTCCGCATCATCATAAGGGTTAAAATAGTTAGAAGATTCCACTAAAGAATATATGTCTAAACACATAAGTTTAAAGTAGCTGACATTTTTTAGGAGAAAAACCCAGCTCAGTTTTGCTGGCATGCACGGATACGATCATCTATATTTTGAAGGCTTTCATCTTAAAAGCCTCAAAATCTTAATGATGGTTTCTTGGAGACCATGCAAAAGGTTATGTGGCCTTCTTCTTTCTTATTCAAAAAGCTCCTTTTAATATATTATTCAATTTCTTGGGGAGAGCTGGGTGCATATATAAGATGATGATCTCTTTACATGCAGCATTTTTCTTCTCCTTTTTTACGTTTACTTTGTAGATCAGAAATCAAACATTTTTAGAGTGGGTTTCGACTAAAGATAGGCGTGTTTTGTTTACGACTTTTTTATTGTAATGATAATAAATGGATACACGTGCATCCCATCTCAAACATGATTATGGTATATCACGGCAAGAACCCACTCATTAAGCACAACCCAAAACATAAATTAAAGTTAGTAAGTTTTGGTTAATAAATAGTTGCATACCGTTTCATAGCGATCGAATTTCGGTTATTTGAATTAAAATCGTGGATTACTGCCGCCAATGTTGATGATAGTATGCTTAGAAGTGCTTTTGACGACATGGTCGAAAGTGCAACTATTTATGATTTATATCTCTGAGGATACAAACAATGAATAAGCACGTCTGGAAAACGAATGAAGGAAACATTAAGTCGTAGTGTAAAAAGCAAACATCTTTAACAAAACGAATGTCGGCTGACATGCATTCACGTACTTCTACGGAAACCAGTTCTTGTACCATACATGGTAGACTGCGATTAGGATTGAGAGAGTTGAAATCAATACTTTCATAACCACAGAAAGTGGCCCAGTAGTAAAGGCACGGACTGCGGCCCCCAATAAACAAAAAATATGAAAGGTTTCAAGTTCGAAGCTCCAAGCTGGTAAGTCTACTTGATCCTAGCCACGGACAAGGTGAAATTCCCCATAATCTTTCAGGGCCCAAAAATGATGAATAATCGTGACTTGCCATAAATTGTCATCTTTGCATATAAAATAAATGAATAAATCTATATTTTCAGCAAATTTTTTTTCTTCACTACCAATGATCGAATGCAGTCCAAACATAGCAATCAATACCATTAACTCCGGAGAAACCAGGGTTTAAGTGCTGTCAGTATAAAATTTTATTAAACTCATTATCCTTAATAAAAAAAAAATCTTAAGTACGTACTAGTTATTCAAAGAAAAAAAGAAGTGTTCGTTCTATGCCCGCAAACGTAAAGATTGGCTATAAGTCCAATCATTTAAATCTTGTGTTTTGTGTGTTGTTTTGTTTGTGCTTTTGGCGGGGTTTGATGTAAACATATATAATTTCTGAGCGCAGCAAGGATTTGACAACTTTCAACATGGCAGGTAGGATTGCTTATCTGATTAATGTAACAAGTTTAATCAATGCGACAACAAAGAGTACTTAGCAGAAATGATACCAATTAGATTATATACGTTATTATGATATTAAGTAAAGAAAAACTAGACAAAGCATGTACTCCAAAGGCAGATTTGTGGTTGATGACAATTACGTACACATGTAAAACAGTGACAATAGCGCGTTGATTGATTGAGGAGGATGGGCCTTCAGCATGAGATACTTAAATAGTTTGATAATGCCAATTGCTTACCAACTAGTATTACAATCTATATATTGGTATTTTTTTTACTTATAAGTTGTGAGAAGTATCAAGTTTGACTCATATGACGATTAATTATATGTAATATTTGTCTCATTAGCTCCTCTCTTTTCAATTGTTCATTCACAGTACTGGTTTGCCACCATAATTAAATTTGAGGGCTGATTTGATAACCTATAGATTATACTAATTTATGTTTGAACTGGGATGTAATGAAGTGCAGATGTCTAAGGACTATTTAGCAAACTTCGGTTTGGAATTTGGCATTTTGTTGTTGGCATTGTAGGGTTTTGGCATATCTTAGAATTTTTGGGGTTTAGTATTTGGATTTTATCATTTTGGGATTATATAAAATGACATTGCTTTGCTTTTTTCCTCAAAGATGAAATTCTTGTCAATAATAACTCTAATAAATGTGGTAAAGAACACTGTGAAGGTGCATTTAGAGGCAATATAGAGGAGACTGAAGAATAAGAGATCATATATAAGAAAGAAAGAAAAAATTTGGAATACTGTGGTTTTGACCCAATTGCATTCATGTCATCCATCTATTACTGGCACCAATGCCAATGACAATGGTCCCAAATGTGCACTAGGGAAAGGGAGAAAGTAGGAAGGTGGGAGCAATTGACAACTACATTGGAGCAGACCTTGAACAAGTAAAATGCTCGCTGCCCCTCAGAACTCGTTTGGTTTTATAGACTTGGATTGGGATAAACAATAAATTACTGTTTTTAAAGTACGATGAAAGAAAAATAAAATAAAAAATTCGTGCTCAACTTAGAGTTAGAAGATGAATCAATTATGAAGAAAAATGATCCATTAATATCAATCCCCTCAAATTGGTACGATTAGAAGGAAAAATATTGCTTCATGTCTAACTTATTATCCTTTACTTTTATTATACCTTGGATTTAAAGAAATGTCCATGCCAATATAATCATAGAGAGAAGAGGATACACACGTTAAAGGTGAGTTTCACTCAGCAGTGAGATCATACAAAGCATTCAAAGTCTGGTGCTCATCCCCAAGCTTTACAAAACTAAAATAAAATATGTTTCTTTCAAGAGAGAAGAAAGAAAAGGCAGGAGCATTATGATTCATAAATAAAGCATAAAGAAAAGTACAAAGAGTAATATGATAACCAAAGATTAAAAGTTAAAAATGGGTCCAACATGCGTTTGGGTGACCATGCTCATAACAGAGAAGAGGTTTTAATTTCTATTACTGTAGTTTTTGTCTTTCTAAATTCTATGATATTTTTCGTGTCCTCCAAAGTGTTAAACATATGACCAGTTGATGAACATGAAACAGACGCAGTGAGCAATTTCTTCTTCATTTAACGCCTTCCATGCCCACTACTCTCTCGTACAAGATCGGTCTTTTTATGCATGTGTTGATTTTAAAAATTACAAAACCTACATGACGCGCATGCCGAGTAATTATGAACTAACTATGTTCTTCTTGTGAATGCAGGCATGTCAACTCGTGATTGAGCTCGGTCGGGTGAGTTGAATAGATGTGGTGGTGTTGTTGAATGCGCTATTGACTTCTGCACTTTAGTGACTACGACCAAGGAAGGAACACCTCTTGGTCTAGGGTTCTAGAACCTAAAGATAAGGTTGCTTAATTCACTACAAAGTTCAGGATCTTGTGCACGGGGTTCGGTCGATTCAACTATATTCGTGAGAATATAACTACACCGTATCAGTATCAGGTTATGGGGGCAAAGGTATTCTAAAGAGATGAGTGTCCTTATAATGAACATTGTTCAGTCATCTGAATGTTGAAATATGAAGTCCACATAACCGATCATAGAACACCTCACTTCGTCAGAGCTAATAAAGTGACATTTTTACGCGAAAGAATTAAGAACTTTTCATCGACAGATACTTAAATAAATAACCAACCGACCAGAAGCAGTGTTGTTTACTTGCCAAATTGAAGGTGCTCCTAAATCTTATTGTTTTACGGCTCCATTGCTATTTATTTATCCAAACTCAAGGTGTCATCGATTGTCAACATGATGTTGTTTACTTATCCAAACTGAAAATGTATTGACAAGAGTGTTATGATAGCTAGTATTTTTCTCAGGTGTGTGAAAAGGATTTCGCGTAGAGCATTTTGAGTTGTTTGCAGAGTTGGAAGGGGTTTCTACGTTGCAAATCCTTCTATATTTATAGGGATATATTTCTTGGTGCCCAAGCATGCCGAGTGATAAATTCTAATAATATTGCAATTCCTCGACATATTCATTGAATATATTCGGAATTATTCTCTGCCGAAACTCTATCGCCATCCTTTCTCAGCCTTTTCCACTTGAATTCAGACTCTGAACCTAGTCCTTTCATGTGTTCAATTCATTCCTTATCCCATTAGCCACAATCTTCAATCCTTGGAATATTCTGATACTCATCAGAAAATGTAACATCCCACATCGCCCAGGGGAGTGATCCTTAAATGTATATTCTCATCCCTACCTCATCCCTACCTAACACGAGGCCTTTTAGGAGCTCACTGACTTCGGGTTCCGTCGGAACTCCGAAGTTAAGCAAGTTCGCACGAGAGCATTCCCAAGATGGGTAACCCACTAGGAAGTTCTCGTGTGAGTTCCCAGAAACAAAACCGTGAGGGCGTGGTCGGGGCCTAAAGCGGACAATATCGTGTTACGATGGTGGAGCGGGCCCGGGAAGTGGTCCGCCCCGGGCCGGGATGTGACAGAAAACATCTCAATTAATCCTCAACAATCTCAGTGTATCTGGGACTCAGCTACTCTATCAATATTGCACCATCGAGCCTAAACTCATAGCCCCTTTTTTGGGCTAACTTCAATTTGGCAAAAAATGTGAATTTAGGCCCAAACAACTGGAGATGCATATTCCTCCTTGAAGACACATAAAACCTTGCACCCCTAATATTTGAATAACGAAATGTTAGTTACTCACCTAGTTTTAAAATATCGAAAATCTTTGAACATAGGCATACCCAACTGCAGTAGCACCTGTTAGGTTTTTCCAGCCCACAATGAGTTGTCGTAAGTCTATTAGAATTATAGTCTTAAAGGATTATTACCCAATTGGAGTTGTTTACCTAATTTAAATTGTTTACCCAATTTAAGTTGTTTCTCCAATTGGAGTTAGTTTCTCAAATGGCGATGGATTCATAACTAGATTCCAATTAGGATTAGTAATCCTTATTGAAGAAAACCTTTATAATGTCGATATAAAGGGCTATTGCAATAGTTTTGAATTGGAGCAAAACAATAAGTTGTACACCACTCAAGGAGTCAGAGTGAGAGAAGGGCAAAGTGTGTGGGAGTGAAAAGAAAAGAGATAAATAGTGTAGTTCTTGTTCTTTCTGATTTTTCATCAAGTTCTTTATTCTAGAGGTTTGGTAAGATTAATCGTTGCACTCACTATTGATATAGTGAAAGATTGTTGTTGCTACCTTATGGACGTAGGCACATATAATCCAACCACGTCAATTTCCTGAGTTTGTTTAGTTTTTCCCATTCTTAAACATGATATTCATAACAAGTGGTATCAGAACCTAGTTTGGCTGATAGCCGTTTAGAATGAATGGTGCAATTATGATGAAACTCACCCGCTTCAACTAGATAATATGGAAATCAAGAATGGAGTACATGCTTTATTGTAAAGATCTCCATGAGCTAACTGAAGGTCTTAAGAGCAAGCCAACAAGTATGTATGATACCAAGTGAACCAAGGTGAATCGTAACTATTGGTACGATTATACAATGAGTGGATGAGATCCATCATCATGTGTCTAAAGAGACTGATGCGTAAACTCTTTGGAAAAGTTAGAATTCCTCTTTGAGAAGAAGATTGCTGCCAAGAAAGCATTCTTTACCAAGGAGCTTGTCAACATGAAGTATGCGGAAGATGTTAGTGTAACTGAGCACTTGAACAACTTTTAGAACATGATGAATCAAGTGGCCACTATGGGTTTGAATATTGAAGAATTGTTGCTAGGATCTTTGCCAGATAGTTGGGAAACCTTCGTTGTAACTGTAAGCAATTCGACTTCTAATTGTGTACTGTCTATGGATGATGTTAATGATGGTATTTTCAATGAAGAAACAAGGAGAAAAGCTTCAAGTGTAGACGCTGGACAACTCTTAGTCACTAAGAAAATAGGCAAAACATTTGGTGAGACGAGATTCAGTGGTAACTGCAACTATTGTGGAAAAAATGGTCACATGAAGAAGCATTGTCGTAAATAGAAAAAATGAACAAAAGGATGGGAACAATACCATAGGCGTTGTGACTTACGTTGAAGAGATTCTTTAGTGCAAATGAGCGATTTTTTTTTAGCAAAGAAGTCTATAATTGCCTTTACCAATGAAGTTGAGTAGTCAATCAGGTGGAGCCTGGTTATAAGTAGTTTGATCATGAGGAGTCTGGTTATGAGTAGTACAATTAGGGGGAGCCTAGTTATGAAAAGTTTGATTAATAGGAGTTTTGTTAAAAGGAGCAATCATATTTTGGTATACCATCCTCATGGTGTGGAGGGGAAGATTGTTAGGTTTTTCGAGCCCATGATAAATTGTCTTAAGTCTATTAGAATTATAGACTTATAGGATTAAATTATTACCTACTTGGAATTATTTTCGCAATTTAATTTGTTTACCCAATTTATGTTGTTTTCCCAATTGGAGTTAGTTTCTCGATTGGAGAAAGAGGCATAACTAGAATCCAATCAGGATTATTAATCCTCATTGAAGAAGACCTTTATTATGTGTATAAGAAGGGCTATTGCACTAGTTTTGAATTGTAGCATAACAATAAGTTATACACCACTTAATGAGTCAAAGTGGGATAAGGCAAAGTGTATGCGAGAGAAAAGAAAAGAGATAAAAAGTGTATTTCTTGTTCTTTCAGGTTTTTCATCAAGTTTATTATTCTAGAGGCTTGGCAGGATTATTCGTTGTACTCATTATTGATGTAGTGAAAAATTGTTACTGCTGCCATTTGGACGTAGGTACATATAGCAAAACCATGTTAATTTTTGGTGTTGTTTGTATTGATTATTTATTTTCAATTTTCCGAGTTTGTTCAACTTTTTCCATTCTTAAACACAGTATTCACAATAGCATCTTCAACCTTTTCCCAACAGCCTCGACTTCGAGATCCCCCCCTTCCCTCGTGTCATGAATTTCAAGGTTCCAATCAAACCCTGACTCGCCACCACCTGAGATTACCTCTCCTGACACCCTTCTAGTATATGTGCCACCATGCACCACCGCCTACAGCCGCCCCCATGTGGTTTTTTGGTGAAACCCTCAAACCCAGCTACGCTGGTCTTGGATCTCAGCCAACTCAAAGCCCAATTAGGCTTGCCCAAACCGGCCTCTCATTTCTTTCTTCTGAGCCTAATTTTATTTGGCCTGTATGAATAAGCATACCACATATTGGGCTTTATTTTTTTTCACTTTATCTTTCTTAGCCCAATAATAGAGGTTGGGTTCTGTTGACCCACCATTTTTCTCAGCTAGCCCACAACCCAGCAATCACCAGATGGGCATGTAGCCCATGTCACCCCACAATTTTGGACCGTGACCTATCATTTACACGTATGGTCCCGAAATAACCCCCAATACAAAATATATATTCTTGTGTGTCTATATATATCTATGTGTTTGTATGTAGGTACCCATAAACCTAAAGTTCATATTTAATCTCAAACCCACAGTTTCAAACATGAGTGTCATAGAAACCCGCAATTAACAGGACTTATCACATGACGAGACTGACATAGAGAAGGTATACAACCCCGTTGTGAGTGAGTTTTTCTTTTCAACGAGATCCTAAAATGCATTCAAATGCAGTGCTCATCTCAACTCCAAGATTACAAAGCTGGTATGTAGTCTTTTTTAAAGGGAGAAGAAAACAAAGGGCAGCAGCATTATGATTCATAAATAAAGCATAAAGAAAAGTAGCAAAGAGTAGATGATATTGATAACCAAAAAAATTTGGGCCCAATATGCCTTTGGTGCAAAGAAGAGGTTTTAATTTCTAAGTTCTATATCCTATGATGTTGTTCTTGTGGCCTCCAAAGTGTTAAACAAATGACCAGTTGATGAACATGAAGCAGATGCAGTGAGCAGTTTCTTCTTCGTTCAACACCTTCCATGCCACTGCTCTCTCGTACGAGATCGGCCTTCCCATGCTTGACATGCATATTCCTCCTTGAAGACACATAAAACCCTGCACCCCCAAGATTTGAATAACGAAAGGTTAATTAATCGCCTATTTCAAAAGTACCGAAAATCTAGCTGGACTTCAAAGTACTATACCTGCTGCATTATCTGCGGGAACTCGGAGCATAGGGTCTTCCTTCCGTTGTCATCAAAAATCTTCTCCAGTGTTATGTCTTGAAGTGCAACTAACGTCGTCTCAAGCATGTCAAGGCCTGCCTGGTTTGCGAATGTAAAAACTGGCATTGCCTGCATAAATGATGCAGTTAGATTATGGAAGGGGAGGAGGAACCAAATTGTTACGAAAGGCATGAAATTAAATGCTTCATATTGTAAAACCAAAGAAAAATGGTAAGCAATTTACCTTCAAGGAGCAACATAAGATTGCATCCGAGTGATGCCAAAGGGATTTGAGAATGGACTCGCTTCCTTCGGTTTTTAGTAGTTCTCCACCCAGATAGCACCTGAAAAGATCAAGATTAATCAGCATACAGCAGTCACTTTTGTCCAATTCTACGACGAACGATTGATGGCAGGATCCGGCAACAAGTGTCATACTATCATTGCCATTTTCAAACCAAATACCCAATCTCTTGTAACATAAGAACTTGTACTATACGCACCTATAGCTCTGACAGATCCAACCAGCAAGTGTTTGTGCTTCAGGGGTGCCAGGTGGAGGCCGGAAACCAGCATGCGAACCAAAATGAGACGGGGAGAGTGCCAGTGCCACCCTCTGCACTGATGCTATGATACTGCGCACATACTGCCGAGCCATGGCGGCTATATTTTCTTGGAGGTGAATTTCAAATGCAAACTGGAATGCTATTGTCATCACAGACTTTGTATTGCCAGAGTGGCCAGCATTATCACCAGATGCTCTGCTTCCTGCAGGTCCAACTTCAAGAGCTGAGGCAAGATCAAGCGTACGGTTTGGACTCGGAGTATCCTGCACAACAATTTAAGCATATAGGATGTAATCACACAAAACATATCAAACAAATGGGATGGAAAATGAATTCTATAATATTATGATATATCGTAAAAGATGAATGGTTACCATCCGAGAATCAAGAGGGATGATGCGAAAACCAGAAGGTAGAATTGGAGCATCATCCGAAAATGATGCATCAATGGGAGCAAATACTAGTTCAGCGGAGGTCCCGACGGCATTCTCATCCACTCCGCTGCACAGCTGGGGTTTGATGCAACAGAAACAGCAAGAATCAGTGACCATAGCCAGTAAGGATGTTAAGAGCTATCAAATATGAAGAGTAAAAATATACTGCAAATACTTCTGTGGAGCATTACTGCAAGAACATTATGCTACTAATCAAATCGAAAAGAAAATATATGTACTTACTTGCAAGAGGAAAATGTCAGCTGCAGGCATCATCATATCCTCTCGATAGTGGCCCATGTTTTCAATCTTAATGACCTCCATGAACTGTTTACAGAAAACCAAAATATATCAGAATTCAGATAGCATATTGCTATGCTAAGATGAAAAAAAACAGCTAAATTAATGAAAGAATGGCCTTTTACGGTTAACTGAAAAATTCAAAACCAGGTGCCTACCTCTTCATGCTCAATTGTGTGAGCCAGGGGAAGAATAACCTGATCCCCGAAACTTCCAGCTCGAGGCCCTAGCATGTTGCAGGGACCAGCTTTGATAGCAGCAGCTGAATAAGCATCAATGCTTCTGTCAGCCCACTCTGATCGGTGTTCTCGCAAGAATCTAAGAAGTATGGCTGGAGGCACATTCTGTAGGAAATGGAAACGATACACACAAGTCAATAACGAAATTCTGAAATGTTTGTTTTAGAGAAGAAAAAAGAGCAAAAAACCAAAATGTAAACCAAAATCATTTGATATGTGCCTTCTGGATACTTTTTCTGCTTCTTATTAGGTATTATTGCAACTTAATTTTGTTAGTTATTGGCCAAAACGCATCTAAATCCTTACTTGGAGTAACATGGATGCTTTGGCACATAAGACTGCAGTGCTCATAGATGGAACTCCATTGGTATAAAGATTTGCACTCATCATCTTGCCCGGAGACGAGTTCACAAGAAGGGTAACATCATCAACACCATCACTTTCTAGAACAGACCATCCCTCATCTGTAAACCCGTTAACTGCTTCATTGAAACCTCTGCAATACAAAATTTGTAAGACTCCAACAAGGTGAAAGTTGATTAACCATTCTAAGAAATCATAAGGAGGTGAAATTATAACGCACTTGCTCAATCTCTGACTAAGAGCACGGAGAGCTGCAGGCCTTCTTCCCCAACCAGCGGAATTAGGCTGAGAAACTTCTTGAGAAATCTGCCTCAGGTTGCGTAATGCCTGAAATAAGAAATACGTCTACATTAGAACACAAGATGTATGGTGCTTCATTCTTCGAATATTATGCAAGCTCATCATTTCTACGATTCTAACTTGTTTTAAACAAACATTCTCAACTACCAAATTTTAATATCCAAACAAGAAAAAACGACATCGATCAGGAGAAAACTATCTTACCGCCATAGTTGTCTTCTGAGCAAGAAGTGTTGATGACTCATAAAGCGGGCGCAACACTTCGGGTACACTCCAAGGCTGGTTTAAAGCGATCAAATTAACAAGTCAAAATTGTGATCAATCAAGTCAAGGAAATGACATTGCTTCAACGTACAAAAGCCAGGCTGCTCTGCATACCTCCAAATCCATATGATCAACAATGTGAAGGATCGAGCCACCACCTTCACAAGGTCTAATTAGATACCCGCTCGGCAGCATTTCTGCTCTCACAAAATTCTGCACCGGTGGCATGCTAGGACCGTTCTGTGTGTTGTTAAGTGATCTTTCACAGACCTACCAACAACAATTACAGCATAAAAACCAAATTAAAGGTGCTTGAAGTGGGCAAAGTTACAAACAAGTAACACCAAATTATTGAGTGCTCATACAAAAGAAACAAGGACATCGTTTACAAAACTTTTTAAAAAAAAATGGAACGGGGGACACTAATTAATGTACAAGGCTTATTGTTCGTTTAGTGTCACCCAAGTTCTATTTTATATTAAAACTTCGTAAGGACAAAAAAATCATCACATACCACGAGACTACCATCTTCTAGTACCGATGTGTAGCGAAGCAACCAGAAATCTCGAGCTGGAGCCAAAGTTGTGGGTGCATAGAGCTAAAAGAGGCAAAAAAAATTCAGATATTTGTTAAGCATGTTTATTAATATTGATGAAAACAGATACGAGAACTACAGAAATAGAGGCTGGAGAGGATCTTGCTTACCTGCATGTAAAGCAGTTCAATGGTTCCACCATTGCCAGTGGACAACACGTTCAGCACATCCACAGATCGGCAGTTTCGGAACCACGAAGGCCGATCTTTGAGGATTTCAGCGACCTGTGTACAGCAAGAGTGTCTTTGATTAACACTTAATTACCAAAATTTTACACAGATTAGTGCTTTAATTTAGTAGAGCAAGTGGGGGAGAAGAAGAACTTACTCTTGTAGGGTCTAGACCTACAAGGCCGCATGCACGTGCTGCCACACCAGTGCAACCGTGAGAAATTGCAACGATTCCAATGGAATCCGGACCAGGCTGTGCAGTTCAAAACACACGTACAAAGTACATAATCAGCATTGGCATGCAGAGTTGGGACCCGACCAAAAAAAAAGAAAAGAATAATTGCAATTACTTCCTTAATTCTTTAAGGAAATGTGCATGACTAAAATCGGTTATAAACTTTTAATTCGAAATAAAATTAGAGGAATACTAAATAGACAATAAAGGTTTAACTGTTTATTGTCAAATACGGTCCTCCTTATTAGTTTTGATGCAAAATGTATATAAGGTTTAATTTGTGCATATTTATCAATTCTTTATCAAATTTAATCCGTTTTGAGAAAAAAAAAATACACACATTCAGTGTATCTTACACCATGTTTTCTTATGCATCTTGATTATCCTTTAAGTCATTTAACAAAGTACGTAAAAAGAATGCTTTTACACTTTTGTGTATCTTACACAACTGTTTTTTTATGCGTTTTGAGAAAATAACTTCTCTTCATTGTACATTTGAATTTGATAAAGAGAGAACTTCAAAAGCTTTTACTAGACAATTATGTGCAATAAAAGAATGCAATACAATATTCTTCTATTGCCTTGGGTGAAGCAAAAATAAGAAGGATGGGGGACCCAAAAGTGCAAAAGCAAAAGATTAGTGTGTCAAAAAAAATTGAGATAATGATGTGTTTTGGGTGTTGCTTGGAAGCTTAGCAAAGTTTGATGAAATGGTATTGAGAATAAAAAAAAGATGTATAGAGAGAGACAGAAAGAGAGAGAGAGACCTTCATCCCAGGCAATTGGACCCACTCCACAGCAGTCCCAGTGGCCTTTGATAAAAACTCTGCTAAAGTTTCCTCTGCAATGGACAGAAGTCTAAAAACAAACAAACAAAACAAAAGAAAAGAAAGAAAGAACAATCAAAATCTGATATATTCTCTTCTCTCAGCGGTCCAAAGAAAAGAAAAAAACAAGTGAAAAGGACAAAACAAATACAAGAAGAATAAAATCATGAAATGGTGTTGAACACGGACCCTGCAGGGCTCGCATCCCTTGGCGGTGGTGGTGGATGCTGCTGCGGAGTCAAATGGTGTTGACCGCTCGTCACCACCGAATCACAACTTGTGTCTGTCGTGGCTAAAGTCGCCTGCAAATCCAACAAAGAAACAACAAATCTCAAAACCCCATCATGCCAAAAACCTAAGGAAAAAATAAATAAAAGTTTATATATTATCTGCAAGAAAAAAAATATCAAATTTTTCCTAGATTGATTTGAATTCCCATTTATCGGAATTATGAGAAGAACAATTTTGATCCACCAAATTGAGCCAATATAAGAGAATTCCCCTTTCTCAACCCACAACAACTAAAAATTTGTGATTCCAGTTAATTCTAGCTTTACGATTGAATAACTTAACAAGAAATAAGGAACAAAAATAAAAGAAATACTATATATGAAGAAATTAAGAGTGAAAATATCTGAAGACTCATTTTTTAACGTCTTGCCGGTAAGTTAAGAAAAACTGTAAAATTGTCGATTTGAAGTGTAGTGGCTAAAAGAGGAGTGTCAAAATCGCTTTTCAAAATTTACGGTGATTTGGTGAGAATTTGCATTTTTCTTCTCCGTTTGTGTAAGAAAATTGACCAAGATGATTTTTTTTTTTACTTGAATGTTGTAAATGATGGAGGTGAATGATTTTACATTTTGTGTCTGTTGGCGGAAGTAGCTGTTCTCGTAGACCAGCTGAGACACCTGCTTCTGCAACCGATCATTCTCCTCCATCAGAAGCTTATTCATCGCCGTCAGCTTTCTGTTCACGGTCTGCAACCTCGACGCCTCCTTCCGCTGCTTCTCTCTACATCTGCTCAAACACAACAACCCAAGCCAAAAATAAATAAATAAATAGATCCAACCCAAAATTTAAAAACCAAAAATAAATCAACCCAATTGAGAAATTTGACTGCTTGATGAACAGAAAAGATATTAAACTTTTTTTCACCTGCGGTTTTGGAACCAGACTTTGATCTGCTTAGGCTCGATGTTGGAGAGGATAGGGCACTCACGGATGAGCTGCTGGCGGCGCATGGAGCTCGGCTTCGGGCACTCATGGTACAACCGCTCCAAAGCTTCCACCTGCTCCGGCGTGTACCTTACGTACTTGCCATTGTCCATCTGCATCTTCATCCCACCATCTTTGCAGGATGACGTCACCGCCATCATGACAAGGCCTCCTCACTATATATAACACCAAAGTCACAAAATTTACATCTGTTTATACGGATCTATAAGCACACGAATCATACATCGCGATTTTGGCACTCATACTTTACGCTGCACGGAGCGTATGAGACTAAAAGATGAGTGTTAAAATCACTAGCAGAATCATAAAGGGAAGAAGAGATAATATTGAAGATTTTTGAGACAAGAAACTTACAGGTTTGGATTTGCTAGGAAGGTTTTGTTGATGCCCGGAAGCTAGAGAGACTATTAGTGTGATTTTGTTGTTTCATTCATGGTCAGAGTTGTCGAGAAGTGGCTGTGTTCTTTTGCTTTTGGTTTTTCAAACTCAAACTGTTATGTATGTATAAATATATATGGAGCAGAAAAATGATAAAGGAAAAGGTTTTTAAGAAGAGAAAACCCCCTTAATTTCAGACAGAAGAGGAACTGTATTTGTATTCACATCATTTCTCTCTCTCTCTCTCTCTCTCTCTCTCTCTCTTTCTCTCTCTCTCTCTCTCTCTCTCTCGTTTACTGCTGATTTTTCTTGCGGTACTGGTTTGTTTGGGCGCTTTCCAACACTTCAACTCTGTCTCACCGACTGTCCTCTCTCTCTCTCTCTCTCTCTCTCTCTCTCTCTCTCTCTAGGACTTTTTTTATCTCTGAGTTTTCTGCATCAATCCACACTTTGATGTACATGCCATATGCCAGACGGTCAGTCCGTTCGAATTTACCCTCCAATCTTCATGTGAAAATGAGGTGAAAAGTTAATAGGGTAAAAACAATGGTTTGCATGTGAAAACAAAGACAAAATCATGAGGGTTTTAGCATGCGACCTCATTTTCTCATGCCATCACGCCTCATGCAAATATATATATATATATATGCACTTATATATACATGCAATTTTTATAAGCATAGTTTGGCTGTCAAGCAATATTGGATATTGTCATATGGTTGTTTAATTATTTTGGGTCAGTCTGATCTCATGCACAAGTGTCCAACTGGTTGCTTTATACTTAGAAAACAAATTATATATGTTTGATTAATCAACCTCGCTTATGAGATTAAAATATAGAAAAATATATTTATACATCATATTATATAGTGGGTTATTTCAGTACTGTGGCGCCTAGTACTCGAATATTGATTGGAAGTATTTTCTCTATCGATTAGTTTGGACTGAATACAGAATATTCATCCTTACGTGTTGATGATGTAGTTCCACGACCCTATTACATGTACCCTTTCTTTATAGACATATGTGTTTAGTTGATTAAATAAGCAAGGAAACACGTTTTCATCCCACTATATATTACTAACCCACTAATATTCAAACAATAACCCAAGTCTTACTCTATTGTTTTTCCAAACCATAGCAACCTTAATTGAATATATGCTACTCCCTCCACTTTCGGTCAAAATAATACTAATTTTTTCATACCTACGAGAGATTTTTTCAATATGTCGGGCATACGGTCCGATATACCAAGTGTAATAATATAATTGGTTAGAAACTTTAAAAAAAAAAAAATCCAATCAATTGTATTATGATACTTAATGTAACAGGTTGTGTTCTCAGCGCACTAAAAAATTTCTCCGTATGTACCCATCAATTAGTCACTTGTCACTGGAGTTAACTAACCAGAAGAAATTTTGATACTACCAATTCAGTTAATTAACTCTCAAAAAGGATACTGAGTCTGTTTATTTCTGACTTGTCAACAAGATTGTCTTCCAATATAAAAAAAATGCAGTTGCAAACTATAAGTCAATTAGCTAAGAAAAACTTACATGTAACAAATGTACAACATACCTCACGTAACACATTCTATACTTATACGGTCTAATTTACAAAGAAGAATATCAAACTAAAGTGCAAAGTGACTGGCACACTACACTAAGCCAATCTAGCTACACAATCTATCCATATCTTATTGAGTCCTAGGCTATGACAAGTCACAATGGGGTTGAATTTTGCAGATCCATAATTGTCCTAGGTAAAAGACTTAAGTATGCCACTTTCTTAGAATCCCCTCATAGTCTTACACAAAATAATACAGTACTTTTCTCCACCATAATTTCACTTTACTGAACATGTACAAGTCAATACAACTTGCCAAATTTTGCCAGGTCAATGTGGCATGGTCTTCTCTCATCTCCCACCATGCATTTTTCAAACCTTCCCACATTCTCCACTCCTCAAAGTTGGCCGTCACTAAAAAGGAAAAAAAATAATTAAATCTGATTGGCCAAAATTAGAAGCTAATGGCAGACCAACCTAAGTGGGTGTTTGATTATACAATGCTCCAAATCTTAAGATAGACTTAAGAATTCAATTATAATCTAATTTCTTTTCCCCTTCATGATATTCACTTTTTTGCCCCATTTTGTAAGTTACGAAACCCTAAAACTTTTTCAAGGTCCTTACGAATAAGTCCTCCATTTGATGAAAATAAGCACTTACCACACTATTTTGACTATAATAAGTATGCTTTTAAAAATAAAAATACTTTTAAACCCTATTATTTTTCCCTTTTCCCCCCTTGAATGGGAGAAATCACTCTGCCTCACTAGCAGGCGCAAATCAATCGACTCCAACCTCGAACTCAAGAAGAATCGGAGAACCTCTGGTGCCTTCGCGAGGTAGAGATATGTGAAGAAAAAAGAAAGAAAGAAACAAAAAAGTAAAAAGGCATGGTTAACTGACAGTCGCACGATCTCATTATAAGAGAAATCCAACGGTTGAGCGTGTGTTTCCCAATTTTATCCTTTTGTTGGGCTTGTATATTAGAGGTTCTTCTAAGAATAATAATGAGTGAGGAAATAACATTTTAATTTTTTACTTTTTATGATGGGTGGTATTATAATGTGGCTTGGAAAAATAAGACGAAAGAGTTGGTCTAACAACAACCCAAATTTTATTTTAACACACATAACTTATACATTTTTGTACACTCTCTAATATAGGCATGACCTTCCATAGTATGTAAAACTCATTTATACTATCACATATAAATTGTGTCAGGAAGTATATTCGTTTTGTCCGTTTAAATAGCATTGTCCTTTTGAATATAGCAAAAATCTTCAAACTGTATCAACAGTTTATAAGTGATAAGTATACGTATTTTCAAACTGATTATTAAACTAACGTTAACAGTTGTCGAGGAGTCTACACTAATTAACTAATAAGCTCTTAGCTTTAATCCCAAGACTTAATCTATGTTAATTGTTAAAAGATAAGGAGGCATGCAACATCAATGGCCTAACACAAAAGAAAATTAAAGCAAAAGCCCTAATCTAATTTTATTATTTATTATATGTCAACGGGGTGTGACAGAAGCCTGTGGGCTGGTAAAAGTGACAGCCTACCCCGCCACTCCCGGTGGTAGGACAGAAAAGCTTGCCACCAAAGTTATGTGAATTATTTTTTCTTTTTACTTTTTAAATTTTTTTGTTGGTAAAAACTTTGGGCCTGCAACAGGTCGACAAGTGTCGATTGATGTGTAGAGTGTGCTCGACGCCAGCCAGCAGACCACTTCTGGGTGTGGTCCACAATTGTGGGCCCAAAAGGATGTGGCCCCCGCACGCGTGCAGAGCCCTCCCCTCAGCTTTACTTACAACGTGATCCTCCTTGCCAACCACCTCATGTTCACCATTTTCTTTTTACTTTGTATTTTTTTTCTTTGGAATTTTGCCTTTTCCCCATTTTATTTAGTTTATACAGATTTGTAAAATTTATGTGCTAGCATCAAATTTTCATTACAAAATGAGTTACGATAGCTCAGTGGCGAAATTAGAAATTGTATAATTAGGGTTAGGTAATTAGCTAATCAGTGATCGTTAACACAATAAAAAGAAAAAATACAAAATGTTAAATTTCATTTATGAATTATAACTCTGAGGATACGGATCAAAAAATCAAGTATCACACTTACTTTTCAATGGACCAGCATGGTCAAAACCTTAAAAAAATTTATATATATATAAAAAAATAAAAAATAAAAAGATACAAACAAGGCATATAACCACAACTTGGACGTGAGAAGGGTCGAGTGATCCTCCTGAACCTTCATTGGCTTCGCCTGTGCTATAGCTTCATTCGCTTATGATGCTATTATCATTATTGGTTAACATGTAATCTACAATTATGAATAAATGCTAGTATGATAGTATTGCACACGATTGACGATTGCATAACGCTAGTATGATAGTATCGCACAAGATTGACGATTGCATTGCATATCTTAAACATTTGTAGCATGTAAGGTACCAATAATACGAGCGAAGAATTACAAAAGAAATAGGTTAGAGATTTTCCAGGGCTAATTTTCCGTTAAGAAAGAAAGGGAACTCCACACAATCAATGGAGGATAGGCCTATAGGGTTGAGATGGAGGAAATAAGATGACATCTTTCGGTGAGAAGGGGGTTATCGCTGACGACAAAAGATGGAAAACAGGGAGGTTAAGTGATAGTTTCGGAAAAAGAAAATGAATATATGGCATTTTTACTTATTTTGAAACGGGAAAGTCATGAATCGGAAAAGAGAAGTGCTAATGAGACTCGCTTAAAGTCGGACTTTATATGGCAGTTTTACTTATTTTGAAACGGGAAAGTCATGAATTGGAAAAGAGAAATGTTAATGAGACTCTCTTAAAGTCGGACTTTTAATGAACTCTCTGCCATCCCACAAGTTTAACATCAATTTTCATGTCAACATTACGAAACATTGTATAAGAAATGAGGTGGTAAAGAGTCCATAGAGAGTCTTACATTTAAAAATGTCCCCTTAGCATTTCTCATCGGCAAATGAAATAAAGAATGAGAATGAGATAAATTAGTTCCCTAGTTGATATGATTCATGATTTTCAGGTGCATAATTACGAATTTTCATGCATACTTTTATTCTCTTAGTGTCAATAAACACCAATAAAAGTTACAAATTGGAATAATTTCATAGACTTAGTATATTGTTGCGCATATATAGTAACTTATGAAGTTGACAAATAGGGAAAAAAAAAAAAAACAAGCATGTACCCTAAGATTACTAAAGAAACTACGATAGTTTGGTTTGGTTCGATTCGATTTATGTTAATTGTGACAAACTTCTCATTGAATAAAAAAACAAGCACAAGTTAATTTGTGACTGAATCTTAATCATTTTACATTACCAACTTTTTGAGATCCAAAACTAAATAACAACAGATACGTAGTCTGTCTTGTAACATGAATGCATGAGATCCGAGGGCGCTTTGTTTTCATGGTATATTTGCTTAGGACCCCAAACAAAACTAACACATGCACTTTGGATCGAGTTGCTTACCGGGCATAGGTAAGTGGATATATAATATAGAGGCGCGGGACCACCGTGAACAGCAGGCGTGTCGCCATCTTTCGGTGGTGGTGCTGTCAGAGAGAGACAGAGACCGAGTGACATTCTCTTCTGCTCTGTATTCTCCTTGGGATGCGTGGATTATGTTTTTACCTTCGTTTCGTCAACGTAACGGACTTTGCTTTTCACTCACTCACTTCACTCTTTTATCTCCATCATCGTCTCCTTTTACTGTGACACGACGGATCACTGTCTCCTTGTCCTCCTCATCAGTTTTGTGTTGGCGCGATTTATTGTAGTTTGAGTAATTGTGGGGCGCCTGTCGCCGCCGTGTACGGTGGCCCCCAATTTAATGCCTCCCATTTTCCTCGTAGTGCAACTGCAAAGCATCTTTTACTTGCTCAAATCTTTACTGGTTTGCTTGCCCATTTCTGGTACGAATTAATTCACATCGCAAATGTCATCATTCACTTGACTCTCACTTCCTTGTTCATCGTGCCTGCCACTTTCACAGCAGAATCTGTCAACTAAATGTTTTACTAGCCATTTTTTTCGTTGATTCTAAAAAATAGAAAGAACTGTTACCTACCCAGTTCATGTTTGGAGATAAATGAAAGTGTGGCTGAAAAAAATTTAAACATCAATTGTATGTGTTTCTCACTCCTATTTACGTGTTAGGAGGAAGTGCTTCTCACTCTTATTTACGTGTTGGGAGGAACAATCAGAGAGAGATCGATCGAGGATCGTATAGAATATTGGAATGTGTGCATGCGCCAAGACAACGATGTTAGATTTTTCAGCTCCAACGTACATGCATGCCGGCATGCGTTGCGCGTACACATAGAACTTGCATTCATATTCTTTGCATGATGTAATTCATCGAAACTTTTAGAGTACATCAATGCATGATGTTCATTTGAAATGAACTTTTAGATGTGATCAAGTTAATAGACAATATATGTTATACACTTATGTAAATGGACTCGAACTATTTGTATAATTTCATGAGTTAGTTTTGGAGTGTTCTACCCCCTTTATGTTACCAAAGAAAGGAAGGACTACGATACAATGACCTAATTTCTTTTGCTTTGTAGCCTATATAATTCCAGTGTTAAATGTATTAATAGGGTGAAAATTTTCACAAACTGTTTGATTTAGTTGAACTTTTGTGTTTTAAATTACGAAAAATGTTAACGGAGCTCTGTCAAAGTGGGACATTAACTCTCTGTCATCTCACAGTTTAACTTTAATTTATATACCAACATATAAAACATTATGTCAAAAACATGAGGAGTCAGAGAGTCTATAAGGAGCTCCACTTTGAGAGAGTCTCTTTAATATTTCTCTTAAATTATTGAGTAAATTGTAGCTATGGTCCCTGAACTTTACTCAAATTGGAGCAATGGTCCCTGAACTATAGCTACACATTTTGATAAGTTGAGGGACCAATGGTAATGGATTTTTAGTTGAGGGACCATTGCTCCAATTTGAGTAAAGTTCAGGGACCATTGCTACAATTTACTCTAAATTATTTATCAATGACTTAAAACAAACAATTCAAGTTATCTTTTGAAATTGTACAATAAGAAGGAAACTCGAGAAAGTAGATAACACCACCGTTGAAGAAAGGCACGCGAAATAAAAGGATGAATATTCATATGATGTTAGGGATATCAAATTTACCAACTAAATGATTTGTTATCAGTAAAAAATAAACATATTAATCGGCATTTATTTAATAATTCAATGACCAACAACCAAATAATTTAGTTTACATAATTTGATTTTAAAATATGATATTTCTAACATTACTCTTATCCTATAATTAAAAGGGTGAAGGAAGAAGGAAGGATGGGAGGAAGGAATGGAGGGAGGGCACATCGCGAAGCACAATTCAATGGGAGTGAGTAAAGTAAGCAGAGTGCCGGCCAGCGTGCCTGAGTGAGCCGACAACCAAATGGGAGAAGAGAGGAGGCATATTGGTGGGATCCACAAAGCGGCGCACAAATAGAGATATGGATCTGGGACCCACCTGGATCTCGATTTGATATTCTCATCGGCGATCTCAATCAAATATCACCATCAAATCATATTCTATTAAACAGTTTCAAACGGCAGAATATTCGGCGGCGCCACTTTAAATGGCCGCGACGGGACGCCCGTTCTCGGTTTTCCGTTTTCCCACCACATTAAAGCTAGTAAGCGGCTGGCCGGCCCCACTGCAACTCTGACGTGGCGCTCTCGGATTGGGGCACTGCTATTGCTTTACCCACCCTCTACACTTTCTTCACTTCCCAAGTTCAAACCCGCCTAACTAGAATTGAAGTTGGAGCTGGTCACTTGGCCCAAGTAAGATGAAACAAGTCCAAAATATTAGGCCCAACACTGCTTAAATGCAATAGATTAGGCCCAATTAAGATGAAACAAGCCTAACATATTAGGCCCAACCCACCCTTGTCTCTGTAAATGCTTCTCAGGGAACGGTTACCGGACACTCTGAACCACTTGAGATACAAGCATTTGTATGACTCCATGAGGTTAAATATACAAAAAAAATACAAGAGTTGTACAAAAAAAATACATATGCATCACTAATCAACCGTTTATCTCAAATTTATGTACCCAGTGCACAAGGCTCCCGCTTTACGCAGGGTCTGGGAGAGGTGAATGTCGGCTAGCCTTACCCCCATTTATGGAGAGGCTGCTCCCAAGTCTCGAACCCGAGACCTACCGCTCATGGGCGAAGGCACTTGCCATCGCACCAAGTGCGACCTCTCCGTTTATCTCAAATTTATACAAAAAAAAAATACAAGAGTTATGTGAAGGATCCAAATTCTCTGCTTGAAATTTCTCTACTACAATCTGCTTTATTTGTTCAAAATACAAAGGTCATGAGGATTCCGAACAATTAACAATTGAATCAATGCCTGGATCTGCTTAATCACGTTTGCTCAAATCTCACCATCCGTATGAAATGGAGGAAAAGGTTTACATGTAACCTATTTACCGTTTATATACTCAAGAAGGTGCTTGTCAAGCTTAAAGTGCCCCGAAAGGAATTTCTGCAACACAAACAAGAAGCCCGTAAATGAAATCAGTCGGAAGTCGGACCACATTAACATGAAACCACATGTTGAAGTATAATTTTCAAAACTTTGATGCATAATCAAAGCATGATAGATTGAATTAGCAATGTTTGATTATGTTACCCAAACAGCTGGTGAACCCAACTTAAATCATCAGTCTCATTGAGGTTCTGGGAAGTCGAAAACAATGAGAGCAAAGACTACGAAATTGGTTCATACCTAGCTATGTTGGATATGTAATTTGTCCCAGTACCTTAGTTATGGGATCACGAAATGCTTTTGCTTGAGATTCTAGTTGTGGATACCGTGCAACTTCAGCTCCATTCGTGAAAAAGACATAGGTAGGAAGTTGGCCCATGCTCCCTGCAAGTACATCGTTTCAGTGTCGATTGCTGAGCAGTGAGCCAGTAACTAAATATAGAGACATAGAAGATATATTATGTACTTTGGATTTAGAGGTAACCGAAGAATTTCGATTAACGATGCATAATTAAGTTCAGAACTTTGTTGTCAAATATCATTTACCAGAAAGCGATATTCCAAAGTACTGGGATGCATTTGGGAAGAGTCCGAGGTCAACTATTCCAAAAGAGAAATTTTTGTTGGAGTATCTGTGGGTAAGGAGTTCATGGCAAAACACAAAATTCAGTCGTAAATAATAGGAGGAAAAAAAGTAAAACGATCACAACAGCCAAAACTATTGCGTTGCATCTCTCTTTCTCTCGCTCTCAAGTTTAGGTGCATTGTTAGGTGGGAAACATACGTAATTGAAAGCTCAGGAAAGCACCGACTTGAGCGTATGCAAGCAAGAGAGTAAGAGGCACGAAATTCAATCTGCCAAATATGCCATATTAAATATATCAAAGGAGAGAATGCTAACATTGCAACTCTCTTTCGTATACTATCACAGTGCATTTATTGAAAGGATGTGTATAGCAATAGCACAATACACTATATCTTATGGGAAAAAAACTCGAGAAGAAGTCTGCATAACCAACCAGCCAATGTTTTGACGTGCTCCCTTCAGTCAGCAAGCTTTCTAACTGCAGCGGTGTCAATTTACTAGAAGTACCTGAGAGAAATTGTAAAATGAAAACACACAATAAGTTTTTAGTTTAAGACATTATTGTAAACACAAAGATCCAGCGAAAAATGAGCCAAGAACACGTGTACAAAGTCAATGTTTGTATTGATGAAATTGTAGGGTTACAATCTCTTTATAACTTGATCCTCTTATTCAATCTCTGAAAGGTGTAGACATGTGATGTAGGAGTTGTTGATCCAAGGATCACGATGACTTGATCTTGGATGAACGATTGCCTCAAGGATTTGGCTTGTGGTGAAAGAAGTACCGGCACGTGTAGTTGTGCTTGTTGATTCTTCAAAGGTTTTGACAACAGAACACATAGGATCTTCCAAGTATTCTCGAGTGTT
Source organism: Malus domestica (assembly GCF_042453785.1). Lineage (NCBI taxonomy): Eukaryota > Viridiplantae > Streptophyta > Magnoliopsida > Rosales > Rosaceae > Malus > Malus domestica. Next base: position 9,484,582 of record NC_091668.1, read on the forward strand.
TGAGTGTTCGGGGGCTTTGAGTGCTTGAGAGCTTCGAAATTTCAAAGCTTCAACGTTTGGACAAGAAATGAATTTTGAACCTCTTCCTTTGCCGTGGAGCCTTGTATTTATAGACTTCTCAAGCCTTGCCAATTAACATTTGATTTAATTAAATTAAAAAATCAAATAATTCCTTTACGCCAAGTGTTGACACGTGTCCTTGATAACTCGTCCGATTTTGTTGAGTCACATGCCATGTGTACAATTTATGCAACACGTGGTGCATGCCACGTATCCCCTGGCACGTCGAAACTTTAATGCGTTAGTGAACATTTATTTCACCGAAATTTCGATGTCTACAAATGCCCCAACTTCGAGGTGCGTCGTTTACATTTGCTTGTCATGTGTAAAAGATGTGTTTTGAAGTCCCTCAATGTAGATGTTGATTCAAGGGCCGTCGATGCTGGATTTTGAATGAGGCTCGAGGTTTCTTCAAAAGTTGTCAAAGCTTGATCTTGAATGAAATTGAACCACGACGAGCTTCACGTGGGGAATGGTCTTCGGCTTTGTTGGGGTTGAATCGGCACGTGTAGTTTTGCTTGTTGATTCTCCGCGAGCTTGGTGAAGAACATGAGTGTTTTCTTTGGCCAAAGAGCTTTCTCATTTCCTTCAAAGGTTGGATTTGCTTCATTTCTTTGAAGTCGAATTTGATCCAAGGGTGGTATACACTTGATCTTTAATCAAACTTGTCATTTCTTTAAAGGCCGTCAAGGCTTGATCTTGAATGAAATGGGACCACGAGCGGTTTCACGTGGTGGGTGATCTTCGGCTTTGTTGGGGACGAATCAGCACATGTATTTGTTGTGCTTGTTAATTCTCCACGAGCTTGATGAAGAACACGATTGTTTGGATGTTTGAGAAAGTTCTAGATGTTCGGAGTTTCGACTTGCTTCCTTTTGCTCCTCCCCCCTGATTTCAAATCCTTTAGGCTGATGCGTGTCAATGCAATACTTGAACTTTTGTGGGCTCATCAGTGACCTTTCTACTTCAGTCTTTTGCATAGCAGAAGTGGTGCGCAACCTTTGCCTTTGTAAGATCTTTCAAAACATTACTTCTCAGTGACTCATCCATGCTTAGTAGCTTCAGTATAAAGAGCCACAATCATATCAACTGTTCCGACGTATTTGCTAAGGAAATTCGAGACCTAACAACAATTGAAGATGAGTACTCGAGAACAATGCAAGGTAAGCAACCAGTCAAAGGTTCTAGGCAATCAGTTCCAGATCAGAAGTTTGATTTCAGGTTCCGACATATTGCTCTCTTTCTTCTTGTCTTGCAGGTAAAAACAAAGAAAATGACAGGGAAAAAGCATGATATGAGACACTTTTGCTTTCGACTCTGATGATATGAGATACTTTCGCCATTGAAGAAAACAGTAGAAGGTTTTGATACTGATGCAAAACTTCTCGATCAAAACTATTTTCTTACTGAATTGAGCATTTTGAGTGACTTGGTTGAAAAGGTATTCTCAAAGAGGAAGAAAAGTTAGGCATTTTCGCAGGTTTGCCTTGCCAAGAAAGACGAAGGTCGACATATATAGGGATTTCCCAATAGCAAGTAATGGTGTTGTTCCTTTACTCTTGTCAGCAATAGTGTTGGTACAGTAAAATTCAAGCATTTTGACTTTGTCAGAGATCTTTGACAAAGTTGTTCGTGATATCCGAAAAGCTGAGATTGCGTCTGAAAAGCGCCGACCAACTTTATTCAGGAAAAATCGGGCTTTTGAAATTCGAAAAGTGGCATCTCTTCGATTTTTTGAACAAGTGGCCATGTTCCCTCTTCTTTTTACAGAGGCATCAATTGTGTTCAACAACACGCTTAGAAAGTTGCTGCCTGTAGAAATTTCCTCCGTTCTATTTTTTGCATTTCTGAGATTTCAATTTATTCTTTTCCTTCATCATTTCTGAAAATGGCTTGTCTATCTGACCGTCGTTTAATTTGAATGTTTTGGAAGATGAAAACATGTCTTCTCAAGACAACATATGACACATATCATTCTTATCCCCTAATGGTCTTTTTATAGTTGGAGACTCTGTGATGAAGAATTACATAACAGCTACGGTGATAGCTAGAAATCTCCTCACTCCCAAGGATAACAGGATACTTTCCCAACGGTCCGATAAGTTGGTTGTTCAAGACTCTCTGGCTTTCAGTGTTCGGTGCGTGGGCTCTGTATCCAATATGGGTCAACGCCTACTTGCCCAAACTTGCCAAGTTGAATGATTGATGGCTGAGGTGGTAAATCTTAGATAAGAGATCAAATGGCTCAAGCACGAAAATAGAGAGTTGCACATGCTTGTAAATAATTACTCAACGAACATGAAAAGATAGCTTGACCAACTATAGGAATTCGAAAGTCGGATTCAAAGTGATCATCAAAGGTTTGTGGCTTTATTCCAAAGGCGTCTATTGCCTTCGCCATTTGGAGTTTTACCAAGTATTGAGGCTCCAAATAATCAACCTCTGGTGCCTCTTCTTTCTCGAGTTCTACCATATTGAGGCTTCACATGAGTAACTTTTGTAAAGGTTTCCTCTTATTTGTTTTTTAACTAATGTGTATGCATCTTTCTTTTGTTGACGGCGACAGTGCTGCAAATGTTGCTATGGTGTTGTTGAAGTGTTGGTGATCGGGTATCACATCAGTTTATTGCTGTCAACGGAGGCTTTAGGGTCTATCTTCTGCAGCGAGAGAAACGAGGAAGTCATCCTATGGTTTTGCACCATTTTTATTTTTTATTTTTAGTTTTATTATTATTTCTTTCCTTCTACCAGCTTCTATTCAAACCTTTTTTTTTTTATTAGTTTTTCTTTTTCTTTCCACACAGTGCTGAGGGAAGTGTAATTCGGCCTGATCTTCCACCTGTTGCCTTTTGAGAGCAGAATACAGAGTGGAGAGAGAGCATGGTGTCGCTGCCATGTTTCTTGTTTTATACACAAAATTTAATCCATAAGGAACATGCTCATAATGAATGCCCACGTGAGTGGAAAGTTTTGGAAGAGCTTTTGTTTTTCTCTTTTGTTGTAGCTTTTCGGTGTATTTGAAACTCCGACTTATGAATCAAACATAATGATGACTATAATTAATAACTTATTATAGTCATTATTGATATTTAAATCACATGGGTTATTGAGACAATAGGCTTTGGACGCCTCTTTTTTTTTCTTTTTCTTTTTTGGTTTACATCCACTTGCTCTCCATGTGATACTTTTGGTGCCCTATACATATATTATATATATAAACATACACACACACACCGCACCATCACCTTTCCTTTTTGTGTTTTTTTTTTTTTGTCGTACCCAGTGCACAAGCTCTCGCTTTACGCAGGGTCTAGGAGAGGTGAATGTCGGCTAACCTTACCCCCATTTATGGAGAGGTTGCTCCCAAGTCTCGAACCCGAGACCTACCGCTCATGGGAGAAGGCACTTGCCATCGCACCAAGTGCGACCTCTTGTGTTTTTTTTTTTGTATTTATTTATTTTTTCTTCTTTTGGCTTGTCAAACGTTACCACTATCACTTAATTCTCTCTAGTGCTCTGTTGTACTGCTCAAAACCAAAATGCCAGATGCCTTAATATATCATTGGGTGCTGCCAAAACAGAAGGTTCTGCCTTTTCTCTAAAATGGTAGACCCCATGCCCCCCCTTCTTTTTTTAAAGGGAGAGCCATGTGTGGCTGTCATCTTTTTCCTCTGCTCACTTTCGGCTGGTTGTTTGCTACTCAAAACCAACAACATCATCATTGTTATCCCTTCATGATGACGTCTCTTTTTTTTCTTTTCTGTCCACATGGTGCTGACGCACCATTCCAAAACCTTTATTGTTTTTATATATTTTTTCTTTCCACCAGACATTCTGCACCATCATTCACACGGCACCATGCTTATAATAATAATATATATATATATATATTTTTTTTTCATGATGCACTTGTGTGTTGTCGTTGTCTTATTGCTTTGCATCAACCGTCCATCAACGCCGACACCAAATGCCCAGCCATGAACAGCAGTTGACGTCAACTCTGCTTCCCCTCCTCTCACCAACAACAGCCCACAATCACCATCAACGCTGCAGTATCGACGAGGAACCCACCAAAAGCAGCACATTGCACCTGCAGCCTTTCCTTCCTCGCATAACGCTACAACAACCGCCGAAGTCAGGCTTCACCCAAACGGATGCAGCAGCCACACTATGATCCTCCACTTCCATTGCGACTACCGCCTAACAACAAACAACAACGGGATGAACGTAGCCAGCAACACGCAGCAAGGGATGGAGAAAGCAAACACGGAGTGGCAAAGTTTGGAGCAACAAAGGGTGAAGAACGAGGCCTCAAAATGCAGCAGAAACTGCAGATCTCTGATGACATCCATGTCTCACGTCCCCCACAAAACCCAGTTCGTTAAGGACCTAGAAACAAGATGATCGTTGTCTTAAAACTATTGAAGACCCAGCAGGAAGCCGTGCACCAAACCACTACGGCACTCTTAGTCCTGCATGAGTCTCGCACCAATAAAAAGGAATGGAAGACCTCCATTTCAGTTGATGGATCATGGTTGTCTTCAAAAAGTCTTTGGAAAAGAAAGTCATGATGAAGAATGTCAAAAGGAGCAAAGCAACAAGACAATGACAACACATAGGTGCATCATGAAAAAAAAATATATATATATTAAGCATGGTGCCGTATGAATGATGGTGCCGACTGTCTGATGGAAAGAAAAAATATATAATAAAAAAACAAAGGTTTTGGAATGGTGCATCAGCACCATATGAAAAGAAAAAAAAAAGACATCATCATGAAGGGATAGCAATGATGATGCTATTGGTTTTTAGTAGCAGATAATCAGCTGAAAGTGAGCAAAGGAAAAAGATAACAGCCACACAAGGCTCTCATATTTGAAAAAAAATAAAAAAATAAAAAAAAGGTGCGGTGTCTACCATTTTAGAGAAAAGGCAAAGCCTTTTGTTTTGGCAGCACCTAATAATATATTAAGGCATATGTCATGCCTTTTGATTTTGAGCAGCACATCAGAGCACTAGAGAGAATTAAGTGATAGTGATAACAGGTGAAAAGTCAAAAGAAGGAAAAAAAAACAAAGAGGCGTCCAAAGCCTATTGCCTCGACAACTCATGTGACTTAAATATCAATCATGACTAGATTAAGTTATTAATTCTAGTCATCATTATGTTTGATTCATAAGTCGAAATTTCAAATGCACCAAAAAGCTACAGCAAGAGAGGAAAACAAAAGCTACTCAAAATATGTCCACTCACGTGGACATTCATTATGAGCATGGTTCCCATGAATTAAATTTTGTGCATAAAACAAGAAACATGGCAGCGGCACCATGCTCTCTCTCCACTCTATTCTGCTCTCAAAAGGCAATAGGTGGAAAATCAGGCCGAATTCCACTTTCTTCAACACCATGTGGAAAGAAAAAGAAAAACTAATAAAAAAAAAGGTTTGAATGGGAGCTGGCAGAAGGAAAGAAATAATAAAAAAATAAATGGAGCAAAACCATAAGATGGCTTCCTCGTTTCTCCCGCCGCAGTACCAACAACAGCAGAAGACAGATCCCGAAGTCTTCGCCAACAACAATAAACCACTGCGACACCCGCCGATCACCAACACTTCAACAACACTACAATAACATTTGCAGCATTGTCGCCGTCAACAAAAGAAACATGCATACACTTGAGTTAAAACAAACAAACGGAAGAGTCTTCACAAAGGTTAATCATGTGACTTTCAGATGTCGAAGACAATAGACGCCTTTGGAATAAAGCCCCAAAACCTTTGATGATCACTTTGAATTCGACTTTCAAATTCCTGCAACTAGTCAAGCTTTCTTTCCATGCTCGTTGAGTAATTATTTGCAAGTATGTGCAACTCTCTATTTTCATGCTTGAGCTCTCTGATCTCTTGTAGACTTGCCACCTTAACCATCAATGATTCAACTTGGCAAGTTCGGACAAGTAGGTGTTGGCCCATATTGGACATAGAGCCCACACACTGAACACTGAAAGTCAGAGAGTCTTGAACAGAGTATCTTGTTATCCTTGGGAGTGAGGAGATTCCTAGCTACCACCGTAGCGGTTATATCATTCTTCATCACAGAGTCTCCAACTGTAAGGAAACCGTTATGTGATAAGAATGATGGATGTCATATGCTATCTTGAGAAGACACGTTTTCATCTTCCACAACATTCAAATCAAAACAACGGTCAGATAGGCAAGCCATTTTCAGAAATGATGAAGGAAAAGGAGATTAGATAAATTGAAATCTCAGAATTGCAAAAAAAAATAAAATGGGAAATTTCTACAGGCAACAATTTTCTGAGCGTGTTGTTGAACACAATTGATGCCTCAATAAAAGGAAGAGGCAACAAGACCACTTGTTCAAAAAATCGAAGAGGTGCCACTCTCCGAATTTCAAAAGCTAGATTTTTCCTGAATAAAGTTGGTCGGCGCTTTTTAGACGCAATCTCAACTTTTTGGATATCACAGACAACTTTGTCAAAGATCTCTGACAAAGTTCAAACGCGTGAATTTTACTGTTCCAAGATCTCTGACAAGAGTAAAGGAGCAGGACCACTACTTGCTATTGCGAAATCCCTATATATGTTGACCTTCATCCTCCATGGTAAGGCAAACCTGTGAGAATGCCTAACTTTTCTTCCTCTCCGAGAATATCTCTTCAACCAAGTCACTCAAAATGCTCAATTCATTTCCTCAGTAAGAAAAAAGTTTTGATCGAGAAGTTTTGCATAAGTATCAAAACCTTCTACTGTTTTCTACTGTTTTCCTCAATAAGAAAGTTTTGATAGTGATGCAAAACTCAATTATATAGCAAGCAAAACTCGTTCACAATTTGCATCTAATCTACATGACGTTAACAAGGTAAAAGGAATGGAAAAGAAGGAAAGACGGGGAAATAAAGAGTTTAGCGTGTACCTAATTTTTGAAAGGCGGGTTGTTGTGTGAAAATATATATCACTGCAGAGAATAAAACAACAATAGATGTGCATTTAGGTCAAGATACATATATCACTGCAGAAAAAGCAAGGCAATTTGAAGATACACCCACCTGTAAACGCCACAACGTACCAGAGAGTCAAGTGGCGGTCCAGAATTAAAGTGAGACCGATAAGAAAAATCTGAAACGAACAAATATATTACCTCGAGTAGAAATCAAATAGGTGAATACAAACACTGGAATTTGACGTTAAACACCGGCATTGTCATTTTGTTTGTTGATAACAGTTTCAGCCAAGGTTGATTACGAATTTATGGGCTCAATGCACATTGTGCCAGAAGCTAAACAGGCATTGCCAAAATTGCTACGCCGAATAATACAACAAATACATTGTTAAAATGATGATTAAGACCAATAAGTGGCGGAAATGGAGATTATTTTTTTGTCTCACCTTTGCAAAAAAGAGTGAATCAGCAATAAGTCCTTCCAAAGTTTCTTCCCTCACCATCTATATAATTCCAAATAAAACATTTTAAAAACAAAATAACAAATTGCCCAGAAACACAAATTGAAAATTAAACGTGGGTTTTGCTCCAATTGCAATGCTGAAGTTGAAAATTTCCAAACCTTGATTGCAGTCAAGAGCCCAAATGTCAAAGCCGCTTGAATTTCCTGAAAAAAAATTACAATCATACAGAAAATGGTAAATTTATGAATCAAAATGGAGATCGAGATGGAGAGAGAGAGAGAGAGGGAGGGATGGGAAATTACTCGGTGGAGGAGGTGATCGGTGATGTGGGCGGAGAGGACATGGGCGGCGGAGGTGCGGAGGACGAGGTAGGAGAAGAAAGTTAAGAAATGGAGCAGATAGTATGGCTCTGATACCATCGCGTTTAACAGCTCCATTGGTCTGCTTTGCTTCTTCTCCATTGCTCTGAATCTCTCTCTGTAATTTCGCGCTCGATCTGACTCCGGTTCAAGCTCTGAGAATTTCAGTGCTCCATCGCAATGCACAAAGCCCCGCTTCATCTCGCAGTCTCCAAGTTCCCAGTGTTCCTCCGTTGATTATTGGTCATGGGCCTATTTTGGACTGGAAGAACCCAGCCCAGGCAAAAGGCCTCATAAAACCCAAGTCCATTTCTTGCTATCAAACCCGAGAAAGAAAATCTGGACTGCTTCTGTCGGAAGCGCTTTTGTTCTTAAGCACTTGAATCAGAAGAAAGGTTGAAGTTCAAAAGAACTTGGACGGGTTTTATGACAGAAGCGTTCTGATTGCAAAAATCACTTTTAACCCTTACGAAAGATAAAAATCTAACAATTTATTTCTGGTTGTTTTGCCTCGTTAAGTAAAAAAAAAAAAACACACACACACACACACCTAAGAGCAACTCTAGCGGGAGCTCCTGCTCGAGGGACAAGCTCCGGAACAGGGCTTGATTGCCCGAGGGAGGAAGTCCAGCGTTGGCTGGCGAGGGAGCCTAAGCAGCCCTGAGCGCCAGGGCCGTCGATTCTCGCTGACCCGAGAGCCTGAGGTGGATCTGACGTCAAACGCCTATTTTAATGTTTTTTTCTGTCAGGCCTCGAACTCCGCCAACATCGCGCCGATCTCGTCCACTATCCCCATGCTCTCCACCTCCAGCGGTGGTCGCGGTGGAGGAGGAGAAGGAGCTGACAGAGGATTCGGAGCATGCGATTTTGGCATCTGCAATGCGAGAGACGGAGACTGCGCAGTGGAGGATGTGGCAGTGGAGGACAAGAAGGGGAGGGAAGGATAGGTAGCATAGTAGTGGTTGGCGAGTAGGAAGAAGGAGAGGGAGAGGAGGGCAATGGCTGTAATTTTGATGCAAGTCGGAGAGGGCGATGGCCGTCATGATTGGATTTGATTTTCTCGGGAATGCGAAGGAAACAACAGGAAAATTTTGAAGGGAAAACAGAGGATGGGTGTTAATGGAAATTAAGTAATTTAATTAATGAAAAATTAAATAATCGCCAAGTGACTTTGCGAAATTACAAATAAAATTATTTTGTATTATTTTATAAATAAAAAAAATAGTAATATTTTATTGTCAATTGCCAGGGTTATTCAAGTGCAACGGTGGAGATACAAAATGCAGTTACTGTTCATTAAGGGCAGTTACTGTTCACTAGGTGGATTGAATAGTGAATAGCTTGGGGGGAGGGCTCCCACGCTGAAATTGCTCTAACATTCAACTCTCTCCCCGCCCCCCGGCCATGGTTGTCAATTAAAGCTCAGGTGACCGTCTAATATGCAACATATCATTCTCCTAATAGAGGTAGAGTTTAATCTCATCTCTATTAGAAGAATGACATATTTAACAACCAATTAAAATTGAGTAGTCTTAAGTGTAACTGATTATATACCGTCAGTAATAAAGAAGGTTTTCACGATCAGATAATAAAAATAGTGGTAAATTACATAAAATCACCTCAACTATAGGTCGAACTACAATCTCATACATCATGTTTTAAATATTGTAATGTCATACCTTAACTTATGAATTTGTTACAATGTCATAACTCTGTTAAATTTTTTGTTAATTTGGCTGTTAAATTATTGATTTTTATTTAATAATTAAAATTAATTGAAAAAAAATAACTCTTTCCCACCTTTCTCCTTTCTATGTCTCCAAACCATCTTCCCGTCTGATATCCCCACCCATCTTCCACGTTCTCTGCAATTTCTAGGGTTTCTGATACCTTACTTACTAGACGAGTTTTCTTTTTTGGGGCGCATTCATTTGCAAGTATTAAAAAGCTTAATTAAGCACTCGACTTAAAGACCATCCGAAGAAACCAAGGACTGCATCTGCATGCGGAGCTAGGATGGCAAAGTGGTAAATATGCACCCAGCACAGTACCAAATATTGAAAAAGAAAAGAATTTGGGCTTGCAACTCAAACCTGTGGGCCTTTGCTTAATCCATTTGACTAAGTAACTTTTCGTCAACGCAAACTCACAGTTGCCCATTGCCCAGAATCTCAAGAGGCCTTTGAAGACAGTTGCCGAGTAGCTTAGCCATGCAGCCACTACAACACAACAGCTCATCTACCACGATAATTTTATCACGGACTTTATGAGCTTGTTATAAAAAGTACAAATTTACCACGGGCATAATAAGCACGTAATAATAACAATATTTTATCATGGACAAATCTTAGCTTCTTGTAAAATAGCAATGAATGACCACGCGTAAAATTGCACGTTATAAATATACTAAAACCACCACGGACAATGCTTGTGGTTTTTATTGTTAACCCCCACATCGTTTTTTTGTTATCCATCACAGACATAATATGTGGTGGAATCACACACACTAAAAAATTTAGAGGAGGTGGGACAAGAATTTTGCAAAATTTATAACATTTTGAAATTTGAAAATTTCACAGCAGTCCCGCACACTTTTCAAATTTCATTTATTAGTTTACCTCATTCCATCAGCTAGAAACCGCAAAACTCCCCCTCCCCAAATCGTGAGAAATTAAACCGATCTCTGTCACTCTCCTCTCTCTTAACATTTCACCAACAACAATCATTTTTCAGTTTTCTCCTTGCTTCCTCGTCCACCTTGAGTCCTCAGGTATCTCCGCTACTCTCTCTTTCTCTCTCTCTCCCTCTCTCCCCTCTATTTGGCTGCCGATATAATCCCAATTCACCACTATTCCATTTCCCCGGTAACCAAATAGAGAACTCATTTTGTAAAGCTCCCAACTTTCTCCTTCAATTGGATTAAAATTTGTCAATTTTTTTGTCAAATACGTTGACTTGCAACTTTGTGGTTCAGTTTGTGAAGGGAATTTATGGAAATTGACATTGATGAGCTTCTGGGTCACAATTGGCCGGTGAGCATTCCGACGAAGAGGCGATTTACATGTGAGGATATTGCATGTCCGAGCAGACAGGTTGAAATGAGAAGGAGCAGAAGTTAAGGATCCCGAAGCAACTCTCCGGAGCTTTTTAGGTGCACGGCGGGGGCTAATTGGTGGTGGCTGGACATTGTTTGTGATCGCGAGCACACCGCTTATGCTGCCTCAGATGGGTTGCTTTTTCTTGGGGTAATTAAGCTTCATTTTTTTATTTTATTGTTTTAAGTGAAATGATGAAGAAAATTGTTGGGATTAATTGATCATTGTCTAATGAATTATGATGAAATTAATTTTGGGGCATTGATTTAAACAAATTGCATAATGGGAGTTTAATGTTCCTGCATAATTATGTTTGAATTATAAGAGTAAAAGAACAAACTCGCGAGTCTGATATACGTGGTGTAAGTTTCTTTATGTTTTGTTATACTGCCACATTGAATTTCAGGATCAGAGAAAGGTTTTGGTTGGAAGAATTGGGTCATAAGGTATTGCTATCTCTCTTGTTTGAACTGTAGTAAATGATATTTCTATCATGGCGTACATGACGAGTTGACTACCTAAGTGTTATCTGGAAAAGGAGAATTAAAGATGATTCCTTTGGTGGATGTTGAACAAGTATTGGTATGTATTGCATCTAATGCTAAATGAAGTTTCAATGTTCCTTGACTCTTTGATCCTTATAATTTCAGGTGTCTTGGGTACTTTTTTGACATGCACCGTGTACTCACTTGGATCATGATTACTTGCCTTTTGTCTAATTGACTTTGTGAATTTGAATTGTTTTGTATATGATGTCCTTAAGTGATGAGTTTTGATTTCTAAGCTTTATATTTTTCCTTGTTTGTCTCATAGGTGGTTGGTGGTTCTAATTCATGAGGGTTTATAATTCAAATATCAACTACTACGTTTGGGCACCTGCAAATTTGAATTGTGATTGGCTTGCTAGAGATGTGTGTTTTCTTGAAGAAAGGATTGCAGAGAAGATGAATATCATTGGAGGACCAAGAATGGAACTAGGACTTGAGTTTGTTTTAGAGTGAAACAAAGTCTACATGTTTTGGTACACACTGTAGCATAACTCAGTGATTTGGTTTTCTTAATATAACTACTCATTTTGTTGTTAGCTTTTAGTTTAATATTTGAATATGTGAATTTTTATAAAGTAAATATGCAATCTTGTAAATAAATATCTTTATATATATATATATATATATATATTTTTTTTTTTTTGTTTATTGATTATTATTATTTTTTTAATTTTCGGAAAATTTTATACAACGGGCAATAGCCGTGATCAATTTGTAATCCACAATAGCCAAAACACGTGGTATTAGATTCCAATATACCATGAGCACAATTCGTGGTTACATTGCATTTGTCAACGAGCATAGCCCGTGGTAGAAATAGAGACTTTTTATTACATCCAGAATACTAACGGGCATGATGTCCGTGGTAGATTGCAATTTATCACGGACATCCACCGTGGTAGATGAGTTTTTTTTCTACTACTGAGCATTGCATGCAGCTTTTATTCCTTTCTCGTTACATTACAACATTATAACTCTTTTCACGATGAGGAAAGTTACGATGGTTAGAGTATTTTTTTTCAACTTACTGCATTATAGGTTTTTTTTTTTTTAATCTAGCTTAAAGTAGTAATGTCGTTTGTATCAAAAAAGAAATATTGATCCAGCTCCATCACGATAGTCAAATTCTAACTGCTTCTTGCTTTGCTTTTAGCTTTACCGGCAAAAACCCTAATGAGCTATTCTTTCGACAATCACATGTATACTTAGATGTAGAATAGTTTCTTTTCACAAAACTATCTTAGTGCTTCTTCATCCTTCCTCTCATTAATTATTGAAAAATTACTAGATCCGTCACTATGTTTTCGATTAAGGTTAAAACAGATGATTACCGGACGTTGATGGGTGTAGAGTTTACATATATCAACGGTTGATGTGTGCTTGGACGATTGTGTTTAGCTCCCTATCTATGCCCTTAATACTTACTAATTAACTAGTAACTGCATCTTGACGCATATGATTAACGTCCCGCTAATCATAATTAGTCAAACAAATCAAACCTAACAACCTCCAAACCAATATCTCTCACAACATGGCTGCAACAAGTGTACAAAATGACGCACGCGACACTACTCACCTCTCACATGTTACCCCCATGGCACGTGCATGCACGTTATCCTAAATTACAAGATGATGAATCACGAAATTTACATCTAAATTCTAACATATCAGGTCCGAACACCTTACAAAAGGCAATGCGCTATGTATTCTCGACACGTGTCATTGGCCACCGTCAGTTTTTGCTTTCAACACGAGCGAATGCACTCACATGGGCAGCTGACACTACACCCTACTCTATCACATGCAAAATGGACCCCACAAACCCTCTTGATAAAAAAATATATATTAACTGTTTTATTTATTAAAAAATAAAACAACTAGTAGTAAATCATGATTATTCACTCATTTTGATTCCAAATAGGTTATGGGCCGGAAATTCATTTTACCCATGACCATAATCAACCAGATTTATAGCTCCGAATATTAAACCGGAACCTCTCACATTTCTTATGATTGTTGAGAAACCGCAATCCGCATCTTTATCACAAGATCACCTGCTGCAGTTTTTCAAAAGGATATTTAAATATTACCATAAATGAAATGGTGAAAAGACGAAAATATCTGTGAAAAAAGTGAAACCCTCCAAGCCAAGCAACGGCCCAGGTACCCTCTCTTTTTCAGGCTTTCCTTTTAATTCACGCAAAAACAGTCAGAAAATAAATAAAAATATTAGAAAAAAAGGGAGCATAAAATAAATTATCTTAACGGCAATAAATAAGAAGAGTAACGCCTTCTCCAATTTCTCTATAAAAAAATAACTTATCCAATTCTACCCGGACTTACATAGGGATTGGTGTCATCAGATTGGGACCCACCTCACTCCGAGCCTGCACTTCTGGGTGTCCGCCACGTGGTGACTTACCCGACATTCAACGGTTAGGTTTACGATATCTTTTTGTTGGTCCGGAAGTTTTCACCACCGTCGGCTTACCTTATGCATGTTAATTGGGACGACGTGGCTTTTCGTTTTTTGTAGTAAACTGTAGGAGATGAGAGGGTTAATATTTGTTGGCGGCAATAAATATTCTATGGCATTTGGAATCAAATTGTTCCTACCCCTACTTACGACAAATAAAAATTTCATACTATTTGATCGTGTACCTAATTGTAATTTACTTGCAGCTAATAATTTAATTAAGTTGTTTTTTTTTACAAATGATATTATTTACATTAAAAGGGTACGGAAATGGATTAAGTTTCACAATAGACTAATAATAATATGGTTCAAATTCATCTTTGACGAAAATCAAACCTAAGTTGGTTAACTTATAATAGTATATAGTGGCAAATGCATTAAGGAACCACCCGAAAGCCCAGATAAATGGCTGCGAGAATCTCTGAGGACCACCTAAGTTTAAGCATGTGGTAGAGGAGAAGAGTGTAGTGGCGGACTGACGGCTACAAGTTTTGCAAATGTTAACGAATGAGAAGAAGACTATTCTGTTTTTTAAAAGACTGGATCAAAACTCTTTGTCACTTGCTATTCCTTGTGCGGCTAAATAAGTAGTCGTGCGATTAGATTTTTGGATTTAAAAGTTATAGATTGAAATGACATTAATCGTGTTTAATAAAAAGAAATGTTGATGTCACATGTGTGCATCCAATCGAGAAGTGTAATTTTTTATGACACTGAATATTACACTATCATTGTACATGTAATATGTAAGTTGCTTTCTGAGCAGTTGTCAAGCAGATTCTCTACTCTAGTAGCTAGTAAAAAAAAAGTGTTTTACAAAATTAACAATAGACCCGTTCACAATCCTACGAGGCAAGGCAAGGTGAAAAGTGAAATCCGAAATGGCAGGGTAGTAGTAAGGGGGGAACACGTTAGGAAGATCCTAGCCGTTGATTAGCTCATGTCTAGCTGTAACCGTCGTGCTTACAAGTGAGGGCTTCCCCTTAAAATAAAGCATTTTGCACAGGGATTACCATTATTATTTAATTTAAAAAAGAGTAAATTGTAACAATAGTCCTTTAACTTTAATAAATTGAAGCAATGGTTCCTTAACTAAAATTTCATTACCACTGGTCCCTCAACTCATCAAAATGTGTAGATATGATCATTTTCAGCAATTTCGTTAGAATTTTGGCAAAATAAGTTATGTTGGAATGACCATTGCTATTATTGGGATCCCTCAACCATTGCTCCAATTGGGTTATAGTTAAGGGACCATATCTGCACGTTTTGATGAGTTGAGGGACCAATGATAATAAATTTTTAGTTGATGAACTATTGCTCTAATTAAGTTAAAATTAAAAGATAATTGTTATAATTTACTCTTTAAAAAATGAGTGAAAATCAGAAACAAAAAAAGATAAAATTATTAAAATAAAAAATAAAAAATAAAAGCACGTCTCCCTATAAAAATAAAAGCAGAGGAATCGGTCTGTATAAACTTGGACGCTAATGCACAAGTCTCAGCGACAAACCTGCTAGATCGGTTCCTAAGGGGTTGAATTTTAACTCTTAATCACGTTTTAACTTATATTTTATGTTAAATTTCCCAATTAAAAAATTCACGTTAACTTTACGATTTTACCCTCCATGCCAATAGTTCAACCGAGTGATTATCAACATCATTAGCCATGCACGTGCGTCCGATTTCATACCTTTGATAAAGAGGGGGTCCTCTCCTCTTAGTGTAGATGTTGTTAGGTTAATTTCTTATTGCGAAGGTTAATAATTTACTTAATTTACTATAACTTTCTCACGTGCTAATGAAATACTGGTTTGAAATGTTGTAAAGGTGTTCTAGGTCCAAGATATGGCATTCATATCGACCGCAACAAATTTATTAACAACATCTAGTAGCGGTATAACGATCTCATTCAAGATTTTCTTTCTCTTGTTAAAGCAAATAGCAAATGGGCAACAAATATATATATTTTTTAACGAACGATATATCTATACTAAAGAGATAGTGAGCTTAGCCTCACAATGAGCTAACAATAATGTTATTCAAATTTGCATTTGACGAAAATCCAACCTAAAACATCGCACTTACAAATAAAGAAGAATAATATTAGACCATAGTATTAAGTGGCTCAAAAGAAGAGAAAGAAAGGGAGACAAAAACTTGAACACAAAAGAAGCGAAAAGAGACAAAGGACATAAAAGTAAACATGGGGAGATTTCCCCTTAAAACCAAAATTAAAGCCTCTTTAAATTTTTGTTGTATTAAGTGATTTTCTTTTCTTTTCTTTTAAAAATATAAAATTTGCATTGCCAAAAAAACAAAAAAAAATTAATTTTTAATTTTTAATTTTTGCTCTCGTCAAAATCCACCATTTTAGGTGTCCGTGTGTCCCTCTTGAAGCGCAAAATAAACCCTCTGAGCTCTCTCCCTCTTCCTACACTTTCTCTCTCACTCCTCCCTCACTACTTTCCCTCTCCTCTCATTCCCTCTCTTTCCTCATTGCCTTAACTCCAACACCCAAAAAAATACCAGAAAAAAAAAAACCCCAAAAATATAATAACAGACTAAAATTCTAGAGCTCCCTTGCAGCCATGGAAGCTCCGGAGTACTACAAGAAAACTTTCTGCCCACAATTCACACCTGAAAAGCGCCACTCCTTCGACAGCAGTAACAACAAGACCGCCGTTGGTGGCGGCGGGGACCACTTTATGGTGGAGGACCTCCTCGACTTTTCCAACGACGACGACGCTGTCATTACCGACGGTGGTTGTCCTGCTGCTTTTGACAACGTCATCGGAAACTCCACCGACTCTTCGCCACTTAACGTCATCGACAGCTGCAATTCGTCCTCCTTATCGGGCTCTGAACCCAATTTCGGGTCCCGGAATCTCGCCGACGGCCCCTTCTCCAGTGACCTCTGCGTCCCGGTAAATAATTTAGCTGATTTTTTTGGGTCAATTTGACTATTGAATTTGTTTTTCAATCCCAAAAACAAAAAACGACAAAATAATGATTGAGTTTTAATGAATTACTGCCTACAGTTCTTCGGAATTCGAAATTGAAATGAAAAAAATGGAAGATTCAAATTTAAATTTAAGTGGGGTTTTGATTAATTGATTAATTTATTAATTAATTATGTGATTTGTGTTTCAGTGCGACGATTTGGCTGAGCTCGAATGGCTGTCGAATTTCGTGGAGGAGTCGTTTTCCAGCGAGGACCTGCAGAAGCTGCAGCTGATATCCGGAATGAAACCCCGACCCGACCAGGCCGCCTTCGAGACCAGCCAATTCCAACCGGACCCCACCCTAACCAATAACAATCCTAATGGCAATAACAACCCGATATTCAACCCGGAAGTTTCGGTCCCCGCCAAGGCCCGAAGCAAGCGGTCCCGGGCCGCCCCGTGCAACTGGACCTCCCGCCTCCTCCTCCTCTCGACTCCGGAGCAATCCGACGTCGTGGTTTCAGCGGCGGAGGCAGCGTCTCCATTACCGCCGCCTTCCAGCACTGGGAAGAAGACTGTGAAGTCGGCACCGAAGAAGAAGGAGAGCCAGGAAGGTTCGGGCGGTGGGCCCGGTGACGGGAGAAAGTGCATGCATTGCGCAACGGACAAGACGCCGCAGTGGCGGACGGGGCCGATGGGTCCGAAGACACTGTGCAACGCGTGCGGGGTTCGATACAAGTCGGGTCGACTAGTGCCGGAGTACCGACCCGCGGCGAGCCCGACGTTCGTGCTGACAAAGCACTCCAACTCGCACCGTAAGGTGCTGGAGTTGCGGCGGCAGAAGGAGATAGTGAGGGCGCAGCAGACTTTCATTCACCAGGTGCCGCCGCCGCATCATCACCACCACCACCATCAGAATATGGTCTTTGACGTATCCAACGGCGGAGATTACTTGATTCATCAGCACGTGGGGCCCGATTTCCGGCAGCTGATCTAGTCGGGGAGCGAGCTAGAGTAGCTAAAACTAGGCAACTTTTCGAGGTTAATTTAGTGGACCCAGTTGATCTTTTTTTTTTTTTAATTAATTAGATAATTTCGTAATGTTATTTTCTTTATCCTACGGTTATTTTCCCTAACTTAATTTTGAATTTTCTAGTTTTCCTTAATCTACCTTCTCCTTTATTTTATTTTTTCACATATTCTTTGAGCATAATTACATTGAAATGAACTAATATCAAAGCTACAGTGGTTTTTAAAGCCCGTAAAAACATTTTTAAAGAATATATCAAAAGTACCAAATACACATTCTACGATAAAAAAACAACAAAAAATTTCTCTAATAATATCTTCATTTTTGACATGGAATAGCGCCAAGACTCTTGAGCTAGCAACCTATCATTATTTGTTTGCCCCTACCACGTTGTTTGGGGTTTGGAGTTGCCTCCAATGCGTTTAAAAAAGTTGGAGCAGTATCATCTTCATCATTAATCATCATTATTATTAAGAGTATAACCCTAGCTAATTTCCAAGTTAATGGTTTGTATGAATGCAATTTTTATGCAATTAAGGTAATTATTGGTATAAAAATTGTTCATGGGGCAGGGGATTGATGTTGAATTATACATGTTATAGTTGTCAAAATGTGCACCCACTAATTAATAAGTTGGTGTTTGGTAAGAGATAATCATGTTATCTTGTTGACACCCCAACTTCACCAAGTGAAAGGTCTCCAAACCTAATCATAATTTGCATCACAACAATTGCTGGACTCCACCCTCTTTAATCTCTCCTCCAATATACTAATTACCCATCATTCACACAGTTATCAGTTTGATCACGTTAACTGCTTGAGTTACAAGTCTCGAAAGCATATTATAATTCTACGAGTCCCAATCTGTTGGTTTCACCTTCACACCCCAACTCGGTGTTTTCGATTTCATTCCAAGCTCTTTGGTTTTCATGGTAAACAAACACCCACCAAATCCTTTTTCACTTACTGGTTGAATCTAAATGTGAGTAACCACGACTAACAACGGAACTATAGACATCAAAATTTCAGAAATATTACATAAATTGTTTCTGTTTATTTATATATTTTGATTTGAGCAAGAGAAGGAAGTGTGAGGAAAGATAATTAACTAGTCTAATATTATAATTTTTTGCATGAATTTCAGTGAAAAACTGATTCAAGCCAGTGGGGATTTTAACCATTTCAGAGAATGTTAGAAAGAAGAGGCAGATTGGCTAGCAGATTTTTTGACATTGTTTTCTGCTGAAAGAAATCCGGTTGGCTGAATTTGTTACTAAATATATATGATAAAAAATCTTACTGGATTTGGAGAAAATAAAATACGAAACTCCCAATGGAAAAGAAAAGAAGGATTGAAGATGCATGTACTTCGCAAAGGACAATGATTGTCTGCCCTCTTATTTTCGGTACCATTCTGTTTTGTGTGGTTACGGTTAAGTCACGTCAACATTTTACATTATTTTTTTTTATAGAGATAATAAGACAAAAATGAATAGTAATATAAAATGTCGACGTGGCTTAACCGTCACCACACAAATAAAAAGGCACGGAAGGGCACTAGAAGTGGGAGGATAGACGATCCTTCTCCCTTCGCAAAACCCACACTTTTTCTATAACTTTATTGCACGTGGTTTCACTTCCACAAGATTTCAGGATAAGTCTAGGACTACAAATGCTAGGACCAAGACCATAGAAATACAAGTCACACTCTTTTTTATTGTCACTTTTTTTGGTTTCCTAAGTTATCACTCAAAAGAAAATTTTCGGGTCGAACTTGGGTCGAACCAGATATCAGTTTGGCTCAAGGTTCGTTGTTCAGGGTTGTTTGTACCATTCTTCACTAATTATGAAACTACTGAATACCGGTCAACTTTATACCTTCATCAATCTTCAACCAGGAGGCCAATCACAAAACGACATGTGTCAAAGCCAAAATGAAGCCCCAAGAGTCCCATATAGACCGCGGATGAAAGGGTGTGACTCTACTCAACTATAAAAGGAGACCATTCTTCTATAATTAATCTGTAAAGCCACTGCTGTACTTAAATCATTATTAGAACTGACTAATGATGATTATGCTTAAACCATTATATTACATAAACTCTAAAATATTAATAAGAACTCATCTACCCACGTGGACGTAGCCCAATCTAAGGTGATCACGTACATCTTGTGTTTGTTTTTCTATCTATATCCCTCTATATATGTATCTATACTTAATGACCGGAGCAACCTTACCAAGTTAAAAAACTTAATACTTTACATTGTTCCAAAATCTATCAAATTTTATGCATCAAACAAGGATAAAAAAAAAAATAAATAAATAAACTCTCTTCAAAGCTCTCTTTCATGTGAAAGAAAAACGCTTAAAGTCTCTTTAAGAAGAGAAAAACAGCGAAGCTAACTGTTATTTCATATGATTGTTATTACACTAGAGGTGTGGTGTCTGCTACTGACATTGTGCATTGTTAGCACTTTAAATTAATCAAACGCAATAATTATGTATACTAGAAGTTCTAAGTTCGATTCCTCTAACTTTCGATATTATTTGTATAAACAAAACTAATTAAGAGTATTAAGTACATAAAATTGATTTCTGGTAAATGAAATTAAATTGTTTATTGAAGTTGACAAATGCTATGAGACTGCATATGCATGCATGCAGGATCCTAGACAGTGCTGATCCAAAGGTCTGTTAATTAGGTTTAATTTATACATTGTTCTATACATTAATTATATTTTTCTAAGCTGGCTATGTAATTTGCACGATTTTCTGTCTCTGAAATTTGATTTTGCTCTTATCGTTAGCCAACAAAGTAAACAGAAAATAATAATAGGAAATTAACCAAGGAACCTTAGCAGTAGTACTGGTGGGAATAATAATATTAATTAATTTCAAAGATAAAAGTTTGCTTCTTTAATTATTAATTAAAAAGTTAATTCTGATAAATATTTGTACATTAGTGTGAGGGTGTAGCAAAGTTTGCGGTGGTCACATGCCTCCTTTTCATGCCCTCATGCACCCAGTCTCACTGGTTTATGATGCCATCTCTCACAAAGAAACACACACCAGTTTCTGCATTAATATTAATCTTATAAGTGTGACAAACAATAATAATATTAATTAAAATAAAGCTGAACTGTAATACTTTGGAAAAAAAAAAATTATAGAACAAAGGAAAAATGACAAAAATTAACAAGAGAGTATGAAAGGTAAAACACAGGTGTGTGGATAACTCCACGTACCCAAATGAGAAGCGTTTTTTTTTTTTTTTTTCAATCATTTGCCTCTTTTAGTGTTTTTCGTTAATATTATTAGTTGTAAGGAGAACTACGCATTGAGGGTAAGAGATGTTAAATCTATAATTTAACCATTTCAGGAAATGACAATACCTTTTAACATACTCCATGGTCCTTCCTTCCTGCTATTGCACTCGAATGTTATTAATTTAATTGGTGTTGCGCTAAAGTAAAACCTCTATATAGCCGTAATGTTAGGACCAAATCAATTTTATATCTATAGGGAGGTTATTATCTAATAGAGGTATAGTTAAAAAAAAGAAGTATTTTTTTACTTAGTTATCCATAAGGAATATAGTATGAGAACAAATAATCACATTAGATTAGTGGTGGAGGATGTCAATTTCTAAGATGTAACATTGGTAAAAGAGAGACACCTAATGTCAAAAATATTTTATTTCATCTTAAATTTATATTCATAACAATATTGCATAGTTTTTAACTTATTGAGAATTTTTACTATGTGGAGACCATGGTATAAAATATCGATGATATCGGAAATATCGGTAGTCCAAAAACATGGAAATTTCGGTGGAAATATCGGGATATTATCGATATCGATAAAAATTGAATAAAACCCACGGAAATTATAAGAAAAACTTGGAAATTTTTATTGAAACTTTGGAGAATGTTTATTTAGTCAATTATCTATTAGTTTATAAAAAAAAATTAGAAGGAAATGCATTACATGATGGATTTAACTGATTTAAGTTTGTTTGTACCATACTTGACCAATCTCGAAACTACTGAGTACCGGTCAACATTATACCGTCAAAGACCCAGAAGAGTTTCCCTCCAACCAGGAGGCCAATCACAGCGCGACACGTGTCGACATCAGAAGCCAATCATAGTGCGACACGTGTCAACATCAGAAGCCAATCACAACACGACACATATCAATGTCATAATGAAACTAGAAACTTTCTTCTATAAATAGAGATCATTCTCTCACAATATTGTCTAATGTCATTTGTACTAAATCATTCACTAGTACCCACAAAAGGAGAGCTTGAACCTATGTACTTGTGTAAACCCTTCACAATTAATGAAAACTCCTCTACTCCGTGGACGTAGCCAATCTGGGTGAACCATGTACATCTTGTGTTTGCTTCCCTGTCTCTATCTATATACATACTTATCCACACTAGTGACCGAAGCAATCTAGCGAATATCACAAACTTAACACTTTCTGTTGTACCAAAGTCCTCACTGATTTTGTGCATCAACAAAGTTGATTATACAACAAGCTGGCAAACATTGTGAGTGTAGAAAATATGTAGTAATTAATGAAAAAAAGATTAAACACACTATAATCATTTATATATAATGATTTACTACAATATTTTACACTTTATACATTGCATGGTAAGATACATGAGTGATTTAGTACCACATAAAGTTCCAATGAGATTCAAAATTTTCACTATCTTCATCATCTCTATGTCTAGAGTAAGTTTATTGTGAAGAGTATTCATCAAATGATAAATCCCCAAAATAGTTTTGCATGTAATTGTTAACATGCCACTCATATAAATATAAATATTTTAGCATATTATTACCAAAACATAAGTGATATATTGTGGTTAAGGTGTTGGAGAAGTAAAATGGGAGCGGTTCAAATCCCTTTTGTGTTTTTTTCCTCCCTTTTTTCCATTTTTTTCTTCTTTTTCCTTTTTTTTTCCTCCCTTTACATCGATATTTTCTTCTTTTTCCTTTTTTTTCCTCCATTTTTTCCTTTTTTTTCTTTTTTTTCTTTTTTGTTTCCTTCCTTTACATCGATATTTTCAATATTTTAGCGATATTACATCGATATTTTGACAAAATATTGCTGAAGTGTGAGCGAAATTATCTTTCTTTTTTTTTTCCTTCCTTTACATCGATATTTTCAATATTTTAGCGATATTACATCGATATTTTGACAAAATATTGCTGAAGTGTGAGCGAAATTATCGTCGATATTTGTACGATATGTACATGGATATGTTCCGAAATATCCGTGATTCAAAAAAACCGAAATATCCTTGATATTTCGTCGATATTATCGATATTTCAGACTATGGTAGGGACAAGTTTCTTAAGATGTGATGTAGAAAAATTATAACTTATTATGCTAATGCATGGTCCTTTCCAACCCCTGGAAGCCCAAGGGAACAAAGCCTGAAGGGAAATAAAGGCCCAAAGGGAGGAAGGTCCACAAAACGGAAAGACCAAGCCCCAACGGAATTGAAAGGATGGTCTTGAGCGCTACAGTCGACCACTCAACGGTCTAGTTTATCTATAAGCAATAAAGTCAAGTGCTTTCTCATAAAGTACTTTCTGACTATTGACGACTAGTTGACATCTTGAAAATTTTATAGCGCGAAGTTCCAAGGACACAGGGACAGGCCTACTCGGTCATTAATTTTTTGCCACTAAGAGAACAAGAGCCTATGAAGGACATAAAGGCTGTCAGATCAAGCGCTCAGGTGTGGAATCCCATAAACCCCATGACCGAGCAAGGCGCTCAATACACATTATCCCAAGAAAACATGCAAGTGGACCTAAACAAATGTCACTTCGTCACCATGTGTCGAGTAAAGGACGGAGGGGTAGCTAGTAGGTCAAGTTTATGTATTCGGTGCGTTAAATGCAAAGCGGTGGAAGACTCAAGCCCATGGTCATGAGGCTTATTGAGGGACTATATAAGGAGGACGAGTGCTCCTTAGAACATGCCAAACAAAAAAGAGAGAATAAAGAAACGAGTTTATGCCGAGTGTTATTTGTAACCTTTCATTCAATATGTACGAGTGATTTAGTGGACGTAACCCAGTTTTTCAGGGTGAACCGCTTAAACTTTGTTGTTCAGTTCTTATCATTGCAATCCGAAGCCAACCAAGGGCTGACCACATGACTACACTGGTCTTTGTTAACCTCCTAATTTTGAGCGTTAACATATTACAATGTGGAATTTATTCTTCCATATAACTGGCTCAATTTGGGACAAAAATCTTTTATGACTACATGCATGCTATTTCTTTATAGAGTAATACAATAAAAAGTTGTACCATATATAAGTGAGATGTGTTTAGGCGTGTGCTATCCAAACACCTATTTTTACATCTCATACACCCCTAGTTAATTTATGTCCTTTGATCTTAGTTAATTTGGTTGATTAGACGACCGCAAATTAAGAGTGTATGTATGAAGTAAAAAAGCATGTCTTTATATTTATAATTTAGTTTTTTTTTAAATGTTTCTCACCACCGTTATCAGATTAAAACAGAACTCAAGTACACTTGACCTTGTAAGGAAATGAGAATCCCTCAACCACACTTCGTGGAAGAAAAGCAACTCCACTCAATAAAACGACCAAATCAAGCAAAGATGAGAAAACTGCTCTTTCAGTTTGGAGGATTAGATTAAAGTTAATACTACTAAATATGGTCATTAGTCACTAATTGAAATCTTCGAAACCAAAAGTGAATGGCTTCCATGCATGGAGCATATGTTCATGTGCATTATAAAGAGTTTTGTTCCCCTCCCCCCCCCCCCCCGGCCCTTTTTTTTTCTATGACAGTGACTTGACCACCATTTTTATATGCTCCCAAAGCTTTCTCTCTCAATTGCCCTAACATGGTAACCAGTGACTCTCCAACTTCAATATATATATATATATATATATTTTCTCTCTCAATTGCCCTAACATGGTAACCAGTGACTCTCCAACTTCAATATATATATATATATATATATATATATATATATATATATATATATATATATATATATATATATATTATCAATTAATTAATTAATTAAATTTCCATTCAACACGTACTAACTGAACAAATACACGGGGCAGGTTATTTGTACACTTGCAGAAGGGGCTGCTAATGACAACTGTTTATTTAGCTATGGAGTGGGGTTTTGATGTTCACAAGAATATTGACCATTGAAATGTCTGGCAGCCAAGGCTCATTCAGTGGATAATGGATACTTAGTATTATTCTCAAAAAAGCGATAACTATTATAATATACATCAAAGAGGTGGGTTGGGGGTTTGAATTCGAGATGTAGTGAGTTGAAGAACAAACCCCATCCACCATGGCAATTCAAAAACATTGACTAGCAACACTTGAAACCATTTAGACTGAAATGAAACTTCACCTCATTATAAGGACCAAAATCTCCCGCACAAGCAATATCAGGATAGCAGGAATCGAACACAAAACATTGGGCAAAGGATAAGCACAATTAACAACTTGAGCTGCAAACCTCTTGAATACGAAACAACTGATTAGATTTTCGTTACATTTCAATCATGCTTGGGAAGTGACACATTGACAATGAGTTCCGTACATGAACATAGTTTCAGTCTGAAAGAAGTGCACATGCAAGTGTATCGTGTGATGGAGGAGGTAGGAGACATATTGGGACCAAGGCCAATGCTCCTTTTAAAAACATATGGGAGACATTTTGGACACCATCAATTTATCACATCGACCGCCCCGCATCCTCACCTGCGCTTCACTTTTTATCCTGTCCTTTTTTTCAAATTGACTGCTACGTGACAGAAACCCAGTTCCCCACCTTGGCAATGGCACCTTTACTTTATTTTCAGGTAAATAGAGAAAAAATGTATAACTGTAACTTAGAACACAAGCCAAAATATCACCCTTTGAAATGTGACAAACTCATCACTATTATTTTCTCCTCTACATTGCTGCTGTGCTGCTATAGAGCATACGGAAAATGCCGACAATTCTACTATGCTGTGGTGTATGGCATGCATGAGTATGTATCGGTATAGACTGGAATATTCCTACGATATCCATGGGGAAGGTAAAAGAAATATTTGAAGGAGAATTTAAACAAGAGTCAGAGCATTCAATTCTTGCAGCTACTGTGTTACAAAACTGTTTAAATCTTAACTCCAAGATGAAAAGGACTTGCTGATAGCAGAGGTGATGAGACTCATCCATTGGCCTCTATCTTCCAACTTCTTCAATCTCTTATCGAGGCACGCTGAGACCTATTTCTGAATATATTAAAGAAGCAGAAAAATAAGTTTGTTAGAATTAAAGGATCTCACTCTCAATACTGATGAAAACGACTTAATCGGGCAATCAGAATCCTTAGCAAACACAAATATTCCGCAGAACAAACTAAATTATGTATAATCAGTATTACTGCATGAAGTGGTCCAGTAGTTGCAAACCACCATTAGAAATTTGTATATCCATCTATTTTGAGAAGGGATGGATCATAATAGGAAGGGCAAATGGTAGTAACGTAATGTCAGACTTAAAATTTTCAAACAGAACAGATTTCCATACTTCTGAGTGTACCATAGTCGTGTTAAGAACCACATATTCATGACCCAAATAATGATGGGCAATTTAATCATAAAATGAGCACAATTATTTACATCTTTCTTCGGCCTTTACAAATCAGACTGCTCTTCTTACTAACTATTTACATCAAAACTTGAAAACCACACTTTTCAACTGATGCCTTACACCAGAGAATAGGATTTAGTTTTGAGGCTTGTGCACACATTACAAGGTCTTCCATCAGGGAATCAAAATTTGAACTATCACTATCATAAGCAATTCATAAGAACAATATGATACAGTTAAAATAACAAATGCTCAAACATTCATCATACTCAAAGACTAGTAAACAACTTAGATGTATGCACTGAACAAACTGGTCCAAGTCACAAAAATGTCTAAGTTTGTAAGACTTAAACGTCTAGAGAACAAATTGAAGCTCAAAATCCATTCATGACTTCACAAGATCATAGAGGGGAAAAACCTCCAAGCATTATGAAACTGAACCTCAACAATAGGAAATTAAAGGTAGAGACAATGGTTTTAGTACAGTGCATAGATTAGATGCATACCCTTTTTCCGTTTTCTGAGACTTCAAAGATTATGCCATGAGTTTCTCAAAAAATATTAGATTGACAAAATTTCTTGCTTCTTGGAAGTTTATCCTATTAAAGAATATGTCAAGTATTTGGTATGGGGTGTGCAATTTGGCTGCTGCCTTCCATGTATGAAACTTTTCATGAATTATTTCTTCCCACGCATTGAGGTTTAAAAGCCACCGGTTATATAGTAAAGTAAGGAAAACACAAAACCTATAGAGTTTCAACACTATTGGCAGCAAACAGCACCTACCATCCCCAGTCTAGGTGCCTGTTTCTAAAAGTTTGAATCTTACCAAAATCTAAGTATTATCACAGGCAACAAATAACACTAGATGAATTCTCAATTGTGACATGTTGTATGTCAAACAACACTTCTAAAAGTCAGTGCAAGCTGGTTTTCTTGAGCAGTACTATTACTCTACCAGTTTTAGATGTTATATACCCTCTCAATTTTCTAACTATGAGGCCCAAACTTGCTCCTGTAAACTTTGTTCTCAGACCAAAAATTTGACTAGATAAATCACATTAACAAAAGATCCGAAGTTTGCACATTCTGAGTAAGCAAATAACAAAGACATAATGGTTCAGAGTGCTATAAATGAATACCAATTTTGTGCCTATTCGTTTCATGGATTTGCAACGACAAGTAAACAAATTGAGCGTTAAAATCACGGAAATGAAGAACAATACAAATTCAGGATTCAACTTTTAGCTAACTATAGAGTAAAAAAGTTCCTTACAGATAATAAATACAAAACATTGGAGAAATCAAACTCCTGGGTTTGCACCGAGCATACCCTGAGACAACGACCTCGAGCTCCTCGAGTCAATGCCGAGGCACGACGTGAGCCGGGCTGAAGACACCGCCGTGTGAAATGGAAGCAGAGATTGCAGACAACCCAACTGAGGAAACGGCCTGCAATTAAAAAAAAATCGAAAAAAGTCAAGAGCTTTGCTGACTTGAGGAAAAACCCAATCGAGAAAACGGCATGAATTAAAAAATTCGACAATGTCCAATTGAGAATTATCCCAAAATATTGAGAATTTAATGGATTTGAAAGGACTGCTCACCTTGGGAGATTGATAGAAGGGCGGGCGGTGGGGAGAGAGGACATTGGAGTGGCCTTGAACGCCGGTTTGTTGACGGCGGATTTGAGAAGAGAGAAAGCCGGCTTCGAGAAAGATCTGCAGCGAGAAGCCATTGGAGCACTCAGCGGAGATATGATGGATTTAGGGTTTTGGGGTTAACAGTCACAGACTCACAGTAGTTGGAGGTTGGAGAGGCAGGGATTCTTTGGTGAAATTACCAAAAAGGTCATGGATAATATTATTATTTCAGTCTATTAAGTGTTGGGTGAAATTATACTCTCTTTTGCGTAGGCCATAACCTAGGGCTGGGCACAGGTCAGGCCGGCCTCAATTTTGGAGGAATTGGACCTTATCCGTTTTAAACAGTAACGGGGCGGGCCAGTCCAGGTAGAGAGATTTTGAGTTTTGGAACCAGGCCTAACCCGGCTCGTTATTTACTGGACCCGCCCCGCCCCCGCCTCACGGGTCCAACTTTTTTCATTTTTTTTTTTAATAATTTCTAAAATGGGAATAGGCAAAAACAAACAGCATCTATGTATCGAAATTTTCGACATAAAAACAGAAGAATCTAAACTAATTGATAATCAGGAATTGAAAAGTTAATGCCATCAAAAGATAACGAATGTATGAATGTAAATTTTGGTACTTCATTCAATCACTGAGGTCCTAGCTAGAAGATCAACGACATACCCTGGTAGAGACACCAGAGGAACATCAGCTTAAGAATCCTCAAGCACGTGGTGTCGTCGTCAACCACTAGAACCCACAAGCCTGCTGGAAACTGATCGGGAATTGCCATTTCAATGGACTGCGCCACCACCTTTACATGAACTGTAACTACTCGCAGTAGTGCTCACGCTGGACTGCACCATTCTTTTCAAAGCAGCCATGGCCACCAAAAACCACCCCCACAGTGACACAAAATACACACACCTGCTGACTATCAAACCCTAATTTCCCATTTCAATGACTAGAATTTCCATTTGCAGTGATTGCGGAGGGTGAAAGTGGAGCCAAATGGAGGGAGATCCGTAAGGGGAAACCTTAGAATTGGGGATTAGGGTTTCGAAAAACGATCAGATAGAACGAATCAGACAAATTGAGAGAGAAATGGATAAATTGCCGTTGGATTCAAGCATTGCCGACACCGTCTTAGCGTAAACCCTAGTTCTCAGGCCCATTTCCTGGTACCGTAGCTCATCGACGGCGAACGTGAACAGGTACGGCGGGATTGACTGCTCCATCATGAACTCATCGACGACCCTGTTGTTAGCGCACCACAAAGCGTCGCCAGATATCAGCATCGAACAAAGCGTCGCCAGAGATCGAGGCCTGATAATGATGGCAGCGAACGGAGTGAGGAAGACATGAGTGAATCAGGAGGAGAGATCAAGGTCTGATGGTGATGGTGATGGTGGCGGTGAGAGAGGAAATGAGATTCAAGGAGGAGAGATCGAGGGAGGAGAGGGGAGAGTTAAGGGAATTGAGTCTGAGAATGAAATAGAGTCTTGGAAGTCCCGGACAAGAATAAGAGAGAGAGAGAGAGAGAGAGAGAGAGAGGGTGAAATCAACGGTAGGAAACCAACGTAGGAAATCAACGGTCCGGGCGGGGGGCCTGTTTATTCCTATTTCCTTACCCGCCCCACCCTGTTATTTACCTGTACCCGCCCGCCCCGCCCCGTTTTGCATTTATAATTTTTGGATCCGCCCCGAACCTTGATTACTCGCCCCGACCCGCGGTTCCTATACCCATTTGCCCACCCCATAACCGATAAACTCACAACAAAGTAGAAGTGAATATTACGTCAGTTGGCAAAGTCAGCGTCTCCAATTTTTTCTAACTGAGTTGAACCTTCGGTTCCATAGGTAGATTTAGAATTCCGCTTTGTCAAAAAGAAAAATAATGATTGTCATAATTAAAGCAGTAGTCTGAATGATTAAGAACATTTACTTATGGAAACCTATATTCTTGTGTTAGTTTTCCTCTTTCCTGAATACCGCTTGTATCAAACAAAGGGGTTTTATGGGAGGGAAAAATTGGATTATTGTTAACTTTAACGATAAAGTATGGTACCCTTGCCCTTTTCTTTCCTCAAACAAAAAGAAGACTGTTGTAATTACTTTGATCACATAACTCTTTTGAATGGTGAAATTGATTCCAACCATTCAGAAGTTCATGCTGAATTCTTCACAGGCAACTGGGTGTTTAGAGATGAAACTTGGATGTACAAAGAACTACTCAAATTAGGACACCATTTAGACGATATTTTTACTTAGAGCATGATTCGAATGCGGGTGCAAAACATACATTGTTCTAACCAACCCGTTTCATCATGTTCGCTACTAGCAAATGATGTTAACAATATTAACCAAGTCTGAAGAGTTTATTGTTCATAATTTAGACAAAAATATTGGCATAAACATATTATAATATGATTGAATTAGATATATCATGTTGGCATGCTATGTCGATAGGGATCCCGGTTGCTGAAGTGCCCAAAATGGCGGTAACATCAAGAATGGTGGGGATGGGACCAAGAGGAAGAACCATGGTGTTGGTGGCCGAGCACCAGAAGCACAAGGCGGCTAGGAGAAGCTCCTTGTTGGGAACGACATCCATTGACGAGAGGAGGATGGCGTCGTAGAGGCCGATGGCCTTCCATTGCTCGCCGAATAGCCTTTCCATTAGAACAACCCAGGCTGCCCAGGTTGTGGTCGTTGAGGGCCAGGAACCTTGAGGTTTCGCCGCATCCCATCTCGACCATTCGAACCCTTGGAGCAAGGGTGTTAGGCAGTGCTCCTGGAGAAGGCCAGTAATGGTTGACGGAACTGCCGCCTTGAAAAGAGGGCCCAAGATTTGGTGGGGAGTGCTCATGTCATTTTCAAACCGTATGGTTTTGATCGAGCTCCGATCAAGAATTTTCTGATGCTGTTCACATTCCCTGGAAAGCTTAGAGATGAAGGATGCCATTGTAGGAAGGAAGCACGGCGTAAGAAGTTTTCTGGGTTGGGGGATTTGAAGACGAAGACCTGGGAAAGAGAAATGTGCTGGAGAATAAGGGCGAGAAATTTCGGAGTGATTTTGGAAGCGTAAAGTATGAATGAGGGATTTCCGTATTTATAGGATTTTGGCAGGAATAGCAATCGTTTGAAATTCAAAACAAAGGGCAAAATCGACCAAAGGAATCGCTGATCATGATGAGCGTTTGGGAAATGCGGTTGAGAAGACCGAAGGTCTCAGGTTTTGGGGGTGCACGATTGCGTGTGACGGCGAAATTAATGGCGGAAGACGTTTCGACGCCTGCACAATGACAAGTGACTCACGGATTGAGGTAGTGGCTCGCAGATTGAGGTAGTGGTTAAGTTCAGCCATAAGGTCATGATGGCAGGACGGTTCAGGCAGCCGCACGCCCTAGACGTCATTATTGGGGTTCGACCGTGTTGGATGACGCCACGTGGCGAGTTTGGTTAGCAGGATCAAGATCGTGCAATCATGTTCAATAAACACGCCTTGGAACTCGGGTACTAGGGTTCTGAGTGGTAGATTCGCTTCTTCAAGGCCGAAACTCGGCCGAAGAATTCAGGCCGATGACCTCAGAAGCGAGGGGGCAATGTTTGGGCCCAAAATAATAGCTTGGGCCGAAGGTAGGATCATCCTCGGCCCGGGAGGCCGTGCGGCGAGAGGGCCATGGATCGTTCAACTCGTGGGCTTCCAAGCCTAGGTCGGATAGATCATAACGCAAGTCGAGTCCTAGTACAATGAGGAGTCTCGGTGGGATCAGTAACCCAGAAAGCGACTCCGGCTCAGTTAAGGACTAGGTTCACAATCCTAGTGAAGATAGGACTGGTCGATGTGGTGTTGATCCGGAGAGGAAGACCTAGTCCGAGTAGGATTTTAACTCGGATTCAAGATACAGCGCTATAAATAGGGGAAGCTGTGCGTCAGAGAAAGCCCCCTGCAAATCAATACAAAATTGCCCTGCGCAAATTCTCACAACTTGTGATTTTTCTTTTTTCCTTTTTCGCTGACACATCTTCCGTTGGCATCAACAGCACTGTGGAAGCAACCGATGATATCTTAAGTCGGCATAGATAACTCTGTCACCGTAGAATCAGTCGGTCTCGCAGTATCTTCTGTTGGCATCAACAGCACTGCAGCAAGAACGATTGATTACCTATCCAAGTCTCGGTCGAGAAGGATTTCTGAATCCTTGTTGGTCGAGGTCATCTCATCAGCCTTCTCGGCGAAGTGAGGTGTCATAAGTGATTACATTCGGCACGTCGAAAGCCGAATTTGATATTGAACTTCGTAAAAATAGTAACCTTGTCTTCAGGTTCGAGAGCCCAAGAGGCCGAGACGTGTTCCTTTCTCGGCCGCAATCGCAAGATGCAGAGGTCAGCCGCGCACCCAACGCAACATCAACAAATTTACTCCTCGGCCAGACTCGGCCGACGAGTTGGCACGCCCCGCAATCACCGAAGGACGTAGTTAGCTTATAGATTACTCGGCCTGCGCGCCACGTAGGCTTTGTAGTTTCTAGGGTCAACAATCACATAACTCTTTTGAATGGTGAAATTGATTCCAACCATTCAGAAGTTCATGCTGAATTCTTCACAGGCAACTGGGTGTTTAGAGACGAAACTTGGATGTACAAAGAACTACTCAAATTAGGACACCATTTAGACGATATTTTTACTTGGAGCATGATTTGAATGCGGGTGCAAAACATACATTGTTCTAACCAACCCGTTTCATCACGTTCGCTACTAGCAAATGATGTTAACAATATTAACCAAGTCTGAAGAGTTTATTGTTCATAATTTAGACAAAAATATTGGCATAAACATATTATAATATGATTGAATTAGATATATCATGTTGGCATGCTATGAAACGGTATCAAAATAGACAGTAATCATCGGTAACAATTATTTAGAGTTTTTTTTTTTTTTTTTTTTTGTCTTTTTAATCAACATGAGAAGATATTCGAACTTAAAATTTCTTCCAACATAGAAAAGTGGAATAATGATCCAAACCAAAAGTAACGTTGGTCACAATTTAGAGTTTAGACCTCTAACTATTTTGGTGCTAGGCTTTGGAGAATAATTCTCCAGGATATTATCCAATTTGCAAATGCAGAAAAGAAATGGTTTGCCAAACATTTGTACCACGGCACTTGCCCTATAACGTGGCTTGAGAGTCTACCCCCTCACAATCCAATTCTCCAAAAAGGCTTTGTAGTTCTCCAAAAAACTTGACCAAACTTCCCGACCCTCCCGCTATCCCTCACGTACTCTTCCATCTCACACAAAGAATCCCATCCACGTATAAATCCCACCATTCCCACATAACAAACAGTTCTTCGCCATTTGCCACATTTTGTTCTCAACAAGCCACGACCTTAACGGCTGCCATAACTGCCCTAATGGACTCCGTCGCCTCCACCTCCTCCCCACCAAACCACCACCCCCGACGCCCGCGAACCCGGTTCAAACCCACGCAACCCTTCGCCGACCGCATTCTTCGAGCCCTCCACCACCAACTCCGCCTCCTCCACCGCCGAGACTCCAACTTCTTCGTGTTAGGCGCCACGGGGAACGTCTACACCGTCTCCTTATCCGCCACCCCTTCATGCACGTGCCCGGACCGTACAACCCCATGCAAGCACATTTTCTTCGTGTTCATCCGAGCGTTGGGCCTTCCCCTCGATGACGCATGTCTGAGGAGGAGGACGCTGCGGCCGTGCCAGGTCAACCGCCTCTTAGGGCTGCCTACGCTGCCGGAAGCACTGGCGGCTTTCAGCCTTCGAGAGAGGTTTCACCAGTTGTTTTTTCAGGGCTCCTCGTCGTCGTCAGCAACAAAGCCACGACATCAGGTGGAAATTGAAGAGGGAAGTAGCTGCCCGGTTTGTTTGGAGGAGATGGCGGGAAAGCAAGAGAAGGTGGTGGCTTGCGGGACGTGTAGAAACCCTATACACGAAGAGTGTTTGATGACGTGGAAGAGGAGCAGCGGGGGGAGGTCGGCTAGTTGCGTGATTTGTAGGGCAAGGTGGAAGGATATTAATAGGATTATGAAACAAGATAAGTACTTGAATTTGGCTGCTTATTATGCTACTAATCATGATCAAGATGACATTGGTAATGCTAGTGAGGGTCTATCGGGTGATGGTTGACCCAAATAATCTCTGTGTAATTTCATGTAAATTAAGTTAAATTATTACAAGAACAGGTTACAAGGGATGCTTCATAATTGTAAATAGATTGATGGATAATCTAGGAAAAGGAAATTACAAATTGCTTAGTGTGGCAACTTGAAAATTATCAAAAATTTCAAGGAGATAGACCAATGGTTTATTATTTAATTACTGGAATTGAAATTGTCCTCAATTTGCATATTATTACCTGTATAGCATCATAAGCGTTAAAATAGAACAATGATTTGATGCTGAAAGAAAAGCAGGAGCTTCTATTTAATTCAACCAGAGTCTAATCACAACTAGACACGTGTCTAAAAAAAATAAATGAACTAGAACCAATATCACCCCATATGTTCAATCACTACTCAAATTTTAATTGAATTTCAGCCTGAACTCCTTCTTTCAGCAACCAATCATTATTTGAAAAATATGTATGTGCCACCAAATATATTTCATTGTGTATATATACGCATCACGTCTTATAGATACAATACAAGGAGACGTATAAAAGATTGCATGACATATTCTCTCATTTTATTAGGAATGAATGGACATTTCTTAGATTATTCTCTAAGCAAGAGATCAACTGTACGGCTGTCGTAGGTTAAGTCAAATTCCAATGATCAATTATTTTGACAATTAGAAATCCAATTGATTGGATAAGCTTCTTAATGCAACGTGTACGTACTTAAAACTTCTTGCGTCTGACAAATCCAATTCCAAATTACCATCTGCCAATGACAACTTCACACTACAATCGACAGATAGATTAGCATTATCCAAAGTTGATTCAAGTCACTTTCAACAAGACCCAAGATCTATTATTTTGCTTCACATGTATGATGATTTTTAATTGTGGCCCTCTCTAATACTACATGGAAAAATCTGGTGTTTTCCTCATCTTCTTAATCCCTTAATCAAATTAATTAATGACAATAACAAAATAGAAATGCAAGCAATGGATTATCTTGATGTTTAGCGTTTTTCTTTTCAACCAACTATGCTTCGAATTCAAAATTTTTCATTTTCTTAAGAATAGATTAATCTAGAATATCATTTATACGAAAAAAACAAAAAAGAAAATATTTTACAAGTTTTCTTTATAGAAGGATCCTAAGGATCCCGTGTATCGTGCATCGTGCGGTTAGAAATTATTTCAAAATTTAAAATTAAATATAAATAGTATCTAACGAAAACTGACCGCACGATATACAGTGAACGGTCACGATCACGGAATCCCTAAAATCCCCAGAAAAAGGATTCGATTTCCTACTTTATATACATCTAACATTCAAATTGAATAAATTAAAAAATAATCGATACAAGTAAATAAACATGAGTGCGTAATGAGCGTATGAAAATTAATATTAACTATCACAACATAAGTACTACATGTTTCTAATATATTTTTCTACAAAACTTTTCATTATATATCTGGTGTAGCTCTCATTGGCAATTTGTCATTACATCTGACAAGCAGGGTCATTGCACAAAGAAATTCCAGCTAAAGAGAAAGACCTCTGCATTTCTGATCGGCATTTTGTCAAGCGCCTCCTTTTCTGGGTCGCTCCACCTCCAAAAATGGAAGAGGAACATGTCACTCCTCCGAACGGCGACAACTTGTCTCAAAAGGTGGTGGCGGTGGCCGCCGGCGAAGCACACACTCTGGCTCTCACCGGCGATGGGTTTGTGTATTCGTGGGGAAGAGGCATGTTTGGGCGGCTTGGGACCGGTTCGGAGTCCGACGAGCTTGCCCCGGTTCGAATCAAGTTCAATGATCCTCGCAGTGAAGAAGGAGCGAGGCTCAAATTTGTGGGAGTTGCCGCCGGTGCTTACCACAGTCTTGCTCTTGCTGGTCAGTTTATGATTGCTGTGTGTTTGTTTTGTCTGGTTATAACTTATTTCTGATAATTAAAGTTCACATATTTCCGCAGACGTGTGTTAGGCCAGTTGACTACACCAAAGTTGGAATCCTGCGCTTCTTATATATTAGAGTAGTTTAAAATATCGTCTAATGAAAAGTTTATAACTTTCCTCCATTTTGCATACATAGAAGGCAACTTTGAAGTTTTTACTGGGATTAATGGCATTGGAATTTAAAATGTTACAGTGTGGTTGTAGTATGTGTGTGATGGGATTTTGTTGCTTGACAAACTATATATGATAATATTATAGATAAACTAACTATACAGGTAGGTGTTTAGTCAATCAGTTCGATATCAGGACCAAGAATATGAAATAATCGAAGTGGACATGAAACTCCTCTGTTCTAACTTTACTTTCGTGGTGGCAGAAGATGGATCGGTTTGGTGCTGGGGTCACAACAAATGTATCCTTCATTAGAGTTACCAAGTAATTCAGTGCAATGAAAAGATTTACTTGTGGAAATTGCCATTGTGTTCTTTCATTTATGTTGTTTAAATCCTTGACTGTTGAACGGATGGCCAACTCGGTGTAACTGGAGAAAATTCTTTGGTGCCCATCTTGCTGGAGCAGTTTCTTGAGGTGGCCTCTGCAACGGAGAGTGACGTGCCACTAAAGGTATGGAAGGAGTTATATTATCATTGCAGTAAGTGAGTGATTAATATAAGACCCTTGTGTAATTTTTCTAGTTACCGTTTTTGTCTACATCAGGTTTGTTCTGTTAAAGCTGGAGGGATGATGTCCCTAGCAATTGATAGCATTGGTGTCCTCTGGGTGTGGGGAAATTTCCCACACGAAAGCAGCAGCAATGAAGGTGGGTTCTCGCTGATTAGTAGTTGCACCCCAACTCCTGTTTGGGATTTCTATGGCCATGTTGTTGTGAGGGTGGCATGTGGAAATGAGCATGTTGTGGCCCTGGTTTCTGCCGGAGAAACATATAAAGGTGAAGATCTTGTTTGCTTCTCTTGGGGCGGTAACGGCCATGGCCAGTTAGGCCTGGGGGATAAAGAGAGCAGGAATCGTCCTCAAATAGTAGAACTATTTGATCACGACTCCCCCTTCGCAGTTTATGAGGTAGTATGTGGTGCTTTTCACACAGCTTTGCTTACCCACAGAAAAAGCCCAAATGACACATTGGAAAGCATGTGTTGGACGTTTGGCCTTGGAGAAAATGGGCAGCTCGGGCATGGAACCACCGAAAGTGGATTGTCTCCTGAACCTGTGAAAGAACTGCCACAGAATGTATATCTGGTGTCTGTTGACTGTGGCTTATTTCACACCAGCGTTGTTTCATCTGCTGGAGATGTGTGGTCGTGGGGAATGGAGAAGGGTCTTGGCCTATGCCGAGATGCTACTTTTAGCGAGACTGATTCAGGGGATGCCATCTCTCCCCTACAGATTAACGGATTGAATGGAACAAAATTTCAGGATCCAATCCAAGTTGTCTGTGGGGCTGCCCATACTGTTCTTGTTGCAAATGATGGATTTAAGCTGTGGTCTTGGGGGAGAGGAAGGAGTGGGGTTCTTGGAAATGGTAAGACGATTGACTGTTATTCTCCTGCTGAGGTCTTGTGGCCTCTGCTTACAGCGGATTTCAAGCAAGAAGAATTAAACACTGACGATAAGCGAAAACCTATTGCCGATGGAGGTAACAGAGGGGAAAGAAATTTGACAGGAGACGCCGAAGCAGAGATGTAAGAAATGATAAAAGGAATGTCTCGGTTCTTCTCCGGTAAATCGAGGTGTGTGATTGTGAATGGTGAATACAAAGGCAATGTGCCTATGTTTGAATCTGCAATACAAATCTCAGTGCAGTTTGTACAGAAACTTTGGAAGTTGGTTTTTCCAAGTTGTTTGCTTGCTATATAGATGTAAAGTGAGTGTTTGATTCTTTAGAATTAAAGAGATAATGTGTGATTGAGGAAATGATTTGTAATGTTTGAATAAAGAGCTTGGGGATCATGTATTTGTCTGCTCCGTCACTCTACTAAATTGTAATTGACATATTTTGTGATTGAACAATTCTAATTATGATTTTTATAGGATAAAATAATTTCTTTTTACGACGATATGTCTACACTATTGCGGTGAAAAAATAAATTGAACACGGACTTGTCATTTTCTAGTTTCGAACCTAAAGTATCATACTTAGAGAACTGCAGATAACATTTGACCGTTACCGTCACTTAGTACTATGATCTATTGGTATTCCTCTTTACTTGTAAGCGAGAAGTCTTATGTTCAATTGTTGCCAAAGGCAAATTTGAATCACGTTATTATGACTAGCCCATTACGAGGCTTAGCCTACTCCTCCACTAGCTAGTGTAAATAATGTCGTTTGTTCATGTTAAATTATCATCAGTTTATGTACTATG
This sequence comes from Malus domestica, assembly GCF_042453785.1. Classification (NCBI taxonomy): domain Eukaryota; kingdom Viridiplantae; phylum Streptophyta; class Magnoliopsida; order Rosales; family Rosaceae; genus Malus; species Malus domestica. Next base: position 9,523,319 of record NC_091668.1, read on the forward strand.
TACGAGAAATAGGAATATAGGAAGTAGTACTGTTTGCATGATCCATCATTACGAGGTTTAGCCTACTCCCTAGACTATTACTTTGTGTTTAAAAGGTTTTCAGTTTTTAGATTGCTGGGGTGTACCATTGCAAGCATGGTAGGAAAGGTGCTGGAGTTTTTTTTAATTTTTTTTTCTCTTTTGCAGTAAAAGTCGCTTAACTGGCCGGAGCGGCCTCTGCTAAATGTGTCTCAGACAAGCCTCTTGTTGAATAAACTCCAAGAGCTTTACATGGCTAAGCTCCACCCTGACGTTGTCGAGGCAGACTTAACCACCGCAAGCCCTCACTTCTGCACGGTTAGCGCTTGCTACAAATCTCGGCCGTGCCACCTTGGAGGAGTAAAGAAATTGTGTTTTCCCGGCAGCTCTGGGATATAGACATCAACACGTTAAACTGCTGCATTAGGTGTTGGATAGTTTCTCGCAGAAATTCCCCGAAATGGGCGTCCTTGTAAATTAGCGTTATAATGTTCGAGTAGAAGTTCGGATTACAGAATGAGTTATCTTAGGATAGTGATTTTCACTCTCGTCCTCTGTTTTTGTCTTTGATTTATTTCATACAAAAGAAAAGGAAAAAGCCGGAAGAGTGCAGAGTGCGAAAATCACTTCCCTCTGCACATCGCATCCGGCTGAAAAGGAAACAATTGCTTTAGCGAATTAGGGATCCATAAATTGCAATCAACAGCCTCACTTATATCACATTCTGATCAATTATACGATCAGCAAAACCATGTTATTCTCTATACCAACAAAAAAACCAACAAATGGCTGACAAAATATAACATCGAACATTTCGAGAGTAAGAAAAAATGCTGTGCAGTAGAACATTTAAAAGAATAAGAATAACACCAATAGGATTATATAAGCCTCTAAACGAAGAAAATGAATGAAAAGACAGAATAATCGACCTCCAGAAGTTTGCGTCCTTCTAAACTCGTCTTCGTGTCTTGGCAAACTGCTGGATTTATACCACTCATCTCAAGAATTTACTATACAAAACCACTGCCACTCCTTAGGGCAAATGCGACATCTCAGCACGGTCTGAGAACGTTCAGCAAGACAATGCCCGCCAAAAGTCCACCCCACGGTTATCTTTCCATGTAGCATCCTCGCGTTAACTTACAGTTTCTTGGGCAGATTATAAGTCTTCTTAAGAAACTTGGTAGCAGCTTCATCATTTCTGTAGCACAACACCCGGAGGAGCGTGTTTGGTTCAGTTGGGTTCCACTGCCCGGAAGTTGGGGGCAACGGGAGTCTGGACCTGGCGGACGAGCCATATGACTCCAAGGTCACACGTCTAAACCGTTCAACAAGACTCTCAGTATCGGTTTTGAAAAGAGGAAGCACACCTCTCACTGTTGTTGAAAACTTGTCTATTAATTCAGAAGGCAAGCCATCCCCATTGGCCCAGAATAGATCTTTGAGGGCTTTGAAATCATCCTCTATTATTTGGGAATCCTGCCGAGAGAATGCACGAGAGGGGCCTCCAGCAAGCAAAACCAGTAAGAATCCATCAAATGACGCTCTCATTATGTCAGTAATAATCCGCGTTCGAACTCTTTCGTGCACAGTGTTAGATATGATGAGTAAATTCTTCTCCAGCTCATCAAGAAAAGCGTCTATCCTACCAGAGGATGGTTCCCCAACGTACAAACCATCCCACAGAACATGACTTAAGTCATGGAAGATCATTTTATAAGCCACTGCCTCACAAAGCTGTTGGATTGCTTCCACACAAGCTGCAGGTGTGAGTTCAAACTTTTTCCCCAGTCCATTCGAGAAGTCTTCTTCATTAGCAGATTTTGAATTTCTGAGATGAGTAATAATCCGTTTCTCCAAAACCTCCAACTCACTCCGGATTCTTTGCAGTGTGTTTATACAAACACACATCTGTGGTATCCCAAAGGAGTTATCCCCATTGAGTGTTGCAACCTGAGAGTTCCTCTTCTGAGGAACTGGTGATTTTTCCTTCTTTTTGCCAAATCCTTGGAACTTTGATCCAATGTTACATCTGGTCAATGCTGGAATAGTGGGAACAAACGTATTGCGAGATCCTGCACAACAAAAATGAACAATATTGGCTACCACAAAAAGAACACACCTTAGTCCACATACACATAACTTGAGTTACAAAATTATTTACCACATCCAGATTTTGCCTTGGTTACGTAGTATTGAAGACATCTATCAAGGCCGGTCATCAAGTCCGGAAGCAATGCAGGATGCATTGGTATTGGCAGCTGAAAGAATGCTTCCAGAGTTTCATCAAAGATTCGCAAAACTTCAACAGCAGATGGAGCATATCCGTCTTCGTTTACTTGTGGGTTCCATACCTGAAACAGTGCAATGTAAATGGTTATCTTTTGGAAAGATTCACCAAAGTCGCAAGTAATGAGTAAAAGTAACGAATGAAAAAAGCCTAACATTAAAAGAAAATGCAAAGGAGTGTTCCATATATAAGGCTGAAAAACACTATCAACATTTGATTCAGACTAACAGATGAATATAGTTAGTGCACACCTCTTGTTCTAGATTCCTATCAATCCATTCTTTCAGTCTATCCACTCTTGTCTTAATCCACACTTTCACCAGATTTGCAATTGCAGTTTCAGCCTCGTAAGGAGGCATCTCACGAATTATTGCCTTGCCACCGTCATCACTATCTACGGAATCTAAAACTGCTATCAGCACAAGATCTTTCTCCAGCTTATCTGCAGCTATCAAAACTTGTACAGCATCTGGTGTCAACTCTACTATACCCGATATGAATTGTTTAATCTCATTCGCATAGCATGCATGAAGGGTTGCCACAGCTACCCCGGCCGCAAAAGGATGCCATCTCTTCAGTATTGGACTGAACACCTCTTTCTCCTTAACTGCCAGCTCACCAACGTCCTTTGCAAGGATGGCCAGAACAGGAAGGGGTTTAGGCTGGTGTCTTGATGCTCTCCTGCTTGAGTCCGCCTTTTCCATTCTCTGCATAATAAGTAAACAAAAAAAATTCAGGTCAGGTAGAGCAATATACGGACATCAATTATCATGTATATTTTTTAATTATTGTTTTTGTTCTTTTTAGGCCTTTCACAATAACAGTATACTGTTATGTCGTATGCATGATATGCCTTAAGCACGTAATGCAGACTCTGTATAATTAGGCTTTTATTTTGGGGTACATTGACAAAGCATACAACATCATGCAAGTTGTTGGATAAGAAATCCCGCTCTAGTATTCATGCTGCATAGATGTTACTGGCTTCACACAACATCAAATGATCCCCTAAAACCAAAATGGATATGAAATTCGTTGTATTTTCCCTCTTACTTAAGGAAGGAAAGGGAGGAGCCAATGGCAGATATTGAGGACTTGCCTGAGCAAAAGCAGTGCGTAATGATGATCTGATATAAGTGTCTATCCTGCTACGAGCAACATCAACTTCATTTTTTCTCCTCCTGCGGTACTCATTCGATATATCTTCAACTAAAATCTTAGCTGCTACTACACCCAGAGAAACAATTGCCTGCATGGTGTCAATGTTACTGTTATCAAAAGTGTCATGATACGCAAGGAGTCTCTTCTCTGCCCAACCCAATATTGAAGTCAATGTCGAACTCAAGATCTTGCAGAACTCGGAATCCTTTGTTGCCTTTGCATCTTTAGCAACTTCAGCTAGCTGACTATCAGCAGCGTACAATAGGTCCAATTCTACTTGACCAGTTGCAACAAAACGGTGAAATAAAACCCAAGTAAAGCAAAGGTTATGGAGCATCTGATTCATTCCAAGGATTGACCAGGTCTTCTTAATATGCTCCATTAGCTCGTCAACTTCCTCTATTATAGATGTTTCGTCGTGAAGATCAAAGCAGGCTTCTAGAAGCCTCTCATAAAGCCGGAGATTCAATGGTAACCCATCTGCCCAATGTGATGTATCATAGAGACCATCGGATGACCTGGACGCAAGAGCAGTAACAGCATTACGAAGAACCTGCAAAGTCTCATTATTTCTACCGGTTTCAAAGGGCCTGTCCAATGCCCCGTTAATAATTTGGCGCAACCTCTGTGCAGCATTATTCGACTTGTCTAGTGGCACATGGGGATGCAAGAGGAGACCGGCCTCAAGAATTTTGAGGGTTCTTTTTTGCCATGCATCGTATTCTTGTTGGTCAGTGAAATCAGAGGACTTGAGCTGCTGTAGCAGTTCCAGTGGGACCACCACTGACTCAATTCGCCTTCCAACCTGCAATGAGTACATCAAACAAAACACTTGATTAATTACAACTCCAATGCAAACGACCCTTAAACAAGAGCTCGAAAATACCGACTATAAACCAAGCATTCGGTGCAGCATACTAGCTAGAAACGAAGATTTTGATTCATTTAGCACTGTAAATTTCATAGGATCAAACTACATTTAGCAAAGAAACCATTTTTGCAATCCAAAATTGACCAAACCACTCTCAAATTTGAGCTATAAACAATCTCATCAGAATTATCAAAAAACAAACACTACCAACTAAAAATAAATCAATACAAAATTAAACCCTTCAAAGTCAGATTAACAAAAACCACAAATGAGAAACAAACAAAAAGGTACAGAAATTGAGCTGACCTGTGAAGCAGAAATCCTAAGCAGAGCTCTCCGGACTCTGGAGTCAGTAGCCTCAGAAATCCCCATTTGGATCCTCATCAGCTCACCCACCGTCATAGCCCTTTTGGGCTTCCCGGGACCCGACCCGGCCCCGGCCCCGGACCCGGCCGACCCAGGACTCTTCTTGGAGCCGGAGCCCGGTGATTTGAGACCCAAAGCCTTCTTCATCTTGCTGGCAGCAGTGGAAGTGAGCGATCTCTGCAGCGCGGGCGAGCCGTTGGGAGAATTGGCGTGCTGGATTGGCGAGTCAGCGGCGGAGGGTGTGAAAGTCAAGGCCTTTCCAGTAGATGTGCGGCAGGCGGCGACGAAGATCTCGTAGGCGGTGAGTCGGAGGTCCGAGTCGCTAAGTTGGGCCGAGAGCTGGCCGAGAGGAGATGGGAGATCGGTGCCCATTGTGGCAATGGGTTTGTCGGGTATGGTGAGTGGTATGGCGGTAGTTGTGGTGGCGGCAGTGGTCCCCCTCTTAGATTGGCCCAGTGAAGAGAGGTCTCTGAAGAGGTGAGCCATTGAAGAAGATACAGAGGAAGGAAGAGAGAGATGAAGTCCAAGTATTGGACTGTAGTTGTACATTATACTCCCCTCTCTCCCACAAACATACACACCAACGGTGTCCCATTTTTTTTTTTTTTTTTTTTTTTTTTGGTTAATTGAAAATTAATATATTGTTTTATATATTTATGATTTTTTTTATCAAATATATTTATGGTGACTATTTACACCGTCCTCTTTACTTTTCACACACTTTTTTTTAATTTTAACCCATCGAATCGAATGAATCAAACAAAATCAAAGAACTTAAATTAATAGGATGTCGAAAATAAAAATAGTTGTGTTGTAGGCATAATTTACTAAACAATTATGGGGGCCAGAGAGAGAGGGAAGGTGAGGCAATAGTAGACAGAAAGAGAGATGTGTAATTGCGGGTGTGTTCTATTCCATCATATTGTGCCTTTATTTATAGTAGTAGGATATGTAAAAACCTTTCCCTAATAGGTAATCTACTCTTAATAGGAATATAAGATACATTCCTATATCTATTAGGATTTACACAATCACATTCTTATTCCAATAGGACTGCAGCACTCCCCTTTGAGTGTGTAATACTCAAGTAAATGGCGCATCAGGTCTTCAGTGATGAAGCAAGTATAGTTGATGAAGTCGTCAGCACAATGAGCAAATGCAAGTCTCAAATCAACGGAAGAATGCATAAAAAATAAAACTCACAAAACCTCGGTATGGTAAAACCCAAGGCAGGGAAAAAACCCATAGTCTAAGGAGAAACCTGAGAAGTTGAATTAAGTCAAAACTATACATCTTTTGGACTCAAGTAGAATAACTCACAAGGATATGATCAGCCTAGGATGGGTGCCTCGTTAAAACCTAGTTAGGTAGCAAAAACCCAGTGGAAAAAATGCTCCTAATCGTAGGGAAAAAAAGTACATTAAGATCAAGTGAGTATACTTTTGGATACTCCCCTTGAGTTTGACATAACTTCCAAATAAGAACTACAAGCATTTGCATATGATAGTTAGGTATACCAATTCCTCGGATAAGCTTATGGAAGGTTGACTTCTGCAGTGATGTCGTGTAGAGGTTGGCAAGGTTGTCTGGGATCGGCTTGCATGACTTCAATCTCTTGATGCTTTGCTGATGTAGATGTAGACGCAATATGTCTTGGTGTTGACTTCGTTGATGTATCATGGCTTGGTCAAGTTGATACATGCTGCATAATCTTTATGGATCTTCGTTGGGACTCAACGATGGATGAAAACACAACAAGTACTTCGAATATGCTTAACAATTACTCCTAACCATGTCTCACTTGTGGCATAGTGAAGTGAGGTGAGTCTTGGAACGATTCGAAGATTTCGCAACTAAGGTCATATCGTGGACCTCCAAGATATTGTGATATCCCTAACGGTAAAGACATAACCATTTGGGGATTTTGCCTTGTGCGGGTTTGATAAGTAACCTGCGTCAACATAACAAACAAGGCAAGCATCATTTCGAGGATCATGGGGGTTGGATCCGCTAAGATGTGTTGGGATTTGCTTATGTAATACCTTCAGGGAACGTCTTTAATACTAATTCAGTGGTTGCGTGTAGGCGCGGTACTGCATCTTTACCAAGATCAATAGTGAAGGAGATGTCATGTCTAAATACAATGAACTAATTACAACGAAGCGTAAAGTTGAACTTTATATATGGAATTTCAGATTCCATAGCCTATTCAAGGGTTTCATTTGTATATAACATATGGACGATCATGGGTATACTCAAAGGTAACACATTCAGGTGTAGTTCGACTGGTAGACCAAAATACCGTCATAACAATGCTTCAACTTCAGGTCAAGGCATAAACGAGTTTTCCCAAGATCCTTCATCTCAAATTCCATCTTTAGGTACGAGGCAGTTTTCTCAAGCTCTTCCGGAGTCTTAGTGAGATTCATGTCAACAACATAAACTGTAACACTAGCAATTTGGAATAAGATTTCATAATTTAACACGCAAGGGCATAATTCATATCCCTGACTAATCAAATAATCACTTAGGCGGGTATACCACATCCGTCGGACTGTAAGTGAACGCCTCAAACAAGTTAAGAAAGTGTTTCGTGGTTTTGGAACTATTTGAACTAGTCCATGTAATTCTTCGGGAACTTACATGTAAATCTCCGTATCTATATCCCCATGGAGAAAACACTAACCACATTTCATAATGTTGCTATCAATCACAAGACGTTTTGAGAAAAACCTTGTGCCGTAAAGCGTGCATCATATCGCACTATTTCATTCATCTCATAACGCTTCCTTTCCCACTTGAAACATAACAGGATTACCTTGGGCAGTGTAGGAACAACATGTTCAATACACATTTTGGTAAGGAATTTGACCTGGATTGTAACTTTAGTTGTCCAATCAGTTTTACGTTGTCACTTAATCAACGGAACACGGTTCGATATCATCGCTTTTCATTTATGTCGGTAGCTACCATATAAGGGAAAACATCATCGATGATAATCTCATTTCAATTCCATTTAGCTCATCCAAACTAGTATACTAGACCAAGAACTTTAAGTTTCGGGAGAAATCCGGATTAATCTCATGAGATGAAAATGATTTGAGACAGCAATCAAGTTTAGATTCCTTGTTGTGCTATGTCTTCCTTTTCTAGGGAAGTGAATCTTATGAACCGAATGATTTGTCGTGCTCCAGGCTAAGACAAATTGATTTGCTATCCGTCGGTGTACCGGACCGTCTAACAAGGGCGTCCAAACTGTCCAACAAGGGCGGCACACCCTCCAGGGATGTTGACTCGACGTCCGTTAAGTACGTCTATCCTTGCAGGCATGTTTGCAGCTGGTATATGATCTCGTCACTTTAGCAAGATCAGAGTAATATGTCTGGAGCAACATTCTGAAAATTAGAATTCATCGCACTTGCTTATCATACGTGTGCGGTATATGGATCGAGATGAGACATAGTGGGCAACGTCCACGCAAATTCGTGTCGTTCTACAGGAACATTGACGTTTTTATCTCCCCCTAACGGTGGGAAAATTGTCTTATTAAAGTGACAACCCGCAAATGAGCGGTAAAGAGATCGCGTACAAGGGCTTAAAGAGAGCTAGTGTGAAGGAGAATCATGATCGACAAAAGATACACATCATTCTTTGAGGACCCATGGTGGTACGTTGCAGCGGCGCAACTTGGCACATGGAATGCGCACCCAAATGCGTAAATACGAAAATCGTCAGGTTCGTACCCAGTAACCAACTGTAACGTCATATAGGTTGGGTGGCAATGGGCCTTAAGGTGGACCAACATAACTGCGTACAAGGATTGTATAGCCCTAGGCAAAAACTGAAAACTTGGTACGTTTACCAAAATTTGGGTGATCATTTAAATTGCGCTTTATGATCACTAGGCGAGGCTATTTGGGGTGAACATGGGAATTCGATGTTTAATTATAAACCCAAAACGACATGCAATACTTTATCGAAAACTGTCGATATAAACTCTTCAGCATTATCCAGTCTCTCGGACCTTAAGGGATAAGTAGGGTGGTGAACCCTTAATCGACCAAGAGGTTTAGCAGTAATGTGTGTGGAAAAACATGTGACCAGTTTGTCAATTCATCAACCAAAACCATATGTATTTATATGGTCTGCATTTTGGTTGGATTAGTCCACATACATTCCCTTAAATCCACTGTGAAAAGAGAGTTGTGTCGTATCTTTGAAATGAATGATATAGAAAATCAATTTCCTTAATGAGCAGGCTTCACAAAGTGTGCTTGTAGGCACAAGATCCTTACTTCAGGTAAGGAGATGCGTTGTAGCATCATTGTTCGAAGTGTTCCAAAAGGTCGTGCCAAAATAAGTAAACTGCTCAATCACCCGACTCTAGGCAATTCGTTGTAGCATCATTGTTCAACCTAAGTGTTCCAAAAGGTTGTATCATCATTGTGAGAGAGTATGCAATTCGATGTATCCTTGCCGAAATAGTGCATCACCATTCGTAGGCTTTGACCGAACTGGGTCGAGCCATTCGGTAGACTCCATCCGAACTGAGTCTATACCTTTCTCTCACGTTTGTGGTAGTAATCAGATCCAAGAATTTGGTAAACTTTCGCTTTCTACACTACGTCTTCAGAGGTGAGTTAGAAACATGGAAGGACGAGAAAGGTATTCTCTAGTCAAAATTCGATCGGATTGATAAACTTCAAAATTGTACTCATTCATGGACGTAATCATGGTGTGCTTCAGGCAATGTCTTTCATGATTAGACGGTCCGTAGAAGTGATCCAAAAAGCTATGGAATCCTCGATCGGGAGGTATTTCTATTGATAATGCTTCAGGCATAAGCCTTCGAATGAAGATCATGGTGGAGGCTTTATTTAGCTCTTCCATGCCATTGTTTGCTTCAATGGTTTCTCAGCTTCTTGATAGTCAAGTGGAGATTCATGTCTTGTACCCTACATAAAATGGTTTCTATTAGAAACGTCCAAATCAGGAAAATTAAACTTGTGACGGTTTGACAATCCACTGAATTGGAGGGAATAAGATTGTGATTGTTGCTATGGGAAAGAATCATCCATAAGCATCAAAGTTAGAACATTCGAGTTCTAAGACATGGTTTTCATGAAAAACGTCAGGTTTTCATGGGTGTATTGTTTTATGAAAACTTTGGGTTTCAAAGGCACTAAATTTGAAACTACAAGTTCAATTTAGTTTATGAACGTTTAGTTCATAAAAGAGAGTTTCCTGCAAGAACACATAATGCAATATACAACTAAGTGTAGTGGATTTGAGGTTCTTCGGAAACTCAAGTGTGAGTGCTTCGGGATTACGAAAGTAAGTCAACGGTTCAAAGTATAAAAATAAATTATTGAATCGTTAATGTCCAAAAGTGATCTTCAGGTCAATAATTTTGGATTCATTATCAGATTAATAGACTATAGGTCACTTTTAATTAATTCAATAAATCGGGACCAAACGGAATCGATTGTAGAAGCAAAAATAATAATAACATTCGGGTTAAAATGATTTAAAATGCTAAAATAATAGCATTGGGTCGAAAAATGCCCCAAAAATAATTTGGGCATGGGTGCTGTGGGTTAAAGGGCACGGGGTTCCTTGAGTAAAAGGCATGGCCCATAGAAAGGGCCTAGGGTATGGCTGCAGGCCATGGGAGGTAAAAAGAACCCCTAGCCGTAGCTGGGTTCGATTTTTGGGCCAAGAGGGTCACGGGGATGGCCCAGCAGGAGCTGGCTGAAGGTTTGGGTCGCAGGGAGCCCAACCTTGTTGGCTGGCATGTGTGCGTGCAGTGCCCAGCCACATGGGCTGGCAATATGGGTGCGAGCCGAGAGGGCCGTGAGCTGCAGGCCCAGTAGAGACGTTCCAGGGCGAAGCCTGGTTTTCTGGTCACACAGGGATGGTGCAGTGCCACACCAAATCCATTCCTTTTTTTTTTTTTTTCAATTCCCTTTAGGGTTTAGGAAAACCCTAAACATGCTTCAAATTTAATTTTATGCTTTGACTCACAAATTCCACATAACAATTTAATTGTGCGATGCAGGAAACAAATATATATATTGACAAATATATACACATATACAATATATATATCGGAAGGTAAATATAAATGTAGGGGGTTCTTGCATCATGGGGAATGTTTTCATGCTTCACAGTTGATTCAAATATCTTACTTTATTTTACGTGTACCTGATTGGCAAAAAACAACAAAAGCCTTTGAATTTGTAGAAGATCATTCTCATAAAGCCAGAATTGCATCTCCAATGCGTTGTATCACGTTCAACATAGAAAAATTAAATTGAATCAATATCATGTAGATCAATTCAATAAAATAATAAATTAATCACAAAAAGAATGATTAAAACGTAATACTCCCCATATTGAAGAATAAACTCTTTTTAGCGTAGCGTCAAGAGCGTGCTGATAACATGTTGTAGGCATAATTTACTAAACAATTATGGGGGCCAGAGAGAGAGGGAAGGTGCGGCAATAGTAGAGAGAAAGAGAGATGTGTAATTGTGAGTGTGTTCTATTCCACCACATTGTACCTTTATTTATAGTAGTAGGATAGGTAAAAACCTTTTCCTTTAAGATTACAACATTTAATAGGTAATCTACTCCTAATAGGAATATAAGATACATTCTCATATCTACTAGGATTTACACAATCACATTTCTATTCCAATATGACTGCAACAATGTGGATAATAATTCCTTATATTTAAACTAAAAATATTTTTTAATATTTAAAAAATTGATATTTAAACTAAGGGATGGAGAGTAAACTTTCTTACGCGAAAAAGATTACTACTAAATTGCAAAAGATATAAAACCTTTGACAATGCGAGTGTACCGATAACGTGTTGTAGACCTATTTTACTAAGAGAGAAATAGATGGGTTAGTGGAAAAGAATTTGGTGATTAATTCTCACCTCTTTGTGTCTATTTATACTAGTAAAGAAAGAAAAATAATTACCTTTCAAGTAATACATTTATGATTAGGAAACTATCTTAAAATATACTATACAATCCAACAAAGATTTACATTATTAGATTCCTTCTTTATTTATGCGTAATGTTAAAGAAATTAAAATTGTAGACTACATTTTATAAATTAAATAATATCGAAGTTGATGATTAAATTATTATTTAATCGTTGATTAACGTGCTTATTTTTTATTGGTGACTGTAGACATCGAAATTTCGGTAAATAAATGTTGACCGATAAATCAAAGTGTCAACGCTCATCTATTACATAAATTTTACACGTAGCATGTGACTCAACAAAAATTGAAAATGAGTTGGAAAAGTCATCAAATAGGACACGTGTCAACACCTGGCAGAAACGACTTATTTCATCTGGGATATTATATTCAAAATTAGGCCTTGGAAAATTCTATAAATACAAGCCCATTTCATTCATTTAGGCGAGGAATTGATATTACACCTTGAAGCTCTGAAGCTCTGAAACTCCGAAGCTCTCAAGCATCCAGGTTCCCGAAGAATCAAGAAAGCTCTCTTCGTTCTTCGTTCATCGTTCATCCAAGATCAAGCCCCAACGGCCCTTTGGATCAACAATCATCCACCAATTCAAGATCAAGCCCCGACGGCCCTTGAAGAAAGCACCATCGTTCATCATCCGTTCATCCAAGATCAAGCCCCAACGGCCCTTTGGATCAACAACGTCGACAAATCCACACACATTCAACCGTTCTTCAAGATTAAGCCCAAAAGCCCTTGAAGATCTGTTCATCACTGTTTCTTCAAGATCAAGCCCAAAAGCCCTTGAAGATCCGCTCATCACCGTTATTCAAGATCAAGCCTCAAACGGCCCTTGAAGAAACATTCATCCTCAAGATCAAGCCCCAACGGCTCCTTGAAGATCCGCTCAAATCCACCTTCAAAGATCAACCCCACGGCCTTTTGAAGAAACTTCCAAACAGTTCATCCAAGATCAAGCCCCGACGGCCCTTGGATCAACGAAACATCCATAAATCAACACCTTACGGAGATCGAATCAGAGGATCAAAATAGAGAGAGATTGTAACCCAAAATCATCTAAATACAAATATTTGTTTGTGCACGTTGTTCTTGTCTCTTTCGTTTCAGGAATTTTCCGTGTTCACAAATTGGCACGCCCAGTGGGACGTCTCTACCTCTCATATCTTCCTCCGTTCAAGGAATATAAGCACACTTCCAAAATCAATGACGTCAAGGAAGGCTCAAGCTGTTCCCATAACCGGCGCAAAGAACAAAGGCGCCCTCGTCGCAAGTGGTGTCACGTTGGGTGTCACGACTCGAAGCAAAGCAAAAGCTACTTCTGCCACCTCTTTCACCTCTGCATCAACTCTGCCAGGGGAACGAGAGTACCCTAGGCATGAGCCTGTGATCACTTTAGCCTCACTAAGGGCACTAAGGGGGAAAGACCAAGGGAATACTCCGAATCCATGCTCTCCGATGACGATTCAAGCGGCAGTTCAGCCATGCAAGTCATGACCGCTGGAGCAACTTCAGTCGAGGAACAGCTTGATCAAATGAATGAAGCAATCGCAAGACTAACTCGAACTGTGGAAGAAAAAGACTTGCAAATCACGGCATTAGTCAATCGACTGGAGGCGCAGGACAGTGAGAAACCCGACCCAAAGGATGATCCGCTAAAGGGAGGAGCTGGCGGAGACGAAGAACCTCAGGTGGAGAAAAACGATGCGAAGCCGGAGCCAGACCAAGCAGCGGCACTCATGGGATCTCTTTCTATCCAGCAGCTGCAAGAGATGATCACCAACACCATCAAGGCACAGTACGAAGGGAGCTCATATACCTCCGGGTTGTACTCAAAGCCGTATTCAAAGAAGATCGACGCCTTAAGGATGCCGAGGGGTTATCAACCACCAAAGTTCATGCAATTTGATGGAAAGGGAAACCCGAAACAGCACGTTGCCCACTTCGTTGAAACTTGCAACAACGCAGGAACCGAATGGGACTACCTCGCCAAGCAGTTTGTGCGCTCGCTGAAAGGAAACGCCTTTGAGTGGTACACGGATCTGGAGCCTGAGTCCATCAACAATTGGGAGCAATTGGAGCGGGAATTCCTCAATCGCTTCTACAGCACCTGCCGCACTGTGAGCATGCTAGAGCTAACGAGCACAAAGCAGTGGAAGGACGAGCTAGTCATTGACTACATCAACAGATGGCGCACTCTAAGCCTCGATTGTAAAGACAGGCTCTCGGAAACCTCTTCAATCGAGATGTGCATCCAAGGCATGCAATGGGGTTTGCAATACATCCTTAAAGGCATTAAACCGCGGACCTTCGAGGAATTGGCCACTCGCGCCCATGACATGGAGTTGAGCATCGCCCATCATGGGAAGAAAGAACCGATCGCCGACTACAAGAACGACAAAGTTCTTGGGACAAAGGTGGAAAAGGCTGCATGGAAACCCACCAAGGAAGCGATGACGGTCAACACATCTCCCGTCAAAATATCCACACGAGGCAAGGCGATTCAAACCGAAGCTTTTCGTGATCAAAAGATGCGTAGACGCACTTTGAAGGAGCTTGAGGAGAAGACTTATCCATTCCCCAACTCTGATGTGGTTGCCATGTTAGACGACCTGTTGGACAAGAAGGTGATCAGTTTGCCTGAGTGTAGACGGCCGGAAGAGATGAATCGTACCGACAGTCCAAGATACTGTAAATTCCACCGCTTCATCAGTCATCCGACAGAAAAATGTTTCGTGCTGAAAGATCTCATCATGAAGCTGGCTCAGAAAGGAATCATCGAGCTAGATCTTGACGATATGGTGGAGTCAAACTATACCACATCCACTTTTGGCTCTTCCGACTCAAAGTTTTCACCTCAACCGCTGGGGGCATCCTCCAAGACAAGCAAAATTGAAGGATGGACTCAAGTCATTCCTAAGAAATTGCACAAGAAGCATACATCTCCTCCACAAGTCCGCCAATCGGAAAGGGGGCAAAACAGCTCTTGTCAACCTTCAAAGCAACGTGAACATGTTGAAGATGATAAAATTGCGACACAAAGATCGTCCGTTGCCATCATGATGCGTGATTTCTTGCCCGAAGACTTCTTCAATCACTCGGTCAAGGCTCCTTGCTATGAAGATTGTGAGGAACGCCTCGCCAAAATTGCTTGACAAATTCACCAATGCTCCTTGTTCGCACGAGCCTAAACTGCACGAACCAAGGCTCCTCGCCTGCACGAGCCTAAACTGCATGGCACAATGCTCCTGGTCTGCACGAGCATAAAAGGCAACACCACAAGGCTCCTCGCCTGCACGAGCCTAAACAGCAATGGCACAACGCTCCTGGTCTGCACGAGCATAAAAGGCAACACCAACGCTCCTTGCCTGCACGAGCTGAAACTGCAACACGGCACCAAATGCTCCTTGCCTGCACGAGCTGAAACTGCAACACGGCACCAAATGCTCATTGTCTGCACGAGTTGAAACTGCAAACGACACCAACACTCCTTGCCTGCATGAGTTAAAACTGCAAAACGGCACAAAAAGAAAATACCAAAAAATATGTATGTATTTGAACTACGTTACGACTTGATCTCTTCTTTGGAGGGGTACGTAGGCAGCTCGAATGTTCAATTTTTTTTCGAGTTCAGTCACATCAAAATCAAAAGAATAAATGTTTTATTAAAGAAGGTCGATTTCATTACAAATTTATTTTGTTAAGAAAATTTGTGTACAAAATTAAATTACAATTTCTTCAAAAAAAAAAAAAAAAAAAAAAAAAAGAGAAAAAAAAAATACATATGTTATTATGTATTTAAAAAAAAAAAGAGAAAGAGAATACATATGTTATTATGTTTTTACAAATGCAAAAAAAAAAAAAAAAAAAAAAAAAAAAAAAAAAAAACAGATTCCTTTTATATACATATATATATATATATATATATATATATATATATATATATATATATATATATATATATGTATATATGACCTCTATCCAGCCAGCCTATCAAAAGGAGGTCATCCAAACCCAAGTGGCAGCGACCAGGCCCAAACCTATGTCCAAATCCAGCTCCAAGAAGAAGACCCAAGTCCACCAGCAACAAATCCAGGCCCGGTCCTCTCTTGATCCATACACCCCTCAAGCTACAGGGCCCTGTCATCCTCTTCAATGCCTCAGAGATCTGAATTTACTTAATTTCCTTCCCCGATGACTCTTCCACTCCCACCATCTCCGCCGCCCAGACCTTCGAAGGCCACTCCCAGGGCGTCTCCGATCTCGCCTTCTCCGCTCGGCTCACCGCCATCAATTCGCTCCACCGCGCCGTCACCAAGCTCGCCCTCAAATGCGACCGCAGATCCGTCAGCGTCGGCGACGAGGCGCTTGTCCTCATTTCTGCGATGCCGTAACCTCACGCGCCTGAAGATCCGCGCATACCGTGAGTTGACCGATGCTGGGATGACGTCGCTCGCCAAAAACTGCAAAAAGTTGAAGAAGTCCCAAGACGACGACGAGGGACGTGACGGTGACGTTTACACCCAGCGGTAGAGTATCACGGTGCAGCTCGTGCTCTTGGTGGATGTGCAATCTATGTCAATGATAAGCCAGGACATCACAATTTTGACCTTCTGAGGAAGCTGGTTCTCCCTGATGGATCTGTCCTCCAGGCCAAGTTACCTGGCAAGCCTACCCGTGATTGTCTCTTCGCTGATCCAGCAAGGGACAGGACCAGCTGGCTCAAAATATGGAATGTCAACAATCTCTCTGGTGTGGTTGGTGTGTTTAAACTGTCAAGGTGCCGGTTGGTGCAAGATTGAAAAGAAGACGCGCATTCATGATTACTCTCCTAGTACCCTCAATGGTTCTGTTCGCGCCGCTGATGTTGATGCCATTGCTCAAGTTGCTGGTGCTGATTGGAATGGAGAAACAGTAGTATATGCTCATAAGTCGGGCCTACTTGACATATTCAATTCAAGTGCTGTTGTGGAGGAGGGGAAATTGTCACCCTATTACTACGAAGATGCCTCTCTCACTAGGTGCCCCGATTGCAGGCTCTGCGGTAGATCAGATTGAACAAGTGGTGGGCTATGTTAGTCTAGGCTATCCTTTCGGCATGCTTGCCTCAATCCTTTTCGGGAGACACCACAAAGCCGTACTACAATCCTCAAAACCCAAGCTTTTCGTAATGGGGACACAGGACGGGTTCACTAGCGTGAAGCAGTTAAAGAACAAGCTAAAGCTCTGCAGCCGGTCTGTTGAAACGCATCTGATTGATGGAGCAAGCCACTTCCAAATGGAAGGCCCTGCTTATGATGCACAGATGGAGCTTGGTTGGTTTACTATGTGCTTTCGGTGTCAAATTAAGCTGCTGTCTCAACAAATACGAGAGAAAGAGAGTCGTTAGATCAATCTTTGCGGTTAAGTGTCATCCGAAGCAGGAATATAACTGGATATTCCAAGGCTCAAGTATCATATGTTCGTCGCTCTCAAAACGTTGATCTTCGGAAGCAAATCAGCCGTCTCTGGTCATTTTGTTGCCATTTGAACCATCAACTGCCCAACCTTCAGCCATTATCGCCATCGCCGTCTTCCTCCTCGAGCAGTACCCAAACCGAGTGGAGATCGTGCAGCTGGACGACTCAAACGGGGAGATCCGGTCGGACCCCAACCTGTCATTCGAGCACCCGTACCCGCCAACCAAGACCATCTTCATCCCGGACAAGGAGTGCCAGAAGCCAGACCTGCTGGCCACCTCCAGCGATTTCCTCCGGGTGTGACGCATCTCGGGGGATAAGGACGACTCGGACTCCTCGTCGTCTGTGGACTCAAGTCCCTCCTCAACGGCAACAAGAACTCCGAGTTCTGCGGGCCCATCACATTCTTCGACTGGAACGAGGCGGAACCCAAGCGCATCGGCACTTCCTCCATCGACACCACGTGCATCATCTGGGACATCGAGCGCGAGGCCGTGGACACCCAGCTCATCGCCCACGACAATGAGGTGTACGACATCGCTTGGGGCGGCGTCGGTGTATTCGCCTCCGTCTCAGCGGACGGCTCCGTGAGAGTGTTTGACCTGCGCGACAAGGAGCACTACACGGCTGGGGCTGAAATCGAGCAGCTGCAGTGGTCCTCTTCCCAGCCTGATTGGGTTGCAATTGCCTTCTCTACCAAGCTTTAGATACTCAGGGTATGAATAAGTATGGCCACTGACAAGCATTTCACGAACTCCGCCAGACTCCAGTTTGTGGCTAAATGCTCGCCCGACTGCCCTTTGTCCTCCTCTCCAGCTTCAGAGGCCTGGGTTGCGCCACCTCCGCCTTGCAGCAAGTCTCGGTGCCGGAGAAGATCAGAACTCCGCCGATCGGAAGGGAAAGAAAGTGAAGAAGAACAAAGAGGTTGTTAACCACGGCGGCTTTGACTTTTCGCCACCAGAAGTTCAAATCCGTTCTGACGGCGTGCTCCAGCTCCGCTATGACCTTTTTGTGCTCTCTCCTACATTCGTTTGGCAAAGCCAACCCGAGCCCGTCGCTCGCCGTCAGGGTCCACATCCTGCTCATCCTTCATCTCGGCCATGAAAGCCACCACAACCTCCTCACTTCTTCTCAACTATCAGTTGACCATTGTATGCTCCCCCCAAGTTGGTTCTTCCTCCACGGCTGCAGCAAATCCAAGCTCTTCCATGGATCCAAGCCCTTCCGCGGCCGCCTCGTCGTCTTCCTCCCTCCATTGAAGAAGCAGCGGCATCGAGCACCGCCTTAGCCAGCTTCTTGTCCCCCGTCAACGCTTCCCCCGATCGCAGCAGCAACCATCCTTGCCGTCTCTGCCGCAACGGCCTCAGCCTTCGCCTTCCTCCTGCGTGCTCCACGAATCCATGGCCACCCAGTTATCGCCGTCTTCCTCATCGGCTGCGCTGCTGATCCTGGACACCAACCTCTGCGCCAGAACTGTCATCAAGGGCACCGACGACGCCATGGCTGCTCCTTCTGCACTCTTGCTCCGCTCCCTGCAAATTCCCCATCCCGTCATCCAAATTTATACAAAAAAATAATAATAAAAAAATATATGGTGGAACACTGCACCATGATTAAAGAAAAAAAAAATAAAAAAAAAATAAAATAATAATAATAAAAATGCATGGTGCGTCTGGCACCATATGAAAAAAAAGGGGAAGGGGTGCATCTGGCACCATAATTAAAGGCAATATATATATATAATAAAAAATAAAAAAATAAAAAAAAATCTTTGGTGCGTCTGGCACCATGTGACAAAAGAAAAAGAGAAAAAAAAAAAAAAAAAAAAAAAAGGGGATGGTTGTACAGCGCCAAAAGAAAAAGAAATAATATATATAGATATATATATATATATATATATGTGTGTACATAATATATATATATAGCAAAAAAAAAAATGCATTGAGAGAAATAAAGTCCATTTTATTTATTTTTTCTGAAAATTTTACATAAATTTGCATTATACATACCTTAAAAAAAAAAAAAAAAATATCAAATCAAATCAAATTTACAAGAGGGGATCTTCAAGGACGATCAGGTGCCGCCTCACCACTCGGTAGAGCTCCAGAAATGAGAGGCGCCGGAGGTTGACTGTTTGAAGCCACACCACTCGGCAGAACCCCAGGAGGAGGAGGCACCGAAGGTTGATCATTGGAGGCTTCATTACGCGGTACAGCCCTAGAAGACGAAGGCAAATGCTGCTGGAACAAACCCACAAACCTCTGATGATCAAGTAAAATCTGACCATCAGATTCCTGCATCTGGTCAATCTTCCTCTTCATGTTTGTCGCATAGCTATGTGCGAGCTTATACAACTGTTTATTCTCCTGCTTGAGCCCTCTAATCTCCTGTTTGAGACTCATCACTTCAGCCGCCAATGATTCAACTTGACGGGTTCGAGCAAATAGGCGTTGGGCCATATTAGACATAGAACCTGCACACTGCACACTGAGAGCCAGAGAATCCTTAACAGCCAACTCATCAGACCGTTTGGAAAGTAGTCTGTTATCTCTGGGAGTGACAAGGTTTCGGGCCACCACCGCAGCAGTCATATCGTTCTTCACCACCGAATCCCCAACGGTAAGAGGACCAGTGGGGGATATGAAGGATGGGCGCCATATGTTGTCTGGAGAAGGTGGGACTGCCTCTTCACCAAGATTCAAGTCAAAACGACGGTCGGAGGGTCCAGACATTTTCAAAGTGTTGAAGGAAGAAGAGATCGGACAAATCAAGATCTTAGAAGTACAAGAAGAGAGTTTTCACAAGTAAAATTCAAGTGTGCTTTGAAACGAACAGCGTGCCTCTATAAAAAATCAGCACTCGACGGGATTTCAGAGACCGAAGAGGCGAGCTCAGAATTCGAAGAGGCCATTCAAAAATCGAAGAGGCAAGCTCAGAAATCGGAGAAGCATCTTGCTTTTCCAGACGCGTCGGCACCCGTCACACGCAAACTCAGCTTTGCGAAAAATCACGGGCAATTTGTCGAAGCACCGATCCCAGATATCGAAGATGCGCCAGTCTTTTTCAGCCACGTCATCACCCATCACACGCAAACTCAGCTTTACGGAAATCACGGGTAATTTGTCGAAGAGCCGATCCCAGTTATTGAAGAGGCGCCAGTCTTTTTCAGCCGCGTCAACACCTGTCACATGCACACTCAGCTTGGCGAAAATCACGGGCAATTTGTCGAAGATTTTCGATGAAGGAGAAAGCACGTGAAGTATACTGTTCAATCATCCAACGGTTGCCGACACGAGTGAAAGAATAGTACATATACAGGTGTTAAAGAACTTCCTATAACTGTCCATCTTCACCCTCCATAGCAAGGCAGACATACAGAACCTTTCTTCATCTCTGAGAATGCCTTCCCAACGAAGCCTCTCGAGTTACCCAGTGTTCCTTATTCCTTGGGGTACCTCTGCAAGCCAATGACTCCAAAGCAAAAGTATCTCATATCACCAGGGTAGAAAGCAAGAGTATCTCATATCATGCGTTCTCCCTGTCCTTTCCTTTGTCCTTGTTCTTACCTACAAAGACAAGGATAAAGAAAACAATATGCCGGAACTTCCACTCAAACTCGGGTAAGGAACCGACTGCTTGGAACCCTTCCCTGATTGCCTACCTAGCACTGCTCTCGAGTACTCGTCTTCCACTGCTGCTGTACTTTCAAAGAAGCTGCCACATCTGCCTGGAGAACAGATAAGGCAAGTGAAAATGATACCTTGCAGCATGTGGAGACAAGATGCAGAAGGAACAAGCAGAGAAGAATGCGGTCTGCACGGTCAACTCAGCAGAAGGAGTCTGAACTGAGGAACTCGAGAAGCTGCCACATCTGCCTGAAGAAACAAGCAGAGAAGAATGCAGCATGCACAGTCAACTCAGCAGAAAGAGTCTGAGATGAAGAACTCGAGAAGATGTCGCATCTGCCTGAGGACGGTGAACTTGTTTTGACCCTCAAATTCTTGGGTCGACTTACTATGCGTTGTGGGCTGCACGTGCCGATTCACCACCCTTAAATCAAATCCTTAAAGATCAAGTCACCAACTGGAAGAAGAGCCCATCAATCTTGAAGATCATACCGTTGACCAAACTGCTCAGGTGTGAATTAGAAAGATTGAACAAAGCAACAAGTCATCACCTTCACCTCGTGCCTGCTTGCCACGTGTTCGAGTCAGCCTTCAAGAATCAAGCCTCAACGGCCCTTGAAGAAGCTTCCAGCCAAATTCAAAATCAAGCCTCGACGGCCCTGGAAGAAATCACAAGTCCGATTCAAGATTAAGTGTCTACCACCCTTGAATCAAAACCTAGTTCAAGAATAAGCTGTGGAAAATCAACAATTGGAGGAATCCAGAAAATCCTTCAACCCAGTTCAAAATCAAAGCTGTGGAAAGTCAACAAGCGCAACAAAATATGTGCCGATTCACCCACTACCAAAGCCAAAGATCATCTACCACATGAAGCTCCTTGTGGTCCAATTTCAACCTTCAAGATCATGCCTCGACGGCCCTTGAAGAATTTCAAACAAAGTTCAAGATCAAGCCTCAACGGCCCTTGAAGAAATCTCAAGCCCAATTCAAGATCAAGCCTCGACGGCCCTTGGATCGACATCTACATTAAGGGACTTCAAAACGCATCTCCTACACGCGACAAGCACATGTATACGGCGCGCCTTGAAGTGGGGGCATTTGTAGACATCGAAATTTCGGTAAATAAATGTTGACCGATAAATCAAAGTGTCAACGCTCATGTATTACATAAATTTTACACGTAGCATGTGACTCAACAAAAATTGAAAATGAGTTGGAAAAGTCATCAAATAGGACACGTGTCAACACCTGGCAGAAACGACTTATTTCATCTGGGATATTATATTCAAAATTAGGCCTTGGAAAATTCTATAAATACAAGCCCATTTCATTCATTTAGGCGAGGAATTGATATTACACCTTGAAGCTCTGAAGCTCTGAAACTCCGAAGCTCTCAAGCATCCAGGTTCCCGAAGAATCAAGAAAGCTCTCTTCGTTCTTCGTTCATCGTTCATCCAAGATCAAGCCCCAACGGCCCTTTGGATCAACAATCATCCACCAATTCAAGATCAAGCCCCGACGGCCCTTGAAGAAAGCACCATCGTTCATCATCCGTTCATCCAAGATCAAGCCCCAACGGCCCTTTGGATCAACAACGTCAACAAATCCACACACATCCAACCGTTCTTCAAGATTAAGCCCAAAAGCCCTTGAAGATCTGTTCATCACTGTTTCTTCAAGATCAAGCCCAAAAGCCCTTGAAGATCCGCTCATCACCGTTATTCAAGATCAAGCCTCAAACGGCCCTTGAAGAAACATTCATCCTCAAGATCAAGCCCCAACGGCTCCTTGAAGATCCGCTCAAATCCACCTTCAAAGATCAACCCCACGGCCCTTTGAAGAAACTTCCAAACAGTTCATCCAAGATCAAGCCCCGACGGCCCTTGGATCAACGAAACATCCATAAATCAACACCTTACGGAGATCGAATCAGAGGATCAAAATAGAGAGAGATTGTAACCCAAAATCATCTAAATACAAATATTTGTTTGTGCACGTTGTTCTTGTCTCTTTCGTTTCAGGAATTTTCCGTGTTCACAGTGACATATCAACGATCATCAATTTTAAACTTTAAACTATTAGATCAAATTGGACTATTAATTTAATTGTATAAAATTTGTAGATACCTAAGAATTAGAGTGGGCAATATATCAATTTCCATCAGCGGCCATGCTCGTTGTGAAAACGAGTAAACAAATATTAAGCAAAGACAAAAAGAGAGGCCAGTGTCAGCCTAAAAGAAAAGTTCATGGAATCAATGTTCTCATTTTTTTGTTCCCTTAATTATTATTATTATTGTTATTGTCTTCATCCGAAAACTAAAAGCTTTGCACGATTCACAATTTAATTAATTAATTAATTAATTAAATACTGAATATATTATTCACAGAAGAAACCTGGAACATGCAGGCAAAAGGTTGGATATGGACTCTCCATCCTTCTTTCATAGAGGTGAATTGTCTGGCTTTCCATTTTCATACTCTTCTCATTTTTTTTGTTTATGTGGTTATGGTTAAACTACGTCAATATTTTATATTCCTATTACTTTTTGTTTTATTATTTTTATAAAAATTAATATAAAATATTAACGTGGCTTAACCGTGACCACACATCACAGGAGGGCATGGAAAGAGTATGAAAATGCCATCTCCTTCTTTCATTCGCCGGTCACCGGGTCCACACCTCATTTCATCAATATATTTCAGAAACATTGAGTAGTTCATAGAATGAATGGTGAAGATTCGTTTTAAGAAATTATCAGAATAATCAAATGATAAAAATTGTTTTAAAATCCAACTACTTGATAAGTTGGATTACTGAAACTAAATCTGGGTTTTCACTTGTATATATACAAGTATTTTGTTAAGTTCAGCCACCCCGCACACCTTGACGGCTAAAACTAGTCACCGTGTGCTTCTTGTGTGATTGACCGTAATACTGCACTAATACAAATATCACGTCGCAGTATAATTGTAGTCTCTACAGTGTCGATTTTCAATCACTACTTACAAATTGTTGCAATTTAAGGACAATATGCTTAATTCATCAATTTCTTAAGGAAAACTTTGGATGCGATCATTATCTATCAATGTTCTTTGATTAAAACCTTGTTGGTTTTCAATTTTTATTAAAGTCTTTGAAATTAATGCAATAATGCATTTCTATGTAGGATTATAATTTTTAAATTAAAATTTGAAATTTGTAGTTATTTATATTAATGAGATTTTAAATAAAATCCATAATTTGTGGAAAATATTAAAAGAAATTATACGTAAATAAAACCCATGATTTGTCATTAATTATATTAATGACATTTTACATACAAAAAATTGGTAAATTTTATACAATGCATTTTACATACAAAAAATTGGTAAATTTTATACAATGCATTTTACATACAAAAAGGTGGTACATTTTATACAAAGAAAGGTGATACGTTTTATATAATTGGTACATTTTATACAAAAGAGATGGTACTTACAAAAAAAAAGTTACATTTTACATATAACAAAGTGGTACCTTTTTAAAGACAAATGGGTACATTAATAATAAATTATTGACACAATCCGACCTAGATCGAGACATGCTGACCGTCACGTGAGGGTGACGTAGCTATGTGCACAGTGCGGAAGCAATATAGATATAAGGAATTACGAACAAACAAAAACCAAATCAATTAGAGTACTAGATAAGATAAGGTGCAAGTGCGAGATTAAGTGTGAGATACATAACCAGAGCATAATATCCTAGATGCAGTCAAGTAAGACAAGTACTAATTATACAACACCCGAGGGTGATCTTACATGGTGATGTTCTGTCAGAACCCCCGTCAGAATCCTCGTGATCCACCAAAACACTTCTACTTAAAACCTGGAGGGGTGCAAAACAGAAAGTGTGAGTGGGCAAAAACAAAGCTTTTCAAAATCATTTCATTTCTCAAAAGTTTTAACCCCTCTCCGTAAAACCTGTATAATTTTTCCAGAAAAATAGAATATATACATATCTCAAAACCATGCTCAGAAAACGATATTCATAAGTATGCCATGTCAAAGTATCTTAATGCAATGCTATAGATAAACCAGGCAAAATATATAAATATCAAATATCGCATCGGCCAAATCTCTGTAACTCAAACTGCACTACTGAGTATATAGCTCATAATCAATCTCAAACATATCAAATCAAATCCTGCATATGAGTCGGAACCACCTCAAGTGGCATGTACGACAAGACTAGGTGTAAAGTAAATATGCTCTAGTGCTACGATCACGTGAAGGCTGTGCGAATGATCGCGGGTCACCTACGAATGGAAACCACCTAAAATGGTATGTACGACAAGCCTGTGCACCTAACTTGGATCCAAGGTGAGCGTATGGTGCGGGAGGTGAACATCATGTGAAAGACTGTGCCCTAACTCTAGGCGGGAACACTAACACCAGGGTGTAGGTTTATAAGCTCTCAATACATCATAACATATCTTACATAACCGAAACAATCACATACCTTTGATTTATGAACAAACCTGGCACTTACCTGTGCGTCCGCAACACCAATCATGAATGTATGCAACTACTAATGCATAATTAAAATAGATAGATACTTGCATGGCATTTTCAAAACATATATTCATTTAAACATTTTCTGGGAAAAATTTCAAGTATATAGGTATATATGGAAAACCAAAAGCCCACTCACTAGTATGTCGAAGGGTCGTAGCCCCCAAGCCTTGATTGATGGCGCTCATCCTCAGGATATGTCTCACCTATATACGAAATAACTGAATAAACGTTATTTAAAGCACATACACAAAATTAGGTAATAAATTCTCATACAATGCTTAAATGGGGTATTTGAATATACCACCATGATCTCCTCAACCTCAGGAACATCACCATATTTTTAGAAAAATTTTCCGACGTCCCACGCGCCAGCCAAGGCACTGCCCGACGCGCGGCCAACCCTGACGGAATCCTTAACCGTCGTTAGGGAATATTCTGCTAAAAATTAGAATATTCTGTTAAAACTAACCTGACGCTATTAGCTGCCGTTAGGAATATTCCGTCAATATCGACGGATTATTCTCCTTTCTTTTCTGGCGAATCGCGGGTCGCCGTCGCTGGAAACTGGAAATTCGAAAAACCTTAATATCTTCTTCATTTCTCAACCAAATTTCATGAATTTTATACCAAAATGAAGCTTAAGACAAGTAGAACCAATCCTTACCAGTTTTAGGACCTAAAACTCATAGGATCTTGCTGGAAAATCCCTCGATAATTCAGCTAAACCTGTAACTCGTCGAAACTCAACTTCCCGATGTCCAAATCACTTCATTTTTGTTCTCCGAGCTTCGTGAAGACGATCTAAAGCTTCCTATAACATTAGAATCTTCCAAAAACTCCACATTTACGTGTGCATGAACAGTACCTCGAATCTGGGTTTCTGGTTCTCGGGTATTCCAACGGCTTCGCATCCTAAAAATGGTACCACTCGACTCTTAAGCTTGTAAGGAGTCCAAAGACACCAACCAAAACCTCGATTTGCGACTGGTTGTAGGGTTTTGAGGTTGACTGTATGGTTTGTACGAAAATGGAAGGAAATCCGAGAGAGAGAGAGAGAGAGAGAGAGAGAGAGAAATGGTCAACGGGATTGGATGGGGGTGAGTATGTGATAGGAGCATTTTTATGCGACTTAATTGGCTTGTTCTCATGCATTTATGTTGTTTTTCCTTAGTTAATTTAGTGTTTAAAGTCATTTTCGGGCAATTTCAGGTTTTATTGTCTAAAATATGCAAAAATGAGCATTTTGGAGCTTTTAGGAGCAAAATTGGGCTTGGAATGAAGTACATATGCATGGAGCAAGGAGTTTGGACGAATTTGAAGTCAAAACATCAAATAAACATGCTAAAAATCTGGTGCAATAAATACAAATTGAAAGAAAGGATAGGTTTCTAGAAGGATTGACCAAAATTCCACTCAAAGCCATGTTCACACCAAAAGTTCATCCTTGCCGTGCATCCTAGTTGGTTTCATACCAGAAATTTGAGTGATTGTTCAATGCCTAACCAACTAGGAAATTGAATAAATGATTCACACCTAAAAGTGCATCCTTGCCGTGAGTTCTTGATGGATTCACACTAGAAAATTGAGTGAAGGATTCAAGACCTAACCCACCACATTTTCCACATGCTTGCCGTATATTTTTGTTGTGTTCACACCAAGAAATTGAATTAAATAAGTCCATTCCCTCCCTATAAATACCCATGGCAGCAACTTCATTAGGGACATCCAGAAATTAACCATTCTCCAACCTTGTGTTGCAACAAAGAAGAAGAGGAAAGTTCTTGTACGTGCTTGCTATCCAACATGGATCGTTGGAACGTTTAGGTGTTTTCTTTCTTTTGTTTTCAATGTATAATTCTATTTATCTTTGCTTTGTGAACATGAGGAACTAAACCCCTATTTAGTTAGGGGGAAGTTTGAAGCCATGAACATGCTTGTGATGTGAATTGATTTCTTCCAATTGTGATTTGATAAGTTGTGATTGCAATTCAATTATCTATTTTCTTCATAACTGATTCTTGTATGTTTATTAAGGATGCATACTTAGTTTTCATACATGAATTAGATGCTAGAATATAAATGAGTTTCACCTAATTGTTACAAGTTTATATTCATGAGTAGTGAAGGTTGCTTGTCACAATCGCGTTAATTGAATTCTTGGCAAACGTATCATGCATTCATAGTTACAATTGCCTCGTCAACACTTATGATTTTCATTGAACGTAATGATCTCTGATTGTATCTCTATTATGCATTCATATAGGGGACTTTTAGAGAATAATTTGGATTGTCACATGCATTCATCCAATTCAATAAGTAAAGGAAAATCTAAGGGTTAATTTGTGCATCACGGTCAATCTGGAGTGTTGAGCATCATAGTTTATTGAAAAGCAATTGGAAATCGATTCATGTACAAGTGTATCATGTGTGAAGAACGGACCTCTAACTAATCCATCCATCATCTTATTTCTCAAATTCGTTTTATAATCTGCCTAGCTAAAAATCTATTTAAGTTTAAGTTTATTTGTTTTACTTTCAACTTCACCAACCCAAATCCCCCTTTTACTTTCTTGTTTTAAAGTCTTTTGTTTACATTTTTAACTTTGTTTCTTTTTGTTTTTGAGTCAGTTTAGAGGTTTTAGTAAGCCCTCCTAATCCCCGGTTTAGAACGATCCCTACTTACATACTTTGCTACAATTGTCAAAAGAGGGTTTAATTTGTGTGCTTATATTATTCGCATCAGTATGTGTGGTCCAAATTAGGTCACCAACCAAAACAAATAAAACTTTAAAATTTGATTGGGTCCAAATAGTTAGGAAATGAACTTAATTGGTCCAAAACCCTAGCTAATTTACACACACCATCACCAAACGCTCAAGGGCAATTTCATCAATTCACGCTATCGATAAAAATAATTTTGGACGGGCTGTCACAATCAACCCACCTTATAAAATTTCGTCCTCGAAATTTACACAATCATCAAATCCACTAAAAATCATAAAATAAGCGAGGATACATCTCTCTCATCCGGTTCTCTGTCTCCCAAGTAGCTTCTTCCACTGAATAATTTCTCCATAGAACTTTCACCAGGTGCACGGTTTTATTTCTCAGAATTTTATCTTTCCAATCCAAAATAGTCACTGGCTCCTCGTCGTAAGTTCAAGCCGAATTAATTTCCAAAGGTTGATGAGGTATCACATGAGAAGGATCTGAGATATAATGACGAAGAATAGAGACATGAAAAAAATTATGCACTTTGGATAACTCTGGAGGCAACTCAAGGTTGTAAGCAACCTCATCGACTTGCTCGGTGATCATATACGGTCCAATGTACCTAGGACTCAGCTTGCCTTTCTTTCCAAACCGCATAACACCTTTCCATGGCGATAGCTTCAGAAATACCCAATCACCTACATTATACACTTGGATAGTGGCATGCCTATCTGCTAGACTCTTCTATCGATCATGGACTGCTTTCAGGTTAGACTTAATCACCTGAATATTCTGAGTAGTCTCCTTCATTATCTCATGACCCACTAAAACTCTTTCACCAATCTTTGACCAACATAAGGGTGTGCGACAAGATCCACCATAAAGAGCCTCGAAAGGTGACATACCAATACTGGAATGAAAGCTGTTGTTGTAGGCAAATTCCATCAAATCCAATCGCTTATGCCAAGCATCACCAAACTGCAACATTGA
The DNA here is from genome assembly GCF_042453785.1 of Malus domestica. Classification (NCBI taxonomy): domain Eukaryota; kingdom Viridiplantae; phylum Streptophyta; class Magnoliopsida; order Rosales; family Rosaceae; genus Malus; species Malus domestica. The sequence goes on from NC_091668.1 coordinate 9,552,385, forward strand.
AGATCTCAACATATCTTCCAACGTCTGAATGGTTCTCTTTGATTGACCATTTGTCTGAGGATGATATGCTGTACTATAAAATAATCTCGAACCAAGAGTTTCCTGGAACGCTATCCAGAACTTAGAAGTAAATCTTGGATCATGATCCGAGATAATACTAATTGGGACTCCATGGTACTTCACGATTTTCGATACGAATAATTCAGCTAATCGGCTTAAAGAATACTTCTCCCTCACAAGAATAAAATGTGCTGACTTAGTAAGCCGATCAACTATCACCCAAATACCATCGTGAACATTCTGTGTACGAGGAAGCTTGTACACAAAATCCATAGTAATATTTTCCCAATTCCACTGTGGAACAAGAAGTGGTTGCATCAATCCAAAAGGCTTTTTTCTTTTTGCTTTGACTTGTTGACAAATGACACACCTACTTACATATTCAGCAATTTCTCTTTTCATACCCGGCCAATAATAAAATGGTTGAATGGTATGATACATTTTTGTACCTTCTAGATGCATTGCATAAGCCGAAATATGTGCTTCATCAAGAATTGCCTTCTTTAATTCCATATTATTTGGCACATACATCCTACTTTCCTGCATAAGCATGCCATCAGTTTCTTGAATTTTGAAGTCTTTCTTCTTCCCCCGATTTCTTGCTTGAATTATTTCCTGGGTCTCTTCGTCATTCGTCTGGGCTTTAAATACACGATCAATTAAAATTGGCCTAACTTGAAAATTAGCAAGTAAGGCTTCCTCTCAATCTTCCACTCCTAACTCCACTCAGTGGACCTTAAATCCGCAAGAAGAGGAACATGACAATCATAGATGGCATTAAGTCTAGCTGGAGTCTTCCTACTAAGTGCATCTGCCATTGCATTTGCACGACCAGGGTGATACTCAATCGTGCAATCATAATCACTAAGCAACTCAATCCATCTTCGTTACCGAAGATTAAGATCCCTCTGAGTAAAAAGATACCGAATACTCTTATGATCTGTGAAGATCTTACATTTCTCACCATAAAGATAATGTCTCCAAATCTTCAAAGCAAAGATGATAGCCGCTAACTCCAGATCATGAGTAAGGTAATTCTTCTCGTGAGTTTCAATTATCTCGAAGCATAAGCAATCACCATACCATGTTGCATCAATACACAACCCAGATCATTCAAAGAAGCATCAGTGTAGACCTCAAAATTACCACTATCATCTGGGAGTGCCAAAACAGATGCATGAGTGAGATAATACTTCAACTGCTGAAAACTTTGCTCACAATTATCATCCCACCCAAACTTAGCTTATTTTCTAGTTGTTTGTACCATACTTAGGGCATCCGTATTTAGACTTCGTATAAATACTCGAGGGACTCAAATGTAATTATGTAATAAAGGAAGGGGCAAATATGTAATAAGTGAGGAGCCCTTATTCTATAAAAGGACTCCCCACTCTCCTCATTAGGGGAGGCCATTTTCTTAGGGCTCTTCACATCCCCTAAGCTCAAAGCTCTCTCAAAGCTTTCACTCTCATATTCAGAGCTCTTTCTCCCTTAGAAATACAATATCAGTGTGGATGTAGCCCAAACCTTAGGGTGAACCACGATACATCTTGTGTTATTTACTTTCTTGCAGATTCACGGTCGGATTTACGTTGTTCTAAGACCCCTTCGGTTGTGTGCATCAACATTTGGTGTCATCTGTAGGAAACGACACGAAAAACTATGTCGGTTCTCTTTCATTTTTTCACATCCACCGTAAATCTGCAAAACCTTCCAAAAACCCATTTTTCTTTCTCTCGAATCTTCTGCAATCTTCCCATCCATTACATAACCCCCTTTTGACTCTCTCTCTCTCTCAAGAAAAAAGAACTGCAAGCGGCTTTGAGGTGAGGTAGATTTGGAGAAGAGCAAAGCTGATCTCTTCTCTTCGCTGGTTTTTCCTAAGGAATCTTGAAGAATAGCAGCAAAGCTGCCATGGCAACCACAGTGGGATGGAGGTATGCTGCCACCAATGACAGCACTCTGACACCTAATGATCTGGAAAAGAATGGTGATGCAAAAGTCCAAGGATTCACAACAACGAGCTGTAAAGATGATGAGAGTGATCTGCGACGGATATGAGAACTGCAAGTCCACTGACAACTCTGAGCTCTTTTTCGACCACTGCCATTAAATAATGGGGAACAGATGGGAGAGGTTAAGAAAAGTGGTCAAGCAAAGTGAAGTTTTCAGCCTACCCAACTACCCCAAAAAGTACTAAATATTCTCTGGAAAGTCCATTGAACCATATCCAGCATTTGCATGGATGAAGGCGGAGGAGGATGTAGACACATAGAAGGTTCTGAGAGGACATATTAAGGTATAAGGAAGAACAATGAGGCGTTTTGGGGTTGATTAGAGGTACGTCAGGATTAGCATGCTGAGCTAGAATGTTATGTGGAGAGGCTAAGTTTGACACCAGATATCTTAATGCCAGCAATAGGGACCTCTTGCCTCCAAATGAAGCCCAACTATCCTCTGATGCTCCCAATCCACCGCCTTCAGATGAGAAGCCGGTTCGTTAGTTGCTCTAGTTCACTTTTAAGGAGCTAAAATCAACAACGGGAAGCTTCAGGCCAAATTGCATTCTTGGGAAAGGCGGATTTAGATACGTGTTCAAAAGACGGATAGAGGAAAATGGGACAGGGCCAGCGAAACCCGGGTCAGGGATTACAGTGGCAATTAAAAGCTTAAAACCAGATGGTCTCCAAGGCCATAGAACATAGGTGGGCAGAGAATGAGCGGAAAGATCAAGAAAAGCAAGTGGGTGGTGTCGAAAAGGCTGTCCAAGCAGCTGTCACTTTAGAGAAAGGAATATTGCTCTTAATCATGTCATCATGCGACATATCCAAAACAGTTGCTTATGGAGAAAAGCCGAAAGCAAAAGCAGAAAGAAATGACAGGAATAAAAGAAGAAAGTAAAAGTAATGTTTGATGGTGGGGCAAACACAGAAATGTGTTCTGGATCTCACAGAAGAGGATGCGCCATCGACCACCCATATGCAAAAGCAAAGAATAAACACCCACATTGCAAAAGCAAGGAATAAACACCCCACCAGAATGATGTGATTTATTTTTCTTGTTTTTGAATGATGTGATTTATTTTTTGTATCTTTCGGAGATATCTGTATAACCCTATCAGAGGGTAATAAAAAAAAACGACAAGCCCAAAATAATGGGCTGGAATGTTATGTGGAGGGCGAATGCCCATATGCCCAAAAGAGCCAGGCCTTCTATTATCACCAACCAGGTGATCAAAAGTACGCCCAGTACTCCAAATTTATTCGGCATCTTGCTGCTATTATCACCAACCAGGTGATCAAAAGTACGCCTAGTACTCCAAAATTATTCGGCAGCTTGCCGCTATTATCACCCACTAGGTGATCAAAGGTACACCTAGTACTTCAAAATTATACATGAGCACTACTTTTGTCAATCATACATAAATTATACATGAGCACTACTCATGTCAATCATACATAAATATTCATGAGCATCACTCATATTAATCATACATAAACATTCATGAGCATCACTCATGTCAACATTCATGGGCATCACTCATGTCAACATCCATGAGCATCACTCATGTCAACATTCATGAGCATCACTCATGTCAATCAGCTTCGAAAGCTTTATTTACAAAAGCTCTAGCTTCAAAAGCTTCATTTACAGAGCTCTGGCTTCAAAAGCTTCATTTACAGAGCTCTAGCTTCAAAAGCTTCATTTACAAAAGCTCTAGCTTTAAAAGCTTCATTTACAGAGCTCTAGCTTTAAAAGCTTCATTTACATAGCTCTAGCTTCAAAAGCTTCATTTACAAAAGCTCTAGCTTCAAAAGCTTCATTTACAGAGCTCTAACTTCAAAAGCTTCATTTACAGAGCTTTAGCTTCAAAAGCTTCATTTACAAAAGCTCCAGCTTCGAAAGCTTTATTTACAGAGCTCTAGCTTCAAAAGCTTCACTTGCAAAGTTTCACCTACAAAGATTCAATGCAGGGTATACAAATACCACATCCGAACAATCACCACTTCGGCCCATACATGGATTTAATTTGAAGTCTCTAGTCAACAGACTCTATTGATCGAAGACTTGGGGGACTACATTATGTACCATATATTGGGCCTCAACTGGGCCTCATGAAAAATACTTGGGGGACCTAGCCCATTATTTATGTACGGAGGAGCGAGCCCTTATTCTATAAAAGGGACTCCCCTACTTTCATTAAAGAGCACCCATTATTCATGTACTGATGAGCGAGCCCTTATTTTATAAAAGGGACTCCCTCACCTTCATTAGAGAGCAACGCCGTCAGCTGAGCAACCGCCTCGCCGTGAGCATCACTCCTAACCCATCACTTATATATTGAGGAGCGAGCTCTTATTTTATAAAAGGGACTCATTCACCATCATTAGAAAGCATCGCCGCCTACTGAGCAACTGTCTCGCCGCGAGCATCAACTCTAGCCCATCATTTATGTATTGAGGAGTGAGCCCTTATTCTATAAAAGGGACTCCCTCACCTTCAAACGCCACAACACGAGCCAACCAAGGCAACATAAGCCAAGCAGAGCAGCCTCGCAACATGTGGTTAAACATTATTTCCGATTGGGCACCGCCTCATATCAAGTATCAGTTCTAGACGTCATCTAGTTACTTCGACCCACACATGGACTGAATTTCAAGTCTTCAGCTAAAAGACTCTTTTGACTGAAGACTTGGGGGACTACTGTTTGTACCATACTTAGGGCCTCTGTATTTAGACCTCGTATAAATACTCGAGGGATTCAAATGTAATTATGTAATAAAGGAAGGGGCAAATATGTAATAAGTGAGGAGCCCTTATTCTATAAAAGAACTCCTCACTCACCTCATTAGGGGATGCCATTTTCTTAGGACTCTCACATCCCCTAAGCTCTAAGCTCTCTCAAAGTTCTCACTCTTATATTCCGAGCTCTCTTTCCCTCAGAAATACAATATCAGTGTGGACGTAGCCCAAACCTTAGGGTGAACTACGATACATCTTGTGTTATTTACTTTCTTGCAGATTCACAGTTGGATTTACGTTGTTCCAAGACCCCTCCGGTTTTATGCATCAACACTAGTCAACCTCGTTAATGGCAAAACAATGACTGAGAAATCCTTAACAAACCATCTATAATAGCTTGCTAGGCCAAGAAAACTCCGTACCTCAGTAACGGTTCGAGGTTGTTCCCAATTATCCACAGCTGCTACCTTTTGAGAATCTACCTGAATACCTTGAGCAGAAATGACATGTCCCAAAAATGCCACATGAGTAAACCAAAATTGACATTTGCTAAACTTAGCATACAATTGATGTTCCCTTAATTTCTTCAACACCAAAGTAAGATGTCGAACATGTTCTGCTTTAGTCTTAAAGTATACCAAAATATCATCAATAAAAACAATAACAAACCTGTCTATAAATGGCTGGAATACTCAATTCATCAGATCCATAAAAGCTGCTGGCGCATTCGTTAATCCGAATGGCATCACTAGAAACTTATAATGACCATAACGAGTCCTGAAAGCAGTCTTAGGGACATCCTCGCTGCTGATCTTCAATTGGTAATAACCAGACCTCAAATCAATCTTAGAAAACACGCAGGCACCTCGAAGCTGATCAAACAAATCATCTATACACGGTAATGGATAACGGTTTTTAATCGTTACCCGATTCAATTGCCTATAATCAATACATAGCCTCAAAGTCCCGTATTTCTTCCTTACAAACAAAACTGGAGCTCCCCAGGGTGAAGTACTAAGCTAAATAAAACCTTTATCGACTAATTCCTGCAATTGGATTTTCAGTTCCCTCAATTCAACAGGAGCCATTCTACATGGAGTCAAAGATATAGGATCCGTACATGGAAGCAAATCAATAGTGAACTCCACATCTCAGTCTGGCGGCAATCCAAGTAAATAATCAGGGAATACATCAGGAAAATGCCTGACTACTCGAACATCCTCCACATTATTAGAAGCAACATCATTCAGCACTACATGAGCTAAATATCCTTAACAACCTTTCGATAACAACCTCTTTGCCCTTACAGCAGAAATAACATCATGCCTCACCCCACTACGTTCACCCACAAAAATAACTTCAGGTAATCCAGGACGATGGAAAGTAACTGTTTTCCCGTAGCAATCTATCTTGGCACGATTATAATGCAACCAATCTGTGTCCAAAATAACATCAAAATCAACAATATCTAACGGGATAATATTAGCTGGCATAACCACATCCTCTACCAACACTGGACATCCTAGATATACAAAATCAATATAAAATCTCTCCCCTCTACGCATAGCAAACTCTAAATCATACCCTAGAGGTGTAGGATGATGTTGTGTCACTTAAGTAAATGTATGAGAAATGACAATGCGTAGCTCCACAATCAATTAAAACTCTAGCAAAGTGACCAAGAATGTTTAACGTACCCATGATCAAGTCCGGATGATTCTGTGCATCCTGCGGAGAGATATTATTAACACGTCCATGGGTTTGCTGTCGACCTCCACGACCTCTACTAGCTTGATTACCTCGCCCCTGTACACTTCGTCCCTGACTTGGCTGACCAGATTGCCTAGAAGATCCTACACTGTTAGAAGCAATCTCTACCTGTTGGGGCCTCCCTGGTATCACTGAGATCCACCAGCTGGTACGGAAGGATACGGTGTATACCTTCCAGGATACTGAGAATACCCACTTTGGTAATATGGATCCTGCGAATACTGATACTGCCCTGAAGCATAAGGAGCGACATCGCCCTGATAATGGTAAGCACCACCTCGACCTATCTGACCATAACTACTAGACCCTGGAACTTGTTGGATCGGTGCTGGTGGTGGCATAGAAGGCTGCTGGGGCCTTTGCTGACTCTGGGGACAGTTTATAGCTCTATGTCCCATTTGCCCATAAGTAAAACATCCACTGCTGTCTCTCCTACACTCCCCAAATGCCTATTATTACATATGCGGCACAAATGAGCACTTCCTCTTCCAGCATCTCCCTATCTTTGGAATCTAGAACCTCCTGAAAATCTACCACCTCTCATCTGACCAGTGGCACTAAAACCTTTGCTATAAGAGCTGGAACTAGTTCCATTCCTCTTAAAGTTCTAAGTCTTGCGAGGTCCTTGAGAAAATTGACCTTTACCTTTATCATCTCGCCTCTGAGTCCCATTCTTTTCTTCCTCATCTTCACTTTCACTAGGTATGTTCTCTGAGTCCTCAATCCTCAACAAAATCACATAAAACTCCTGGTAAGTAGCACAGGGAGTCGAGGTTGCTATAGAACGCCATTTCTTCTTAGTACCTAACCTGAAACGATGGAGCATCTCAACCGGATTAGCAACAACCTCCGGATGATAGCGAGATAAGTCAGTGAATCTCTTATAATACTCATTTGTCATCATCTTCCCCTGTTTTAATTGAGTAAACTATTGCTTTTTGCGATCAATATACTCATGGGGAATAAACATTTTCTAAAACAATTGTTTAAATACTTCCCAGTCCTCAATTTCCTCTAGGGTCAACTGATAGGACTTTTGTCTCCACCAAGATGCAGGCTCCGAACCCAGAAACCAGGAGTCATCTCGACCCACCTATCAGGAGGAAGATTCCCCTTGACTTTGCATTACACGGAAAGTCTTCTCAATATGATTGATCCATTTCTCCGCTCCTTCATGTCATTCATTCCCCATAAAATGATTTAGCTTCAAGTTATACATAGTCTCAAGAGGTGTCTTTTGGGGAGGACGAAGCGAAGACTGAATGGTATTAACAATAGCTTCCCATAACTGAGCTATATCGGGGAAACTAGGCTCAATAGAAGGACGTGGATCTTTATGAGGCGGCATAGTTCTGACAGAAGACATCAAAATAATTAGAAATTCTCAAGATATGCAGGAATGCAAACCTAATGCTCTGATACCAAACTGACACACCTCGACCTAGATTGAGGCATGCTGGCCGTCACGTAAGGGTGACGTAGCCATGTGCACAGTGCAGAAGCAATAGAGATATAAGGAATTACGAACAAACAAAAACCAAATCAACTAGAGTACTAGATAAGATAAGGTGCAAGTGCGAGATTAAGTGTGAGATACACAACCAGAGCATAATATCCTAGATGTAGTCAAGCAGGACAAGTACTAATTATACAATACCTGAGGGTGATCTTACATGGTGATATTCTGTCAAAACCCTCCGGCAGAATCCTCGTGATCCACCAAAGCACTTCTACTTAAAACTTGGAGGGGTGCAAAACAGAAAGTGTGAGTGGGCAAAAACAAAGCTTTTCAAAATCATTTTATTTCTCAAAAATTCTAACTCCTCGTCGTAAAACCTGTATAATTTTCCCAGAAAAATAGAATATATACATATCTCAAAACCATGCTCAGAAAACGATATTCATAAGTATGCCATGCCAAAGTATCTCAATGCAATGCTATAGGTAAACCAGGAAAAATATATAAATATCAAATATCACATCAGCCAAATCTATCTAACTTAAACTGCACTGCTGAGTATATAGCTTATAACCAATCTGTTTGTACCATACTTGACCAATCCCGAAACTACCTAGCACTGGTCAACGTTATACCGTCAAGGACCCAGAAGAGTTTCCCTCAAACTAGAAGGCCAATCATAGCGTGACACGTGTCGACATCAGAAGCCAATCACAGTGCGGCATGTGTCAACATCAGAAGCCAATCACAACACGACATGTGTCAATGTCAGAACAAAGCTAAAAACTCTCTTCTATAAAATGAGATCATTCTCCCACAATATTTCCTAATGTCATTTGTACTAAATCATTCACTAGTACTCACTAAAGGAGAGCTTAAACCTATGTATTTGTGTAAACCCTTCACAATTAATGAGAACTCCTCTACTCCGTGGACGTATCCAATCTGGGTGAACCATGTACATCTTGTGTTTACTTCCCTGTCTTTATCCATTTACATACTTATCCATAATAGTGACCGGAGCAATCTAGCGAAGGTCACAAACTTAACATTTTCCGTTGTACCAAAGTCCTCACTGATTTTGTGCATCAACATTTGGCACTGTCTGTGGGAAACGCATTTATTCCTACTCTCTTCAGCTTTGTCAAGCTGGTTTCCACCATTCGTACACTCTCTTTTGACTAGGCATCCCTCTTCAACATGGGAAGCGAAGGAAGCCACAACACGCAAAACGACACCCTTCTCGCACCTAGTGCGAAGCAACGAAATAAGGAAAAAAAAAACTCGTTCTTCAAGCTAAAGTCGAGGAGCTGGATGCTTAGAACAACAAGATATCAATAAAGAATGAGATCATTCAAGAACAATATGAGAAGCTCTTCAAAACGCTCCACAAAACTAGGCATACTCAAACACGCGAGCTTGTTGCCCCTGTGGACATCAACCATCATCTGGGTGCCCCCCAACACGGAGGGTCACCTTCATTTGACATGGGTATCCCTGATGAGGAGGGAGCTAATTATCAAAACATTGATCAACATGAGACTTCTCTCAACCCAGCTGCTTAGACCCGAAGCAGAAGAAGTGGAGGAAGACACCTAATTGCAGAAAAGCTAGAAGAATCGAAAGCCGTTTATCGTGATTACCGAGACTTCCTAAAGCAACGTCGAGAGAATCCCTTCCACATAAGCTCTAAGATCAGTGACCCAAGGGTTTCTGAAAGACTTGGTCCCCTTCCACGACCCAGGCCAGCTGCCAATCTAGGGAAGGAACAACAGGTCCCAAAGGAACATGAAGGTATAGGGGACTCGGGGGTATTCTAACATACTCGCTCTAGAAGTCAGTACGGCGAGTCCAAGGAAAAACCACACGTTCTTGCTTAAACTTTCTTACTTCCAAGAGGCGATGGAGACTTACGGAAGAAAATTCTAGTGGTACATGACTACACTCAAGACCTCTTTATTCTACAGCTCCTTAAGGAAGTAAACAAGTTGAAGGTCGAACGTCAGGCCGAGATACCTGACTGGAACCAACTCAGGCCTAGGCCTTTCACAAGGAGGATCCTCAACACCCCTCTTCAAGCAAAAACAAAACAAAAGCTTGGTTTACAACTCTATACTGGAAGGGATGGCCCGATTGAACACCTTAATCTCTTTGAGTCCACATGGCATATTGGATGCACACCTACGAAGAGCGATGTCTTCTCTTCCCTTCCACACTCTCTGGCGGAGCTCTAAACTGGTATTGTCGTCTTCCGCCTGAGACAGTAGATTCATTTGAGGAACTAAGGAAACTGTTTGTCTTTCAACACATCTTCCAGACCGATCGCTTACATTCTGCAAATGACTTGTACACTATTCGCCAGAAACCGGACGAGTCATTACGAGAGTATACCGGTCGCTTCAGCAATGAGTATTCTCGCTGCGTAGAGGCAGATGACAAGACCGCCCTCAAAGCCTTCACGGCAGGCCTCCCTGATTGTTTCTTCAAGTACATGATCAATGCCAACACTTGGAAACTTACTCTGAGGTGATGACACATGCTTATAACCACGCCTCCGCCGAAGCAAGGACATACCAAGGGAATCCTCATATGGTTAACCCCTATCAACAAGTAGGAAGTGGAAGTCAAGTTCTGCCAAGTGAGGAGATCTTGGCCATTCATGCAACCATTGCATCATCTCCCGCCTCATTTAGCTACTCGCTAAGTCACCAAACGTATTTGTCTCTTGGTAAGAGGAAGAATTTTTACTCTCAGGAAGCCTATTACAACAAGAGGGATAAAAGTTCGTATCAAGACAAGCAGGGCTGAACATACCGTCGACTATTATGACTATGGAGCCAAGCCTCATTCTTTCAAAGTGGAGGACTAAGTACTGAAGAAAATGCTATTATGAGAAGGCATACACATTACAAATGTTTTGACTCTCAACCGCTTGAGATCTTTTGTCACATAAGCCATTCAGCAAATATTTAAAGAAGAGGGAATTCAGACAACTTCTTCTGAGTCTTTTACATTCCTAGCACTGGAACACTTGGTCTACACTAACCTACCCCTACACTCCAACTCAGAGCTTCAACATGCGTACTTTGACACAAAGTATGTGATACTAAGTGTTACAACCAACATGGTTCACATATCGAAAGCATGGATCCCTTCATGCATAACAAAACATTCATAAGCATCAATCATGTCAATCAACATAAACATCATACATTCCAACACATTCATACATAAACATCATACATTCCAACACATCTATACATAAGCTAACTGTGCTTCGAAATGGTTCAACATACTTTGTGTCATTCGACACTTGCTACAATGTGCCTCGACACCTTGTCCGTATTCTAACCAACCAGGTGATGAATGTGAAGAAGGAATTCATCTTCATGCCACTAACCAAGTGATGAAATGTACACCCCGTACTCTAATATCATTTGGTAACTTGCCACTCATATAGCCAACCAGGTGAAGAAGGAACTTATCTTCATGCCACCAACCAGGTGATGAAATGTACATCCCGTACTCTAATATCATTTGCCAACTTGCCATTCATGCCACTAACCAAGTGAAGAAGGCACTCATCTTCGTGCCACCAACCAGGTGATGAAATGCACAACCCTTAAGCTTTACAACTCAACTAGAGCCTAACAAGAGTTATAGTCACCAACAAAGTTTTATTGCAAGCCAACAATGACTTCAGTGCATGGTATACGAAGATCAAGCTCTTCAGCCTTCTTACAACTGCTTCAGACATTTCTCATCTGTAACAATGCAAACACTACAACTCGTAGAAAGCTTCATACACTTTTGATCAAGACTGTTCAAAACAAATTCAATTTATATGGTTCATCCAAACCTTCAACTACTACAAGGTGTGGCTTGCATCCCAATCTCTTACTCAACAGTGTGGAAGCAAAATTTGTATATGTTATATCTCCCATATTTTCAAATTTCTAGTTTTCAAATTCAACAAAGCTTTATCAATGGAGGACAACTACAAATTCTCAAAAGCTTTACACACTCTTGATTAAGATAGTGTGAAACAAAACCAATTTATGGTGGAAATCAAAAGCTGCATCAATGGAAGACAACCAGAAATTCTCAAAAGCTTCACACATTCTTGATCAAGATAGTGTGAAGCAAAATCAATTTATGGTGCCAACAAAAGCTTCACCTACAAAGCTTCAACACAAAAGCTTCACCTACAAAGCTTTAACACAAAAGCTTTACCTACAAGCTTCAAAGCTTCAACTCCAAAGTTTCACCTACAAAAGCTTCAACTTCAAAGCTTCACCTACAAAGCTTCACCATAAAAGCTTCACAACAAAAGCTTCACCAACAAAAGCTTCAACAAATGGAGGGCAACTACAATTCTCAAAAGCTTCACACACTCTTGATCAAGATAGTGTGAAGCAAAATGAATTCATGGTACCCAACAAAGTTTCACCAACAAAAGCTTCAACAAATGGAGGGCAACTACAATTCTCAAAAGCTTCACACACTTTTGATCAAGATAGTGTGAAGCAAAATCAATTCATGGTACCCAACAAAGCTTCAACCTCAAAACTTCACCTACAAAGCTTCAACACAAAAGCTTCACCAACAAAAGCTTCAACAAATGGAGGGCAACTACAAATGCTAAAAGCTTCACACACTCTTGATCAAGATAGTGTGAAGCAAAATCAATTTATGGTGTCAACAATGCTTCACCTACAAAGCTTCAACATCAAAGCTTCACCTATAAAGCTTCAACTCCAAAGCTTCACCTACAAAAGCTTCAACACCAAAGCTTCACCTACAAAAGCTTCACTTACAAAAGCTTCAACACCAAAGCTTCACCTACAAAAGCTTCACCAACAAAGCTTCAACTCCAAATCTTCACCTACAAAAGCTTCAACACCAAAGCTTCACCTACAAAAGCTTCACCAACAAAGCTTCAACTCCAAAGCTTCACCTACAAAAGCTTTAACACCAAAGTTTCACCTACAAAAGCTTCACCAACAAAGCTTCAATTCCAAAGCTTCACCTACAAAAGCTTCAACACCAAAGCTTCACCTACAATGCTTCAACACCAAAGCTTCACCTACAAAGCTTCAACATCAAAGCTTCACCAACAAAGCTTCAACTTCAAAGCTTTACTTACAAAAGCTTCAACTTCAAAAGCTTCACCTACAAAACTTCAACAACAAAGTTTCACCACCAATATATATATATATATATATTTTTTTTTTCGAAAATTCGAAAAAAAAAATAAAAAATTCGAAAAAAAAAAAATTAAAAAAAAAAAGAAGAGCCTAGACCTCCCATTCTTTGAGCTTAACAACTTTCATAACAAATATATATGAAAGATGAATTTTGAGCTACCACTTAGAAAGGAAAATGGTGAAGTTTTGTTACTTTGGAAACTTGGTTACTAGCAAGACACCTCATTCGTTAACTCCCTCGACTGGAGACTTTGGGGACTTCTACCATATGCTATTACACCTCGGTACTTGGAAGGTTCACGACTACTCAGTGACTTGGATCTTTCAAGTCTCTAACCGAGAAGTTTTCCTCACTCGGGAAATTAAAGGAGCACTACCTCAACCTACATGCTTCACTCACAAAGCTTCAACAAAAGAAAAAATTCAAAGAACTTAGTGAAGAAAGCTTTGGTGTATTTAACACAATACGTTGAAATGAAGCAAAACTTATTTATTGATATCTCCGATAAGTTACAAATATGTACATATACATGAATCATAATAAACAAACAAGAGGGAGTCTTCGCAAAAGTTGCTCAGGAGAAGTCTTAATAGTCGGCAGAGTCCCAGAAAAAGAAGGCACCGGAGGGTGATTATTCGGAGCCTTAGTATTGGACAGAATCCCAGAAGGAAAAGGCACCGGAGGTTGATCATTTGGAGCTTCATTACGCGGTACAGCCCCAGAAAACGAAGGCAATAAATGCCTTTGGAATAAACCTACAAACATCTGATGATCAAGTAAAATCTGACCATCAGATTCCTGTAGCTGGTCAAGCTTCCCCTTCATGTTTATAGCATAGTCATGTGCGAGCCTGTGTAACTGTTTATTCTCATGCTTGAGCCTTCTAATCTCCTGTTTGAGACTTATCACTTTAGCCACCAATGATTCAACTTGGCGGGTTCGAGCAAATAGGCGTTGGGCTATATTAGACACAGAACCTGCACACTGAACACTGAGAGCCAGATAATCCTTAACAGCTAACTCATTAGACCGTTTGGAAAGTAGTCTGTTATCTTTGGGAGTGAGAATGTTCCTGGCCACCACTGCAGCGGTCATATCATTCTTCATCATAGAGTCCCCAACAATAAAAGGACCAGTAAGAGATAAGAATGATGGGTGCCATATGTTGTCTTGAGGAGGCATGACTTCCTCTTCACCAAAGTTCAAGTCAAAACGACGGTCGGATGGGCCAGACATTTTCAGAAATGAGGTCCAATAAATCTCTGAAGTACAAAAATAAGGGGAAAATTCCTACAAGTAATAACTCTCTGAACGTACTTCTTGCACACAATTGGTGCCCCTATAAAAGAAATGGCAGTAGGGCCGTTTGTTCAAAAATCGAAGAGGCACCATTCTCCAGATTTCGAGAAGCAGATTTTCTTGAGTAAAATATGTCGACAATCCACACACGTAACATCAGCTCCTAGGGTACAAAGATCACTTTACCAAAGATCTCTGACAAAGTTTAAACACATAAATTTTGAAGGTCTAGCTACCCTCTCATTACCCATAAGAATAAAGAAACGTCACCACTACTTGACAACTGGAAAGTCCCTATGTGTGTCAGCCTTTGTGCTCCGTGGCAAGGCAGACTAGCAAAAATGTCGAACCTTTACTCACATCGAGAAAACATTCCCAACATGATTACTTGTTCAAAAATCAAAGAGGCACCGTTCTTCGAGTCTCGAGAGTCAGACTCCCACTAGGATTGCTTTCTCAAAAATCGAAGAGGCACCGCTCCTCGAACCTCAAGAGCCAGACTCTAACCAGGATTGTTTTCTAAAAAATCGAAAAGGCACCGCCATCTAAATCTCGAAAGCCAGACCTACAACAGGATTGCTTTCTCAAAAATCGAAGAAGCACCGCTCTCTAAATCTCGAGAGCCAGATGCCCAATAGGATTGCTTGTTCAAAAATCGAAGAGGCAACGCTTTCCGAATCTCGAGAGCCAGATCCCCAACAGGATTGCTTGTTTGAAAACCAAAGAGGCATCGTTCTCTGAACTTCGAGAGCCAAATTTCCTTGGATAAAATTTGTTTGCAATTTTCACACACAGCATCAGCTTTCTAGATACCACAGACCACTGTTTCAAAGTGCTCTAACAAAGTTAAAACACGTGAATCTTGCAGCTCCCACGACATTGCTATGACCGAGAAGGGTAAAGGAACATTGTTACTACTCGCTGTTGGGACAATTCCTATATATGTCGACCTCCATCAGCCACAGCCAAGCAGACCTGCAAAGAAAAAAAATGCTCAACTTTTCTTCACATCCGATAGGCACTCTCAACAGAGTCTCTCGAAATACTCAGTTTCTTTTCTCCCTGATAATACCTCTGCAAACAAGCCACACAAGAGCAAGAGTATCTCATATCATCAGGGTTAAAAGCAAGAGTATCCCATATCATGCTTTTTCCTTGTTTTTTTCTTTGCCCTTGCTCTTACCTGCAAGATAAGGAGAAAGAAAGCAATCAGTCGAAACCTGAAATCAAACTTCCAATCTGGAACTAATTGCCCGAAACCTTTGCCTGGTTGCTCACCTAGCATTGCTCTCGAGTACTCATCCTCAATTGTTGTCAAGGTCGTGAATTCTTTCAGCAAATACCTTAGAACAGTTGATACAATATTGGCTCTTTACACTGAAGCTGCCAAGCATTGATGAGTCGCTGAGAAATAGTACTCTGAAGGACCATTCAAATGTAAAGGTTGCACACCACTTCTGCGATGCAAAGGATTGAAATAAAATGTTCAACGATGAGCTGGAACAGATCATTATAGCACGACGCCCCCTGCAGAACCACATAATCCAAACAGAGGAGTCTAAGTCAAATCCAAGCTCGACATCATTGCCCTATTCGAATAGCTCGAGAAGTTTCAACAACCTTTCGCTGACACCGTCGCCAAAGAGCAAAGCCTCACCATGCCACATCCACTACTTTATCAATAGCAAATGTATCTCATATCATCAGGGTCAAATGTACTCTAGATTTGATGGACTTGTTTTGACCCTTAAATTCTTAAGTCGGCCTTATACTCTAGAGGAAACCAGAAAACCCTCCAGCCTAGTTCAAGAATAAGCTTGTGGAAAGTTACTTCTCTAAAAGAAAAAGTATCTCATATTATCTCTTCTCATTTTTCTTCTCTTTATCCTCCTTACTGCCTGCAAGATAGGGAGAATGAGAACAATCAGCCGGAACTCGAAATCAAACTTTTGATCTGGGACTAATTGCTTGGAACTCTGATTGCTTACCTTGTCTGTCACCTCTTTCGGCAGATCTCCTAGCTCAGCGACTTGGGGGACTCCTACTATATGGTTTGTATCGCGCTTGACCAAGCCTGAAACTACAAGTAAGTTTCAAGTGAAATTGATACATTACCTTGTGCATCTCCACCTGTTAAAGATACCATCCCTGGATGGAGGAAAAGTACTTCCAGAGAAGATGCCACACCTACCTATGAGACAGATAAGGCAAGTGAAAACGATACCACACTTTGGTACTTAGAAGTTTCGTGATTACTCAGCAGCTTAGATCTTGCAAGTCTTCAACCGAGGAGCTTCCCTCACTCGGGAACTTAAGGGAGCACTGTTTGTACCATACTTGACCAATCCCGAAACTACCGAGCACTGGTCAACGTTATACCGTCGAGGACCCAAAAGAGTTTCCTTCCAACCAAGAGGCCAATCACAACGCGACACGTGTCGACATCAGAAGCCAATCACAGTGTGACACGTGTCAACATCAGAAGCCAATCACAACACAACATGTGTCAATGTCAGAATAAAGCTAGAAACTCTCTTCTATAAAAGGAGATCATTCTCCCACAATATTTCCTAATGTCATTTGTACTAAATCATTCACTAGTACTCACTAAAGGAGAGCTTGAACCTATGTACTTGTGTAAACCCTTCACAATTAATGAGAACTCCTCTACTCCATGGACATAGCCAATCTGGGTGAACCACGTACATCTTGTGTTTGCTTCCCTGTCTCTCTCCATTTACATACTTATCCACACTAGAGACCGGAGCAATCTAGCGAATGTCACAAACTTAACACTTTCTGTTGTACCAAATTCCGCACTGATTTTGTGCATCAACACAATCTCAATCATATCAAATCAAATCCTGCACACGAGTCAGAACCACCTTAAGTGGCCTGTACGACAAGACTAGGTGTAAAGTAAATATGCTCTAGTGCTACGATCATGTGAAGGCTGTGCGAATGATCGCGGGTCACCTATGAGTCGAAACCACCTAAAGTGGTTTGTACGACAAGCCTGTGCACCTAACTTGGATCCAAGGTGAGCATATGGTGCGGGAGGTGAACATCACGTGAAGGACTGTGCCCTAACTTTGGGTGGGAGCACTAACACCGAGGTGCAGGTTTATGAGCTCTCAATACATCACAACATATCTCACATAACCGAAACAATCACATACCTTTGATTTATGAACTTACCTGGCACTTACCTGTGCGTCCGCAACACCAATCATGAATGTATGCAACTACTAATGCATAATTAAAATAGATAGATACTTGCACGGCATTTTCAAAACATATATTCATTTAAACATATTTTCTGGGAAAAATCTCAAGTATATAGGTATATACGGAAAACCAAAAGCCCACTCACTGGTATGTCAAAGGGTCGTAGCCCCCGAGCCTTGATTGATGGCGCTCGTCCTTAGGATATGTCTCACCTATATGCGAAATAACTGAATAAACGTTATTTAAAGCACATCACAAAATTAGGTAATAACTTTTCATACAATACTCAAATGGGGTATTTGAATATACCACCATGATTTACTCAGCCTTAGGAACATCCCCATATTTTTAGAAAAATTTTTCGTCTTCCCACGCGCCAGCCAAGGCACGGCCCGAAGCGCCCCCACGCATGGCCAACCCTGACAGAATCCTTAACCGCCGTTAGGGAATATTCTGCTAAAAATTAGAATATTCCGTTAAAACTAACCTGACGCCGTTAGCTGCTGTTAGGAATATTCCGTCAATATCGATGTAATATTCTCATTTCTTCTCCAGCGAATCGCCGGTCGCCGTCGTCGTTGCCGGAAACTGGAAATTAGAAAAACCTTAATATCTTCTTCATTTCTCAACCAAATTTCACGAATTTTATACCAAAATGAAGCTTAAGACAAGTAGAAACAATCCTTACCAATTTTAGGACATAAAACTCATGGGATCTCACCGGAAAATCCCTTGATAATCCGGCTAAACCTGCAACTCGTCGAAACTCAACTTCCCGACGTCCAAATCACTTCATTTTTCTTCTTCGAGCCTCGTGAAGATGATCTAAAGCTTCCTATAACCTTAGAATCTTCCAAAAACTCCACATTTACGTGTGCATAAACAGTACCTCGAATCTGGGTTTCTGGTTCTTGGGTATTCTGACGGCTTCGTGTCCTAAAAATGGTACCACTCGACTCCTAAGCTTGTAAGGAGTCCAAAGACACCAACCAAAACCTCGATCTGCGACTGGTTGAAGGGTTTTGAGGTTGACCATACAGTTTGTACGGAAATGGAAGGAAATCCGAGAGAGAGAGAGAGAAAGGGTCAACGTGATTAGATGAGGGTGAGTGTGTGTGGTCCAAATTGGGTCACCAACCAAAACAAATAAAACTTTAAAATTTGATTGGGTCCAAATAGTTAGGAAATGAACTTAATTGGTCCAAAACCTTAGCCCATCTACACACACCATCACCAAATGCTCAAGGGCAATTTCATCAATTCACGCTATCGATAAAAATAATTTGGGACGAGCTGTCACAATTATGGGTACAAATAAAAGTTCAAAAAAATATAAGTACAAATAAAAGTTTGAAAAATGTGGACACAAAAAGAAATTAATATATGGTTACAAACTAAAACTGAATAGAAAATTGGCACAATTTAAAAAAAGGGTTGCAAATTAAAAATAAAAATATATGATCCAAAATTTAGAAATGTAACATTTCTAACACTAAATGAATAATTTAGAAATAATTTATATCAAATGTATCAAATGTAACAAAATATATGAAATGTAACATTTCTAACATTAAATGAATAATTTAGAAATAAAATTTAATTATCTTGATATGTAAAATATTTTATTTTTGAAATAATTAATTATGTTTATTAAAACCAAGAGACCTTGATTAAAATTTGAAAATGAATAAGATTTCAATCAATGGAGTTGAAAAAAGAGGGATGAAAACCTAATTTCTCATTTTCTTAAATTTTGGCATGTTGGACGAGACAAAACTTTTCAATTTTTAATAAAATTAATAAAAAGTAACGCAATTATCTACTTATCTTTAAATTGCAACAGCTAATAAACTTCAAAAGTTAAATCGCGACAGTTTAAATTACATATTCCAAAACTTTCTCTAAACTAGAGGGACAAGAATCATATAATTGATCGTAAATATTAATAAAGTTGGATTACAACGACAGTTGGTCAACTAATTTATAAGAACATTAGTGAGTGGTTAGTACACGACAACATGCCCACACATGGTTTTCAGAATGCTTACATGTTCTAATCATAAGTGACTACTAATATTAATCCAAGAATAATTGTCTTAATTAGGTATGGATTTACAAATACTTAATTCGAATATGACTCTGTGAAGCTATAGCTAGTTTGATATTAAACTCGCCGTTGGAGAAATGCAAACTCAAATACAACATGTATGAAAAAAGAAATTTTGATGACCCTTTTCATGTATCATTTTATTGGCTAGCGAGTCCACCTGCTGTTGATATGATTTCAAAGGGGATACATTAAAATAATCATTCTTTTGGCAAGGATGAGCGTTTTATTCTTATTCGTTCGTATTTATTATGATCCCTAAATTAGATAGTATACTATAAATTTTATGCAATAATATTATAAGCGAAGGATTTGAGTTAAGTCAGTTATTATTAGTTATCGAATACGTCACTCATAAGAATATGGACGATGAGAGAATTAAGAATACCCATCCAAAAGACTAATCCAATCCATAATGATGTGCTGGAAAATAGAACATTTTTGTTCCCTAACCAACCCTCAAGAGAAGCAAATACAACAGGTACATTGATTAGTAAAATTAATGAAGTAGCAATTAATGCACAAAAAAGCCAATTGGAAAGTAATAGTCATGTTTCTAATCCTCCAATCTGCCAACAAAAGTAGAGCAGTATTTCCGGTCCTGTTTCTCTCCGAGTGAGAGTTTTCTCTCATTCTGAGAGTCTTTCTCACCTTCTGGTGTGAGTCTTCAAAAATCACGAAAACCCGGTGGCACCGACCCTAGCTAGGGGTGGGCATAAAAACTACAAAACCACATCGAACCGTATGAAAAAAAAATCGAAAAAAACTATGCTGACCGAAAAAGTCAACTTTGAGTCAAAAACCGAATCGGACCGTTCAAACCGATTTTGGTTTCGGTTTCGAATGAACAAGAACCGGCCGCAATCAAACCGAACAGTTTATTAATAATAAATAAATAAATTATATATATACACACATGTCATGGTATAATAGGTTGAAAAATTAGTTTCACCAAGTTGTAAAGCAATGGATCCCATCCCAATTAGGGCTCACTCACCTCACTCACAACCTCATATCCCTATTCCCCCATTTCAGTTTCACACAGCTGGCCCCACTTGGTTGCACTTTTTTAGTTGTCGCTGCCATTTGGAAAAAAGGAATGTCTGCACTCTATTTTACATAAACCAATATTAGTGGCTACCTTAAATTGAAAATTCTCCCAAGAGGAGTGTCATTACTTTGGTTTAGTGTTCTATGAGTAGAGGAAAAGGGTGGTGCGGTGCATCTATTGCTATGTTGTCTTGTTGCTAGGATATGTGATCTCATGTCAGTTGAAGAGCATTTTGTTTCATCGCTTTTCCTAGGTTTTTTACATAAACTTTATGCCAATTTCTTGACAAAAGAACAAGAAAAAAAAATCATGTGGACTTCAAATTGATGCTGCTTGTGGATCAATTTGAGGGACATTCCAAATGGAAATTAGGTAGTTATTCTTCTATTTGGCCAAACCCATTTGTGAAAACATATTGTACAATTCTTGAGGATTTGTGCCATAAATAATTTGAATGCATGATTTGGTGTTCAAATAATTTAGTATTCAGAACTGTAAACTGGCAAGAGCCAAATCGGAACCGGTGTAGACCGAACCGTACTGTTCTAGTAATAAATTTAAGCGGAACAGCACTAAACCAAACCGTTGATATTTTCCGGTTCCAGTTCCGATTCAGGTGTGGAACCGCACCAAACCGCACCATGCCCACCCCTAACCTTAGCCGTGGCTGGGGTCAATCGCCGTATCCTCCTTTCTTTATTCCTTTCCTCTGTTTTTTGTTTCTACTGCTCTCTCCCCCTGCTTTCAACCCAGATCTGTTCTATCCCTCTTTCCTAGTTGGTGTCCCTCTTCTTTGTTCATCTTTATTCCGATTTTCAGCCATGAATATCGTGGAGATCGTGTGTTGAGCTCTGGCGGTTTTACTGGCTCAGGTGTTTCCAACACCGCCACCTTCTCTGGCTTATCTGCCTTTGCCGGCAGCGTTGTTTGTGGGTTTCCATGAACTTCATCCCGATAGCTGGCTTCCGTTCTGTTGTTGCTGGCTATTCGTTCCTTGTGGCTGTGCTCGTGTAGCAGATCAGGGTAGGATGCTGCGTCTAAAGATGAGATACTCAGATGGGGATGAGGAATTGGACAGATTGAGGTTGCTACGGCGAGGACGGTTGCGGTGGATGTTTATAGCGTTTGCAAAGTTGTTTGTGTGTTTGGTTTGCAATAGTTGGTTGGCTCTGTTGTACTTTGTTTTGTCTTGGCCCACTTTTTGCTTGTCCATGTATTAGTTTTGGGCCTTTGTTGTATGTTTGTTTGGTTTTGGTTTGTAATAAAAGTTGCACTTTGACCCAAAAAAAGAAAAAGAAAAAAGGAACCAACAAAAGTTTGTGATACCGTGGAGCATGTCAAATATGTGCATTGAGGGAAAAAAAAAACCTTGTTTCGTACTCAAAATCCAGGCTCACGTAGGTTTTGGGCCAGGTTCATTTGCACTGGTGGCGCCAAGGCCCAATAAAAAAGTGTAATGATCGTGAAGCTGCCCGCAGATTTTCACCCCACTTGGCACTTGGCCGTGGACACTTGACGGCGTCACGGACTCGCAGCTGACACAAATTCGAAGGCAGCGGCAAACAGTGATGGGGTCGTCTAGTACAATGAGAGCGTTAGGAGCAATTGTTCACAGAGTCAGCAATGGCGTCTCCTCCAAGTCCCCAAACTCCTTGGTTCTTCACTGTACATGTCATATATTCTTATCTTCTTCCTCTCTGTGAATTATGAATTTTGCTTTCGAGAGTGAATTTTTAGCTGACTTTTTTATTCAGGGAATGTTCTGCTGAGCAGAAAGTTATCGTATTCATCTGCAATTTCATCATTGCCGCCATGGGTTTCGACCCACATGCACGGCGGCGCTGCAGCGAGAAGAACCATATGGACCGTCGCTCCTCTTTGTATGGGCAGGCGTTCCAGCAAAATCGCCGGCCGAAAGGTCAGCTCTTTCGTTCTGCTTTGTAGGTTTTTATTTTCTTGCACGCCAAGTGTTTGATGAAATGCCCGTGTAATGTGTGTCAGGGTTTTGTGACTGTTTGTTGGGTTTGTTTTGAAAGTTGTGGAATTGGTAATGCAGGGGGCTCAAGATGCAAAGAAGGCAAAGCTATATAGCAGGATAGGGAAGGAAGTTGTGTCTGCGTAAGTTAGTCGCTCTGGCCTTCTTTGTATTTTGCTAGTGCTGATTTAGCATTGATTAAAGTCTAATCTTTGTATAAAGACAAATGTTAATCTCCTAGTCATAATCTTTGTATAAAGACAAATGTTAATCTCCTAGTCATACTTATTGAGAATTACACTAGTTTCATAGTTTCAACAATAGGGGGTATTTGGTATAGTGCAGTGCCGGTAACTTTTCGTTGTGCCTTAATGGTGCAGTGTAAAGAAAGGCGGTCCAAGTCCTATATCAAATATGGCCCTGGCAACTGTTTTGGAGAAAGCCAAGGAGCTTGATGTACCCAAGGAAATTGTCGAGCGCAACATTAAGAAAGCATCTGAGAAAGGACAAGAAGCTTACATTGAGAAAGTATACGAGGTCGGTATCAGTGTCATCTGCTAGATCTTCTTTGGTCCTGCTTAAAAGTTTTATGTTCAACATTAAGGATTATTTTATTGGATCGATACTTTTCTCATGTGACCTGATTTTATGGGTGCTACTATTGTCAGGTATATGGTTTTGGTGGAGCTTGTATGGTAGTCGAGGTCTTGACTGATAAAATAAACCGGTCTGTGGCAGCGGTTAGAGAGGTGGTGAAGGACTGTGGGGCGAAGATGGCTGACTCAGGATCTGTTTTGTTCAAATTCAGGCGTGCTCGGGTTGTAAACATAAAAGCTTCAGATGTTGATAAGGATCAGCTCCTTTCCATTGCTTTAGATGCTGGTGCTGAGGATGTTATAGAACCGCCAGTATATGAAGATGATACCGAAGATAGTTCAGAAAGGTAATTTTCCACTAGAGCTGCATTCCTTATGTAAATATATTTGTGTTGTAACTCTACTTTCTCTGGTTTTTTTAACTGATATATGATTTTGCTAAGTTAACATCATCCAATTGAGTTGTAATTGCCATTGTCCAAGGTATGAGTCTTCTTGACTCACTTTGCCTATGAGCTTACGTTTTCTGTGAAATGCAAGATCTTCACTTCTGGTCAACTTTCATGCTCATTAAATGGGAGCCTCGAGCCTATCCAGTAGTTGAACTCCATTCATACGTGTTATTGTAGGCACCTGGTTCAATCATTGGAATGTTGATATATGCATATTTTCGTGAACACACAGGGGCACGCACGCACACACACACACACACCCATCATTGTGAACTTTTCTCCTTTCGCTATACACAGTTCTTAACTTTATTTAGTTTTTTTTTTTTTTTTTTTTTTGTTTTGTTTCTGGTAGTTATTTCAAAATCGTAAGCTCATCAGAGAACTACACAACAGTACTTTCAAAGCTACGTGAGGAAGGAGTAAGTTTTGAGACGGATAATGGTTCTGAGCTGCTTCCAATAAGCGCTATTGAGGTTTGTCTCTCCTGCATACATATGACTTTGATCTGTTACAGCCTTATAGCTGGGATTTCTTCTTCTTTTCACTATGCGAATTGTATACTTTCTCACAAACTGTCTTCATATTTACAAGTCCATTTTGAGCATTTGAGGTAAAACTACTGGTCTGTTGCAGGTAGATGACGAGGCTATGGATTTGAACAAGGAACTTATGTCCCAATTGCTTGAACTTGATGATGTTGATGCTGTGTATACGGACCAGAAGTGATCAAAATCTCTATCTTTAGTCATCATCTCAGCAATCGAATTGAGCTCTTGGCCTTACAATATTCTTCGATCTGGTTTGTCTTTGGTATCTAACTCAATTGAAGTATATCTGTCGAGATCACTTAAGGAGGAGTGATGGGTGCGGGGTCGTTACCTTACCTTTCTGTTCTCTAGGAAGAAAATTTTGTTGTACTGTATTTTCATACTTGGGAAGTTTGAGGAAGAAGAGCATATATTGAAATGTGCTTGTTATCGGAGAACAAATAAAAGAAATCCTTGAATAACAATAGTAATGTTGGGAAATGATTTCCGTTCTTCATTTTGTTTATGGGCCTTGATTCTTCTTACTCTATTCAATCTAATGGCCAGGAATAAAAAGTCCATGGAAAGAAAAGAAGAGTGCGGAAATCACCTTCATAATATAGTGTTGGTAATGGAAAATGTGAATGGTGTGGCACTAAATTATACCTAGCATCTGGTTGTACATCTTTGCCGGTATATGACTGGAGGTATTGTAACCTAAACTTGTCGAGAATCGTTGTATCGACAATCAACATTGTGCTCACAAAAATCTACAGTAATCGTTGTCACCCTCCCGCCTTCATCTTCGTCTTCCTCTTCTTAAGCATCAATGAAATGAAATGGTATATACAGCAGGGCTTCCATGCACGCCACCTTCAAAACAATGAAATGAATATTACAAAGTTATTTATGGTATATGAGGGAAGCCATAATTAAATTTGGATCTTCTTCCAACATTGAAAAGAGAAATGTCACTTGGTCAAGAAAGGGACGTAAAATTTTGCCACCATTTCTGCACATGGCCTGCATAAACGCTTTCGACCGAGTGACATTTCATAGTGATCTGGCATATGAAGAGAGGGAATCCAATCCACAGTACGTCCACCCCTACAATCGATCTGGCGTATCACCTTCCTTTAATTCAAACCCCCTAACAAGTCACTGTACTCAAGTTTCCCCAATGTGTCTTTTAAGTTTCGGTAATGCAAACAACACGGCCATCAACGAATTTACGGTGATGCACCAAAGACTAATAGATTGGCAAGCTCGAAGAGGTAGGATAGGATGTTATAGTGGTTTGGGACTTCAGAGAATCCATGATAACGTAGCTTTTTGGTTTTTATGGCCGTCCTGTAAGCCTCGGAATCGGTTTGGCAGTGAGGCCGCCTTCTGGAGTGGAGCTTAGCTAACACTGCATAGCCGTCGAAGAGGTGCCGGAAATTGTAGTCTTCAATGTGCCAAAGACCCTGACCATTTCCTTAGGTACGTCCCTCTCTGCATGTAATTAGTTATCCATTTTTTATTTCCCTATGCCGAAAGTATTTTGTGAATTTTTGAATAATTTATAGTAATCTATGTATACCGGCCAACTGATTTCAGTAGGAACTTACCCAAAATCAAAATACATGTTGCACTGGCTGCCCACGGAGGCAGTTTGGTGCCAGAAAATAGAAATGCACTTATGGCTCGTTTACTAACTTTTTTTTTAATTTTTTTTTATTTTCAGTTTTTCGTTTTTTTGATTTAGTATGAAAATTAAAAACTTTTTTTTTTTTTTTTGTAACTATTTTCAGATTTCATTGGAAGCCAAAATTTGAAAACTTTAAAAATTTGCTTTCAGCTTTTGGCCTACAGTTTTTATTTTGGGTTAAGTACGTATAACTATTTTATATTTAGGGGTGATTCTAAATTGACTTATGTTACACCCCATTCCCGATTTTAAAAATAGTTTGGATTTAAAAAAAAAATTATTTTTGGGTCTTAATGTGTGTGCTCGTGGGGCTCTCTTTCCATTTTGGTCTCCTTCCTGGCCCCCTTTCTTCTTTTTTCCTTTGGAACCATGAGTCCTCTCTCTCCCTTTCTCTGCAACTCTCTCCTTCCCTCCCCAAGAATCATCGTACACACAGACCCATTGACAGTCACCACCTCATCCACCCACCTAAACCTCCCCGTGTGATCCACGAAACTTGGAGCAAGGTTGGAGCACACCTAAAACCTCCCCGTTCTTGTGGTGCCGTGGCGTTGCCACTGTGCATCTCCTTCTCCGGTGAGTTTTTGGATTTCCGATGATGATAAGCCTTGAGAATCACCCAAAACTTCTTGGATCGTACTGTGGGTAGTATTTCTAGTTTTTCTAAGACGTTGGGTACGGGAAACATCATTGGAAACTCAAATCCAGTTTCCAGTGAGAAATTGACGACTTTCTAGCCAATTTCAAGCCAAACCACGACGAGTTGGCCCAGCGTGCATGGTATCAATCTATTTGTCTCACTAAGTACTACAACTTTCAAGGCTTTCGAGGCATGCATGTTCATTTGAATCTTACCCAGTTTCCGACGACTTTTGCGACTTTCAAGGCATTTTTCAGCCAAACTGCTACGAATTAGACATCGTGTGAGGTACTATTCTCTTCGTCTCATCGAGAGCTATAACTTTCACTTTTGTTTCACTCGATTTCGTTGCTTATTGACAAAGTTATTAACGTTTAAAGTTTGTCTAATTTTCGGCCGAATTCAGGCTTTTTCTTTTGAATGGGTCCAGCGACCCACAGTTTAGTAAACCCAGGCCCTTGGGCCGAACAAATTAGGGCCTTCGGCCCGTTGAAAACTAAACCCAATCCTTTAAAGCCTAACCCAAAACCCTTTTGGAAATTTAGGCCTTTGGGCCTAGGATCTTTCGACCCAAACTCTCCAACCCAACCCAAACCTTTTATTTTTATTTTGTTTATTTTGTTTTAAAATCCAAAGGAATAGGGTCGGGGCTTCAAGCCCAGCCCATTTGAGAACCTTAGTGAGACAGGCATGTGGGCCATTGAAAAACCTTTTATTTTTATTTTGTTTATTTTGTTTTAAAATCCAAAGGAATAGGGCCGGGCCTTCAAGCCCAGCCCATTTGAGATCCTTAGTGAGACAGGCCTTTGGGCCATTGAACCAGCCCAAGACCCACGGGCTTTCAAGCCTAAACCTAATATAACCCAACCCTAAAACCCATTTTAAATTAGAAACCCTTAACCCATTAACCCATTATCCTAAACCCAACCTACCTAAACCTAAACCTAACCCAAGTCCAAACCCTAAGCCCTAAACCCGGTTGGAACATTCCAAGGATATTCCTGAAACCTTCAAAGGAATATTCTCTGGAATGTTCCTGTGTTGAACTTTTACGAAATTTATCCGGGACCCCTCTTAGAGTAATTCGACTTCCTGAATTCGTTTTTGACATTCGTTTTTCCAAATTAAATTGTTTGGATAGAGCTTTATTAATTGTACCCTTTATGTGCTTAGGTGCATATATCGTGACGATTCCGTGTTTGCTAGTTTGCGTGGCTTTTCAGCGGCTAAGTATCTATGGATGGACCCCTTCTAAAAATGCATGATTTGATGATTACGTTTTATGAGATAACATGCTTATTGAGGCTAGTTTGAATTATTACTATTTTTCCTATAACCCATGTTCTTTATAGAATATCTTATGGATGATGATATAATATTTAGAACATGTTTAGAACACCTCTTTATAGTATAGATGATGGATGACTTTATACTATGAAGTTGCTTTTCAAATAAATGTATGTTCAATGGTTTTGTACTTACCTAGTGGTCCCAATTCTGCTACAGGATGAGGGATAGATTTCGTCCTGGGCGACGGTTACGGTGTTGGCATAGGGCCTGAAGATGGTTTTCCTCTGGCAATTAGAACAAGGACGAGGAGCTGGCACGGGGCCCATGGATGATTTTCCTCTGGCAATTAGCATAGAGACGGGGAGTTGGCGAGGGATATTGAACATTCACTAGTGATTACGATATATATGAGTTATGATTTGAGACATTGCACATAATGTTAGGTTTCAGAAAACCTATTTTTATCATGTTATATGAGTTTTCATAAAACCTGGAGGTTAGTATGTTGATAACTGTTTTATATATATATATATATATATATATATATATATATATATCAACTTGGTCCACTCATGTTTGTTTTGCACCTCCTTCAGGACTTAGAATCGAGGCATACAATCTCGGCGTCAAGACCGGCGTCAAGACACTTCCGCATCGGCATCTTCGAGTCCTCTCGGTGTAGGACCCATCCTCTTATTCATTCAATTTTATATTATTTCTTGTTAGTATTCTAGTTAGTTGTATGCTTTGAACACGTTTCTTACTTGCATTTTAATTATATTTAAATTTATAGGTCTTATTTATTCCTTGTTCTCAGCAATTGCATTCAATAAATGGCTTTTGTCACCCTTAGGTGTCGGCCAACACGTGTCTATCCTGGTGTTCGGGAAATATTGGGATCGTGGCGTATCAACTTAACCTTTTAAAACATTTCAAATAAACACTTAACGTTTTGAAAATTAGACATGTTAGGCAACAAGCACATGTTACCAGTGTAAAATGATGATGTCATTAATGTTAAGTGATAACGTGGACAAAAATTGAAGTTGATCTTTACTGATCGCCATCTTTGAAGCTCTAAAACCCTAAATTGGTCTCTTTAGTCAAGTTAAACACTAAATTGCTCACATCATCAGTTAACGCTAGGGACCTAACAAATGTTCATTTTTCAAAACAATTGGTAGCTTTTGGAATGTTTTAGAAAGTGTTGGGACTAATTTGGAATCATCCTTAAAAGTTGGGTAGTTACTTGTAGTTTATTGTTTTTTAAGACTAAATATAATTATCAAATAAGTTATCAGTTTTTAAAAAATTAAAAACAATAACTGAAAACGAAATGATTATCAAATGAACTTTAAAATACTGATTTATTTTTCGGCCAACCAACAAATATTGATTGAGCTTTCAAATTATGGGACAAATACGTATAGTACATGTTTAACAAAAAGAAAAATATATGTAGTTTATAACTCGCAACGCTCACTTAAAACGAAAAGAAATATGAACATAGATTTTGTCACATTGTTATGCGTAGGTACAGCCTATATCTATCTGCTTACATGTCACTCATATCATATAAACGAGTAGCATATTTTTGTGTACCTAGCTAACCGTGACCTACATATCAACGCAGTCGAAGTGGGAACATTCTTTGGCTAGCTGTAAATAATGAATGTAGAACTGATACTGGCTAGTTCATCATTTCTATGATTATTTGGAGGGAACCCAGCATCCATGCAGTCCATATGGAAGACCATAGGGGAACTTTGCCCTAGCAATCTCTTCAAACGTTGATCCATCTAACAGCAATGCATATCCATCTCCATTTTTCTCACTAATCATCGAGATCACAACACCTATATCATGTACACATAAATGTCTTAGAAATCATTCCGAATAAAGAGTTATTAACCTACATCATGTACACATAAATGTCTTAGAAATCATTCCAAATAAAAAGTAATAACTTACAAAAAAACACTGAAAAGTGCCTTTAAGAGTTTTAAAATTTGGCTTGATTTTGATTTTTAGTTTTCAAGTATGATAATCTCACCATCATCTTCTTCAGTTGACCCGGGACGGGCAACAAAGAACGGCTCGGATGGCACTGCTCCCTCATCGTACCAATTCTTAGCTTTCTTCTCTACCAAATCAATCTGCAAACACATATATTCAAAGAATTTGAGTAAGAAACTAGCTCAAAACCGCTGATGATATAATAAAAAGTGGAAAATGGAAGTAGTGCATGTAATTTTGAAACTTTAATTAATAATACCTTGGTGAGGGTGTTAGGGAAGTTGCACGGGCGCTGAGCCCCGCAAGCATAAGCGTATCTGTATTTTTTGCCCAGATAAGCAGGGTTTATGCTGCACATGTCCATCCCTCTTCCATGCTCATTTGGGTCTAGTGCTGCCTCCAATTTTCCATATGGACTCCCATCCAGTGGTATCTTGAACCTACCAACCCTGAATTTTGCATCAAAATAATAATAACAAATTAATAGCTAGCTCCAATTTAGGTCACATATCTGGTTAATTTTGACAGAATTTTTATTCGAAAATATTAAACATGATAAAGAATTCCCAGTCTCGCAAGATCATGTTATGTATTGATTTATATAAGACGTGTAGTCATATCATGTACGTACTGAGCATCTGGTAGTACATCTTTGCCGGTATACGACCGAAGATTCTGAATCTTAAGCTTATCCAGAATTGTGGTGTCAGCGTTGTGTTCACAACAATCGGCAATGACAGCAGTAACCCTACCGTCCTCATCTGTCTCCTCATAAGCATTAATGAAATGGAACGTAATATACAATGGAACTTCCACACTCGCCACCTTCAAAACAAAGGAATTGCATACAAATAATAAATCAAAAGATCAAAAAACATACTAATTAGTACACAAAATATCAGATGGGTAGTAACTTACAACGTTGCCACTAGCTTTACACATGACATGCATAAACGCCTTAGAGTCAGGGTGCCACTCAAACTTGTACAAGGGAGTGGGCTCGGCCTTGAGCAAATTCCCAGCACAATACCTCAGTGGCATTTCGGGCACAATGATGTAGTGCTCGGTCACAGGGAAAGAGTGCACCCAACCAGGAGCCGGTCCACGGCTACAATCAACCCGCCCGATCACCTTCCTCTCATTAGTACCCGGCTTCATCCTGACCGCTAAATACCCCGGGTTGATTAAATCCGGCAACAAAGTCAAAAACTCGGTATCGGTCACAATAGGATGTGCCGAGTGTATCAAACCACCCAATGTGTCACTGTACTCAAATTTTCCCAAAGTGTCCAACGTTGTCGGGTCAATCACTATTGATCCCTTCTGGGTTTCTGTGAGGCACACAACCCGACCATCACCTAGCTTAACCACTCCGGTGTTGGCGTTGTCAGTCAACGATGCACCGGAAAATAAGTTGGCTAGTTCTCCAATATAAGATAGGAAATTGGCTGGCTTAGGGACCTCAGAGAATTCACGGAAACATAATTTTTGGTTCTTCATGGCGGCTGTGTAGGCCTCGGATTCGATCTGGCGGTGGCCAGCAGTGAGGCGGCCGTCGTGGAAGTGGAGTTTGGCGAGCATGGCATAGCCGTCAAAGAGGTGGCGGAAGTTGTAGCCCCCAACGTGCCACAGCCCTGGACCATTTCTTAGGTACGTACCCTTCTGCATGTGACATTAAGTTAATTATGAGCTAGCTATATATTCAACAAATGTTCACCCTTTGTAATAAAATGGTGCCTAATTAATTTGGATCTATTTGTCTACAAATAACTGCAGATAGAAGTATTAGAAAAATTATTTGGAATGAGACACTGATACGGTCTGAAGCATTAAAATAGTTGGTAATAAATAAATAGTAAAAGAAATGGACAAGGCCAACGTCAAATTACATTCTTGTCGATGAATTATATAGCACTTTAAAAGTAATTTAAGTCGGGAATATTTGTACTTGGCCAGCAGGCTCAGCGCCACATTTGTCCCATGGATTATGTGGCGATCGACAGTAAGTTGATTAATTCATTATCAGATTTAGTGTAGCTTAATTAGTCATATACTGCCATTTAGTGTTATGCTCTAATAATATTCTTTTTTTTATTTATAAATAATGAATTTTAAATTTGATTATCACCAAAAACGAATTTGATCTATATTATTGATAATTCAATGTTAGGTTAAGCTAACTCTCTCTCTTAATATAAATGATATCATTATTCAAAATTAATCATATATACTAGCACTAGCATTTAGCAAGAAGACACACGCGTCATCAAGGACAAATCTTCGATCTACGTGCGTGGCAGGTAGGCCTCTCACTACGAAGCATTAAAGGTTAGAAAAGCAGGATCAAATTAACGGGAATAAGAAAAGGATTGTTTTTTTTTTGGGAGACTTTGGATGCGGTCCCTAGTTATGAACAATCTTTGACTGAAACTTTGTTGGTTTTCAATTTTTGATCCAAGTCCCTAAAATTAATTGATAATTTATTTCTATGTACGTTACTATATTTTTTAAATTAAAAATTAAAATTTATAGTTGTTTATATTAATGAGATTTTAAATAAAAAACATAATTTGTGGGATTAAAAATATTAAAATATAAATATACTATTGTGTGTGTGTGTGTGTAAACATGGGTACATTCATAAAAAATAACCAAAAAATTATTGTATCAAAACATGGGTACATTCTTCAAAATGGGTACATTTAGCAAAAATAAAAATGGGTACAAATAAATAAAAAAATATGGGTACAATACAAATAAAACTTTAAAAAATATGGGCACAAAAAGAAATTAATATATGGGTACAAATTAAAATTGAAAGGAAAATTGGTACAAATTAAAAAAGGGTTGCAAATTAAAAATGGGTACAAACTAAAAATAAAAATATATGATAAAAAATTTAGCCATAAATATAAATATACTAATTGTAACATTTTTAATATTAAATGAATATATTTATAAATAAAAAATATTTTATTATTGAAATAATTAATGATATTATTAATACAAAGGACCTTGATCAAAAATTGAAAAGTAATAAGGTTTTAATCAATAGAGTAGTAAAAATAAGGATGAAAACCTAATTACTCCTTTTTTTTTTTTACAAATTTGAGCTTTCTTCTATTTTTATTTCCTGCAAGTTTCTGAGTAAAGTTGTAAACTTACAATATTTTGGCTTACAGCATCGTACCGTATTTTGATCCTTTATTTTTTATTTTTGGCCTAACCCTAATATACATAGATTGAGTTCTTATTGGTTGTATCTGATATTTAGATTAAAAAAATTTCTTTTGTATTGTAACAGAAGATACGATGTGTTATGAATCTGAACCAATTTATCACGGTAAATCTTAAATAAATTTGTAGTTTAGAGTTAGTAACAAGGAATAACTTATCAAAATAGGATTGACAAGAAAATATTCTTCGTCCACACAAATAGTACATGCAAGCTTATATATATGTACATGAAATCATCATCAGCAACAATTCTTTGATAGAATAAACCAAGAATTATGTACTTGAAATTAATTAATGAACGATCACATACCAGCCACAATGGTATTTCTCCTTGGACAAGCAGCTCTCCTTCCCATCTCTCCTGCCGCACACTCGTCCATGCTACGTGACTCCCGTCGTAACCATCGCCACTTTCTTCTTTTGGGGGTGGATGAGCTATTGCCGGCAATGGTGGACTTGCTACGTTTGTGGACACCAAGCTCCGACCATTGTGCTTTTTTATGGTATTATTCAAGTTCTTTTTTAAGGGATTAAACCCACCTTTTATATTATTTGAGTTCTCAGAAACGGCAGCTGTTGGCAGAAAAGAGAAGTTTCCAGTAGCGCCTGAAAATGTTATGGAGGCCATGAAAACTAGCTAAGAACTAAGCAGCTGTGTATTAAGAGTGGGTTAAAGAGTGTAAGGTGTAATGTCCTTTATATACAGGAGGGCCGGCAGGGAAAGATTGCAAATAGGGCAAGTTAACTAATTGGAAACAAGTGTCCTATGCATCTCCATTTGGAATCTTAATAGGTGGAATTCCCCTTCACTAGCTGACATGGCTCTGTTCACTAGCTGACATGGCTCTTTTTTTTTTCAAGGAAAACCTAAAATAGAGAAGATGGGCATACCAATATGCTTCCGTTGATGGTTTAACTAAAGACAACCTTATATTGAATGGTGTTCTAATCAACCGAGCTACAAGAGCTTATTACTATACCATATAGCTTACCTTTTTTTATGTTATAATATTTGTGAGAAGCAGATGATGTTTTATAGTAGTTGCAGAAAGTAGTTACATCTATGCATCTTAGTGCGAGTTTAACATTCACTAATCCTCTTTTCTCCTAACAAATAACATTTTAACATAATGGCACTATCATTAGTCGAAAAAAAAAAAGTCATGTGGTCATGCAAGAAAAGAAACAATATTTTTATTTATTTAAAAAAACTAGCCAGATACCTCCAAATTAATTATTATATCATTTTGGTAAGGGAAATAAATTTAAATTGCACATAAGAAGAACTCACAAATAATGGGATAAATATATAGTAGAGTAATATTTTGTATTTTATGCGGTAACGGGTGATTATCAGAAATCACATATGTTACGTGTAATTTGTCTCATATAATCGACAAGATTAAATCGACTGTATGGCTAACTTCTTAAATTTTCTTTGTAAGCGACAATTAACAGAAGTTTTCTTATTTGTCTTACTGTGATGGTTTGATAAAATATCCAAGGATAATGCTAAGGAGAAAATATGTGTAGATAAAATTTTGTAAATCAAATGATATGGAAGTTGATGATTGGATTATTATATAAGTGTTGATTAATGTGTTTATTTCTTATTGGTGACACACCATTTAATTTCTAAACAAAATATACAAATTTAATTTACCTAACATTACTCAATATCCAAACCTCAAGAAGTTTGGAGTCCATTTACAACTCACATGGAATCTTAATTTTTTTTTATAAATATTTTGTCCATTGTGTACTTCGAGAGCGATGTTAAGGAAACCTTCAAAAAATACTTTAAATGTAGTCTACAAGTTATGGTATTCCTTGCCTTTTTCATACATCAGTTTTATTTTTATAATTATGTGCCATATTTATGCAGCTAATGACCATTATGTTGCTGGACGTGCGTACAAAAGGGGAAGCCACCATACTAATTCTTTTATTTATGCCTGAATATTTCGTTAGCATCTCAAATTTTATTCAATTTATTTTGTATGTCCTAAGCTAACATTGAGACAAATTACACACACGGATATATTATAGTATCATAACATATGTTCTGCTTCCTTCTAACAACAAACCTTGGACGGTCACGCATAAAGTTAAATCAAACATTATGAGAGTGATAAATTAAGTAGAAGTGATATTGATAATTCATTGATACGAAAAAACATGATTACAACACAATTACAAGCGTGCCAACAGAGTATAATTTTTTCAGTGACCAAATTCTGGATTTGGAGAGAATAAGCATATAAGCAAACTTAATTAATCCACTATCCGCTATATGGCAACCATGGACACACAAGAACCATAGATATACATTTGCCACAATAGATTAATGGTGGAAAATCCAAAGTCTAGGAACACAAAAGCAATCGCTAAGAAGTGAGGCCACACAAAATGCTGGGCGGCACAAACATGCACAAAACACAACTAAGCCGAGAAAGAATTCACCATAAAGGAACATACACACTATATGTGTGCACTATAAAGATTACTTCATCATAAAGAAAAATACCTTTCTCTCTCAAACATTCTCGAGCTCTCTCTCTCTTTCTATTTTTTTGCATATTCTTTCTTCATATAATCTTCACATGGTATCATTGCCGGGAAATGGCCTGGTGCTCCCGCAAATCTTCTACACTCTGATTTCGCTTATTTCTTTTCTCAATCCTCTAGTTTGATAAGCATTTGTGAAAAATTGGGATTCTTTGAAGTGTCAAATCGCCAGAAAATTGGGTGTTCTTCTCTTGCACACCAACTGCTTAATTAAAGTTCTTAGTGACAAAGATCCATTCTTTCTGCAACAATGGTTACAACTGCTCAATTATAGATTGTACAATCTCCCATCACAAGCCTGATTCCAACTGTTTCTACATCTGTAACAGTCACGTTGGATGATTCCAACTACCTTACATTTAGTTTTCAGATCATGCTCCTGTTGGAAGGACATGGTACAGTACTGGGTTTCGTCAATGGATCAAAAAAATTCCTACAGAGGTTTGTTGATGACTTAAATATTGTAGGAGTAGAAATTGATGCGTATCAATTTCGAAAAATGCACGATCGTGCCCTGACGCAACTTCTCACAACTTGTCTCCTATTGCAATTTCGTGTGTACTTGGAAGCACGAATTCTCATGACATGTGGGTAAATATCAAAGAATGGTTCTCTGTAGTGGCCAAAGCTATCATCTTTCAGATGAAAACAGAGCTTCAAAACATAAAGAAAGGGTTTGATTCAGTAAATGTGTATCTTTAGAAGATCAAAGATGCAAGAGACCATCTTGCAGCAGTTAAAGTCACATTTGAAGATGATGATGTTATCATTCTTGCTCTCAAGGGGCTCTTCGCATAATATAACACATTTTGTTGTGTTATTCGAGGAAGGGAAAATGGTATTACTCTTAAACATTTCAGATCACAATTGCTTGTTGAAGAAGCTTATTGGTCAATCTTTTGAGACTTCCTTGAACTTTGGGACTGTAATGGCTGCAAGTGCTCAACCAGATAAAGGGAAAGTGTTGGTTCTTGATAGTCATCCATCTCAATCACAGTTTTCTGTTGGTTCTGGATCTTCAAGTCAAGAGTATAATCTAATGGTGGATCAAGTTCTAAGGGGCATAATTCAAATCATAGCTCAGCTCCAAATTATGGATCATCAAATAATTATCACGTTAATTCTTACAATTTTGGTGGTTACAAAGGCTCTAACTTCAGAGAAAAAGGAAGAGGCAGGTTTCCATACAATAGTGGTCAAAGATTTAATGTTCCCAATTCGAGTTCTGGAATTTTTGGCACTCCAAAACCTTATCAGTATTCCTGCCCTGGGCATCCCATTGAGATTCCAACTTGTCAAATCTACAACAAAGAGGTCATGTTGCAGCAGACTGTTTTCAAAGGTATAATAATTCAACCACTGGCATCACAGTTCAATGTTAAATTTATTAGAAGTTTGGACATTTAGCCACTCAATGCTATCACAGAAACAATTTTGCATATCAAGGAAGACCACATCTCCTATTCTCACTGCAATGCATGCTAATCACAATCCAAATGCACCACCTGAGTAATATTGGCTTACAGATATTGGTGCAACATCTTATATGACTTCTGACCTTGCAAATTTGGACTTGGCTGCAAATTTTGACGGAAATGATATTATAACTACTGCTAGTGGTGTGGGTTTGAGCATTTTCAATATTAGCACATCAAAATTAGTAGCTCCTACACATACTTTCACATTGAGAAATGTATTGCATGTTCCTAAGCTATCACAACATCTGCTATCTATTTATCAACTGTA
This sequence comes from Malus domestica, assembly GCF_042453785.1. Classification (NCBI taxonomy): domain Eukaryota; kingdom Viridiplantae; phylum Streptophyta; class Magnoliopsida; order Rosales; family Rosaceae; genus Malus; species Malus domestica. Next base: position 9,590,047 of record NC_091668.1, read on the forward strand.
GATTCATATGTGACGATATTTCTTTTTGGGTTCATGACAAAATCACAGGGAAAATTCTTCTCAAGGGATTGTGTAGAGCTAGTTATTATCTTATTCCCTTTAATCCTCCATCTTCACAGAAACTATCACCTGCATCCTTACAGTTACATGCATGCTATCTTGTAAAACCAGTTAGCAAAAGCTTATGGCACAAAAGAGTAGGACATCCATCCAATGCTATCACCTCTGTGACACTACAACACACTAAGACTCTTGCATCCACGGATATATGTCCAACTATATGTAAACCTTGTTTAGAAGGAAAAATTCCTAAAATACTATTTTCTTATCCCTTAAATAAGTATGTACATCCTCTAGAAGTGATACACAGTGATGTATGAGGTTATGCCCATGTGTTATCATTTGAAGGCTATAGATACTATGTTAGCTTTGTTGATGAATGTACTAGATACATATGAATTTTGTCAATAAATAATTAATAAGAAGTTTGTGCAATTTTTGTTCAGTTCTATACTTTTCTATGTACTCAATTTACTGCACAAATTAAAATATTTCAAAGTGATGGTGGTGGTGAAAATACAAGCAGAAAGTTTCAAACCTTTTCTTTCATCAAAAGGCAGTTTACACTGAAAATCTTGCCCATACACTCCAAAACAAAATGGAATGGCAAAGAAAACATAGGCATATTGTGGAAACTGCCATTACATTATGCCAAATTGCTATAAACTACCATCAAAATTTTGGTTCAATGCTTGTGCCACTACCACATATCTGATTTATAGAATGTCATGTGTTATTCTTAAAATGTAATCTCCTTATACCTTACTCTTTGGTAAAGTGCCAGATATTGCTCATCCTAAAGCTTTTGGATGTGCATGCTATCCATTGCTTAAACCATACAATACTACAAAGCTTTAACAAAAAACAACTTGCAATTTTCAGGGATATGCAGGAAACTATAATTGGTTTATATGTCTATATGCTGTTACCAGTAAAATTTACATATCTAGACATGTCCTTTTTGATGAAACACAGTTTCCATATTCTACAATATCATCAAATGCATAACCACCAAACAATAACCCATTGCTTTCACATGATATCCCATTACCATCAATCTCTATGCATAATCGATTTACATTACCATCATCTCATATACATTCATTATCATCTCGAGACACAGAATCTTTGAATCAAAGTTCATAGCCACAAAATTATTAAATGCATCTAGAGCTTCAGAATCTTTGAAAACACAATCGCCTTGATCTAATGACACATAGTTTGTTCAATCACTCACACTGCATTACTTAGATACATCAGTTACATCATCATCACCTAATAGAGTGCCTATACCAGAATCTACAAAGTCACCAATCCCTGTTGATCTTGATTTCCAAGTTGAACAACTCACTGTTATTCTTCCAATCCATATGAATCTGCATCCAATGCAGACAAGGTCAAAGAATGGTATTGTTAAAAAAGAAAGCCTATTCTGCCACTGTAAAAGTTTCTCATATACCTACTATAAAACCAAAGACATTTAAAGCATCATCTAAGATTCCAGAATGGAAATCAGCAATGCAAGAAGAGATTGATACTCTTCATTCTCAACAAACTTGGTCCCTAATACCTCTTCCACCTGATAAAAACCTTGTTATGCGTATATAAAGTAAAGACAAATGCAGAAGGTTCAGTGTCAAGATACAAAGTTAGGCTTGTAGCTAAGGGATGCAGTCAAGAAAAAGGTATTGATTATGGAGAAACATTCAATCCAATTGCCACGCCTACTACAATTAGACTCATTCTTGCTTTAACAACTCGTTTTAAGTGGTCTCTTAGGCAGTTAGATGTTCAACATGTCTTTCTACATGGACTTTTTCAAGAAAAAGTTTATATAGAACAACTTCCAAGTTTTTAGAGTTCAAATTGTCCATCCAATTACGTTTACAAACTTCAAAACTCATTGTATGGACTCAAACAAGCTCTCAGAGCTTGGAATGAAAGATTCATAAGCTTTTTGCCAAGTTTGGGTTTTCAAGCATCACAAGATGGTCCTTCACAATTCGTTAAACACTTAACACAGGGAATTGTAGTACTTTTACTCTATGTGGATGATGTGATATTAACTGGTAATGATCTACAACTAATCTCCAAAGTCATTATAGATTTGACATCAGAATTTGAAATGAAGGATTTGGGCACTTTACATTACTTTTTGGGATTACAAATCAGTTACAATACTGAAAGGATATTTGTGTCTCAGTCAAAGTATGTGAAAATTTTAGTTAATAAAGTGGATCTTTAAGACTGTAAACCCTGTGCTACGTATGTGAAAATTTTAGTTAATAAAGTGGATCTTTAAGACTGTAAACCTTGTGCTACTCCATATCTGCACTATCACAGACTAATCAAGGATGATGGAAAACCATATCATAGTATTGTTGGGGCACTGCAATACCTTACATTCACAAGGTATAATATAGCTTTTCCAGTGAATCAAGCATGTCAATTCATGCATAATCTAATGAAGTCTCATGTAATTGTAGTCAAGAGATTATCAGGTACCTTAAAGGCACATCAGACTATGGAATTCACTTCAAACCAGGACCACTATACATTCAATCATATAGTGATGCAGATTAGGCTAGAGATCCTAATGACAGAAGATCAACTTTTGGTTTTGTTGTATTTCTTGGTTCAAATCCTATCTCATAGGCTTAAAAAAAGCAGCATACTGTTTCGAGGTCATCAACCGAGGCTGAATATAGAGCACTTGTCATCACAACAACAGAACTTGCTTGGATAAGATAACTTTTATGTGATTTACATATTCCAGTAACACTTCCACCAATGATACATTGTGATAATGTTTCAGCCATAGCCTTTTCAACAAATCTAGTATTTCGTGCAAAATCTAAACATATTGAAATAAATTACCATTTTGTTTGCGAAAGAGTTACTAGAAGAGACCTTCATGTTCAACATGTATGCTCAGCTGATCAATCAGTTGACATTCTTACAAAAGGGTTATTTGTTCCATTATTTCAGCAATACTGTGGCAATCTCATGCTCAATTCACTAAAGCATGAGATTAAGGGGGAATGTAAGAGTAACAAAGATAAGGATCCAAGTGAAGAATGTATCAAGGGCACATATGTAGCCACTTGTCGACATATAAGATAGGTTGTTATAAGGATTGTAATAGGTAGTTATAAGGTTGTTAGAATCTTATCCAGGTTGTTAGCTTTCACTACAAGATTAAAAAACTTTTAAAAATAGTATATGTGTACACTGTAAATATTACTTCATCTTAAAGGAAGATACAAGCTTTCTCTCTCAAACACTCTTGAGATCTCTCTCTTTGTTTTCTGCATATTCTTTCATCTTCATCAATACTTCTTCAATCTTCACAGTTTTGAGAATGACAGTTTATTAAAGCATGAAGGGTTGCTCACAAAATAATGGGTAGAGAGATGGAGGAGTGAGAGGTGCAGGGAAGGGATGGAGATAATGAGTAGAGGAAGAAGGAAGAGCAGCTGTCGCCGACCTCGAGCCGTAGCAAGAGGCCGATGGCTAGAGGAGCTTTAGTTAGGGTTTGATGTTTGGATCACGGGTATAGGAAAGGCGAGAGGTTTTTTTTTTTGGGACAAGTACTTTTAAGAGTTGGTTTTGGATCATTAATTATTTAATTTGTCCTAATAGGTATAGTGTCATATTCACAACTTTTATGTATGATTGCATTGTTATTTTCAAAGAAAACATAACCATGCAGTACTATGTGTTTCTGTTTGTAAACTTGTTTAACAACACGTTTAAGTTATTTGAGGGACACCTTATAAACAATAGCAGACCTAGAATTTTACTTTTCTTGTTTGAAGTTGGCCATGCACGGCTATTAGTTGTATTGTTGTCGGTAAACCCGTTCTAGAGTTGTAAGGAGGGTGTGGCATTCTTTCTCCTTCATTCAGAGTTTTCACAATGAATTTTCTTTGAGCAAGGTTCCAATAAGCCCCCACAATTTATGTAACTCTTTCTTTATTAATGGAGTTGATGATGATTTATTTTTAAAAATAACAAAAAGCAATAATGAAGCAAAATTGAAAAAAAAAATCTTTAAAAGAAATCATTTAAATTAAATAAACACGTAAAACATAGACAACGGTGAAGAAAAATATATGTGTTAGTACAATAAATACCTTCATGTGACAAATTTTTTATAGAAGATCTAAAAAACTTATATGGGGTCAGTATGCATTGAGTGGGGATCCATATGCCAATGCAAATTACAATGAGTTCGGGTGATGCTTACCACCTCATTGGTTATATTTAAATTAGTTTGGTTTACTTGATTTTACTCTAAGATAAGAAATTTCGAGATTTAAACAATAAGATGGTGAGCATCAACCCTACATTAAGCGGAAGCAAAAGAATTCTCAATTACAATACAACCTTTATTTAACTATTATTTGGGTTGAGATTCTTATTGGTACATGGAAGCCTGCAAACATTTTAGCAAATAGTCATCAATTTTTGTGTGAAAGAATATTTTGAAATTTACACACTATATGTAGCTAAAGAAACCATATATACTTGTTTTGTCTGAGTTAATTTTAGCAATAAATTATTAAGAAAAAACAGCCAAGAAAAAGGTGAATTTTTTTTAATCAAAGGGTTTTTTTTCATGCACATGAAAATGTTGAAACATGTCATGATTTCATAAAATGTACGTGGAGGCAATTTCTCATCAACGCGGAGCTACTGGCAGTGTCATACTTGCAGCGGTATCACAGTAACATGCATGGAATACTGTATTTGATTAATTACTTGGAATCTAAGAATATGGTCAATGAAAAAGCCAAATTTTAAAAAATGGGAATCTTTTTGTTACAAATTGTGAATATGCTAATTAATCACATCATCACCTGACACCCTCAAAATAACATTGTAGATGAAAATAATGGTGACAAACAAATGGTTTTAAGCTAGCTTCTAATTAATTTGTCTACATATTAACTAAGGGCGAAGCTACATTGGAGACTGAAAGTTGCCATATATGTAGCTTCTCAGTCTTCATGTGGCTCCATATCATTGACTTGAAAAATATGTCATTGCCCATTCTCAGGATTTTCGAAGTTAGTTCTACCACTAATTTCAACCATCTTAATTCAATTGTATTTTCTCAATCTACCATGAATCACTTAAACTGTGGACCTTGTATTTGGAAGAAATGGAGACAAAATTAACTGCCTTATATCATGAGAGCAGGTAGCTTGAATCATGTGTGATCATGGACGAAGCCAATCAAGGCTCACTGGGGGCAAATGCTCCCACTCAAGTAATTCGTTTGTTAAATTGCAGAATTCAGTTATATAATATACACCCGTTATCTTTGTAGTAAATATATGTATCTAATGTTCAACATACCTTCATACTACTTCACTCCATAATATGAGCAAAAGTGCTTTTGTTTTGTCATTCATACCAAAAAAACCCTCTCCCGCCTATCATATAGGAATATTTTTTCTCATCATTTTGCCACTTTCCACTACTAGACTGAAATTTTTGTACCTTTGGAATTGTGATACACTATCATTTGAAATCATCCCTATTATCATATTGGGTACTAAGACATCCTATAATAAGGTCTTCTTAGATATTTTTTAGGATGCCCCTACTAAAAGAAATTTCTAGCTTCGTCCTTGTGTGATATATGTTTATGATGAAGTATAGCAATAATCTGGCAATTATTTCATCAAACGTTTTGCTAAAACAAAGGGGATCAGTACAAGTTTCACTTTCATTTCAAATCCAAGATGCGATTAGCTCTTTCATCAATTGTGTTAAGAATACCAAGGCCACATATATTCATGTTGTGGTTTGAATGCTTCCACTCAAATGTGGGATTGATCTTCCACTTATTGAAATCAATAAATCAATTTTGACATATCCTTAATCAAAAAAGTCACTAGCTAGCTAGGACTCAATCATAATGACTACATAATTTGTGTCAAATCTCCACAATTGGGAACAAAACAAAAATTCGTAAGGAAAAAATAATTGGAAACCCCAAAAAGAAAATAAAAAAAGACAAGGAATTTAGAAACAAACATTATGGAAACCCCAAAAAGAAAATAAAAAAGCCAAGGAATTTAGAAACAAACATTATGGGTCATGGTATATATAGCCGTCCAAAGTGGAGGGAGACAAAACAAACTTGTTGGGTCATTTCAGGTCCAAAGAAAATTATGATGCTTTCCATTTTCCACGAATAATCCACCACTTTTCATGATTTGAGCTTCATTTAAGTACCCCCACCACCACTTAAATCTAGTCCATACCCATTTAGGAAAGTGGAAAGCTCAACTTGTTACTGTATATTTTCTTCCACATGGAAAACAAAAATGCACACCTCTTAAATTTTTTTACATAAGTGCCTCATTTTTTAATTTTATTGATTAAACATCTATTTGAAGAATTTGATTAAATATTTTTTTTACAATTTTATTAGAGGTATGTCTAATTACCTATAATATTGGTACGCTTGATTATATGGTACATTTGAATTTTTGGTACATTTTGTCTCTTGGTACGTTTAGATAACATACCAAAAGTCGGTACGTTTATTTTCAAATGTACCATAAATTTTAAATATAATATTTATATAACTATACGTAAAATTTTAACAAATTGATAAAGTTTTCTTATGAAAGTATTAATGAATTTTTTTTTTAATAAAGGAAGCGACTATTTTTTTAGTGATAATAAGGAATTAGTTAAATTAACATTTTTAATGAAGCCACAAATTTAAAATTCGTAGATTGTAGGAAATTAGTTGTTAGTTAGCTTAAGTGGATATATATTAAATAAATAAAAAAATGCTGGCAGTTGACCAAAGCATTTTAACCAAATTTTGTAAAAGAACAGATGTTTAGTTTAAGCAAATTGGAAAAAATGTAAGGAATTCTAATTACTTCTAAAAAATATCACTTACTTTGATAATAATTTGTTTGGTGGCATTAGCAATATACAGTTAATTTGAGTGAGAAGTTAAAATTAATAGAAATGCACCTAAAAATTAGAGTATAAAGTTAAATTTGATTCTAAATTTGACTCAATATTAAAAGTTTGGAGTTCATATATGACTTTAGAATAATATTCAAAGTTATAGTTCAAATTCGATGTAGCTCTAGTGTTAAAATTCGGACTCCACCTTAGAAGATACAGATTAAAATTTGTATTTTTGATTTATATGTAATTGAGTATAAATTATTTTAAATGCACAAGAGTTAAAGTTTAAAACTCAAATCTGACTTTGTAATCTCTATGCATGTGATATGGTATAACTTGGACTATTTTGATTCGAGTCAAAGATAACTTTAGGACATTGTAAGGAATAAGCAATACATAACATTCTCATTCATGTATTTAAATGTTTGCAGTGTTATTAAGAGGAATGATGTTGTAAAGAATAAGAATCAGTTTCATTAATGTGTTTAGCAATACCTAAAAGAGTGAATAAGTTAAGGTATAATTAATGAGCAACGAGAGTTTTTCTCATACTCATTTCTTCTTATCTCATTTTTTTTCTTAGATTACCCATACCAAGTAAGTAAATAAGCTAAACATTTTATTGTTGCGTAGGATACGTAAAGTATGATGAAATCCCAATCAAGTTATTTGAAGAATGATTAATGGTCCACTTACCTAATGAACTTGAGTGCCTCCATACAAAGTCATGTCTGGTTTACAATTGGATGACTACTCTGCTGTTGCTTAGTGAAATCAAGACCCTTGTAATTGCTTCTGTCTCTTCATGCCCTAATTGATTCCCACAGTTTTAATCAAAGCATGACATAAGTTCTCGAATGTGGCGGACAAAATTAAGGTTTCCCCATACAAGCAACACCTTGTTTAATTAAACCTAATTAAATTTGTTAGTGGATGGTCCAAAACGATAATATGAATCTGTGGCCCGTGCTGATGCGGAGTGACGTGTCAGCTTCTCATAATTTGCTAAATAAGTTGCTTAAACGGTAGTCGTTAGGTCAGCCTTTGTTTTTGTAGTCTTCTTTGGTACTAATTCAAGACTTCCAAGTCAATAAAGCAAGCTGATTCCATTCCTTGATTCAGAATTAGTGGGAAGAGAATCCATTTTACGGTACACTTTGCAACATTACCAAAGCGCTAGCTCATGATAAATTATGATTTTATAGAATTTCCATCGTGTACGTGTAGATGCTCTTAGAATAGTATATTAGCACAAGTTTTAGAACAAATGAATCATTATGTATCAATATTTGATAGTGAGATGTCGAATTTTAAGCACAAATGATGAACATGTACCATTAGCTGGGTGCCTTAATTATTTTGGTTGAAGGTTTGAATTTGAGATACATTAGAAGGACGTGAATGTTATTACATAACGTTAGAACCCTAGCTGCCTCAAAAGCTCGTTTTAGCTAGTCCAAGGAGTGTCTCTAATTAATTAATTCGAGTGCTACTAAAACCACCCGTCTTATTTTCACACTTACATTTTAATGAAAATGCAATCACATATTTATCCTTTTAGCAAAAGACTTTTAAATCCATAAATAAATTCGTTATAATTGTAATCAGACAAATTAAAACAAGATGAGCTGACGACTATCAAGTCTCCGATCATCCATCACCCCTCCCCAGCGACAAACGCCACCCCACTCTCCCTTTCAGTTCCAGTCCTACCACTTCCATCCTCTCTTCCTCTTCCTCATAGACGAACAACGGCAGCTACTAGTCACGTGTAGAATGGAGATGCAAAATAGAGGAGGCACCATGGAAGAGTACGACGACAACCCAAATTTTCAAGTTGAAAAATACCCAAATCCCAATTGGAATAAATTGATTTGGGGCAACTGCCTCTGTATTGGAGCAATCTCCCTTCATGCTTCTCTCTTCCTCCCCCTCTTGTTTATCTCTTTTCAAAGGAGATGCCACCAAGAAAGTGTCAAAGGTTTTGGCTTTTTAGGGGGATGGGTGGAGGTGTTGGGGTGGCTAGGGTAATGGAGGTACAATATTGCAATTAAGAAAGGATGGTGGTTTATTTATTTATTTATTTTTTAAGCATATTAATATTATTCTTTGACAATTAAACAAATATATATTAGAGACTATCTTGGGAATAATGGTGGGTGAAGAAATAACATTTTGTTGTAGACCTGTTTAACTGAGCTATTCTAATGGAATAGAGAGGGGGAGGCCGGTGGCAATAAGAGGGAGAAGAGAGAGATTTAATTGTGAGGTATGCCTTGTATCACCCCATTGTGCCTTTATTTATAGTAGTAAGATAGGTTAAATCCTTACCCTTTTAGGATTACAACTCTAATAGGATATTAACTACTAAAAGGAATATTCGAAGATATCCCTAGATACACTAGGATTTACACAATCACATTCTTATTCTAAATATGGCAGCAACACTCCCCCTTGATTGTGTAAATACTCAAACAAAATATCGCATCAGATCTTTAGCAGATAAGGTAGAACAATTGGGGAAGTCGGCGGCACAACGGGTGAATACGAGTCTCAAATATAAAGAAAGTATGCATTGGTAGTAAAACTTACAAAACCTCGCTATGGTAAAACCTAAGGCAGGTGAAAACCCATAGATTAAGGAGAAAAGTGAGAAGTATGCATAATTTTTAAAACAAACATCAAACAGGACGTAAATAGTGAACTCAACGAAGTATGATCATCCCAGGATGGGTGCCTCATCAAAACCTCGTTAGGTAGCAAAAACCCAGTGGGAAAAATGCTCATAATCGTAGGAAAAATAGTACATTAAGATCAAGTAAGTATACTTTAGGATATTCCCTTTGAGTTAGACATAACTTCCAAATAAAAGAACTACAAGCGATTCAACTTAGATAATTTACGTATACCGATTCCTTGGACGAGCTTCTGAAAAGCAGACTTGGGCAATGACTTGGTAAAGAGATCAGCCAGGTTGTCCTGGGAAAGGATTTGCTTGACTTCAATGTTCTGATGTTGTTGTTGTTGGTGAGAATAAAAGAACTTTGGCGTTATATGCTTGGTGTTGTCTCATTTCATGTATCCCTTCTTTAACTACTTGATACATGCTGCATTGTCTTCAAAGATCGTCGTACAAAGGTTAATGGTGGAAGTAAGACCATTAGTACTTCGAATATGTTTCATGATTGCTCTCAACCAAAAGCACCCATGCAATGCTTCATGCAGGGCGAGGATCTCAGCATGGTTCGAAGAAGTCACAACTAGCGTTTACTTAGTATACCTCTAAGATATAGCGGTGTCTCCAACGGTAAAGACATAGCCCATTTGAGAACGTGCCCTATGTGGGTCAGACAAATATCCAACATCTGCGTAACTAATAAGGTGGAAATCAACTCGAGAATTGAGGGGGGCGGTGGCTCATCTCGAGGATTCGTGGGTGCAAAACAAGCCCAAATCTGTCATACCCTTGACGTAGCGGAAAATGTTAACACCATTCCAATGTCCGCGTGTGGGCGCATTGCTATATCTAGCCAAAAGATTAACAGCGATGGAGATGTCAGGTCTGTATTAAGCCAAGTACAATAAAGCCCCAATTGCACTTAGGTATGGAACTTTAGGCTTCAAAATCTCTTCCTCATTCTCCTTGGGATGGAAAGGATCTCGTTTATCATCTAGAGTTCGAACAATTATGGGAGTACTCGAGGCTTCACTTTATCCTCATTAAAATGTCACAACACCTTTTGGGTGTAATTCGATTGATGTACTAGGATTCCATCCGAACAATGCTCGATCTCCAAGCTGAGACAATATCAAGTTTTCCCAAGATCTTTCATTTCAAATTTCGATTTCAAGTGAACGGTAATTTCCTTAAGCTTTACGGGAGTTCCGATGAGGTTTATGTCGTCGACCTAAACTACAATGATCACAAATCCGGAATATGACTTCCTTATGAACACATATGGGTATAATTTGTTGTTCACATAACCCTGACTTGTCAAATATTCACTCAGACGGTTATACCACATCCGTCCGGATTGTTTCAATCCGTAGAGTGATCTCCTCAATCTCATAGAGGGAGTGTTATGTGGTCTAGAGCTATTTGAACGAGTCAATGGAAGTCATTCTGGAACTTTGATGTAGATTTTCGTATCTAGATCCCCATAGAGATAAGCAGTTACCACGTCTATAAGCTGCATATTCAGTTTTTCAGAAACTACCACTCTTATTATGTAGCGGAACGTTATAATATCCATTACGGGGGAATACATCTCCTCGTAATCAATCCCAGGACGTTGAGAGAAGCCTTGCGTTACGAGGCGTGCTTTGTATCACACTATTTCATTCTTTTCATTATGCTTCTTCACAAAAACCCACTTGTAGCCTACAAGCTTCACATGTGGTGGAGTAGGATTTATAGGTCTAAACACCTTAAGTTTCGCAAGCGAATCGAGTTCGACCTGGATTGCTTGTTTCTAGTTTTACCAATCCGTTCTACGTTGGCATTCATCAATGGAACGTGGTTCAATGTCATCGCTAAGCATGATATCAGTAGCTACTATGTACGCAAATGCATCATCGACGATCATCTCATTTAGATTCCAAACCTTATCTAATACTGCGTAGTGGACCAAAATCTCGCGATTCTCAGGAGATCGGGTTGTCTTATCTAAGGCATCACCTTAATCTAGAATAACCTCATATGTTGGAACAAATGAGTGAGCGATGGTCAAGTTCAAACTAGGGTCACTAGTTTGTGTCATTTTCCTCATCCAGGGTTGTGAATCCTTTGAACCAAAGGGTTTGCCATGCTTCAGGGTCGGAGCAGATGATTGGCTAATCACCAATGTACTGTGCCACGTGGAAGGTATGGCATCCCTACCTTCAGGGATGGTCTGACCTTCGTAAGTGGGATTACGACGTACACGAGGTACGTCTATCCTTGCAAGTGCGTTTGCAGCACATATATATGATCTTGTCACCTTAGCTATATCAGTAAAAGCATCTGGCAAGCTTTGAGCAATGCTCTGAATATTTATAATTCATCGCACCTCAATTTAGACTGGGCAGTGCAGGGATCTAAATGAGACATAGTGGAAGCATACCACGATAATTCGCGGTGTTCTTCAGGAACGTTAGTATGCTTATCTCCCCTTAACGACGGGAAGACTGTCTCATCAAAGTGACAATCCGCAAAACGTGTGGTAAAGATATCTCCTGTCAAGGGCTCTAAATAACGAATAATTGATGACGAATCATAACCGACATAGATTCCCATTTTTCTCTAAGGACCTAATTTGGTACTTAGTGGCGAAGTTATTGGCACATAGACTGCACACCTAAACACACATAAATGCGAGACGTCAGGCTCGTATCGAGTAACCAACTGTAATGGTGAATGAGGTTAGGTAGCGATGGGCCTTAGGCGAACCAGCATAGCTGCGTGCAATATTGCATAGCTCTAGGCATATACCTGTAGTTTGGTTCACATAACCAAAGTCCAAGCTATCAATTGAATACGCTTTATGAAAGCTTCTGCCAAGCCATTTTGGGTGTGAACATAGGGGGTACAGGATGTTCGACTTCAATCCCAACTGACATGCAATAATTGTTAAAAGTACGTAAACTCTCTAGTGTTACCCAGTCGAATCGACTTGATCGGATAATCAGGATGGTGAGCCCTTAACTTAATAATTTGTGCTAGAAGTTTCGCAAATGCAGCGTTGCGTGTGGATAGTAGGAAAACATGTGACCATCGTGTCGATACATTAACTAACATCATAAAGTATCTAAATGATCCGCATATTGGTTGGATAGGTCCACAAATATCCCCTTGAATCCTTTGAAGAAACTTAGGAGGGCTGTGAATAATCTTTGTAATTGAGGGTTGAGTATTCAACTTAGCCAAAGAACACGTTTTGTATAGCGGGAATCCAATGTAGGGAGGTAAATGACACATATGTGATGATTTGAGGATACGGCGTATCATGTCACATCTGGGATGTCCCATACAACCATGCCAAAGTAGCAAAGTGCTCTGGAACACAGGCACAGGGTCGGCCACATGGTAGGCTTCTATGCCGTAAATGGCTGTGATGTACAACCCACTCGGGAGATGTTCTAACTTCTCGTGAATATGCTTATGGCCATACTCGTAAGAAGTGATACAAAGAAATTCAGATCTATTCTCTTCAGTGGTTTCAATACGATATTGATTATCTTGAATATCTCTAAAACTCAACAACGTTCTTCTAGAACGTGAAGAATAGAGGGCCTATTTAATGGTTAAGACGGTATCATTAGACAACATGATACAAGCCTTTTCGTATCCTTCAATCAGGTTGGATGAGTTTGAGAGAGTTGTCAGAGGTGCTTTCTTAGGTACGAAGTTAGTAAAATAGTGTAGCTCACGCAATATGGTGTGCGTGGCACTATCAGCCAGACAACTAACTTCCCCACTAGACATACCTAGAAATAAATTGATTGAATTGGTCACATGCATAAATATAATTCCATTCATTCAATTAATCAATTCAAGAAATAATATCCTTAAAAAAAATTATCCATAATTCAAAACAAACAAAAACCAAACAAATTATTCTAAATACTTAGAAAAATTGTCCAAAAATTAAACCATAAACATAAAAATTAGGGGGAAGTCCGGCCACTCCTAGTGGGTTTGGCCACTAGGGGTAAAAACACCTTAAAACATGTCTAGAAGAATAAAACTTATTCGTCTATAGGAGCTGATGCCTCCTGAAAACTGATATCTCTATGAATGTAGTAGCATATTCAGGATGTTCCACATGGGCAAAGTTAGACTCACGACGGGAATGATACTTGGCAATAGCCTCGGGGGTAGCTCAGCATACACATGAACAATGATCCTTTGATCCACAACGATAACACATGTCCATTTCAGTGGAAGCTGATTGAACGGTAGTTTTTCCCTTGTTCTTGGGGCCTTAGAGGCAAGGGGTTGGTGTTTCTGGGTCTAATTTCCTCCCTTTGGTGGGCCTTAGCTCTATTGACATTAGGCCTATGGTTAGGCTTGCCGCCCATTGTCATGGCCAAGATGATTTTTGCGTCGTTTGTGGCTGCTAGAATCGGTCGCATGCGTTTCAGGCGCGACGTTTGAGCCAGTGGGTCAAGCTTGATGATTTTTCATCAAAAGCTGGTTCTACTTTTTATCGAGAAGTAAAACAAAGATCAAATCCAAAAAATTGGTGAACTTTTGTGTCCTATATTGTTGCTGTAGGACAATATTGGTGACATGGAAGGTCAAATAGGTCTTCTTCAGGAGATCTGATTCGGTTAAGTCCACTTTACAAAACTTAAGCAATGATCGGATTCTACAAACTTCAGAGTTGTATTCATTCACAGACTTAAAGTCTTGGAAGCGAAGATGCTGCTAGTCGTGTCTTGCTTTAGGCAAGTAGATGTCTTTTGGGTGATCGAAATGATCGGCCAAAGTAAGTCAAAGGGTGCGTTGGTCCTCCTCAGTGAGGTACTCGGTCTACAGAGCATCATGGATATGTCTTCAAATAAAGATCATTGCAATAGCTTGTTCAAGTTCCAGAATGGTGAAATCGAGCTTGTTCAAGTTCGATATGTCTTTAAAACGGAGGGTACAACAAAACATGGTTAGGCATATGGTAATCCATAGACATACATTGTAGAACATTCGAGTTCTATAGACATGTACTGGTTTAATTTAAACATGAAAGCTACAGGTTTTATGTGGTAAGTTTTGATTGAAAACTTCGGGTTTCAAAGACACTAAATATGAAACTATAGGTTCAATTTAGTTTTATGAACGATTAGTTCATAAAGGAGAGGTTCCTACTAGAACACAGAATGCAATATGCTGATTGAAGTGTAGTGGATTTGAGTTGCTTCGGGAACTCAAGTGTGAGAGGTTCGAGACTACAAAAGGATGCCAATGGTTCAAAGTATTTAAATAAATTATTGAATCGTTAATGTTCAAAAGTGATATCCATGTCAATAATTTTGGATTAATTATCAGATTAATAGAATGCAAGTCACTTTTAATTAATTCAATAGATCGGGACCAAATAAGGTCGATCGTGGAAGCAAAATAATGACAGACATGTCAAATTAGCTTCGGTTGGTGATAAACCAATTGATAATTAAATTAGAATTAATTAGCGTAAACCAAAGTATCCCAAAAAATATTTTGGGCATGATTTATAATGCGGGGATTGCCAAAAATTGGCATTGGGTCGAAAAAATAATACGGCAATAGGCCATGCAATTTGACTGTAGGCTTATTGGGTCATGGAAAGGTTGCAGGCCTCTGGTTGTGTGGTCCGGGCAGCCCAACAACAAAAGCTGTTGGTTTTAGGCCTGAAAACTAGGCACAGGTCAAGCCCAACCCAAGGCTGGCTTACAGATTGGTGTGAGGAAGCCCAGCCAAAGCTGGGTTTCTGGTTTTTAGGTCGAGGTGAGTCAAGTCCAGCAGCAAAAGCTGCGGGCAAGTAGGTTGAAGCATGGATAAGTTTCAGCAAACGACATGGGCATACAGCAGGTGGGCTTATGGTGCAGGACAAAGCCCATTAGCATAAGGCTGCTAGCTTATTGGGTCGAGAACACATGGACAGGTCCAAGAAAAGGCTGCAAGCTTTCTTAGGGGATGTGCTGGGTTTCGGGCATATGTAAGCCTACCAAGTCGAAGGTCTAGCATGTCCGTTTAGGTGCAGCAAAACCCAAATGGCTGCTGCCATGATCTAGATGTCGGAATGATGTTGTCCTGACTTAGCTGGGTTGCGAGCCAGCGCAGAGGTCAACGATGGTGCCACGGTAGTGGTGTGGCGGCGGTGCCGCATCGTTCCCAGAATTTTATTATTATTTTTTTTCAACTTCTCTAGGGTTTGAAAAACCCTAAATTGCTTCTAAGAAACTTGATATAACTCCAATTTTTTGAGCCAATAGTAGGAATGGTCCAATTTATTAAAATAAGTCCAATTCTTTAAATTTAATTATTTTATTATCAATAATTATCTCTTAAAAGAAAAAACTTATTGTAAAAATCAAATTTCTTCCTAATTATCTCTTTGATTATTTCTTTTTATATATATATTTTTTTTGTTATTTCTTGTTCTTCCTCCTGCTTTAACCCATTTATAGATTTTTTAAAATTTTTTATAATCAACCTATATCACAGGTTAATTGTATTTATCTACATATATGACAAATTCTTTTTCATAGTCAACATGTCACAGATTAATGTGTCTTGCTTATAGGTATATTATGTTTTTTTTTCTACCTTTTAGTTAAGTTTCATATCTCACTTATAGGTATAATATACATTCATATATTTGCTACTTGAGTTAGGGTAGAATGTTTTGCAGATAGATTTATGTTAGTATATTAATTTTTTTTGTTTATAAGATATTAATTAGATATTTTGGAGTTGAAAAATGCATAATATTAAAATATTTTTATTGATTTTTATTATTTTTAGAAAATATAAAAGGAGTATAAAAGAAATAAAAACATATAATTAGATAACTGGAGTCACTCCTAAAAACACTCTATGTTTTTGGACCTGGATCTAAAAGCCCTTTTATTTATATTCTTTGACCCACAAATTCCACATAGCAATATAATTGCGTAATGCATGAAACATATATATATATCAGAAGGTTCATGCATCATAGGGAATGTTTTCATGCTTCATGGTCGTTTCAAATATCTTACGTTATTTTAAGCGTACCTGATTGACAGAAAACAAGTAAAAGCCTTTGAATTTTGTAGAAGAAAGCCTCCTCCTACGGTCATTCAGTTCCTTAACTTTTGGCAAGAGCATACTAATAACATGTTGTAAGTTTATTTAACTGAGCTATTCTAAGGGAATAGAGAGGGGGATGTCGGCAGCAATAAGAGAGAGAAGAGAGATTTAATTGTGAAGTGTGTCTTGTATCATCCCTTGTTCCTTTATTTATAGTAGTATGATATGTTAAATCCTTACCTTTTTGGGATTACAACTCTAATAGGATATTAACTACTAAAGGAAATATTCAAAGATATCTCTAGATACATTATGATTTACACAATCACATTCTTATTTTAAATATGACTGCAACACATTTTAATTTTTTTAATATTTTATGGTGGATGGGATTATAATGTGAGTTTAGAATAGAATAATGGGGTGGGTCTATTAGCACTCATTAATTTTAATGCAAGCGGCGTATTTCTTTGCCGAATATGACATTTCTTCTCATTTATTTGCATTAAGGTTTTGAGTAATCCTTTATTAATGTTCGTTTAAAGAAAACTACTTTCCTATAATTGAAAACTCATGCGAGAAAAAGTAAACCTCCATTCATATCATCACCGATCAACAATTCCTCAACTTTTTTTTTTTTTTTTTTTAACAAACGATATTATTTACATTTAGGGGGGGGGGGAGTGGGCTTAGGCTCATAATGAGTTTGTATGATGAAATGAGCCGTAATCCATTATAACATTTACGATCACTATATATATATATATATAGATACCATTTTTGGTTCTATTGCAAAAGAAGAACTAATACATGGATTGTATTTGGATTGTTGCTTTTGTATAGTAGTAGAATTAGAGCATCCAATCCAAAATTAACTGTGACGTTGTATAACAAACAAGCAACAGTTGAATTTTGATTTGCTGTATTTCTTGTCAAGCCCGTCAAGTTTGTTCCTAGCTAGAGCGTTTTGTTGTTAAGTACATAAAACTATATTATCCATCAGATAGCTCTGTTTTGTCTTTTGATCTATGAGTATTGACTAATGATAACTAAGCATGAGAACCAATATATCTTGTACGTATACATATGTAAGTATCTTCCCCAAAGCACATTCATCAGCAAGCTCTCTGGTGTTTAATGATAAATACAATCGCATATGATCAAGAAGAGAGGTAATGAGTTGAAAAATAGGTTTAGAGTTCGAAGCTTGCCCATCATCGATAGGATATTAGTAAGCCGCAGGTTAAATAGTCCCTATTGATTGTGACTCGATATGGATAAAAGAAAATTGAACTGTCAAGACATACTGACACAAGATTTAAAGATGGAAACAAATCAATACATACTAGCTTGATACCTCCTCCACAAGATATCTTTTAGACTCCAAAAATTACTCCTTCACAAGAAGAGTTTCATATATTTATTAATGCTAATTTGAGGAATTATGTATATTATTTTTCATGTCAAGTGCCTTTATTATTACTAATTATAATGGTTTTACCTACCCTCCAAATAATACAAGTTATACAAGAAAAAAAGGGTCTTTTAAAACACTATTTTCAACATATGTTTTGTTTACGTAATCACACTAGTTATAAAACACTATTTTCAACATATATTGGTTTTATATTGCGTTTATTGAGGACTATAAGTCTCATGCTAATCTACTACGTCTATCTCTGATCATATTAAAGCAGTGTCTGTATGTCTTTCATTTTTAAGGAGGGTATGGGGGTGGGTTCTTATCGTCCTAGGCTTTTAATTTAGAAAGAGATGAATTTATAAAGACCCAACAGAAAAGCAATCCTCAGCCCTAGAAGATTATAATCCGTATCCTATTATAAAATCCTAACAAAACCGACCAACCCAAAAAAAATCCTAATAAAAAGCCGACCCTTGTTATATTTTGTTCGTACACAATCAACGGAGGCCTCCCCTTTCTCTAAATCGGGCCCGATGCCTCGATCACTTGGCAGGGGGTTTAGGAGGTATTGTTTAGTGCATCTTTCTCGTTTTTTACTGGGAGCCAAAGCTTTACTTTACTAAAAAATTAAGACTCGCGCAGGGGCCTGGATCCCAAATCTTTTGCTTCTTGGGTGGTTGAGAACTACGCGCTCAAGTAGCGGGAGATGCCCGTCCGTGGGAGTTGGAACACTGGTAAACCGGCCCACATACATACATAAAATTCAATAATTCTCAACCGTACTTGTGTAGTACAATATTGATTCCTAAACCTACTTTGAGTGATGAAATTTTAATTTAAGTAACATGTGATTCTGTAACACCAAATTCATATGATTTATGCCTTGTATACTACGAATCTTTAATATTTGTCACTCATATTTTCATTAGAAATATAAAATAAAAAAAGGTAATTAGGCCAAACTTGTAGAACTTGCCGCCCAAACTCAACCCATTTAAAAATAGTTTGGGTAAGTTGGTTTACCATCTACTTAGGTTACCAACCCGATCCGAACCACCCAATGCTCACCCCTACTTTTTAATGAGTGCTTTTATTTGACAATTTTTCTTCAATCTTTCAATTACCAACCATAATTTAAGGAGTGATCTATCCATTATTGTGAAACAAGGCATCAGTACCAAATGTGAATAATTGTCCAACAAAAATATTTCTTCATGGTTCTGAGTTTTTTTTCCCTCTCTTTTCTATCAAACAACGTTATTAGCTTAGGGACTTTGTGTTGGAATTTAGATTAAATTTAGATTGTTATTAGTTGTCTTGCAGGCCAAGGATTAGTTACTTGCCCATTAAGTATTTGAGTTTGTCTAGGATTTGTTTTAGGGTTTTAGTCTAGGGTTTGCTTTAATCTTTCTCTAAATAAGGACCTCTTTGTATTTGGTATTTTTATCTATCAATAAATATGTTTTTTCCGGTATAATATTCAACTTGATATCAAGAGCAAGGTCGCTGTCTCAGGAACCACCGTGCCTAGCCCACCATCGCACCAGATCACTCCACACTGCTACACCTATATGGACCCCTCCGACTGCAATCTACCTGCATCGGTTTGAATTTGTACCTGCTCGAATCGCTGCAATCATCGCAGCAACTTGCATCAGTCTGCATCTGCATCAGTCCCACTTTGATTCTGCATCTGCATAGTCGCACCGTCGCTTACTTGTGATCAAGTATCTTGTTCCTTAGTGTTGTCATGGCGTCTGCAAAGGATGATTTCTTACAAGCTATTGGTGTGAAATTAAATGGAAATAATTATGTGTATTGGGCGTATGTGATGAAGAATTTTTTTGGTTGGAAAAGGTTTGTGGGGTTATGTTTCTAGAATGATTTATATTCCAAATAACCCCAAAGATGATAAACATGTTGAATTGTTTGCTGCATGGAACATGAATAATTCAAAGATTATTACTTGGATTAATAATTATGTTGATTTGACTATTGGAATGCAACTTGCTAAGTTCTCAACATCTAAGGACGTTTGGGATCACTTGGCAAAGTTGTATACCAAGGCCAATTTTGCTAAGAGGTATCAATTAGAAATGGAGATTCGTGCAATCCAGCAAGGTGATAAGAGTATTCAAGTTTTTTACAATGAACTAACTGATCTTTGGGATCAACTTGCATTGACTGAGCCTGAAGAACTTGGCATTGTCAAGCTTTATTGTCAATATAGAGAAGAACGTCTTGTTCAGTCTCTAATGCCTTTTCGAGATGAGTTCGAGACACTCTGTAGCTCCATCCTTCATCGAACTCCTCTTCCATCTGTTGATTCTGTTCTTAATGAGTTACAAGCCGAAGAAGTCTGTGTGCAGTCGCATAGGCTCTCTTCATCTTTGTCAAACACTTCAGCATTGGTTGCGGCCATATCTTGTAGGGTTGCTATGGATAAGTGTTCTTATTGTAAAGGGAAAGGGTATTGGAAATTATAATGTCCTAAGTTATCTCAGCAACATGAATTTCCATAGAAATCACCACTTGCAGGCTCAACAACTTTTGTTTTACATATTGCAACCGATTCAAAATCTGATTCTAGGAAGGATGATTGGACATGGTAGTTTGAAGTTGGCATTGGCATCGGCATGGTAGTGGCATTAGCACTAGAATTTTGAGTCTTGCATCCACATCTGATTTGGCAAACTCATGTCTGTGTTCCGCCATGAGTTTGACGGGGAGTGTTGGAATTTAGATTGAATTTAGATTGTTATTAGTTGTCTTGCGGGTCAAGGATTAGTTACTTGCCCATTAAGTATTTGAGTTTGTCTAGGATTTGTTTTAGGGTTTTAGTCTAGGGTTTGCTTTAGACTTTCTCTATATAAGGACCTCTTTGTATTTGGTATTTTTATCTATCAATAAACATGTTTTTTCCGGTATAATATTCAACTCTTTGAACTTGAAAAGTACGGAACGAATAAATTTGCTTAATCAATAAAGCTGTATGTCCTATCATGGTTCTAAAGTTGAAGTACTCTATGTTTGTGATAATGTGGTGAATTAAGCCTAATGTGGCAAAAAGAGATTTTCATTCTTTAGTTTGACAATTTTTACCTGAAAAGAGAAGTGCTAAGATGGTTCCCTCTTTCCTTTATGTACTCTGCATTTTTATGTCAATCATTTTTTTCTTTCCCTCTTTTCTACAAAACATATAAGTTATTCGCCCTAAGTTTACAAAACAGTTGGATTTTCAGGGTGCTTCAAAGCCCACAGAACTTTTTCCCTCCTTTTGGTGAAAAAGCCCATTATATTCGAATGTTTGCTCATCTGAAGATCTCTACCATATTCCAAGTTTCCAACAATACGGACAAACAATGAACTGTAGTTTTATTGCATACACACCCAATCCAACTAGATTGTTTGTCTGATCACAGAAATTTACATGCAGCCCAAAATGTTCATGCGTTTGCATTATATGGGCCAAACCCTAATTCCACAGCATTGGATGCTAAAATCATTTCACCTCGATTACATATATCTGCAAGATCTTGCACATCTATAAGCAGAGAAACCGAATCAAAGGACTGTTTTTCACTCAGTTTGCAATGCATGAGTCACGATAATGCAACTTGTCCATGGAAACCTTCAACAATATCCCTTCTGCTACGAACATGGTGTTTCATCCACTTGTCACAGAAGGAAGAATGATTCATTAATAGTTGGCACTTTTAAAATACATACTATACGTACCAAATAAATGTTTGAGAGGACTATTCCCTACGTAATCTTTATCCATATCTCAGAAAAACATTTTGGACGACAAGCGAAGCAGGAAATTTAAATGAATTTTGTCAATATATACTACCCTATAAATTATTATGTAGTGACTCTGATGGGACGTATATTTGATGTTTTCCCACAGCTTGGAGTTTTATGGTGAAAAGGTCGATCAGTCCTCCTCAATGTCGCAAACTTGATTAAATGCCATGCAGCAACCAGTCGTGGCTATTGCCTAGCCAGTAGCCACAGTGACAAGAGATGATAACTTGCATGATAACCCTGCAATGCAGCCAGCCAGCCATGGCGCGATTCACATGGGTCTAATTGAATCTGTCTGCCTGTTTGCACCGAGCCGCATGGGTTGCCCAATCCTATATGTCAATAGGTTAAACTTATAAACAGAGAAAACTACTACTGACAAACGCATAGAAAAACTTGAGCTCTTTCATAGGTCTCTAATGAAACATGGTTTTCATAGAGAAAATGTTGCTATATATCTGGTTCATCATCCATTGCTCGAAAGAGAAAAAATATGGCCACTGTCAGAGTAATATAGTCTTATGTCTTGCTAAATGAACATAACGTCACTCGTGAAACATATTCAGAAATATTTTTCTTAGAGGAGGCATGATGAAGTATGGCTCTCAAGGAAATATATGTCTACCCTTACTGATCTTATCAAGCAACTTTTGCCCCCCAACCTTAAAAGAAAAACAATGAGCTGTGTTATTGAAGACCGCTATAGGGTATTGTGATGACTGGCATGAATGTTGAGAGGGAGTAATAGTCTTTCATTGTCTCCTATGTGGATTCGTCATCGACCCTAATATAAACTATATGCCGAATTAGAATGACAACTCATCCCAATGTATAGTGTTTTTATTTATTTATTTAATCAACTTGGAAACTCCTTATTTTAACATTCGGAATAAGAACTGATGATCAAGAGTTATCCATACATATGTGTGATCTTCAAGTCTTAAAAGATAGTAACATTATACTTAGTAGTTCAAATGAATAATATAAGAACATAACATAAAAGGCTGTTAAGAAAAACGTTACGCAATTGATGTCCAACGAGTTTAATTTAAACCTGGCTTGACCTAAATCCTAGAAGGGTAAAACCATCAATCTAACTATTAGTCAACAGCTGACATTGTAGAAAATTGCCATGTCCTACACTACTGAAATGAATCCTCCTGGAGCAGTGACTAATCAAGCCTGGCTTAGCTGGTCCATGCATGGTTGTCCCAAGGCCTGTGGAGGCATTTACACGTGCTGGTGTCGTTGACAAAAAGCTCTGGGGAGAAAATAGGGCTGGTGGTTCAAACGCCGCAAAGTCGTGGGCTCAGCCCGGCCATCCCCTCCTCTGCCATTTCAAAGGTTCGGATTAAAGACTTGGTGGATTAGGTGAAAAGAGATTTAAAAATGATCATTTTCCTCTACTTAGGACCATATTGTACGCCGGGCCACTGATAAGTGGACACGTGTCATCACCAAAAGCTGTGGTACTACACGATGTGGATATTAAGAGTAAAGATCTAAAAGGTTGCATTGACTGTCAAATGGCAATAGATTAGGAGGCTTTTTTTTTTTTTTTTTTTTTGGTGAAAGGCAATAGATTAGGGCAGTATATTTGTAATTGAACAATGTTATTATTAGGCAATAATTAGTGAAATCAGTTTTTCTCTCTCTAGAAATCTTTCGATTCTTGTGACACTATTCTCTCTCTTTTTGTTAACACTATTTTCTCTCTTTCTTTGTTCTCTCTGCTATTTGAGAATTCTCTACAGCTTCAGAGGGTGTAGTTAAATTAAGATTTGAAAGAATTTTAAAAGACTTTTATGGAGCCAAAAACGATCACAAAGTGACACGTGGACTTTGGGACAAAAGAAGACAAATATACCCTTGAGGTATAACGGGATTCCTACGCGCAAGTAGTGGGTAATCATCCTCAACCAATTAAAAAATGCTCCAAAAGAGGTAACCAATTCCAAACCTCTTGCAAAAAATCCCAAATACTCTAAACACTATTTCTCTCTAAAATTCTAACTTTGGCATCGGAGGTTCTTCGGCCAAAGCCCCCCCCATTCATCGTGGGCGCGTGAGGCTTTTGGCCTTAACCTAAGGTGCTAGTTGTTTTGTAGGTGCAAAATTGTCCAAGATCGAGGAGGAGAAAATTTGCATCCACAAATTGGTGCTTTCATTGAGAGTTGAAATTCATACTCGTAGAAGACTCTTGCACAAAAAAGTTTTTTCTTTATTTTCTAGTCCATTTGAATATTTTTCATACGTTCTTATTATTAGAATTTTTTACTTGCAAAGTTTCTTTGATAAAACGTATAAGAAAAATATAATGGCTAGAAATTTAGAAAATTCCACAAGTGAAAATTCTAATATTCAAGAAATGGGATTGCGGAGATTCATGAGGCTAAATGCGACAATAAGTGGAGCGGCACCACCACCACGAGTTTCCACCACGGGAACCACCGCGGTGGCTACCTTAGTAGTCACCCGTGGCGAGGTCCATGGTGCTTTCACCACGGCTCGAGCCGTGCCATCCAAGGCTCACGGCACCAAGGCCATGACCCAAGCCATGTCACTCCAAGCCCAACGTGAATTTAACGCGTTGCCAAGCCAAGCCCAAGTCTCGCACCTATGTGCATCACACTCTGAGCAGCCTGCTCCCGACGAGCAGCCCACTCCCGTGGTCCAGCCAGATCCCTACGAGCAGCCTACTCCAGTGGTCCAGCCTGCTCCCGACGAGCAGCCTACTCTCGTGGCCCAGCCTGCTCCCGACGAGCAGCCCACTCCCATGGTCCAGCCTGCTCCCGACGAGCAGCCCACTCCTGTGGCCCAGTTTGCTCCCGCCAAGCAACCTGCTCTCGTGACCCAGCCTGCTCCCGACGAGCAGCCCACTCCCGTGGTCTAGCCTGCTTCCGTCAAGCAGCCCACTCTCACGGCCCATCCTGCTCCAGTGGTTTTCCAAGCAGCCCAAGTCGGCCCAAGACTATCTCAAACATCCGGACCTACCATCGAGCCGGGGGCATTCTCACCACATTTTTTCACGAATTTGACATTTCCCAACTTAAATCTCGTGCCCGGAGTCTACCACTCTTCCATTGCCCAATGAGGCACATTCATTCCAAGCTCTTCCAACCCAAATGGAGAACAACACTTGTCACGACAGGTCATAGAGTTGATAAGCGTCATCGCACAGCAGACGACCTTGGTGAACCGGCTCTTGCAATGCATCGAGATGCAACGTGCCCCAGACGAGATGTTCTGAAGTAGGACAAGGGCAGACAAAGAACCTCTCCAACAGCGTCCCGATAAACAGCCATTCGACCAGCCACGAACGGAGCGTTCAGGCAGTATACACTCCCGATTGGGCCCCGAGATAGCGTATACTCTCGTCTTAGAGCGTGGAGGAGCGTGCACTCTCGACTAGGCCTACAAACAAGCATACATTCACGGTTAGGGTCACACTCCGATAGTCAACATGAGCAGCCTTCCAGGCGAAGTGTTCATTTGCGGCTAAACCCGCAAGGAGCATCATCCACCTCACATCGGAGTAGGCAGCCCGACGGACGGAGAGAAGCAATCACTCAATCCGGCTCAAGTTCAACCAGCAGCCTGCGAAGAACTCTATCGCCTGCTAGGAACGCACCATATGCACTGCATCCGCGGCATAGACGAGTCAAACACATGGAAGAGTAGCCTAGACCAGCAAGTCATGGTTGGGGGCAGCCGAGAGCTCCGCTACCCCAACAAAGACAAATTCAAGAAGAAGTAGAGAGACTTTTGACCAAGCGATTGCATGATTTCCAACGTAACGAGGTCACCGACGAGGCACTACGACGGAACATGACCAACATAAGCAGGTCACCCTTCACGGACGAGATCGAGCAGGCAGAGCCTCCACGCGATTTCAGCATGCCACATTTCACATCTTTCAAAGGGGATGAAGACCCGGAGAGACACTTAAAGCGCTACTGAAGCACAATGATCCTTTATCGAAACAACGATGATCTCATGTGCAAGATATTCGCCACCACTCTACAAGGCGAGGTGCAAGATTGGTTCTACACCCTGCCGCCACAATCCATCCAAAATTTCTACGAACTTTCTTTGGTTTTCACCAAAGAATATTCATCATATCGCTCGATCAAAAAGAAGTCTGACCATTTGTTCGACGTCAAGAAGAACCCAAAGGAGTCGCTTCGCGACTATGTGAGGAGGTTCAAAGTAGAGAAGGCAAAAATAGTCGGATGCAACGACTCGATAGCTAGAGCAGCCTTCCAAAAAGGACTTCCAACAGACCACCCGCTATTCGGAAAATTGATCATGAAAGAAGATCTAACTCTGGCAGACTCTTTTGCTTTGGCAGAGAAGCATGCACTCTGGGATGAGGTTTGCCAATGCACATTCAAGGACTTGAAGAAGTATCCGACATCACCTCTATAGTAGCAACGGATGACTTATTCGCATGTTGACGGTATCTAAAGTAGCAATAAGCTCTACCATCATGCGAGAAGAGCAGGGGGCCCGACTACCTGTATTCTACAGTTCAAAAGCTCTTCTCGATGCTATTAAAAATTCAAAAGCTAACTTTGACGATAGTTGTTGTAACCCAAAAGCTTAAGTTTTACCTTCAAACGCACGCAGTCATCATCATGACGCATTATTCCGCCGAATCTAAACCTGCGACGATAAAGGCATAAACCCTGGCAGATGCAAAGTTTTCTGACGAACATAACAACTCGGCCCAAAAGACACGCCAATGGCAGACGAACACTAGAAGGAACATTCAGAAGCAAGTTTTATCCTCGTCGCCCCAGAAGATTCAACTTTAGAGTGGCCTAATACCGGAAGTTGAGCATCTCCTGCTACATGTAACATGGCCCCAGCTCCACGGCTCCCTACCGTGCCTTCAAGCCTAGCATTGACAACGCAACAGAACGGCCCAACGGCGCCCCGAAGGCAGCTGAGCACACTTTAGCCACACCTGCTCCCTCAATGGAGATTTCTGGCGTTTACATGTCGATGGCGCATCCAACTACAAAAGCTCGTGAGCAGCCGTGGTTCTTGCCACCCCAGACGTTTCAATGCTCGAGCAGGCGATCACTCTAAGCTTCAAAGCATTTAACAACGAAGTAGAGTACGAAGCCCTACTAGCAGGCCTTCGAATGACAAAAGACTTGGCGGTGAAAAGCTTTCAATTTATTCCGATTCCCAGCTAATCACTAGCCAGACTATTGGAGGCAAATGCATGACGATCGTGGCAACCGACTACTTCACCAAATAGGTAGAAGCAAAGCCCATGATGACCACGATTCAGACAGACATAGAGCGTTTCATATGGAGGAACATCATTTGTCAATATGGCATCCTTTAATCCATCGTCACCGATAACGGCCCGTAATTCATGGGAAAAGATTTGGCGAAGTTCTTCCAAAAATATGGCATCAAGCAGCATATGTCTACGTCAAGATATTCTCAAGGCAATAAGCGGGCCAAAGTATCCACCAAGATGATCCTCGACTGTCACAAGAAATCCCCCACCAGTAAGAAAAGAAAATGGCCAGATGAACTCCCTAGATGTCTATGGGCATATCGCACCACCAAAAGACGAGCAACCGAAATGAGATGGCCATAAGCTTAAATCTGGCAGAGGAGAAGTGCGAGTAGACTTCACTCGCATCGCAGCTTACCAGCAGCAATTCCAGCCCAGAGATCTAGTCTTAAGAAAAGCCTTCATCACTGCCCGCGGAGAGGACTCCAAAAAGATGGATCCCATCTGGGAAGGCTGGTACAAGATCAACAGAGTAGGCGGCAAGAGTAATTACACCTTCGCCACCATGAAACGACAAAAAGATCGAAAAGCAGTGGAACGCCTACAATCTGAGGAAGTACCATGTGTGACCTCCTGCTACATCAAAGCCTGAAGACTCAAACAGCTCGACGGGCACCACCTCACAAGCTGAGGATTATCCAATTGTTATGCAGTTCCTACCTTACAGTTAAGTTCTCGTTCGTTTCACTTATTTTTCAATGAGAAATTCAGAAGTAATCACAACTTGGCTCGGCTGCATGCTTACAACAACTGATCATTCCTGCACTTCAAAAGAAGACTGCGCCATTCTTAAGGACTCATCGCAGGAATTGCGCCCCCCGAGGGACCAACCATGCTCTCCAGTGCGAGAGGGTAAACCAATTCCCCGACACCCATATGGGTCAGCTCTCCAAGACGGGAGGATAAACTTTACACTCCGAATATCCAGACGTGGATGAGCCTGGCTGCCCTAGTATAACTAGATGCACGATGGCTTGCGCCCGGATTCCTAGAAGTAGCCACAATGGTCTTTTTCAAGGCTTAGCTAACTGAAGGATTTTGGGTCTCTTGGCCTAATTCGTGGGGAACCGGGCCCTAGAGACGGAGGGGGCACATTACACAGTACGCCCTATAGACGGCTGCCCTGGAACCCTAAAGCTGCTACCGAGTGCACTAAGGTAGCTTACGAATTCCGGAAAACTGCCTACGGCTTGCCCTTCGAGCAGTAAAGCCGCGCTAGACTTATACAACCGCACATTTTTATGAAAAGGTTAAACAAGCTAACGCACATATACGAAGTTTTATCCACTGCCGACATGCTACGTAGTCGATAAGCTTCACCTCTGCCAAGCGCGGAACAACCTACACCAAGTCCTAAAGTGTTGTGATACTTGCTACACAACCTACGGAATTGAAGAAAGTCAAGGTTAACAGCCTAGTGGTTACGCGGACTTGTCTACTTCTGTAAGTAAGGCATCCGGCTGCCAACCCTATGGCTAACAACTTTGCAAAGTTCTACACCAACACCTACGGCTGTATAGGCTACGCGAGCTTGTCTGCTTATAAAAAGTAGCATGCCTGCCACTGGTCTATCAAGTCTAAAGGTTAGGGCATGAGCAAAATAAGCGAAGATGAAGAAAAACGAAGGAAAACATATTTATAAACAAATAGCAAAGGCCGAAAGAGTTCAAGCAAAACAAGAGCTACAAG
Organism: Malus domestica; assembly: GCF_042453785.1. Lineage (NCBI taxonomy): Eukaryota > Viridiplantae > Streptophyta > Magnoliopsida > Rosales > Rosaceae > Malus > Malus domestica. Next base: position 9,619,039 of record NC_091668.1, read on the forward strand.
GAAAAACAAAGAAAATCCTAAAGGCTACCTAGAATACTACACTACAGCAGCTTGGACATCCCACGACTACTCGGTCGCCACACATTCAACAGCCGTAACGCTCTTAGCAGAAGCATCATCCGGCGCTTCACCCCCGGCTGCCCCAGCCTGGACACCAACTTCTCCAACTACTTCACCAATGGAAGCCTCAAAAGTAAAAGCAAGAAAGTCTTCCGGAGAAATGGAAAAGGTCTCAAAACCTCGAGCCCATCATTTTCACCCTTCAGCTGCTCATTCTCTTCAAGCGGACCAACACGGACGCACTACAGCTTATCCACTTCCTTTTTCAGACTTTCGTTGATCTTCAGTACGCCTTGAAGTTCCAACACTTGGGTTTCAAGCCTATCGATGATTCTCTTGAAGTGGGTCACTAGATTATAAGCAGCAATCAAATCTTCATCCTTTGCATAAGCAGCGAAACGAAGCTCAGAAACTAAAAACTCAAGATCTTGAAGCTTAAGAGAAGTGGGGGCAGAAATATTAGACCCCTTCAAAGCAACGAGCTCAGAATCCAACCTCTTGATCTCCTCGGCCGAGAAATAAGCTTCAGCTGTCATAGTCTTTGTCACCTCCTTGGCAGCCTTGCTATATATGCATCATAGCAAGCAGAGCAGTCTTTCTATATGGGGTCGTATGCTTCGCAAATGAACTTAGGCAAACAAACTTTTCTAACGCCATCAACAAACTTGGCACAATCGTCCATGTCTTCAAGCATATTTGGTTTCAAGAGCACACAGATCTCGGCAGCCTCCCTAGAAGCAAGTTTAGTGGGTTTTTCGCAGCTGCCCATGCAAACAGTCTTCTTCTTCCCAGCAGGCGAATCAATCTCAACAGCAGAGGGAGTGGGCATTGGCGCCACCTTAGCAGCAGAGTCCACCTTATCGCTCTTCATAATAGTAAGCCTCTCCAAAGGTGAACCAGACTTAGCTCCAAACAGACGTCTTTGTACAGATTTCGGCACTTGGGGCATGATAGAACCTTTATGCTGAGCAATCTTATCAACAAACGTACTAGCCATTCTCGGCATGGAAGGTGCCACAAGCTCAGATCTAGCAGCTTCATTTTTCTTTCCATTGGAAGAAGTCATGCCAATCACAAGCCTCTCGGCAGCAAACGGATCCTCACGAGCAGCAGAGGAAGTTTTCGATTTTTTTCTCAACCAGCATCTCTTGTGCAGGCAGGAGGCCTGTATACCCAGCATTCCAGCAGCCCATGAGGCCCACAATCTCCTCATTTCTCTCAATCGCCAGCCTGGTCCGAGTCAGGTCCAAGAGCCCAAAGGACATGAGCCATGCGGCTCGCCTAGCACTGCGCCCCAACGCCACAATCCGCGACCCCAGCCGCACAAGCTGCCCTTAGCTCAAGCCAAGCCAAGCTGCCCAAGCAGTGGTCCCTGCCACGACATCTCCTCGGTCCATGCCGAGCCAACTCCTGGCCCCTGCCAGCCGACGTGCCGCACCACCCCGACGGCTGCCCTGCAATAGCACTATCCAAGAAGAGGCAAGAAAAATTAAATTTTTCTTACATCGGTGCGGCACGGAGAAGACGAAGAAATTAACGAAAGACAGTCCTTTGCATGGGCAAGATGTAGAAGATTGCTAGAGGAGGGGGAACAAATATCCTCTAACTTTCTCTCTCTTGTTGGGTAGAATAAATCGCTCTCCAAAGTTGATTTAACAACCCACTTAAGGTGGACTTAAATAGGCTTTGAGAGAAATTTATTTCCCTTTCCTAGAAGGATCTAATTTCCTATTAGAAGAGAGAATCAACATCAAAGAGGGAAACAAATTCAAAGTTTCCTAAAGCAAGAAAATCTCTACACCTGTTGCCCTTTTTTGCGAGCAGCCCAACAGGTGTGGGGGCATTTGTGGAGCCAAAAACGATCACAAAGTGACACGTGGACTTTGGGACAAAAGAAGACAAAAATACCCTTGAGGTATAACGGGATTCCTACGCGCAAGTAGTGGGTAATCATCCTCAACCAATTAAAAAATGCTCCAAAAGAGGTAACCAATTCCAAACCTCTTGCAAAAAATCCCAAATACTCTAGACACTATTTCTCTCTAAAATTCTAACTTTGGCATCAGAGGTTCTTCGGCCAAAGCCACCCCATTCATCGTGGGCGCGTGAGGCTTTTGGCCTTAACCTAAGGTGATAGTTGTTTTGTAGGTGCAAAATCGTCCAAGATCGAGGAGGAGAAAATTTGCATCCACAACTTTAAAATCATGATGTAGTCAATTAGGATGTTAAGAGAGGATTTTAAAAGATTTTGAAATCATGGTGTAGTCAAAGTAGAATTTAACATGATTTAAAAGAATGCATCCAAATCTAGAGGTAGTCAATTAAGATTTAAAATCCAAGGTGCAAATCTGTAAGTATTCAAAATGTCATAGATTTTGAAGGATTTCATTAAGTAAGAGATTTTGTAGGATTTGTGAGTGAATTTTACACATACAAAGACTATAAAGAATCTCACCTCCACCCCTAAGATTTCTTTTTCAAGTTTCTCTCTCAGACTGACTTTTCTATCTCTTGCATACAAATCTCACTACCTGCATTCAAACCGCTCATCACTATCACTGTGTCGTGTCATCATCTCCCTTTAACACAAAACCCCATAGCCAATTCCAACAACTGGTCGGGTCTCGAAGTTCCAGTTCAAAGGCTCTCTGTCAGGTCACCCATGTTTTTGTTATCCTTTTCTACAATTCCATATTTATTTAACATAGCAACAAATGAATTTTCAATTGCCCAAAGAGCCGTGTGAAAGGTATTACTCAAAATAGATAAATATGTAAACCACTACTACTATGACAGTGCCACCTCTTCCTTCATAAACATCTCTAAGCCTGCAAAAAGCTCACATACTTGGTACCTGGGAAAAGATGATACCAAGCAAGGCATTTTTGGTGACCTCAGTATTCTTATGATTCATCAATTTCATCAAAAGTTGGAGTGAATAAACCAGAATTGCTTCCAAAAGAGTTTTGCCTTGTAATTGAATATATATATAACCATTGTTGCCAATTTAACAAATTAATACACTCGACTATTGTTATGTTCAAATCTCTACACGTTCGGTCAATCTTTTGATGTAAGTTAGAATTTTTACATAAGGTTCGGTGATGTTTACAAGTTGGGTTGGAAAATAAAGAAAGATAAATGATTGAGTATCATGTTCATATAGGTTTGGTGATGTTTAGAAATCCTCATAAATCCATGAGACAAGTTCATATAAATCCATAAAAATCTATAACAGAAATCCATATAAATATGTTGAAATCCATATAGAATGTAGACTCTATTAAAATCATTTGAAATCTGTCACTTAAAAAAGTCTATTAAAATCATGTGAAATCCAAATTGACTATACCCCCCCCCCCATTAGTTAACAGTGGATGTGACTCCTATGAATACGATTTACGGCCAATAATTTTCACTTGGTGCACCTCTTAAGTTTCGTAATATTAAAGAAAAATGCTAAGATGACCATGCTTTTAGATTATATTTTGTTGATCACATAACAAGGTAATTGATAGTTGGATACCCTCTTTAGTAATTTAAACAAAGAATTCATCCATCAATTGTCGCATCATGTAATCTACAAAATATGCTTCAAGCAGATAATCTCTTTAGCATCACCAATATTAAAAAGGGGTTTTTGAACTTTAATCCTTCAAGAAGATTAAAATTCAATAAAACCTATTGTTAGATTGAATATTGATTTTAGTCTATAATGTGTATTTAATTCAAATTCATATTACATTTTTGTTTTAATATTTCATAGATATCTTATTTAATGTCATTACATTAAAATTAAAATTTATTATTATACACATTTTAATTAATTAATTTTATTTTACTTCCTCTAATTAGTGTACCTAAACGTCCGTATCATAATATATTTTACTAAATTAGTGTACCGAAATGTCTGTACCTAAATATATTGTAGTGAATTAGTGACACATAAGACAATAAAAAACATAAGTGTGCCAAAAAATTCAGTACCTAAATATATGATACTAAACTAGTGTACCGAAATGTCGGTACCTAAATATATTATACTAAACTAGTGTACCGACATGTCCATACCTAAACATAATATATTAACCTAGTGTACCAAAATATTCATACCCAAATATATTGTAATGAATTAGTGACACATAAGAAAATATGCGAAAACATAAGTGTAGCGAAAAATCTTTACGAAAATATTTTCATATATAAAATACTTACCATATTAAGAATTGAAAGTTATAATATTTTCATAAAATTTAATTTATGAACACCGTAAAATTATAAATAAAAAAGAGAGACATTCAATATATATGCTGACATTAAATAGAGTGTAGGGATTAAAATCAATTTTTAATCTTGTATAAGACATTTTAATAAACTTCATCTTATTTAAAGATTAAAATATAGTTTTCTATATTAAAAATATCTCATGATATGGTTATTTTGCCCGACATGGCCGTGAAGTATGTTTAGTACTTTCGAATTGCGATCGCGTCTAGGGGCTAAAATAGACCACACAAACTTAATTGGTTAGACCCATCAAACTTTAAGCCGCCTACGAAGGTTATTCTCCTTAACATTTTCATTTTTTTTGTTTTTGGGGGGGGGGGGGGGGGGGGGGGGGGGGGGTCATAAAAGATGGTAAAGCAGTAAATCCTCTCTGCGATTTGGGAAAGTAGAGTAGCTCCTTTGGGATTGTGAGAACAAAATAGACAAGTTATTCTTTGTTATTAGTAATTAGTATCATTAGTCTATCTAATTTTGAAATAATTTTTCCTTTACATAAATAATATTATAGAGTGGAAAACTCAATTTCGAGTGGAAAATGAAATGCTCTTAATGCTAAATATATAATGTCAAGAGAAAAAAGATAAACTTATCTCCCACGAAAATTGAGGGTTTGCAATGGAAATAATAATGTCATCGTGCGTCTTTATAAATAATGTGATATTAGGAGAAAAAAGGTGTGTGCGTGGAAGTATAGGGGAAGTTCGTAGTTTTATACAAAATTTGCACACATAAATATAATTCATGTGAATATGTATTTAATATAATGACAATTTGACCATCAATGATTGTATTAAATACATGCAAGTATTATATTTAAATCCGACTAAATAATGTTTAGATTGATTTATAATAATATTATTATTTTCTTTTATTTCTTAAAATGATCTTTGAGACTAAATTTGTTAACAAAATTTGCAAACTAAATGATGTGTCACCAATAGAAAATGTGCACATTTATCAACACTTAAGTAATAATCCAATTATCCACTCATATGTCATTTAGTTTACAAAATTTAGTTTACAAATTTAATCTCTCTACAAATTTGTAAACTAAAATTATGTGAAAGTTTCCTAATTATTAATGAGTGGATTATATATTGTGCTATATTATAATAATAATAAATATATGTTATATAACTTCCCATATCATTGTTTTGGGACTAGGATGCTCTCCGGATTCTTTACGCGTCAGCTTCTCTTTGCTAGACTAGGTGTATCATGGACCGGGTTGATGATGTCACGGCGGTAGGAGTAGAGGATGGAGAGGTGGTGAGTGTCGTGGGAGACGGCTTGAGAGGGGAAGAAAAGGGGTTGTAGACTTGTAGTAGGGGGAGTTGGAGTACGCAATGGTGGGTTGTTGGGAGGTTCAGAAGTCTGTGAAGGTGGAGAAAAAGAGGAAGAAGAAAAGGAGAGATGGACGCATATGGCAGTATAAAAGGCAGTGAACAATCTGAGTGAGATCTTAACCGTTAGATTTGTCATGAAAGTATCTTGTCCTATTGTTAAATAATCTAAATTATTTGACAGCACTGACAAGCCTTCCTTGGTTCCATGGGACAATTAGATCTATACCTCCATCAACTACAAGTCAAGTGGAGCTTTTTATTTCCTTTTTGAAGATCACTCTCAATCAGTTTTTGACATTTTCCATGCCGACAAAGAAAATTTGAAATTCTGTCTTATATTTTGCATGAGTTTGAACATAAGCCATTAGATCCAAAGTTTCTTGGCCCAGCTCTTTGGCTTTGCTTGCACATGATGATCAACAATTTCTTGGGATTCAACACATCTCCCGGTTAGTCGTAATCTTGAGAAGAAAAGCCAATAATTTCTTGGCTTTGCTTGTCGTAATCTTGAGAAGAAAAGCCAATAATTTTGTATACTGATCCATCCAATGAACATAATAATTTACAACATATTTCATTAATCGATCGCCGATTATATCTTGACATCATTTATGAGCTTTGTTAAATGGATAATTAATTAATTAATTGATTATGGAGCTACCTTCACTTTATGTTTTCACAATTCTCAAAATCGAAAACATGTTCGACAACTGTTTTATTTCTTTTTTTTAAGAGAAATACAATATTAGATATTCATTGCAAACAACGCAACATGAGTTCAAAATGAGAACAAACTGAGGATATCATGCATAATGGATTTTGATAAAATCTTGCTAGAACTTTCAATCGGATCTAAGAAAAAAGAGCGTTCCACACTACAAAGTACCTATCCTCAAATGTCAATCTGCAGGAGTAAAATACTAAAGTCCAATACTAATTCGTTTATATTGCCATATTAAACCATATTGTACGTGATCTTAATATAATAATTACAACATATATACCAAGCCCGCTCTATAAAATGTGGAGCAGAATCCTTTACAGAGATTCTTACAAATAATAAAATATTATATTGGGGGTGTTAACGAAATACTTATAATACTGTTTACTTTTAATAAAAAATTATATTTTTATATTTCCCTAGTACTATTTACTACACCTTTATTTGTTATTTTTCATTAAAATTAAATTTTTTAAAACTTTTAATTAGTTTTCCTTATTTTATATGCATGGATCCAAAAGTGATGAAAATAATGGTCCCCTGGCTATTTTGTTCTCTGCGATTAGAACAAGTTGCAAATTTGATTATCCGTACATATCCCATATCGTTCAATGTGTGGCAACACTGCGCTTGCCTAGAAGAAGGAAACGGGTCACCATCAATTCTTTTTTTATTTGTTCAACCGAAAAGAAAATCTTTGTTTTGGGTTCACGATAACTTTGATTCACGCAGATTAATTAATTTTGCCAACGTCGATAGTAACAGCAACAATTTTAGTAAGCCTTGCAGAATGATTGCCTCAAATTAAAAGCTCCGATCTTCTTAAGCAGTTAATTAGAGGACTTAAGCCCGAATACAGAGTAATGACATATGGTACATTTTTGCGTCACATTTGAATACTACTCGATGTAGTAAGTCATGCATACAATCAAAGATAAAATATGGTTTGTAACTGTATCACATGTACACATCTTTATATGTGTGCGTCTATATATATATATTTGTGAAATTATTTTTTTACACAATTTTTATGTACAAGTTTATGTGAGGCCTATTCTATAATGTATTCTAACAATTTGAACTATTTATCTTTTAAGTTTTCTCTCAAGGATCATGGCTACCAAAAATCACTCAAATATGAAACAATGTTGAATTAAGAGTTGAGGTTTTCTTTGTAGAATTGTATTTGTTCATTTTCTTCACTACAAATGAATGTCTAATGGTTATAGATTTGTCTAATTTTTCTTTTTTGTAAGATGATCTATGCATGATATTCTAAGAGATAGACAATTCATATCGTAGAAATACATTACGAAGTGAGCCCACAAAAACTTGTGTCGTAAAGTTGTGTAAAATAGGTGGTTTAACAAATCTGCCCTATTTATATTAGAGGGTTTTGAAGTCCAACTTTAACCTACTTCTACTCATCCTCACCAGGCTAACTCAAATAGCTTCAAGTACATGTAATCCTTTGGAAGATTTTCTGTCTCATGCCTAATGAAATATTCCAAACGAAGCGAATTAAGCAGGGTAATGTATATATGCAAGGAACCTTTGCATATGCAAATGTTTGGACCCCTAGCGATGTAAAAAATGTATTTGGCCAGAATAATACCTTTCATTGATAGAATACTAAATATATACAATAGCTTTCCTTGTACAACAAGAAAACCTACAATCTAGGAATACATCAATGGAAAGTATCAAATACAAATCAATCATATAATTCCTTCTTGTCTAATTACATTGACTTTCTAACGCTCCCTCTCAAATTGGAGAGTGAATGTCAAGAACTCCAAACTTGCACAACATGGATGAGAATTTTTCCTTGCCTAAGGCCTTTGTAAATATGTCTGCCAGTTGTTGAGAAGAACTGACATATCGAGTAGCTATGGAACCGTCTAAAATCTTGTCTCGGATGAAATGACAATCCATCTCTATATGATGTGTTCTCTCACAAAAGATAGGATTGACAACAATGTGCAACACTGCCTGGTTATCACAAAACATAATGGTAGGCCTGGAAATAGGTACATGAAAATCTGTTAACAAATACCGCAACCACATGAGCTCGCAACATGTCCCAGCCATGGCCCTATATTCGGCTTCAGCACAAGAGAGCAAAACCGTTTTCTGCCTCTTAGTTCTCCATGAAATCAACGAATTCCCCAAGAATATACAATACCCAGTTGTTGAGCGATGAGTTATCTGACAACCGGCCCAATCCGAATCACAAAAAGCTCTCAAATTTAAATTATTATTTGACTGAAAATATAATCCCTGACCTAGTGTGAACTTCAAATATCGCACAATTCAAAGTGCTGCATCCATATGTGGTTGACGCGGTTGATGCAAAAAACGACTGAGTAGATGCACGAAGTATGTGATGTCCGGTCTAGTACCAATAAGATAAATCAAGTGTCCAACCAATCTTTGATGCAGAGAGTCTATAAGTAGTTCGCCTTTATCTGAAAGTTTGTTTTCCTCTATTGGAAATCCCACGGGTTTTGCACCCAAAAGGCCGCGATCCTTGATTATTTCAAGGGCATACTTTCTTTGTGAAATATACAGTCCTTTTTTTGAACGAGAAACTTCAATACCCATAAAATATTTCAAATTGCCAAGGTCTTTAATACGACAGCGGGTATGAAGAAACCGTTTGAGGGAATTAATGGCATCTAGATTGTTGCCTGTAATAATAATATCATCAATGTAAATCAACAAAGCTGTGAAGGATGTACCGTTATTTTAGGTGAAGAGTGAATAATCTGCTTTGGACTTAGTAAAGTCAGCGGTAAGTATACACTAGTAGAAAAAACACTTTGCGCGACGCAGCCAAATTCGTCGCGCAAAGTATGTTTGCATGACGTTAAACACAAAGCGTCGCGCAAACGGACTTTGCGCGACGGCAGTTTGCGCGACGAAGACCGACGTCACGCAAAAGTGTTTTGCACGACTTAACTGAACCTACGTCGCGCAAAGGCCGTTTGCCGTCACGCAAAGGCGGTTTGCGCGACGTTTTGTGCGTCCCGCAAGATTTTGGCGCCAAATATAGATTGCTTTACCGCTTTTTTCGTTGACTTTGCGCGACGCAAGGCCACCTACGTCACGCAAAACAGCTTTGAGGACGTCACTGTACCCGATGATGCAGGTTTTGAGATCATGACTGAGGTCCTGAATCAGAAGTTCGGTCGTCGTCATGGCAAAGTTGTTCGGGGCATGGGGAAGGCGCGTGTTCGTGAAACAGGTGCCTCCTCTTCCAGATCGACCACAGGAGAGGTCAATGCTCTGAAGGAGGAAGTGACAACCTTAAAAGGTCAGCTTGTAGCCCAGAATGAGCAGATGAAGGTTCAGAACGAGCAGTTGAGGGCCGAGAACGAGCAGATGAAGGCTCAGGTTAGGACCCAGGACGACAAGATGAATATGATTCCACAGGCCTTAGCGATGTCCGGTCTTCAAATCCAGATGCCATCACCTGATCTTGTTCCACCTTCGACTTCCCAGCCATTTCATCCAACTGATACCTAGTAGTTTGATGTATCAAACCTAGAAGACTACTTATTGTAGTTTTTTCTTTTTTTGTTCGGACATCTTGTATGTACATTTTTATGTAGTTTATAATTAAATACTTTTTATTGGTTTATTATTTATTTTTTAGAATTGAATTACAGTATTTATTAAAAATTATATCAAAACTTTTTTTGTCCCAAAAAAAAAAAAAAACGTTTGCGTGACGAAGAAGTTGCATAGGTCACGCAAAGTGCCTTTGCGTGACGCACAATTCTACGTCACGCAATTTTTTTTGTCCAAAAAAAAAACGTTTGCGTGACGACGAAGAAGTTTCCTACGTCGCGCAAATATCTTTGCGTGACGCATATACGTCGCTCAAAGTAGCTTTGCGCGACGTAGGAAACTTCTTCGTCGTCACGCAAAGATACTTTGCGTGACGTATATGCGTCACGCAAAGATACTTTGAGCGACGTAGGCAACTTCTTCGTCGTCACGCAAAGTGTCTTTGCGTGACGTACATGCGTCACGCAAAGTATCTTTGAGCGACGTAGGAAACTTCTTCGTCGTCACGCAAAGCTACTTTGCGCGACGTAGGTAGGTGCGTCACGCAAAGACACTTTGCGCGACGCATGCAACTTCTTCGTCACGCAAACCCTGCTTTCACAGGCTTGGCGCGACGTTTGGCGCGTGACGAAGGTTCGTCGCGCAAAAACTTGCGTGACGTTTTTTATGACTTTGCGTGACGAAGGACCTACGTCACGCAAAGTGTTTTTTTTACTAGTGATAGCTTCTGTGAATTTCGCAAACCATTGTCGGGAGGCTTGGTTGAGGCCATATAAAGACTTGTTGAGGCGACATACAAGGTTCTCCCCCTGGCACAGAAGACCATGAGGAGGAGACATGTAAATTTCTTCCTCAAGATCACCATGAAGAAATGCATTATGAACATCAAATTGTTGGAGAGACCACCCTTAGCTAGCGACAAGGGTAAGAAGGCAGTGGACAGTGATCATTTTGGCGGTGGGAGAGAAAGTGTCATGATAATCAATCCCCTCTGTTTAGGTGAATCCTTTGGCCACTAAACGAGCTTTGTAACGCTCGATAGAACTGTCAGCATTATGCTTGACTTTGTAGACCCACTTACAATCAATTGGATGCTTACCGGGAGGGAGCGGAGTAAGAGTCCAGGTATTGTTGGAAGAAAGTGCGTCAAGTTCTGAATTCATGGCTTTGCGCCAATTAGGGTCTTGAAGAGCCTTTGCAAAAGAGGAAGGTTCTACACTTCGACTAATGTGAGCAACAAAAGAAAGATGCAATGGTGAATATCTGTGATAGGAAATAGAATTACAAATGGGATAACGAGTACCTCTGGTGGAATCGGATGACAAAGGTGACGAAGATTGGAGTGGGGGCAGCATCACCTAGGAGCAAACGTAGTCCCGGATACGGACATTGGGCTTCTTGTGGCGCATGGAAAAATGGGTTGGTTGAGCAGGGAGTGGAGTTCAGGTATGGTATGTTAAAGGTTGTGGGGATGGGTCAAGTGGTGAGGATAGGTCGGTACATGTTGAAAGAGATGTGGAAGGTGATGTATTATGAGAAAATGGGGTGATATGGGATGAAGTGAGGGGGGACATTATCTGGTAGTGAGATGAAATGAGATGGTAGGATGTTAGGGGTGGTTGTGACAACTGGGAGGGGTAAAGGTGTTGATTGAGTCAAATTGGGTAAGGTAGGAGATGGTGCAACGATGGTGGATAAATCAAAAGGAAAAGTGTCTTCAAGGAAAATGACATCCCTGTTGGTGAAAATCTTGCGTGTCTCAAGATCATAAAGTTTATAAGCCTTTTGACCATAAGGATAACCAAGAAAACGCATCGATGAGCCCGGGGAGAGAACTTGGAGGATGGGTGGACTGAGGTGGCATAGGCAAGACAACCGAATACACGCATATGGGAATAAAAGGGTGGCTTGTTGTATAGTATCTCAAATGGTGATTTTTTGGAAAGTAATGGTGTAGGGAGACGGTTGATGAGATAAACAGCGGTGAGAACACACTCCCCCCAAAACCTAATCGGTAAATGAGACTGAAAACGCAAAGCTTAGGCAATTTCTAGTATGTGGCGATGCTTTCGTTTTACAACACCATTTTGTTGTGGTGTGTAAACACAAGAGTGTTGATAAATGATCCCATTGTCAGAGAAGAAATCATGCATGGAATAAAATTCACCCCCATTATCTACTCTAATTTGTTGGATTTTGGTATGAAATTGAGTTTTAACATAAGCAAAGAAGTTATTGAGGGCATGTTGTGTTTTGTGTTTGTGTCGCATTAAGAAAACCCATGTGAAACGAGAAAAATCATCAACTATAGTTAAGAATTAATGAGCACCAGTAAGGGAGGCAGTCTTATGAGTACCCTAAATGTCACAATGCAAAAGTTCAAAACACATAGAAGTTGACATGGAGCTACGACTAAAAGGTTGGTGAGTTTGTTTCGCCAACGGACAAACATGGAAACTATGATTCGAATCAAAAGGGAAATTTAAGGTTTTATTTGCTAAATATTGCAGATGCCCAAGATAAGGGTGCCCCAGACGGCGGTGCCAAAGATAAGCGGAAACGGTAATGTGGTGACAGAAGGGTCGGCTTTGCACAGAGGTGCACAGAGGAAGTGGAAACCAACGCCACAAGGTAATATAGATTGCCTCGTCGCTTACCAACACCAATCGTCACCTTCGAAATCAGGTCCTATAAAATGCACCAAGAGGGAAAAAAAAGTCACTGAACAATGTAACTCATCTGTAACTTTTCCAACAGATAACAAATCAACCTGGAAAGAAGGCATACATAGAACATCTTTCATCTGCAGTAAATCACTTAATTGAATATTGCCAATCAAAGTAATAGAAGCCTTATCTCTGTTAGGCAGTGAGATAGGCGGTAAAGAGGTATTTTTAATTGAGTTTGTCAATAAACTAGGTGAGCGAGTGATGTGATACGTTGCTCCACTGTTGATGATCCATTAACCGGGAACAAGCGGTGACAAACCTGAAGGTGGTTAAGAGGTGAAAGTGGCAGCATGAGCTTGTGGTCCATCATTCTTAGTTTGTGGTCCATCATTCTTGGGATTCAATACAGAAAAGATGTCTTCATATGGTTTTTTGGACAAGTTTGGCACAACAGCTTGAAGATCCTTGATGGTGGGCATAGAAGTAATGTGATTAGCACACGAACCTCCACGAGAAAAGCACCTACCACCATTACTTTGTTTGGAGTTGCATGTCTTGTTGGAATTGTGACGAGGATGATCTGGTGGGTAACCATTTTTCTACTAGCAAGTCTCAACTGTGTGATACTTAGCATCGCAGTAAGAGCAGTGAAGAGGAGATCGACTGTTGCTGCTACTTTGCGATGACTGTTGTTGTTGTTTGTTGTTATTGCGATGGCGAAATGCCATGGCTGCTGGTTCAGTCAGGTTGCGGGTAGTGCCTAACTCCCGTTGTTTTTCTTCTTGAATGATTGAGAAATACACTTGTCAGACAGAAGGAAGTGGATTCATCAACAAGATTTGTCCACGAATAACGTTGTAAGACTCATTCAATCCCATGAGGAATTGCATAAGTTTGTTGGTTTCGTTTTATGCTCCACAAGTGCAGGTTGTTGAAGAACTATAGGATGCCAACCATCCCAAAGCCCCTTCAATTTGGTGTAATAAACAACCACTAATTGTTGTCCTTGGTTGAGAGAGGGAATCTCTCTTTGAAGCTGAAAAATTCGTGGGGCATTGCTGTGAGAAAATCTTTCTCGAAGATCATCCCAAACTTCATAGGCTGTCTTCAAGTAAAGAATCAAGTCCAAAATGTCAGATTCAATGGAGTTGATGATCTAAGCAAGAAGCATGTTATTGCATCTCTGCCATGCGACGTAAACATCGGGTTGCTTGTTTCAGGTGGCAATTTCACCTTGCCGTTAATAAACCAATTTTGTTCTTGGCACTCAAGGAGATTTCCATAGCCCGGCACCAAGTGTTGTGGTTGTCCCCCTTCATTTTTTTTTGAGACTAGAATCAAACCGGAATGGTTTGAAGGATGAAGAAAATAAGGGTTGGCAAAATTCTCGCCATCGCCCTTCTTGATAGTAGTGTTGTCGCTGTCACCCATGGAGAAGGAAGACAACGGAAAAAAAAAATCTAATGCTTCTGCTTACGGCAAAGCAGAGAGCTAAGGTTTGAAACCTGCTCTGTATAACATGTAAAAAAATGTATTTGGCTAGAATAATACCTTTCATCGATAGAATACTAAATATATGCAATAACTTTCCTTGTACAACAAGAAGACCTACAATTTAGGAATACATTAATGGAAAGTATCAAATACAAATCAATCATATAATTCCTTCCTGTCTAATTACATTGACTTTCTAACAAGCGTACCAATGCTTACTTCCTTCCTATAGGTTGTATATTAGAAGTTTCGTGCATATTAGCATCGCACTATGGTTGGACAGCCACAGATATTGAGAATGCAATCAATACATGCCACCAACCATGCACTTTAGCAATTATACCACCAACAAGGGCTGACAAAACAAATCAGCCTACAAACCAAACCCTACAATCTTCAATAAGTATATATGATATTAGGTCAGATGCTCCTCAAATCAGTTACAAAAAACAACCAAAATGAAGAGTCGATGGACAATACCGTTTGCTTGACAACACACATGAGCAAAAAAGTTGCTTCAAATGCATCACTGCTAACGAAAAAAATTAAAAACAGTCCTTTTAATATAAAACATCGTACAATTTTTTGCTTGGGTGGATCAAACATAAGAGTACGGAATTCAAACAGGAAAGGTGAGAGTTTTTCATGTACATATCATGAATATAGCTCGTTATATCAAGTATCACAATACAGTGTAGTTGGATATATATAAAAATAATAGTAATAAGTAACAACTTTTATTATTAACACTTAATGTGTTGAATTGTATTCTGGACACCTGAAAACTTTTCACAGAAAAGAGAGTGTTTCTGTACGTATTATTGTTCATTCTATTTCTGTTCGTATATTCAAACCTCCGACGGGAGCCAGACGCATGAATCGATAACTGTTTTTATTAGGGTTTTACTACAGCTAATATCATCCCGTACATAAGTCGCATACAATCATTATCATGGCAGGCCCGGTACAATAAGCACGGCCACATAAAAAATTTAAGTCTCTGATGGGACCCGTATAATAATTTTGTAAATCTAACCCGGGGTGAGTGACAGCCTGGACATGCAAAAGTATCTTGGTGGTCAGAACAGGGACACGTGGAGACCTAATACATTGCCGACAGTCGTTGTCAGGGTCAACTTGCATATCCTTTTCTGCCCAAACACGACACCGACTGTGACCGGAGCCCGTTAAGTCGCCATAGCCACTGTCCTTCCCGTTTGCCCAAAGACGAATACAATTTGAGGTGTTCCCTTTGGAAAATGACCACGTCCACTAATAATGGTAGGCATTGAAGCCATGTTTGACGTTTTAACATAAACCTTGGCGTGTTTAAAAAGAAAAAAAATTAAATTAAAACCTAGCATAGGCAGAAACAAAGCTAGAAATTTTCTTTAAAGAGACAACATTAATCTCCAGTTATATTTGAGAAAAGATTTCATTATGGTTGATTATCCTTTATAATTTCATTACTCTTTTTCTTTTCAAATTTCTTAAGCCAACTTGTAGGTATTTTTTCACAATGATCACTTATTATTATACATATTATTTAAAAAATAGATACTTTGGATACGGTCCCTAATCCTTAACATTCTTTAACTAAAACCTTAATGATATTTAAAGTTTGATCAAAGTCCCTTGACTTTGTACACCTCATTATATAACAATTAATATTTATAGTTTTATAGTTTTGACATTAATTGTTTGATATTTTATGAGATTTATAATCCTATAAATTTAAAATCCCTCATTATAATACTATTAGAAACAGTTACAATAAAAAAAATTCAAACATTTTAATTGAATAATTGGATAAAAAACTATGCAAAAATAAGAAATAATAAATGGCAAAAGAATGTATCCATAGTGTTAAAAAAATTGGTACATTTTACATAGAACAAAGTAGTACATTAATAAAGAAGAATGGGTACAAATAAAAGATTAAAAAATTATGAGTACAAATGAATTTTTAAAAAATATAGACGCTAAAAGAAATTAATACATGGGTACAAAATAAAACTAAAAAGAAAATACTACAAATTTAAAAAAATGTTGCAAATTAAAAGTGGGTACAAACTAAAAATATAAATATATGATACAAAGTTTAGGCATAAAACATAAATATATCATATGTAATTTTTCTATCATTGATTACATAACGTGACGGTATACACATGGGTACAAACACAAATAAAACTTTAAAAAATATGGGCACAAAAAGAAACTAATATGGTTACAAATTAAAAATGAAAAAAAAAATTGGTACAAATTAAAAATAGGTACAAACTAAAAATAAAAATTTAGCCATAAATATAAATATACTAATTGTAACATTTTTAACACTAAAGGAATCTATTTAAAAATAAAAATATTTTATTATTCAAATAATTAATAATGTTATTAATACCCAAGGATTTTGATCAAAAATTGAAAATGAATAGGATTTTAATCAATGGAGTAGAAAAAAGAAGGATGTGAACCTAATTTCTCCTTTAAAAAATCTAACTGATTAATTAAAGTACTTAAATTTAATAAATTTAATTTATATATGCTTTTTACTTCATATTTCATTTGAAGGAACATAAATAATATGATAAATATGTTCGCTGCCTCTTCTTCAAACATCATCATTTTTTTCTTCGCACAAAATTTCAATGGGAGCAGTTGTCTCCAGTGGGCCTTAATTGTCCGTGCCTTGTGCATGGATAATGGATGGTGCTCGAGGAACCCTAGATTTTTTTTTTTACTTTGCAATCATAATGCAACATTTTTCTCACAATAATCAATTACCTACCGAATAAAATGATTTTAAGTATGATTCTTCTATTCAATAACTGTTTTGTAGTGACAGGGTTGCTAAGATTTTTTAAACTAGTTGATAGATAATGAGACAAATGGATAGGGGCGGAGCTACAGGTAGTTTTGAGGTGACACCCATGTCGCCTCTGACACAGTGCATACATTTTGGAAAGACTATCCTAGTTACCGCCCTGTATGTAATTCTTTTCCATATAGCGCTCCCCCCCCCCACCCCCCCAAGCGCCCAAAAAAAAAAAAAAATTATTGTAGGTCCGCATGTCGCACTAGGTAATGGTCGTTAGTTACTAGTTTCTAGTGTGCATGATGAATATAAAGGAATGGGTGCTAGCTGCTGCTGCTGTTTGCTGCTTTTCCTTACGAGTAATGACTTCAGTTTCTTTGGATTTGTTCAATTTTAACAATCCAAAAGCAAAAATACATTATTACATCGTAATACCTTTATTTTCTCCTTCGTTGTCAGCCAATGAAGAAATTGAAAATAGCAAGTTTGGTTTTGTGGCTGTTGTGTTTTTGGGGTACCAAATGGATTCGAAATCTTTTTATTTTTCGATATCATAGTTTAGAGACACAAAGTAAATAATATGTCTAGTATTGGTGGAAAACAACTAAAAGTCTAAAAGAAGCCTTATGAAGCCGACAGCCATTTGTAGTTGTGTGATCAATCATAATCAAGAATCTTACCGTCGCCACAACCATTTTTGTTTCTATATAATATAATCAAGAAACTAGAATCCTACTGTTACAGAAGTTGAAGACACCAGATAAAGCTTCTCTTTACTTTTTGATAAAAATTAAAAAATCATGCATGCAGACGTCCCTTTAAAAATAAAGAAAGAGTAGGTGCCTCAGGTGTCTTTGTTTCGGGCCAATTCCCAAGGTGGACAGAAAACATCAAACCAGACACCCAAAAAAGTAAAAGAAAAGGTCATCTCCAAATCCACGGGCAATCCCCACACATAACACAAAAAGTTAGTAGGTTCACCCTACGAAACCTTATATACCTCCTTAATAATGCCAATAACATGATTTTTTTTTTTTGGTAAAAATGCCAATAACATGATTCTTGTGAGTATTATTAGTATTTCCATACATAGTTTCAAATCCAAGGTTTATAATGTTGATTTCCATGTTAGAGAGAGATTGAATTTGCATGTGATTATAAGAAGTCGAGCAATTTTCTGTATTGTTAACTTTGCACGTGATTATGGGGAACTTCAGATTCCGTTATGATATCAAAGCAAGTTGGTCCAAGTATAAAGTCAAACATATGGTCACACGTATTTCACGTCATCAAATTTGTGTTGTCCACGTATTAAGTTTTAAAAATTCGCCACATGTGAAGCTCAACATGTGTTAACCATCTCTTGAATTAGGGTAAATTACATAGTAGCCCCTTAGGTTTGAGGTCTATTGCAATCTTATACAACATCTTTAAAACATTTCACTTTCATACCTCAAGTACTATTTTATTTCAATTTCATACAACCGTTAGATTTTCCATCCATGGATCTATTAAATGCTGACGTGGCTGCCACATATATGACACGTGGCTGCCAAATGTCTGCCACGTGGCAAATAAAATAATTTTTTAATTTAAAAAAAAAAAACATATCTGCCACTTTTTTTTTTCTTCTTCCAATTTCAGGTTTTTAAAAAAAAATTAAAAAATTATTTTATTTGCCACGTGGCAGACATTTGGCAGCCACGTGTTATATATGTGGCAGCCACGTCAGCATTTAACAGATTCATGGATGGAAAATTTAACGGTTGTATGAAATTGAAATAAAATAGTACTTGAGGTATGAAAGTGAAATGTTTTAAAGATGTTGTATAAGATTGCAATAGACCTCAAACCTGAGGGGCTACTATGTAATTTACCCCTTGAATTATGAAGGAAGTTGATGTTCCGTTATAAATTTAATTGGTAATATAAGAAGTAGATCAACTCCTTATAAGTAAATGCAAGCTGCCTTATTTCCCTGATGTGAAATTCTCATACTCTCAACAAAAGAATTATCATGACAAAGGTGGGCACAAAATTAAAGCATACAGGTCACCATAAGCGAACTGCTCTGATGTCATGTTAAACTAAACATAGTAAATACCAAAAATATATATGACAATATTTGAGAATTTCTTATACATTCATTAATCTCCAAAGTGGAGTATATATAGTAGTTACAATTGATATTACATATGTGCTTCGTTAATGTGGGACAACAGACTACTATTTACACTTTAATTAATATATAACTTGCAACACTCCCCCTCAAGTTGGAGTAAAGATGTCACGCATGCCCAACTTATCAAGCAAGTTGGAAAACACACTATTAGACACAGCTTTAGTAAGTACATCAGCGATGTTTGTACCATACTTGATCAATCCCGAAACTACTGAGCACCGGTCAACGTTATATCGTCAAGGACCCATAAGAGTTTCCTTCCAACCAGGAGGCCAATCACAGCGCGACACGTGTCGACATCAGAAGCCAATCATAGTACGACACATGTCAACATCAGAAGCCAATCACAACACGACACGTGTCAATGTTAGAATGAAACTAGAAACTCTCTTCTATAAATAGAGATTATTCTCTCACAATATTTCCGAATGTCATTTGTACTAAATCATTCACTAGTACTCACTAAAGGAGAGCTTGAACCTATGTACATGTGTAAACCCTTCACAATTAATGAGAACTCCTCTACTCCGTGGACGTAGCTAATCTGGATGAACCACGTACATCTTGTGTTTACTTCCCTGTCCCTATCCATTTACTTACTTATCCACACTAGTGATCGGAGCAGTCTAGCGAAGGTCACAAACTTAACACTTTCTGTTGTACCAAAATCCTCGCTGATTTTGTGTATCAACATTTGGCGCTGTCTGTGGGAATGACATTTATTCCCACTTTCTTCAGATTTGTTAAGCTGGTTTCCACCATTCTTACACTCTCTTTTGACCAAGCATCATTCTCTAATATGGGGAGCGAAGAAAGCCACAACACGCAGAATGACACCCATTTTGCACTTGGTGCGAGGTAACGAAAGAAAGAAAGAAATAGGGTTGCTCTTCAAGCTAAAGTCGATGAGCTAAAAGCTCAGAACAACAAGATAACAATGAAGAATAAGGTCCTCCAGGAGCAATATGAGAAGCTTTTTGAGACGTTCCACGAAACTAGGCATACTCAAACACGCGAGCTCGTTGCCCCTGTGGACATCAACCATCATCTGGGTGCCTCCCAACACGGAGGGTCACCTCCCTTCGACATGGGTATCCCTGATGAGGAAAACATTGATTAACATGAGACTTCTTTTAATCCAAATGCTTCAACCCGAAGTAAAAGAAGTGGAGGAAGACACATCCTTGAAGAAGGGTTGGAATGATCGAAAGCCATTTATCGTGACTGCCGAGACTTCCTAAAGCAACGTTGAGAGAATCCCTTCCACATATGCTCGAAGATCAATGACCCAAAGGTTTCTGAAAGACTCGGTCCCCTCCCACGACCCAGGCCAGCTGCCAATCTAAGGAAGGAATGACAGGTCCCAGAGGAACATGAAGGTACGGGGGACTCTGAGGTATTCTGACAGACTCGCCCTAGAAGTCAGTACGGTGAGTCCAAGAAAAAACCACATGCCCATGCTCAAACTTTTCTACTTCCAAGAGGCGATGGAGACTTACGAAAGAAAATTCCAGTGGTATATAACTCCACTCATGACCCCATTGTCCTACAGCTCATTGAGGAAGTAAACAAGTCGAAGGCCGAACGTCAGGCCGAGATACCTTACTGGAACCAACCCAGGCCTGGTTCTTTCATAAGAAGGATCCTCGACACTTCCCTTTAAGCGAAGACAAAACAAAAGCTTGGTTTACAACTCTATACTGGAAGGGAGGACCCAGTTGAACACTTTAACCTCTTTGAGTCCACCATGGCATATCAGATGCACACCGATGAATAGCGATGTCTTATCTTCCCCTCCACCCTCTCTAACGAAGCTCTAAACTGGTATTTCCGTCTTCCACCTGAGACAGTAAACTCATTTGAGGAATTAAGGAAACTGTTTGTCTTTCAACACATCTTCCAGACCGATCACTTGCATTCTGCAGATGACTTGTACACTATTCGCCAGAAGCTGGACGAGTTACTACGAGAGTATGTTGGTCGCTTCAGCCATGAGTATTCTCGTTACGCTGAGGCAGATGATAAGATCGCTCTCAAGGCCTTCACGGCAGGCCTACATGATTGTTTCTTCAAGTACATGATCAATGCCAACACTTGGAAGATTTACTCTGAGGTGATGGCACAGGCTTACAACCACGCCTCCGCTGAAACAAGGGCATACCAAGGGTACTCCCATATGGTTAACCCCTATCAACAAATGGGAAGTGGAAGTCAAGTTTTACCAAGTGATGAGATATTGGCTATTCAGACACCCATTGCATCATCTCCTGCCTTATTTAGCTACTCGCTAAGTCACCAAACGTATCTGTCTCTTGGTAAGATGAAGGATTTTTATTCTCAGCAAGCCCATTACAACAAGAGGGATAAAAGTTTGTATCAAGACAACCAGGGGTGAACGTACCGTCGACTATTATGACTATGGAGCCAAGCCTCACTCTTTCAAAGTGGAGGACTAGGTACTAAGGAAATGCTATTATAAGAAGGCATACACATTACAAATATTTTGACCGTCACCGCTTCAGATCTTTTGTCACACAAGCCATTCGGCAAATATTTAAAGAAAAAGGAATTCAGACAACTTCTTCTGAGTCTTTTGCGTTCCTAGCACTGGAACACCTGGTCTACGTTGACCTACCCTTATACTCCAACTCAGAGTTTCAACATGCGTACTTTGACACAAAGTATGTGATACTAAGTGTTACAACCAATATGGTTCACATATCAAAAGCATGGATCCCTTCATGCATAGCAAAACATTCATAAGCATCACTCATATCAATCAACATAAACATTATACATTCCAACACATTCATACATATACATCATACATTCCAACACATTCATACATAAACATTATACATTCCAACACATCCATACATAAGCCAACTGTGTTTCGAAAGGGTTCAACACACTTTGTGTCTTCGACACTTGTTACAATGTGCCTCGACACCTTGCTCTTATTCTCACCAACCAGGTGATGAAATGTACAACCCGTACTCACCTTCATGCCACCAACCAGGTTAGGAAGAAACTCATCTTCATGCCATAAACCAAGTGATGAAATGTACAACCCGTACTCTCCTTCATGCCACTAACCAGGTGATGAAATGTAGAACCAGTACTCTAATATCATTTGGCAACTTGCCACTCATGCCATCAACCAGGTGAAGAAGGAACTAATCTTCATGCCACCAATCAGGTGATGAAATGTACAACTCGTATTCTAATATCATTTCGCAACTTGCCATTCATGCCACCAACCAGGTTAAAAAGGAACTCATACTCGTGTCACCAACCAGGTGATGAAATGTGATGAAAGGTGATGAATGAACTCACCTTCGTACCACCAACCAAGTGATGAAAGCAACTCACCATTCATTCCACCTACCAGAAGACGAGTGGTACAACTTGTACATGTGAACTCCTAGTATTCACAAATAATCAAAAACCCTTAAGCTTGACAACTCAACTAGGGGATCACTTATGCCTAACAAGAGTTATAGTCACCAACAAAGTCTTATTGCAAGCCAACAATAACTTCAATGCATGGTATACGAAGATCAAGCTATTCAGCCTTCTTGCATCTGCTTTAGACATTTCCCCTCTGTAACAATGCAAACACTACAACTCGTAGAAAGCTTCACACTCTTGATTAAGACAGTGTGAAGCAAAACCAATTTATGGTGTCAACAAGAGCTTCATCAATGGAGGGCAACCACAATTCTAAAAAGCTTCACACACTCTTGATCAAGACAGTGTGAAGCAAAACCAATTTATGGTGCCAACAAGAGCTTCATCAAAGGAGTTCAACCATAGTTCTCAAAAGCTTCACATACTCTTGATCAAGACAGTGTGAAGCAAAACCAATTTATATTGCCAACAAGAGCTTCACCAATGGAGGGCAACCACAATTCTCAAAAGCTTCACACATTCTTGATTAAGATAATGTGAAGCAAAACCAATTTATGGTGCCAACAAAAGCTTAATTAATGGAGGGCAACCACAATTCTCAAAAGCTTCACACACTCTTGATCAAGACAGTGTGAAGTAAAACCAATTTATGGTGCCAACAAAAGCTTTATCAAAAGAGTTCAACCATAATTCTTAAAAGCTTCACACACTCTTGATCAAGACAGTGTGAAGCAAAATCAATTTATGGTGCCAACAAAAGATTCATTAATGGGGGGCAACCATAATTCTCAAAAGCTTCACACACTCTTGATCAAGATAGTGTGAAGCAAAACCAATTTATGGTGCCAACAAAAGCTTCATCAAAGGAGTTCAACCACAATTCTCAAAAGCTTCACACACTCTTGATCAAGACAGTGTGAAGCAAAACCAATTTGTGGTGCCAACAAAAGCTTCATCAATGAGGGCAACCACAATTCTCAAAAGCTTCACACACTCTTGATCAAGACAGTGTGAAGCAAAACCAATTTATTGTGCCAACAAAAGCTTTATCAATGGAGGGTAACTACAATTCTCAAACCTTCGAGGCAAATTCAAGACTATTTAAAACAAATTCAATTTTTATGGTTAATCCAAACCTTCGACTACTACAAGGTGTGGCTTGCATCATAATCTCTTGCTCAACAGTGTGGAAGCAAAATTTGTATATGTTGTCTTTCCCACATGTTCAAATTTCTAGTTTCCCAAAAAAAAAAAAACAAAGGGAAATTCAACAAAAGTTTCATCAATGGAGGACAACTACAAATTCTCAAAAGCTTCACACTATCTTGATCAAGATAGTGTGAAGCAAAATCAATTCGTGGTACCCAACAAAGCTTCATCAATAGAGGACAACTACAAATTCTCAAAAGCTTCACACTATCTTGATCAAGATAGTGTGAAACAAAATCAATTCATGGTACCCAACAAAAGCTTCAACTCGAAAGCTTCACCTACAAAGCTTCAACTCGAAAACTTCACCTACAAAAGCTTCACCCACAATAGCTTCACCCACAATAGCTTCACCTACAAAAGCTTCACCCATAAAAGCTTCACCCACCACAAAAGCTTCACCCATAAAAGCTTCACCCACCACAAAAGCTTCACCCATAAAAGCTTCACCCACCACAAAAACTTCACATACAAAAGCTTCACCCACAATAGCTTCACCTACAAAAACTTCACCCACCACAAAAGCTTTACCCACCACAAAAGCTTCATCTACAAAAGCTTCACCCATAAAAGCTTCACCAACAAAAGCTTCACCCACAAAAGCTTCCCTCACCACAAAAGATTCACCCACAAAAGTTTCCCCCACCACAAAAGCTTCCCCCACAAAAGTTTCCCCCCCCACAAAAGTTTCCCCCACCACAAAAGCTTCCCCCACAAAAGTTTCCCTCACCACAAAAGATTCACCCACAAAAGCTACCCTCACCACAAAAGATTCACCCACAAAAGTTTCCCCCACCACAAAAGCTTCCCCCACCACAAAAGCTTCACCCAAAAAAGCTTCACCTACAAAAGCTTCACCTACAAAGCTTCAACACAAAAGCTTCACCTACAAAAGTTTCACACTATCTTGATCAAGATAGTGTGAAGCAAAATCCATTCATGGTACCCAACAAAACTTCAACCTCGAAGCTTCACCTACAAAGCTTCACCTATAAAGCTTAATATATATATTCGGAAATTCAAAAATTCAAAAAAAAAAAAAAATTGCCTAGGCCTCCTCTTCTTTGGGCCTAACAACTTTCATAACAAATATATATGAAGGAGGAGTTTTAGGCTACCACTTAGAAAGGAAAATGGTGAAGTTTTGTTACTTTGGAAACTTGGCTACTAGCAAGACACCTCATTCGTCAACTCCCTCGACTGGAGACTTGGGAGACTCTTATCATATGATACTACACCTTGATACTCGGAAGTCTCATGACCACTCAGTGACTTGGATTTTTTCAAGTCTCCAACCGAGAAGTTTTCCTCACTCGGGAAATTAAGGGAGCACTACCTCAACCTACATGCTTCGCTCACAAAGCTTCAACATACAAGATTCAACAAAAGGAAAAATTCAAAGAACTTAGTGAAGAAGGCCTTGGTGTATTTAACACAATACGTTGAAATGAAGCAAAGCTTGTTTATTGATATATCTGATAAGTTACAAATATGTACATATACATGAATCAAAATAAACAAACAAGATGGAGCCTTCACAAAGGTTGCTCAGGAGAAGTCTCAGCAATCGGCAAAGCCCTATAAAGAGGAGGCACCAGAAGGTGATTATTCGGAGCCTCAATACTAGGCAGAACCCCAGAAGGAGGAGGCACCGAAGGTTGATTGTTTGGAGCTTCATTATGTGGTACAGCCCCAGAAGACGAAAGCAATAAATGCCTTTGGAACAAACCCAAAAACCTCTGATGATAAGTAAAATTTGACCATCAGATTCCTGCAGCTGGTCAAGTTTCATCTTCATGTTTGTAGCATAGGGGACATGACACAAAACCGAGCGCAATGGCGTTCTAGGATTCATATAGCCGACCCCACTTAGTGGGAAAAGGCTTTGTTGTTGTTGTTGTTGTTTGTAGCATAGTCATGTGTGAGCCTGTGCAATTGTTTATTCTCATGCTTGAACCCTCTGATCTCCTGTTTGAGACTTATCACTTCAGCCACCAATGATTCAACTTGGCAGGTTCGAGCAAATAGGCGTTGGGCTATATTAGACACAGAACCTGCACACTGAACACTGAGAACCAGAGAATCCTTAACAACCAACTCATCAGACCGTTTGGAAAGTAGTATGTTATCTTTGGGAGTGAGAGGGTTCCTGGCCACCACCGCAGCGGTCATATCATTCTTTATCACAGAGTCCCCAACGGTAAGATGACCAGTATAGGATAAGAAGGATGGGCATCATATGTTGTCTTAAGAAGGCATGACTGCCTCTTCACCAAAGTTCAAGTTAAAACGACGGTCGGATAGGCCAGACATTCTCAGAAATGATGTGCAATAAATCTCTAAAGGAAGGGGAAAATTCTTACAAGCAATAACTCTCTGAATGTACTTATTGCACACAATTGGTGCCTTTATAAAAGAAATGACAACATGGCCGTTGGTTCAAAAATCGAAGAAGCATCACTCTCCAGATTTCGAAGAGGCACCACTTTCCACACGCAACATCAGCTCCTCGGGTACCACATATAACTTGGCCAAAGATCTCTGACAAAGTTTAGACACATAAATTTTGAAGGTTAAACTACCCTACTATTACCCACAAGGGTAAAGGAACAGCACCACTGCTTGATAACTAAAAAGTCCCAATATGTGTCAACCTTCGTGCTCCGTGGCAAGGCAGACTAGCAAAAATGCCCAACCTTTACTCATATTTGAGAAAACACTATCAACAAGATTGCTTGCTTAAAAATCGAAGAGGCACCGCCCTTCGAATCTCGAGAGCCAGACTCCCAACAGGATTACTTTCTTAAAAATTGAAGAGACATTGCTATCCAAATCTCAAAAGTCAGACTCCCAACAGGATTGCTTTTTCAAAAATTGAAGAGGCACCGCTCTCTGAATCTCGAGAGCCAGACTCCCAACAGGATTACGTGCTAAAAAATTGAAGAGGCACCGCCCTCCGAATCTCGAGAGCCAGACTCCCAACAGGATTACTTTCTCAAAAATCGAAGAGACACTGCTCTCCGAATCTCAAGAGTCAGACTCCCAAGATGATTGCTTTCTCAAAAATTGAAGAGGCACCGTTCTTTGAATCTTGAGAGCCAGATCCCTGACAGGATTGCTTGTTCGAAAACTGAAAAGGCGCCGCTCTCTGAACTTCAAGAGTCAGATTTCCTTGGATAAAGCTTGTCTGCAATCTTCACACGCAACATCAACTTTCCAGATACCATAGACCAATTTTTCAAAGTGCTTTGACAAAGTTAAAACATGTGAAGCTTGCAGCTCCCATTACATTGCTATGATCAAGAAGGGTAAAGGAATAACATTACTACTTGTTGTTAGGGAGACTCCTATATATGTCAACCATCATCCTCTATAGCCAAGCAAACCTGCAAATAAAAAAAATGCTCAACTTTTCTTCACATCCGAGAGGGCACTCTCAACAGAGTTTCTCGAAATACTCAACTTCTTTTCCTCCCGATAATACCTCTGCAAACAAGCCACACCAGAGCAAGAGTATCTCATATCATCAAGGTTAAAAGCAAGAGTATCCCATATCATGCTTTTTCCTTGTCTTTTCCTTTGGCCTTGTTCTTACCTACAAGACAAGGAGAAAGAGAGCAATCAGTTAGCACTTGGAATCAAGCTTCCAGTCAGGAACTGACTGCCTGGAACCCTTTGCCTGATTACTTACCTGGCATTGCTCTCGAGTACTCATCTTCAACATCTTATGCTTCTATAGAAGATACCACATCTGCTTAAGGAGCAGATAGGGTAAGTGAGAAATATACAAGGAAACATGTGGAGACAATCGTAATAGAACATGTGCCGATACATCCACTACTTTGTCAACAGTAAAAGTATCCCATATCATCAGGGTCGAACGTACTCTAGATTTGATAGACTTGTTTTGACCCTCAAATTCTTGAGTCGGCCTTATACTCTGGAGGAAACCAGAAAACCCTCCAACCCAGTTTAAGAATAAGCTTGTGGAAAGTTACTTCTTCAAAAGCAAAAGTATCTCATATCATCTCTTCTCCATTTGCTTCTCCTTATCCTTGTTGCTATTTACGACATAAGGAGAAGGAGAACAATCAACTGGAAGCCGAAGTCGAACCTCCGATCCAGGTTGCTTGCTTGGAAGTCTGATTGCTTACCTTGTCTGTTACCTCATTCGGCAAATCTCCTAGCTCGGCGACTTGGGGGACTCCTACTATAGGGTTTGTATTGCACTTGTCCAAGCCTGAAACTACAAGTAAGCTTTAAGTGAAATTGATACATTACCTTGTGCATCTTCATCGGTTAAAGATACCACCCTTGGATTGAGGAAAAGTACTTTCAGATAAGATGCCACATCTACATATGAGACAGATAAGGCAAGTGAAAATGATACCACACTTCAATACTTAGAAGTTTCGTGATTACTCAATAGCTTGGATCTCGCAAGTCCCCAACTGAGGAGCTTCCCTCACTCGGGAACTTAGGAGAGCACACTTGACCAATCCCGAAACTACTGAGCATCGGTCAACGTTATACCGTTAAGGACCCAGAAAAGTTTCCCTCCAACCAGGAAGCCAATCATAGCGCGACACGTGTCGACATCAGAAGCCAATCATAACGTGACACGTGTCAACATCAGAAGCCAATCACAACACGACACGTGTCAATGTCAAAATGAAACTAGAAACTCTCTTCTATAAATAGAAATCATTCTCTCACAATATTTCCGAATGTCATTTGTACTGAATCATTCACTAGTACTCGCTAAGGGAGAGCTTGAACCTATGTACTTGTGTAAACCCTTAACAATTAATAAGAACTCCTCTACTCCGTGAACGTAACCAATCTGGGTGAACCACGTACATCTTGTGTTTGCTTCCCTGTCCCTATCCATTTACTTACTTATCCACACTAGTGACCGGAGCAATCTAGCGAAGGTCACAAACTTAACACTTTTTATTGTACCAAAGTCCTCACTGATTTTGTGCATCAACAAGCAAGTTGATCTTCAAATCCTATAAACGAAAACATAATAATTCTAGCATCCAATTTTTCCTTGATGAAATGTCAATCAATCTCTACATGTTTTGTTTGATCATGTTGCACTGGATTATAAGTAATCTCAATAGAAGCCTTGTTATCACAATGGAGTTTCATAGCACCCTTGGGTTTAAATCCAAGATCTCTAAACAATTTTTTCAACCACAACAACTCACATACACCATGAGACATACCACGAAACTTAGCTTCAACACTTGACCTAGCCACCACTTTTTGTTCTTGCATTTCCAAGTAACTAGATTACCACCCACAAACGTAAAGTATCCAGATGTAGATCGCTGATCAGTGATAGAACTTGCCCAATCTGCATATGTATACCCTTCGACATTGAAATGACCATTCTTGGAGAAAACCAAGCCTCTGTCAGGAGCCATCTTCAAGTACCACAAAATATGGATTACTACTCCATATGAACTTCACTAGGTGAGTGCATAAATTGATTTACTACACTAACTGCATAAGCAATGTTAGGGCGAGTGTGAGAAAAATAAAATAATCTCCCCACAAGCCTCTGATATTGTTCCTTATGAGTAGGAACTTAATCTGAAAATAAGCCCAGACGATGATTCTGCTCAATTGGAGTATCAACAGGTTTGCAATCTAACATACATGTTTCAGCTAACAAATCAAGAACATACTTCTGTTGAGACAGAAAAATATCATGCTTGGATCGTGTAACCTTGATTCCAAGAAAATACTTCAATTCACCCAATTCTTTCATCTCAAATTCAGTAGCTAGGTACTTTTGAAGGTGTTGTATCTCCTTCTGATCATCACTAGTCACTATCATGTCATCAACATAAATAATCAATGCAGTTAGCTTACCATTTCGTAGTTTTAGAAACAAAGTATGATATGAATGACTTTGGACATACCCAAACTTCTTCATTGAACTTGTAAACCTCCCAAACTACGCTCTAGGAGATTATTTCAAACCATACAAAGCCTGCATACAACACCTTTTCTAGGAGATGTTCCAATACCAGGTGGGAGATCCATATAAACTTCCTCCTTGAGATCACCAAGAAGGAAATCATTCTTAACATCAAACTACAACAAAGGCCAATCCTGGTTTGCTGTTAAGGACAAAAGTACACACACAATATTAATTTTGGCAACAGGAGCAAAGTCTCCTTGTAGTCCACCTTATAGATTTGAGTATAACCTTTAGCAACTAATCTGGCTTTATACAAGTCAATAGAACCATCTGCTTTGTGCTTAATAGTGAACACCCATCTACATCCAACAACTTTCTTCCCGTTTAGTAAAGGAACCAAATCCCAAGTGGAATTCTTTTCCAAAGCTTCCATCTCAACTCTCATGGCATTAACCCACTTAGGGTTAGACAAAGCATCGTGCAATTTTGTTCGAATTGATACACTAGATAGCTAACATATGTAAGATTCATATGGTTTAGACAAATGATGAGTAGACATATAATTGTTGATAGGATATTTGGCTTTGGCATGTATATCAGGCTCATATTGTACTTTAGGTTTTCCACGATTAGCTCGTGGAGGTAATTGATAAGTAGAAGAATCGTCATAATTTACCTCATGTATGTCACCATCTTGTACCAAACTGTTAAAAGAATCATCACTGGATGAACCATCATGAGGCAACTCGTTAGACATACCAGCAGCAGGCAACCGATTATCAGAAGGTAATTCATCAAACATACTAACATGCAATTCGTTGGGCATATCTGATTTGTCGTCACTATAAATAGTTTCAGGAATGACAGGTGACCGATCACTATCTACAGCTGACTTATCAGTATCACGCAACCTAATAGGTTATGTTCCCAACTCGTCCTATAACACATCATCCATACCGTCTATTCGAAACTGCACTTCACTCCCCATTTCCCTCTGAAGTGGAGAATCCGAAGAAGGCTTCACAAAATACAAAACTTCCTCGTGGAAGGTGACATCCATGGTAATATAAGTTTTCTGAGTCGGAAGATGATAATACTTATAGCCTTTTTTATTGTTAGCATACCTAATAAATACACACGGGAGAACACATGCAACAAGTTTACTCCGTTGATGCACATGCACTTTCGCAACACGCCCAAACACATTCAGAGGAAGTTTTGATACAGAAACAAGATAAACATGTCTTTGTAGCACATTAAACAGTGTTTGAAAATCAAGAACCCTACTTGGAACACAATTTATCAAATACACAGCAACCAAAACAGCATGACCCCACAAGTGATTAGGAACACATTTATCCAACATCAAGGAGCGATCTACCTCCATTATTTGACGATTCTTCCATTCGGACACACCATTTTATTACGGTGTAAACGGAGTAGTCGTCTGGTGAATAATATCCTGATCACGAAAAAAGCATGCCAAAGTGTGATTTACATATTCTCCTCCGTTATCAGGCTTGAAGACCTTAACTTTGGTTTGAAACTGAGTAAACACCATTGCACAAAATTCTTGAAAAAGCAAAGAAACATCACTCATATTCTTCATCAAGAACACCCAAGTTAATCGAGTACAATCATCAATAAAAGTAACAAACCAACAGAATCCATTAGAAGTAATCTTTGCCGGACCCCACATATCAGAATGTATTAAATCAAATGGCAAAGTGGCTTTAGAATCACTTATGCGAAAATAAGCACCATGACTCTTAGCCATGACACATGTTTTACACTTACTCTGAATCATTACAAGTGCGAAACAAAGAAGGAAATAGATGCTTCGTATAACTGAATGATGGATGTTCCAATCATCGATGCCACAACCAAATTTGATGTCTGTCATCCCCTTTAGCACTTAAAACTTGATTATTTGAATTGGAAACAACAATATCCTCCATAGTCAAGATGTACAAACCCCCTATTCTTTTACCGCGATAAATTATCTTCTGAGTTTGAATGTCTTGAAAATAACAATACGTAGTGGAGAAGTGAACAGAACAATATAAGATATCAAGTAATTTTCTTACCGACAAAAGATTGCACTTAACATCAGGAACAGATAAAGTATGGACCAGTGATAAGGTTGGAGTAAGAGAGATAGTGTCTTCACCCTTCACAGGGGAATGTGCTCCATTTGCACTAGTAATATACGAATCACGAACATAGTCACATAACTCATCAAATACTCTAGGGTCACTAGTCACATGATTAGTGGTCCCAGTGTCAATTATCCATATATTTGTTTTATCAAGATGCATAACAACATTATGATTATATTGAGCCATTGAACTAAATCACGAACAATAAAGTCACAAAAGATACACAGCGGAATGAAAACAATTTACCAGAACACTGTAGCAGATCACTGTTCACAAACACTGTAGCACATCAATGTTCATAAATACTGTAGCAAATCACTATTTACACAATGTAGCATGCACTGTTCATTACTGTAGCGTGGCACTATTCACTTTTTACTTTTTATTTTTATTTTTTACGAAGGAAATCACTACAAAGGTTAAAGCACACAGCTCACGACAAAGGTGGGCACAAAATTAAAGCACACAGGTCACCAAGAGCGAACTGCTCTGATGCCATGTCAAACTAAATATGGTAAATACCAAAAATATATATGATAATATTTGAGAATTTCTTATATATTCATTAATCTTCAAAGTGGAGTATATATAAGAGTTACAATTGGTATTACATATCCACTTGGTCAATGTGAAACAACAGACTTCTATTTACACTTTAACTAATATATAACTCGTAACAAAATTCACATACTCTCAACAAAAGAATTATCATGAACTCCTCGAGCTTTCCAATTTATTTGTGCTTTAATTAAAAAGTTTAGTTTCCTGCTTGGTTTTGGACTTGGAGACATTATTGCTTTCCTTGGTTTTGGACTTGGAGACAGTATTTCCGAAATCTTGTTTCCTTGGTGCACAAGAATTTGGAAATCTTGTTTCCTAGGTGAATCATGTAACAACCTTCTAAATGAAACACAATGATACGCTCCATTTTCTTTAATAATAAAAGATAATTAACCTTCAACATAATTTTTTTTAACGAACTAGTAGAATTAGGGTTTGAGTGAGCTTTAGATTGTTTAGTGGTCTCAAGTGGTGGTCAAATTGAGGGTGTCGGTCCACGTAGAATTTTAGGCTTTCGTTTTTTAGAGATTATCAAATTACGAGGTTTGGATCTTAGTTAATTTGAGTGAGAGAGAGAGAGAGAGAGAATTAGAGATATTAGAATTGTTAATTAATTAGTTTACAGGCGTGTGAGATTCTGGGTGTTTTATGAAATCTCTATCGAAATTTGGATGGCTAGAGAGGAGAATAATCATCCAGAGAGTTGAAAGAGACTATTTCCTCTTTTGTTGATTGTAATCATTTTTTCCATTAACTTGTTTTGGGAAATCGCCACTAATTAACCTTTGGAGAGTGAGCCCAATTTAAGATGGATCTCGTTACATCTCTTGTTTCTTTGTTTTTGTTTTTGTTTTTTCCTTTCTAAAGAGTAACA
This sequence comes from Malus domestica, assembly GCF_042453785.1. Classification (NCBI taxonomy): domain Eukaryota; kingdom Viridiplantae; phylum Streptophyta; class Magnoliopsida; order Rosales; family Rosaceae; genus Malus; species Malus domestica. The sequence goes on from NC_091668.1 coordinate 9,652,338, forward strand.
TATTCATTAATACTGTAAAAACTAAATAAGTAGAACGGAGGATACGATGCATTTATTCAATCTTCGATAAAACTTTGTTTAGAATTTCAACTCGGTTGAGGGAAAAGAGAGTCCTACACCATAATTACTAATTAATTTCTATTCTTTAACAACACATCATCAATCAAAGTCGGAGGTTCCTTGTTTTATCTTGTGTTTCTTTGTTTGTTGTTTTATGCGTTAAATATCTATCAAATTTGACTTTACGATTAGTAAGAAATATGAAGGATCTAGGTGTATACAGCAAGATATGACTACTTAGATAAATGCTAGAGAAGGCGAGGGACAAGAAACTAACTCGATTACTTTTGATTAATTATTATTAGTCACGATGTGGCGCCATCGATCGAGTAATGCCATGAAGATATTTATGGAAAGGAACCAACACCTCAAAATCCAAAAATAGGGTATTTTACTTTCTACTTTAGGGTATTGGTAGTCAGACGAGGATTGTTGAAATTAAAGAGACAATCGATCATGGTGTTTAAATCCATAATCAAATCATTAATTTGTTTCTTGCTAGACAATGACTTGTTAGGACTTTACCTCCATGAGTAATTATTAGTTGTTGTATGAGCGTGACCTGTTACTTCAATGACTACTATTATTTAACATTGTACGATTTAATGATTTTTTTATTTATTTTTTAAGTGAAAAGGTTTGGACTCGACTTTCGTAAATAGCAAATTCGACAACAAAATATTATGATCGTCCCCTTACATGACTTAACCCAAATTTTCGGCTTTGAATATAAATATATCATTGTATTAAAAACGTAATGTGTACAAGCTGAGATTAATTTCTCGACAACTAGCAATCACTATCTAAATAATTAAGACAAATCTTATTCTACCCCCCGCAAGAGAAGATATTTGTTATATTTGACCCCAATTCTTTTTTTCTTTTCTTTTTTGTATGTGAGTGTGTATAATATCTCTGTGTATACATTATTTTTCTTAGTATAATGTAAGGGAGATTAAATTTTTTAAATTAAATTTGCAAACTAAATGATGTGGTTGTAGATTATTAGATTATTAATTAAGTATCGATTAACGTGCTTGTTTCTTATTGATGACACATCATTTAATTTACAATTTGGTTTAAAAAAATTTGATCTCTTTAATATTATTTTTTCCTTACAACACCCGTGATATGACCTAGGCCATGCAATGAATGCTCTGGTAGGAAGAGATATCTCTCAATTGTATGCTTGAATATCCCCGCATTACCGTTTGCTAATCAGAAAAGGGATGTGAAAATGTTGATTGGACATTTTAAAGAAGAAAAAACATGAAATGGAATGATGTATTTATTTTTTTTCACTGGAACTACACAAAGTAATTACGAGTAATGTTTGGATAACAATTTCGAGTGGTTTTGGATTGTGATTTGAAATGTAATATTCGGTATATCTATTGTGAGATGAATTTTGTTGCTAATGAGTTGGTCAAACTGAGCCCTCCTCATCCTTAGAGTCCGGTCTGTTTTGAGCAAGCTCCATTTTCTTGTGGTAAAAAGTTATTATTGTCTGATAATTCTAGGATATCTCGACCTCTTAATCAACAACAACAACAAAATTTTTCCTACTAAGTGGGTTCGGAAAGATATCTCGACCTCTTGATACAGTTTTATAATTTCCTGTCGAGCTATTAGTCCAACCAAGAAAAGATAGTGATGCGATGGGGACTTTGTCACACATAAATATGTATATATTAGTAATGTATGGTGGAGAAGATATAGGCTTTTTACATATACAAATCGAAAGGTGCAAATAATTGATAAATATAGGCATTCCAGAAAACGGAATCTAAAGATTCTAAACGCACTGAAGGATATCAATTATCATGCATGATGCTAATTTCTATCATTATAGTTTTGAATGCACGATGATTATTTTGCTGTATAAACATAGCTAGTTGTGTTAAAGTAGTGCTTAATGTAGTATAAAGTATAAACCCTACATGCCCAATGTAGGTAGCAAGCAGGCAGAAAGAATGGATCGACAAGGAAGAAAGAATGGATCGTCTTTCCGTAGCTAACAGTCAATAGCCACTGAGCGTTCTATTTATTTCTTTAATTAGTTGGTACCAAAACAAGTAGAAAAAATATTAGAATGAAGTTTTCTATATTATTTATAAATCAGAACCAGCTAGATTTTACACCCTCTATGTTTAGAGCGATTTTTTTAAAATAAGTTACTATGTTTGAATTTTCTCATATTGCTCCTTAAGATTTTGAGCAACTATTTACACTTTTTATCTAGTGAATTATTTGAAATTTCGTTACATCGATATGTAAGCTAATATAATTTTAAATTCTTAGGAAGTAATGTGAGAAAATTTAAATCTCCTGATTCATTTTAAAAATCATATCTCAAACTTTGAAAGTGAAAAATGTAATTATCTCTGTAAGGTATAATATTCATCCTAATTGCATCAAACTATAATATATATTATCCCAACCACATAAACCAAAAGTCTCGTTCCAAGAAAAAAAAAATATATCGGGTTCATACGACCAGAATATAGACAATATAAAAATGAGAGGGAGGTCGGCATTCACGTAACATGTTGCCATGTTGGTCATGTGATTATAAAAAAGTAGAAAAATGAGTATATGGTAGGAAAAGGTTGGAAACCTGGACCATGACCATAACTGGCAAAATATCTAGCTCGACAGTTTGAGATGACCATAAATAGCAAAATATCTAGCTCGACAGTTTGAGCCATTAATATTACAGTGTTAATTATCTGGCACATTGCAATTGGTCTGTTATAATACAATTCTTAAGAATCTTTTACGAACGGTCACTTATTATGGTCTAGTGATATTATTTTTTACTTGTAAGTGCGGGATCTTAAGTTCGATTATCCTCAAAAATGAATTTGAACCATATTATTACTTTCCCACTCCCTCACCTCCTAGGGGCAGATACTATCGTTTATTCAAAAAAAAAAAAAAAAAAACTTTTTCCAAACATATCTTTTTTTTTTATTGAAAGTATATTTACCAAGATGCATGCCAGTTTCATATGACCAAGTGGAGTGGAACAAGGTTTGCCTCTTGACTTATGTCGAGATATTGATTCCTCCACACAACAATTTGCTTCTCGTACTTACGGGGAAAATTTCATTATTGTCACCCAAAATTCCTCTAATTCCTTCCAAAAAAAAAAATCCCCAACAAAGTAGTAATTGATGAGGAATCCCTCTGAGAAATAGGCGTACCGATGCTGATTGGTTATGGCCAACGTTCGCAGTGTATCAAACATCTTTTCCCTAAGCGAGAACGGAGCTGGCAATTGACGATTGCCCTATCAAAGAGTCATTATTTTATGCATGGTCAATATCCTAATATATATAGTGTTGAGTTTTTACCCATGCGTCCCGAATTCAAAACGCTTCTCCAAAATATTGTAATAGTTTCGAACTCTTTTCCCTCTCATAATAATAGTAAAAAAAGAAGTCATTATTCTACATTCTTCTTAGCTCATACAGATTGCATACTTAGAGGAGCATTAAAAAAAAGAAGTCAATATTCTACAAGCTTCTTAGCTCATACAGATTGCATACTTAAAGAGGAGCATTCAAATAATAAAAATACGTCATTTTTCTCTTCTTCCACACTTTTGTTAAATAATGTTCATTGCTTTCATTTGATTTATTTAATCTGATAAAATATGTGTATGAGAAGTTATAAATGATGTGTAAAATCAGCTCCTCAAACAATTGACATGAATCTTGATGAATAATGCATAATATGTACGAATTTTGAGGATGTTAAGTATACTCACTACAAATATTATTTAGACTCTTAAATAAAATTGCGGTTGATACTTAAAAAATCTAATTAGGCACTCCTCATGAAATTATTTTCTTTCTAAATATAGAAAATTTGAAGTGCACAATTAAATTTTTATTGTCAATAACAATTAAAAAAAAAAAAGAGAATTGTAGCAATGGTCTATCAATTTTAACCCAATTGGAGCAATAGTCCCTCTTTTGTACAAGGTCTTCATAATCTTTCTTTTGTGAAACATTGCTATAATATCAAGCTTGGAAATCCCAATTGAGGTTGAAGGGGATGTTGACCATCATTCACTAAGCAGTTTGTTAGTTAACTCGTTTATAACTGCCTTAGCTAGTTTCTTCTCTGTTGTGGTTGAAGGGGATGTTGACTATCATTCACATTGGTGGCCGTTTCTTCTCTACTGGATTTGAATCCACTAACGACAAGATGAATGAGACCATGGAGTACCACTCCCCTAGATACTCTGACGGTCACGAGACTTACACGATCTAGATGGTTGCCGGACGGTTCGTTTTTCCAGCGTCTACTCTCGGGTACACCAAGGAAGTCGTTGTCAGCATGGCTCTTAAGGCCCGGCTACCCGCATACAAGGTTTGCTAGAGCCCCGACTGCTATGACCCTCACATCCTCGTTGTTGTTGCTAATGGCTGCGACCAGGGACGAAGCCATAAATCTATATGGATGGGGCGTCCTCAAACAACAAAGTCATAAATTAAGAAGATAAATCATTTACTAAAAAAAAACACATATATTAATCCATAAGGTTTTCATACAATATATATATTATAATATCTCTCGACACATTTTCATTGTTTAAAAGTGTTGCTTGACAACTTCATTACCAATACCATCCAACATCTCTCTATAAAAATAATCATGTTATCATTCATCTATTAATTTTCATTCGATTTCACATCCAAAAATGCCGTATCACGTGGGATTGCAATATGCATTGCATTTTCTCAAACAAAAAACAAAAAAATTGAGTGGGGGCCTTTGCCCCCTTTGGCCCTAAGTTAGCTTTGTCCATGGCTGCGACGTAGGCGACGTCGTCATCCCTACGCAACTATTTTTCATTTTTTTTTTAATTTATGTTGTAAGAGTAAAATAAATATTAATCAAACTGTATATAAGATGTACATATGGTAAATTTCGAGTGGAAGTATCAACGTTGATGATATGATACGGTATCACTCTATAATTTCTCGAAACTATGCTACCGGAGATCGGTTAATACTTAAAACCCTTAGCTTGGAAAAGACGAAAGCTGCAAATTGTCACTTCAATAGTTCATACTTATTTCTATTCCCTCCCCCATTTCCTTCAAACCCTTTTTCTAAAATTGGGTTAAGTGTTAGAACTAAAAATAAAAAACCCAAATACTAGCCAAGATTTAGCGCATAATTAATGGTGGAGCCCAAATGTGAAAATGGATAAAGGGGACTGAACTGGACTCACCAACCCAAAAACGCGCCACAGGCCGTACGCGCTAGGCCGGCTCAGACCTTCTAGGCCACCCACGTGGGGCTGTCTCCTCTCTTTGCTGGGATTAGATATATGAACATTGTTTGTAATTTTACTTTATTTTATTTTATTATTATTAAGTAGAAGGAAGAGAGTTCTAAACAATTACATTAATTTTTTAAAAGAAAGAGTTTTGCAAGTGGTCCTTTACCATAGTGGTGAAAAGGTGTTGTGCCCTTACATGACGGTGTGGGTATGAACTCCATCGGTAACTAATCTAACATCTAACTTCCTAACGTTATCTCTTGACTAAAAAAAATAGGAAAAGTAGGATTTGAACTTTTTTTTTTTGGGTCAAGTTTTGAACTCTCTTAAATGGATAGAAACCCATAAACAGTTGGATTGGAATGGAATTCATATGAACTGTGTTTCAGCTGTGCCACATAAGACTTCATGTAATATTATCCCATGTTTTCTTTAAGGGTAAATTACATAATACCCCCTCAAGCTTGAGGTCTATTACAACCCCATACAACATCTTTAAAACATTTCACTTTCATACCTCACGTACTATTTTATTTCAAAATAATATATCCGTTAGATTTTTCATCCATTGGTCTGTTAAATGCTGACGTGGCTGCCACAGTTGTGCTAATTTTGGCTGCCATGTGGCAATTTTTTTAATACATTAAAAATATTATAAAATTAACCTTATTAAAAAAATAAAAAACAAAAAACCAGAAAAACCCAAACCCATAAATCCTTCCCCACAACCCCCATCCCACCCCCACCCCTTACCCATCTCTTTCTTCCAGTCCGTCCATCCCCTCCACCCCTCCATTCCCTCTACCCGAGCACCCCTTAGCGCGGGTCCCACCTCTACCTCTCTCTCTCTCTCTCTCTCTCTCCTGCCTCGCCTCCCCCCAACCTCCTGCCATGTTTCTGGAGTCTGACGACTCCTCGAGGGGCCAACCACCCAAACACTTATCTTCAACCCCCAAGCCCACCACTTCCTCCGGCTCCACCGCCACTGCTGCCCACCTTCAGAGCTTCTCCGTCAACTTTGACTTTTTCAACGGCCTGGGCAGGACTTTCTACGGGTTTGGGGGTTAGGTTATTAGGGTTTCAAAGTGGGGATTTTGTAAATGGGTTGGTTGGTGGGTATAATTAGGTATGGAAGTGCTCCAATGGAGATGAACTGAGCGGTGGATTTTGTAAATGAGAGTTCTAGAGAGGTGACGGGGAAGGAAAGGGATCTGGGTTCGGGTTTTTTTGGCTTTTATTTTTTTAATAGGGTTAATATTATAATATTTTTAATGTATAAATTTTTTTTGCCACGTGGCAGCCACATCAGCACAAATGTGGCAGCCATGTCAGCATTTAATAGATCAATGGATGGAAAATCTAATGGATGTATTATTTTGAAATAAAATAGTACATGAGGTATGAAAGTGAAATGTTTTAAAGATGTTGTATAAGGTTGTAATAGACCTCAAACCTAATGAGGTATTATGTAATTTACCCTTTCTTTAAAAAAGTAGTATTACATCATGACTCACCGACACTCATATAAAGTCAGGAAAAGGATCCTTTTCCTAGAGATTCTAGGGATTTTGTGATCTTATCCGTTCATCGTATATTGTGATGTCAGTTTTTGTTAGGTGTTATTTATGTTTAATTTTAAATTTTGAAATAATTTTTAATCACACGATGTACGATGAACGAATAAGATCATAGAATCCTATAAAAATGATCTGACGAGGATTCTTTTCCATAAAGTTAGGTGATCCGGCGAGGATCCTTTTCCATAAAGTTAGGTGAGACTTGTAGCTCACTGATCTGCTATATCAATTATTATTGATCATAAAGCAATTGGGACATGAAGAAAACCCAGATTTCCTTCTCTCAGCAAAATATTTGGTATTATATTCTTCGATATTAATTTTAGGAGTAAATTTTATTTTACACTCCTAGGTTTAAATGTATTGCAACTTTTTACAACATGCTGTAAAACATTTTAGTTGTATACATTACGTTAAGTCAATCTATTAAATTGACAGTTAGATAAAATGTAACAAGTGCGGAGCTGACATTGTACAAATTTGGAGTCTGTACTAATTTGGAGTCTAAAGTTGTGGTTAATTCATTTAATTATCTTATTTAGAAAATTTAAAAAAAAAAGAGAAACAGAAAAAAACCCAAACAATTAAAAAATAAAAAAGAAAAAAATAAGGGTGGGACCGGTTCTTGCGAAGATAGAGAAATTTTTAGTTGTAACGGAAATATAGATAATACACTGTACACTACGTGTTTTTGTGTGTGTAAATTATACGAAATTTTATTTTTTAAATTATTAATTTTTTAACATATATATCGTAACATTTATATATAGCTACACGTGTACCACTCCGTGGTGTGACGGTAAAATCTCTCGCGCAGATGAAGATTTGGGGTCACCCTCTCATCCTTGAACGGCGCCGACTCCACCCCTGAAATTGGCTTGGGGTCACAGCGCCTCCTCCTCCTGCCCCGTTGTCTGTTCCCTAGACCTCCCCAGCGCCAACCTCGCACCAGCCCTTTCCCCACCGGCGCGAGGGTTTGGATGATTTTCTCGAGATCTTTGACGACAGTTTCGAGAGGGATGCGGGATTCTCTGCTTACCTCCACCATCGCGGCATCGCCAGGTGGGTCGAGAAGGAAGAAGAAGCGGAAGAAGAAGAGGATTTTGGTGGTTGTTGCGACTGCGGCGGTGTTGTGGCTGCCTTGGCCTCTCGGGCTACGCAGTCCCGACCGAATTTCCCCTTTCCGAGGGGTTTTCCGATCTCGAAGTCCCGCGAGGACCAATCTTTCTTCTGGGTTTTTGTTTTTGATTCCATTGCCCTCTGATTTCTGGAATGGATTTTCTGGAATTGAAAAGCCAGAGAGAGAGAGAAGAGAGAGACGATGTGGAGTAACTCAAATGGATTAATTAATTAGTTTACAGGCGTGTGAGATTCTGGGTGTTTTATAAAATCCCTACGAAATTTGGGTGGCTAGAGAGGAGAATAATCATCCAGAAAGCCCAATTTAGGATGGACCTCGTTACATCTCGTGTTTCCTTGATTTTTCTTTCTTTTATAATGAGTAACTTATTCATTAATACTTGAAAAATAAATAAGTACAACGAAAGATATGATGCGTGTTGATGCAAAAAATCAGTGAAGACTTTGATACAACAGAAAGTGTTAAGTTTGTGACCTTCGTTAGATTGCTTTTGTCACTAGTGTGGATAAATAAGTAAATGGATAGAGATAGGGAAGCAAACACAAGATGTACGTGGTTCACCCAGATTGGCTACGTCTACGGAGTAGAGGAGTTCTCATTAATTGTGAAGGGTTTACACAAGTACATAGGTTAAAGCTCTCCTTTAGTGAGTACTAGTGAATGATTTAGTACAAATGACATTAGGAAATATTGTGAGAGAATGATCTCTATTTATAGAAGAGAGTTTCTAGTTTCATTCTGACATTGACACGTGCCGTGTTGTGATTGGCTTCTGATGTTAACACGTGTCGCGCTATGATTGACTTCTGATGTCAACACGTGTCGCATTGTGATTGGCCTCCTGGTTGAAGGGAAACTCTTCTGGGTCCTTGACGGAATAACGTTGACCGGTGCTCAGTAGTTTCGGGATTGGTCAAGTATGGTATAAAGGTTTTTGAAGAAGTAACTTTCCACAAGCTTATTCTTGAACTGGGCTGGAGGGTTTTCTGGTTTCCTCCAGAGTATAAGGTCGACTCAAGAATTTGAGGGTCAAAACAAGTCCATTAAATCTAGAGTACATTCGACCCTGATGATATGGGATACTTTTGCTGTTGACAAAGTAGTGGATGTATCGGCACGTGTTCTGTTACGCTTGTCTCCACTTGTTTCCTTGTATCATTCTCACTTGCCCTATCTGTTCCTCAGGCAGATGTGATATCTTCTCTGGAAGCATAAGATGTTGAAGAGGAGTACTCGAGAGCAATGCCAGGTAAGTAATTAGGCAAGGGGTTCCAGGCAGTCAGTTCCTGACTGGAAGCTTGATTCCAAGTGCTGACTGATTGCTCTCTTTCTCCTTGCCTTGTAGGTAAGAACAAGGCCAAAGGAAAAGACAGGGAAAAAACATGATATGGGATACTCTTGTTTTTAACTCTGATGATATGAGATACTCTTGCTCTGGTGTGGCTTGTTTGCAGAGGTATTATCGGGAGGAAAAGAAACTGAGTATTTCGAGAGACTCTGCTGAGAGTGCCCTCTCGAATGTGATGAAAAGTTGAGCATTTTTTTTATTTACAGGTTTGCCTGGCTGTGGAGGATGGAGATCAACATATATAGGAGTTTCCCTAACAATAAGTAAAAGTGGTATTCTTTTACCCTTCTTAGTCATAGCAATGTAGTGGGAGCTGCAAACTTCACATATTTTAACTTTGTCAGAGCACTTTGAAAAAGTGGTATGTGGTATCTGGAAAGCTGATGTTGCGTGTGAAGATTGCAGACAAGCTTTATCCAAGGAAATCTGGCTCTCGAAGTTCGGAGAGTGGTGCCTCTTCGGTTTTCAAACAAGCAATCTTGTCGGGGATTTGGCTCTCGAGATTCAGAGAATGGTGCCTCTTCGATTTTTGAGAAAGCAATCATGTTGGGAGTGTTTTCTCGAATGTAAGTGAAGGTTGAGCATTTTTGCCAGTCTGCCTTACCACGGAGCATGGAGATTTATTGCACCTCATTTCTCCTTCATCATTTCTGAGAATGTCTCGCCCATTCGACTGTCGTTTTGACTTGAACTTTGGTGAAGAGGAAGCCATGCCTTCTCAAGACAACATATGGCACCCATCATTCTTATCCCCTACTGGTCTTCTTACCGTTGAGGATTTTGTGATGAAGAATGATATGACTGCTGCGGTGGTGGCCAGGAACCTTCTCACTCTCAAAGATAACAGACTACTTTCCAAACGGTCTGATAAGTTGGCTGTTAAGGATTCTCTAGCTCTCAGTGTTCAGTGTGCAGGTTTTGTGTATAATAAGGCCCAACGCCTATTTGTTCGAACCCGCCAAGTTGAATCATTGGCGGCTGAAGTGATAAGTTTCAAACAGGAGATCAGAGGGCTCAAGCATGAGAATAAACAGTTGCACAGGCTCGCACATGACTATGCTACAAACATGAAGAGGAAGCTCGACCAGCTACAAGAATCTGATGGTCAGATTTTACTTGATTATCAAAGGTTTGTGGGTTTGTTCCAAAGACATTTATTACCTTCGTCTTCTAGGGTTGTATTGCGTAATGAAGCTCCAAATGATCAACCTTCGATGCCTCCTCCTTCTGGGGTTCTACTTAGTACTGAGGCTCCGAATAATCACCTTTTGGTGCCTCATCTTTCTGAGGCTCTGCCGACTGCTGAGACTTCTCCTGAGCAACCTTTGTGAAGGCTCCCTCTTGTTTGTTTATTTTGATTCATGTATATGTACATATTTGTAACTTATCGGAGATATCAATAAACAAGTTTTGCTTAATTTCAATGTATTGTGTTAAATACACAAAGGTCTTCTTCACTAAGTTTTTTGAATTTTTCCTTTTGTTGAAGCTTGTATGTTGAAGCTTTGTGAGTGAAACATGTAGGTTGAGGTAGTGCTCCCTTAATTTCCCGAGTGAGGAAAACTTCTTGTTTGGAGACTTGAAAAATCCAAGTCACTGAGTGGTCGTGAGACTTCCGAGTATCAAGGTGCAGTAGCATATGGTAGGAGTCCCCCAAGTCTCCGATCGAGGGAGTTGACGAATGAGGCACTTCCTTTCTAAGTGGTAGCCCAAATCTCTTTCTTCATATATATTTGTTATGAAAGTTGTTAGGCCAAAAAAAGAGAAGGCCTAGGCAATTTTTTTTTCTTTCGATTTTTCGAATTCTTGAATTTCTGAATTTTCGAATTTTCAAATTTTTGAATTTTCAAATTTTTGAAAAAAAAAAAAAATATATATATATATATTAAAGCTTTGTAGGTGAAGCTTTGAGGTTGAAGCTTTGTTGGGCACCATGAATTAATTTTGCTTCACACTATCTTGATTAAGATAGTGTGAAGCTTTTGTAGGTGAAGCTTTTGTGTTGAAGCTTTGTAGGTGAAATTTTTGTGGGTCAAGCTTTTGTGGGTCAAGCTTTTGTAGGTCAAGCTTTTGTACGTGAAGCTTTTGTGGGTCAAGTTTTTGTAGGTCAAGCTTTTGTGGGTGAAACTTTTGTGGATCAAGCTTTTGTAGGTGAAGCTTTTGTGGGTCAAGTTTTTGTGGGTCAAGCTTTTGTGGGTGAAACTTTTGTGGGTCAAGCTTTTGTAGGTGAAGCTTTTGTGGGTCAAGTTTTTGTGGGTGAAGCTTTTGTGGGTGAAACTTTTGTGGGTGAAGCTTTTGTAGGTGAAGCTTTTGTGGGTCAAGCTTTTGTAGGTCAAACTTTTGTAGGTGAAGCTTTTGTGTTAAAGCTTTTGTGGGTGAAGTTTTTGTGTTGAAGTTTTTGTAGGTGAAGCTTTGGAGTTGAAGCTTTGTAGGTGAAGTTTTTGTGGGTGAAGCTTTTGTGTTGAAGTTTTTGTAGGTAAAGTTTTGGAGTTGAAACTTTGTAGGTGAAGTTTTGAGGTTGAAGCTTTGTTGGGCACCATGAATTGATTTTGCTTCACACTATCTTGATCAAGATAGTGTGAAGCTTTTGTGTTGAAGCTTTGTAGGTGAAGCTTTGTAGGTGAAGCTTTAGAGTTGAAGCTTTTGTTGGTGAAGCTTTTATGGGTGAAGCTTTTGTTGGTGAAGCTTTTATGGGTGAAGCTTTTGTTGGGTACCATGAATTGATTTTGCTTCACACTATCTTGATCAAGATAGTGTGAAACTTTTGAGAATTTGTAGTTATCCTTCATTGATGAAGCTTTTGTTGGTGAAGTTTTTTTTTTTTTTTTTTTTGGGAAACTAGAAATTTGAAAATGTGAGAGAGAAAACATATACAAATTTTTCTTCCACACTATTGAGTAAGAGATTCTGCTGCAAGCCACACCTTGTAGTAGTCGAAGGTTTGGATAAATCATATAAATTGAATTTGCTTCGAATAGTTTTGAATTTACTTCAAGGTTTGAGAATTGTAGTTGCCCTCCATTGATGAAGCTTTTGTTGGCACCATAAATTGGTTTTGCTTCACACTGCCTTGATCAAGAGTGTGTGAAGTTTTTGAGAATTGTGGTTGAACTCATTTGATGAAGTTTTTGTTGGCATCATAAATTGGTTTTGCTTCACATTGTCTTGATCAAGAGTGTGTGAAACTTTTGAGAATTGTGGTTGCCCTCCATTGATGAAGCTTTTGTTGGCACCATATATTGGTTTTGCTTCACACTGTCTTGATCAAGAGTGTGTGAAGCTTTTGAGAATTGTGGTTGCCCTATATTGATGAAGCTTTTGTTGGCACCATAAATTGGTTTTGCTTCACACTGTCTTGATCAAGAGTGTGTGAAGTTTTTGAGAATTGTGGTTGCCCTCCATTGATGAAGCTCTTGTTGGCACCATAAATTGATTTTGCTTCACACTGTCTTGATCAAGAGTGTGTGAAGCTTTCTAAGAGTTGTAGTGTTTGCATTGAAGCAGATGCAAGAAGGCTGAATAGCTTGATCTTCGTATGCTATGCACTGAAGTTGTTGTTGGCTTGCAATAAGGCTTTGTTGGTGACTACAACTCTTGTTGGGCATAAGTGCTCACCTAGTTGAGTTGTCAAGCTTGAGGGTTTTTGATTATTTGTGAATGCTAGGAGTTCACATGTACAAGTTGTACCACTCGTCTTTTGGTAGGTAGAATGAATGGTGAGTTGCTTTCATTACTTGGTTGGTGGTACGAAGGTGAGTTCCTTCATCACCTTTCATCACATTTCATCACCTGGTTGGTTGCACGAGGATGAGTTCATTTTGCACCTGGTTGGTGGCATGAATGGCAAATTGCCAAATGGTATTAGAGTATGGGTTATACATTTCATCACCTGGTTGGTGGCATGAAGATGAGTTCCTTCTTCACTTGGTTAGTGGCATAAGTGGCAAGTTGCCAAATGATATTAGAATACGGGTTGTACATTTCATCACCTGGTTGGTGGCATGAAGATAAGTTCCTTCATCACCTGGTTGGTGGCATGAGTGGCAAGTTGTCAAATGATATTATAGTACGGGTTGTACATTTCATCACCTAGTTGGTGGCATGAAGGAGAGTACGGGTTGTACATTTCATCACCTGGTTGGTGGCATGAAGATGAGTACCTTCTTCACCTGGTTGGTGGCATGAGTGGCAAGTTGCGAAATGATATTATAGTACGGGTTATACATTTCATCACCTAGTTGGTGGCATGAAGGAGAGTACGGGTTGTACATTTCATTACCTGGTTGGTGGTATGAAGATGAGTTCCTTCTTCACCTGGTTGGTGGCATGAGTGGCAAGTTGCCAAATGATATTAGAGTACGGGTTGTAAATTTCATCACCTGGTTGGTGGCATGAAGGAGAGTATGGGTTGTACATTTTATCACCTGGTTGGTGAGAATAAGGGCAAGGTGTCTAGGCACATTGTAGCAGGTGTCGAATAACACAAAGTATGTTGAACCCTTTCAAAGCACAGTTGGCTTATGTACGAATGTGTTGGAATGTATGATTGAACGAATATACTGTGAAGTTGTTCGTTTATTTGTATAGTCTTGTTGACATATACTTAGAATTTGTTTCATGTTGGAAGCATTCATGTTGAAACTTTAAACCCAAATGTTTCATTGCTAGGAATGTAAGAGGATTAGGACCGAGTTGTCTAAATCACCTCTTTATTGAATTCATGCCAAATAGTCTTCGTTACATAGGATGCCGAATGGCTGAAGCTTAACACTTGTACAATGTGAGTTTACTTGTAATAGTACTTCAAGTGATCAGCGTTCCATGGATGGCCAAGGGTTTTGCTATTGGAGCTTCTAAGCTTGTAGGAGCCAGGGCGACTGATGCCAATAACTTCAAACGGTCGATCCCAGTTTGGACTAAGTGTTCATTCACTCGGGACTCTGTCGCAGAGTAATCTTTTCTTCAATACCCAGTCCCCTACTTTGAAAGAACGAGGTTTGACCCTGGAGTCATAGTAGTTGGAGATGCGCTGCTTGTAGGCGACATTCCTTAAGTGAGCCTGGTTTCTGTGTTCCTCGACTAGATCTAAGTTGAGGGTAAGTTGTTTGTCATTTTCGCTTTGCACCTAGTTCTGGACTCGGAACGTAGCTTGCTCAAGCTCAACTGGGACAATTAGACTGGGGATGAGCTGGGGAGGCAAAACAGAAGTTGATGTTGAACTTAAAGGAGAACATCCTGAACTTATTGTTGTCGAACTGTTGTCCGTTGTTAATGACTATCGCATTGGGAATGCCGAATCTGCAAAGGATGTTCTTCCATACGAAGTTTTCTATTTTTGCCTCAGTAATGGTTGCTAAGGGTTCTACTTCAGCCCACTTTGTGAAGTAGTCAACTACAACGATTGCATAGCGAATCTTGCCCTTCCTTGCAGGCATTGGGCTGATCAAATCAAGTCCCCATTGGGCGAAGGGCCAAGGGCTGATCATAAAAGTGAGTGGCTCGAGAGGGGAGTGAGGAATAGTTACATAGCGTTGACACTTATCACATGAGCGAGATATTCTGATGGCATCTTGGTAAAGTGTTGGCCAGTAATATCCTTGGCGAAAAGTCTTGTGTGCTAGGGATTGAGATCCATCATGATCTCCGCAGGCTCTTTCATGTATTTTCCGAATGACAGTTTCCGCCTATGCGGGCGTAAGGCGTCTTAGGTATGGTAAGTTAAAACCCCGCTTGTAGAGTTGATCATTAATGATCAAGTAACGGGTAGCCTTGTATCGAATCTGCTTAGCTTAAACTTTGTCATTTGGAAGGGTGCCATGAGTAAGGAATCTATAAATCGGGGTAATCCAACTATTCCCCTGTTGTAAGTTGCACATTTCCGCAGCCATGGTGCTTGGTGCTGCCAACAATTCGACTTGAATTTTTCTCCAATCTTGTCTTCCACCGCTAAGGCGAGGCGAGCCCAAGCATCTGCATGACTGTTTGCCGCTCGAGGAATTTGGGTGATCTGATAGTGGAAGTGCTTAAGCAACAATTGTGTTTGTGCCAGATATGCTGCCATGGAGCTATCCTTAGCGTCAAAGTTGTTGGTGACCTGGTTAACCACCAATTGGGAGTCACTAAAGATATCAATTTGTTTAACCCTAAGGTGTTTGGCCAAACGTAAGCTTGCTAGGAGGGCTTCATATTCGGCCTCATTGTTCGACGCCTTTAATTTGAAACGAAGAGCATACACCATCGCCACTTTATCAGGGGTTGTAAGGATAAGTCCTGCTTCACAACCCTATTGGTTGGACGAGCCATCAACATATAGACTCTATGCTGGGGCTGTTGTTATATTTTCTGAGCTTCCAAAGGTAATGAAACCACTTCTTTAGGTGTAGAAACAATGTCAACATGATATGTGAAGTTGGCGATGAAGTCTGCCACTGCTTGGCCCTTCTCAGCAGGTTTTGGTTGGTAGGAGATTTCAAACTCACCCAATGCTATTGCCCATTTGATCATTCGCCCAGAAGTGTCAGGACTTTGGAGTGTTTGTCGAAGAGGATGATTGGTAAGCACGATAATGAAGTGTGCTTGGAAGTAAGGGCGAAGTTTTAGAGCAAACATGACCAATGTTAGAGCCAATTTCTCAATGTTGGAGTATCGTGTCTCCGCATCTTGTAAGGCCTTGCTAGCGTAGTAGACAGGTCGTTCGACATTACCATCTTTTCAAATGAGAATGGAACTTACTGCTGAAGCCGATACCGACAAATAGATAATGAGAGTGTCACAAACCTCAGGTTTGGATAGCAAATGGGCTTTAGTCATGTAGTCTTTGAGGTTTTTGAATGCCTCAGCACATTCATCAGTCCATGTAATGTACTTCTTACTTCCCTTAAGTGCTTTGGAGAAAGGAGCACATTTGTCTGTGGCTTTATAAATGAACCTAGTTAAGGTTGCCACCTTGCCAGTAAGGCTCTGGATGTCTTTTAAATTTACCGGTTCCTTCATGTTGAGGATTGCTTTGATCTTCTCGGGATTAGCCTCAATGCCTCGTTGACTTATCATGAAGCCTAAGAATTTGCCAGAGCCTACGCCGAAAGCACATTTGTTAGGGTTCAACCTCATTCGATACCTCTTCAAAATGGTGAAAGTTTCAGATAGGTTGGTGATGTGTTGGTCAGCATGTTTGCTATTGACTAGCATATCATCAACGTAAACTTCCATGCTCTTCCCAATCTGTTCGGCGAACATTGAATTGACCAGTCTCTGATAAGTTGCTCCTGCATTCTTTAGACCGAAGGGCATGACTTTATAGGAATATAGTCCCCCGTCAGTAGTGAAGGCTATGTGTTCTTGGTCCAGAGGGTTCATGAGGATTTGGTTATATCTTGAGTAAGCATCCATGAAGCTCAGAAGTTCACACCCTGCCGTAGAGTCTATAAGTCTGTTTATGAGAGGAAGAGGAAAGCTATCCTTCGGGCATCCTTTGTTTAGGTCAGTGTAATCGACACACATTCTCCACAAGACCTTTTGGAGCAGGAGACTTTCCTTGGTCAGATTCTTCTTAATAAGGACAACATTTGCTACCCACGTTGGATAATTGACTTCGCGGACGAAGCCTATGCCTTTGAGTTTTTCAACTTCTGCCTTCGTTGCCTCGTACTGTTCAGCGTCATAAGATCTTCGCTTCTGTTTCACTGGCTTGGTTTTGGGGTCAATACTTAAGCGATGACAGATGATATCGGGAGAGATGTCTGGCATGTCCTCGTATGACCAAGCGAAGACCTCAGTGTTCTCTAGCAAAAAAGAGATCAATGCCAACCGAATGGGTGGTGACAAGATGGTGCCAATCTTCACTATGCGATCTGGATAATCTTTTGAGATAGAGACCTTCTCCAACTCTTCAACGGGTTGTGCTTGCTGGGTGAAAGAGTCATCTCGAAGATCGTCAGGTTGACTGTTGCCACCGTGAAGATCCAAGTTGGCTTCGTCTAGGCTAGGCTTTATGACTTGGTCATGTATAGAAAGGTTTTCCTTGGGCACAGGCAGATGTTGTTGCTTAACCGAAGTGTTGTAACATGATCATACACTAAGTTGATCTCCTCTGATGTAACCATTGCCATAAGGGGTTGGAAATTTCATCAACAACATATGTGTGGATATCATGGCCTTGAGATCATTGATGCATGTGCGTCCAAAGACGACATTGTATGCCGTTGGGCAATCAACCACCAGGAAGTTAGTGGTAATTGTAGCTGTGTAAGAGCCTGTACCAATGGTGAAAGGTAAGTGTATGCTCCCCAAAGGTTGCACGATATCACCGGAGAAGCTTATCAGAGGGGAAATCGAGCGATCGAGCAAATGTTCAGCTACATTAAGTGCCCTGAAAGCTTCAGCAAACATGATATTGACCGAAGCCCCCGTGTCTACCAGGATTCGTCGTACTTCAAAGTTGGCTATGTGAGCTTCCACGATCAGTAGGTTGTTGTGAGGATAGATGATACCTTTTTCTTCCTCAGGGTAGAAACATATTGGATCCCAGTTAGGCTTTTGATACTTACCTCCCCTGATGTCTTCCACGTGAAACACTTGGTGGCCAGACCTTAAAGCTCGTTCACTATTTTTCATGGCCCTGTTGGAAGATTTAGATATGGGTGTGCCACCACTTATGGAATATATCACATTCACCTGGCGTTGGTTACGGTTACCCCTTGGAGGGTGAAAGAGGAATTGATCAATTTTCCTTCACGTGCCAAAGCTTCAACATGATCACGAAGGGTGATACACTTCTCGCCGTCATGGACGTTATGCTCGTTGTAGCAGCAAAATGTGCATGTGTTCTTCGTGGGCTTATAATCCGGGTGCCTCGGCTTTGGCTTCAGTATCAAGTGTGCTATGTTGGGGTAAATGGCCACGCATGTGGCGTTCAAAGGTGTGTATGTCTTATACCTCGGGGTAGGGGCTGTCCTGACACGTGCTTGAACCACTGTGTTGACTGCCTGGGGTCGGGGATTATCATGGCGATACCCTTGGTTATCACAGTAATGTCCCTTACTTCTTTTACTAAAATGAGACTGGTGAGGATGGAAATCTTTCCTTTTGCCCTGAGATTGATATGTCTGTTGACTTGGCAAAGTATTAAGTAAGGTAGGGGGAGGCACCGCTGCCGTTTATAAGGTCGAGGTCTTCTTATTTGGTTGGATCTGGCTTCCACTCCCTACTTACTGATAAGGGGTGGCTGTGGGGGATTTCCCTTGATATGTCCTTACCTTGGCGGAGGCATGGTTGTAAGCTTGTGCCATCACTTCAGAGTAAGTCTTCCAAGTGTTGGCATTGATCATGTACTTGAAGAAACAGTCACGTAGGCCTGCCGTGAAGGCTTTGAGGGCAGTCTTGTCGTTTGCCTCGGCACAACAGGAAATACTCATGGCTGAAGCGACCAGCATACATATGTAATGACTAGTCCGGCTTCTGGCGAATAGTGTACAAGTCATCTGCAGAATGCAAGCGATCGGTCTGGAAGATGTGTTGAGAGATAAACAGTTTCCTTAGTTCCTCAAATAAGTCTACTGTCTCAGGTGGAAGACGGCAATACCAGTTTAGAACTCCACCAGAGAGGGTGGAGGGGGAAGAGAAGACATCGCACTTCGTCGATGTGCATCCAATATGCCATGGTGGACTCAAAGAGGCTAAAATGTTCAATTGGGTCATCCCTTCCAGTATAGAGTTGTAAACCAAACTTTTGTTTTGTCTTCGCTTAAAGGGGGGTGTCGAGGATCCTCCTTGTGAGAGGGCCAGGCCTGGGTTGGTTCCAGTCAAGTATCTCAGCCTGACGTTTGGCCTTCAACTTGTTTACTTCCTCAATGAGTTGTAGGAAAATGGGGTCCTGAGTGGAGTCATGTACCACTGGAATTTTCTTTCGTAAGTCTCTATCACCTCTTGGAAGTAGGAAAGTTTGAGCAAAGGCGTGTGATTTTTCCTTGAACTCGCCGTACTGACTTCTAGGGCGAGTCTGTCGAAATACCTCAGAGTCCCCTGTACCTTCATGTTCCCTGGGACCTGTCGTTCCTTCCCTAGATTAGCAACTAGCTTGGGTCGTAGAAGGGGACCGAGTCTTTTAGAAACCCTTGGGTCATTGATCTTCGAGCATATGTGGAGGGGATTCTCTCGACGTTGCTTTAGGAAGTCTCGGCAGTCACGATAAACGACTTTCGATCCTTCCAACCCTTCTGCAAGGAGGTGTCTTCCTCCACTTCTCCTGCTTTGGGTCGAAGCAGCTGGGTTGAGAGAAGTCTCATGTTGATCAATGTTTTGATGATTAGCTCGATCCTCATCAAGGATACCCATGTCGAAGGAAGGTGACCCTCCGTGTTGGGGAGCACCCAGGTGATGATTGATGTCCACATGGGTAACGACCTCACATGTTTGAGTACGCCTAGTTTCGTGGAACGTCTCAAAGAGCTTCTCATACTGCTCCTGGAGGACCTCATTCTTCATTGCTATGTTGTTGTTCTGAGCTTCTAGCTCATTGACTTTAGCTTGAAGAGCAACCCTCTTTCCTTCATTCTTTCGTTGCTTCGCACTAGGTGCAAGAGGGGTGTCATTGTGTGTGCTGTGGCTTCCTTCGCTCCCCATGTTAGAGAGGGATGCCTGGTCAAAAGAGAGTGTACGAATGGTGGAACCAGCTTAACGAAGCTGAAGAGAGTGGGAATAAGTGTCGTTCCCACAGACGGCGCTAAATGTTAATGCACAAAATCAGTGAGGACTTTGGTACAATAGAAAGTGTTAAGTTTGTGACCTTCACTAGATTGCTCCGGTCACTAGTGTGGATAAGTAAGTAAATAGATGGGGATAGGGAAGCAAACACAAGATGTACGTGGTTCACCCAGATTGTCTACGTCCACGGAGTAGAGGAGTTCTCATTAATTGTGAAAGGTTTACACAAGTACATAGGTTCAAACTCTCCTTTAGTGAGTACTAGTGAATGATTTAGTACAAATGACATTAGGAAATATTGTGAGAGGATGATCTCTATTTATAGAAGAGAGTTTCTAGTTTCATTCTGACATTGACACGTATCGTGTTGTGATTGGCTTCTGATGTTAACACGTGTCACGCTATGATTGGCTTCTGATGTCGACACGTGTCTCGTTGTGATTGGCCTCCTGGTTGGAGGGAAACTCTTCTGGGTCCTTGACGGTATAACGTTGACTGGTGTTCAGTAGTTTCGGGATTGGTCAATTATGGTACAAACAATGCATTTATTAAAGTTTCGATAAAGTTTTTTCTAGAATTTTAACTCGGTTGAGGGAAAAGAGAGTCTTACACCATAGTTACAAATTAATTTCTATTCTTTAACAACACGTCACCAATCAAAGTCAGAGGTTTCTTGTTATATCTTGTGTTTCTTTGTTTGTTGTTTTATGCACAAAATATCTATCAAATTTGACTTTCCGATTAGTAAGAAATTGGTGCATGTTTGCTCACTCATATATAACTGTGGTGTATGTTCACTACATACCTTTAAGACTGTCATGTGTCCTCTTACTTGACCCTGATTAAAAATTTCATTTATTATTAATATTTTATTATTATAATGCTATAATCATCATTTTAGCATTTACCTTTTAATTTTTAATTAATATTTTTATCTCAAAAACTCCTTCCTCCCATCTCTCCTCGTCCCCCCGCCGCATCGACATTGTTCCACCTTCCCTCCGCCCCAAAACTCAAAAAATAAAAAAGCAAAATTGAGGGAAGGTTTGCCCACAAATAATGTCGTGGAGGTGGGAGAGAGGCAGGATTCATGGCGGTTCTCGAACACGATGACAGATGAGGTGGTAAGTGGTGCATGGGCCCACCCACTGGACGATGTGCTCTATGCGGAGCTGTCGCTTCCAGCGCCTCTAATTTCCATCTCTCTGTATAAGTTAATCATGATAGCTCCAAGCGGAACCGTCGTTGGTGAAGATGCAATAAACAATGGAGACGAAATAGGGGACACAGTGAAAAAGGGAGTGAGAGAGATGAAGGGTTGTTCGGCGCCTAGGGGATAGGCGATTGCTTTGGCAACTGTCGAGTTTTTTTATTTGATTTATGTTTTAGTTTTTAATTTTTGAATTTTTTATAAATAAATTACAAAAGTTAACTATGGTTGAGTGGGATGACACATGACGGCCTAAAAAGTGTGTGGTGAGCATACACTATAGTTAATGTGGATGAGCAAAAATGCATCCGTAAGAAATATGAAGGATTTAGGTGTATACAGCAAAAGATATGACGACTTAGATAAATGCTAGGGAAGGCGAGGGACAAGCAACCAACTCGATTACTTCTGATTAATCATATAAATATATAATTAGTCACGATGTGGCGCCATCGATCGAGTAACGCCATGAAGATATTTATGGAAAGGAACAAGATATTGTCATCCACTCCTGAAAATCCAAAAAAAGGTAAGGTTGTTCTACTTTCTACTTTAGGGTATTGGCAGTCGGACGAGGGCTGTTGAAATTAAAGAGACAATCGATCATGGTGTTTAAATCTGTAATCATATCATTAATTTGTTCCTTGCTAGACAATGACTTGTTAGGACTTTACCTCCATGAGTAATTATTAGTTTTTGTATGAGCGTGACCTGCTACGACTACGAGCTCACTTGGATGTGCTTTTAAAATGACTAAAAACGTTTTTAAAAAAAATATTTTTGGATTTCTATAGTGTTTTATGCAAGAAGCATCAGTTATATGTTTCTTCAAGAAACACTTGTTTTTTTTAGGATTTACTTGTATCTTTACTAATGATTGGTTCTAAAAATATTTTTACCAAAAACAATTTTAGTCATTTGAAAAGCACATCCAAACAAGCTCTACTATTATTTAACATTACGATTTAGTGATATTTTTATTTTTTTTTAAAAGTGAAAAGTCCTTGACTCGGCTTTCGTAAACAGCAAATTTGACAACAAATATTATGATTGTCCCCTTAGATGA
The DNA here is from genome assembly GCF_042453785.1 of Malus domestica. Classification (NCBI taxonomy): domain Eukaryota; kingdom Viridiplantae; phylum Streptophyta; class Magnoliopsida; order Rosales; family Rosaceae; genus Malus; species Malus domestica. The sequence goes on from NC_091668.1 coordinate 9,674,739, forward strand.
CGTAACCCAAATTTTCGATTTTGAATATAAATATATTATTGTATTAAAAATGTAATGTGTACAAGCTGAGATTAATTTCTCCACAACTAGCAATCACCATCTAAATAATTAAGAAGAATCTTATTCTACCCCGCAAGAGAAGATATTTGTTATATTTGACCCCAATTCTTTTTTTTTTCTTTTTTTTTTCTTTTTTGTATGTGAGTGTGTATAATATCTCCGTGTATGCATTTTTTTCTCCTAGCATTTCTCTTTTTCCTACAACACATGTGATATGACCTAGGCCATGCAATGAATGCTAGATATCTCTCAATTGTATGCTTAAATATCCCCGTATTACCGTTTGCTAATCAGAAAAGGGATGTGAAAATGTTGATTAGACATTTAAAGAACAAAAACCATGAAATGGAATGATCTATTTGTTTTTCTACACCGGAACTACACAAAGTAATTACGAGTAATGTTTGGATAATAATTTCGACTGTTCTTGGATTGTTTTTTGAAATGTAATATTCGTTATATCTATCGTGAGATGAATTTTGTTGTTAATGAGTTGGTCAAACTGAGCCTGGTCTATTTTGAGCAAACTCCATCTTCTTGTCATAAAAAATTATTATTATCTGATAGTTCTAAAATATCTCGATCTTAATACAATTTTATAATCTTTTTAGTCGAGCTATTAGTCCCTTTGTATAACCAAGAAAAGATAGTGATGCGATGGGCACTTTGTCACACATACATATGTATATACTAGTAATGTATGGTGGAGAAGATATAGGCTTTTTACATATAAAAATCGAAAGGTGCAGATAATTGATAAATATAGCCATTCCAGAAAAGGAATCTAAAGATTCTAAACGCACTGAAGGATATCAATCATCATGCATGACGCTAATCTTCATCATTATAGTTTTGAATGCATGATTATTGTGCTGTATACATAGCTAGTTGTGTTAAAGTAGTGCTTAATATAGTACAAAGTATAAACCCTACATGCCCAATATAGGTAGCAAGCCGGCAGAAAGAATGGATCGACATGGAAGAAAGAATGTAGCTTCTTTCCGTAGCTAATAGTCAATAGCCACTAAGAGTTATATTTATTTCTTTAATTAGTAGGTACCAAAGCAAGTATAAAAATATTATCCACAACGATATTATAAATCAAAACCAGATAGATTTTACACCCTCTATGTTTAGAGCGATTTTTGAAATAAGTTACTATGTTTGAATTTTCTCATATTGCTTCCTAAGATTCTGAGCAGCGATTTACACTTTTTATCTAGTGAATTATTTGAAATTTCGTTCCATCAATATGTAAGTTAATATAATTTTAAATCTTATAAAGTAATGTTAAATCTCCTGGTCTATTTTAAAAATCATCTCCAACTTTTAAAGTGAAAAAATGTAATTAACTCTATAAGGTATAATACTCATCCTAATTCCTTCATATTAACTACATTGCAGAAGATGGAATTGGTACAGAGGAAGAGGAAGAGGAAGAAGTAGAGAGAAACAAGAGAGAATCTAGAGAGAAAGTGAGTTTAGAGAGAGAAATAGGATTTGTATTGATTTGTTAAAAATGAAGATTACACATATTGTTTATAAAAAAATCCTAACTACTTTAACCAAATACTAACTACCTAACTATATTACTAACTGTATTACATTTGTTTCCTTAATACTTCAAACTATAATATATATTATCCCAACCGCATAAACCAAAAGTCTCGTTCCAAGAAAAAAAATATATCGGGTTCATACGATCAGAATATAGACAATATAAAAATGAGAGGGAGGTCGGCATTCACGTAACATGTTGCCATGTTGGTGATGTAATTATAAAAAAAAATAGAAAAATGAGTATATACTAGGGTAAGGCTGGAAACCTGGACCATGACCATAAATAGCAAAATGCCAAAATATATCTATAGCTCGAAAGTTTGAGCCATTAATATTGCTGTGTTAATTATGTGGTACGTTGCAATTGGTCTGTTATAATACAATTCTTAACAATCTTTCCCCTTGGCTTCTGTCGCATTATTGATTCCTCCACACAACAATTTGCTTCTCGTATTTACTTGAAAATTTTCATAATTGTCACCCTAAATTCCTCCGATTCCTTCAAAAAATCCCCAACAAAGTAGTAATTGATGGGAAATCCCTCTGAGAAATAGACGTACCGATGATGATTGGTTATAGTCAATGTTCGTAGGGTACCAAACATCTTTTTCCTAAGCTAGAACGGAGTTGGCGATTGACGATTGCCTTATCAAAGAGTCATTATTTTATGCACGTGGTCAATATCCTAATATATATAGTGTTGAGTTTCTACATATGCGTCTCGAATTCGAAACACTTCTCTAAAATATTGTAATAATTTCGAACTTTCTTCCCTCCCAATATAATAGTAAAAAAAGAAGTCATTATTCTACAAGCTTCTTAGCTCATACAAATTGCATGCATACTTAGAGAAGCGTTCAAATAGTAAAAAAAGAAGTCATTATTCTACAAGCTTCTTAGCTCATACAAATTGCATGCATACTTAGAGAAGCATTCAAATAGTAAAAAAAGAAGTCATTATTCTACAAGCTTCTTAGCTCATACAGATTGCATACTTAGAGGAGCATTCAAATAATAAAAATACATCATTTTTCTCTTCTTATACACTTTTGTTAAATAATGTTCATTGTTTTCATTTGATTTATTTAATTTGATAAAATAGGTGTGACACACCCCAACCTAAATCAGGGCATGTTGGCCATCATATGAGAGTGACGTAACCATGTGCACAGTATGAAAGCAAAATTGATACGGAGAAATATGAGTAAATAAAAATCCAACTATTAGCAGTACTAATTAAGATAAGGTGCAAGTGCGAGATTAAGTGTGAAATACACCATCAGAGCATAAATAGCCTAAGTGCAGTACGACTGGACAAGTACTAGATATATAACACCCAAAGGTGATCCTACAATTGTGATGCTCTGTCAGAACCACCGTCGAAATCCCCGTGAGCCACCAAAGCACTTCTACCTAAAACCTAGAGAGGCGCAAAACAGAAAGTGTGAGTGGGAAAAAACAAAGCTTTTCAAAATCATTTCATTTCTCAAAAGTTATAACCTCTCGCCGTAAAACCTGTATAATTTCCCAGAAATTAATATATGCTATATTAGAAATCATGCTCAGGTTGAAAATCCATAGAAATATACCCTGCCAAAATATCTCAATGAAATGCCATAAGTAATCCAATTAAATATATCAATGCCAAATATCATATCAGCTGTATCCACTTAACGTTACCTGCATGGTTTAGTACATAGCTCATAATCAATCTCAATCATATCAAATCTTGCACACGAGTCGGAATCACCTAAAGTAGTATGTACGACAAGACTAGGTGTAAACTAAATATGCTATAGTGCTACGATCACGTGAAGACTGTGCGAATGATTGCGGGTCACCTATGAGTCGGAACCACTTAATGTGGTCTGTACGACAAGCTTGTGAACCTAACTTGGATCCAAGGTGAGAATATGGTGCGGGAGGTGAACATCACGTGAATGACTGTGCCCTAACTCTGGGTGGGAGCATTAACACCGGGGTGTAGATTTATGACCTCTCAATACATCACATCATATCTTGCATAACTGAAGTAATCTCATATCTTTAATTTATGAAGCACCAATCATAAAATATATGCAACTACTAATGCATAAATAAAATAGGGAGATACTTTGCATGGTGTTTCAAAACATATAATCATTCACTTTTTATTTTCTGGGAAAAAATCTCAATTATATAGGTATACACGGAAAACCAAAAGCCCACTCACTGCTATGTCGAAGGGTCATAGCCCCCGAGCCTTGATTGATGGCGCTCGTCCTCCGAATAGGTCTCACCTATATGTGAAATAACTAAATAAATATTATTTAAAGCACATACACAAAACTAGGAAATAACTTCTCATACAATGCTCAAATGGGGTGTTTGAATATACCAACGTGATCTACTCAACACCACGAACATCCCAATATTTAAAAAAAAAAATTCCAACCACCCACGCACCGCCACGCGTCGGCCAAGGCACGGCCAGACTCACCCCCACGCGCAGCCAACCGTGACGGAAACTTAACTGTCGTTAGGAATATTCCCTTAAAACCTTAACAAAAATTAACAGAATATATCCCTTCGTCTTCCTTGGTTCGTCGGAGATCGTCGCCAGCGCCGCTGTAATCATCGGTTTCTGGAAAATATTGAAACCTTCATATCTTCTTCATTTCTTAACCAAAATTCATGAAATTTGTCTCAAAATGAAGCTTACAACAAGTAGAACAAAACCTTACCAATTTTAAGCCCTAAAATCCACGAAATCTCGCCGGAGAAGCCTCGATAATCCGGCCAAAACTTGAAACTCGCGAACTGGGACTTCCTGACGTCCAAAACACTCAAACTTTCTTCCCCGAGCTTTGTGAAGACATCCTAAAGCTTTCTAGAACCCTAAAATTAATTGAAAAGGCCACGATAACGACTACATGAACAGTGCTCATGATCGGGGTTATCTTGTTTTTAGGTTTTATGAGCCCTCACGTTGAACTAAGGATATAAATGAGTTCCTGAGCTCACAAAGAACACAAAGACCACCTTCACAGCCTTGATCCGTGCCTGCAAAGGTTGGTTTGAAGTTTGTCCGTACAATTGTACGGATAATGGATGAAAACCGAGAGGTCAAACGGGTAAGGGTATGGGTGTGAGAGTGTGTGTAGTCCAGCTTTGGGTTACTAACAACCACTAAAACCACTAACTTTAAGTTCCAAAACTTAAGAACTAACTAGATTAGTCTATAACCTATACTCAAACCACAACACTATATAATGAGCTCAACGTCCAAGGAAAATTTAGTCATTTCACGTCATCGATAAAAATAATTCGGGACTGGTTATGACAACCTACCCATTTAAGGAAATTTCATCCCCGAAATTTTCCATACAATAATTACAATCCATTAATAATCATAAAACAACCTTGGATACATATCTTTCATCCAGTCCTCTGTCTCCCAAGTAGTTTCCTCCACTGAGTGATTTCTCCACAAAACCTTCACTAGGCGCACGGTCATGTTCCTCAGAACCTTATCTTTGCAATCCAAAATCGTCACTGGTTCCTCATAATAATACAAATCTGGATTAATTTCCAATGGTTGAGGAGGTATCACATGCGATGGATCAGAAACATAATGACGAAGCACAGAGACGTGAAAAACATCGTGCACTTTAGATAACTCTGGAGGCAACTCAAGCTTGTAAGAAACTTCATCGACTTGCTCGGTGATCAAGTACGGTCCGATGTATCTAGGACTTAGCTTACCTTTCACCGTACAACACCTTTCCACGGTGATAGCTTCAGAAACACCCAATCACATACATTATACACCCTGTCAGTGGCATGTCTATCTGCTAGACTCTTCTATCAGTCTTAGGCCGCTTTTAGGTTAGACTTAATCACCTGAATATTCTACGTAGTCTCATCCACGATCTCAGAACCCACCAAAATTCTTTCACCAACCTCCAACCAACATAAGGGTATACGACAAGATTTACCATAGAGTGCCTCAAATGGTGACATACCAATACTTGAATGAAAGTTGTTGTTGTAGGCAAATTCCATTAAATCCAACTGCTTATGCCATACGTCACTAAACTGCAATACTGAAGATCTCAGCATATCTTCCAACGTCTGAATAGTCCTTTCTGATTTTTCATCTGTTTGAGGATGATATGTTGTACTATAAAATAATCTCGAACCAAGAGTTTCCTGGAATGCTATCTAGAATTTAGAAGTAAATCTAGGATCATGATGCGAGATAATACTAACTGGAATCCCATGGTACTTCACAATTTTTGATATGGACAATTCAGCTAATCGGCTTAAAGGATATTTCTCCCTCACAGGAATAAAATGTGCTGACTTAGTAAGCTGATCAACTATCACCCAAATGTCATCATAACTATTCTGTGTACGAGGAAGCTTGTACACAAAATTCATAGTAATATTTTCCTATTTCCACTGTGGAACGGGAAGTGGCTCCATCAATCCAAAAGGCTTTTTTCTTTCTACTTTGACTTGCTAACAAATGACACACCTACTCACATATTCAACAATTTCTCTTTTCATACCTGGCCAATAATAAAATGGTCAAATGGTATGATACATTTTAGTACCTCCTGGATGCATTGCATAAGCTGAAATATATGCTTCATCAAGAATCGCCTTCTTTAATTCCATATTATTCGGCACATACATCCTACTCTCTTGCATAAGCATGCCATCAATTTCTCAAATTCTGAAGTCTTTCTTCTTCCCCCGATTCCTTGCTTGAATTATTTCTTGGGTCTCTTCATCATCCATCTGGGCTTCAAGTACATGATCAATTAAAATTGGCCTGACTTGAAAATTTGCAAGTAAGGCTTCCTCTCGATCTTCCACTCCTAACTTCACTCTAATGGATCTCAAATCCGCTAGAATAGGAACATGACAAGCGTACAAAGCATTAAGTTCAACTAGAGTTTTCCTACTAAGTCCATCAGCCACCACATTCGCATGACTATGGTGATACTCAATCGTGAAATCATAATCACTAAACAACTCAATCCACCTTTCTTGCCGAAGATTAAGATCCCTCTGAGTAAAAAGATACTGAAGACTCTTATGATCTGTGAAGATCTTACATTTCTCACCATAAAGATAATGTCTCCAAGTCTTCAAAGCAAAGATGATAGCTGCTAACTCCAAATCATGAGTAAGGTAATTCATCTCATGAGGCATCAATTGTAGTGAAGCATAAGCAATCACCTTACCATGTTGCATCAACACACAACCTAGACCATTTAAGGAAGCATCACTATAAATCTCAAAATTACCACTATCATCTGGTAGTGCCAAAACAGGTGCATAAGTGAGATAATACTTCAACTGCTGAAAACTTTGCTCACAATTATCATCCCACTCAAACTTAACTTCTTTTCTAGTCAACCTCGTTAATGGCAAAGAAATGACTGAAAAATCCTTAACAAACCGTCTATAATAGCCTGCCAGGCCAAGAAAACTTCATACCTCAGTGACGGTTCGTGGTTGTTCCCAATTCTCCACAGCTGCCACTTTCTAAGAATCCACCTGAACATCTTGAGCAGAAATGACATGTCCCAAAAATGCCATTTAATCCAGCCAAAATTGACATTTGCCAAACTTAGCACACAACTGATGTTCCCTTAATTTCTTCAACACTAAAGTAAGATGTCGAACATGCTCTAATTTAGACTTAGAGTATACCAGAATGTCATCAATAAAAATAATGACAAACCTGTCTATATATGGCTGGAATACTCAATTCATTAAATCCATGAAAGCTGCTGGTGCATTTGTTAATTCGAATGACATCATAAAAAACTCATAATGACCATAACAAGTCCTGAAAGCAGTCTTAGGGACATCCTCACTGTTGATCTTCAACTGGTAATAACCAGACCTTAAATTAATCTTAGAAAACACACAGGCACCTCAAAGCTGATCAAACAAATCATCTAGATAGGGTAATGGATAATGGTTTTTAATTGTTACCCGATTTAATTGCCTATAATCAATACATAGTCTCAACATCCCGTCATTCTTCCTTACAAACAAAACTGGAGCTCCCCAGGCTGAAGTACTAGGCTGAATGAAACCTTTATCTACTAATTCCTGCAACTGGACTTTCAATTCCCTCAATTCAACATGAGCCATTCTATATGGAGTCAAAGATATAAGATCCGTACCTGGAAGCAAATCAATAGTGAAATCCATATCTCGATCTGATGGCAATCCAGGTAAATCATCAAGGAATACATCAGGAAAATGCCTGACTACTCGAACATCCTCCACACAACTAGAAGCAACATCATTTAACACTACATGAGCTAAATATCCATGGCAACCTTTCGATAACAACCTTTTTGCTCTTACAGCAGAAATAACACCATGCCTCACCCCACTACGATCACCCACAAAAGTAACTTCAGGTAATCCAAGACGATGGAAAGTAACTGTTTTCCCGTAGCAATCAATATTGACACGATTATAATGTAACCAATATGTGCCTAAAATCATATCAAAATCAACAATATCTAACAGGATAATATTAACTGCCATAACCACCTCCTCCATCATCACTGGACATCCTGGATATACACAATCAATATAACATCTCTCCCCTCTAGGCATAGCAAACTCTAAATCATATCCTAGAGGCGTAGGATGAGGTTGCGTCACTTGAGCAAATGTATGAGAAATGATAGAATGCGTAGCACCACAATCAATTAAAGCTCTAGCAAAGTGACCAAGAATGTTTAACGTACCCATGATCAAGTCTGGATGATTCTGAGCATCCTGTAGAGAGATATTGTTAATACGTCCCTGAGCTTGTTGTCGTCCCCACGACCTCTATTAGTTTGATTACCTTGCCCATGCACACTTCATCCCTGACTTGGCTGACCAAATTGCCTTGAAAATCCTGGACTACTAAAAGGAATCTCTACTTGTTGGGGTTGTCCTCCCTGATACCACTGAGATCCACCAGCTGAAATGGAAGGATACAATGTATACCCTCCAAGATACTAAGAATACCCACTCTGGTAATAAGGATCATGCGAATACTGATATGGTCATAGAGCATAAGGAGCAGCATCCCCCTAACAATGGTAAGCACCACCTCGACCTATCTGACCGTAACTACCAGACCCTGGAACTTGCTAGATTGACGCTGGAGGTGGCATAGAAGGCTGCTGGGGCCTCTGCTGATTCTGGGGACAATTTATAGCTCTATGTCCCATCTGCCCACAAGTAAAACATCCACTACTGCCCCGCCTACACTCTCCAAAATGCCTATTATTACATCTATGGCACAAATGAGCATTTCCTCTTCTAGAATCTTCCTACCTCTCGAATCTAAGATCTCCTGAAAAACTACCACTTCTCTTCTGACCAGTGGCACTAAAACCTTCGCTAGAAGAACTGGAACTAGTTCCACTTCTATTAAAGCTCTGAGTCTTGTGAGGTCCTTAAGAAGATTAACCTTTACCTTTATCATCTTTCCTCTTGTTCCCACCATTTTCTTCCTCCTTATTATAGCTGAGCATATTCTCAGAATCTTCAATTCGTAGCAGAACCTCATAAAACTCTTGGTAAGTAGCACAGGAAGTTGTGGTCGCCATAGAATGCCACTTCTTTTTAGTACCCAATCTGAAGCGACAAAGCATCTTAACCGGATTAGCAGCAACCTCCAGATGATAACGAGATAAATCAGTAAACCTCCTGTAGTACTTGTTAGCCGTCATCTTCCCCTGCTTCAGATTTGTAAACTCTTGTTTCTTACGATCTATATACTTTGGAGGAATGAATCTCTTATGGAATAACTGCTTAAAAACTTCCTAATCAGCAGCTTCCTCGGGTGACAACTGATAAGACTCCTGTCTCTACCAGGATGCAGGCTGCTCCCCTAAAAACCAGGTAGTCGTCTCAACCCACCTATCATCCGGAAGATTTCCCTGTTTATTCATCAAATGGAAAGCCTTCTCAAGATGATTAATCCATTTCTTTGCTCCTTCAGACCCTTCATTACCCATGAAATAATTCGACTTTAATTTATGAACAGTTTTAAGAGGTGTCCTTTGGGGAGGACGAAGCGAAGACTAAATAACATTAGCAATAGCTTCCCCTAACTGAGCAATATTGGGGAAACAAAGCTCAACAAAAGGACGTGGATCTCTACGAGGCATCATAGTTCTGACAAAAGACATCAAAATAATTAGAACATTCACGAGATAAGCAGGACTGCAAACCTAGGCTCTGATACCAAACCGACACACCCCAACCCAAATCAGGGCATTCTGGCAGTCACGTGAGAGTGATGTAACCATGTGCACAGTGTGGAAGCCAAATTGATATAGAGAAATATGAGTAAATAAAAATCCAAATATTAGCAGTACTAATTAAGATAAGGTGCAAGTGCAAGATTAAGTGTGAAATACACCATCAGAGCATAAATATCCTAAGTGTAGTCCGACTAGACAAGTACTAGATATATAACACCCAAAGGTGATCCTACAATTGTGATGCTTTGTCAGAACCACCATCGAAATCCCCATGAGCCACCAAAGCACTTCTACCTAAAACCTAGAGGGGCGCAAAACAAAAACTGTGAATGGGCAAAAACAAAGCTTTTCAAAATCATTTCATTTCTCAAAAATTCTAACCTCTCGCCGTAAAACCTGTATAATTTCCCATAAATTAATATATGCTATATCAGAAATCATGCTCAAGATGAAAATCCATACAAATATACCCTGCCAAAGTATCTCAATGAAATACCATAAGTAATCTAATTAAAATATATCAATGCCAAATATCAAATCAGCCGTATCCACCTAACGTTACCTGCACGACTGAGTTCATAGCTCAAAACCAATCTCAATCATATAAAATCCTGCACACGAGTCGGAACCACCTAAAGTGGTATGTATGACAAGACTAGGTGTAAACTAAATATGCTCTAGTGCTACGATCACGTGAAGACTGTGCGAATGATCGTGGGTCACCTACGATTCGGAACCACCTAATGTGGTCTGTACGACAAGCATGTGCGCCTAACTTGGATCCAAGGTGAGCATATGGTGCGGGAGGTGAACATCACGTAAAGGACTGTGCCCTAACTCTGGGCGGGAGCACTAACACCGGGGTGTAGGTTTATGAGCTCTCAATACATCACATCATATCTCGCATAATTAAAGTAATCTCATATCTTCAATTTATGAACTTACCTGGCACTTACTTGTGCGTCCGTAGCACCAATCATAAATATATGCAACTACTAATACATAAATAAAATAGGTAGATACTTTGCATGGCATTTCAAAACGTATGATCATTCACTTTTTATTTTCTGGGAAAAAATCTCAAGTATATAGGTATATACTGAAAACTAAAAGCCCACTCACTGATATGTTGAAGGGTCGTAGCCCCCGAGCCTCGATTGATGCCCTCGTCCTCCGGATAAGTATCACCTAAATGCGAAATAACTAAATAAACGTTATTTAAAGCACATACACAAAACTAGGAAATAACTTCTCATACAATGCTCAAATATGGTGTTTGAATATACCAACGTGATCTGCTCAACACCACAAACATCCCCATATTTTTAGACAAATTTTCCGACCACCCACGCGCCGGCCAAGGCACGGCCAAACGCGTCCCCATGAGCAGCCAGCCCTGACGAAAACTTAACTGCCGTTAGGAATATTCCGTTAAAACCTTAACAGAAATTAACGACGTTACCTGACGCCGTTAGAATATTCTGTCAAACTTGACGCAATATTCCCCTTCGTCTTCCTTGGTTAGCCGGAGACCGTCGCCGGCACTGCTACAACCACCGGTTTCTGGAAAATATTGAAACCTTCATATCTTCTTCATTTTTTAACCTAAATTCATAAAATTTGTCTCAAAATGAAGCTTACAACGAGCAAAACAAAACCTTACCAATTTTAAGCCCTAAAATCCATGGAATCTCACCGGAGAAACCTTGATAATCCGGCCAAAACTTGAAACTCGCGAACTGGGACTTCCTGACGTCCAAAACACTCCAACTTTCTTTCCCGAGCTTCATGAAGACGTCCTAAAGCTTCCTAGAATGTTAAAATTCACTGAAAAGGCCACGATCACAACTGCATAAACAGTGCTCACGATCGGGGTTCCCTGGTTTTCGGGTTTTACGAGCTCTCACGTCGAACTAAGGGTATGGATGAGCTCCTGAGCTCACAAAGAACACAAAGACCACATTCACAGCCTTGATCTATGCCTGCAAAGTTTGGTTTGAAGTTTGTCCGTATAGTTGTACAGATAATGGATGAAAACTGAGAGAGGGAGGAGACAGAAAGGTCAACAGGCAAGGGTATGGGTGTGAGAGTGTGTGTGGTCCAGCTTTGGGTTACTAACAACCACTAAAACCACTAACTTTAAGTTCCAAAACTTAGGAACTAACTAGATTAGTCTATAACCTAAACTCAAACCACAACACTATATAATGAGCTCAACGTCCAAGGGCAATTTAGTCATTTCATGTCATCAATAAAAATAATTCAGGACGGGTTGTGATAGGTGTATGAGAAGTTATAAATGGTGTGTAAAATCAGCTCCTCAAACAATTGACATGAATCCTGATGAATAACGCATACTATATACGAATTTTGAGGACATGAAATATAGTCGCTGCAAATATTATTTATACTCTTAAATAAATATGTTGTTGATACTTTAAAAATCTAATTATGCACTCCTCATGAAATTATTTTCTTTCTAAATATGGAAAATTTGAAAGTGCACAATTAAATTTTTTGTGTCAATAGCAATTAAAAAAAGAATTGTAGTAATGGTCCCTCAACTTTAACCCAATTAGAGTAATGGTCCCTCTACTTTAACCAAATTAGAGAAATTGTCCATCTTTTGTAAAAGGTCTTCATAATCATTTTTTTGTAAAACATTGCTACAATATCAAGCTTGGAAATCCCAGTTGAGGTTGAAGGGGATGTTGACTATCATTCACTAAGCAGTTTGTTAGTTAACTCTTTTATAATCGCCTTAGCTAGTGGACAGTTTGTTAAGTCTGTTAAAACATAATTGCTTAGCCCGTAAGAAAGCCCTCTAAGCTATATAAATAGAGGTCTGATATCCACACACCCCAGTTTACTTCTCACACATCTTTCTAATTTTCGGCCGTCAGATCAGATGAATTGAAGAAGATCAACGGATAGAAATTAATAAAGGGTGTGTGAGAAGTAATTTGGGGTGTGTAGATAGCACAACTCTATAAATAAGGTTGTAAAAATTATTGAGATTCGTTCAGTGAAAAATGCACAAGATTAATTGCTTCAATTCTCTCTGTATTTTCTACAATTATCTTCTTCATCCTCTCTTGCTTCTTTTCTGCATTTCTATGTTCACTGCAACTCTTAACTAAAAGAACATATATAATATGATATATAAACATAAACATAATTTATTTGCCATCATAAGAACATTTTTATGAACAACATTAAGTACTGGTTTTTATTATATTTTCTAATGGCTAAGTATTAGTTATTCAAGTTATCTTAATACACACATGTGGTTTAATATCTTAACGGATAGAATGTTGTTTTTGCATTCTTGTGTCTTGAATTCGAAACTCACTCTCTTTTAAATTATTGTAATAGTTTGGAACACTCTCCCTCCTCTTAATAATAATAATAATACTAGTAATAATAATAATTTCTTTTTGAAAAAGAAGTTATCTTAAGATAGAGAAAGGATTGTCGTAAGAACTCATGAAGGACAAACTGAAAGCTTCCCCATAACTGTAGGGTTACATCAAGGCTCATCTTTAAGTCCTACCTTTTGGCATTGGTAATTGATGAGTTAACGGGACATATTCAAGATGATATTCCTTGGTGTATGCTTTTCACAAACGATATAGTGTTGATAGAAGAAACTCATGAGGGAGTAAATGCAAAGATTAATATTGGAGAGAAGTGTTGGAATTTAAAGGTCTTCGCCTAAGTTGACCAAAGACAGAGTATATGGAGTGCAAGTTCAGTGCAAATGGAGGCTCAAATCAGTTAGGGGTGAGGATTGGAGATCAGGAAGTACCAAAAAGCGACCATTTTCACTACCTAGGATCTATCTTGCAAAAGAACGGAGAGTTGGATGGAAACCTCAACCATAGAATAGAAGCTGGATGGATGAAGTGGAATAATGCATCTGGCGTGTTGTGTGACCGTCATATGCCACTGAAGCTCAAGGAAAAAAAATTATAGGACAACAATGCTTTATGGTATGGAATGTTGGGTGGTGAAGTATTAACATGTACATAAAATGGGTGTAGCGAAGATGAGAATACTTTGTTGGATGTGTGGGCACACGAGAAAGGAAAAGATTATGAATGAGGATATCCGAGGTAAAGTAGGAGTAGCTGAAATTGAAGGAAAGATGACAGAAAATTGGTTGTAGTGGTTTGGACATGTGAAAAGAAGGCTTACTGACGCTCCTGTTAAAAGATGCGATTATGCGACAGAGGTTAAAGGCCGAAGGGTTAGAGAAAGACCTAGGAAGACTTTGGAAGAGACTCTAAAAAAAGACTTAGAGTACTTGGATCTAACGGAAGACGTAACACAAAACAGAGCGTAATGGTATTCTAAGATTCATACAGCCGACCCCACACTTAGTGGGAAAAGAGTTTGTTGTTGTACCAAACACATTTTTAACACCAAAAGATTAAGCTTGAAATATTAGGATAGGGTGATATGCTTCAAAATCTTTGCTTTGTGCAAGCAGATATTGATCTATCATATATCCGATTTGGAGGAAAAGATACTTACGATCATCTCCAAAGGTAGGTTTGGCAATTTTTGACACAGCTCATTAACTAGACACAAAACAACACAAAATTAAGAGTTTTTCGAGTCGACAAGATAACGAAGGTCGTTATTGGGTAACCCGGTAAGCACCTGTTAAAATAATGAGTCAGTCTAGGTATACACGTGGGTAACCTGTTACACGATAAGAAAATATTAATTTAATAACTTTATACCACTAAAAAAATACTATAATTAACAGCATTAGGATTTAATCCCGAACCAAACTGAAAATTAAAATATAAACATAAATATATATGTTTAAATTAAATTTAGAAAATTGATGACCGTTAGATAACTGAGATTTAATCTTAGTCGTCCAATGTTTTTCTCCTAAATCAAACTTTTTCTCTCATTCTCGAAGGCTCGAATCGAAGCAAATGCTCTCTCTCTCTCTCTCTCTCTCTCTCTCTCTCTCTCTCTCTCTCTCTCTCTCAAATCTCATTCTTGAACCGAACTCTAGAATCTCAATCTTGGACCTCAACTCTAGTAAGTCATGAGTCCATGACCACCCTTTCCAATCTCCCTCCACCATGCCATTGTCACCACATACGACCTAGTAACCCACCACCACTCGATCTACTACTTTTGTCTTCGATTATCTTTCTCTAGATTGAACGACTCTAGTTAAGATATTTTTGTGGCAATGTTAAGATATTTTGAAATAATATTTATGTGACAATGTGGTATGTTCACGTTTAGAAAGAAAAAAAAAATATTTTTCTTAACGGGTCATAACGAGTCGAGTCATTTTACCTGTTGGGTAAAATGACCCGACCTGTTAAGAACCCATTAAGATAATGGGTGTGACACGACATTACCCGTTAAGATAACATATGTTACACGAAAACAACATGACCACAACAACACGGCTTGTTTGCCATGCTTATCCAAATGAGATACCAAATTTTAAATATAAAATTTAAATTTGAAGGCTTATGTAGCACATTGATCCTTTTTTGTAAATTTTCTTCTTCACCCGATATGCCAAATTTAAACTATTATTAATTGCATTATTTACTTTTCATAATTGTATTTAATATTTTTAAAACAAAAGATAATAACAAAAATTATAAAAAAAAATACATTTAATGTAACATCCCACATCGTCCAGGGGAATGGATCATGTAAGTCTTATATATATATATTCCTATCTCTACCTAGCACGAGGCCTTTTGGGAGCTCACTGACTTCGGGTGCCATCGGAACTCCGAAGTTAAGCGAGTTCGTGTGAGAGCATTCCCAGGATGGGTGACCCACTGGGAAGTTCTTATGTGGGTTCCCAGAAACAAAACCGTGAAGGCGTGGTCGGGGCCCAAAGTGGACAATATCGTGTTAAGATGGAGTCGAGCCCGAGATATGGTGGGGGCTCGGGCCGGGATATGACAATTTGGTATCAAAGTCAATCCCTGGCCGGATGTGTGCCGATGAAGACGTCGAGCCCCTAAGGGGATGGATTGTAACATCCCACATCGCCTAAGGAAGTGGATCATGTAAGCCTTATATGTATATTCTTATCTCTATCTAGCACGAGGCCTTTTGGGAGCTCACTGGCTTCGGGTTCCATCGGAACTCCAAAGTTAAGCGAGTTCGCGCGAGAGCATTCCCAGGATGGGTGATCCACTGGGAAGTTCTCGTGTGAGTTTCCAAAAACAAAACCGTGAAGGCGTGGTCGGGGCCCAAAGCCGACAATATCGTGTTACGGTGGAGTCAATCCAGGGATGTGGTAAGGGCCCAGGCCGGGATGTGACATTTAATATACCCACTAAAAATAGATTTGAAGCTGCTGTCATATTTGGCAAGAACTCCCTCTGTTGCCATTCCATGAAATGCCGTGTAGAAATTGGCATTTCGGTTGGAAAACATTATTGCTGTATTTTTTTTACCGTTATTGTTGATGTGAACTTTTTGACATCTCATTTGGAGATGCTCTAACATGATCTTTAAATGTTTGGTTATAATGGGACAATCTAAATCAAGCCCACTATTTTGATGTAACATGTATCAATAAATGTTTTGTTAGAGAGAATAATTATTTAAAGATTTGAGTTTTTCTTAGGATCCACAAATGAGCAGTGGAGGAGCCAAGATTGTAGTCTAGAAGGGGTCCAAAAGTCGCAATCTGAAACGCTCTCCTTGATCTTACAAAAGTTACTTTATCGTGTGGTGAGCAACCGACCAATGTTGTTCGGGTCGGGTATGGTGTCGTCTTCATCATCATTTTCCTTAAACCTAAACCCCAAGTTTTGTTTACATTCTTCCTTTCTCCTTCCACTAATGCCCAGACCAGAGTCCTCCTCAAAGCTTACGAGCAACGAATTATATGAACTTCATTGTCCATAGAAGCCACCAACCTCAAATAAAACTAGATGAACAAAATTAAAGTAAAAACATTGGATTGGATTCCTGAGCGTACAAAAAAACCTTGAAAACAGAAGCATAAGACTAAACTTTCATATATGAAAAAAATGCCAGGATGGGCAAGGGACCATCCTGGCCCCTTCTTGGCTATGCCTCTGCAAGTGAGGTTTGTATATATTCAAGAAAATGATAACCACACACCTTCTTTTAGCTTCTTACACACCATATTGAATTATATTCGTTACTTCTGTTTGATTTTTCTGATTCGATAATAAAAAAATAAAAAGTGTGCTTGTGAAGCAAAAAACAATATGTGAAAATCATTTCACTACATTTTACTTATCGCAAAATGTTGTAAAAAAATAAAAACTTATAAGCAGTCTATGATACCTAATTAATCAGGTGGGGGACAATAGATTTGTTACAAAAACCACGTGATTTACGCCATTCTCTCCTTTGAGGAAGGAGGCAAGAAATATTTGACTTTGGAAGAGAGAAATCTAGAAACGTTCAAGTGCTTTATCCTAGGGTAAAATGTAGGGGTGGGCGCGGTGCGGTTTGGTGCGGTTTCGAGTGAAACCACAACCGAAACCAAAACATTTTGCAGTGCGGTGCGGTGCGGTTTTGAAGCCAAAACCGAAATGAAACCAAACCGTTTGGTTCGGTGCGGTGCGGTTTCAAACGGTTTCGGTTTGGTTTTTGAGAAAAAAAATGTACAATTTAAAATATACACCTATTTATGCATAAGACGGTCTTATTTTCCTCATATATTAATTAATGAATATGTAGTAAAATTGCAGCAAAACTGCAGCAAAAAAGAGTCAAAACTGGAAAAAAAATGCAGCAAAACTGCATAAAAATCTGCACCAAAACAGCTAAAGTTCAAACTAAAGTTCATATATGGCATTAGTAGCAAGTGTGAGGTACCACTGGATACTGGTGTCTCATATATGGAACCAGAATCCACATATATTCCAATGGACGCTGCAGGACTCTGAATACTCAACACAAAAAGAACCAAAATTAATCAACAAGACTGAGCGGTAAAATGAGAAGGCTGTACAAGAAAAGAAAAGTTTAGCTACACTGTATAACATACCCTTGAAGTTTCTGAAGCTATTTTGACACCATTAGAAAGAGTTGTAATCTAAGTTTTGCTTGGTTCAACATAATCAGGTACTGGAGGAGGGAGGTTAACACCTGGGAGCTGGGTTTCCAACGGAGGAAGAGCAAACCATTTTGCGTGTCGCGGTTCGGTTTCGGTTTCGGTGCGGTTTTGAAAACCCAAAACCGAAACCAAACCGTTTTGGGTGCCGCGGTTCGGTTTTGAAACCGAAACCGTTTCAAAACCGCAAAACCAAACCGTTTGGTGCGGTTTGATTCGATTCGTGTTTCGGTTTCGGTTTCGGTTTTCGGTTCCAAGTGCCCACCCCTAGTAAAATGTGGTCTAACTTTACCAAAAGATTAAGTAGGGTAACAAAGAAGTTGGATTTTTTTTTGGAATTTTTGGTATGGAAGTTTAGTCTTGAAGAGCAGTTTTTAGCTCAATTAAAGGGTAAGCCTTCAATAGTTTGGACTATTGCATAATATGCTCTTTATTTATCATATTGGTTATAAGTAAGCAAAAATGGTATTTTCTCAATTCATTGTCGTCAGATAAGATATGTTCGTCGGGTCAAATTGGTTAACGCACTTTTCTCGGCAACTCTTTTGTCGATAGTATTATTGGGCAAACATCATTTGTTGGACCATGGATGACGAAACCTTAGTTGACCCGACGAAATCCTTTCATTCGAAAGGTTTTTTTTTTATTTATTTTTTATTTTTGTAGTGATGGTTTTTTCATATAAAGGTGTTAAACTATTAAGATATTACATATTGACCTAGAAGTGAGCAATCACATAATGAACAATATTTACAGCAAAAATGGTATATACAAAATTACAAGTGAACTCAAAGTGTCTGATTCTTATTCAAACTCACATGAACTACTATAAAAGGCCAAGGACTAACCATTAAAAATAAAAACGTACCTTATCTTTTTTATCATAAGCTAATACATTAATATGCTTGGCTACAGACTAAGTTTCTTGTTTCTTTTTATTAAAAAGAGGACCAACTAGTAGTTTCATCAAGGCAGTCTACTTAAGACTCACAAAGACATTTCAGTCTCCCTCTAGCAACATCGTGTGATTCACTAACTCCAAAAATTGAACCCAAGATGTGCAATGTAGAATATAAATGTGAAATTCATCCCTAACCATTAGGCTACCCTTGGTGGTTGGAATAAGTTTCTTGTTTGGGGAACAACAATGTTGTTAGAATTATAAAAATGACACACTAGAAGCGAATTAAATGATATTATATATGTAAAAAATCATCTATATTATACAGAGTGTGTTAATTTTTTATATTTATTATTTTTAGGAAAAAAATGATGAAGCACTAAAAATTACACATGAAAAACAATAATTGAGAGAGAAATAACGATGCAAAAAAGAATATCCATAACAATTATGCATTTTCTCTTCATTTCCTGGCTATCAAAGATAGGCTTCAGAAAATAATCCTACAGGTCAAGACAAGTAATTAGGGAATCATAAAAATATTAATAGATAATTTGTTTTGCGGTTGTTGGTGCTCAAGTTCCAAAGAGCATGTGCCCTCCTTTGGGAATATGAAAATAAAAGAGTTCCACATCAGTAATAGGATCTTGTAAGTGTTCATAAGAAGTTTGACTACTCTTTATATTACAAATTAATTTTATAGTGAAATCTGAACTTCTTCATAAAATCCTCAAAACCCCCGAAAATTAGATACACCGATTGTGTACTTAATCATACAATATTATAATGGCTTCAAACAATAGAAAAGAAGAAAAATAGAAAGAATAAAGTAAATAAGACCTACCACTTAAATAATAAATAAGAAGAAGAAAGATAAAATAGAGAAAATTATGTATAAAATGACAAAAATGTGTTAAAACCATCAAAATGTGGGTGGGTCTTTGCTTCTGCAATTTGGCTTCGAAGTTAGAGGACCAAAGTTTAAAAGGCTAGATGTATATCACGGAGGTTGATGTTAAGTTCTCGTACAGAAAATCTTCATAATACAGGTGTGCAAACTGCAAAACGCGTTCAATAAACAGAGACGGTTTTGAGGGGGTCCTGAAAATATTGGAGATGTCATCATTTCATATCACATAAGAGTGGTAGTACGTACCATGCATTTGGATATATTTATTCGTAAAAAGGCGGAAGATTCTGTCTGTGATCTCTATATATATGGCTTGTCGAGTCGAAATGAACAAACATTATTATTGGAAATGATGGCCTAGATATTGCAAGAAACGTGGAATATAATTGAGAAGCATATATGTAATGTGTACAAAACTCGTATCTGCCGGAGCCTAGGAATTTGCATGGAGGGATTTAAGGGATTTTTGATACCTAATGTCGGATCGATACAAGTCAGGCCATTGGAAAATTCTTATATCCAATAAGTGTAAGAACTTTTGAGTTTTGAATGAAAAGGAGCGAAACTCTTCATTTTTGTTGGTCAAAAGCACAGACATCGCATTTTGTTAAGATTCATTTTAGCAGCCTTTTCTTCTTTTCTTGCTTATTTAAGACGGGTCCAGCTCATGTTCCTCTCTTATAACTTTTTTTTTAATAAATAAAATTCACCCTCCTATTGTCAATATTTTAAATAAATAAATAGTTAGTATCGAAGGTGCACTATTATTCTTTTGAAAAGCTTATGCTTGCATAGTGGTTCAAGTGATCATCATCTTCTTCACGTTTTGCCAGTTAGTTTAATATTGAATGGGCACATTCTAATCCTAGAAGGAAAAGAGGGAAACAGATATTCAATTAAAATGAGTAAACAAAATTTCATACTCTATCTCATAGATACAAATAAAATTATGTGAAAATTAGTACATAAGACTATATATATTTGCACAAATCCAATGTTTTAAATAGGGGTTCGCTTTTTTGAAACTGCCATTGAAAGGTTATAATGGCTTTTCCAAGATTGCACATGACAGATCATAAGGCTTCGTGTTCAAATTGTAATTATAGTAATGAACCAAGCAATTAGTCAATCTTGTAAAATTAGTACCAATGAATACTATTATATATCTTCTTAAATAAGACATACAATATTTTACTCAAAAGAAAAAAAGAAGACTAATACAAATATCGCATTTTTATAAAAAATAAAAAATAAAAAAGAATTAATAGCCTATTTTAACTAGGCAATTGACTATAATAATCAAAAACTAAATTTTAAATGCTAAACTGATTATACACCCTTATAAAGCCATCATATTGCCTTTATATATATAGGCCCATTATGCTACTCAGTATTACTGTCTAATAGTATTCATATTCACTTGTAATTGAGAGGTAGGTTCGATTCTTATCAAATGTAAATTTGAACCACATTATTGCTAGCCATTGTGAAATTAAGTCTACCCCTCCTCCTTAGTATAGATATTGTTCAAAAATAAAAAATAGGCCCATTATTTTTTCACTATTGATTAATTCAGCACTTGAATGTTGTTGAATCATTATAACAATCAATATCCATTTTAATTAGAGTAATATTATACATAATCCATTAGCCATAATATGCATGTGTGATATATCTTTATACTTGTGAAGGTCAAGTGGAGTTCCAGTCGTCATATCCGACATGACACAGAATAATTAAGTTTTAACTATAAAATCCGATTTCCAATTATTAATTCAGAGGTGGACTGGTGTTTTTCTTTATTTTTTTTATTTTTTTTATTTTTTTTTGGTGTCAAGAGGTGGACTGGTTAGAATACATCACAATTTAACTCAGCTGACTAAACCCTAATTAACGATGGTGTTTGAACGTGCTAGCCATGCAGATTATTGCAGACACGAAGAAAAATGAAACCAGGAATAGCGGTTATAACGTCACTGTAATGCTTTTGCATAATTCTTATTATAAATAATTTTATTCTTTAATTTGATTAGCTTGTCTCATCCTCTCCCACTACTTGATTTTATTTTATATAGACAGCTTTAATCCTGTATTGGATCAGGAATCCAACATGCCAAAGCATGAAGTAATCATTGAAAAATAGAAAATGGGAATTGTTATTAGTACTCCAAAAAGAAGTGTATTTTTCTTTCTAGTTATAGAAAGTTTGAAGTGCTAAATGAGATTTTTGGAGTGCTAATAACAATTCCCTAGAAAACTAATAATTAACAAATATTGTTAGGTACTTAGTGCAGTTTACACCCTTCGGTCTTTGACCTAACAATTTATAGGGTAGTGTTACCACACACTTATTTTTACTTCTCATATATCCGTTTCAATTTTTAATTGTCGTATAGAATAAAAAAAAGGTCGTACCCAGTGCACAAGGCTCCCGCTTTACGCAGGGTCTGGGAGAGGTGAATGTCGGCTAGCCTTACCCCCATTTATGGAGAGGCTGCTCCCAAGTCTCGAACCCGAGACCTACCGCTCATGGACGAAGGCACTTGCCATCGCACCTGAATTGAAAAAAATCAATGTTAATAAAATTAACAAGAATGTATGAGCAGTAAAAATGAGTGTGGGATTAACACTTTCCTAATCTATATATCTAACTTTTTTTTGTGTGTGTGTGTATTTATCCACTATACGTTGAAGATCCTGTAATTTCGTTTTCTATTGCATTATTGTTGTACTGTTTTACTTAATTAGAAACCCTACAGTGCCGCAGTGCCGCAGTGCCAGAAATCTTACATGTGACACCATGTTGGGTTTCAAAATTTCAAATGATGAAAAAAAAGAAGAAAATAATAATTTCAAATGTAGTGAAATGACTACATCTTGCTAAGATTTTATTCGAATAGAATTATAAGAGATGTATTTATAAATATCTAATCTTGATACAAACAAAAAACCAATCATAAACCCTAATAACACATAGAAAAAGTAACTTAATCCTTGTCTTAATGCAAAACCCTATTACAAAAAATATAAATATAAAAATAAATCAAATTGCTAACTCGTTTAACAATCAATTATATTGTTTACTTATATCATAACGCATGCGTTTCTTAACTCCACATTATCCTTTGATGTAATTAACAAGAATGATTACCACACACGAAGGGGTATGCTATCTCAGAAACAAGATCCTGCAATGCATGGGATTGAAGAATCAAACTTTATTCCCAAAGAAGAAAAATTGAAAGTGGTCAATGTCTGGATTAATTGAAAAATATACCTTTTGGTTCACTAGCATGGACTCCTTTGGTTACCCTCTGGCCCGGGAGAGTCCCTATGGTAAGTGTACATGTGTCATTTGTCTTCCCATGTTACAAACCATGGAGTGGGACCAAAATGGCTGAAAATCGAAAGCGTGGCACTTTAGAAATAGAGGAGGTAATAATGCCATCCAACCATGCAATCTATCACTTATTGATTCATTAAATATCTAGCTCGGTTGTTTTGTGGCCAAATAGTTGAGCTAACTTTCAGTAACACAATTATTTGCTGATGGAAATCGAAAGAGAGCAGTGGTTTTATCAGCGGGAGAATATAGTCTACATTGTGACGTATAACAAAATAATATACAACTTATATACGAAAGATTGTATCTTAAATATTCCCAAGATCCGAGATTTTTATGATAAAATCTCGCACTTCATAATAGGTGATAGTGTTTGAAACATCTTGGATGTTAACTGTCAGTTAGTAAACACTGAGATCCTTAGTCGTTAACTGCATATCCAGCGATTCACTGTTCCAGACTTCTAGTGCATATCATACAACGGAGATTAGTAGAATTTTGCAGATTCATAATCAAAGATGGTTTTGTCTTCTGCAGTAAAGGAGAAAGAGAGAAAATATCATGGAATATGGCTTTTCTGGCAAAGCTCATTTTCCGCACCACGAAAACAGATGAGAGGTCGCAAAATCAATGGACTGATAGAGCTAAACTGTCATGAATTGCAAAAGGAACGGATGCAGATAAGTTTAAAAGGAGAAAGCAGCAAAACAAGCTGAAAGCAGACCAATTTGCTTTTACTCCATTTATGGTAAAAAATAATTAACTGTCACTGTCACTGTCACTGTCCCATTCACAGCTCATCATGTTTCACCATCTAGCATGCATCAGCCAAAAAATCTGTCTTTCAGGAACTGGAGTCTCTAAAAAAATTAAAGAGAGGACTCTTCCTTTTATTGTAGTGTCACTGTTGTTGTTCTTATTATTGTATTATTCATTTGGATGAATAAATCAAGAGGAGGACCCTTAATTAGTGGGTTCAATTAGTAGTTAGAGCTACGTCACCAATCCCATTCTCTCTCTTCTGGACTTATTCTTGCATGGTGTTGTTTAATTTAAGGACCCAACTAAAGAATTCTCGCATACATCCGGAGATATATTATGTTTTTCATATAACACTCCAATAAAGAGGAGATTTTGCATTCAGTCGAAGATAATTCATGTTTTTCATACAACACTCCAATTATAGGGTATCGTGATAGGTGTTGTAGAAACGTATTGAATAATCCAGCAGCTTATAGCATTTGAGTCACAGAGTCTCATAATGAGTGAATGGATGTATCATTCTAGTCCTATAACACTACAGTCATAGGGTCTCGTGACGAGTGTTAAGGAAAGAGACAGAGATATATTTGCGATTACAGGACAAATTCTATCAACACCGGATCAAAATGTGTAAGAAACTAGTGGAATTTCACTATTAATAGATCTGAAATTCAATGAATTTGCAAATTAGGACAAGAATTCCAAGAAATGAGTACGGAATGAAAGTACTTTTGGGTACAATTAGTTTGATGAAAAAATTTGATCAGAAGAAGGAAGAGAAAGACACAGGCTTTATTCTATTTGCATCAAAGTCGCCAACCAAAGGGAAAGATAATGTCTCATGGCATTTGCTTTCCATCCTAAAAACAGAAGAGTACTAAACTGTACAATTACACAAAAACAGAGGACAAAGTAAAAAGTAGAAGAGAGATTATCAGAATTTAAGCCCTTCACATTTAAAAGCCATAAGAGCCAAAAAAAAACTGAAAAGCCAAAAAAGAAAAGAGAGAGAGAGAGAGAGATTTAAGATGATTTACACAAAACTCTTACTTAATTAACGTCTAATTAGCAGTTGGAAACTGCTAATTATTATAGTCCCATAACAAACCCTCAAACCCAACTGAACTCGCCGCCCCTAACTCACCGCATTCGAACTCCTCAACGCGCTGCAGCCACGGCGGCGGATAAACCCATTGGTCCTCCGACTCCACAAACACGAACTCGCTTCTCAACTCGGTCGACTCGTAACTCAGACTCGGCAACTCGACGATCTCGCTCAGCTCATCCGACTCGGTCGACAGGTTGTCTATAGCCGAGACGAGCGAGGACAGCGACGAGGAGGAGGAAGAGGAGAGTATGGAGGGCGACATTGACCGGATGGAGTCGAACTGATGCATTTGGGCTGCTTTGGTGGCGGCGGCCTGGACGTCGCGGGGGGCGAGAGAAACTGGGCGAGGCAAAGAGTTGGAGAGCTCCGGGAAGTTGAGAATCGCCGAGTTGCCCTTGATGCTCAAGGCGGCGACGTCGTGGGCCCGGGCGGCCATTTCAGGAGTCGGGAAGGTGCCGAGCCAAATGCGCGATTTCTTGCGGGGCTCGCGGATTTCGGATACCCATTTGCCCCAGTTCCTCATTCGGACCCCCCGATAAACCGGGTGCTTGCTGGAGTCTCTGACCCGTTTGGCATTGTTTTTGGTGGGTAAGTCGGTTTCTTGGTGAATTGGCGAGCTGGGTTTTTGTGGGTTTTGGTTTTGGAGTGAGGAAGGCGAGGAAGGAGGCGATGCGGAAGTGGATGAGTTGGAGTTGCTCTCAGTTTCTGAACTTTGGGGTTGATCAGCGCTCATTGCTAACGGTACCTTGTACGCGTTTGTGGAATGTCTCAATGAAAAGACTCTGTATTTTGTGGTGAAAGAGAGTAGCACTCGTTTTCTTTAGCAGGGGAATGGAAATGGAAATCGGAGCATGCAAAGTTATGGAGGACAGGTTTTAATTATTTTTCTTTTTTTTTTTGTATTTGATATCTTTTCCGAATGAGTCTCCAACACTTATAGAGAATGAAAGTGAGAGAGAGAGAAAAAGAAAGTGACAAACAAGAAATAAGGGGGGAGAGAGAGGGGGGAGAGAGAGAGAGAGAGACTAGCAGCACCACGCAAGCCATTTATTCCTATTTTTTCACCCATATT
Organism: Malus domestica; assembly: GCF_042453785.1. Taxonomy (NCBI): domain Eukaryota; kingdom Viridiplantae; phylum Streptophyta; class Magnoliopsida; order Rosales; family Rosaceae; genus Malus; species Malus domestica. Next base: position 9,700,835 of record NC_091668.1, read on the forward strand.
TCACTGTTCATTTATGCCTTTTTTTCCTTCCTCTTTGTCGACCTCCTTACCAAGTTAATCCTCATGGATTAGGGTTTTGTTTTTTTTAATACAAGTGATATTCTTACTCTAAACTACCCTAAGAGGAGGAGGAATGGTATGAGCCAGGGACGCATTGGATTTTAAGAGAAAATCCATAACCACATGGGCAATTAATACCACTTATGTAATTAATCATGATAGATTAGAGTTTAGTTTATCCTGATAGATTGTAGTTATGAAACTCTAAAGCTAGTATGCGCTACTAATTTCAACATTCTAGCAACATAACATATCATATTTAGAAATTTTTCTCTAAATGTATTTGTATAAAAATTCAAATTCTTGCAATTACTTTCTTGATCAAATTGAAATTTTAATTACTATTTAGTTGGGGGTTGTTGGAGAGCTTGCATTATCTTCTTCCTCCTTTTCGACCTCTTTAATTACCTGGTAATCCATGTAGTTATAGATATAAGATTACGTTCTCTAATCAGATGTCCAAAAATGTCACTAAACTCTATCATAAGGATGCACTACTAATTTCAACAATCTAACAATGTAACATGTTATGTCTTCGAAACAAATTTCTGAATGTGTGTACATAAAGCGACATTCTTGTGATTTCTTTTGTTGAGCAAATTGTTATTTTAATTAGTGTTTGGTAGAGAGGAAAATTCATCAGCTAAAGGAGAGAAAAAAACAGAGAAAAAAAAGAAGAGGAGATAAGGATGGTTTTGATGAATTAGTACGTGTGGTATAATCAAGAGGGGTTTGTGTGAGGTGGCAATCAGTAAGGGTTTAAGCGTCGTCATCGTATGGTCCATGACTCCATACTGTTGCATGATGTACAAATATTTAATTATCATCTTGCATCACATTGTAAGACAAGTAAGCAATAAATACATATACATACAAAAAAAAAATACAAAAAAAAAAAAAACAAACGAGAGTGACTTTACTGTGGAGTGAGAAGATTGTAAAAATCATGGTGAGTATCAATAACTTTGTCAATTACATCACTTGATTCGAGTGATCTTGAAGCTCTAATATGATTAGAATAACAAAGAGTTGATTGACTAATTACATATGTCCTACATATTTGGTAAGACTTATTATGGTGGGTTTAAAATATATAATGTGATTATGAGTATCTCTCATGTAACAATAGGCTTGATTGAGAGATATTAGCAACTGTATAAGGATTGTTCCTGCTCTTACAATAAACATCTATTATGTACTAAACCTGTTTATAGATAGTAAAAGACATTTTTATGCATAGCCAATTCATTGTTAGCCCCAAGAGCCATGTCTTCCTCTTTACATATAAGTTAATTGTAATCGGTTTGTTGAATTATTGGTTTATTGAATCCATGATCCTAATGTCACGTTGGTGTGATTTCAGAATATAGCTTACAAAGATATATACTACCAGTCTACCACTATAACATCTATAACATAAGGAGAACGACTTTTATAACACAAATTACACAATTATTGACGTTTCGTGCTAATAATAATATATGTCATGTTGAAAGAAATTTATACATAATATATTATGGACGAAAAATATTTGATGATATATTTGTGGCATATAAGTTGGTATCCTCTAATAGAGAATATGGGATCTAGAGCCTCCTCTCGGTTTAGTTAATCAATTGGGTATGAATCATTAGTTCAAAACAATTTGAGTAGTTAAATAATAGTGAGTGCAAAGTTCCATCCATTTTGTACCTTCCTTTTCCACTTTGTGATTTCATCATACAAGTGGGTCTAGGACATTTTTTTGAATATTGTTCATATATACAATCAACAAACGAATTTTTTTTTAGTCATATAATTATTTTAAGATAAATAAATTAACTCAGTACGTATTTTGATTCAATAATGAATTATTATATTGTTAATCAAACGGAAAACAAAATTTTTAATTTTATTAAGTTTGGCTTTTTATATTAGTATCCCACAAAATGTTGAATGAAACCCACATTAAAATTTAATATTAAATAACTTATTTATCCTACTATGCAATAACAATTTTGACCTTATTAGATTAAAAAAATAAAATATATACACCCCAAATCATTTTTAACGTATTATTTATCTTCTTCAACCATCAAAACTCATCTGACACTCTATTGTTGAACAAAATCCTAACCAATGAAACTACAAACATGTTGATTGAGAAAAATTATTTTTGACGAATGAAACACGAAATCAATGTTTCGGAAGCTTCACATCAGGTAAGACTTCATATTATTTTTTGTTTTAGTGATTTTGATGATATCGATAATAATTTAATCTTGCTTTTGATGCGTTATACAAGCTTCTATGTTCGTATTCATCTTTTAGGGATCACAGGGACTACATGAAGAATTAAACAACTAAAATTACCACCAAATATTAAAAACAAACGACATGGGTTTTAATTGTGGAATTGAAAACAACTCACATATGCTTTAAATCTCAGGCGGCATCTTTTGTCAAAATTTTAGTTGGCATTTTTTGTCCAAATTAAAAGCTTTATAAGATTTGAGAAATGTGGGGTTTATAGAAAATATGGGGTGCATATAGAAAATGTAAGGTGTATATTAAGAATGTGGGGTATGAGGGTATTATGGGGAAATATGTGGGGTGTATTAAGATAATTTTTAATTAAAAAAGCAAATGTGGGGTGTATTAAGTATGTGGGGTTTATTCAACAATTTGTGGGGTGTTAATATAATAAGCCTTAAGTTTTTGCATAAATAAATTTTATAGGGTAAATTACATTTTACACCCTCAAGTTTGGTGCATTTGCAATCTCATACAACATTTTTAAAACATTTCAATTTCATACACAAACTTTTATTTAATTGCAATTGCATACATCCGTTAGTCAAACCATCAATTTGACTGTTAATTGATGACGTGGCAAATGTAGAGCCCATATTTTTGCTTATGTGGATCTCATAAATATGCCACATAGGAAGAAAAAAAAAGAAATATATAATTATTTTAAATTTTAATTTAAAAGAAATCTATTTAAAATGTAAAGAAAAATTATGCACATTATGTTATAACAGAGTAGCCCACCCCAATACCCCATCTTTAACATCTTTTCCCCTTCCGTCAGAGATCTCCTCCCTCTGGCAACGAGCTTCAGTGGAGGAGAGGATTAGGATTTCGTTGCAGAAGCATTTGTTTGAGAATGCTTTAGAGAATGCGGTGGCGCCGCGGAGAGCTGACCCAAATAGACATATCCTAACCCGCCATCCCCGATTTTGCGTTTCGGGTCGAATTGGTTTGTGGAGGATCTAAGTTGTTCGTATGTGAAAACTGAAGGGAGGAGGTTGGCGAAGTGGTTTGGGGGCTACGATGGTGATGGGGAAAGGGGGTGGCTGCGGCTCTGCTGCTGCTGCTCATGTGGCTTGGGAACCATTAGATCTGTGGATCCATGAAATAAAAAACAAGGAAAAGATTTTTGGTTTATGTATATCAAAACAAAACTTATGGAAGATGATGAGATTGTTCAACGGAGAAAGTCAATGGTTGTATTCAAAAGGGATTCTAATGGGGGAGGAAAATATTGGGCAAAACTGAAAAAATAAAAACTTTGATCTTTCTCTTCAGCAGACAAGCCCTATAAAATACCAACAATGGAGACCTCGAAGCCAGCAAAAAAGATGGGTCAGGAAAGATGAGGGTGGGGGTGGCTGAGGGCGGATGAGAAATTGAGTCGAAGAGAGATGCAGATGGAATGGTAGAATTGGCATAAAAATATTTTCTTTTTTAAATTGATTTATCTATATATTTTTTTTATCTATGTGGAATAGGGGTGGGCACGGACCGGGCCGAGTCCAAAATTGAACGAACCGAACTAGGCCCGTTTATACATAAAACAAGGTGGGGCGGGGTGGGTTTTGGATTTTTCAAAATGGGATCCAGACCTAACCCGGACTGTTGAAACGGGCTGGTTCCTACAAGTCCACACGGGTCCAAATCTTCATTCACATCTATATGGTCTTCGTCATCCCCTTCGTTCCCCTCCCCAGCGTATTCGCTGATGCCTTGAGCAAATCCTTCATACTGTAACCCATCTAATGATCCCCTGCTTCACAAAACACCAAACTCCCTAACCCTTCACCTTCCCACGAAAACCCACCCCATTTCCCACCATTATTACTTCCCTTATTGCTGGGCATCTCCCCTGATCCTTCTCCTCTCTCTATTGCCAGCTTAGCACCCCCAACAACCCCGCATTTGCTCATCCTCGCCTCTCTGCCACCGTCGCGACTCATCCGACACATTATCCATAACAGAACCGGGCAGATTACGATTAGATGTGCAACCCTCTTCCCACCATGTCCATACCCCAAAAAATGCCTACAGATTTGCACCAAAAACAAAATCAAGTAAAACATAAAAATATAGTAATACAAAAAAAAAAAAATCCAGCAAAAGCTACAAAATCCAATAATGATTAAAGCAATTTTTTTTTTGGGTAAAAGACTGTTTACTACCCTCATATTTCATGGTTTTCAACATTTAGTACATCAAGTTTTTTTCGTCTGAGAGTCATACCTAAAGTGTAAATTTTGGGACAGTCTCATACATCCGTTAGTCAAACTGTTAAATGTGCCGTTAATTGTGACGTAGCGCCCATGTGGACAATGACTGGGCGCCACGTGTCAGCCACGTTTTTTTTTTCTTTCTTTCTTCTTCTTTCTTCTTTCTTTCTTCTTTCTTTCTTCTTCTTCTCTGCAACTTTTTTTTTTCTTCCTCCTTCTTCCTCCTTCTTCCTTCTTCCTTCTTCCTTCTTCTTCTTCCGAATCTGCCCAAATTCAGTTTTTTTTTTTTCTCCTTCTTCTTCCTTCCTTCTTCTTCCTTCCTCTTCATCTTCTTCTTCTTCTTCTTCTTCTTCTTCTTCCTCCGAATCTGCCCAGATTCGGTTTTTTTTTTCTCCTTCTTCCTTCCTCTTCATCTTCTTCTTCATCCATATCTGCCCAGATTCGGCCTTTTTTTTTTCTTTTTTTTTCTTTTTTTTTCTTCTTCTTCTTCTTCCTCCGACTACAACTTTTTTTTTTCTTCTTTCTTCTTCTTCCTCCTTCTTCTTCCTTCTTCTTCTCCTTCTTCCTTCCTCCTTCTTCCTTCACCTTCTTCTCCTTCTTCCTTCTTCCTTCTTCCTTCTTCTTCATCTTCCTAAAAAAAAAAATTAAAAAAAAAAAAACCTTCATCTTCCCCAGATTCAGAGGAAGAAGAAGGAAGAAGGAGAAGAATGGGAAGGAAGAAGGAAGAAGGAAGGAGGAAGGAGGAAGGAAGAAGGATAAGAACAAGGAAGAAAAAAAAAACCGAATCTGGGCAGATTCGGAGGAAGAAGAAGAAGAAGAAGAAGATGAAGGAAGAAGGAGGAAGAAGGAAAAAAAAAAACTTCCCCAAATTCAGAGGAAGAAGAAGGAAAAGGAGAAGGGAGAAGGAAGAAGAAGGAAGAAGGAGAAGAAGGGGAAGAAGGGGAAGGAAGAAGGAGAAGAAGGAAGAAGGAGGAAGGAAAAAACAAAAAAACAAAACTTCCCTAGATTCGGAGGAAGGAGAAGGAGAAGGAAGAAGAAGGAAGAAGAAGGAAAAAAGGGAAGGAAAAAGGGGAAGGAAGAAGGAGGAAGGAAGAAGGAGAAGGAGGAAAAAAAAAAAAAGTTGCAGAGAAGAAGAAGAAGAAGAAGAAGAAGAAGAAGAAAGAAGAAAGAAGAAGAAAGAAAAAAAAAACGTGGCTGACACGTGGCGCCCAGTCATTGTCCACATGGGCGCCACGTCACAATTAACGGCACATTTAACAGTTTGACTAACGGATGTATGAGATTGTCCCAAAATTTACACTTTAGGTATGACTCTGAGATGAAAAAAACTTGATGTACTAAATGTTGAAAACCATGAAACATGAGGATAGTAAACAGTCTTTTACCCTTTTTTTTTACTTTCTTTGATTTTTAGCCTTGTAAGCAAGAAACAATCTTGTGGGTATCTTCCATAAACTTTTTCTTGCCTTTGGAAGTGGAGACCCTAACTCCAATCCCGTTGAAACAGACAGCTCCGTTTTGCAGGGTGAAATCTCGGAGTTTCTCGGTTTTAATTTCTTGCAGGACGTTCGGGATCTCAATCATTTGGGATGCCGTCAAGGACTCGAGAAGGACAATCGAGATTGCTGGGCTGTCATGGTGGTCGCCAAGGCCTATACTCGCCATGGCGGTAATGTCGGGGTGGTGGAGGAGGTGACTGATGGAGAGTGGCAGAGTGTTGGTGAAAGAACTGTGAAGGGGATAACGCACGCGAGAGAGAATCGATCGAGGACTCGAGTGACAGACAGATAGGAGACCAAAGGTGAAACTAAAGGTTAATAACATCTGCGACGGTGATGGGATGGTGATGATCGCAACGGCAGTGATGGGTGATGATGGTAGTGAATCGGCGGTGGTCTGCGAGGAGAGATAGGAGTAGGAATAGAAAGAGGACGGGTAGGTCACTCGGAGAAGAGAAACAAATCCCATCCAGATTGCAGATTCCATCCATTCCCTTTTAGAAACGGGTCGAGCCGAGGGCCTGTGCTTCTATAGATTTAGACTCGCCTCGCCCCGTTTCTTGAAAAAAAAAAATAGACTAGTCCCATACCTGCCTCGAATCACGATTACCCGCCTCGACCCGCGATTCCTAGACTCCTTTGCCCACCCCTAATGTGGACAACTTTGACTGCCACGTCATTAGTTAATGGTCAACTTAACATAATAATTAATGGATGTATGAAACTGAAATAAAATGTGACGTGCTGTATGAAATTGAAATATTTAAAAGATGTTGTATGAGATTGCAAATGCACCCAAACTTGAGGAGGTAAAATGTAATTTACCCATCTTTATATTATGACCTAAAAATAAATGGTATTAATTCCCCTATAACATTACATATCTGAAAAGAAAGAGCATAAGGTTGAACTAAAAAAGGGATGGTATAGAAGTTTCCAAAAAAAAAAAAAAAAAAAAAAAAAAGGGTGGTATAGAAAGGGATGGGACATAGAAGACAACTAGCATTAATTTTATGTAAAATAAATTAGGGTTTATCTGAGTTTACTACTATAAAGTTTCTTGATTTTCAACATTTGGTGCATGAAGTTTTTTTATCCCAGAGTGGTACATATAATTTTGGGACACTTTCTTATATCCGTTAAGATTGCTGTTAAATTTGCCGTTAACTAATGATGTGGCATCAACATGAACAATGATTGAGCACCACGTGGATATTTTAAAAAAAATTAAAATTAAAAAAATTAAAAAATAAAAAACTTTTGGGCGTCTTCTCTCTTGGACCTGGCTTCTCTGCCCTCCCAGTTCCCACACACTCCCATCCCCTTTATTTGTGCGGTCACAGTTAAATCACGTCAACATTTTATATCACTATTACTTTTTGTCTTATTATCTCTATAAAAAAAAATTAGTATAAAATGTTGACGTGGTTTAACCGTGACTGCACAAAATAGGAGGAGATGGGAGTATATAGGAACCGGGAAGGCAGAGAAACCAAGTCCCTTCTCCCTCACCCCTTCTGACCCCCCCTCCCTTCTCTCTTCTGCACCCACCCTTCCCCCTCCCTCTTCGACTCCATCCACTCCATATCTCTCTTTCTTTCCCTCCCACATCTCTTTCTCCCCCTCTGCAGTGACTCACCGTCGCCGTGGCCAAGCCCTGCCTCTGCAGTGACCCACCACTGCCGTGCCCAAGCCTGTCTTGCCCACCAACAGCTCCACCAGCCGTCGCCATATTTTGAGTCTCTTCAGCTGTCCATATGCTCTTCAGAATCTCATCCATGTTCATAGACCCAAAATCCTTCCCTGGGCCTCCAATGGTGTTCTGCAACTCCTCAAACGTCAACGAATAGATCGACGACTACCTTGCTAACGACGGCTCGTTCCCAACAAACAGAGACCCAAAAAAAAGTTCAGATTTTTACTTGTCTTTTCTTATGACTCAGAGCTTCCCTTCAGCTCACGGAACTCAACATTGTCAACTTTCACCCCTAAAAAACCAGAGTTTGAAAAACACAGACCAAAATCTCAGCTACCCCTCATCAATTCACACTCCAAAGCTCAGATTTTTTTAGTTAAATTACAAAAATCCTGAAAAACCCAGCTTAAAAAAAGTCACAAAATCAAAGTTTTGTAAAAAATAAAAAATACCCAGATCAAAAAGCACAACACTTAACAGATATCAGTAAGAACTAAGAAGTAAAGACTGAAACTTTGAAGAACCATACCATCCAAAAACATTAAAAATAATTATAAATTATGAATTATTAAGATGAACAACAAAAAGGAGGGAGAGAGACAGAGAGACATAATCGGAGTTTTATTTTTTATTTTTATTTATTAGTAAAGTGGACTTCGAGGAGCCATTGATGGAGAGAGATGTGGGAGGGAGAGAGAGAGAGAGAGAAATGGAGTGGGTGGAGTCGAAGAGGGAGGGGTAAGGGTGGGTGCAAAGGAGAGAAGGGAAGGGTGAGGAAGAAGACGCCCAAAAGTTTTTATTTTATTTTAAATTTTTTTAGTTTTTATTATTTTATTATTTTTTAATATCCACGAGGTGCTTAGTCATTGTTCATGTGGATGCCACGTCACCAGTTAAAGGCAAATTTAACAGCAACCTTAACGGATGTATGAAAGTGTCCCAAAATTATAATTTTATGTACCACTCTAGGATGAATACACTTCATGTACCAAATATTGAAAACAAAAAAACTTTAGGTAGTAAACTGAGATTAACCCAATAAATTAAGACACATGAGTTCATTCCTCCACTTGGCAAATAACGTATCTTCACCTTATAAATTTCATAACCAAAACTGTTCAACTTCTTATTTGAAGATCATTCTTACAAACAATCATTCAAATTAGAGATTGTTTAGTCATTCAAATGTATCAAAGGTAATGAGCTTAAAAAGGTTACATACCAGGTGTAGTCCTAGCATTATTGTTCAAAATTACATAGATGAAGGTCTCCAAATTTGTTACCAATGAAGAAGGTCATGTTCAAAATGGTAGGGGTCCAAAACTTGACATAGAGTTAGATGAGTGATTCTCCAATTCATTTGATCAGGGTAGTGGTTGCAATGTTGCATTGAACACCAACCTGTATTAGAACCACCAATGTTGAGTCACACCTCATCACCGGGTCCCAACCATTACTTGATCGATCGATCATGGCCCATCCATGGCAACGGTTCCTATTGTGCTTGGTCCATGATTATACGGTGTCTTGATATTCTAATAAATGTGACTTTACCCTACAACATTGCAAGTTAAAGTTGACATTTGTATGCAATTAAATTAAGAGTCCCTTTTCCTCATGCTCTCTCTTAGAATGTCCCCTTCAAATTTTACGAACGAATACTGCTAGAGACATCAAATTTTATTCCTTAAATAATGTTATAGTGTTTGATTTTATTATAATATTCTTGGCTCACTTTAAACCTTATTTGTTACGTAATAACATGTATAATGATAAATCATTGAAGACTCAATTTGCTACGCAATCCAGTGCCTTTACAACATTTCTTTATATGAACAATATTAATCTATAGTCTAACTCATTAGCGGAAATTGGAACTTTTATGCAGAAGGAGAACACACTACTCTAGATAGCTTACTTGTGTATGCTTAAATCTGCGTCTCTCTAGCATTATTATTATGAATTACATCGCATTTGTAAGTGACAATATATGTTACTCTATATTGATCAAAGGTCGTCATCCTCATAACATGATTTTATCTTAGTTGTGTTATGTTGAAATCAAAACTACTATGTAACATCCCATATCGTCCAGATGAGTGAATCATGTAAGTCTTATATGTATATTCCCATTTCTACCTAGCACGAAGCCTTTTGGGAGCTCACTGGCTTCGGGTTCCATCGGAACTCCGAAGTTAAGCGAGTTCGCGCGAGAGCAATCCCATGATGGGTAACCCACTGGGAAGTTCTCGTGTGAGTTCCCATAAACAAAATCGTGAGGGCGTGGTCGGGGTCCAAAGCGGACAATATCGTACTACGGTGGAGTCGAGCTCGGGATATGGTGGGGGCCTAAGTCCGGATGTGACAATTAGGTATCATAGCCAATCCCTGGCAGGATGTGTGCCGACAAGGACGTCGAGCCCCTAAGGGGGGTGGATTGTAACATCTCACATCGCTTAGGAAAGTGGATCCTGTAAGCCTTGTATGTATATTCTCATCTCTACCTAGCACGAGGCTTTTTGGGAGCTCACTGGCTTCGAGTTCCATCGAAACTCTGAAGTTAAGTGAGTTCGCGTGAGAGCAATCCCATGATGGGTGATCCACTGGGAAGTTTTCGTGTGAGTTCCCAGAAACAAAATCGTGAGGGCGTGGTCGGGACCCAAAACGGACATTATCGTGTTACGGTGAAGTCGAGTCCGGGATGTGGTGGGATCCGAGCCGAGATATGACAACTATATATCAACATGATTGATTGTCCTAGATTTATACTCTACAATATTCTTTACTATTCCAATAGGGCACATGGTACTTTCATAACAAATTAAAAAAGTACGCCCTAAATGAGCTGTTGATTTACACATAAACTTGGGACCCATTTTATAAGCTTGAAGTTCTCTGTGGTGAGATAGTACTCAAATGTCCTATCTATATATGTTTCCATAGGCAGTACTACAACTTAAATCTATAGCCATGCACTTTTGATATTAAGCATTGATCGCATGTGATTTAATATTTAGTGAATCGGGTTTTGAGTTTTTATCTATACTTTCCGGATTCAAAATTCTATTATTTCGTAAATTATTGTAATAGTTTTAATTTTTTTAATATTTTTCTATCAAGTATTAGTTGTGTGTAAAAAATACTACAAAATTAAAAGAATGTGAAAGAAGTAATGTAGGGTGTGTGAATATAATCTTTCTAAATTTTAAAGAAAAGTACTAAGAATTGAGTATCTGGCGATAACGCCACGACACACGTATAGCTATATGTCATATTATGCAAGAACTACCAATAGAAAATAAACAAATCATAAAACCATCATATCATCATAGTGAATAATTAGTACTCATATACAACCATTTTACCCAAATCAACCGCGCAAACGCACCTCCAAGTCCAAGCTGTCACCAATGTTCAGTGTTTTATTAGGTAACAAACCCAACATATCACTCATTTCTCGATCATTTCAAAGGATGAAAATTTTTATCAGAACAATATAATTTCGAATTCAATATAGTATCACTTGTTAAAAGGGACATTTTGGTTTATCACATGTTAGGGTAGGTGGTCAAACTTCTTTATATATTATATACACATATAATGACGCACATCGATCCGGAATGTTCACTAGGACTCCGAATCGAGCTGTGCTGACCGACACCTGGAAGGTGACGAAGCCATAAAGTGTGATGATGATGTGAAAAAATGTGAATAAATTTAAACCTAAGAGTGCCTAAATACCAGAGTGCACCGGTGAGCGGGAATGAACTCACTTCACATGTGACGTTAGAGCATAAGCAAGTACAAAAGAGTGAATTAAGAATCGTACCCTCGAAATAATCTCCAATACTAAGAATCACCATGAATCTTTGACGATAAGAAAACTCAGCTAATAAGACCTGGAGGGTGAAGACAAGACAAAGGTGAGTGACCATGTAAATAAAATTTTCATAGAACCCATATAAAACATTATAACCCCTCGCTACAACACCTGTATAATTTCCAAAAAATATCATAAATATACCATAATACAGCATCTCGTCAGTAATATCAAAGAATCATGTGATTAATAACTCATACTAGTACGCAAGTTGGAGTCACCTATGATGACATGTACGACTTACCCATATTTCATCACATATACTAGTTCATCACATATGCTAGCTTATTGCATATTCATCACATATGCTAGTTAATCACATATTCATCACATATGCTAGTTTATTGCATATTCATCACATATGCTAGTTAATCACATATGCTAGCTTATCACATATTCATCACATATGCTAGCTCATCACATATGTTAGCTTATCACATATTCATCACATATGCTAGCTTATCACATATTCATCACATATACTAGCTTATAAGTCGGAGTCACCTCTAGTGACTTATACGGCACTACGCCTGCACACGAGTCGGAACCACTATAGTGGTCTGTACGACAGGACTGGGTGTAAATGAATACGCTCAAGTGCTACAATCACTTGAAGAGTCACCTACGAGTTAGAACCACCTATAGTGATCTGTATGACAGGCATGTGCACCTACCTTGAATTTAAGGTGAGCGTATGGTGCGGGAGATGAACATTACGTGAATGACTATGCCCTGATGCCGATGAACATTCACAATAATTAGGTTCAGGTAATACACATATGAATATGTCATGATGCAATCTAAAACTCAACTATAACATAGTATTTTCAAAGTATATATATATATAACATGGCGTGAAATGCATGATCTGTAACGTCCCATTTCCAAACTATTTATTTTCGGAAATAATTATCAGTGACAAGCCCAATAAAACACTAGTCTAAATTAATTATCACTACTTACGATTCTTTACTTCAATCACTAAATTTCTTACGTATTGATTCATGACCAACATTTAACCATCAAATTCATAAGGTTAAACCTTTCTTTTTCCACCAACCTTCTTCACATTGTTCAATTACCTAAATAAGGCTGTTGTCTCAATTATTTAGTTGCATTTATTGTATGGCTGCATCTAACGTCAAGTTAGATTACCTACGTACCCTAAACAGGGATCAAGTCATTCGTAGTTCACTATAATTATTTGTAGGTACGTACATAAATCACTTTAGAAACGCTTATGGAACTATCAATTATATACATATGATAAGGGGAAAAGATCCACTCACCTGGAGCCCACGCTATGATTCACTAGCACGTTCATCGAGGAGTCCCGAACAATTGGCGCCAGCTTGGAGTCCAAATGGTGGCCGGAGGTGGTCGGAAAATAGTCTGAAAGACGACTGTCCAATGGGAAAACTGGTAACTAGCTGGAATTTCTGGGCAACCTTACATGATGGCTAACTCGTCGTCATTTAGCCGGAAAACACCCCGAAAATGGAGGAGGTTGCCGGAAACTACTACTAAGGCCAATTGGGCCGAGAAACACCATGAACCGTACGAAACCCTTGAATTTGGGTGTGCTCCATTCGACCTCGAACGAACTCCGAGGCCCCAAAACTTGTATGGGCTTTATTCCAGACCTCATGAGGATGTTATAGGTGGTGGTAATTGGTGAAAATCGTTTCAATAATAGGAGAATCGACGGTAAAGGTTTCCCGCACCCACCAGTGCGGTTTTCATACCTTCATGGCTAAATTTCTACAATTTTGGGTTGTAATGGGTAGAGAGAAGGTCTTGGAACATTTTCCAGGGGGTTAGGTAACGTGGTTCGCCGGAAAAATCGACGAAAAACCACCGGAGAAGATGAAAATGACTGGGTAGACGGATCCCCCGCTCCCCTCTTCTCTCATTTTTCCTCCTTTCCTTTGTTTTTGATTGGGCCATCCTAACTCTCTCCTCTCCCTATTAGTCACACACTTCCTCTTTTTTTTTTTTTATCTTCTTTCCTTTACATCTCTACCATCCATTCCTCATTTCCTTTAATCTAGGCCACCCACATGGCACTCCAGATTTTCCCCTCAACAAAATATGAAATTAATTAATTTACTAAAATATCCTTAACTTTAAATATTAATAACTCTTTTGTTATAGCTCCAAATCACGTCCCGTTTGCGCCCACACATCCGTAACGACGTGTAACATGAGAATACGCCAAGAAAATGAGTCTCACATGACACGATGCGGTAGTCAACACAAGTCAACACTTTGCCTCGAAGGGCATCTTCATAACTCACGTATTAAAATTGTTGATGCACAAAACCAGAGGGGTCTTGGAACAACGTAAATCCGACTGTAAATCTACAAGAAAGTAAATAACACAAGATGTATCGTGGTTCACCCCAATGTTTGGGCTACATCCACACTGATTATTGTATTTCTTTGAGAGTATTGTGAAGGAGAGAGCTCTGAATATGAGAGTGAGAGCTTTGAGAGAGCCTAGAGCTCAGAGGATGTGATGAGGCTTAAGGCCTAAGAATTGGCCTCCCTTAATGAGGAGAGTGAGGGGTCCTTTTATAGAATAAGGGCTCATCACTTATTACATATTTTCTCCTTTCTTTATTACATAATTACATTTAAGTCCCCCGAGTATTTATACGAGATCTAAATACAGAGGCCCTAAGTATGGTACAAACAGTAGTCCCCCAAGTCTTCAGTCAAGATAGTCTTTTGGCTGGAGACTTGAAATTCAGTCTATGTATGGGCCGAAGTAACTAGATGTCGTCTAAAACTGATATTCGATATGAGGCGGTGCCCAATCCGAAATAATGCTCAACCAGAAGTAGCACATGTTGCGAGGCTGCTCTTCTTGTGGCTTATGTTGCCTTAGTTGGCTCAGCTTGTGGCGTTGGAGGTGAGGGAGTCCCTTTTATAGAATAAGGGATCACTCCTCAATATATGAATGATGGGCTAAAGCTGATGCTCGTGGCGAGGCGGTTTGCTCAGTAGGCGGCGATGCTCTCTAATGATGGTGAGGGAGTCCCTTTTATAGAATAAGGGCCCGCTCCTCAATACATAAGTGATGGGTTAAAAGTGATGCTCTCGGTGATGCGGTTGCTCAGTAGGCGACGATGCTCTCTGATGATGGTGAGGGAGTCTTTTTTATAGAATAAGGGCTCACTTCTCAGTACATAAATAACGGGCTAAGTCCCCCAAGTATTTTTCATGAGTGCTCTCTAATGAAAGTGAGGGAGTCCCTTTTATAGAATAAGGGCTCGCTCCTCAATACATAAATAATGGGCTATGTCCCCCAAGTATTTTTCATGAGACCTAGTTGAGGCCCAATATATAGTGTATAGTGTAGTCCCCCAAGTCTTCGGTCAATAGAGTCTGTTGGCTGGAGACTTCAAATTGAATTCATGTATGGGCCGAAGTGGCGGTTGTTCGGAGGCGGTATTTGTATACCCTGCACTGAATCTTTGTAGGTGAAGCTTTGCAAGTGAAGCTTTGCAGCTGGAGCTTTTGTAAATGAAGCTTTTAAAGCTGGAGCTCTGTAAATGAAGCTTTTGAAGCTAGAGCTTTTGTAAATGAAGCTTTTGAAGCTAGAGCTATGTAAATAAAGCTTTTGAAGCTGATTGACATGAGTGATGCTCATAAATGTTTATGTTAATTGACATGAGTGATGCTCATGGATGTTGGCATGAGTGATGCTCATGAATGTTGACATGAGTGATGCTTATGAATGTTGACATGAATGAAGGTCATGAATGCTTATGTATGATTGACATGAGTGATGTTCATGAATGTTTATGTATGAATGACATGAGTGATGCTCATGTATAATTTTGGAGTACTGGGCGTACTTTTGATCACCTGGTGGGTGATAATAGCGGCAAGTTGCCGAATAATTTTAGAGTACTGGACGTACTTTTGATCACCTGGTGGGTGATAATAGCAGCAGACCGCCGAATAATTTTTGTAGTACTGGACGTACTTTTGATCACCTGGTTGGTGATAATAGAGGGTCTGGCTCTTTTGGGCATATGGGCCTTTGCCTTCCACATAACATTCCAGCCCATTATTTTGGGCTTGATGGTTTTTTTTTATTACCCTCTGATGGGGTTTTATATAGATGTCTCAGAAAGATAAGAAAAATAAATTACATCATTAAAAAATAAATCCAACCCTCTGCTCAATAGGTCACGCCCATAATTCTCTTTTCTGCATGCCATTACCACCACAATTATGTCTGCTTCTTTTTATCTTCTTTTGCTTTTTGCTTTTACTTTCTCTTTTCCCTTTTGCAGATGATAGACAAGGAAATCATGTGGAGTGTCTCTTTTCCCTTTCTGCTTTTGCCGACAAAAGCAGTGGAGACTTCATATTGCAGATGGTTTTTACTTTCTCAGGTGGAGTGAATACAGAGGCCTTTTTCAGCATCATCCCTCTGACCTGTAGAACCAATACTTCGATGAGACAGAGATGCTCCATGGGATGCTGGCATACCACTAAAACCGTGTCTTTTCATTCCACCCTAGAAACCTTTCCCTCGCGTGATTCCAGATGAAAATCGAGAAGAAGGTGAGGACCAGATTGTGGTGGAGTGGGGGCAGCAATGCCTGCAGGTTCAACTTTGTACATGGCATGTGGTAGAAAGCTTGGGACAGATGGGGTGGAAAATCTCTGCGTCGGAGCAGCCAACAGCTGCCTTGGAAAACATGGTGCTCCTGGAGTTGGTGCGTCCGGAGCACGCTGGTGGTGAGAGAGAGAGTGGTGCCAGTACGAAACGTCTGAAGGAGGTGGCGGACTAGGAGGCCATGCATGTGCATGAACTGGTGGATGAGGTGGTAGTACTGGAGATGGAAAATGGTGGGGAAGATGATGCTTTGGCGGCCACATGTGCATCATGGATTGGTCCATGGTAGGGTGACCCCACACATGTAAGGGTCTGATCAACCGATGGTAGTGCTGAGCGTAATGCATGGGAGGAGGTGTAGTACTAGTTATCGAATGGAAACCCATGGTAGGTGCATTAAGCCAATTAGGGTTATTTATCATCATGATGTCCCTTCTACTCTTGGCTCTTGCTTCTTTTCTGGCAGCAGCTGTTGCCCCATACATTTGCCGTCTCTGGGTCTAGCTAGCTGCCTCTATCTCACAGGCTAGCAAATGTTTCCTGTGCGACCGATATTTTTTAAGGTGGCTAGCAATATTGTGGCAAGTGAGACAATCTATTCCCATAAGCTCTAGAATCCTAGAAGGGACTGCCTTATCCACCCCTAGCTAGCTGCCACTGCCTCACAAACAAATATCGCCTCGAACTGGTGCCCCGATTGGAGTTCCGGTCGTCTTTGCCTGCATTGCCGGAAAAATTATGGCTTTGTACATTCTGTTACGACGGTTGCTTCTGTTGGAAATTATTTCCATCGACGAACCGGTACTGGTTCAGATCTCGGTTCACTCTGGACTCGGACGCGGATCTCCGGAGCTTAATCGGTTCAAGATTTGATTGTTGTATTGGTTCAAGTCTCATTAGCCTCGCAATAACACTAGACGATCAATGTTGCTTATCTATATCGCTTCCTCCGTCGATGTTGGAGCTTCGACTCGTAGTTAGTATGGTGGCGTTTGTCCGGATCTCCCTCGGGTATAGGCTTCATTTGGCATCGACGGCGGCTCTGCTATCGAGTAAGAGCCTCGGGGCTTCTCTGGAAAACTTCCATGACGACCTCGTGCCTTCTTTGAACTCGAAAACTAGAAGCAGAATAGGAGATTTCGGATAAGGTTCCGGCGACGAAGGGGTGCGAGTTTTCAGTGACGGAGGTCGGAGATCCGTCATCAGAGATGGAGATTGCTTCGATCGGTCTGGAGACAGTGCCGTCTTGTTCTGCAGTTGTTTTTCCAATTCTTTGGATATCTCCGGCGATGTGGCCGACTCCGACTTGGCAACGACACCACCGTCGCCGAGGAAGGGAGGCGTTTGGCGTTGAGAAGCAAGCGGCGATCGAAGATCTAGAGGAAGTCAGCCGTGAACCTCATCTGTTTCTTTATGTGCTTCTCCAGGTTCTGTTCTTGCACCATTCTTCCAATCGTCATTTTTTTTTATTTAGAAAATATATCTGTCACTTTCCCTCTCTC
The DNA here is from genome assembly GCF_042453785.1 of Malus domestica. Classification (NCBI taxonomy): domain Eukaryota; kingdom Viridiplantae; phylum Streptophyta; class Magnoliopsida; order Rosales; family Rosaceae; genus Malus; species Malus domestica. The sequence goes on from NC_091668.1 coordinate 9,718,616, forward strand.
CAAACAATACTTTTGTTTATTTCGTGGCTCTCCCTCTCTCACTCACTTAAGCTTAGATTTCTCCATAACTCTCTCTCTGTAGACTATATAGTCTTTGTGTTTTCAGAAATGTAGAGAGAGAAAAATGAGAGCTTTCTACAGAGAGAAAGAGAGAGAGATATATCTGAGAATTGTGAAGCTTGTTTGTAGCTGTTGCTGTGACAGGGAGCTGGAGCGGAAGGCATGGGTTTTGCGGTGACTATGTAGGTGTTTGGTTCTTGGGTTTCTGCAGATTCACTGTGGGGGTTGTGAAGTTTTCACGGTGGTGAGATGAAAAATTGAGAGAGAACCGACATAGTTTTTTGTGTCGTTTCCCACAGACGGCGCCAAATGTTGATGTACAAAACCGGAGGGGTCTTGGAACAACGTAAATCCGACCGTGAATCTACAAGAAAGTAAATATCACAAGATGTATCGTGGTTCATCCCAATGTTTAGGCTACATCCACACTGATTATTGTATTTCTCTGAGAGTATTGTGAAGGAGAAAGGGCTCTGAATATGAGAATGAGAGCTTTGAGAGAGCTTAGAGCTCAGAGGATGTGAGGAGGCTTAAGGCCTAAGAATTGGCCTCCCTTAATGAAGAGAGTGAGGGGTCCTTTTATAGACTAACTTATTACATATTTGCCCATTCCTTTATTACATAATTACATTTAAGTCCCCCAAGTATTTATACGAGATCTAAATACGGAGGCCCTAAATATGTACAAACAAAAATTATAAAATCATCATTTTTAGGAACAGACTGTTACATATAAGGGTCGACTTGATCAGCAATTACATGCATGAATTGATAGTCTGACCGAATAATACAATAACAGAATTATGTACCAAAAATGTTTAAGCAAAACTATGGGGATTACATATTCCCATAAGAATTGACTTGGTCTGTGATTTCCAATTGATGATCTCCAATATTGATAAAATAACAATTTGGTAGGAGCACAAGTCTGATAAGAGATTGTAAATTTGAACCACCAATCATGTTGATTCTTTTTTTTTATTTGAATGTTTATTTCTTACATTGCCACATATATAAGTCTGATAATTTTTTTATTTAAATTTTTATTTCTTACATTGCGACATATTCAAGTTTGTTAATTTTTTTATTTAAATGTTAATTTCTTACATTGCGACATATACAAGTCTAATAAGAGAACGCAAATGTAAAATTTACATTATTGTTATTTTCTCTGAAGATTTAAGCTCTTGGTTGAGGAAACTTGATTCGACCCAACTACCGTGCAAGCAATTTATATTGGTGGGGTTGGGAGGTCCTTGTGGCTTTACTTAGCGGTTGATCAGTCGTATCAAGTCTCGTGTGAATTTAAAAGTTGCAGAATCAAGATGTTGATTTGTTTCTATATTTTGCATAGCATGCCATTTCAAGGGCTGGACTTTTGAGTGTATGCGCATACGAAAAGTAATGGATTTAGAGGAATAGACTCTATAAAAAGTTGTTTAGATGATTGATTAGATGATGGTTGTCACGTTGGGGTCACTTTCACCCCATGGTATATCTTAGCATACTATTAATCAGTAACGAATCCAGAAGTTTAACAATGAGTGATTCTAATATAAAAGTTCTAAAAAAACTAGATGAAAATAACATTAAAAAATTAAACAATAAACTACCAACTTTTTATTTATGATCTTCTTTGTATAAACAAGTTACAAGTTACAAATACTCAATTTTTCCATAATGGGCTTACATACTTTGAAACATGTAGTGATTCATTGCCAATACATGAAAATCATATTTATTAATGTAAACAACTAAGTTATCCCTCATTTTGTTGTGGAGTGGATACTTAATAATATTCATGGCAAAAAATGCTCTCTCCCTATTGAAACACTTGCAACTGGTATAACCAAAGCAAATTCAATAAGTAAATACACATATTGAAACACCAGATGCAACCCTTTTTCCATCATTTTTAGCAAGATCACAAATCCTTCGCAATTGAGAAAAATCACTGCTTGAACGCATAAAATGAAAATAAATATCAAGTTGATCAGAACACAAAACAATATCAACTGATGAAGCTAAAAAAATACATTGAACTAATGAACACATGATCCCAACAGTATAAAAAAATCATAACAAATAAATTACAACTAAAATCTATTATTAATTTAACATCCTCTATGATTAATTTATACTAAAATAGAAAACTTACTTAAATTTAGAAATTAGGGGATTAAGGTGGAGAGAAGTGAACCAGGTGGTAGTTGTGGAGAGAAGACGGGTGCTGGCCTGGTGATCAGTTGGGTGGGGATGAAAAAATTTTAGTTGTGACGGGAATACGGACGTTACACCACGTGTTTTTATGCAAGTGGTGGAAAATTTTAATTTTTAAGTTATTAACCTTTTAACATACATAACCCATCATTTATATAGAGACACGTGGTGTACCACCTCGTGTGACGGTCACACTGAAAAATCTCTCGGGTGGGGATAGCCAAGTAGCCAATTAGCAAATTGGAATTGGGAAAGTGAATGAAATTGGATTGGCTGAAGTGAAGTCTGGAGGTCTGGGGTAGAGATTAAAAATGATGAGGCTCCCACTTGGCTTAATAAGAAGCTGGGTTTTATGTTTTTTTTTTTTTAAATGGCTCACTCAAAACAACGTTTATTTTGGTCAAGTCATTAAAAAAATAATCTTCTTCTCCTTCTATAGAATCTGTAGTGCAGTCGTCCCCGTTCTTCCTTTTAACACATGACCAGACTTGAGTGATCATCGGAAGTCCTTATTGCCACTTATTCAGGCTTCCAGATGATGCCAAGACCATCCAGGTTGCTTAGTAGATCCTCCCATGCTAGCATTAGGAGTAGGTTCTCATTTCATTTCGTAATCTTATAGAAAAATACATAGTTACCCATGCGTATTACTGATGGTATTTTGTGAACCTTACATGCATAAGCTATCAAGATCAATTCATTCTTCACGGAAGTGAGTGACCTTGATTACCGTGCTCATTCTTTAATTAGCTAGTTCTAAATGGCATTGTATGGCTTTCAAACAATCTTTTAGTTTTGTTCAGAAAAAAAAAATATATATATATATATATTAGCATACTAGAGTTATCAGTAGGTGTGGAGTTCATTTCTTACATGGTAAAACAATCTTTTAGCATAAGGTGGGTTCGAAAAACTTAAAGTCAAAAAAAAAAAAAAAAAACAAAAGAACTGAAGGCCAAACCAAAACTAAAAAAACCGAACCGAAAGAAAAAACTGAACTAAAATTAGAAAACCGAATCAAACTAAAAGTATATAAAATATCGTTTTTACCCCAAGGGTTGAGCGATGTCATTTTACCCCTGTAACCCTAATAAGGAAGGGAGTTTTAACAAAATACTTCTGATACTGTTCATTTTTAATGAAAAACCATACTTATACATTTCCCTGGTACTATTAACTATACCTTTAAAAATGGTTTTTCATTAAAAGAGAAGTTTTTTTGGACTTTTCGTTAATTTTCCTAATAAGGAAGCCTTTCCATTCATTCCCTTCCTTCTTCGTATTTTTATCCCCGCGTTGTCTCACATTCAGAGTCTACTCAATCTCACCCAGCGGCTAGCCTCACTCACACCCGCAACCCTCGAGCTTCCTCTTATGAGGTGGAGCACGTGTAACTGCTTCACATATGAGATAACTTGCTCTGATATTATAAAGAAGTTAAGATTTCATTATAAAACTAATTAGTAATATAAGAAGCAACCCAACTTTTTATAAATCCTTGCAAAGTTTCTATTTTCATCAATGTAGGACTATTTTACCTTACATTCTCACAACATTGAGCGGTTGTACTTGGCTTAACTGCTATGAGGTTGTATATATATTATATGCAGCACTGTCATTGATTGTTCAGTAAGAAAATAACGTACAATTTTACTGTTTAAACACATAATTCTATGTGGGGAATTTAATTAGAATCTGGGAAAGTCCACAGCCGACTTGACGATGATGAATGATGAGAGAATAACGGATTCATATTTCAGGCACAAACAATAATAAACCCTTGTGAGAAATCAAATCAAATTAATGTTTACTAGTAGAACTTCATATCATCAAAACAAAACTGTCAGGTACTCTCAAAAGGACTAATGTATCTTGGCAAAGAATTGACCAGTTTCTACATGCAGGTAAGAAGTTAATGTGTCTTTAATTCTTTTGGTATCGAAACACATATTAGTATGAACAAAAATCCCAACACTGTATCCGCGTTCTCTGCTGTTGGGGACTTTTTAGCTCATAATTTTTTCAAAGAACAAGAAAAAAAAAACCCTAGCTTTTTTATTTGTTTGTGCAAAAAATTCTAGCTAGCTAATGATTGCAATTTTACATCTGTTATGGCCAACTCTCATTCCACTGACCTGTATGATCTGTTGGATTTAAATGTGGACATGGGATGGGACTGAAGTGGGAAATGGGGGTTTTCTGCATCTTTGAAATCATGTGGCTTTAATTTTCATCTGTTATACGATTCCTTCACAAACCTCCCATAACTTGGATGGCATATTATAACTTGGTTCAATTCATTTCTATACATTATTCATTAATTACTTCATGTTTTTTTAATTTCTTACTATTATGTTTATTATTATTATTATTATTGAGAATTATTATTTGCCAAAATTATAGAATAGGATCAGTGACCCACAATTAATTATATAGATATTATTATAACTTAACCATTTACAAAACTATTAGGGTGCGTTTGTTGCACCGGACTATCTCGGACTGGACTAGCTTCAAGGACTAAGCTGGACTGGCTTAGACTAGACTAAGCTGGACTGATTTAGTGAAGCGTTTGGTGCAGTGTCGGATTAAAAAGCAGGACTAATATATTTTATTATTAAATTTATATTTACAATATTTTATCATTAATTTAATCTATATATACTAATATTTTATTATTAAATTATCATTTTCCTTTTATCTTCTCTTATTGTTTTGTCCGCCAGCTCTCCCCTCTCCTTTTCTCTGCCATTTCATCTCCTTTCTAGAACATCTTCCTCTCTCTTTTTTTTTTCCGCCCATTGCATCCCTCCCCTCTCCTCTTTCTCTACCATTTCATCTTCCTCTCTTTTTTTTTTTGTCCACCCAAATCTTCCTCGGACTCCAAATCTGCCTTGCCCTGCACCAGCGACTCCACCTGCTGCTGGCAGAGAATTCAACGACTTGAGGATTTTTTGTGGGTGATGGTTGGTGGTGGGAAATTTGAGATGGGGGATTTTTTGTGGTTGATGTTGGTGGTGGAAGAACCCTCGCATGGAGGAGGAAGAAGCCCAGAACTCACAGAAGGGCTCGCAGGGAGGTGAATCAAGCAGGACGAAGAGAGATGCCGTCGAAATCGAGGTCGATGAGGTGAATCAAGCATAACGAAGCGAAGTTCCTAGCTAATCCCGTGGTTTTTGGGGGGACTCGTGAAGACCGGCTAGCACGCCTCACAGGGACTCGTAGTCGAGGCGAGTCCCATTTATTTTAGTCCCACAACCTACCAAACGTAGGATTATAGTCCTACTTAAGGTAGTCCAAGCCATAGATGAAAATATCGATAATATCGGCGAAATATCGCCGATATTATCGTTTTTTTCATATAATGATATTTCGCGAGTATTTCTTTAATTATCGCTATAATATCGCGATAATATCGCGAAAATATCGATAGTATCGCGATATTATAGATAATATCGCGAGATGAACCTAAAAATATTTGAAAATTTCTGAAAAGTCTCAAACATGCACATAAAGGGATTCAAACTCCTCCCATCTAACTCCTTCAGCGCCTTGACCACTATACCACTTACGTTTTTGTGAAAACATGCTAAACTATTTATATATATGGTTTTGTTTTGAATTCTTTTTGCAAGAAACAAATTTGCACATATTCCAAATTTTTTGTGGTATTATATTTTAAATTGTGTCAATTAATTACTTAGTCAATGACATGTGGTTTTATATGGTTGGAAAAAATTCTCAAAAATCCCAAACCAAACCGAAAAAGTCCCAAACCAAAACCATCCCGAAAAATACCGAAATTTTCGATATGGGATTGGTTTCCAAATCCCATTTGTTTGGTAATCCCGAAATCCCGAAAAATACCGAAGTATTCGGTTTCCTATTGACTTTTGGGTTTCGGTTCTTGAAAGTCATTGTCATGGTTGCTGACTACTCTTCACAATACACTTACTCTACACATAGAGATGATGAAGATAGTGAAAATTTTGAACCTCATAGGAACTCTATGTGGTACTTAGTCACTCATGTATCTTACCATGCAATGTATAAAGTGTAAAATATTGTACTAATTCATTATATATAAATGATTATGGTGTGTTTAAACTTCTTTCATTAATTACTACATATTTTCTACACTCACAATATTTGACAGCTCGCTATATAATCAACTTAAATCAGTTAAATCCATCATGCAATGCATTTCATTCTAATTTTTTGTGATAAACTAATAGATAATTGACTAAATAAACATCCTGCAAAGTTTCAATAAAAATTTCCAAGTTTTTCTTACAATTTCCGTGGTTTCCATGTAATTTTTATCGATATCGATATTATCCCGATATTTCCATCGATATTTCCGTGTTTTCGGACTACCGATATTTCCGATATTACCGATATTTTCTTCCTTGGTCCAAGCCAATCCCTCCTAAGGAGGTGTAACAAACGTGCTCTTAAGGTTTACCACAAAAAATCTGTAGTCTAATTACGAGAAAAACCATCAAATATAAAGTATTATTACTTTGTTTTGTCAAGTTTCCGACTAGGATTGTATTCTCCAATATTAAATTATTATTACTATTATTATTATTATTATTATTAATCATCATCATCATTATCAATCTCTACACTAAATAATCTGGTACTTTCACGCTCTATTCACATGCAAATTGATGTGAAAGCGTGATCATGAATCTACACACATCAGACAAAAAATTAATCTCAAACATTGTGTGTGGGGCCTTATGATATTTTATTTTTACAAACTTTAACAAGAAGCTTTCGGTTCTATTCATTTTAATGAAAAAGTCACATTTTTACATTAAAAAATTAATTTTAGTACTATTCACTTTACTCTTTATTTTGTCTTTATTGTTAAAATTCAAAATTTTCAAATATTTTTCACTAGTTTTCTTTTTGTCCTTTTATAAACAGGGCCTGATGATATATATATACACACACATATATATATAAAGATTTCCAATTGGCTGATCATAGTTATTATCTATATATACAGATTTCCAATTGGTTGATAAAAAAAAATAATTGGTTGATCATATTTATTATTTTAGATAATAAAGAATATACGGTGAAGTGTCGATTTAGTCCCTGAATTAACACCTCAGTGAAAATTAGGTCTCTGAATTATTTTTTCTGTAAAATAAGTCTCTAAATTCATTAAAAATTATTAATTTCATCCCTACTATTATATTCAAAGCTATTTAATCCAATTTTTTGTCAACTTAAGTCACTTGAAACACTTTAGAGTGTAATATAGGCCTGGCAATTCCTGACACGACCCGATAACCCGACACGACACGACACGAAATTAACAGGTGTTCGGGTCGACACGATAACGAAACGGGTCGTTATCGGGTAACCCGATAAGCACCTGTTAAGATAACGGGTTTGTTCGGGTATACACGTGGGTAACACGATACACGATAAGCAGAATATTAATTTAATAATTTATAACCCTAAAAAAATATTATCATAATTATATATATATTAATTTAACAATTTTATACCCCTAAAAACTATAATAATTATATATATATATGTATATATATTAAATTAACTATAATAATTATAATATTATATATACTATAATAATTATACCCAAAATATTAACTATAATATTATATATATATATATATATTAAATTTTATACCCCTAAAAACTATAATAATTATACATACAAAATAAATAGATTTAAATTTACTTAATAAATAAATATATATATACACACACACACCATTGAACTTCATGGGATACGAATTATACGAAACTAATTTCAACGATCCAGCCGTCAAACATGTTTGTATATACTTCGAGATCGCATACGCCAAAAATTGCAAAAAACAAACATTCAGAGAGCAAGTAACGGGACAAAACTTTTCGACGGTTATAAAAAGAAAAATCACGATTTAACGGTCATTTTAACTCTGATTTTGATGATTTTTTGCAGCTACACTCCTTGACCTTATATAAATACAATGATTGAATTCGATCTTCAATTTAAAATATTTACACTAGTGGATACCACAAAATCTTATATTATACTTAATAAAAGTATGAATAAACTATTAAGTATTAGTGAATCTATTGTTTTGATGGGATACTCATTCTACGAAACTAGTTTCAATGATCCAACCGTCAAACATGTTTATATATACTTCGAGATCGCATACGCCAAAAATTGCAAAAAACAAACATTCAGAGATCAAGTAACGGCACGAAACATTTCGACGGTTATAGACGAAAAATCACGATTTAACGGTCATTTTAACTCCGATTTTGATGATTTTTTACAACTACACTCCTTGACCCTATATGAATACAATGATTGAATTCGATCTTCAATTTAAAATATTTACACTAGTGGATACCACAAAATCTTATGTTATACTTAATAAAAGTATGAATAAACTCTTAAGTATTAGTGAATCTATTGTTTTGATGGGATACTCATTCTACGAAACTAGTTTCAATGATCCAACCGTCAAACATGTTTGTATATATTTCGAGATCGCATACGCCAAAAATTGCAAAAAACAAACATTCAGAGAGCACGTAACGGGACAAAACGTTTCGACGGTTATAAACGAAAAATCATGATTTAACGGTTAATTTAACTCCGATTTTGATGATTTTTTACAACTACACTCCTTGACCTTATATGAATACAATGATTGAATTCGATCTTCAATTTAAAATATTTACACTAGTGGATACCACAAAATCTTATGTTATACTTAATAAAAGTATGAATAAACTCTTAAGTATTAGTGATTCTATTGTTTTAATGGGATACTCATTCTACGAAACTAGTTTCAATGATCTAACCGTCAAACATTTTTGTATATATTTCGAGATCGCATACGTCAAAAATTGCAAAAAACAAACATTCAGAGAGCAAGTAACGGGACAACACTTTTCGACGGTTATAAACGAAAAATCACGATTTAACGGTTAATTTAACTCCGATTTTGATGATTTTTTACAACTACACTCCTTGACCTTATATGAATACAATGATTGAATGCGATCTTCAATTTAAAATATTTACACTAGTGGATACCACAAAATCTTATGTTATACTTAATAAAAGTATGAATAAACTATTAAGTATTAGTGAATCTATTGTTTTGATGGGATACTCATTATACGAAACTAGTTTCAAAGATCCAACCGTCAAACATGTTTGTATATACTTTGAGATCGCATACGTAAAAAATTACAAAAAACAAACATTCAGAGATCAATTAACGGGACAAAACTTTTCGACGGTTATAAAAAGAAAAATCACGATTTAACGGTCATTTTAACTCTAATTTTGATGATTTTTTGCAGCTACACTCCTTAACCTTATATGAATACAATGATTGAATTTGATCTTCAATTTAAAATATTTACACTAGTGGAACACCACAAAATCTTATATTATACTTAATAAAAGTATGAATAAACTATTACGTATTAGTGAATCTATTGTTTTGATGGGATACTCATTCTACGAAACAAGTTTCAAAGATCCAACCGTCAAACATGTTTGTATATACTTCAAGATCGCATACGTCAAAAATTACAAAAAACAAACATTCAGAGATCAAGTAACGGGACAAAACTTTTCGACGGTTATAAACGAAACATCACGATTTAACGGTCATTTTAACTCCGATTTTGATGTTTTTTTACAACCACACTCCTTGACCCTATATGAATACAATGATTGAATTCGATCTTCAATTTAAAATATTTACATTAGTGGATACCACAAAATCTTATACTATACTTAATAAAAGTATGAATAAACTATTAAGTATTAGTGAATCTATTGTTTTGATGGGATACTCATTCTACGAAACTAGTTTCAATGATCCAACCGTCAAACATGTTTATATATACTTCGAGATTGCATACGCCAAAAATTGCAAAAAACAAACATTCAGAGATCAAGTAACGGGACAAAACTTTTCGACGGTTATAAACGAAAAATCACGATTTAACGGTCATTTTAACTCCGATTTTGATGATTTTTTACAACTATACTCCTTGACCCTATATGAATACAATGATTGAATTCGATCTTCAATTTAAAATATTTACACTAGTGGAAACCACAAAATCTTATGTTATACTTAATAAAAGTATGAATAAACTCTTAAGTATTAGTGAATCTATTGTTTTGATGGGATACTCATTCTACGAAACTAGTTTCAATGATCCAACCGTCAAACATGTTCGTATATATTTCAAGATCGCATACGCCAAAAATTGCAAAAAACAAACATTCAGAGAGCACGTAACGGGACAAAAATTTTCGACGGTTATAAACGAAAAATCACGATTTAACGGTTAATTTAACTCCGATTTTGATGATTTTTTACAACTATACTCCTTGACCTTATATGAATACAATGATTGAATTCGATCTTCAATTTAAAATATTTACACTAGTGGATACCACATAATCTTATGTTTATACTTAATAAAAGTATGGTATAGTACTATTGTTTTATTTTTTTTCATAATTATTTTGGTAAACTTCTCATAATTTGAATGATTTTTAATGTTTGGTTTTTCTATGCTTAGTTTATGCAGAAGATTGTTATGACGTGGAAAACCTTACTGAAAACATCATCAACATAACTCTTGAAGGCAATAGATCAAGCCAAAGTTCCAATGCAATTTCATGATGATTGATGTAAATCGAGGATTTTGTAAATTGAGGTTTAAACTTTTGAGAAAGATTTCACAACCTTGAAAACAAAAACTGTTTCATTTTGCATATCCTTGCACATTTAAAATTTGTAATAGATTAGTAGTGTATGTATTATTTTTTTATTAGGCTCTTATTTTCAAGTGTAGATGTAGTACTTAAACGACAAATGTGTTTTAATGTTTTGAAGTAATATTTATGTGGCAATGTGTGGTATGCGCAAATTTAAGAAAAAAAATATATTTTTCTTAACGGGTCATAACGGGTCATAACGGGTCGGGTCACTTTACCCGTTGGGTAAAGTGACACGACCTGTTAAGGACCTGTTAAGATAACGGGTGTGACACGACACGACCCGTTAAGATAACAGGTGTTACACGAAAACGACACGAACACGACTGACACGACCCGTTTGCCAGGCCTAGTGTAATACCGTCATTTTCTCATTTATAAACCTTTAACATTTCATATAGGTTACAAATTTAACGTCGATTTTACCCTCCAAAGTTAATTTACACTATTTCTTATGAAAAACTACCAATTTACCCTCTAAAGTTAACTCCATACACTATTTTTTTATGAAAATGTGTATCACATATAAGTAACGTGACTTAAATTGATGGAAAATTGAATATAATAGTTTTGAATATAATATATTAGTGATGTAATTGGCAAATTTTTATAATTGAATGATTGAATTTTTCTGAAAAAAATAATTTAGGAATATAATTTTTACTAAAGTGATAATTTAGGAACTAGATTGACAGTTCACCCAAGAATATATGTACGTAGTTTCATGTTTAATTCACGTGCGGCTCAGCATACTAATCTGTCTTTGTGTTGATTTTAATTTACAGAAAATATGTATTGTATGACCATGCTGCTGCAGCTATGCACTGGTCTTCGATCACATTTAGAAGCATATATATATATATCATGCCCTTAACAAGAGGGATTCTTATTTTTCTTAAAAAATGGAGATACCATCTTGACCGTTGAATTGGCTTTAATGAAATTGCATGGTTGAGATTTAATCACATGTCACACAATCTCAACCACACAATTTCATTAAAGTCAAATCCAACGGTCAAGAGGGTGTCGTCATTTCTTTAGAAAAATGGAGATCCCTGTTATTAAAGGATTCTTATATATATATATATTTGGATCATCTCCTGAGCTTAGGAAGCTAAGCCTCTTGAGCAAAGCAAATGGGGCGTTGGATTTTGATCCAACAGCTACAAGCATGGGCCCTCTAAAAGTTATAATAATTATAACCGTCGAATCAAAATCCAACGACCCGTGTGCTTTGCTCAGGAGACTCAACCTCCAAAGACAAGAGATGATCCAAATCCTATGTATATAGCACTGACTGTGAATTAAAGACAGCCGATGGCAATGGGTGAGACTCCCCATGGGCCATGGCCATCAAAGCATGAACACAGTGACAGAGGACAGATAACATTACACACCCCTTATCGTCTTTGTAGTTGAAGATTAATTTTTAGCTCTTCTCGATTGTATATCTCATTGTTATCTTTTTCATATGTCATGTCACACAACACATGCATTACAGATCTCTCATATTAGTCGTTGATGCATGTAATATCAGTTTTGAGATTCTCGATCAACTATTTTTTGATGTATGCTCTTTTGTTTTATCTGTCATCACGTGATTAGTCATGAATAAAACTAATTCCTTCCAATCCCTAAAAGATGGTAGGATTAGAATGAGGATTGGAAGGGATAAATTTTAATTACTAATCATTCTTATACCTACAGAGCGAAACACATTTGGAAGTCAACATCCCTTAAAACCACAATTAATTTCCACTCTTGTTAGTTTAATCTTCATCTCTGTGAACTGAAATTAAATTGAAAAATGCCTCATAGCTAAGTTTACGAACAACCCTAACCCCTTGGCTTTCTCCAACAGGCAAGAACAAGAGGAGGTAGCCCTATTGGATACATGGAACAGAAAACAATGAATTTATACATCAGAGAGGTACACGGATCGGAAAAACTGCCAATCCGGTTATCCTTTGAGTGTTGGAATGGAAGCTTGAGATAAGTATCATAAGAGAGCTTAACAATAACATTAATTCTTCGGCTAATCAGCGTTTATGTAACACCGTTGATGAACTACTGACAAGTCGAAGAAATGAAACAGAAGTAAACTGAAAGTCTTTGCTTATTGTTTTCATAAGTTTGACAATAATAAAGAATGTAACTCTCTCACCTTGTCTGATATCTAAACAGTTCCCGCCTTTTTTTCCCGATCAAATAAGAAGCAATTCCTAAAAGTACACAGATAAGGGGTTCTTTTCATATTTTCGCTTACGCTCTCCTTCTCTTGGAACTTAAAATGAAATCATCGTCATCGTCACTCTCTTTGATAACTCTCTTCTTGGCTTTTACATCGCCATTCTTAGATGCCTGCTGTTGTGGCCTCTGTGAACTCTCAGGTTTACTTGCTGGTTTTGGTGTAGACTTAAGAGGAGTTCCCAAACGGAGTTGCTTTTGCTTTCTCTGCTTCTTCTCATATGCCTTTCTGGATCTTTCAGAGGACAATAGGCCATGCTCCATCATCCTGCAAATGAAACGGGCATATCCAATATTTAAAAGAAAATCCACGTAGCATCTAATTCACGGCGATAGAAATGAAAAGACTACCGATGCACATCAATCATTTACTAGCTTGCATCATCGATATCAACAAGACTGCTGTATATTTCCCCTTAAAAGAGACGGTTATTACAAGTTAGTCGGTTAGTTTTCGAATTTGTGTAGGGTACAAGTGTAAATAAGAAGTTCATTAACCACATAGTTTACCAGTGCAGCAAAGAAACAAAAAAAATCCAAAACATAAGAAACATCATCAGAAGTAAATGGCTTTCAGAGTTCAAATAAATATTTGAGGATAACATCCAAGAAGGATTCCTCTTGTATAAAAAAACTTGAGAGCATGTTTTGATCAGAGATTCAGAACTGTGATACGCACATTGCTCAGAAACGCTTGATCCACTAGCCCCAAAACATTCACACTCCCAGGAGAAGCAATGGAGATTGAAGAGAATATGAATTACTGTATTGGAGAACTGCAAATGCGTGGTGTCATGTTGAAGTGCACAGTTAAGGGACTGAGCACATTCTTTAGCAGCCAAATACAAAGTTGGCTGGTTCCACACTATGTAAGATTGGTCTACTTGTTCTTCTACAAATTACTATTGTTTTTCATGGCTCTAACTGATCAAACATGTTTTAAAGAAAAACTTAGAACGTAAGGCAATTTCAACAAAGACCGTTGTTAGATCAGACAAAAGTTATGCTACACAAAACCCATATAATCCATAGATAAATACGAGATCAGTCATGGTGCTTTACCGACATCCAGACAACTGACAACAACGTACTCAGGTTACACTGCTTTTCCTTACACCCAAACAAAAGTAATAATATGATGTATAATGAATGATTAATCAGGTAAACCATAATGTTTTTAGAATCTAATTACACTGTCCAGGGTTCAGCCTAGTATCCATTCTCGTTAAGCTTCAAGAATAATCTGGCTGAGAAAAGTTTTGAAAAATTTTGACAAGAAAAAAAAAAAGAGAAAAGTTTTGAAAAATTATTATTTGGGTTGGCATTCAGTGCTTCAGTCGAATGGGGTCTGAATTGATCCTAACTCATAAGTTCATCAAACAAGAAAAGAGGGGGGTAGATCATCTGAAGCTAGCCAACCTACCAGGGTGCAGACTGGGGAAAAGCAGGGCTTGTACAAAATCACGAGTCATTAGCTGTTTTGTTGGTTCAATAAGAAAAAGATTATGCTACTTGGCCAAAGACCTCCGAAAATGCAAACAAAAGGACATAGCAGGCTGCTTCTCTGACTTTTCCTCACTTCCTAAAAGTTTAGACTCTTCACAATTCATTGAAACTCATATAATCAATCCCCACTACATATAGAATTGGAGGCCATCAAATACACAAATATAGACTAGTTTTGTTAGTGAACATATGTGGCTTAACTGGTAAAGTTGTTGTCCACATAACAATGTGTATAGGCAATTCTTCCAAATGGATATTTGGCTTAGGCATATCCAAGACAGTGAACAGGCACCATCGTTGGACAGTCGAAGTAAACTAAGTTTAAATTGTCTTTGAAGAATTGCTATTATCATTAGGAACTTTTGAATGGAAGTGGGCCTTGCGATACACAGTTTACTTCCAAGTTCCAATAATATAAACCTTGAAATCAAATTTAAGCATCTTACAAATTTGCCATATAATCAGATTGAAGGAGAAAGGCTTTCGTAACATAAGGAAAAATTTACCAGAATTCTGCCATTTCACTTGTTGGTATCTGTTTGGACAATGACTCGTAGAAGATCCGCAGAGGTTCTCTCTGGAAATTGGAAGCATAAAAAACTCAAGGATGAGTGAAACTTTATCCATATAGCCATTATTGTCTCAAACAATCATAGAAATAATCAAATAAATGTCATGGGGGAAGAAGTACCTCTTCAGGAGGATCAAATTTCTGGCCAGCCAAAGTGTACACTTTCTTCTCTCTCACTTTTGTGGTGGTTTTCTTTGTTATCGTCTTTGATGCCGAATTTGGTTTTGATTTTACCTTCACATTTGAACAAATAATACTGAATCCATCACATCTGGGGACGGGAACCCCTCAGAGAGGCATAGGTTGCACCGCAAATCAACTATGTCATTGCCAATTATCCAAAGGGTAGTGATTTTCACTCGCCTAGTTTCTCCTTCTGCACTCCTCCCTTGTTTCCGCCTCTTAATTCTCCGAAGATTTATTCAATCCTAAAACTATTAACAAGAGGCAGGGTGCAGAAGGAGAAAATAGGAGTGCGGAGATCACTTTGCTTGTCCAAATTAATTAAGAAACCCCCCAAACTAATATCACCTAATCCATTGGAAATAGATAAACCAATTCACCAAATTGAAAAACCTATCAAAAGACCATAACTTTAAGGTCAAAAAACTAAGAACAAGCAAATCAGAACCACAAATTTCACTATGTCATTGTCAATTATCCAAATTTAACATTCCAAATTAGAACATCCCCTAATTCATTAGAAACAGCTAAATCAATTCACAACCCCACAAACCCAATTCACCCAATTGAAAAACCAATCCAAAGATCACAACTTTAAGGTCAAAACGTTCAAAAACCAATGAAATTTGACCTGGGTTTTACCTCAGTTTTTGTAACAGTTTGCACAGATTTCTGCTTGTAATCAGCTGCCTGCTTGCTTGAAGAGCTGTCAATCTTCTTCTTGGTAACAGAATATCCAATCTTTCCCTTTGAAGAACCATCCTGCAGGTTGCCGCCGCTCTTCACCTTCACCGAAGTAGCCATGGATTCCCACCACCAATCTCTGTAAATTAATTTAATTTAATCTCCTGCTGTTTGGTTTTGATCGGATAATAAGAGACTTTATCTGCTTTTTGTTTCCACCTACTCTTTTCATTGAAAATTCATCAATGTAATAAACTTTGATAAATTCAAAGGATTTAATTTTATTAAAATATCAAATAAAATAAAGGGAAAACTAATTGAAAAATCAAGGAATATGGATATTTGGATTTGGATATATCAGATTTGCAGGTTAATGTGTATCGTTTAACTGCTTTTTTCAGGTTTTGCAAACAGATGAAGAACAGCTTTTGTCCTCTTTTTTTTTTTTTATTATTTTATTTTTTGCTTGGTGACCTCATTCGTGCATCTTGAACGTATATCTGTGGACGTTGGATTAGTCTGAGTGCATTGTTCGTACAGAATCTTATGATCGAACGGTCATGATATAAAACTTGAGGATTTTAGACTGTCGAGGCAATGCACTAACTTTCACGTTAACGATGATCGGGCCACGTGTTGGAATGATAACTGAGCTTGCTTTGTAACTTCTAACGGTTGATTTAGGTTGTCCAAAACTCCAAAGAGATCAAACTATATGAGGTTGAGTTAATTCCATAATTAAATTGTTTAAATATAACACATGAAAAATTATCTACACTTTGATTATAAATGTAAAAAAAATTTGTATAAGAAAGTGTGCATGATGAAAAATTTTAACCGGCAACAACTTTTGAAATATGATTGTAACAATATAAAAACTATCGAAACTACATAGTTTGATATTGTTCCCTATATACACATACTTGCTCCTAACCAACATTTGTTTCCAAAATAGCGCGGATTTGTTTCTAGAATTTTCAACCCAAAATAGGATTTAGTGGTGTATTCATTTGAGATTCTAAAGAAATTTAAGAGTTTTGAATTTGGTATTCTACTAGAAAAGTTTCATTGGTTTTAAAAGTACTTTTTGGGACCATCTCTTACAAACGGTTTTTTATAAAGCTCAATTCAGTTTCTCAAAATAGTCCTACTAAACAAGAATTTTAGGCTTGAGTTGAGACTAAACAACTGTTTTTGAGTTAAAATAATTGAATTCGAATTGAATACTAAGCATGCCCTAAAGAATTTTAAAGGAATCCGCCAAACTCTACTGGCGCTCAATTCAGATTTTATAAAGCTCTTCAAATTATGGTGGTATTCAATTCAGGCAAATTAGAGTCTTTCAAAATTTGGTGATCCAATATAGCAATAGCATAATATCCCAATAAAAAATACAATTAGTATTTCAATTACACATGATCGCTCAAGATCAAACCAATTGGAATTATTTACCAACTGAATAGTGGTTGAGCGCTATATCCCAATATACATGAGAGAACAAAGACCAGTTCTCTGCCTTGATATATACAATATACTTTAATAACAATTCATGTACCAAAAGTTTCTGAAATTTCAAATGCAACCTGCCACTACATTTGCTTGTTATTTCACTTTCTTCCAAAAATAAACAATAAAAAAAAATACAAAAACAGAATTTACATGACTAGAATGTTACTGTGTCAATTGGGTTTTATCTGATGGAGTCTATTGTACCAAATATTGTGCAGTGTCATATGAAAAATATCATACTTCTCAGGCTTAGCATGCCACAGAAAATGCTGTTGCACCCTTCTCACCCTCATTTGCATCTGTAGATATCTCTTCTTCGGGATCGAAAGGAGTATGTTCTTCAAATTCGGAATATCCTTCTCCAACACGAAAACAGCAAACGACTCCCACTGCAGAACTTCGAAAAATGGAGGCACGAAATTGTCTGAAATGATCACCGGAACACACTCGTAGAAAATGGCCTCTACCACTCGCGGACTGTTCACTTCGTAACCTTTTGCGCAAATACAGTACTTGCTGCTCTGCATATGACGGACGTAGTTCTTATTGCCCTTTCCCTCAGGCAATTGACCGAAGATCTGCATGTCAGGATCTTTGTTTTCCCAATGCTGCAACAGAATTGGCCTGACATAGCCATGCATGCTTCCAGCAAAGAAAGCGAGTATTGACCTCTTGGAAGGACGATTGCCTCCGAGATCTCTGAGAGGCTTCTTATCATTCTTGATGTATGTTTCAGGAAGAGACACATCCTTGCCAACTACAAAACCTTCTTTGACATCAGCATTGCAGAGGGCTCTTATGCACTTAGCCATAATTTTCTTTGTTTCTGACGGGGCCTGAAGAAGTAGCTTTTATTAGAAAAATATAACGTTCTCAAAACTATCTGTAGTTTGAATTTGAAGGCTACTTAGAAATTAATTAAAAATAAATGCCCTTACGTAAATCGCAAAGCAAACTATACAGGAAACATGGAAAGCATACCCAATCATGGCAAGCAACAAGAAAATGATCGGCTCCTCCAGTTCTGTTCCAGAAAGGATACTTCCCGGCAATCATGTCCACATAGTCCTTCAAATATTGTACAAGATTTTTATGATTGTGTGAATTGGGTACATACAAACTTTCCTCTAACCTTCGGGAGCTAAAAGGCAAGTAATACAGGTGGGCTTTCCGAGGGTTTTTAGTAACAAACCTCTTGTCAGCTTCCATCTGCTTCATGAACCATCCCTCGGAAGCATATATTCCCCTGAGAAATGGGGAGTGTAATATAGGTCTTTCTCCTTCCCGGTATACGTATACTTTAAGAGTGTTCTCCATTAGTTCATAGCTCCTGCAAATTAGATGAGAATTTACTTGAGCAGGAGTAACTACTTGAATAGTCACAACGCGCAGCTTATGAAATTTCTAGAATGAATTAAGATAATGCATATGCCAACATTTTCATTTGACTCTATCCACATAGGTTACCAGCTTGTGACAGATATCATCAACTGTTTTTCAGTAAGAACAGTGTCTTGTTCGCAATAACTTCTAAAAGTGACTCTACTGTAAGAGTTCATACATATAACGATTTCATCGACTGACCTTTTAAACATGGAAAGATTCCTGTATAGTGGAGCATAAAGAGTCTGATCACTCTTTAGAAGGGGTGCGTTTTCAATCTGTGATGCTGCATATAGCAACTCTCGGTCAACTGTTGAAGACCATCGTGGTTTCTGACCAAAAACAATACAAAACACGAAAAGTGAAAAATAAGAACAAGGAGTTGAAGCATTTTAAGAAAAACTTAATCAGATTCAAATAACATAAATCAAATCTTTAAAACGTACCACTGAATGGTACGAGGACCGACTCTTACGCAACAGCTGGTTCATATCAGATATTGAATATACATCCAAGGCTGGAACCTCTGGCTCTTTGTTCATTTCTGGGACCCTGGTCGGTGAAGAACTTTGTTCTGTTCGGCTGAGGTTACTATGCAATTGCTCAGAGCTTTTGGGTTTCTGGGACAAGGTTGTTTGATCTTTCTGAACCAAAGTCACATTTGAGCCAACGGCTATAGGGGGTGCTCCAACGTTTGATTCAATAATTGCTGGAGCTGCAATCGATGATGAATTTATCATTGGGGATGCAGGTGAAGCAGTTGGAAAACCAGCAGTAGAATTTACAACCTCATCTGTTGTATTACTTTCATTCCTAGTCCCACCTTCTGAAAAAGTAGCATCAGTGGTATTTTTCTTTTCAAAAGAGCTATGTCGCTGCTCTTGTTCAACGTCAGTCTCCAAGGGGTTGACATTTTCCACAATGAAAGTTCTATTTTGCTTTGCAAAATTATCAGATGGCTCCTCCTGATCATCACCTGTATCCTCATCGATTTCTAAAGTTCTGTTTGAGACTTCATTTCTTTCTAATACAAAACCAGAGGTCCTAGTATCGTTAGCTATCTTGTGAATTCCATATGTACCAGTGTAGTTCAAATCATTAGAAAGCGACACGTTACCAACAGCCTCAGAATCAGACGGCGAATCCACAGCTTGGAAGCGACTTTTCCCCTCTACTGGAACCTTTGCAGCAGAGAGCATAGATGATAAGACAGTACCATATGGAAGCTCAAGATGCTGGACAACTAAAATCACAGCAAACAACATTCCCACAATCCACAGCAATGTCCTTGTTTTGACTTGACACTGAGACAAAAGCTCCTGACCCATTTTGACAGACCGCTCTAGTGATTAGTGGGCAGTTTTCGACAAAATTATAAAAAAACATAATCCACCCTGCACATTTTCCAGTGCCACAATCACGAACTGTAATTATTAAGGAGGGAGCTATGTTCCTAATTGCCGAAAAAATTGAATACATTCTTCAATCAGTCCTCAAATGCACTTAATAAGATACCTTAAAAACAAACATATGCAACTGGTTGTTGGCAAATTACATCTAAACCAATCAAGAAATTTAAGTGCACCATCGGGAAACAGATGAGATTTAAGCTGCTCATCAGCAATTAAACAACAATCCTTGCATTTCTTAATTTCCAAGTGAATCAAATTACATTAAAAAAATTTGAATTATGTATTACAGCTGACATCTACAATTTCCCTCCAAGCAAACCACAAAGAACCCTTTTACTACCAAAAAAACAATAAGGTTGAATTTTCAATAAAAAATCTCAGCATGCAAGAACAAACCCATTAAACTATGATCATTTTGCAACTTGACTAAAACAGGAAAACATTCAAGAATCAAACTTTAAACTATAATCACAGCTGATTGTGTGAGAGAGAGAGAGGCAAAAATAAAGATTCCAAATTTATCCGGAACTCTACAAACTGGGTTTTGCTCGTACTCCAATTTCGGTTCTAACATTAAATTCCCAGCCTGGTACTTTCCTTCCATTTCCCACACTTTCTCAGCAACCAAACAGCTATTTTCTCGCTGTGAACAGAAAAAGGAAACGGAGTAGCTTAATGGGTTCAAGGAAATACCTTCGCTTTCAGAGAAAAGCTGCCGAGCTTCTTCGCTCCCCTTCTGCAATGGCCTTACCGAGACCAGGGAAGCTGTGAGATTTTCATTGACTTGTATTTCCAATTTGCCAAAGCCTCACACTTACTTGTCTAAATATTTACAAAAATGGCACCCCCTAATCGCCTTTGTTGACAGGAAAATGAGAGATTAGACCGACAAGACGGCGACTATTGTCTGATTGATTGGTTGCTTGCAACGTTGCATTGCAATATGTTAGTAAAGCCTGACCCTTAGGGCATTCCCTTTGAATTTTTATTTCGATAAAAGAAAGGAGAATGGATGTAGCCTTACACTAAGTTAATAATAATATAATTTAAATTTATTTTTAATGATAATCGAACGTAAAATTACTCACACTTAAATGAGTATTTAGATAAATGCAGGGCCACATCTTTTGTCAACTTATGTCATTCTGCATATATATAAATAGTTAGCAGACCAAAACAGAATGTCTAAAAGTTTAAAGGCATATTTTATTGCATATTTTAATTGAGTTTCTACTAAAATAATACATGCATGTAGATGTAGGTAAGGTTTCAATTTTCAAATTTTTATGTTGTCTTTTATCGTTATATTTAGACAAAGAAAGGAAGTCTAAATTCAGAAAGCAATAAGTTAAAAAAAAAATTCTAACTGTACTTACAAATTTTTATATTTTATGACAAGAGGCAGACTGATTGCATGCAAGACTAGGGGTGGGCACTTAGAATTGAAAACCGAAACCGAAACACAAACCAAATCTAACCGCACCGAACGGTTTGGTTTTGCGGTTTTGAAACGGTTTTGGTTTTGAAACCAAACCGCAACATAGAAAATGGCTTGGTTTCGACTTTGGTTTTTGAAAACCGCACCGAAACCGAACCGCACTGCAAATATTAATAAACATTTAATTAAATGTCCATATTATATTTCCTGTTTTAATTGATTGTTTGTTAGAATCCATATACTTAGTATGAGACTCAACCACACTAGAATATCATCATTCATCACTTTTTTTCATTCATTAACTTGAAGGACCTTTGTTATTTTATACCATCACACACACATATATGTACAAGGGTGGATTAATCTTGTTAACAAGAGTCGAACAATGATCTAATGAAGTCCACTCATTTGAAGCATGATATCACATATTCTAGTATCAAAGTTTCGCTCACGTTTAATGAATTCAAATTTATTCAACTTGTTTTATGATAAACATTGTAAGGGACATCCTTTTGTTGCACAAACATGTTTTAACATCACAACTGCATGCAACATGCTAATTGTTTACATAACAAATGTCTTTTTCCTATTGCAATTGGGAAATGCTTATTAATATGTTAAATTGCAAATTGTACTTTTTTTTTCTTAAAAATCAAACCAAAACCATTTAAAACCGTACTGAACCGAACCAAACAGTTTGGTTTCATTTCGGTTTTGGCTTCAAAACCGCACTGATCCGAACCACAAAACATTTTGGTTTCGGTTTCGGTTTCGGTTTCACTAAAAACCACACCGAACTAAACCGTGTCCACCCCTATGCAAGACTAGACGTAAATTCATAAATAAATAAAAAAACTTGTAGTTTCACTTTGTCTAAATACTTAAATTACGAGATTTGAACTCAAATGTAGAAAATAAATATATTATTATAGCCAACATAAAAAGAAAAGATAAATATATTGTTGATTTAACTCACGCCTGCAATGATTACGAGTAAAATTTAACAGATTCTTTCGTGACGAGCAGGGTGGAAGCATCGTTTTCAAGTCCTAGACAAAAAATTCCAGCCTACTTTACCTAAAAAGAAAAGATAAATATTCTTGGTTTGGCAGTGATGCAATAATTTGATTTGGTCCCTTATCATGCGGTGCGACCGGCTTGATTGAGCATTTTATTAAGCCTTTTTGGGCCGTTTGATTACGATCCTTTACAATGACATTCACGTGATGCGGCAGTATCATGACACGTGTAACGTGCACATGATGCATGCAATTGAAGCCTTTCAGGTCAGCTGGTAATAGTAATTCTCAATGGATTGCAGAGTCACACTTCCCCTTTAATATTTAGCCGTAAATCGAATGAATTGAAGAAAATTAATGAATAAATTTTAATAAAAATGTGTAAAAAGTAAAACGGAGGTATGAAAACAACCACAAGGATCCTCATCGAATTTTCTTAGTGAGGATCTGGAGATTCTTCAATCACATCCGTTCATCGTACATCGTGCGGTCAGAAATTATTGTAATTTTTTTATTTAAAATTGAATATAAACAGTACCCGACAAAAACTGACCGCACGATATACGATGAACAGATGTGATTGGAGGATCCCAGGGATCCTCACAAAGAGGATCCTCTCTCTGAAAGCAATTTGCTTATTTAACTATGATACGATGTTACAAAATATTTAAGGAACTAACTACAATATTTAAATGTATTTAATACGGTTACTTAGTACTACAGTTCGATTCTCGTTAAAATTTGAATCACATTATTGCTAGTCCATTGTGAGACTAAGCGCATCCCTTCCCTTTACTATAGACAATATTGCTTGTTAAAAAAATGTATTTAATACAATATCATCTAGCAGTCAAATATATTTTATGTATTTAAACATAAGTGTTTCGATTCTTTCGATTCTTGGCTTCATATATCTTTACTAATACATGAAATCACATCAACTAAGATCATAGACCCATTCATTCTTTCACTTGGATGTGCTATTCAAACATTCTTTTTTATTTCATTTACATTCTCTTAATTTGCAACCTTCGATCGACTGAATTAAGAAAATTAAAAAACAAATTAATGAAGAATGTGTGAAAAGTAAAAAGAGACGATGATAACACACCACTTTCCTGATTCCCAGCAAGTAATATTCCAGCAATTGCAATGCGACGGAGGTTCCTTCGTATGGACAAACAAATGGGCCTTGGACTTTGGGCTTCCTCTGGGCCCAATTGGTTCAAAGAAAGTGTATCAAATCCCTTCCTTTAGGCTCAAGTAAGAAAATGTAAAGAATATTTTACAAGTTGAATGTTTATATGTCATCTGGGTTTTATTTGATGGAGTCTATTGTGCCAAATAGAGTGCAGTATCATATGAAAAGTATCATACTTCTCAGGCTTAGCATGCCACAGAAAATGTTGTTGCACCTTTCTCACCCTCATTTGCATCTGAAGATATCTGTTCTCCGGGATCGAAACGAGTATGTTCTTCAAATTCGGAATATCTTTCTCCAAAACAAATACGGCAAACGAGTCCCAATTCAGAACTTCGAAAAACGGAGGCACAAAGTTATCTGATATAATCACCGGAACACACTCATAGAAAATGGCTTCAACCACTCGCGGACTGTTCACTTCGTAACCTTTTGCGCAAATGCAGTACTTGCTGCTCTGCATATGATGCGCGTAGTTCTTATTACCCTTCCCCTTAGGCAACCGGCCAAAGATCTTCATGTCGGGGTCTTTGTTTTCCCAATGCTGCAACAGAATTGGCCTAACGTAACCATGGAGCTGCCCGGCAAAGAAAGCAAGTATTGGCCTCTTGGAAGGACGATTGCCTCCAATATTTCTGAGGGGATTCTTTGCTGTGTGGACGTAGGTTTCAGGAAGAGACACATCTTTGCCAAATACAAAACCTTGTTTGACATCAGCGTTGCAGAGGGCTCTGATACACCTAGCCATGTATTTCTTTGTTTCTGTTGGGGCCTGTGTAAGTAGCTTTTATTAGATAATATACTAATACATAATCTAAATTATCCCAGGTTTGTATATTATTTATACAAGCGATATTCTACTTTAAACACTGCAGGGAGGATATTCTCTCAACAACGTCATGATAATGTCAGAAAAGTGGAAATCTGTTTTATTTTCTTGACAAATGAAACGCCTTGAAGTAATTCGGAAACTAACTATAGAGGAAGTATGAAAATCATACCCAATCATGGCAAGCAACAAGAAAATGATCAGCTCCTCCAGTTCGATTCCAGAAAGGATATTTAACCGCAATTGTTTCCACGTAGTTCTTCAAGTATTGCACAAGATTCGTATAACTGTGTGAATCGCGAACATATAAAGTTTCCTCTAACATTAGAGAGCTAAAAGGCAAGTAGTACAGGTGGGCTTTCCGAGGGTCTTTAGTAACAAATTTTTTGTCAGCCTCCATCTGCTTCATGAACCATCCCTCGGAGGCATATATCCCGGTTAATACTGGCTTGTGTAATATAGGTCTTTCTCCTTCACGGTAAACGTATACCTTAAGAGTGTCCTCCATTAATTCATAGCTCCTGCAGATTAGATGAGATTTTCACTTGAGCAGTACTAGTAAATTGTACGGTTGTAACACAAAGCTTATGAAATTAATTGAAATACATAGGAGCCTTAAACATACCTTTTAAACATGGAAAGATTCCGATAAAGTGGAGCATACAGAGTTGGATCATTCTTAATAATGGGTACATTTTCAATCTGGGAGGCTGCATATTGCAGCTCTTGGTCAACAGTCGAAGACCATTTTGGTATCTAGTACCCAAACAAAAGAGAGGTGAAAATAAGAATGAGGAGTAGAAGCATTTTAATAATTTAATGACATTCCATGTAACATAAACCAAAACTTTCAAGCGTACCACTGAATGATCCGATGAACGACTCTGAAGTAACAGATTCTTCATATCAGACATCGAATAGACATCCAAGACCGGGACCTCTGGCTCTTTGTTCACTTCAGGGGCTCTGATCAATGAAGAATTATGTTGTGTTTGCTTGAGGTCATTGTGCAATTGCTCAGAAGTTTTGGTTTTCTCGGAAGACGCTGTTCCATCTTTCTCGACCAAAGTCACATTTGAGTCAACAACTATAGTGGGAGCTCCAACTTTAGGCGATGAATTTACCATTGGGGACACAGGTGACGCAGTTAGAAAACCAGCAGTTGAATTGATCACTACTTCATCTGTAGTATCCCTTTCATTCCTAGTCTTGCTATCTAAAAATGCATTATCTGTAGTGTTTTTCTTTTCTACAAAGCTCAGATCATTCAAAAGTGACACATTACCGACCATCTGAGAAGTAGACAGTGAAGTTAAGGGAACCTTTGCAGCAGAGAGTATAGATGATAAAAGATTACCGTACGGATGTTCAAGACGCTGGACAACTAAAACCAAAGCAAATATCATTCCCACAATCCACATCACTCTCCTCGGTTCGACTTGACATACAGATAAAAGGTCCATCCCCATTTGTGACACCACTCCAGTGATTCCTGGACAAAATCTCGACAGCCTTAACCTGTTAGACCAAGTCATAAAACAAGGCAGCTGCCAAATCAGTTACATTGGAACTCAAATAACTGTCGCAACCGATAGATTATAATCTGAGCTGATAAGTTTGTTATGTAATTCTGAACAGTTTTCGATTTCAGCTGCTTCCCTTTCCAGGAACAGCTTTTGCAACTCAAAATTTATCTTCTGTTCTTGGTTATTCAAATCCTCCCTATACAAATTCAACAACCACAAAATGCGATTACTGAGATTGAGAGGGCGATTTTCTGTTGTATAATTAATTATACGTTGGTTTACTACACTCAGACCTCAAATGCACTTAATAAATAGGAGAATCTAATTGTTGAAAAAATGACATCCAAATTAACCAATCAAGAAATTCAAATGCACCAGATATCTATGAAAATAAAGAGTAAAAATTAAATTCACTTTCCATGAATAGCTGTGCACGCAGGAGCAGGAACAATTCCGAACTATGATAATGTAACAACTATTTTCAAATTAATAAACAAATTAATTCAGATGTAATTATTAAAATAGGAAAAGAATTCAACAATTTAAACTTCAGTAGTACTATAAACACAGCTTCTTAATTCCATTGCACCTGCTGAATAAATGGGGGAGGGGGGGGGGGGGGAGAGAGAGAGAGAGAGAGAGAGAGAGAGAGGAAATGTGAAGGAAGAAAGATTTTAAAAACTGGGTTTGGCTTGTAAGTTTGAATTCTAACCTTGTATGCCAAGCTTTGTTTCTTTTTCCTTTCATTTCATCATTTTCCCACAGTTTCTTAGCAACCAAACAGTTCTTTTCTAGGCAAGGACATGGAAAGAAAGAAAATACCTTGTTGGGTTTAAGGAAATTAAAGTGCGTTGGTTTGAGAGAAAATCTGCTTGATTAGCTTCAACGTTCTTCTACCGTTACTGGTTTTGGCCTTTCCGAGAGAAACGTGGGAAGCTGTGTGATTTTTATGGCACTTCGGCCAATTTGCCAAAGACTACTCCTTATCTAAAACGGATTGTGGTCCAATTACTTTTTACGTAGACGCCACCACTACAGTTTAACCTTCAAAATACAGACAGAAAGAGTGCAACGACATAGAAGTCAAGTCACGTTACTGTTAGTGCGCAAATTGTTATCTGATGTAGCAGTTGTAATTCTAGCTCATATTGCTAGAATAATTAGCTAAGTGCTGATTTGGTTGTATCTTTCTTATTTGAGTCTCATCGGTCTTAAGTAAGTAAGGTGCCAAGTGTCTACATCTCATAGGGTGTAAGATGGAAGGCTGAGATTGCCTTGATGTATTTTGAATACTGCCAAAAGTGTATAACCATTAGAAGTAGAGTGATATTCCTTCATTCTCAAAGTCATATCACTACTAGAATTATGGCTATAGGACACCAATATTTGCACACTAAAGATAGCACTCTTGGCTTTTTTTTTGTGTCTTTTTAGTTAATGCCACTAATACTAGTGACCTTCAAATTTGAGATTGGTGTCCTTTTATTTTTGGTGTCTTTTAAGCTGAGATTGGTGTCTTGCTTTTGCGTAAAAAGCTAAATCCTCTCTCTCCCCTTCACAAATGTCCAACACCTCATTCGCTTCATTCTCTCTCCTCTCCCTCTTCTCTTCCCGTCCTCTTTCCAACTCCCAAGTTAGGGGGGGTGTAGTCAAACTAAGATTTTAGAGGATTTTAAAAGTGATCGATTTGATAGGATTTAGGAGGATTTAAGACTCCTACAAAATTCATATGGGTTTTAAAGAATTTGAATGGATTTAGTTTGTAGATTTTGGTGGATTGTGGTGAATTTTCATATAATTTTTTTATTGAAAAAAAAGGAAAAATCTTTCCCCTTGCCATACTGTACTCGATAGCCACTTTACCTCTCCCTTTTTGGGTCCCCTTTCACACAACCACGGCTCCATCTCTTTCTCAATTGATAGATCAATATAACTTTGGTGAGCTTTTGAGCATTACACTACCAACAACCATCACCACCGACTGCCCTTTTGCCACAGACGTACGCTGTGGTACTTCAGTAGTGCTTGTAGTACCACAGACATTAAAAAATTAGAATGGCAAGAGAGTAGTATTAACCAAAATCCTAGATCGATCATGTCCTTCGATGATTATACATGCCTAATTAAGGTCTAAGGGTCATAATAACACATGAAACTAGTATAAGAAACTGTTACCTGCACCCTTGACACCTTGCAGCCAACCAAGCTTGTCTCTAGCTTCATTTTTCCATTGTTGCAGACTACACATTTTGTACCACCTACCGGTCGCAAGTCTCAGTGATTGAAGTGGCAAAATGTTGAAAGAAATAAAAGAATTACTGAATGTTGAAATAAAGAAGCATAGCAAATGATGTACAAATTCGTATTTTACATGCACTACTAATATTTTTCGTTTGCAGCACTGTGATCCTAACCTATGCATGATATATCCTTGAATGCTTCAAACTAATATTTTGTGTAGTAGGGATCAACTATTATGTGTTGAACATTGGATTAAGTTCTAAACGTTGAGCATTAATGCGATTCCCCTCCGACTCGAGAATTCGTCCACCAACCTAGCTCAAACTATGTGCAATACTGTGAAATGCTTACAAAAAGAGGTTCCACCAAAGTATATGTTGGTTACCTGTGCGTGGTTGGGGTTGGTAGATACTTTAGGACTGCCCAGATGGAAAAGGATTTGAAATCCTAAGGGGTGAGGTTTGATTCTTTTTAGTCTTGGTTATATATACTTCTTGCTCTCAAATCCGACAAAATTCACAACTTATTGAAATCCTCCAAAATCTTAATTTTTTGTAAACACTTAGATTTGGATGGATTTTAAAATCCTTTAAAATCTTTTAATTGACTGCATCTAGATTTGAATGGATTCTAAAATCCTTTAAAATCTTTTAAATGACTACATTAGGATTTTAAAGTCTTTTACAATCATTTCAAATCCGAGTTTGACTACAGCCCCCTTAGTTTCATCAAATTCGAAGCCAAATTTCCTCAATTTTAGATCTAAGAAACAGTAACCTCGAGTTTTCCGGCCAATTTACGGCCAAGCTTGCCGGAATTGAACCTCGACCCAGATAAAGATGATCCTCTTCTCGTGGGCTGTCCTTTAGTGTAAGTTCTTTTCCAAAATAAAAACGTTCAGTTTTTGGATTGATTCTAGATTTCAAATCTTAATTCCATTTTTTTGTATGCATGTCGAAGATTGGGGATGAGGAAGGTGAATCAAGGTTGTTTGCGACCTGGGCCGAGAAGAATGGAAGGTTGTGGGTGAAATTAAGGTGAAATTCGAGAAACTCCTTATTCTATTTCGGTTTTAAGCTTTGGGTTTCACTGCACCTCGTAATCAGGTTAGTTATCAGCTTATGTCCTGTGATCTAGTATTTAAAAATATGGATGCTGTTTGTCGCAGAAGAAGTTTGGATCTACTTACTAGTTGTACAGCTACTTGTGTATGAAGTGACTTTCTTGTGTATGAAGTGGCTTTATAGTTTTACATTCAGTCTAATCTTGCAAGTGTAACTACTGTAAGCTTCATTTCTACTGCTACTACTGCATCTGTGACTGGTTTTAATAAGTTATTTTTGTAGGTATTAGTTGACAGTCTTGAGATTTTGAATAGTTTGAAGCTTTCGTAATACGCCTGGTAAATTGCTTATTCTCAAAACTATGCTTGGTAGGATGCTGAACCAAATGACAGAAAGATTGGGAAACTTGTGAATATGCTTTGAAGAACCCATTGCGAATTCCCTAGGTAATGCTTTTGGTGAGCTTGATGTAGAGTTTAAAGTTCAAAGTCGATTCCACAGTGTGCTATGCATTTATAGAAAGTTGTTATCATCATGTAAGGAGCAAATGTAAGTCTTAAATAGGTTAATCTTGTAACAGAATTGTGATTTTAGTAAGGGAAGCTTTTGTCCTTTGGCCCTTCGTTGATTCTAACTTTTCAGTGTATTCGTCACCACTCATATGGGTTTCCCTATGGTCCATTTTTCTTTGAAGCAATTCAGTAATTATATTTGATGCTTACAGATCACAGAGAAATTGATAGCAGATATGTTCTTAGTTGAAGTTGCAGAAGAGTTGCAGTGAATTTGTTGAGATTTTTGTATGGTAAATTATGATTGCAAACCCTTTGAAAATATACTTTTCCCAGGTATTTATATGATCATATCTCAGTGTTGTCCTCAACTCTAATCACTTTAATAGTTGGACTTGAGTTAACGTTATTCTTACGAAATTTGTGGGTTTGATTTTGGTTGCAGGCTGCAGCTAATGATCAGATTCAACTTATTGAGATGATTAAGCTCTTGGAAACAAAGGGTTCGAAGACTTTTTAAAGTTTGTTTCCAACATTTGTACAGAATTGTATAAAATATCAGTTATGTGAATTTATATTGTATTCTTATATTTAATGATATTACAATTTGTTTTCTCACTAAAAACAAAAAAAGAAATATGATACTCCAATTTGGGTGCTCACACAGGGCATCCTTTTCTAAAAACACAATTTTCAACTTTGACACCAATGAATTAGGGTGGCATTGTTTTAGGTGGCACCGATTTATTAAGGGTAGCCATTGTTACAATAGAGACTTCTCTATAAGACATGTACACCTATTTAGTGGCTGCTTGGTGGCAATTGAGGTTTGCCACCAATGTTAGTGCCCACTCTTTATAATAGCACCAATGAAAAATGTGTCCTCTAGCCAAAATTCTAGTAGTGTATTCTCTGATGTTCTTTCTCTTTTCTCTCTATCATCATCCTTCATTCATGTACTGCTATTTCATCTAAATTATGTGTGAATTTGTGAAGTCATAACTCACATTGTACCATTTTCAGCTTACTTTAGCATGGCCTCAGAGCTATGTTGGGTCTGAATTTTTTGGGCGTCGATTATGTGAGTAGTAGTGAGTTCATTCTCGCAGCATCTCGTTGTAGAGAAACTAGTGAAAGAGAGGTGTGATCTTAGTTTGACATGGCTGGGTCTAGCGGAGGGGAGCTTTGAGCTCTGATATTCAACAGAGAGAACTTCGATTTCTGGAAAATTCGAATGAAGACAATTTTCTGATCTCACGAGTTATGAAGTATTGTTGAAACGGGTTTTACTTCTCCAGCGAAGGTGGAGAAACAGATAACAAAGGCAGAGATGAAGCTGCATCGTGAAAAGTTGGTCAAGGATGCAAGGGCTCTTGGAATCATTCAAGGAGCTATATCAGATTAGATTTTTCCACGCATTGCAACTCTAGAAACTGCAAAAGTAGCATGGGATATTCTGAAGCAAGAGTTTGTAGGAGACAAACAGGTACGACCTGTGAAATTACAGGGTATTCGTCGTGATTTTAAGTATACTTTTATGAGTGAAGGTGAGTCTCTAGCTGCGTATTTGGCTAGGTTGTTTGATCTGATAAATCAGATGAAGAGTTATGGAGAAGACCTTAGTAATCAGAGAATTGTGCAAAAGTTATTGACCAGTTTACCCAAAACATATGATATTATAGCTTCTGTTATAGAGAATACTAAAGATATTGAAGTAATTGATGCTCAAGATGTGGTTGCTATATTATTGAAAAGGTATGAACTGAGGCCAACTAGACATGGAGAAAGTAGTACTGAGCGTGCATTTGCTAGTTTGAATATCTCACCTAAAAATGGTAAATTTGGTAATCAAAATAGCAATGTCGGTGGAACAAAATTTCAGAAGAATTTCAAGTTCAAGGGGAAACAGTGGAATAACAAGTCCACTCTAAGTGTAAGAAATGAAACTAGCAACACTGGTGGTGCTTGCAAATATTGTGATAGACTCCACTATGGAGAGTGTTGGATGAAAATGAAGATTAAATGTCACAAATGTGGCAAGCTTAGTCATATTACCAGGGTTTGTAATCTCAATAAGAATGTTCAGCAAGGGAATTTTGCAAACAAAGTGGAGGAACCTGGAAATCTATTTCTTGCTAAACAAACAACTGAAGTGAAAGCTGTGAGTGACATCTGATATATAAATAGTGGATGCATCAATCATATGACCTATAGAGAGGATCTGCTTGTGGACATTGACAGAAGTATTAAAGCAAAAGTACAAGTTGGCACAAGGGTTCTAGTTGATGTGAAAGGCAAATGAACTCTTGTTATTGACACTGAGAAGGGAAAAAGGTATATAAGAGAAGTCATGCTAGTACCTGGACTTGTAGAGAATTTACTCAGTGTTGGACAGATGACTGAACATGGGTATTTTCTTGTGTTTGGTGATTACAAGGTGAATATCTTTGATGACAGAACACTGAAAAACTTAGTGATTAGGGTGAAGCAAAAGGAGAACATGTGATTTCCACTAGTATTCAAATCCAGTGATCAACTGGTATTAAAAGCTAATGTACATTAGTGCGCTACAATGTGGCAAAAAGGTTTGGACACTTAAATTATAGGAGTTTGACGCAATTACAGGAACATAATATGGTTTTTGGATTACCTATAATGCATGACAATGAAGGTGTATGTCAAGGATGTGCATTGGGAAAGAATCACATGGAGTATTTTTCAAAAGAATCAACATGGAGAGCAAAGATGCCACTTGAGCTAATACACTCAAATGTGTGTGGCTTTATGCAAACACCAACAATAGGTGGAAATAGGCACTTCATTACATTCATTGATGAATACTCAAGGATGTGTTGGATCTATTTCTTGAGACACAAGTCAGAAGTCTTCCATGTGTTCAAGAAGTTTAAGGCTATGGTAGAGCTTCAAATGGATATTCTGTGAGAAATTAAGAACTAATATAGGAGGAGAATTCACTTCAAATAAGTTTGAAAAGTTCTGTGAATCTTTGAGGTTGGCAGCTCACTGTTGCATATTCTCCATAACAAAATAGAGTTGCAGAAAGGAAAAACAGAACTTTAATGGAGATGGCTAAATGCATGCTTCATGAGAAAGACCTTTCATATAATCTCTAGGGTGAATCAGTGAACACATCTGTGTATCTATTAAACAGGCGTCCCACAAAAGCATTGGAGAATATTACACCCTTTGAGAAGTTCAGTGGAAGAAAACCTGGAATTAAACACCTGAGAGTGTTTGGCTCAGTGTGTTATTCCTTTATTCCAGGAAATTTGAGGCATAAACTAGAAGAAACTAGTGTCACTAGTATCGTCATTGGACATAGTACTTGTGAGAAAGGATATAGAGTGTTTAATCTTGAAACACAGAAGGTGATACTCTCAAAAGATGTGATTTTTGATCAGAATGGCAAATGGAACTGGGAGAAACATAAAGTCAATGAAGTGTGCATCCCATTTTCTACAAATGAATCTATGGAAATGAATGAAGTTGATGAAGGTTCATACTTCATGGAACATGTTATATCTGAATGAGCTTAAATCCAAATTGAAGGTTTTTCAGCTACTGTCTCTGGTGATTCAACTAGTTCTGTCTCTATACCTCAGTATGATGATACTCCACTGAGATATAGAAACTTAAGTGAGATTTATGAAGGATGTCATTTGTGTATCATTGAACCAGAATGCTATGATAAGGCTGCACAGGATGAAACATGGAAGAAGGCAATGAAGGATGATATATGTATGATTGAGAAGAATCAGACATGGGAATTGGTAAGGAGACCATCTGATAAACCTGTGATTGGGGTAAAATTGGTGTAAACCTTTGCACCTGTTGCAAGGTTAGACACAATAAGGACTCTGATTGCACTGGCTGCAAAGAACAAATGGAAGTTATTTCAGATGGATGTGAAATCAGCTTTCTTAAATGGTGTACTTGAAAATGAGGTGTATCTAGATAAACCATATGTGTTCATTGTGTAAGGAGAGAAGGATAAGGTTTACAAACTGCACAAAGCTTTGTATGGTTTGAAGCAGGCACCTAGGGCCTGGTATGGAGAGATTGATTCATACTTTGCATAGTGTGGTTTCAAAAGGAGTACTAGCGAGGCAACATTGTATACCAAGTGTAGAGGAGACTCATATATGATTATAGTGTCCATTTATGTTGATGATATAATCTACACTGGAAGCTATCAAGATTTAATGGATGAATTCAAGGCTAATATGATGCATAAATATGAGATGACTGATATGAGACTTCTACATCATTTTCTTGGTATATGAGCAATGCAAACTAAAGAATGCATTTTCATACACCAGAGAAAGTATGCTTCATCTCTGTTGAAAAAATTTGGACTCCAGGATTGTAAACCTGTGAGAATACCTCTGGTACCAAGTGATAAATCGAGAAAGGAAGATGAAATGAAGCTGCAGATGAAGCTCAACATAGAAAAATTGTAGGTAGTTTGTTGTATCTCACATCAACTAGACCTGACATAATGTATGTTGCATGTTTGTTAGCAAGGTTCATGCATTGTCCCTCTAACAAGCATTATGGGACAACAAAGAGGGTTCTAAGATATGTTCAGGGGACTCTTGATTTTGGCTTGGAGTACAAGAAAGGCAAAGGAGCAATTCTGATAGGATTTTGTGACAGTGATTGGAGTGGTTCAGAAGAAAACATGAAAAACACATCTGGGTATGCTTTTACCTTTGGCAGTGAAGTTTTCTCTTGGGCTTTTGTTAAGCAACAATGTGTTGCTTTATTCACAGCTGAAGTAGAGTATATTAGTGCTTTTGAGGCAACAACATTTGCTACTTGGCTAAGGTTTGTTATGGAAGACTTTGGTGAAGTGCAATCTGTTGCAACACCAATGAATTGTGACAATACTTCAGCCATAGCTATCACTAAGAATCATATTTTTCATCAGAAAACCAAGCATATAAACAAGAGGTATCATTTCACAAAGGAGGCATTGCATCAAAGAGTGATTGATTTGGTTCATTGTCCTACAAAGGAGCAAGTTGCTGATATCTTTACAAAGACATTAGCAAGAGAGCAATTCACCTATCTCAGAGAACTTCTTGGAGTGAAATCAGTTCACAATTTAAAGGGGGCTGTTAGTGTGTAAATTGTGATCTGATGTGGCAGTTATAATTGTAGCTCATATTGCTAGAATAATTAGCTAAGTGCTGATTTGGTTGTATCTTTCTTATTTGAGTCTCATTGGTCTTAAGTAAGTAAGGTGCCAAGTTTCTACATCTCATAGGGTGTATGATGGAAGGCTGAGATTGCCTTGATGTATTTTGAATACTGCCAAAGTGTATAACCGTTAGAAGTAGAGTGGTATTCCTTCACTCCATCTCTACCGAATGTCATGGTGAATGTGTGTGAATAAAAATCTCAGAGTCATATTCTCTGTTGCTCTCTCTCTCTCTTCTCTCAATCATCATCCTTCATTCTTGTACTAGTATTTCATCTAAATTCTGTGTGAATCTGTGAAGTCATAGCTCACAGTGACCCATTTTTAGCTTACTCTAACAGTTATCACATTTGAATGCAGCATGAATTGTCATAGATTATGAGAGTTGGCCAAAAACAGGCCAGAATGGTGACTTTTTGCTACTAAACTTGCGTTATTATTTGGGACTAGATACTGTGTTAGTAGAGTGTGGCGGATTTTGTTATTTCCGTCTAAATTTGAAAAATTTGTTGTGTGATATAGGAAAAATGGAAAGGGAATATGAGATTGAAGAGGACCTTGCTAAGCATCTGCATTCTTGATCCAAATATCACAATCTTGGTTATTGTTCAGATGGGATGTTTTATTTATATGACAAAAATTATGTCTGAAATATATTAAGGCGGTGTAGGCCGCTTGAGATAATTGTAATGCAATGCATGTGGTCTGGATGCCTTTTGCGTTAGACACATATTTGTTTAATTGGAATTAAACCTTACAATGTACAAACATTTGTTTTGTCTTTCGACGCATATAACTTCGCAGAATCATGTATAGGATCACATTAAGAACATGTTGATGTTATTTTTGAAGCTGATGACTTTCAATGGGCTAGTGGTGGTAAATATGTTATGAATGTGTAGTTTGCAAGTGTTACAAAGACAGGTAAGAGTTTCTAAGAAGTGTAGCTCTGGTTTTGCTTTTTAAGCCTAGTCATGCCAATTTCAACCGCTAAGTTGTGTCTCATGGATTAAATTCATTTCCTTTATGTGTTAATAAAGTTCCATACTGCACAAGGGACAAGTAATTGTTTGTAGTGAATAACCTAGAGGCATATAAGTATATTGTTTGACGTTGCACATATCCAAATGAATAGGTTAGCTTCTTGCTTTCTTCTTTTTATCTTCTTTGCATGATGATATGAAAGTGTAATTAAGTTGGCTATTGCCTAGCAAATGTAAAGAGTCTGTAAGTTGGTTATTCCTAGTCTTAGGATTAATTGTAACATGCAAAGGTGGAGCTTGCATGAAATGAGGAGCATGATTGACTAATGTTACACGGCAAAGCTCTTTTCTGATAAGAATCATTTGCATTCATATATGTTTTGTTTTCCTATTAAAGATTGATTTGGTGTGGGATTCTAGAAGTCTATACAAATATGCATAGTGTCTTAAATAAGGAAGATGTTTAAATAAGGTAAATCTATTTGTTTATTAGGTAAAAGAGTTAACCTAGTATATAAAGGGTTGCGCTGGGAGTTTTACATGACACCTTTTGCACTCTAATCAAAATTGTGAGATTGTTTTATAAGGTCAAGGGGGAGAAACAAAAGGCTGTTAGGTTCTTAGATTTATATAGGTGATAGTCTGAGAGCATAACACATCATTCATTCATCATGGAACATTGTGTAAGCTTTGCCTGTGAGGAAGATCATCAACTTGCGTGAATTGGTATTCATCCAAGAGAAGGTGAAGATGGTGCATTCTACAAGACAAAAATATTTGATCAAGCTTCTTTTGTGGTGTAAGAAAGTATCAATTGAGTCTTGTCTAAGTCCTTAAGTTTTTTAGTGAAATTGGTTGTGTGCCTTGAGGTTTTCCTCTCTTGTTTGGAGGGTTTTTTCCTCGTGCAAGATTTTGTACAAATACTCTGTCTTCGTTTATTTTTCTCAGTTTGTTGTGTTTTGATTTTTGTTGTGAAGAACCAGGATTGAATCACATATCAATCTTGCATATTGCATTTTAACATTGATCCATCCAGGTTTACAATTACATGATATAAGTAGAAGTGCCTTGACAACAACTTGTATAGCTTCTTCCATGAGCCATCAATGCAGCATGTGCTGCCCTTGTTGGGAGCAATTCCACCCCTAAAAAGCCCCCTACGCTATAAGCAATTCAATCCCCAAAGTGAACAGTAACTCCCTTTAGTGGGTTGGAGGGAGGGGGTGGGAGTTTCTTTACGAGCGACTTCTAACTCTAAATTGCACACAATTTTTAGTTCTTCGTTCAACGTACCCTTAAATTAGTAGTTTATCCATCCCAATTCAATCATCTACCAAACGAGGCCCATACTCTAAATGATAGCAGGTTTCACTTTGGCTTAATAGTTTCTTCCACTTTTCGCCGTACGTTTCCCTTTCATTATTTTACGCCAAGAGATAGTCGTATTCAAAACTGCATGTGAATGCACATATTCCCTTGCCTCCTTCAGCACCTATAATCATTTAACTAGTTCTGGACTGTTGTATATGTAACTCCATGTTCAAGTGGAGCTAGTTTCCGACTTCTGTAACTTGATATGTCTACTCCTGCTCAATATACGGCTCTTTAAATAGTCTTTCATTTAGAAGTCTCTACAGCTTCGTCAGGCTTGTTACTGATACTCGGCATTCATTTCATACGTTGGTTGTGCTCGTAACATTTCTGATACTTGATCTCTATATTTTTCTAGTGGACGGCTATCTTCACTGTTTAGAACAAGAGCGTGCTGCCGCTGCAACTCTCCGGATGAAGCTCGCAACCACAACCTCCGATTGATTAATCTAAAGCTGGGTGATTTCACATCTACTGACAGTAACCAACGTAAAGTCTCTGTAGCTAGATTTCATAGCTATACTTGATAATAATGAAACCTTTGTGTGGAAGGTTTCTTGTAATATCTTGAAAAAATGATCCCTCCACTAGATTTTAGAACACCCCAAGATCAATGTAATACAGTAACTTTCAATATAGCCCAACGAATAAATTTTGTGATCATAAAAATTAACTGTTGAGAATAACCTTCTCTTTTTCAAGATTTAGAATTATATCCACTGGTGGCCTTCTCAAGGACTGCACGCTCCCGAGTATACGCGAGTTCTGCTCAAGTGGTTTAATTTTCAGAAGTCTAAAAAATAAGATAAAGTTGTTCGAAAGTATTTTTAAGATAATTAGAAACACTTCCAAGTATTTTTTGAAAAAATAATTTTTTATTAAAAATATAGTAGAAGCCCAAAGTTTTAACATGTCTACTTTTCAAAGTGTCCGTGTTTGTCTTACTGAAGATTACATAATTAAGAGCTTCATCATCTTTGTAATTTTCGTATAACTGGCACATCATCTTTGACTTCCCACCGTTCTCAGCCAGTTGGCTTATGTCTACAGCATATTCCAAACTTTCTAACCACTAATCAAGGGATTGGGATGTCTGGCCATTTGTAATAGATCATGAGGCCAGAATCAAGTTACAATTTTTTCTTCAACTTTGCACCAGAGAATTCTCTCTCCCGTTCCACGGTTCCATTCGTCTTTCTCTTCCCGTCTCCTTCCGTTCCACAGCTCCTTGGAATCAGCCGATTCTAAAACACTGAAACCTAGCTCGTTCCTCCAATCCCCAACTAAAAGGTACCCAACAAAGACAACAAGGAAGAGAACCAGATCAGATGGCGGAGATGGGGTTTACCAGTCGGCCATGGAAGTCATGAAAATATGGATTCGCGGGAAGCTGCATCAGTCCCTACGAATGAAAATAAGAAACTAATGAAAATAGTTTAAAATTTTTGAGTTTTAACGATAATGAAAAAATAAAAAATAAAGTAAATAATATCAGTATTGACTTTTTAACGTAAAAATGTAATTTTTCGTTAAAGTAAATAGTACTGAAATCTTTTCGTTAAAGTTTTCTATAAAAAATATTATATCAATTCATTTCCAACTTTTTTTAACCTTTTCATTTCAAGTTTATCATCAACGAGAACAATTGTGAAAGAGAGAATGATGGAGAAAAGAAGCAGGTAGAATATACAAAGATTCAGAAAAGAGAGATAAGATGATCAGGAGAAGTCCAGAAAGAAGGGGCTGGGCTTCGTTAACAAAAACAAAATGAAAATTAATCCTCACCACACGATTTATTATGAAAGGATAGGATCGGTTGACCCCGGAATCCGGATAGATAATCCGACGAGGATTACCCCTAATCGATTAATTCATCCAGCTATGATAGAGACAAATGTCCAATAAGCAACACTAAACGAAAAGCATTAGACAAGGAAAGATTCTTTTAAGCTCAAACGAATCTTCATCTTTTTTACTTGGTACAATGAAAATGTTGCTCATTTATGATCCAAAGATTATGGGTTTAAGTTATAGAAAGTCTTTTTGCAAAGGATAAGACTGCGTACGATAAACATTTCTCCTTCCGACCTCGCAAAACAAGGAGCTTTGTTGGCTTGTGATCGCCCTTAATGATATGACAGAGATTAATGTCCATTAAGTAATCGCTAGATATTTTCTTTATACTTAATCCTTAACATTATTATTAAGATTGGTGTGCTGTTGATTAAGAGTACTGGTGTTGTTTTTAGCTTCTGCCTTAGGGGTGGTTTGGGAGTGAGGTGATTAAAAAAAAAGCACCCAATGTTTGGTAAACTAAAAAAAAAGGGTTTATTTTGGAAGCTGCTATGAGAATAAGCTGAAATCAAAAGAAAAAGCTGAAGCTGCTATTTGCAGCTTTGGAAAACTGGTTTTTTTTCAAAGCACACGGAGCTACATGCTCCTTTAATGAAAAGACCCACTATCAGACTGTTTTTTTCTTTTTTCCAAAAGCACTTTTACAAAAAACTTTACCAAACACTCTACTGATTTATTTCACAGCCGCTTATTCTCACAACACAGCCGCTTATTCTCACAGCAGTTTTTTTTCAAAGCACAGCAATACCAAACCAGCCCTTAATCTCCCCTCTATTTTTCCTCTCTGGTAAAATCATATGGATCACGTGGCATTTGTCTTGAGGCTCTGACGTCGTGTATCATGTGAATTTAGGGTTTCAAGGTTGTTTGCTTTGTATGTACTTGCTAAGAAGACCGAACGAATAACATTAGGGAATATATTAGATATATTATATTGAAAATATAACTTTAGCTCCTAAACTTAATTTTCTTCACATAAAATCCGACATAAGTTTTTTACTCAAATAAAACCCATTTACTAGATTCCACATCAACAAATTATTAATTATGTTTGACTTAACACATTTAAAATTTTCTAAATGCCTAAAACACCCCTATTTGATTGTTTGATGTACACAATAACTAGTTTCTCACAAATTAATGTTGTATAAATTTCAATTTAATTAGTTTGTAACTTTCTTTGTTGATTAATATAGAGCAACTTCAGGCCGGTTGTTGAGTTGGGAGGAGTAGTTGCTGTCACCAACAGCATCAGAGGGAAAATCCCAGATGATTTTCCAGAGGGGGTCTACATAAGAAGTGGTTAGTACCAGTAGGGGTGGAAAAAAATACCGAAAATCCCAAACCATACCGAAATTGAACCAAAATCAAACCGAGAAAAGCCCGAACCGAAAATCTCAAAAATTTTAGTACTGAAACTGAACCGATCCCGAATTATTCGGTATGGGATTCGATCTCACATCTTAACACCATTCGGTATCCAAGTCCCGAACCGAACTTTAATAAATATCTATAGGGGTGTGATATCCACACACCCCATTTTTCTTCTCTCACACCTTTTTGATTTTCGGCCGTCGGATCGAATGAATTGAAGAAGATCAACGAACATAAATTATCAAGGGGTGTGTGAGAAGTAAAATGGGGTGTGTGGATAGCACACCCCTTTCTATAATGGTGTAGAAAAGTGTGTATGAAAGTGCTTAAGCACATGATGTGTGCAGAAAACCCATGTCCTGAACCAAACTTTAATATATATTATATATTATTAAAATAAGCAAAGTGTACAGAAAAGCACATCAAGAGCTGTCTAAATTTCTATCAAACAAACTGCAAATTGCAAACATATCAAGAATAGCCTATTATATAATATTAAAATAAGTAGAGTGTGCAGAAAAACACATGGGTGTTGTCTAAAGACTCAGACTCTTTAGACAAAGTCTCTCCCATCTCACTCTCTCCCATCTCTACCTTCGCCAAAGTCTCAGTCTCTTTCTGTCTCTCCTCTCGAATTCAAAGCTCAAAGGCCACCCACCCACCCATCCTCTCACAATCTGACTTCGACCAACATTCTCCACCCCGGCCACCACAACACCTTACTACTTCATCCTGACCTCTAATTCTCTCCAGCGATTCTCTGTGTGTAGGGTTTCAAATTAAGGTTAGGGTTTCAAATTGGGGCTTAGGGTTTCGAATTAGGGGTTCGGGTCAGGAGGAAGACGAAGGTCTAACTATCTCTTCACTCTGTCTCTTTCTCGACCTTCAATCTTGAACGATTCACTCACAGTCTCTGATTTTAAATTGGGGTTTTAATCCAGGTTCGGATGAGTTCAAGTTCGGTTTTGGGAAATCCCGAAATACTAAAAATATTTTGTGAATCCCAAACTTCAGGAATATCCAAATTTTGGTTTAGGATCGGTCGTCAGATTTTCATCCCAAAAATAATTGGTTTGGGACTTGATATGCAGTTTTCGGTTCGATATCCCATACCAAATCAGCCCTAGATATCCCATACCAAACTAGCCCTAATTACCAGTCCTGTTCTCAAGGAAACATTAACCTATAACAAAATTATGCCGTACATCAACTTAATATTTAACACTTGCTTAGATTTTTTTTCTGGTTTTATACATTTAATTATGTGTACACAATGTAGCGATGGTTAATACATGTCCTCCTCTCTTTAGGTTCTTATTTTGAGAGCATGTGAGGACTAAATGTATATTGACCACAAGATTATATTAGCTTAGATCTAAGGGAGTTTTAATGAAAAGCTCGCGGTACTGTTCACTTTGACGAAAAATCACATTTTTACACTAAAAAGTCAATCCTGGTACTTTTCACTTTACCCTTTATTTTGTCCTTATCGTTAAAACTCAAAGTTTTCAAGCCCTTTTCATTAGTTTTCCTTAGATCTAAATGCTTAAAATATTTCACAACTTGATAAAGGAAAACCAACTTAAAATCCATGAATTATTAAAAACCCATTTTCTTATTTTGCTTTATTAATTAAGTTGTTAAATATTTGAAGCCATTAGATATAAACCAATATAATCTTGTGGCTAATATGTATTTAGTCCTCATCTGTTCTCGAAATGAAGACCTTAGGAGAGTAGGACTAAGGTTAATACATGCACATAAAGCTAAGTTTGGAAGATTTTTTTTTTCACTGTGTTTATGAGATTTGAACTCGTGAACTTCTCAAACAAAGTCTAACGAATGAACTCGGCTGACTAATTAAGTTAAGTTTGGTATTATATTTATACTAATCAAACTAAGTTTTCATTTGGAGAAAAAAAAATAATAAGATTTCAAATAGTGTTGTAGTCATATTTAGAATAGGAATGTGATTGTCTAAATCCTAGTGTATGTAGGGATATCTTTGAATACTCCCTTCAGTAGTTAATATCATATTACAGTTGTAATCCTAAAAGGGTAAGGATTTAACATATCCTACTACTATAAATAAAGGCACAATGAGGTGATACAACATACACCTCACAATTAAATTTATCGCTTCTCTCTCTTATTGCCACCGGCCTCCCCCTTTCTATTCCCTTAGAATAGTTTAGTCAAATAGGCATACAACACGTTATCAGCACGCTCTTGTCAGAAGTTAAGAAACTGAAGGATCGTAGGAGGAGGCTCTCTTCTACAAAATTCAAAGGCTTCTATTTGTTTTCTGCTAATTAAGTACGCTTAAAATAAAGTAAGATATT
Organism: Malus domestica; assembly: GCF_042453785.1. Taxonomy (NCBI): domain Eukaryota; kingdom Viridiplantae; phylum Streptophyta; class Magnoliopsida; order Rosales; family Rosaceae; genus Malus; species Malus domestica. The sequence goes on from NC_091668.1 coordinate 9,762,163, forward strand.
TGAAACGTCCATGAAGCATGAAAACATTCCCCATGATGCATGAACCCCTTATATTTATATTTTCCCTCCGATATATATATATATATATATATTGGATATGATTCATAAATTTGTCAATATATATATATATATGTATATATATACATGTTTCATGCATTACGCAATTATTTGTGCTATGTGGAATTTATGAGTCAAAGCATATAAAAATTAGAAGCTATTTAGGGTTTTTTCAAACCCTAAAGATGTCAAAAAAGAACAAAAAAACAACAAATCTGGGATTCTACAGCACTGCAGTCGCACTGCCGAACCATCGCACTGGCTTGCAACCCAGCCACGTGGAGCAAATCATGGAATGGTGTCGTTTTGAAACCTTAGACCACACGGTAACAACCCTTTGGGCTTTGCTTCTCATGCACATACACCCTAGACCTTCGGCCTAGTAGGCTTACACCGGCTTGAAGTCCCCCAGCCCAAACCGAGAAGTCTGCAGCCTTCTTGGCTCTGTCCCACGTGTCCCTAGCCCATCTCCAGCAGCCCAGAACTGCTGGGTTTCCCTTGACCCATGACAGGCCTGCCCGCAGCAGCCTATTGCTTATTGTGCTTCGCCCTAGCCTTTAACCCACTCGCCCGTAGCTTTTTCTGTTGGGCTTGACTTGGCTTAACCAAAGACCCAAATCCCAACTTCTACTGGGCTTCTCCGCACCAACCCGTAAGCCAGCACACGCTGGGCCTACACTCGTGCATGGTTTTCTGGCCCAAAGCCAGCAACTTTTGCTGCTGGGCTCACTAGACCACATGGCCCAGAAGCCTGTAGCCTTCCCCGATGCCTAATAAGTCTGTAGCCGAACTGTAGAGCCTATTCCCATGTTATTTTTTTTCGACCCAATGCCAATTTTTGGCATCCTTGCATTATAAATCATGCCCAAATATTTTTTTGGGGTACTTTGGTTTACGCTAATTAATTCTAATTTAATTATCACTTGGTTTATCACCAACTGAAGCTAGTATGACCCATTTGTCATTATTTTGCTTCCACAATCGACCTTGTTTGGTCCCAATTTATTGAATTAATTAAAAGTGACATGCAATCCATTAATTTGATAATTAATCCAAAATTATTGACCTGAAGATCACTTTTGGACATTAACGATTCAATAATTTATTTACATACTTTGAACCGTTGACATCCTTTCGTAGTCCTAAAGCTCTCACACTTGAGTTCCCGAAGCAACTTAAATCCACTACACTTCAATCAGTATATTGCATTTTATGTTCTTGTAGGAACCTCTCTTTTATGAACTAATCGTTCATAAAACTAAATTGAACTTGTAGTTTCATATTTAGTGCCTTTGAAACTTGAAGTTTTCATTCAAAATTTACCACATGAAACCTGTAGCTTTCATGCTTAAATTAAACCAATACATATATATAGAACCTGAATGTTCTACGATGTAAGTCTATAGATTACCATATGACTAACCACATTTTGTTGTACCCTCCATTTTAGGTACATGTTGAACTTGAACAAGCTTGATTTCACCGCTTTGTAAGTATTTGGAAGAAGCTACCTGAAGTGGGTTCAAGACTTGAATCTCCATCTTACTGCAAAGGGTATTAGAGCCACCATCGAGTCACCTACCGACGACAAACTCGTCGATGAAGCTCAGAAAGCTCCTGCAATGATCTTTATTCGAAGACATATCCATGATGCATTGCAGACCGAGTACCTTTCTGAGGAAGACCCACCCACCCTCTGACTTATTATGGCCGATCGTTTTGATCACCAGAAAGACATTTACTTGCCAGAAACAAGACACGACCGGCAACATCTACGCTTCCAAGACTTTAAGTCCGTGAACGAATACAACTCTGAAGTTTGTAGAATCTGATCATTACTTAAGTTATGTAAAGTGAACTTAACTGAATCAGATCTCCTGAAAAAGACCTATTTGACCTTCCATGCCACTAATATTTGTCTTGCAGAACCAGCTTTTGATGAAAAATCATCAAGCTCGACCCACTGGCTTGAACGCTGCGCCTGAAGCCCATGCAACCAATTATAGCAACCATAAACGACGAAAGAATCATCGTGGTCTTGACAATGGGCGGCAAGCCCAACCACATGCCTAAGGTTAATAGAGCCAAGGTCCATCTAAGGGAGCAAATTTGACCCAGAAGCCCCAACCCCTTGCCCTTAAGGCCCAAAACTTCAAGAACAATGGAAAATCTGCTGTTCAATCGACTTCCACTGAAATAGACATATGCTACCGCTGTGGATCAAATGATCATTGGTCACACGTATGCAGAGCTACCCCCGAGGCTATTGCCAAGGATCATTCCGGTCGTGAGCCTAACTTTGCCCATGTGGAACATCCCGAAGATACTACTACATCCATGGAGATATTAGATTTTTAGGAGGCATCAACTCCTATAGACGATAATTTTTATTCTTCTAGACATGTTTTTAGGGTGTTTTTACCCCTAGTGGAACCACTAGGAGTGGCCGGACCCCCCATTCCCTAATTTTTAGATTTCTGGTTTAATTTTTTGACAATTTTTCGAAGTATTTGGAATAATTTGTTTGGTTTTGGTTTGTTTTGAATTATGGATAATTATTTTATGGATATTATTTCTCGAATTGATTAATTGAATGAATGGAATTATATTTATGCATGTGACCAATTCAATCAATTTATTTTTAGGTATATCTAGTGGGGAAGTTAGTTGTTTGGCTGATAGTGCTACCACACACACCATATTGCATGAGCGACACAATTTTACTAACTTTGTACCTAAGAAAGCACATCTGACAACTTTCTCAGGCTCATCCAACTTGATTGAAGGATATGGAAAGGCCCATATCATGTTGTCTAATGGTACTGTCTTAACCATGGAAGAAAATATCGATAATATCGGCGATATATCGCCGATATTATCGTTTTTTTCGTGCACCGATATTTTAGGTGGTATCCAAGGGGTTTTCGGCAAAATTTCGCGATAATATCGATAATATCGCGATATTATCGATATTATCGCGAAATGTCGGAAATGTGCAAGTCGGAGACGAACGCCGGAGCTTCTACAGCTCCGGCCGACTGTAAAACAACCCCCTAGACTCCGATCTAGGTATGAACATGAAATAGAAGACGAAAGGAACGTTTTTATAACGTCCGTTTGCCGTGAAACGGCCGGAGGTGTTCGGAAAGTTCGTCGACACCCACGGCCTCGCCGGAGATGGGTTTCCATGTTCCCGAGTCGAATTCATCCCAAAAACCTTGCAAAAAGAAGAGATAGAACTTCAATTTGACATCTAACCTTCGATCTAGAACATAAAAAGAAAAACCCCAAGCTTACCTAACTGGAGAAATTGAAGGAACTCGCCGGAGCAGGTGCGATGGTGTGCGTGTGGGTGTCGGTGCAGAGAGAAAGGAGAGGTGTATGTGGGTCGCGGTGCAGAGAGAAAGGAGAGGGAGGAGCAGAAGGCCGTGGTGTGTGTGTGGGTGGGGTGTCGGTGCAGAGAGAAAGGAGAGGTGTGTGTGGGTGTCGGTGCAGAGAGAAAGGAGGGTGTATGTGGGTCTCGGTAATATAGAACTCTATTTGCTGAAAGGTAATATGGCATCAAACTTCACTCAACTTTTTCTTTGGTAAATGGCTCTAGTCAACTTTTATTGTGACTTGTGAGGATGGAAGCAATAAAGCAACGATAAGATGTGGGGTGCATTCTTGTCGCTAATTGCAGTGAAAAGTAAAAGGAAATTTGGAAGAACTGTTGTACCTTGGTGGAAAGCGACTAGGATATGGTGCATCAAAGGTGGTAATCAAACATGCAAATTGCAAAGAGTCATGCTCACGTATCATGAAAAAGCTATTTATCATAAGAAAAAATGTGTCCACTTGTGTATTCTTGAATTTTAATAGTAGACTGTAAATGACACAAGAAATCGATATGACAAAGAAATTGACGAACATTATGTTCTAACAAACATTAAAATTTCATCATGACAATCAAACGAGGACTTAAAAAATAAACAGTTCGAATCGTTCAAGTTCACTATATAATGAGTCCCATAACTAGTTTCCTTTCTTTAGGAACCGGATCCCCTTCGGACCCAAATGACTTGAGTCCAAAGATCAAATGATCCGAGCCATTGAAATTCGATCCAACGGCTGCAATTTTTATAACTTTTAGAGGACCCCTTGTTTGTAGTCGTTGGATCAAATTTCAATGACTCGGATCATTTGATGAGTGGGCTCAGTTTCTTTGGATCCCGAAGGGATCCGGTTCCCATTTTTTAAAACATAGAAATCCTTTCGAATTAAGACTCTGATATAAGTGAATTTAAAAGTAAAAACATAGAAATCCTTTCGAATTAAAACATAGAAATCCTTTCGAATTAAGACTCTAATATGAGTGAAGTTTGATGCCATATTACTCTTCACAATACACTCACTCTACACATAGAGATGATGAAGATAGTGAAAATTTTGAACCTCATAGGAACTCTATATGGTACTAAGTCACTCATGTATCTTACCATGCAATGTATAAAGTGTAAAATATTGTACTAATTCATTATATATAAATGATTATGGTGTGTTTAGATTTCTTTCATTAATTACTACATATTTTCTATACTCACAATGTTTGTCAGCTCGCTATATAATCAACTTGATAATGTTAAATCCATCATGCAATGTATTTCCTTCCAATTTTTTTTGATAAACTAATAGATAATTGACTAAATAAACATCCTGCAAAGTTTCAATAAAAATTTCCAAGTTTTTCTTACAATTTCCGTGGTTTCCATGTAATTTTTATCGATATCGATATCGATATTATCCCGATATTTCCATCGATATTTCCGTGTTTTCGGACTACCGATATTTCCGATATTACCGATATTTTCTTCCTTGGTCTTAACCATTAAAGAGGCCCTCTATTCTCCACGTTCCAGAAAAATGTTGCTGAGTTTTAGAGATATTTGAGATAATCAATATCATATTGAAACCACTGAACGGAATGGTTCTGAATTTCTTTGTATCACTTCTTACAAGTATGGCCAGAAGCATATTCATGAGAAGTTGGAACATATCCCGAGTGGGTTGTACATCACAAATGTGGAGTAAAAAATAATCAAGAAAATTATGGAGGCGACACATGTACTTTTGGGTGAAAAAGGACAATATTACCCTTGAGAAACACCGGAACTTCTACGCATTTGTGGAGTAAAAAGTAATCAAGAAAATTATGGAGGCGACACGTGTACTTTTGGGTGAAAAAGAACTATATTACCCTCGAGGCACACCAAAACTTCTACGCCCAAGCAGCGGACAATTATGGCACAATCAAGGTTAAAAGTGATCAAAATAGGTATTGATTCAAAACCTATTTCATCCATCCTCATCAAATCCTCCCCACAAGGTAACCTTCAATTATTCATTCAAAATAGGATTAATTACCTAAATTAATTGATTAATTTCCTAATTAATTAATTAATTTTCTAATTAATTTCCTAATTGATTGCAAGATATTATTTTGACATAATATCTTGCAATTACACCCAAAAACCACCATAGGTGGCTGGTTCCCATCTCTCCAAAGGGGGCCAATCACACCCCTATAAATACCACCTCATTTCTCCAAAAACCTAATTTCAACTCTCCTGCAAAATTCTCCAAATTTCTCTAAACACTTTTCCCTCAAATTATAACTTTGGTATCAGAGTTTCTTCAACCAAAGTACCCCTATTCATCGTGAGCGCGTGAGGCTCTTGGCCTTGACCTAAGATGTTAATTGTTTTGCAGGTGCATTTTCGTCCAAGAAGAAAGAGGCAAAAATTTGCATCCACAAACTGGTGCTTTCATTGAGAGTTTGATTTACACGCTCGAAGAAGACTCTCACATCCAAGGTTTTCCATTTTTTTGTTCATTTGTAGATTTTTCGTACATTCTTATTCCTAGAATTTATTTTTATATAAAAATTCTTCAAATAAACATAAAAGAAAAGTACAATGACAAGAAATTTGAAAACCATGACGAGCGAAACTTCATACGTTCAAGGATTTGGACCATGGCAATCCATAAAGCTTAACGCGACAACTAGTGGAGCGGCACCATCCCCACGGGGCACCACCGTGGCAACCACCGTGGTAGCAACCACGACAACGACCCTTGGTGAGCCCAAGCCCATGCCACAAGGCAGCCAACCTATATTTAATGGGCCCAAGCAGTTGTGGCAATTGGAGCAGCCCACACCTCGCAGGCCCAAGCTTGTGCTATAAGGCAGCCAGCTCAGATTCAATAGGCCTAAGCAGCTGCGGGAATTGGAGCAGCCCACACCTTACGGGCCTAAGGCCAGTGAGAGCCTAGTACGCCCCAAGGCCAAGCCAAGTTTCTCCAGCCCACACAGGCCCAAGCCTAAAGCGAGTCGTGATCCGATGTGAGCCCAGCGTGCTTTCGAGCTGAGCTAGGAGCAACACCCACATGCGCTGCATACAGAGCAACCAACTTCCGTGGCATTCCAAGCAATCCAAACCTGTTCAAGACCGGTTCAACCATCTTGGCTTTAGATTTCTAGGTCAACGATTGAACTGGGGAGGTATTTTCACCCAATTTATTTGCAGATTTGACATTTCCCAACATAAATCTCGCACCCGGAGTCCACTATACTTTTACCACCTATGGAGAAACCTACCATCCAAGCCCATCCATCCCACATGGCGAACAACACTTGTCCCGACAAATCATAGAGTTGACAAGCGCCCTCGCGCAGCAGACAACCTTGGTGAATTAGCTTTTGCAGCGTATAAAGATGTAGCGTGCCTCAAATGAGGTGTTGGCAGATGACGAACCTCTCTAATAGCGTCCCGACAAGCAGCCCCTTAACCAGCCACGATCCAAGTGTACTGGCAATTTATGCTCATCCTGGGCACTCGAGATAGCATATACTTTTGTCTTAGTGCGCGGAGGAGCGTGCACTTTTTATTAGGCCCATAGACGAGCATACATTCATGGTTGGGGCCATATTCCAATAATCAACATAAGCAACTTTCCAAGTGAAGTGTTCATTCGTGGCTAGGCCCGCAAGAAGTATCGTCCACCTTACATCGGAATAGGCAACACAACAGACGGAGAGAAACAGTGACTCAATCCAGTTCAAGTTCAACTGGTTGTTTGTGAGGAATTTGCTCGCCTGCTAGGAACATACCACATGCACCGCAGCTACCACATAGACAAGTTAAGCAGATGGAAAAGAAACCTAGACCAACAGGTCACGGCTGAGGGTAGGTTGAAGCGCTGCTGCCCCACTAAAGAAAAATTCAAGAAGAAGTTGAGAGGCTCTTAACTGAATGATTGTGCGATTTCCAACGCAATGAAGTTACTGACGAGGCGCTTTAACAGGACATGACCAACATAAGCGAGACACCTTTCATTGACAAGATTGAGCAGACGAGACTATTCCACATAGATTGTCGAATACAAAGATTACTTTTACTCCGACAAACGCAGCAGCTCAGCCTAATGGCATGCTAAGGGCAGACGAGTACCATAAGGACACACCAGCCCAACTACCAAAAACCGGGGGCATACTTTATTGTCAACATTCTAGACGATTCAATGCTGAAGCACCATATAACTAGTAACTGAGCATCACATACCTAGTGGTCTAAATCTTCCTGCTATGCACAACTTGGCCCAAGTTACCCCAGCGCTGCTCTCATAGCCATGCCTACCTGCTTCATGGCTTATGGTAACCTTTGATCTATCATCATGGCTCATAACTGTGTCGATCGTGTACCACGACTCCCAGCCCTGTCGATCTCGCCATGTGGCTCATAATCGTGCTAACTAAGCTCATGGCACTCCAAACTTCAAAGAATTCCAACGATGGAGCAGAAGACAAGGCTTTATTAACAGCCTCTGCTACCGAAAGACTTAGCGGTGAAGAAGTTTGCAATCGATCCAGATTCTTAGCTGATCACCAACCAAGCCTCAGAATGGCACACAACGAAACATTTAACAATGGCACAATACTTGAAGAAAGTTTGGGAGAAGCTCGATGCCCTTCCCGCTTACACCCTTACACGGGTTCCACAAGAAGTTCGAAGTCTCAAGCAGATGGGCAAACAAGACCTCGTAGGCTGAAGATTATTTCAGTTGTCCAGCAGTCCAGCCTTCCTCAGCTGCACTCACGACAACGAATTCTATGCTCTCCAGTGCGAGAGGGTAAACCAATCCCCCGACATCCATCTGGGTCTACTTTCTAGTGCGAGATGATAAACTAATTACTCTCTAGTGCAAGAGGGTAAACCAATTCCTCGACACCCATATGGGTTTGCTCTCATGTGTGAAAAGATAAACTAATTGGTCTCCAGTGCGAAAGGGTAAACTAATCCCTTGACACCCATCTGGGTCTGCTCTCCAGTGCGAGAGGATAAACTAATTGTTCTCCAGTGCAAGAGGGTGAACCAATTCCTTGACACCTATTTGGGTCTGCTCTCCAGTGCAAGATGATAAACTAATTGCTCTCCAGTGCGAGAGGGTAAACTAATCCTTCGACACCCATCTGGGTCTGCTCTCCAGTGCGAGAGGACAAACTAATTGCTTTATAGTGTGATAGGGTAAACCAATTCCCTAACACCCACATGGGTAAGCTTTCCAGTGCGAGAAGGTAAACTAATTGTTCTTTAGTGCAAAATGGCAAAGTAATTCCCCGACACCCATCTGAGTAAGATCTCCAGTGCTAGAAGGCCACATAGCTTAAAAGATTGAATGCTTGAAGACCAACTAGGCAACAAATGGTCAGGGGGCAGCAGCCACTTTGCATTCAACAGTTTGCTCATTTGAAACTTTATCTTCAATAGCTCTAATCTTGGCAGCTCTATCATTGACTGCTCCATCTACGGCAGTTAAGAAATCAAACTCAAACAGTTTCCTCATTTTTGGAAGTAGCCCAGACGAGGCAGGCTAAACCGTGGCCTATGCGACGCCACTTCCTCGGCCTATGCCGGCCAATATTTGGCTTTAGTCAAACCGAGCAGCATAAGCAATGACCTCTACCACACCACCTCTTTAGCCCATGCTAAGCATACTCCTAGCCTATGCTAGCCGACATTTTTCTTACATCGGTGTGGTACAGAGAAGACAAATATCCTCTAGTTTTCTCTCTCTCTTGTAGGGACAAATAATTGCCCTCCGAAGTTGATTTAATCCCCTACTTAAGGTAGGCTTAAATAGGCTTTGGAGGCTATTTATTTCCCTTTCCTAGAAGAATCTAATTCCAAGTCCAAGTGAGAATCTGCATGAAAGCTGGAGATCTCTACACCTGCTGCATTTTCCTACGAGCAGCCTAGCAGGTGTGGAGGCATTTGTGGAGTAAAAAGTAATCAAGAAAATTATGGAGGTGACACGTGTACTTTTGGGTGGAAAATGACTATATTACCCTCGAGGCACACCAAAACTTCTACGCCCAAGTAGCGGACAATTATGGCACAATCAAGGTTAAAAGTGATCAAAATAGGTATTTATTCAAAACCTATTTCATCCATCCTCATCAAATCCTCCCCACAAGGCAACCTTCAATTATTCATTCAAAATAGGATCAATTACCTAAATTAATTGATTAATTTCCTAATTACTTAATTAATTTCCTAATTGATTGCAAGATATTATTTTGGTATAACATCTTGCAATTACACTCAAAAACTACCATAGGTGGAAGGTTCCCATTTCTCCAAAGGGGGCCGACCACACCCCTATAAATACCACCTCATTTCTCCAAAAGCCTAATTCCAATTCTCTTGCAAAATTCTACAAATTTCTCTAAACACTTTTCCCTCAAATTCTAACTTTGGCATCGTAGGTTCTTTGGCCAAAGCCCCCCTCCCATTTATCGTGGGCGCGTGAGGCTCTTGGCCTTGACCTAAGGTGTTAATTGTTTTACAGGTGCATTTTCGTCCAAGAAGAAGGAGGCGGAAATTTGCATCCACAACAACCATGTGGCCGGCCCTATTCCTGAGTTCCAGAGTTCTTTGCTACTTTGGAATGACCGTATGAGACATCCCAAACATGACATGATGTACCGTATCCTTAAATCATCACATGGGCATCATTTACCTCCCTACATTGGATTCCCGCCATGCAAAACGTGTTCTTTGGAGAAGTTGAATACTCAACCCTCAATTACAAAGATTATTCACAACCTTCATAAGTTTCTTAAGAGGATTCAAAGGGATATTTGTGGACCTATCGAACCAACATACAGACCATTTAGATATTTTATAGTGTTGGTTGATGCATCGACACAATGGTCACATGTTTGCTTATTGTCCACACGCAACGCTGCATTTGCGAAACTCCTAGCATAAATTATTAAGCGAAGGACTCACCACCTTAATTATTCGATCAAGTGATTCGACTTGATACTGCTGAAGAGTTTATGTCACAGACTTTTGATGATTATTGCATGTCAGTTGGGATTGAAGTCAAACATCTTGTACCCTATGTTTACATCCAAAATGGCTTGGCAGAAGCTTTCATAAAGTGCCTTCAATTGATAGCTCGGACCTTGGTTATGCGAACCAAACTGCCGGTATCTGTCTGGGGCTATGCAATATTGCACGCAACTATGTTACTCCGCCTGAGGCCCACTGCTATCCAACCTCATTCACCGTTACAGTTAGTTACTGGATACAAACCTGACGTCTCGCATTTACGTGTGATTGGGTGCGCAGTTTATGTGCTAATAACGTCGCCACTAAGTACCAAAATGGGTCTTCAAAGAAAAATGGGAATCTATGTCGGTTATGAGTCGCCATCAATTATTTGTTATTTAAAGCCCTTGACAGGAGATTTCTTTACCGTAAGTTTTACGGATTATCACTTTGACGAGACAGTCTTCGTGTTGTTAAGGAGAGATAAGCATGCTAACGTTCTTGGAGAACGCCATGAATTATCGTGGTATGCTCCTACTATTTCTCATTTAGATCCCCGCACTGCCCAATCTGAAACTGAGGTACGACGAATTATAAATCTTCAGAGCATTGCTGAAAGCAGGCCAGATGCTTTTACTAATCTAGTTAAGGTGACAAGGTCACATATACCTGCTGCAAATGCACCTGCAAGGATAGACGTACCCTAGTATGCTGTAATACTGTCTGGGAAGGCCGAACCGTCCCTGAAGGTGGGGAAGCCGCACCTTCCACACGGCCCGGTACATCTGCTCCGACCCTGAAGGTAGACCTCTTGGTTCGAAGGATTCACAACCCCGGAAAAGGAAACCGGCATAAATTAGTGACCCTAGTCTGAATTTGACCATCACTCACTTATCTATTCCAATGCATGAGATTATTTTAGATTACGGTGATGTTTTAAACGAGACAACTCAACCACTCAGGAATCGCAACATTTCGGTCCACTACGCAGTATTGGATGAGGTATGGAATTGAAATGAGATGATAATCTATGATGCATTTGCGTACACAATAGCTACTGACATTATGCTTAGCGATGACATTGAACCACATTTCGTTGATTAATGCCGACATAGAACAGATTGGTCAAACTGGAAACAAGCAATCCAGGTCGAACTCGAGTCATTTGCGAAACATATAGTATTTGGACCTATAACTCTTACCCCATCATATGTGAAGCCTGTGGGCTATAAGTGGGTTTTCGTGAGGAAGCGTAATGAGAATAATGAAATAGTGAAATACAAAGCGTGCCACATAGCGCAAGGCTTCTCTTAGCACAGTGAGATTGATTATGAGGAGACGTATTTCCATGTAATGGATGTCATAACATTCCGCTACCTTATCAGTTTGGTAGTTTCTGAAAAGCTAAATATGTAGCTTATGGATGTGGTAACCATGTTGAGATCCTCGCCCTGCATAAAGCATCGCTTGAGTGCTTTTAGTTAAAAGCAGTCATGGAACATATTCAAAGCACTAGTGGTCTTACTTCTGTAGTTGTCCTTTCTACGACGATCTTTAAAGACAATGCAGTATGTATCGAGCAGTTAAAGAAGGTATACATCAAGGGAGACAACACCAAGTACATAGCGCTGAAGTTCTTTTATTCTTATCAGCAACAACAACATTAAAACATTGAAGTCAAGCAAATCCGTTCCCAGGACAACCTGGCCAATCTCTTTACCAAATCATTGCCTAAATCTACTTTTCAAAAACTCGTCCAAGGAATCGGTATGCGTAAATTATCTGAGTTGAATTTCTTGTAGTTCTCTTATTTCGAAGTTATGTCTAACTTAGGAAGAGTATCCTGAAGCATACTCACTTGATCTTAATGTACTCTTTTTCCTATGATTAGGAGCATTTCCCCACTAGATTTTTGCTACCTTACGAGGTTTTAATAAGGCACTCATCCTGAGATGATCATACGCCGTTGAGTTCACTACTTTCATCCTGTTTGATGTTTGTTTTAGACATTATGCATACTTCTCACTTTTCTCCTTAGTCCATGGGTTTTCACATGCCTTAGGTTTTAACATAGCAAGGTTTTGTGAGTTTTACTACCAATGCATACTTTTTTTAAATTTGAGACTCGCATTCGCCTATTGTGTTGTCGACTTCATCAACTGTTCTACCTCATCCGCTGAAGACCTGATGCAATGTTTGTTTGAGTATTTACACACTCAAGGGGGAGTGTTGCAATCATATTTAGAATAGAAATGTGATTGTGTAAATCCTAGTGTATCTAGGGATATCTTTGAATATTCCATTAAGTAGGTAATATCCTATTAGAGTTGTAATCCTAAAAAGGTAAGGATTTAACTTATCCTACTACTATAAATAAAGACACAATGGGGTGATACAACACACACCTCATAATTAAATCTCTCTCTTCTCTCTCTTATTGCCACCAGCTTCCCCCTCTCTATTCTCTTAGAATAGTTCAATCAAATAGGCCTACAACAAATAAGACTTTTTTTTCATAATGTTTCTTTATTTGGACTTATACTTTATTGTGTTAATTATCAGTTCAACACAATACTAGTCAAAATTGTATTTTCGCTAGAATAAAAACTTTGCTAACAATATGATATACAAATCAGAAAGGAATTATATTACTAGATGTTGCCTACAACTTCTGCACTAAAAACAACTGGGGATTTGGAACTAATTGGTGACCACTCAATTGTTTGAATTATATTGTGCATGTGGATGTTTGGCGTTATATTTTCAATTTATATTTGTTTTTGGGTATATTTTTCAAGTTATATATATGATATAGGGCCAAACCCTCTATTTGTAGGATTTTAATCGACAAGATCTGTGTTTGGAAGGTCAAGTCAAATATGGGTTGAAGGAGAAGGTATGCTACATGTTCGTCTGGAGGAATATCCAGTGGGGACGTTTCCTGGCCAACAGGCACACAGCTTCCCTAGAGGTTGGCGCCAGTTGATATCGAATGTCGGGCTTCTATTTATTGGCAAGCCGTAAGAGAAGGACATAGTTAATTCTGAAAGGTGCCTTTGTAGGGCCTTAGGTGTAGGCCTTGAGGCTCGCAATCAAAATTAACTTTAAGTGTTCAAGCGTGCCACTGCCATCTTTAGCATGACAGATGTAAAACAAATGTTCAGTTGTTTGATTATATATGCCCGAGGGACCAAGTTAATTATGACAGGTGCTTTTGTGGGGCCTTAGGTGTAGGCCTTGAGGCTTCTAACTAGAACTAACCAAGTACTCGAACATATATTGGTTGTTTCATTGTTGCGAAAGTATCACAACCGTTATACTTTAATCGCCCGCAGAGCAGAACAAACTCCGATAGGTGCCTTTGTCGGGCCTTAGGTATAGGCCTTGAGGCTTCCCATTAGAATTAATTCTATACTCAAGCGTTCTGTGGTAATCATGATATAATAGAAGTAAAACTAAGAAATAGGCTAATTACTTGCACCCTAAGTAACTTCGGATTTCTTGTTATCAAGGACTGTCGTAGATGGGTTAAGTCCACATAAAGTTCTTTTTTATGCCTTGAGACCAAGGACTTTTAATTGATCAATCTTGTCTGCCCGAATGGTTAGAACTTATAAGTCTTTTAATCATAAATTGGCTAGAAATAACTTGGATGCAGATGGAAATATACATCATATTACTAGATTTATGATTGAAAAAACTAAAACAAAGGAGGTCGGGCAAGGCTGATCGTCTTACAACTTCCTCTTTTTGTGATTTACAAAGGGTTTGAGGGCTAGAAGGGGAGATTGGGAGATGAGTTTATAGGACAGAATCGATACTATAACAAGATTTAAACAGGGTAGCAGAGCTTTTACAAAGGCTTTTCTGGTGAATGTTGATCCCAAAAAGGATGAAGGCTTGGGGGCTGACTACAGCTTCGTGAAGGCAAATCTGGTTTGAATAGAGTTTGTGCTTGTATTTTTTTGTTTGATTAAGTGTCCTTATCTCTAATTTTTCTTCCTCTTTTTATAGACGATTTGGCTTAGCTGTCTGTAGCTTCAACTTGCTCGAATGCCTCTGAAGGGTAATGACTCATCAGCTTTTTACTTGTACTGCCATTGTAAAGTACTTTTGGGCTGATTAGCTGGCTAGTCTACACCACTTGACCTCTAGGTAGGTGAGAAAGTAGCTTGAGTGATCTGCACTTAGTCGGGAAAAAGGCTTATTCCTTCTTCTGGGCTTCGCCTGGGTCTTGGACTTTTCCTCCTTCTGGACCTTCTTTTGGGCTAACCCCTTTTAAGCCCAAAGTTCAAGTTTTATCCCAAACAGTGCCCCCTTCAATTAATATTCAGGCTGGAATTCCAGGCGCCAATATTGACTTGGGACTCGCACCCTTTAAAAAACAACCGTCACTTACCTACAATCTTTCCACTAGCCCATGAATCATTAGCTATCCCTAATACGAAATTCCCCATTTTTCAGAATTTCCTACCTTCCCAGATATTTTATTTCTTCCAAATCTTCAGACTCCCTTTTGCTTTTCATCCCATTTCTTCTGCCCTCGTCATCTTCTTGTTGCGCCTCTTCTAAATCAAATGGCTTTAGGATCTGGCCAAGTCCAGCTATCATACGAATTTGGTGAAGACATCGCTACTTTACGTCATTTACTTAACGGATTACATCGTCCTCGGGCAAGTTTGTGTTTTGAACTTTTCTTTGAAGCACATGGGGTACAATCGTTGGGTCCTGCATGGATTTCTCGCATCCCTGCTGTGATAGAGAGTAACATGCCCAGGGGTAACTGGTTTACCCCAAATCCTTTCTTGGCCGAATCGGGCATTTCTTCTTCTAAGTGGTCATCATATCGTCGTGGCTTTCCTCTAATGAACGACCCAGCTTGGGTTCGGTGGATTGATTAATTAGAGCCCACCTTCAAGAAGAAGTGGATGAACAATGGTATTTATGAACTAATAATCCTTTCAAAGACTACCATTATTAGCAAGCCCGAACTGCTTGCTACTTCTCTCCTTTTCTGGAACTCGGGCACAAATACTTTTGATTTTCGCATGGGTCCTATGTTTCCAACTGTTCTAGACATGGCCCAGGTCTTCGGGCTAAGACCATCGGGCAGGATTGTAGATGTTACCCAAGATTAGGTTCCCTCTTCCTTTTCAATTGCTGAAAGCTCCGGTTCTTCCTCCTCTTTTCTTCAATTAGAATACAACTCTACGACCTTTAAGAGTTACGGGACTTCTTTCAAGGGATTCATCCCTTTTGTCAAGGAGAATTTTGGTGCAGATTCCTCTCATGCTAACAAAGATCAGGAACATATGTATTTCCTGTTATACTGGCTCAACAAGCATGGTTTCCCAAATAAATCTAAAGGGGTGAAGGTTGAATGGATCCCCTTAGTGGAAACCCTTCATAACTTTGATGATGTAGCCACAGATCTATTTCTTCTTTCTCATCTTTATCATATCCTCTTTGAAATGACTCAAGGTGAGCCATTTGAAACCAATCTAAATGGATCCATATGGATGATCCAAATATGGCTCCAATGGTATTTCCCAGAATTTCAAGCCAACAACTTAGAATTCCCAGAAGGTGTGGCCCCTGCCCGAATCTTAGCTGAAGCTACTCCCATAGATCACTCTACTTTTGCCTATTTTTATTTCTTCAAAGTTTATAGAACCCGATCCTACTTGGAGTGGGGCGCTTCAATTTTGAGGAGATATCCTTGGTTTTCTGACCAAGCCTTCCAAGACGCTCTTGCGTTGTAGGGAGAAATTCATCAGTTATATTCAACCAAGAGACATAGCTTGGGGAGTTCGTGGTAACCGTTATGATTGTGGGTTGGAAGTGTATCACCCTAATTCTTGTAACAGGCAATTAGGCTTTAGGCAAGCCACTCCTATCCCATTCTTTGATTCTGTCCACTGTGGCACTTCCTTCCGGTTGTCACCCCCTTCAGAGGTTACCTTTTGAGCTGCTCGACGAAGTCTTGAAGTTATGAATTAGGCTGCCCGAAAGTCCATAGTTCTTAACTTCGAATGTACTTCACTTTTCTTCACCTGGTGGGAAGCCAAATGGACCAAGAAATATGGAGGGGATTTGTGAGAAACTCACGACCGTCTTTTTAGTCAACTTTCCCTCAAGTCATACCCCAGCTCGGGCGAACTTGAAAACTGGAAGGAAATGATTCAGCAGAAGAACCGGTTACTTTTGATAGGTATTTCTTTTCCCAACTCGACTCTGCCTTCCTTTGAAGTTATTTAAGTCTTATTTTTCTTGATCCTGCAGCCCAAGTAGATGTTGAATCGGCATCCCTTGAATCAGAGGATGATTCAGTTGATACAGCAGTTCTTCATGGAGCCGTAATAGAGGCTCAAAGACGAGAAGCTGGAGAAGATGAAGATGTTTCAGAATCTTTTAGAGATTCAGAGGCTGAAGAAACACTTGAAGAAAACATCAGAGTGCTTAAGCGAAGAAAAGTAGTTGTGGTCGAGACCTCAGAATCCGAGCCTGCACCATCACCCAAACCCAAACGGCCAATTCCCACCAGAAAGAGTAAAAGAATGAAGAATATCCAAGCTTCTAAGTCTTCAGCCTCATCGGTTCCAGTTTCTAAGGCAGGCGTAAAGAAGCAAAAGTCTTCAAGTAAGTTTTTACCCTCTTTTATCAGATTGCCATAATTCTTCCTTATCTAATTGTCCCGGTTCACTTTGAAATCAGGGCCTCGGGCCTCTAAGAAACCAACTATCGCATCCAGGGAGGATCCACTGGGAGCTGAAATGCATCAAAAGCTGAAGATCTGCAAAAGGCCACCTTCAGGGAGCTTGAGGTATTTGCTTGTATTTTAATCTGCATGATCTCCCTTGCTTTTCTTTAAATTTTGAACATGATTGTTTGATTAGGTCGTAAGGGAAGAAAAGATTCTTCCGCCCGAGGTCTTTGGAACAAATGACCGAACTTTTCTTTTCCTTTCTTTTTATCCACTTTGGGGTATTTGCCTCCTTGCCTAGCCAAGGTTCACCTCCAAAGTCTTCTATTTCTCCTTTTGCTCTGGAGGCAACTCCATCTTCTCAATTTAATCCAGCAACAGGAGTTATGTTGCATTTTGTGAATGAGGATAGCAGTTTGGTGAGCAGTTGTCTTGATATTGAACTTCTATACACTGTGCCCGTATTAACTTTCCATTTACATTTCCTCCAGCCATCTCTAATACATGAATCATGATGACCATCAGTGGTAACACTTGAAATTCTTGTGACCCCAAGGGTAGCTATTTTGTAGGTGTTTCCTTACCCAATAGCTACTACCGATGAACCTCTTTCTTCTCCTCACACTCAAATATGGATATATTTTTCTTTCGGTTTTCTTTTCATAACCTGTTTACTAACAATTTCTGTAATCCCTGGATGCTCCTAGGGCATTGGTGAAGGTCCGGGCACAGTTTTTTCTTCCCCTGTTGGTGGTAGTGATTCTCCTCCTCAAACATGAACTGATACTCTTCCTTTTAAAACCCAGGGCCCATTCAGGCATATTTCTTCATCCCAAAGTTTCTTTCAACTTTAAACTGCTTAAGTGTTTTTCTTGCCTTAATCTAGTCTTCTTTGGTTCTTGCAGCAGGCCCTAGGAGAGGCTTCGGGCAAATCTCCCCCACGTGTGGTGTATAAAACAGAGTTCCCCCGGCCTCCTTCAACTTCTGGAGATACAGGGATTTCCCTCCCTGGAATGAAGAGGACCGGGGCCGAAGTCGCCTCATCAGTGGTTACTACTCCATCAGAAGAAATTGGAGTACGAACCCCTCCCCCTTCTTTTTCATTTTCAACAACTGCTGATTTGCCCAAACTTTTTAAAGAATTCGGGCAACTTGAGACAAGGCTGAAATCTTCAAAGCGTTCTTCTGAACCTTCCGGCTTTCAAGAGCAACGTCGAGCTTTCCAAGAATGGGTGAGGAAAGACTTCTCAGCTTCGTTCACCCTTAAGGTTCTTCATGACATAGAGAAGGTTACGATAGAGCTTTTCAAGGCCGGCCAACTATCTAAAACCCAACATGATTCCTTTCTCTCTTTCTTCGAGAACCTGATGACTCTCAATGATCAACATCAGAGAGCTGAGAGACAAGCCAATCGTGTAAAATGCTTAAAGGAGAAGGAATCGAGTACTTCTACTCAGGTCGAATAGTTGATGGATGAGGGCTTGCTGACAAAAGAAAGGATTGGAGTGGTAACTTCTAAAATCCAGAAGTTGGAAGAACAACTTATTGTTCTTAAGGCTGAGCAAACAACTCTTCTTGGCACCCTTAAACATCAAATTGAAGAAGTGAAGAAGTCAAACTTAGAGCTAGAACACACTAGATCTCAACTCGCTAGTAGCAACACTGTTCTGGCCGAATCTGGTAGAATTTTTGCAATCATGCAGACTTATCATTCCCGAATAATTACTCTGAGTGAAGATGTAAATTTGTTAGACTAGGATCACTTGTAACCCTTCTTTTTATCAAAATGAACATGTGTTTTGCTTCTACTTGCCTTGCTTTGCTCATGGCCTTATCCAAATTAAAATTTTAAATCCCATGTTCTATATCTGGGCAACTCTTTGCCCCCTCTTTATTTTCTTTTCTGCTTCCCTTACTAATACCAATTTCAGGACCTGATCATGATCAATTGGTCATTCTTCTGGTGCTATTATTATTGATGTGGGGGTGTTGGGGCAACATGGGATCTATCTCCATCTTTTTTCGCAACAAATGATGACCCCGACTTCTTTACCCAAACCAGGTTGATCGTGTTGATAGGGGTCTCTGGGAAAGGGTTTGTATTAACCATCATACTAGCTTAGGGTTTGTCAAGTAACAACTTTCCCTTCACTATAAGGTCTTGTATCCAATCTCTGAACTGGACACAATTGGCTATAGAATGGTTGAAGGTATAATGCAACTTGCAATACTTCTTCCCCCTTAGCTCTTCTGGCTTAGGCATCTTTTTAGTACTGTCGGGCAAAATTATTCTTGCCCTAACCAGCTCTTCATAGATCTCAGGTGTTTTGGCCAAGTCAAATGAATAACTCTGGTACTTGGGAGGTTTCATAGGGACGAACCCTCCATCGTTCATTACGATTTTCTGGTCTTTGATGGGTTGAACCAACCCTTTCACTATCAATGGTTTGAACGGCGTGGTCATGTCAGCAGCACAAACATCAATTTCTTCTTTACCATGGTCATCTTCATGCTCTGGCCTTGCTTCTTCTACCTCCACACAATGAATTGCAGCTTTGTTTTTGTAAAAGGGAGGAACCTTGGAAGTATGCTTCACTTGTTATTCTTCTAGCAGCAACCTTTCATACTTTGTAGCGGCGATTACCAACTCTTGTAACTCGTTAAATTGCGTATCATAGAACCTTTTCCTCAAAGGTAATCTCAAAGCCTTTTGAGCAATCAATATAAGCTGAGCTTGGTTAACAGGGAATTGAGATCTCATTCTTGTCTTTCAGAACCTCATCATGAAATCCTTTGTGGACTCGTGATCATATTGTTTGACTTCAACCAGGTCATTGATAGTCATTTCTGGTTCTATTCTGTAAAATTGTTCATAGAAGGCCATCTCCATCTGCCCCCTGTTGGCAATAGAGTTAAGGGGTAATAGAGAGTACCACTGAGATGCTAGCCCCGCCAATGAATTTCCAAACAATCTCAACTTGTAGTTCGGGTTGTCTTCATATGCCACGCAATGATTGGAGAACTTGAAAATATGATCTCTAGAGGACACACTGTCATCTTCTCCTGTGAATGTTGGGAATGCGGGCATTTTGAAGTTGAGAGGAAATGGGGTTTGCTCATCAATGTATTCAGGATAAGGTTTTTAATAAGTAACCCTGAATACTGGAGGAGCTCGTGGCTAAGCATTATAAGCCACCGTCTTCCTTAATTCAGCCAACTCCTCCCTCAATTGTTGAGTAGCTGTATTATTATTATGGAAGATAAGAGCAGCCTCATTCTTTAGGCTTCGGTCATTGCCCGCACCTGCTTCCTTTTTTGATTCGGGCTTTCTCCAGTTGACTCCTTCTCCCTTATTAGCCAACGGAGGTGGCCTATAAGGAGGAGGCTTATCTGAGGTGACGAAGCCTTCTTTTCCGCTAGATTCTCCGATTATTATGGGCATCCCATACCTCGTTCTTTCTTGTTCGCTCTGCTTCCTATTATTAAATGATAATAATGGGAAGCTAGGGAATTCTTTTTCTAGAACCGGTTCAATTATGGGTTAACTTCCTTCAAGAACTTCCTTTTCCTTTCCCCTATCCTTTTTTTTCTTCCAATAATGGAAATAGGGGGATAACTGGTTCACTTTCGGAGGTAGCCTGGCTCATCACACTTCCTTAAGCACCTTTTGGGGTAGAAAACTCCAGATGTAGTTTCCTCTGTAGATTCCCCATTAAGGTACAAAGTCTACTTACTTCTCCTTTAGTTTCCAAAGAAATCATTTCCATGCTCTTCAACACTTGTATCATAGTAGCCTGCAATTCTTCATTAGTTCATTTTCCTTCAGACCTTCCAGATGAAGTTGGGCTTTCCAAGACCACCTGTCCTAATGGAGAAGAAGGATTTCCTAATTGATTTGTCATTTGTAGCAAAGGTTTAGATGATTTGTACTTAGTACTCTTTCTGTAAGGTTTATGGCTTTTCTTCTTTGACATGCGAGATTGAAAAGTGGATCCCACCGGGCATGCCAAAACTATGTTCGTCTGGAGGAATATCTAGTGGGGACGTTTCCTGGCCAACAAGCACACAGCTCCCTGAGAGGTTGACGCCGGTTGATATTGACTGTCGGGCTTTTACTTATTGGCGGACTATAAGAGAAGGACAAAGTTAATTCTGAAAGGTGCCTTTGTAGGGTCTTAAGTGTAGGCCTTGAGGCTCGCAATCAAAATTAACTTTAAGTGTTCAGGCATGCCACTGCCATCTTTAGCATGACAGATGTAAACAGATGTTCAATTGTTTGATTATATATGCCCGAGAGACCAAGTTAATTTTGACAGGTGCCTTTGTGGGGCCTTAGGTGTAGGCCTTGAGGCTTCTAACCAGAACTAACCAAGTACTCGAACATATATTGGTTGTTTCATTGTTGCGGAAGTATCACAACCGTTATACTTTAATCGCCCAAGCCCGCAGAGCAGAACAAACTCAGATAGGTGCCTTTGTCGGGCCTTAGGTATAGGCCTTGAGGCTTCCCATCAGAATTAATTCTATACTCAAGCGTTCTATGGTAATCATGATATAACAGAAGTAAAACTAAGAAATAGGCTAATTACTTGCGCCCCAAGTAACTTCAGACTTCTTGTTATCAAGGACTGTCGTGGATGGGTTAAGTCCACATAAAGTTCTTTTTTATGCCTTGAGACCAAGGACTTTTAATTGATCAATCTTGTCTGCCCGAATGGTTAGAACTTAGAAGTATTTTAATCATAAGCTGGCTATAAATAACTTGGATGCAAATGGAAATATACATCATATTACTAGATTTATGAATGAAAAGACTAAAACAAAGGAGGTCGGGCAAGGTTTCACCTTGTCGGGCACGACTGATCGTCTTGCAACTTCCTCTCTTTGTGATTTACAAAGGGTTTGAGGGCTAGAAGGGGAGATTGGGAGATGAGTTTATAAGAGACAATCGATACTACAGCAAGATTTAAATAGGGTAGCAGAGCTTTTACAAAGGCTTTTCTGGTGAAGGTTAATCCTGAAAAGGATGAAGGCTTGGGGGCTGACTACAGCTTCGTGAAGGCAAATCTGGTTTGAGCAGAGTTTGTGCTTGTATTTGTTTGTTTGATTGAGTGTCCTTATCTCTGATTTTTCTTCCTCTTTTTATAGACGATTTGGCTTGGCTGCCTGTAGCTTCAATCTTGCCCGATTGCCTCTGAAGGGTAGTGACTCATCAACTTTTTACTTGTACTGCCATTGTAAAGTACTTTTGGGCTGATTAGCTGGCTAGTCTACACCACTTGACCTCTAGGTAGGTGAGAAAGTAGCTTGAGTGATCTGCACTTAGTCGGGAAAAAGGCTCCTTCATTCTTCTGGGCTTCGGCTGGGTCTTGGACTTTTCCTCCTTCTGGACCTTCTTTTGGGCTAACCCCTTTTAAGCCCAAAGTTCAAGTTTTATCCCAAACACTACATGCTTTATATTTTAGTAGGGATGGCGATGTCAGTGATGGAGGCTGGACTGTCCGGTACAACAACAGACACGTTGAAACGGGAACGTTCAAGCTTGAAAAACAGTGAAACAAGCCGTCTTTTCTTCCCACCATAGGCGGCAACTCGCCGGCTATTTTGGCCGCTTACCTCCTCAATTTGGTAGGCATGTTAACTTAATAACGTAGTTTATTTCAGAACCAGTACCTTCATATATCTCTTTCATATAAATTATTAGGATTTTTCACATCTATCAACTTAAAGTAGATATCTATATAACCCCGATAATTTTAAGTTTCCCCTTAATAGTTCGTGATGCTTCTTCGAGTTGAGCTTTGGCAAAGTGAACAAGTATTATAGCAACACCAATGTTTTCGAGCATTCGGGGAAGTTCTACTCCGTAGCAGAAAATCACATACCTCAAGAGATTCACATCATTACATTAGAAACTTTAGGCAACTGGGATTTCTCTGGAGCTTGGAACAGACCTTTTACCAGCCACGCTAAGGTGTGTGTATATATATATATATTTGTTGCTTTCTATTTTATTCTTCCAATTATATGGGAAGAGATCCTCTCTGGATCTCTCCCACCAAATCATAGGGATCCGGAGATCAGGGCTTTTGAAATTTGATCAAACGGCTACAAACAGAGAGCCCCTTTAAAAGTTATAATAATTGTAGCTATTGTATCAAATTTCAAGGGTCCGGATCTCCGGATCCCTAGGATTTGGTGGGAGAGATCCGGAGGGGATCTCTTCCCCAATTATATACCCTTTTATGGACGTTTGTATTGAAAACGGATTTTTTTTTTTTTTCTGTTAACAATCATAGACATCATTATTATAGCTTATGTGCAATTTTATTTGAATCCATAATAACCTTTTACAACACCTAATTTAAACTTTAAGCGTGAATTGTCTTTTTCCTATTGCATATACCATCAAGTACAAGATGGAAGTAACAATAAAACTAAAACTTGTTAATCAACCCACTCTCAATAATTAACCCCTACCATCACGCAAATTTTATTTTATCGATGGCAAGTGGTTTTGAAGTTTTGAAACCTCTAACTAAGGTATGAATGGATTTATGCAAATTTTTTATTTCGCTGATCTCTAGCTACGCGACCCACAAAATTTAAAGAACCTAAAGGAGCATGAGTCATACATTCCGCTTAAAATCATTCTTGCCAGGACCGATCCTGAGATTCTAGGGGCCCAAGGCGAGCCACTAAAAATGGGTCCTCGAGTTCTTAGGCACTTTAATACTTTATACATTCATATAGGTTTTTTTTGGGTGAATAATTTCTAATTACTAATTAATTATTATATCAATATCACCAGGTTTCGAACTACAAATACGTAGAAACATTACACGTTCTATTTGCACCACAATAGCAACTCATTTGCTAATTAATATGCCTTACTCTTATTAATATATATCATATCTATATCATATATAAAAAATTAAAAAAAAATTTGAAGCCCCCTAGGCGGCCACCTTATCCGGCTACCATCAAGGCTGCCTGGCCGTAGTTCTTGCCAAGGTTGTATGTCTTTTTTCAACGTACTCAATTCCAAACTATTAGGGCCTCTTAAGGGTTCTAATTAGGGAGTGCGCAGTTTTTCTTTTGATTTCAATTGTTTAGAGTTGAGAAGATAGGTTTTTAGGTTTCAATTAAAGGCCAACAACGCTCGAAGTTGAGAAGATGGGTTTCTAGCCGGTCTCGCAGTGTACATGGTGGTGAAGCCTCCCCAGCCAATTGTGTTTCTTGGAAGGTTTAGGCAAATATTATACTTCCATGTTTCTCTCATCCTTTCATACAGTTTGGTTTCGCCTGCCAATTTGGTTTCCTCGAAGGTTTAGGCAAATATGACTTCCCCAGCTCTTTCATGCATTTTTGACAAATATTATAATTCCACGTTCCACGTCTTTCTCATCCTTTCATGCAGTTTCAGCAAATATTATAAAGGGAATATTATTATTTTCTTCTTCCTGTTTTCTCTTTTTTTTTACTAGATATGGAGAAATGTACAGAGGAGTAACAATGGCATTGTGTAGATGAGGATGGAGGCTGAAAGATTTTCAAAGCTGTTTGTCAAGTTCAAGCCATATAATTTGAAGGGGAAACTAAAAAAATATTATTATTAGTATATGGACGATTCATAAACAAGTAGAAACTTCACCAAATATTCAACTTGTCCATAGAAATCGAACTCCAGAAAGCTTTCATTCCTATAAACAAGTACAAACTTCACCAAATTATTAAATTTGGGATTTTATTATCTAAATGAGTACCGTTTATAGAAGAATTTACATTTTCAATTGGATTTGTGTTGATAGTGTAGGTAGTAAATTCAGGTTTAAAGGGATATTAATTTTTTAATAAAAAATAATATAGGTGTGTAGAGAGTAAGTTATGCAGAAAAATGTTATACGGGTTCATATAAAATTTGCTATATTCTCATTCAAATTGATTTTATTCCATATTCTCACTAGCATTTTGTAATTTATTTTCTAATGTTAAGAGGACCATGTATAAAATTTTCATGCGATCACTTTTTTCGATCATGAGAAGTTTTTTTAAACTAAAAAAAATGCATTAATTAGATATGAATATTTAGATGCATAAGTTATGATTTAGGTTTATTCAAATAGGTATATAATTTAGGTGCACTCAAGTAGGTACTAAGATTTAGCTGCTTTCAAATAGATACCATAATCACATATTTAGTTACATTCGGCTAGATACTATGATTACATATTTAGGTGCATGCGACTAGATACTATGATTTAAGTGCATTCTAGTAGGTATCATGGTTTAGATGCATTTGACTTGGTATATAAATGACACACCTCGACCTGCAATGTCCACTAGGACCTCGAATCGAGCCGTGCTGGCCGACACCTAGAAGGTGACGAAGCCATAAAGTGTGATAATGTATAAAATGTGAATAAATTAAAATCTAAAAGTGCCTAAGTACACGAGTGCGCGGTGAGCAAGTCTGGACCCATTTCACACGTGATACAGAGCATAAGTAAAGTACAGTAAGGTAAGATAATGACTATACCATCAAAAGAAGCCACCTGTACTGGGAAGTGCCACGAATCCTCGTCGATACGGAAACCTTGCTGCTAGAACCTGGAGGGGTGCATAAATAGAAAATATGAGTGGTCAAAACAAAGATTTTCAAAATCATTTCCATTATCAAAGGTAGTAACCCCTCGCTGTAAAATCTGTATAGTTTCCAGCATGTCATACTACGTAGAAGCATGAAATCAAAAGTATACCAATAATAAACCCAAAAGTATACTACTACTCAGCATCTCATTAGCAATATAAATAATCATGTGCTTAATAAACCATATTAGCACTCAAGTTGGAGTCACTTGTAGTGACATGTACGACTTATCCATATCTCATCACATATCTCATCAATCATTGCTAGCATATAAGTTGGAGTCACCTATAGTGACCTGTACGACTTATCCATATCTCATCACATATCTCATCAATCATGGCTAGCATATAAGTCGGAGTCACCTATAGTGACCTGTACACTTATCCATATCTCGTCACATATCTCATCAATCATTGCTAGCATATAAGTCGGAGTCACCTATAGTGACCTGTACGACTTATGTATATCTCGTCAATATCTCATCAATCATTGCTATCATATAAGTCGAAGTCACCTATAGTGACCTGTACGACTTATCCATATCTCGTCAATATCTCATCAATCATTGCTAGCATGTAAGTCGGAGTCACCTATAGTGACTTGTACGACTTATCCATATCTCATCGCATATCTCATCAATATACTAGCCGGAGTCACCTCACGTGACCTGTACGACTAAATCAATATCTCATCAACATGCTAGCCAATCAATAACTCATCAACATACTCACTACCATCACTATCATCAACATGTACTCACCTGAAGCTTACCTGGGCATCCGCATCATCATTTGGCACTTTGAAGCATTCACAATAATTAGGTTTAGGTAATACACATATGAATATGTCATGATGCAATCTAAAACTCAACTATAACATAGTATTTTCAAGTATATATATAACATGGCGTGAAATGCATAATCTGTAACGTCCCATTTCCAAACTATTTATTTTCGGGAATAATTATTGGTGATAAGCCCAATTAGACACTAGTTTAATTAACTAACATTACTTACGTTTCCTTACTTCAATTCCTTGGTTCTTCACACATTGATTTATGAACAACAATTAACTACCAAATCATAAGGATAATTCTCACATTTTCGACCAATGTCCCTCACATTGGTCAATTCCCCAAACAAGGTTATTGTCCCAATTATTTAGTCTCATTTATTATATGGCTCCATCTAACGTCTTGTTAGACTGCCTACGTACCCTAAACAGGAATCAAGTCATTCGTAGTTCACATTAGTACTTCAAAGCATTGACAGTAATTATATGAAATATTCAATTTATAAACGTTTGAGGAGATGTCTATCTTATATATATAGGCATTTTATATTAACACCCCACAAAATGTTGAATGCACCCCACATTAAAATTTAATATTAAATGACTTATTTACCCTATTATGCATTGACAATTTTGACCTTATCAAGTTAAAAAATAAATAAAAATTCTAAATACACTCAAAATCACTTTTAACTATCAAAATTTCTCCGACTCTCCATTGTTGAACAAAAATCTAACCAATGAAACTACAAACACGTTGATTGAGAAAAATTATTTTTTACGAATGAAACACGAAATCGATGTTTCGGAAGCTTCACATGAGGTAAGACTTCATTTTTTTTTATTGTTTTAGTGATTTTGACAACATCGATAATTATTTAATCTTACTTTTGCTACGTTATTCAAGTTTCTATGTTCGTATTCATCTTTTGGGGATCACATGGATTACATGAAGAATTAAACATCTAAAATGACCACCAAATATTAAAAGCAAACGACATTGGTTTTAATGGTGGAATTGAAAACAATCCACATATGCTTTAAATCCCAAGCAGCATATTTTGTCAAAATTTCAGCGGCATTTTTTGTCCAAATCAAAAGCTTTATAAGATTTGAGAAATGTGGAATGTATAGAAAACATGGGGTGCATGTGGAAAATGTAAAGTATATATTGAGAATGTGAGGTGTTAGGGTATTATAGGGAAGTATGTGGGGTGTCTTAAGATAATTTTTCATTGAAAAAGCAAATGTGGGGTGTATTAAGTATGTGGGGTTTATTCAACAATTTGTGGGGTGTTAATATAATAAGCCTATATATATATATACACACACACACACACGATAGAAGAGAAAAGACCTACTCACCTTAGGTCTGCGCTACGACTCCCTCACACGAATATCGAGACATCACGAACTATCGTCATCTGTGGCCAAGGCCAATTTGACCGGGAAACACCTCAATTTCATGAAAATTCGACGAAAACCCTATAAAGGGTGTGCTTCGATTCTTCCTCCTTAACATTCCGCCGCCCCTAAAACCTATTGGGTTTTGTTCAGGAGTTCAAGGGAAGTCTATTGGTAGTGATAATTGAATGAAATTGTTTCAGATTTGGTGGATCTCGAGCAACCTTTCCCGCACCCATGGTGGTTTTTCCACCGAACTTCAACCAAATTCCTTCTAATTTTGGGTGGAAATGGAAGATGGCAGGTTATGAAAGAGGTTATGCGTAATGGATGGGTGAATTTCGCTTGAAAATATGGTGGAAGTGGCCGGAATTTCACAATGGTTCGAAACCAGGTTGTCGTGGGTGTACGGGTCGAATTGGTTGGTTAGGTGCTCTGCACCTCCCTCCTTTCCCCTCTTTTCCTGCTCTCCCATTGGTCATCTCCACACCTCCTTCTTCTTGATTGGGCAAAAGCCCCTTCTTTTTCTCTTTTCTAATTGGGCAGTAGCCCTCATTTTCCTTTGTTTCGTTTTTCCTTCTTCTTCCCCGATTCCTTTTTTTTTTCTTTCCAACCACCCCTTAAAATAATCGCAATAATAATTCATACGTGTCATGAACTAGTGATCAACGGAAATCAATATCCTCGCCTCTAGGGTATTCTCGTAATTTCACATTTTAAAATTTATAAAATAATAAAATTTTGGACGGGTTGTCACAATAAACCAATTAAGAATTATTTAAAAAAAAAAGATTTGTTAGATTAGGAAGCCAACCTGGTTCGAACTCACGCCATGGTGCAAGGGTAACACTCATCTCCACTACTGTGGTAGATGGCCACTTGCACCAATTAAGAATTTAAAAACAAACAAATATGAAGTTCAATATTTATGATGACGTAGAAATATAATCAAGGAATTATAATCGATATATAATCCAACACAAAATTTTAATAAAATTTCAATCTTTGTTAAGGATTAAAATGAAGAAACATACATATTTAGTGCTCTATATAGCCCTTAATTTTCACTTTAAATTATATACTAATTATTGGTACGTATCGTCACATACTTAGTTCTCTTTTGTTTTCTTTTCAGTGTTCCAGAGAGCTCCCGGCTCAGAGGAGCTAGTCATTCACGGATTTGACGCAGTAAACCATATATGGAAATTGGAATAATTTCAGGTATTGTGTTGCTTACACTCTCTAACAGCCATAGACCTATGACTGTATGTAAGACTCACCTATATTAGAAATTGTGAATACGGTGTGAACAGTTAGCATTGCACATTTCATAAATATCATTTAGAAATAATCTAGGACTTCAAAATAACATAATAGACATTAGAAAATTTGATGTGTCGCATATTTTCCCCTTGCTCAGCTGATGGAAAGGAGCTAATTCACAAAGTAGATCTCAAACTCAGCAGGAGCAGCTTTTTCCATGAATTAGGGAGGGATCACAGAGAGGTATTCAAAGCAAGCGGTAATAATTTTTTGTTAATCTCTAAGCAAACTTTTGCCACTTAATTAACTCAAAATCATGCATACTTTGCTTGCAGGTATAATGTACTCATGGATTTTCCTCTAACTTTTGACATAAACAGACTCGCTAACTGAGGCCCGTAAGTGACGCATCCTTCATAGTTCCACTCTACACTTTCTGATTATATCCCCATGAAAACATGCATACAATGTTCTTAAATATATTGCTTGATGTGCTGGTTTTGATATGCAGATTATTAGAGTACAATCATGAAGGATATGCACGAATCAGTGCGATGCCACACTACGGCAATGCAGATTCAATACACTGGTTTAAAGTTGAACCCAATTGCACATTTCACATAATCAATAGTTTTGAAGATGGTGATGAGGTAACTTAAACAAATTGGCAATTTTATTTGAACTTTCACTATTTTGGAGGAATAATAATCCAGTAATTACTATTTGTATACATAAAACTGAGATGCATTTTTTGACATGCTGTTTAATAGAGGTGGGTCGTTCCGTTGTATGTGAGAACACTTATATTAGAGTGTATATCAGCAAATGAGTCATTTTTGTGAGTCTAAAGCTTTGCTCGTAATAATCAGTAGACTTCTCTAATTAACTTGGAAGCCAAACCGCATTTGGTATCTAATTTTTGTTTGTTGGATGAGCAGGTTGTAGTGTGGGGTTGTAAAGCTCTGGACTCAATTATACCAGGACCTGACATGGCATCGACACAATTTGGGTGGTTGCCAAGAAAATTTAAGCCTACAAGTCCAAGTAAAGAAAATGATCATGATACTATCTCATCAGTCGACGATGGAAACTTATTTTCTCATGCTTATGAATGGAGTTAAACATGCAAAGTGGGGAAGTCAATGAGATATATCTCACTGGAAAAAGGTTTTGTATGGATTTTTCCATGATCAATGGAGCTTTCTCCGGCGTTAAAAATAGATATGGCTACGCCCAAGTGATTGATTCCGTCGTAAGCTCTGCCTCAGGTAATTAGGGTTAATCTTTCCCAAACAATAACTTAACTGCACTCTCTAATTAAATTGCTCTTTCTCAGACCATTAATGGTTATCTATGGCGGTATGTCTCTCAGGCATGCTCAAATATAATGGTCTAGCCAAGCTACACTTTGAAGAACCAGCTGATGTTTCTTTGGTATAATCAATTAGGCCTAGACATGTTTTCATTATAATTTTTCTCCTGCAATTTTATGCATGAATATGTGACTAACATTCTTTATTACTTTATTTCATGGATTACTAGAGTAGTGAAGGCCAATTAGAAGAGGCAATAAAGGTGGAAACTCACATGTTTGAGGAGAACAGCTTTTGCACTGGAGCTTGTTTTGTCCCAAAACAAGGGGGGTTTTGAAGAAGATGATGGATGGCTTATCACTTTTGTTCACAATGAAGATACCAACATATCTCAAGTAAGTATATCTATCTATAATAATATTTAAAGTCTTGTTTTTAGAAATTTTGTTATTTTGTTTAGATTGATTCACACTTATATGCGTTGAAGTGCTAACTAGTTAGTAAATTTAATATATTTTCCTTTTAGGTTTATGTGATCGAGACAAAAAAAATTTCCAATGAGCGTGTTGCCAAAATTACATTGCCCTGTAGAGTTCCATACAAATTTCATGGAGCTTTCATGCCAATCTCATCACCCACTTAGGATTAGTTTGGTATTGTTATGCTTTTTAAAAATGTGTTTTTATTGTGTTGTCATAATAAACTGATGTAAAATAAAGCAGTTGTTTGATTGGTAAACTCTAGTTGTGAAGTGATTGTAACAACAACAACAATAAAAAAGAAAAGAAAACCGGTGTGAGTTTTGGTAAATTTGTTATAAAGGTGTTGTGGTTGTGTGAAGTGATTGAAATAAATATGATCGTGAATATTAGATTATTGTTGCCGAGGAAAATAATTTGATAGAGAATAACAGAATTCTATTAGAGAAATTCTTGGTGTGTTACAATGTGATGCATACTGTAACTATCTTGACAAATTATACAAATACTCCTAATTTAATAAGGAGAGTCAACTGAAGAATGAATTGTCTAACGGTTACAATAGATAATTGAGGACTGAATGGCCTTCGCACTTATACGTATGAACCCGACTATCAGACTATGGGCTCAACAATCTCATGGAGGGTCTTAAGGTGAAATTAAAGTTCTTATCTACAAATATAAGATACATGTGATGCCTCAGGTCTAAGAACTATATGCATACTACAACCATAAGCTTTGTAACACTTAACATGTGGTAAGCTTCCATACGTTTAACCTTCTTGGACAGTCAGTGTTCAATGAACTTGTCCAACAGACAAGCACCTGTATATCCATCACGTGTCCAGCATGTAGGGGTGGAAAAAAATCCCGAAAATCTCAAACCGTATTGAATTGAAAAAATCCCAATCCCAAATCAAAAAATGTCCCAAACCGAAATTCTCAAATTTTTTTGGATGATATCCCGAACCAATCCCGAAATTTTAGTACGAGATTCGGGATTGTCTCCTCAATATTTCCGGAATGCCATATCGAACCGAAAATATATATTATTTATTTATTATTTATATATATATACATATATTTTTTTATATACTATATATATATATATATATATATATTTAATTATAGTTAGAGTTAATGTCAACCATTGGATTGATTCAAAATGATATGTGCCATCCATTCATTGTTAAGGTTCTCCAGCCTTCTCTCTCCATCGCTTGTTCATAACTTTCAATTCAATTGAAGCCAACCTCCCTCCTTCAGCCACCGAGCCCTTTCCTCTCTGTCTCGAATTCGAAGCTCAACTCCAGCCAGTCATTGGCCCACCACCACACCATACTATTACTATCGTCTCCGACTGTGGAGCCTTCTTTCACCACACAGAGCCACCGCTTTCTCTCTCGCGATTCTCTCTCAGGATTCTCTCTATCAGACACTCAAAGTCTGAGAGTTATCTTCATCTAGTACACTGTGCACCGATTCTCCCCCAAATCAAGTCAATTTTGGAATTAATTTAGGGTTTGAAATTTAATTTAGGGTTCGAATTCTAGATTAGGGTTTGTGAAATTTGTTCATGTTTTGGATTGGATGTTCATGATTCCAGCCCTTATATAATTTCTATATTTATGTTTGGGTGAACTGCTGATTTGGTCCTTGAATTATCACCTAAGTGAAAATTAAGTCCCTGAATTATTTTTTCAGAAAAATAGGTCCTTAAACTCATTACAAATAGCCAATTTCATCCTTGCTATTAGATTTCAAGCTTTTCCATCCAATTTTCTGTTAACTTAGGTCATGTGACTTCCACATGACACAATTTGAAGGATAAAATCATCATTTCATCACTTATGAAACACAAGAAACATCCATCTCCTCACTTTTCCCACTCAAATTTTCCCAAAATTTGAAATTATAAAGCCTAATTTGCAACTTTTTAAGCTGGGAATCTTATACAAACATTAAGGGCTTTCGATTTGACCATCCCAAAGCAAATTTCAAGAAAATAATTTCAACTCTCAACAACAAATTTCATTAAAATAATTCCATACTATATTTTCTCTATTTTCAATCCAAAAATAAAGTCTAAGGCACCAATTCGACTTCATGCCAATAACATAACAAAACAAGGTTAGGCAAGCAAAGCAAGTCATGAACTGCCTTTCTTAAGTCCTAGGCAGTGTTTTACAAAACACTGATTTGTACCTTCTTGGTTCTCCAGTTATAACTAATTGGCCTTGTAACTTCCTCTTGGATGCATCATAGATTGGTGCTGGGATCCCCCTTCACTTGTAGTCCTTGTAGTCTGGACAACATGACCTCCTCTTTTAACTAAACTTTCTCTACGACCCTATATGCAAATATCAAACATATATTCTTGGGTAAATTACCCCTTAGGTTTGAGGTCTATTATAACCTCATACAACATCTTTAAAACATTTCACTTTCATACCTCACGTACCATTTTATTTCAAAATAATACCTCCATTAGATTTTCCATCCATTTCTCTGTTAAATGCTGACGTGGCTGCCATGTGGCAAAAAAATATTTTTTTTTAAAAAAAAAAGCCAAAACAAAAACCCAACTGAAAGCCGCAACCCCCAACAAGCCCATAAACCCTCACCTCCCTTCCCCCTTACATGCACCTCCCTCCTCCAAGCCCAGAAACCCCCACCTCCCCTTACCCGCACCTCAATTCCCCCTTACCTCCCTCATCCCTCCCCCCCCCCCCCGAGGCCGCACCTATCTTTCCCCGATCACCGGCACATGCTCGCCTCGTTGCAGACCCATACCTTCGTCCCTACATGACCCACCTCACCCTCGCACCCACACCCACCTATTCTCTCATCTACACACCCCAGGTACAGGGGTCGGGGGAAAAAGATGAAGATGGGGGAGAAGAGAAAGGGAGGGGGGAAGACGGAATTTGTTTTAGGGGTTCATGGGGTGCACATAAACACCTTTAAATTAAACTTCAGGATCGCTGGGGATATGGTTTCTAGTTTTTTTTTTGGGCCAGGGGGTAAGGGCGGGTTGTGGGGGTTTTGGAAGGGAGGGGAGGGGTGGGGGTGGGGAGGGCCGCCGGGATGAGGTTTTCTTTCTGGGTTTTTTCTGGTTTGGGGGTTCAATGGGGTGTTTCAGCTCTTTTTTTTTTTAAGAAGGTTCAAGTTCTTTTAAAAAAAATAATTATTTTTGCCACGTGACACACATTTGGCAGCCACGTGGCACAAATGTGGCAGCCACGTCAGCATTTAAAATCTAACGAAGGTATTATTTTGAAATATAATGGTATGCGAGGTATGAAAGTGAAATGTTTTAAAGATGTTGTATGGGGTTGTAATAGACCTCAAGGCTGAGGTGATACTATGTAATTTATCCTATATTCTTACTGCCATGCACATTGAATATTAATATCACTGATTCAATTTCATGAAAAGAGAAAGAAAAAAAAAAGAAAAGAAGAAACAGATGTGCTTACAACTTGTAACTTGGCCTTCCTCAATGGTCTAGTTTGGGATGCATCATTAGAGGTTGTATTTGTCTCTGATGGTTGCCTTGGATTAGCATTTGTGGGCTATATCAAATGAAAAAAAAATTAAAAGAAGATATTCACAAACACCTCATGCAATTAATTTCTCTCATTTCAAAATCATACTGATTGCAAGTATACTACAAAAAAATCATACCCTTCCCTTTGTCCTTCTAGCTCTACCTTTTCCCTGCATGTAAGAATTTGTTTCCATTAGTTGAATATATCAATAGAAGGAATACATGGGTTACAATATTAAATACTTACTTGTCCATTGTTGCTGCCTTCTCCTTGTTTTAAAGGACATTTGGAAAAATTATGTGCATCTGAGCCACAAACTAAGCAGTACATGATTATATCACACATCTTCAATTTAGTAGCACCTTTTAGTATCTCATCTTGCTCTTTATTCCTACTATTTTTTTTGGTCTTCCAGTTTGCTTTCGGTAATAAGGAGGCTTAATGGGTCTATTAACAGTTTTTTCCCACAAATCTTGGCCAGGTATTGGGGAGATAAAATTCCATAAGCTCTGTCATATGCCTCTTTTTTGTATGTTGGGTTTACATAGTCGATTGGACTCCTCTGTTGTCTATTAATTGCGGCCACAACATGACAACAAGGAATACCACATAGGTCCCATTTTCTGCATGAACATGAGTGTCTATTTAAATCCATTACATATTGCGCCCCATACATGTGTGTCACCTGAAACTTGCCTCCCCCAGCATTTTGAGCAATGCAGGATCCACTATCTTGAGCAATCTTTTCCAAAATCTTAACAATTTTAGGTCCAACCTATAAATGCCATTTCTCCTCTTTTTATTTCCATTCTTATCATCAAGTAACTATGAAGAAGTGTTAAGAATGAAAGTGTAAGTTTCAGGTGACACACTTCTCTGTAACATCAAGTAACCTACAATATAGGGAGCCTTAACATCAAGTAACCTACAATTTTAGGTTACACTTCTCTGTAGTATTATCAATATAGGCTTGTCCCTTACTTCTAGAATTTTAGAATTGAAGCACTCACACAAATTATTTAGTGAAATATCACACTTAGAACCAATGGAGAAGTGTAACCTGCTCCAATTTTTAGCTGGCCTTTTTACCAACCGGTCATATGCACTTTCAGATAGTACCAAGATCTTATCCATCTCTGTTTGCCATGTAGGAATAGTAGTGGCCCTAGCTGTAGCCTCTAGCCTTTGTTTTAGTGCCAAACTACCATAACCATTTGACCTGAATTGATATGAAGGTGCCTAATACAATGTCTATGCTCTACATCAGGTATTAAGTTCTCAATAGCTAGTCCTAAGCCCCTTTGCTTGTTTGTAATAAATATCCATCCATTTCCATTCAGTATGCCAACATCTTTAAAAAAAATATCAAGAAACCAAGTTCAGGTCTCTTTATGCTCAATTTCAACTATACCGAATGCTATTGGGAACATGCCATTATTAGCATCAATCCCAATAGCACTAAGAAGTTAACTTGGATGGTTTCCCTTGATGTGGCAGCCAACAAACCCAACCATAGTCCTACACCCTTCTATGAATCCCTTCTTGCAAGCATTGTAGCATATATACATCCTCTCAAAAATAGGATTATCATCTCTCAATTTTGTCTTCACTATCACTACTCCCTGGATTCTGAACCTTAACCTCATGACAATAATCCCATAATTTACCATACTGCTCCTCAATGCTTCCTTGTATTTTTGCAGCGGCAAATGACTTAGCTGTGTAAACTTGATCCTTAGTCACATCAATGTTGTAGTGCTTTCTCACCATTTCCATGAAATTTGAAACAGACATGTTAGGATTTCTGCTAAGATCCTTATCAAACCTTTCACCCAACCAAGTTGAGGTTGCAAACTTTGCCTTTTACTCTCTACCACAAGTATAACCTTCGATGAATGTCTTAATCCTAAAAGTCAGCCCTCTTTTAACTCTGCTTGCATACAACTTCCAAGGTCAAGGTTCTTCTTCAGATTCACCATCATAGACCATCTTAACACTAACAGTGTCATTTTTCTCAGGTCTAACCATCATTGCACAACTATTTTCATAGTAATTTAAAGCTTCTCTACACTCTCCAACACTAGGAAATTCTAAGCCCAAACAAAGTTTTGAATCTCTTAAGTCATGATCTCTATTATATTGTTTAAATCTTGGGGCTTTTAAACTTTTCGACAATTTCAACTTATTTTCTTGCTCAGATTCAGACCCATGCAGACTATTAAGCTCCTCGGTATCATACTCATATGTTTCCTCCTCACTTGGTTCTTTATACTGCTATTCAATATCTTCTAGTACAACAAATCTATGAAACTTATTGTCATCTTCATCCTCACTTTGCTCATAATCACTGTACCTGAAATCTTCATCATCTTCATCAGGTTCTTCTACTTCATCAACAACATCATCAACTTCTAGCTCAACATCCACCAAGGCGCCACCATTAACTACATATTCTTCTCTATCATCCTCTTCATCACACTCATCATCTGCAACATACTCTCCTTCATGGTCTACATAACCAACGTCTTGAGCAACATGTGAACCCTCAATCAGAATAACATCTTCAACATTGATCTCAGTTATAGCATTTTGCAATGATGCTTGAATCTTTATATTATGCACTTCTTGTGACTTATCTGTGAGGTAAATCACTATTATGCTTCTTTTGGTTACACATTTTGCACATTGAAAGTAATCTGCATCACAAGCAATAGGAACCCATCCTTTCCTTTTCTTCATATAAAAGAACTTTGTAGTCTTTTTATTTTACCCAAGATACTCTACTAGCTCCCATAAGTCCCACATGGTTATACAATCTTTACTAATATTGTCCTTCCAATGCACTTTTTCCCCCAAGTAAAAGTCATCCACTAAATAACCCCCATGGTGAATTTCAAGGGAGAATAAGTTTATTGCAGCTGCATAGTCAGTAAAAGGATAGTCAAATACCACAACTTAGTGAGCCATTATTGGATGTGGACATGCCTAAACTAATATCACCGCAAGGTTTATTTCTCTAAAACAATGAAGGAATGGTTATGCCAAATGAATATGCAAAAATGGTATATGCCAAATGAATAAGCAGAATATGTATGAATTTGTTTCAATCACTAAGTCAGCAAAACCCCAAATCCCAAAGATTCAACCACAAACCAAAAAATTCAATTTTTTTTTTTTGTCAAACAGATGTCTTTCTAACTCGGACACCAATTTAATTTGATAGTATCAAAATCCCTAAAACCTAGTACAACAAGGGAATCTATGCAAACATAAAAAGAGACAACATAACTTAATTTTTATTGAACCAAATTAAGTACTCAATAAAAATTCATTTGATGAACCAAATTAAATACACTTACTGTAACGTGGAGGCTCCCCACCATCTCTGAGTTGGAAAGGCATTTGTTCATTCAACCAACGTTGAAAATTCGTCAAGATTAGTCTCTGTTTGAGAATTTTTTGAGCAAAGGTTTGAAAATCGTCTTAAAGTGCAACGCACCTAGATAATCAACCAAGCGCAAGAAAAGCCGAGGAGCGAAGCAGGCGCTGTCTCTCTTCTCTCTTGAAAGAGTCCTAATTACCTTAAAGACCAACACCAGAGTATAGGCATAGAAAATGATGATTTTACATTTTTACATATGTCATGTGCAAGTCACATGACCTAAGTTAACAGAAAATTGGATGGAAAAACTTGAAATCTAACGGCAAGGATGAAATTGGCTGTTTGTAATGAGTTTAGGGACCTATTTTTCCGAAAAAATAATTCAGGGACTTAATTTTCACTTGGGTGATAATTCAAGGACTAAATCAGCACTTCACCCTTTATGTTTACCATTGGGTTAAGGTTTATGAAAAAAAAAATCGATTTAGGAGTTTGGCTATGATTTGCTATGATTTGTCATGGTTTTTTTTTTTTTGTTAGGCAGCTTAAAGACTTTTAAAATTTTCAATTGGCAACTATAATTTATGGTTGTTCTTGAATTTTTTGATGTTAAGCTGAAGTAAATGCAGAGATGTGAATAATTTTCTTGCTGGTAGGTTCCCGATAGGTATATATGTTGTGCAGACAAACCTGCATTTTGTGATGCGATGTTCCTCTCAAATGTGTTGTGTTTCTCCATTTTTTGTTTACTTCCATTCCACGGAGAAGTCACAATTAAGTTGTATATTATTAGTATGATTTTAAAGTTTGCATTGTCCTCTCTTTAAGAGCACCGTGGTTGAATTATGTGGTTGAATTATGTGCTTTAATTTACACAGATTTCAAAAATTTTATCATGTATGTTTCATTGTTTTGTCCAATTGTAGGTTACTCTTCTTACCCAAAACTCAAAAACTTCATCACACAATGGAATGCAGCAGCAACAATAGGAATTATAAAGGTGTAAATTTTAAGTCATGTTTTCTCCACAATTTTTTGCTTATTTATTTATACTTTTCAACTTTCTAATTTGTCTTTAATGCTTTAATAGGTTTTCTTCAATTTTTCTCTACTACTTTGTCTTGAATATTTTAATAGGTTTTGTTCAATCTTAAGATTTATAGCACTGACTGCATCATTCCGTTACCCGCTGTAATTGACAAGTGTATTAGATTTGCTCCAATTGACACTAGGAGGTCTTTGTATAAGGTGAAGTTGGCTGTGAATTGAGCTTAAGGAGATAGGTCCTCGGTTTGAATTGAGGCTTTTTAAGGTTAGTACTGTATCTTCATTGTTGAGAAATTTGTGCTTCTTGCAAGGATATAGCATGGGTTTCATTTTGCAATCACATGTTTGTGTTGTTTATGTCGTATGGACATTAGTTAGATATGAATTCTCTTTAATTGTTTCCTTTTTATGAAGAGTACCAACAAAAAGGGGAAGGGGTCAACAATCAACAATAATAAGCATGGTAAGGGAGCAACCACAACTATCAACAAGATCAAGGGGTCGAAGGGGCCAACAATCTTCATGAACTTTAAGCTTTTCTTTTTGCTTTTGGTTTGTAACTTAATTTATTTTGAAACTTTGGCTTGTAACTATTTTTTTTTTTTTGCTTTTGGGTTTGTTACTTACTTTATTTTTGTTACATGCATGTGGAATGTTGAATTTAAATAGTTTGATAGTAGAATATATTTGAAGAACAATTCATAATTTCATATTTCAATTAGGTCTCTATGATTGCATAGATTGGTATGTATAAAGTAAAAGGCTCAAAATAGATTGCATTGGTGGCTCCAAATAGTTTGCACAAACACACATATAACATATTTGTACGTATAACAAATTAGTATTTATGAAATTGGGCTGACAATTTCAATCTAAAAGGCTAAATTTTAGCACAAAAGCCCAATATGTCAAGTTTCAGCCCAATAGCCCAAAAAAAAAAATTAATCCGGATTTATCCTGAAATACCGAAAATATTTTGGGATTCCTGAAATTTAGGATTCCCAAAATTTTGGTTTGGGATTGGTCTTCAAATTTCCATCCTGAAAAATTTTGATTTGGGATTTGGGATACTAGTTTCGGTTCGGTATCCCATACCGAACCAGCTCTACCAACACACATAGCACAAGACTATGCTAACCTTGATGCGGAATACACTGACTTTTCGGATAATTAATGTCCAATTGATTTTCCAAACAGCTAGGAACTTTAAGAACTAAGTGACTATGGAATACAAGTCTCCTTGTCCGGTTGATTTTCGGATAATTAATGCTCAAGTTGGCTCAATGTTAGAACTCAACCTATTACTCTTTCTTATGTAGTATGTTAAGAGAATAGTGTTTTCAACTTAACTTAGTTCCTAACATGCAATCTAAAATGGCGTGTTCAAAGATTTAACAAGTAGAAATCATTAAGAAAAATAGTTTAAGTCATCACAAGGCATCGTAAGTACTAGCGTTGTCTTACTTATCCTAGAAATTGGTTCACATGTTAATCGCAATTAACAAGTACTACTCTAGAACATATGTAGGTCCTCATTCGACAAGGGCAGGCACACACATATTCATAGCGTTAGAATCCTAGATATGCTTACTAAGTATGCATCCATAGAAAACAAATAAAGAATTCATCAATGAGACAAGTAGTGAACCTTCATCCATTCATAAAAGTAATTCAAACGAAATGTCATAACAAATTTGCAATCATATTAGGGGCTTCAAAACAGGCCCTAACTACTAAGAATTTAGTTACACATTATTATCAAATAAAACCAAAAGAAAGACATGAGTTTGAGAAGATAAAACCGAAAGAAGAGAATGCCAAGATTTCCTCCTTCCTTTCATTCCTTCCCCAACGCTGCTGCCTTACCTTTTCATCCTATTCTATTTTTTTTTCTCCTTCTCTTCTTTTTTTTTGTTGCAACCTGCATCCTTTCGCCTTTTTAACTTGCTGCTCCATTTTCTTCTCCTTAACTCACCCACTAACAGCCATTTAGTGATGGTAATAAGTGAGAGGAAATGGTAAAACAATTGTAACTCTTTGGGTTACCTTTATGCCAATTACTCCCACTTAATCCTCATCTTTATTTCCATTTCCTCTGATATTTGAATAGGTGTCAACTGGCTTGTTCTTGGCTGCATCAGTTTTGGCTACTAGATTTAATGGATTTATTGCTTTCAGTTACAAACTGCTTAGCCTCTTAGGAACCTTTCAGTGTTAAAACGGCCATAACTTCTTCTAGAAAACTGATATTACAATATGTGAAATGCTCCCAAAAATAGACATCCGTAGCTTTCCACGCATATAAGGCTCATTCTCTAATTCATTCCAAGCTGTTCACAATTTGCTTTCAAAGTCAGCTGATCTGCACAGGCAGTTTTGACGAATTTGTTACTTAAAATCTCACTGGTGCTATTTTTCTTTTCTTTGCTTGAAAAATCCCACAAAATACAAAAACAAAGTAAATAGCTCAAAAATATAAGGAACTAACTAAGAAAAGATAAGTGAATTTGATGTAAAATATATATAAATGTGAGCTTATCAATGCTCAATATGCAAGCTGGTACAATAGGTCCTACCTACATTCTTCATCTCAAATTCCATCTTCAGGTGGGTAGCAATCATTGGCATCTCTTCTGGAGTTCCAATAAGGTTCATGTCATCTACATATATTGCAATTATCGCAAAATCAGAAATGGTGATCTTAATGAACACGCATGGGCACAATTTTGTTGTTTACATATCTTATTCCGATCAAGTACTCACTTAGACGTTTGTACCAAATCCGTCCATATTATTTCAAACCATATAGCGAACACTTCAACTTAATTGAAAACATGTTCCATGGTTGAGCATGCATTGATTCTGGTATTACTAGTCCTACTGGGACTTTCATATAAATCTCGGTATCTAGATCCCTATATAGATATATAGATACCACGTCCATAAGTTGTATACTCGGTCTTTCGGAAACTACTAAATCTCGGTATCTAGATTCCTATATAGATATATAGATACCACGTCCTACTGGGACTTTATTTTAATATGGTAGTTTAATTCTATTAACCAAATTAATTCAATTAAAATAATAAATTATTGAGGGGGGTAAAAAATAGGCTCATTCGGTTGGAGATGAGTTTTTTGTCAAACGGCTATGTTTTGACCTATAGCCTTTGGCCCCCTAGGTTGGAGATGGTATAAAATATGGCATGGCACTGTTCATAAAAAAATAATTTCTTGCAAGGCTATAAGGCTAAACATGGTCATTTGGCCCCTTACGGTTCATATTACCTGTTAATATTAACGAGTCGAGTTCGGGTCAGCTCATATTACCTGTTCATTTTAAAAGGTGTTACACGACACGACCCGTTAAGATATCGGATATGACACAAATGTCAGGTCTAGAAGGGTCCTCGCATCAAAGTTTATTAGTTTTTTTTCTTGTTTTATTTTATTTTTTTATTTTTTGACAAATGATAGATTTTGTTAGATTATATGTTAGATTAGCCACTGACGGGGTTTGAACCCACGTTGTCGTGCAAGGGCTCAACATCATTCTACCATTGTAGTAAAGGGCCACTTGCAGTTTTTTTTCTTATCATATTAAACTTTTTATTCTGTTTATTAATGTTATAGTCATCTTCATTAAATAAGCTATTAGGTTGTTTATTGTTAAGAAAAAATTTGGAAAACCGTTAAAGGTCCCTCATAATTTTTGTGTGAAGAAAGCCCACCCTTGTCGGCCAGTGGGCTTATTTAATTCTACAGCATACTCCAAGGCTTTCAACCACTAATCGAGAAGCATTAGACACGGAAAGATGCTTTTAAGCTCAAACGAATCTTCATGTTTTTTTTTTTACTTAAACAATTAATTAAAGGGTTTGATATCCACACATTATTTTTTACTTCTCACACACCGTTCTAATTTTCGGCCGGCTGATCGAATGAATTGAAGAAAATCAACGAACAGAAATTAACAAAGAATGTGTGAGAAGTAAAAAAAGATGTATGGATAACACACCCCTTAATTAATCCAATGTTATGATAGAGATTAATGTCCAATAAGATACTTTCTTCATACTTATCCTTACGATTATTAATTTATTATTTCTCCAATTATACTCTCTCCAGTTACATCATGTCCAGTTACGCCCTGTCCAGTAAAATCATATTGAGACCGTAACATTTTGTCTTGAGGCTCAAACGTCGTGTATCATGTGAATTTAAGATTTCAAGGTTGTTTTTGCTATGTATGTACTTGTTTGCTTTGTATGTACTTGCTAATAGGACCAAACCAAAGACATTAGGGAATCTATTCGATATATTATATATGTATGTATGTATATAGTTGTAAGCCGTGGCTCTTAGAGATAAGGACGCAGAAAGAGAGATATGGCTTCATGTATTCCATTTCAACTGAACTGCTCTTCTCTTCAGAAGA
Organism: Malus domestica; assembly: GCF_042453785.1. NCBI lineage: Eukaryota > Viridiplantae > Streptophyta > Magnoliopsida > Rosales > Rosaceae > Malus > Malus domestica. The sequence continues at coordinate 9,805,618 of NC_091668.1, forward strand.
AGTCTTCTGCCTCTGAAAATCTTTATCACTTGAAGAGCACCCTCTCCTCAGCTTTCATGGTGACTAGTGTACTTGATCTCATTCAATTGTTCAAATGCATATGTGTGTGTGTGTGTCTTATAAACATTTGGGTTCTCTAGAGAAGCCCTTACAACACTTATTTCCTTCACAAAAACCCATGTCGTTTTAAATATCCAAATAGAACCCAAAATTTAAACAAAGTATTTTTTAGGATCAACTATTACATTTCTTTTATTTGTTGACAACCAATTATTTTGCATGTATATATGTATTAGGCACATTTTCTTATTATTTTTTTTATGCAAAATGTAGGTAATTAATTAGTTTTTAATCAAGAAAATTGTTATTTAGACTCCAAAAATCTCATTTGCTCTAAACTTTCTATAATTAGAAAGAAAAATACACTTGTGAGGAATGTAGAATGAGATTTTTGAAATGCTAATGACAGTTCTCATAATTAATTAACTAAAAACATTCTTTTATTTTGCAGATAAATTATTTTTCACGTATTTACATATATTAGGCATGTTTTGTTATTAGAGGTGCCTTGTTATTAATACTGAAAATGTGATTTTACCCCTTTAAATTCATTTTTTTTTTTACATAAAACCTACAATAATATATTTTTATAACAAAAACCTAATGATTGGGCTTCACCTAAGCGAATTACCCAATCAAGATTGTGTATAATATTTAATATTTTTCGGATTCCCCAAATTACCCTCAATTAAGTCATTATAGCATTTTATGTTGATATCAAAATTAAAATGGAAAGCTTGTTTATTTGTTTGTAACGTGTGTAATGGCTTTGAAATTTTAATTGATGTAGGAATGGAAATTCAAAACGTTTTTTATTCAACAATAAATTTTCAGACTAATGTACCCTATTGATTTAATAAAAATACCATGCTTCTTTTTTCTTTAAAATATGTGTCTAGTATGTTTTGTTTTATTTTTCGAATATCAATGTACCTTTTTTTTTTTTTTGAAAAGATTAGTGTACCTATATTTTAAGTAAATTATTTTGAATGCTACTAGACTCATCTCATTGTCTTATTTTCCCATCCACATTATTATTTCACCCACTATAAAATTTTAAAAAATTAAAATGCTGTTTTCCCACCCACTATTATTCCTAAAATAACCTTTAATATATTTAAAAAAAAAACCTCGATGTCCATCCTTAATCACATCACCGCACCTTCATTATACTCTAGCCGCACCAACACATGACTTTCAATGAAACTTTGGATTTGGGTGGTGGGTCAGGGTCCGGCTATTGTGGTCTAGTTGGTGGTTTGCCTTTTCCATGCAGGTTGTTGGTTCTCTAAAACTTTGGATTCAAAACAACCTACCAATGACTTTCAATGAGGTTGTGAGCTTCTTGGTGTTGGAAAGATGGAAGCATTTTAGGGAAAATCATGAGCTGGTGCTTTGATGCTGCCTTTCTTAAGCTTGAGTGCATCTTGTCGAATCCAGCCCCAGTTGACACCCAAACCCCTCACACCTGCCTTAAATTCAGGCCTTACCAATATCCACTTTTGCAGATCGGTGTCGCCGAGAACGATGGGAGGTGATTACTTGTTAGTGGCAGGTCACCACGTTTTCTCTTTTCCCCCCTCTCTTATTTCGCCAGCCGTACAATCAAATCCACTCAATCGTGGCCGTTACAAAAATAGTAGTGTTGATTACTACGTAGGACCACATAGGGGTTTAAAAGTCTTTTGATAAAAGGATAAATATGTCATTAAAATTTTCATTAACAAGTGGGTGGGGAAATAGGTCAATGGGATGGGTTTAACAGCACTCATTATTTTGCATGTATTACTACATATATTAGGTACATTTTGTTATTATTATATGGTGTGTGCAATCAAACAACATTCTTCTATTTTGCAGGTAAATTAGTTTGCATGTATTATTACATATTTAGGCACATTCACTTCTAAAAATCTCCGCCTAGTGCAACCTAGGTCCCGCCTAGGTGCTAGTCAGTTGGCCATCATCCCGATTAATTCCTAGGCAATTGAAAATTAAAAAATAGCCCTTGGACTGCCTAGGCACCCACTAGCTAGCCTGAACCCTGCAATCCCCCGCTTAGTTCTTGACTCTTAGTTAGACAGAAAATAGATAATTTTCATTTTGCATATTATTTTTCAATAAATTGTAAAGACTTGTTGAATACTTGGAAAAGCAATCATGATATGCTTGTTTCTCATGTTTTCATGTTCTAATGCTTTATAATGTATATGTCATATTGCAATTTAAAAACTCCAATATAATTATATAATTTTTAAGTACAAGTAGACATTTATTTATATGTTATATAATAAATTTAATTAAAATTAAAGAAAAAACTGCATAAGCCCCTGCCTAGATGCATAGGTGCATGACCCTACCAGCCTAGGCCATGTCAAGATGCCTAGGCGTCTAGCATCTTTTAGAACCTCTGACACGTTTTGATATTAGGGATCTTTTAGACATACAATTTCTTTTTTTTTTTTTGCATATTTCATATTGTAAACTCAGTAATATTTAACAAATGAGAATTTTGTTTCATATGCGTGTTATTTGAACTGAATTAAATTTGTGAAAAAGATATGATTAAGATTTCATATAAAAAAGACTACAAAGTCAAACTTAATTATGGATATTGCTTTAGCTGTAGCCTAGCCATTGAGTTTTTGTTAAGTCTAGCTTAATTATGGATATTGCTTTAGTTGTAATTTAGTCATTGAGTTTTTGTTAGAACAATTTATCATGGGGGTTTAGCAAGTGAAAGAAAAGTAAATTTCAAGGGTATAATTTTCAGTAAACGGTTCTTATACCCGACTTGATCAACTATATGTAGAACAAGATTCAGCCATTTATGATGGGAAAAATGGAACAAGTCATTCCCATGCAAATAGATGTCTCCAAAACTTTCAAGAGCACTTCTGACAAAGTGTTGGACTTCTTGGTAGATTCAATGTTCGAATTCGTCGATCAAGAGTATCTTCCATCTCAGGTAGCTTACTCACTTTCAGGCACTACAATAACTAGTTTCTCACAAATTAATGCTGTCCAAAATTTCAATTTAATTAGTTTGTAACATTCTTTGTTGATAAATGTAGAGCAACTTCAGGCCGGTTGATGAGTTGGGAGGAGTAGTTGCTGTCACCAGCAGCATCAGAGGGAAAATCCCAGATGATTTTCCAGAGGGTGTCTACATAAGAAATGGTCAGTGCCAGTCCTGTTCTCAAGGAAAACATTAACCTATAACAAAATTCTGCCGTACGTCAACTTAATATTTAACGCTTGCTTAGATTTTTTTTGGTTTTATACATTTAATTATGTGTACACAATGTAGCAAAGGTTAATACCTGTCCTGCTCTCTTAAGGTTCTTATTTTGAGAACCTATGAGGACTAAATGCATATTGACCACAAGATTATATTAGCTTAGATTAAAATGCTTAAAATATTTCACAACTTAATAAAGCAAAACCAACTTAAAATCCATGAATCATTAAAAACCCATTTTCTCATTTTGCTTTATTAATTAAGTTGTTAAATATTTGAAGCCATTGCATATAAACTAATATAATCTTGTGGCTAATATGCATTTAGTTCTCATCTATCCTCAAAATAAGAACCTTAGGAGAGTAGGACTAAGGTTAATATACATGCACATAAAGCTAAGTTTGGAAGATTTTTTATCACGGTGTTGATGAGATTTGAACTCATGAACTTCTCAAACAAAGTCTAACGAATGAACTCGGCTGACTAGTTAAGCTTGGTATTATATTTATACTAAACCAACTAAGTTTTCATTTGGAGAAAAAAAAAAAACTAAGTTTTCAAATAGGAGTTTTTTTCGTAACGTTTCTTTATTTGGAATTATACATTATTGTGTTAATTATCAGTTCAACACAATACTGGTCAAAATTGTATTTTCGCTAGAAGAAAAACTTTGCTACCAATATGATTTACAAATCAGAAAGGAATTATATTACTAGATGCTCCCTACAACTTCAGCACTAAAAACAACTGGGGATTCAGAACTAATTGGTGACCACTCAGTTGTTTGAATTATTTTGTGCATGTGGATGTATGGCGTTTTATTTTCAATTTATATTTGTTTTTGTGTCAAATTTTCAAGTTATATATATTATGTAGGGCCAAACCCTCTATTTGGAGGATTTAAATCGACAAGATCTGTGTTTGGAAGGTCAAGTCACATATGGGTTGAAGGAGAAGGTATGCTACATGCTTTATATTTTAGTAGGGACGGCGACGTCAATGATGGAGGCTGGACTGTCCGGTACAACAACAGACACGTTGAAACGGAAACGTTCAAGCTTGAAAAACAACGAAACAAGCCATCTTTTCTTCCCGCCATAGGCGGGGACTCGCCGGCTATTTTGGCCGCTTACCTCCTCAATTTGGTAGGCATGTTAACTTATTAACGTAGTTTATTTCGGAACCAGCACCTTCATATATCTCTTTCATATACATTATTAGGGTTTTTCACATCTATCAACTTAAAGTACATAATTTATAACCCCGATAATTATAAGTTTCCTCTTATTAGTTCGTGATGCTTTTTCCAGTTGAGGTTTGGCAAAGTGAACAAGTATTATAGCAACACCAATGTTTTCGAGCATTCGGGGAAGTTCTATTCCGTAGCAGAAAATCACATACCTCAAGAGATTGACATCATTACATTAGAAACTTTAGGCAACTGGGATTTCTCTGGAGCTTGGAACAGACCTTTTACCAGCCACGCTAAGGTATATCTACACACACACACACACACACACACACACACACACACATATATATATATATATATATATATTTGTTGGTTTCTATTTTATTCTTCCAATTATATACCCTTTTATGGATGTTTGTATTGAAAACCGATTTTGTTTTTTTCTGTTAACAATCATAGACATCATCATTATAGCTTATGTGCAATTTTATTTGAACCTATTATAACTTCTTTCTACACCTAATTTAAACTTTAAGCATGAATTGACTTTTTTTTATTGCATATACCATCAAGTACAAGATGGAAGTAACAATAAAACTAAAATTTGTTAATAAACTCACACTCAATAATTAACCACTACCATCACGCATATTTTATTTTATCGATAGAAGGTGGTTTTGGAGTTTTGAAACCTCTAACTAAGGCATGAATCGATTTATGCAAATTTTTTACTGCACTGATCTCGGTAGCTATGCTACGCAAGTTTAAAGAACCTAAAGAAGCATGAGTCATACATTCCGCATAAAATTGTTCTTGCCAGGGCCGACCTTGAGATTTTAGGGGCCCAAGGTGAGCCACTGAAAATGGACCCTCGAGTTCTTAGGCACTATAATACGTTATACATTCATATAGTTTCTTTTTTGGGTGAATAATTTCTAATTATTAATTAATTATTATATCAATATCACCAGGTTTCGAACTACAAACACCTAGAAACATTACACATTCTATTTGCACGGTTGAACCACACTAGCAACTCATTTGGTAATTATTATGCCTTACTCTTATTAATTTATATCATATCTACATCATATATACAAAAAAAAATTGAGGCCCCCTATGCGGCCGCCTTATCCGGCTGCCTTCAAGGCTGGCTGGCTCTAGTTCTTGCCGAGGTTGTATGTCTTTTTTCAATGTATTCAAGTCCAAACTATTAGGGCCTCTTAAGGGTTCTAATCAGGGAGTGCGCAGTTTTTTATTTGATTTCAATTGTTTAGAGTTGAGAATATAGGTTTATACGTTTCAAGTAAAGGCTAGCAACGCTAGAAGCTGAGAAGATGAGTTTCTGGCCGGTCTCGCAATGTAGATGGTGGTGAAGCCTCCCCAGCCAATTGGGTTTCTTGGAAGGTTTAGGCAAATATTATAGTTCAACTTCCATGTTTCCCACATCCTTTCATACAGTTTGGTTTCCCCTGCCAATTTGGTTTCCTCGAAGGTTTAGGTAAATACTACTTGCGCCAACTCTTTCATGCATTTTTAACAAATATTATAATTCCACGTTCCACGTCTTTCTCATCCTTTCATGCGGTTTCAGCAAATATTATAAAGGGAATATTATTATTTTCTTCTTCATGTTTTCTCTTTTTTGTTCTATACTAGATATGGAGAAGTGTAGTAACAATGGGATTGAGTAGATGAGGATGGAGGCTTAAAGATTTTCATAGCAGTATGTCAAGTTCAAGCCATATAATCCGAAGGGAAACTAAAAAAAATATTATTATTAGTATATGGAAGATTCATAAACAAGTAGAAACTTCACCAAATATTCAACTTGTCCACAGAAATCGAATTCCAAAAAGCTTTCATTCCTATAAACAAGTAGCAACTTCACCAAATTATTGAATTTGGGATTTTATTTTCTAAATGAGTACCGTGTGTAGAAGAATTTACATTTTCAATTGGATTTGTGTTGATAGTTTAGGTAGTAAATTCGGATTTAAAGAGATATTAATTTTTTAATAAAAAATAATATAGATGTAAAGAGTAAGTTGTGTAGACAAAGGTTATATGGGTTCATATAAAATTTGCTATAGCTTATTTTTAGGTTGTATATGATATTTTGTTGTAGTGTTTTTATTCTTATTCAAATTTCACCTCACTAGCAATTTGTAATTCATTTTCTAAAGTTAAGAGGGTCATGTTTAAATTTTCATGCGATCATTTTTTTCGATCATGAGAACTTTTTATAAACTAAAAAAATGTATTAACTAGATATGGTTATTTAGATGCATAAGTTATGATTTAGGTTTATTCAAATAGGTATATGGTGCACTCAAGTAGGTAGTAAGATTTAGCTGCTTTCAAATAGATACTACACTATTAGAATTTTGGCTTAAGGTGGTGTCTATTATCAAGAATGGACACTGACACTGGTGGCAAACCTCAATTGCCACCAAACAACCACTAAATAGAAGTCCATGACCTATATAGAAATCTCTATTGTTACAATCACCACCAATAAGATAACAGTGGCATAATGAATAGTTACACCTTTGAAATATTATATAATTTTTATATATCGGTGGCCATGTTGTAATATGTTTTTTTTAAGGGCCCATTAATCTGGGCACCCAAATATATATAGTTATAGTTATTTAGTTAGTTAGTTAATAGACTACATAGAATTGCATGTTTGCTGTAATCTTCCATAACTAATCACATATTCAAGAAATCAGGTCTAAAAACAATGAGCTATACTAAAAAACTAAGAAACTATTCGTCAAAGTACGAAACAGGAACCAAATTTGAAGGAAATTGCCACTTAAAATGACTTCACATTTTCTTGAACACCTCCAAACATGTTTTTTAATTGTGACATGCTCCTCGTAATGCTTGAGCCTCAGTAATTGCTATCTCTACCTGCAAACACATAAGCACATGGATCAAATGACTAAAATATACATAGAAGTATATATGCCCTTACAGTTTTATTGTTTCCGACAACCTGCATAAAAAGCATATGCTTGCGAGTATGAGTCTCTAACATTCCACACGAAAAACTGAAAACTAATGTGGCAAGTACATCAACTTTTCAGTAGATAAATTTATGAGTCTCAACATTTCACAAGTGATATACTTGCGAGTAGATAAATTTTCAATCAATGGATATGGTTATCAATTATGACATCCCAAAAACATTCTAAAGGTAAAACTCACTGTTTTGAACTAGTGGCTTGATGTTATCAATTTACATCAAAGTGAATCATTTATTTAATTTTTGGGTCTTAATATATTACAAATTCAACATCAACACAAGCACCAACAAATTTCAATTTGTTCTCATTTCTTTTTATTCCTTTTTGTTCAACCCAATCAACTTCCTTGAGAAATAAAACAAAGGGTAAAGAGAGAAGGAGAGAGTTCCTAGAGTTCCCAACCTGGCTCAACTTCGCCTTTGGAAACTAGGCACTAGAAATAGAGATGGACTTGGTGAATATAGATAGACTTGGGGGCTCTGAAAACTAAGTAATAAGATAAATTTGTTAAGATAAATTTGATATTCCAGCACCAATGTATTGTTTAAGCAGTCGCTGAAAAAGGTCACGCTCGTAACCAGTTGAACTACTAGGTAACCAAATGCATTCCTGAATCGGGACAAATGCGAGTTTTTCAAATCCCAGGTAGCCAATTCCTCCAAAACGATTTGGCGTGTCGACTTCTTTCAAAACAAGGAGATTCTGTATAAAGATGAACATGTGGAATATTATGAACAAGAGTGGAAGATAAATGAGATTGCCTAACATTGTTGAGCAACAAATAATGTGCGAGAGGGAGGGGGAGTGGGGGCGCATACCTCAATCTGAATGCCAAAGGTATGGTCTTCATAATAGCCAGGTTCATCTAACAATCATGCCCTTCTGCAACGGAGTCATATTACCAAATCGAAAGCTAAAACCTTGAGTTCCCTCGTGAATATTTAATGCAGCTCCCACACCATGCCCAGTTCCTACCACAATTAAAGACAAAAGTAAAAATAACCGAGGGGTATGAATTCTGTGTCTCTCAGGTTTTCAACACTTAAAAAATTAGAGGGCATAATTAAGTATAAATTTAACTGAGATCAGCTCAAATACATCCAAGCTTATCATACAACTCTACAACTAGCTAACAAAAATATAGACTATCCAATTTTGAAATTCCAGTTGATCGATCACAAGGCATCAAAGGTAAAAAACAAACCCCTTAACCATCTAAACCCTTTTGCCTCCAAAAATCCCTAAACTACAAATTTTACACAATTTGCTCCAAAGTCATAAAAAAAAATACTGTGGAATCCCAAAAAATATCGATAAATCTGAGAAATTAAACAAAAAAAAAAAGAGGAAAACTTCATTGCGAAATAGGAAAAATATAAAACAACTACCTTCTTATAGCATTGATCTGAGGAACAGTGAAGACGATGGTGCTTCCTCAGAATCTCAAATCCGATCTCAGACTTCATCGACTCGACGAGTTTGAACTCCTTCAGCTTCTTCAACTCCATCTGAAGCTTGTCTTGCTCTTGGCCCTTCGTTTGGAGCTCTTTCTTCTTGAAAATTAGGTTTGTCTAACTTTGTATTTATATGGGCGGGGTGAAAGTACTGTAGAATAGGATTATTAAATGAAAAAAAAAATTATCTTTGACAGAAAAAAAAGAGAAGAAGACTGAAAAGGAAATAAAAAAACGTCCCAAAGTTGAAAAAACATGTAAAAAATCTTTGGTGTTAAAATTTTTATAGTTTGACACTAATGAGTGGTGTTTACAAAGGTTAAACCCACCATAATCGGTGTTAGGTTAAAGACACCAAATTTTGACAATGGTGACAGTCCAATTTACAAAGCCACTGATGAAGAAGGATGTCCTCAAAACGGTGCCCTATAGCACATTTTCTAGTAGTGCTATAATCACATATTTAGGTGCATTAGGCTAGGTATTACGATTAGGTACTATGATTTAAGTGCATTTGATTATGTACATTATTTAATTTTGGTATTTTTATTTTCTCCATGTTTTGGATGATGATATTGAATATTTTGAATTTATATATTTTTTAAGTTTTTGATGTATTACTGATATTGTTTTTGGAAGGTATGTTTAGTGTTTGAGAAAATCAACCAATAATCAATGCCAAAAATTGTGCAGCAGAATAAACCAATTAAGATTTTTTTTTTTTTTTTAAAAAAAGATTTGTTAGATTAGATGTTAGATTAGAAGCTAACATAGTTCGAACCCATACTATGGTGCAATGGTAACACTCCTCTCCAACACTATGATAAAGGGCCACTTGCACCAATTAAGAATTTAAAAACAAACAAATATGAAGTTCAATATTTATGAAGATGTAGAAATATAATCAAGGGACTATAACGATATATAATCCAACACAAGATCTTAATAGAATTTCAATCTTTGTTAAGGATTAAAATGAAGAAACGTATACATTTAGTGCTCTCTATAGCCCTTAATTTTCACTTTAAATTATATACTAATTATTGGTACGTATCGTCACATACTTGGTTCTCTTTTGTTTTCTTTTCAATGTTCCAGAGAGCTCCCGGCTCAGAGGAGCTAGTCATTCACGGATTTGACGCAGTAAAACCATATATGGAAATTGGAATAATTTCAGGTATTGTCTTGCTTACACTCTCTAAGACCAACTTCAATGGTGGGCTAAAAGCCAAATTACCTTCCAAAATTTCTCCTCAAACCCAATCCAACCCAAAGGGAAATTTTGGGCTAAATGCTAAATGCTAAATACTAAACCAAGGCCAGATTATCCCCAAAATTTAGCCCAGAAATCGGAATTTAAATTTTTCAATATTTATCGGAATTTAAATTTTTTTAGATTAAAATGTTCATAAAATTAATTTACGATAGTCTACATATTTATTTAAAAAAAAATTAATTTTTACAAAAAAAAAAGCCTAAGTTCATTCTTTAATAATCCCCAGCTAAAATTTTAGGCTAGAACGATTGGAGCAGAAAAACTGTTTCTGGGCTAAAAGCTAAATTTTCCAGGCTAAAATATTTGGCTTTTAGCCCAACCATTAGAGATAGTCTAACAGGCATAAATCTATCACTGTATGTAAGACTCACTTACTTTAAAAATTGTGAATGCGTGTGTACGGTTAGCATTGCACATTTCATAAATATCATTTAGAAATAATCTAGTACTTCAAAATAACAAAGTAGACATTAGAAATTTTGATGTGTCACATATTTCCCCCTTGCTCAGCTGATGGAAAGGAGCTAATTCACAAAGTAGATCTCAAACTCAGCAGGAGCAGCTTTTTCCATGAATTAGGGATCACAGAGAGGTATTCAAGCAAGCGGTAATAATTTTTGGTTAATCTCTAAGCAAACTTTTGCCACTTAATTAACTCAAAATCATGCATACTTTGCTTGCAGGTATAATGTACTCATGGATTTTCCTCTAACTTTTGACATAAACAGACTCGTTAACGGACGCCCGTAAGCGATGCATCCTTCATAGTTCCACCCTACACATTCTGATTATATCCCCATGAAAACATGCATGCAATGTTTTATGTATATTGCTTAATGTGCTGGTTTTGATATGCAGATTATTAGAGTACAATCATGAAGGATATGCACGAATCGGTGTGATGCCACGCTACGGCGATGCAGATTCAATCCGCTGGTTTAAAGTTGAACCCAATTGCACATTTCACATAATCAATAGTTTTGAAGATGGTGATGAGGTAACTTAAACAAATTGGCAATTTTATTTGAAATTTCAGTATTTTGGAGGAATAATAATCCAGTAATTACTATTTGTGTACATAAAACTGAGATGCATTTGTTGAAATGCTGTTTAATAGAGGTGGGTCGTTCCATTGTATGTGAGACCACTTATATTAGAATGTCTATCAGCAAATGAGTCATTTTTGTGAGTCTAAAGCTTTGCTCGTAATAATCAGTAGACTTCTAATTAACTTGTAAGCCAAACCGCATTTGGTATCTAATTTTTGTTTGTTGGATGAGCAGGTTGTAGTGTGGGGTTGTAAAGCTCTGGACTCAATTATACCAGGACCTGACATGGCATCGACTCAATTTGGGTGGTTACCAAGAAATTTTAAGCCTACAAGTCCAAGTAAAGAAAATGATCATGATACTATCTCATCAGTCGACGATGGAAACTTATTTTCTCATGCTTATGAATGGAGATTAAACATGCAAAGTGGGGAAGTCAGTGAGAGATATCTCACTGGAAAAAGGTTTTGTATGGATTTTCCCACGATCAATGGAGCTTTCTCCGGCGTTAAAAATAGATATGGCTACGCCCAAGTGGTTGATTCCGGCGCAAGCTCTGCCTCAGGTAATTAGGGTTAATCTTTCCCAAACAATAACTTAACTCCACTCTCTAATTAAATTGCTCTTTCTCAGACCATTAATGGTTATCCATGGCGGTATGTCTCTCAGGCATGCTCAAATATAATGGTCTAGCCAAGCTACACTTTGAAGAACCAGCTGATGTTTCTTTGGTATAATCAATTAGGCCTGGACATGTTTTCATTATAATTTTTCTCCTGCAATTTTATGCATGAATATGTAACTAACATTCTTTATTATTTTATTTCATGGATTACTAGAGAAGTGAAGGCCAATTAGAAGAGGCAATAAAGGTGGAAACTCACATGTTTGAGGAGAACAGCTTTTGCACTGGAGCTTCTTTTGTCCCAAAACAAGGGGGTTTTGAAGAAGATGATGGATGGCTTATCACTTTTGTTCACAATGAAGATACTAACATATCTCAAGTAAGTCGATCAGTATATAATAATATTTGAATTCTTGTTTTGAGAAAATTTGTTATTTTGTTTAGATTGATTCACACTTATATGCGTTGAAGTGCTAACTAGTTAGTATAATTTAATATATTTTCCTTTTAGGTTTATGTGATCGAGACAAAGAAGTTTTCCAATGAGCCTGTTGCCAAAATTACATTGTCCTGTAGAGTTCCATATGGATTTCATGGAGCCTTCATGCCAATCTCATCACCCACTTAGGATTAGTTTGGTACTGTTATGCTGTTTTAAAATGTGTTTTTATTGTGTTGTCATAATAAACTGTTGTACAATAAAGCAGTTGTTTGATTGGTAAATTCTAGTTGTAAAGTGCTTGTAATAACAAACAAACAAAAAAAACAAAAAAACAAAAAAAACAAAAAAAAAAAAAACAGTGTGAGTTTTGGTAATTTTTTTATAAAAGTGTTGTGGTTGTGTGAAGTGATTGAAATACATACGATCGTGAATATTATATTATTGCTGTAGAGGAAAATAATTTGATAGAGAATGATAGAATTCTATTAGAAAAATTCTTGGTATGTTACACTGTGATGCATAATGTGGCTATGTTGACAAATTACACAAATACTCCTAATTTAATGAGAGTCAACTGAATAATTGAGGAATGAATGACCTTCACACTTATACATATGAACCTGACTATCACACTATCGAGCTAGGCAATCTCACTGAGGGTCTTAAGGTGAAATTTATGTTCTTATCTACAAATATAAGATACATGTGATGCCTCAGGTCTAAGAACTATTTGCATATATACTACAACCACAAGCTTTGTAACACTTACCATTTGGTAAGCTTCCAAACATTTAACCTTCTTGGACAGTTAGTGTTCAGTGAACTTGTCCAACAGACAATCACTTGTAGCTCCATCACGTGTCCAGCATGTAGGGGTGGAAAAAATTCTCGAAAATCTCGAACTGAACTGAACCAAAAAAATATTGATCCCAAATAAAAAATGTCCCAAACCGAAATTCTTGAAATTTTTGGGATGCTATCCTAAATTGATCCTGAAATTTCGGTACAGGATTTAAGATTATCTCCTTAATATTACGAGAATCCCATACCAAACCGAAAATATATATTATTAATTTATTATATATATATATATATATATTAATTATAGTTAGAGTTAATTTCAACCATGAGATTGTTTCAAATTGATTTGTGCTGTCCATTCATTATTAGGGTTCTCCATCCTTCTCTCTCCATTGTTCTTTCATACCTTTCATTTCAATTGAAGCCAACCTCCCTCCCTCAGCCATCAAGCCTCTCATCTCTATCTCGAATTTGAAGCTCAACTCCAGCCAGTCACTAGCCTACCACCACACCATGCTATTACTACTGTCTCCGACTGTGGAGCCTTCCTTCACTACACAGAGCCACTTCTCTCTCTCTCTCTCTCTCTCTCTCTCTCTCTCTCTCTCTCTCTCTCTCTCTCTCTCTCTCTCATGATTCTCTTTCTCATGCGATTCTCTTTATCAGACACTTAAAGTCTAAGAGTTTTCTTCATCCAGTGCACTGTGCACCAATTCTCCCCCAAATCAGGTAAAGTTTGGAATTAATTTATGGTTTGAAATTTAATTTAAGGTTCAAATTCTAGATTAGGGTTTGTGAAATTTGTTCATGTTTTGGATTGGATGTTCTTGATTCCAGCCCTAATTGAATTTCTATATTTATGTTTACCATTAGGTTAGGGTTTATGAATTTTTTTTTTCGATTTAGGAGTTTGACTATGATTTTCTATGATTTGTTATGTTTTGTTTTTGTTAGGCAGCTTAAAGACTTTTAAAAATTTCAATTGGCGACTATACTTTCTGGTTGTTTTGGAATTTTTTGATGTTAAACTGAAGTAAATGTAGAGATGTGAATAATTTTCTTGCCCGTAGGTTCCCGATAGGTATATATGTTGTGCAGACAAACCTGCTTTTTGTAATGCGTTGCTCCTCTCAAATGTGTTGTGTTTCTCCATTTTTGTTTACTTCCATTCCACGGAGAAGTCACAATTAAGTTCTATATTATTAGTATGGTTTTAAAGTTTGTGTTGTACTCTCTTTAGGAGCACCGTGGTTGAATTATGTGCTTTAATTTACACAGATTTGAGATATTTAATCATGTATGTTTCATTGTTTTGTCCATTTGTAGGTTACTCTTCTTTACCAAAACTCAAAAACTTCATCACACAATGGTATGCAGCAGTAACTATAGAAATTATAAAGGTGTAGATTTTATATCTTGTTTTCTCCACAATTTTTTGCTTCTTTATATTTACTTTTCAACTTTCTAATTTGTCTTTAATGATTTAATTGGTTTTCTTCAATCCTTTTCTCTGCTAATTTGTCTTGGATATTTTAATACGTCTTCTTCAAGCCTGAGATTAATAGCACCAACTGCACCGACTGCACCACTCCATTACCCGCTGTAATTGACAAGTGTATTCGGTCTGCTCCAATTGATACTAGGAGGTCTTTGTATAAGGTGAAGTTGGCCTTGAATTGAGCTTAAGGAGATCGGTCCTCGGTTTGAATTGAGACTTTTTAAGGTTAGTATTGTATCTTCGTTGTTAAGAAATTTGTGCTTCTTGCAAGGATATAGCATGTGTTTCATTTTGCTTTCACATGTTTGTGTTGTTTATGTCGTATGGACATTAGTTACACTATGTTTGGATGAGGGAAATAAACTTGAAATTTGGGTAAAAGTCATAAATTTATAAATTGACATGCACCAATTCCTTTGTTTGGATTCATAAACATAGAAATTTAGAATTTCTGTGTGGAAAAAAAACTTGGAATTTGGGACCTTCAATTCCCAAGTTTAAATTCCATGTAAATAGGTGTCATTTTCCAATTTCTATGACTGAGAGTTTAAAAATAACAAATTCCATATTCAATTACATTTTTCTTTTAGGTTAACCAAAAAAGAAAATTCACAAATTCTAGAAAATAAAATCCTGTCATTTTAATTACCGTCATTTTAAAATTCCTTAGTAATCTTAAATTTCTTCATCCAAACATAGTGTAAAAAGAATAAATATGAATTCTCTTTTATGAATAGATATGAATTCTCTTTAGTTGTTTCCTCTTTATGAGGAGTACGAACAAGAAGGGGAAGGGGTCAACAATCAACAACAATAAGCATGGTAAGGGAGCAACCACAACCATCAACAAGATCAAGGGGCCGAAGGGGCCAACAATCTTCATGAACTTTAAGCTTTTCTTTTTGCTTTTGGTTTGTAACTTAATTTATTTTGAAACTTTGGCTTGTAACTATTTTTTTTTTCTTTTGGATTAGTTACGTAACTTAGTTTATTTTTGTTGCATGCATGTAGAATGTTGAATTTAAATAATTTGATAGTAGAATATATTTGAAGAACAATTCATAATTTCATATTTCAATTAGGGCTATAAATCTATGATCGCACATATTGGTATGTATGAAGTAAAAGTTGGTAGCTCAAAATAGTTTGCACAAACGCGCATATGACATATTTGCATGTATGACATATTGGTATTTATGAAATTGGGCTGACAATTTCATTGTATCGGTTTCTATGACCATTATGTTGATTATTTATTAGTGTGATCATTTAGTAGGAATGATGCTTTATGCAATTAATATTGTCACAATTTTGTGTACCTAAATTAAAAGGAAAACTAATGAATATGGCTTGAAAATTTTGAGTTTTAACTATAAGGACAAAATTAAGGGTAAAGTGAATAGTATTAGAATTGATTTTTTAGTATAAAAATATAATTTTTCGTTAAAGTGAACAGTATCTAGAGTTTTTCGTTAAAATTTCCTAAATTATATTCCATTTGTAATGATTCCAACAATATGTTATGATATGAACATTCATCGTTACATTCCCAACTCTATTTTTTTCCCGCTACTCCACAGTGACATGGGTAGGGCCAGAATGGACAAGGGGGTTTGTGAAGCTTAAGCTTGGTCCAAAAAGAAAGGAGAGAGAGATTTGAATTTTTCTACATTAGCTTGAGAATAATGTTAACTTACGATTAGTCGTATGCAGGCATGAATAGGAAAAATCAAAATATATATAATAGCTTTGGGGTTGAACTTTTCAGTTACATAAGAAGCAGAGCTGCAAATTAACCTAACAAAGCATCTTCCACTGTGGGAATTGGGAGATGAGTTTGTTCGATAATGAAGAAATTTTCATAAATGAACCCAGCAAGTCCACCACCAATGAGAGGACCAACCCAGTAAACCCAGTGGTCAGTCCAGTTCCAGCCTACCAAAGCAGGACCAAAGGACCTAGCTGGATTCATTGAAGCACCTGAGAAGGCTCCGCCAGCTAGGATATTGGCCCCGACAACAAACCTAGTTAGCGTAGGGCCCAATCCATAAAGAGATCCACTCTTGTCGACTATTGTAGCATAGACTGTGAATACCAAGCCGAATGTGAGGACAATCTCCCATATCACACCTTGTAAGTAGCCCACCCCACTTGCAAGTGAATGAATTGGAGTAGGCTGCAAAGAAAAATAACAATTAAATTATGTGATATGTAACATGACAATATAAATGATATTTGAACTTGGATTAGATTTAAATAACAAAAAATTAACTTCTACTTAGCGTGGATGAAAAATTCTAAACTCACCAATCCGCCACTGAGGTACTCTAAAAGGTAACAAGCTGCGGCAGCTGCTAACAATTGATCGATCCAATAGAGTACAGATCGAAACAGGGTAATGTGACCGCCACACAGGAGGCCAAGCGTGACGGCAGGGTTAAGGTGACCGCCAGATATCATCACGGCCACGACTAGTGCATGTGTCACAGCTACGGCAAACAACGCCACTAGTGCATCTCCTTCTAGCTTATCTGCCCCACCAAATTACACAGCTCAGACAGGAAAAATTTCTCCTCAGACAGTTACTATGCATATATAATATAAACAAAATTATGGTAGTCATGTAAGGGTTTTTATCTCTATAACTATGCGAATTTCTTTACAGATCAAGAAATTTGTTACTGGAGAATATATATATATATATATATAGAGAGAGAGAGAGAGAGAGAGAGAGAGAGAGAGAGAGAGAGAGAGAGAGAGAGAGAGAGAGAGAGAGAGAGGAAACCTTTAAAGTAAGGGATAACACATCTATATATATATATATATAGAGAGAGAGAGAGAGAGAGAGAGAGAGAGAGAGAGAGAGAGAGAGAGAGAGAGAGAGGAAACCTTTAAAGTAAGGGATAACACATCTATATATATATCACCTCTTGTATTTGTTCGATTTATGTTAATGAAATATATCTATCTGTGCTTGTTAAAAAAACATTACATGACTAGTAATCATGTAGTAGGCGACAAAGAAATTGTGATCTTGGATACTTGTCCATGATATGATGATGAACTTTTCGTTGTAATTTGATTCATTAATCAACGGTAGATTTTTCTAAGTAGCCAGTATTCGAGTTGGTATTTCATGTGCCATAGTAAGTGAACAGAAAATATACTTTTTCGTTTTCCTCTATTTGTATTGTATTATGACACGTAAAGTACCAACTTAAATACCAGATATTTAAAAAATTCTCTTGATCAACCACTCATGTGGTTTATATGTAAATTACCAGTAGCCATGGCTGATCCAACACCAGCAAAGACGAAGAGGAAGGTAGTGATAAACTCAACCACAAGGGCTCTCCAGACTTCGAAGAGCAGCCTCGCACGTGGTTCCCAAGGCTATTTTCGCCATTTTATCCTCTGACTTTTATGGTCTCTGCACTTTGCAGTTGCTAACTTGCAAGCACTATGAAAATGTATATACTATTTATAAGGATATCAAAATGATGAACCAGGTTATTTAGATATGTATGTATGTGTGTGTGTGTGTGTGTATAGCTGGGTCCAATAATATTATGTATGTGTGTGTGTGTGTATAGCTGGGTCCAATAATATAATTATTGAGTCCTTTAGAGCATTTCCATCCATTTGATAGATTTGGCTTTAGGAGTGGACTTGGCAGTTACTATTCACTTAAATAGTAAATTGTCTTTATTCTTTTTACCACTATCAACCATTGTGAATAGTTAATGTCATAACAATTATTCAACGGATGAGATTAATTTAGCATATGTTGCAATAGTTATACCGCGCCATCCATTATGAATATTAACTCCATAGATTTGGACTTAGACCCAGAATCGAAATCATTGCTGCCAAGACTCCATCATGGCTTTGCCAAAATGCTTGGACGTGTATTTTGGAAAAGGATCTTCGTTGGGTCCTTTTTTCAGAGATTCTAAAAATTTTGTGATCGTGACTGTTCCTCGTATATCGTGCGGTGATAAATTATTACAAAATTTAAAATTTAAAATTTAAAATTAAATATAAATAGTACCTAACTATTTCTGATCGTACGATATACGATTAACGATCACAATCACAAGATCTCTAGGATCCTTTTCCGTGTATTTTGGGTTGGATTTGGAATCTAGCCATGTCAGTTTAGCATGGGTAGAAATGCTTTAAGACATTGTCGAATTACCGAGCAAGCCAGAAATGACAATATAGCTGGTCCAATATTCAGTACTATTGGAAATTTACATGGTAACCTTACCTTGTTTGGCATCAAGATCAGAAAGGAGATACAAATACAATGATACCTTTGTATTTAAATGATTTTGTAAACAAGGATCATCGTCCTCTTATATTAAAAAAATAAAAATCTTGGAAGGGGATGGTTATTTAGGGTATGTTGTTATTTGAAGTCTTAGGTTTTTCTAATTTGTTTAAGGATTAATTCTTTATAAATGCACTTTTTGTAACTCAGTAAAAAAAAATATAGCAAGATACATATATAGTACTTTGGTAACGTATAGCCGTCTTGATTATTTTATAATGTTTTTTTATTCTTTGTCAATGAAATAAAAAATCTGTTTCTATGGTCGGTTTGATACCGTCTTTTTCCTTGCTATGTGATTTTCACATTTTGAATTTGTAACATCTTACAATTAAAACACAAAAATAGGGCTTGACTTTTGATCAAGCCTCCGTGATCCCATCATCAGAAAGCTGACATTAATGGATAAAATATGGGGTGTGATATTCACACACCCTATTTTACTTCTCACACACCTTTTTAATTTTCGGTCATCGGATCAAATGAATTGAAGAAGATCAACGAACATAAATTATCAAGGGGTGTGTGAAAAGTAAAATAGGGTGTGTGGATAACACACCCCTAAAACAATGGCCATATTTATTACCATTGGAAATTTACATGGTAACTTTAGTGATTATTTTTATCTTGGGTAAATCTCAGTTTACTACTATCAAGTTTCATGGTTTTCAATATTTGGTACATGAAGTTTTTTTCGTCCCAGAGTCATACCTAAAGTGTTAATTTTGGGATAGTCTCATACATCCGTTAGTCAAACTTTTAACTCTGCCGTTAATTGATGATGTGGCGTCCACGTAGACAATGACTGGATGCCACGTGTCAATATAGAGCCCACATGAATATTAAAAAAATTATAAAAAAAAAGCTAGGCTCCCGACCCTTCCCTCATTCTCCCTCCCTTCTCTTCCCTGCACCCATCTTCCCTGCAAACCCACCCATTCCCTCCAATTCTTAGCTCCAGGGACCACACAACAAACAAGCCCACCTCTCCAATTCTTAGCTCAGCTTTCCCTCTCTAGGATTTGAGAGAGACAGAGAGAGATTATGAAGCTCTCAGCTTTGCACCAGAGCTACCTCACCCGACGGAGCAACACCTTCAGGGGATCGGCGCCGTTGGACTCCACATCAGACGGCAAGTCTCTGGCAATGGTGTTTTGGCTACTACTCCACGGCCTCTGCTGCCTCATCAGCCTCTTCCTCAGCTTCCGCTTCTCTCGCCTCGTCTTCTTCTTCCTCTTCTCCACCTCCTTTTCGAATCTCTATCCGGCGCCATTTCGGACAGTTGCTGATCTCACCGTCAGAAAACTAGAACTCCCCGCGAACCCGATCGTGAATTAGGTTTAATTGTGTGCAAGCTTCTTTTGGGGATTATTGTGTAAAATTTCATAGAAAAATGTCCACTGTGAGAAATTAGAAGGAATTATGGTTAGATCTGGTTGTTGGTCTAATACGAATATTGATTTGGGCTGTTATGAACTAATCGTGATTGCCTTAGTCACAGTGAGCTTTTAGTTAATAGTAGTGAGAACTAAAGTGTAAGGTAGTTAAAAGGCATAATTGTAAGGGGTTAAAAGTATGGGGTTCGATTGTAATGGGCCAATACTTAGTAGAAGGTTTCAGTAATTGTCAGTCATTGTCCAGGTGGCACTTTTGTATTGGGGAATTGCAAGCATGTGGGATATACATGCTCCCGAATTTATTGTAATGAAAACTTTTGGAAAAAATCAGTTTATATTTCTCTTTTGGTTCTCTCTCTATCCTATCACCTTCTCTCATTTTCATAGCTACCGGTTATGGTTGATTCTCCGGCGCCAGTTGGGTCGTAACATTGGTATCACCCTCCGTTCCTGGATTTTCCCATCCGTGTATGCCCCGTCCCAAACCCACCACTCGTTCCACCATGGATGCCCGCTTTGCTGCTTTTGAATCTGAATTTCCGTCGATTATCCGTGAGGCGGTGAACTTTGCTTTTGATGCTAAGCTTCCAGCCCAACTCGATGCTCACCTTCCGGCGTATTTTGAGCAGTTCCGCCGAGAGCTCACCTATGAACTCACATTTCGTCGTGAGGGTGAAGGTTCATCCATCCCACCTCCTTCAAATCCGCCTGTTCTTCATAAGCTGGCTCAGATCCCACCATCGCCTCACCCTGGCCCTCCAAATCCAAGGCTGTCGTGGCAACAACGCCTCGACTCTCCCAGATTCACTGACGGTGATGATATCCTTGCTTGGATTTACAAAGCCGAACAGTTCTTCTCCTTCTATAGGATCCCGGATGCTCAACGTGTTCTCACTGCCTCATTTCATTTTGAATATGAGCTTTTTCACTTGTTTATACCATATTTAGGGCCTCGTATTTAGATCTCGTACAAATACTCAGGGGACTTAAATGTAATTATGGGATAAAGGAAGGGGCAAATATGTAATAGAGGAGGAGCCCCTTATTCTATAAAAGGGGACTCCTACCCTCATTCTAGGGGAGGCCTCACTCTCACCCTCAGAGGCCATTTCTGAAGCCTCTCACCCCCTCTCAAAGCTTCCTCACACCCCCTAAGCTCTAAGCTCTCTCTCCCTCTTCAACAGAGAAACATAATACAATCAGTGTGGACGTAGCCCAAACCTTGGGGTGAACCACGATAACTCTTGTGTCATTTACATTACTTGCAGATTCACGGTCGGATTTACGCTGTTCCAAGACGATCCGGTTTTGTGCATCAACATTTGGCGCCGTCTGTGGGAAACGATACAAAAAACTATGTCGGTTCTCTTTCATTTTTTCACCACCACCGGGAATCTGCAAAAATCCAACAACAACCAAAAGCTTTTTCAGAAAAAACCCAGAAACAAAAAGATCCAAATCTCTCGCTCTCATTTCTCTCTGATAGATATCGCATCCGTCAGGTGTCATTACTTCTCTCTCTCCAAATTCCAAGCCCCGATTTAATTTCCAAAAATTTTGGTAATCTCTTCATATCTTTCAATTGAAGAGATGGCTGTTTCGATGGTCTCAGCCGTGAGTGGCTGTAATGTTTCGCCTTCGAGACCAAACGCTTCACGAAAGCCCAGTTTGTCAGCCGCCTCGCACGCTCCATGGAAGCTGAACTCGATCTCTCTTTTTTCTCTTGGCATCTCACTCTTAGATCTCCATTTCTGAGTTTCGAAAACGCAGCTGCTCTCCCGACATTGGGTACCTTTCTCCAGCTGCTCTCAGACAACCCAGCTGCTCTCCTGTTGCAGCCGTTGATCCGCGACCCAGATCCGGATCGACGAGTTCTTCGACTTCTCATCCGCCAGGCGCTGGGCACACCAGAGGTCGGCTAGCGACTCCATTGCCTTCTTAGAGTCCCCGCTGATACTTGACGAGGAATGCCAGAACCCCACCGCCACTATGATGCATCATCACGGATCGACCAACAACCTCGACTTCGGCAGGCTAGACGACGAGCAGCTTATGTCCATGTTCTTCGACGACGATGACCTTCGTGGTTCGAAGGGTTCTAGATCTGCAGAAGAGTGTAAAAGACGGAGAAACCGACGGAGGTGCAGGACCATGTCAGGTCGGTGGGCCGGATCCGCTCCACGTATATCGAGCATGATAGAGCGCCGGAAGAGGATGATGTCAGGAAAGATTAGATCTTGGAGAGGTTGGCGGATAGGCTCTGGTGATTTCCCTATGAGTTCCACGTATATCGGTGTCGGAGTTGGGTTTTGAAGAGAACGACATGTCGGTGACCGTGCCGCCTACCGTCTCGTCTTCCAGCCCATCTACGCCGTCCCACCAGAACAGCAATAATGACGAAAACAATATTAAGAAGGACAATAATAATAACAAGAAGCCATTGATGGTTCATCTAGACCAGCAGCAGTCGAAAATCGAGCCCAAGAGGGTCAAAAGGATTTTGGCAAACTGGCAATCAGCACAGAGGTCGAGAGTGAGAAGGTTGCAATATATTTTAGAGCTTGAATGCGGCGTTACGACATTACAGTCGGAGGTATCGACACTGTTACCAAGGGTTGCATTTCTAGACCACCAGAGGTTGATTCTAAACATTGATAATAGTGCTATCAAGCAATGGATTGCTGCTTTGGCTCAGGATAAGCTTCTCAAAGATGTTTGAGTAAATGGTGTAAGAAGAAAATGATGAAGAGGCTCTCTGTGGTTCAAAGATTCGGCGGACGCGTTAATGGCAGTGGCGGATATCCGGACGGGCGGCGGAGCGTCACCAAACATTGGGCCCTGATTTAAGAGAAAGCAAAAGTAATGACCAGGCTGTCATTCTAGAGAAAAAAGCAAAAGATAGCTTTACAACAGTATTCTCTCAACCCATTGTCTGCGAGAGCACATGGGAAAGCAAAAGCAATAGCAAGTCTGCCAAAGAGAGTGGAGGTGGAGAGACAAAGACGCATTGGAAAGAAATCAAGAAAATCAAAAGATACCTTGCAAAGCAACATGGGTGGACAGAGAAGAAAAAGAAAAGAAAAAGAAAAGAAAGAAAAGAAAAAGAAAAGAAAAAGAAAGAAAAAGAAAGAAAAAGAAAAGAAAAAGAAAGAAAAAGAAAAGAAAAAGAAAGAAAAGAAAAGAAAAGAAAAAGAAAGAAAAAGAAAGAAAAGAAAAGAAAAAGATCATGTTGTTGGGAGAATATTTCGGAAAGCAAAAAAGAGGAAAGCAAAAGGGATGCACATGGAGACACTGCAAAAAACAAGGAATAAATACCCCATCAGAATGATGTAATTTATTTTCCTTTTATTTTGGAAACATTTGTATAAACTCCATCAGAGGGTAATATGTATAAACCCCATCAGAGGGTAAAAAAAAAAAAAAAAAAAAAAAAAAAAAAAAAAAAAAAAGGGCAAAGCCCAAAGTAAATGGGCTGGAATGTTGTGTAGAGGGCGAAAACCCATAAGCCCAAAATAGCTCCAACCAGGCGATCAAAAGTACGCCAAGTACTCCAAATTATACATGAGCATTACTCATGTCATTCATACATAGACATTCATGAGCATCACTCATGATAATCATACATAAACATTCATGACCATCATTCATGTCAACATTCATGAGCATCACTCATGTTAACATTCATGAGCATCACTCATGACAACATCCATGAGCATCACTCATGTCAATCAACATAAACATGCATGAGCATCACTCATGTCAAATCCGCTTCAAAGACTTCATTTACAAAGCTCTAGCTTCAAAAGCTTCATTCACAAGAGCTCTAGCTTCAAAGACTTCATTTACAGAGCTCTAGCTTCAAAAGCTTCATCTACAAGAGCTCTAGCTTCAAAGACTTCATTTACAGAGCTCTAGCATCAAAAGCTTCATTTACAAAAGCTCTAGCTTCAAAAGCTTCATTTACAAGAGCTCTAGCTTCAAAGACTTCATTTACAGAGCTCTAGCTTCAAAGCTTCACTTGCAAAGCTTCACCTACAAAGCTTCAGTGCAGGGTATACAAATACCGCCTCCGAACAACCGCCACTTCGGCCCATACATGGATTCAATTTGAAGTCTCCAGCCAACAGACTCTATTGACCGAAGACTTGGGGGACTACATTATGTACCATATATTGGGCCTCAACTGGGCCTCATGAAAAATACTTGGGGGACTCTAGCCCATTATCTATGTATTAAGGAGCGAACCCTTATTCTATAAAAGGGACTCCCTCACTTTCATTGAAAGATCACCCATGATTTATGTATTGAGGAGCGAGCCCTTATTCTATAAAAGGGACTCCCTCACCACCATTAGAGAGCATCGCCGCCTACTGAGCAACTGTCTCACTGCGAGCATCAACTCTAGCCCATCACTTATGTATTGAGGAGAGAGCCCTTATTCTATAAAAGGGACTCCCTCACCTTCAACGCCATAAGCTGAGCCAACCAAGGCAACACAAGCGGCCTCGCAACATGTGCTACTTCTAGTTGAGCATCATTTCAGATTGGGCACCACCTCATATCAAGCATTAGTTCTAGACGACATCTAGTTACTTCGGCCCACACATGGACTGAATTTCAAGTCTCCAGCCAAAAGACTCTCTTGACTGAAGACTTGGGGGACTACTGTTTATACCATATTTAGGGCCTCGTATTTAGATCTCGTACAAATACTCAGGGGACTTAAATGTAATTATGGGATAAAGGAAGGGGCAAATATGTAATAGAGGAGGAGCCCCTTATTCTATAAAAGGGGACTCCTACCCTCATTCTAGGGGAGGCCTCACTCTCACCCTCAGAGGCCATTTCTGAAGCCTCTCACCCCCTCTCAAAGCTTCCTCACACCCCCTAAGCTCTAAGCTCTCTCTCCCTCTTCAACAGAGAAACATAATACAATCAGTGTGGACGTAGCCCAAACCTTGGGGTGAACCACGATAACTCTTGTGTCATTTACATTACTTGCAGATTCACGGTCGGATTTACGTTGTTCCAAGACGATCCGGTTTTGTGCATCAACATCACTGGTTCCGTTGGATGGACTGCATCACCACCACCCCCACTTGGCTGGAGTTTACAAAAGCCCTTTGTCGTGAGTTTGAACCCTCTGCTTTCGACGATAATGCCGAGGCTCTCTTCAAACTTCGCGGGCTAGGTACTCTTCGTGATTATATCGCTGAATTTCGCCGCTTAGCTAATAGATCACCTGAGATTAGCCCTATTCTGTTATGAAGTTGCTTTTTAGGGGGGTTGAAAAAGGAACTTCGCTATGATGTCAAACTGTTAAAACCGGCAAATGTCCATAAGGCTATTGCCATTGCGGTGCAACTTGATACCAAGCTTATAGAGCTAAAATCGGTCTCATCTCGAAACTATACAGCTTCTAAACCCTTTTCAACCATTGTTCCACCTTCCTCCCATACTGTGCCACACACTAGCAATCTTGCTATTAAAAAGCTAACCCCGGAGGAGATCCAAAGGAAGAGGGCGCGAGGGGAATGCTGGTTTTGCTATGATAAATGGGTAATGGGACATAAGTGTGGTCTTAAGCAACTATTGATGATGGATGTGATGGATTCTAAAGTTGTGGAAGACAATATAGAGGCCGGTCACCCTGAGTTGCAGCACATGGAGCTTAGTGAACGTGCTTTTTATGGCACTGATGGAGGCTCTACAACACACACTATGAAAGTGCTTGGTTAGATTAATGGTCACCCTGTGAAAATTTTACTTGACTCGGGTAGTTCACACAACTTTGTTGATTCCAAATTGCTTAAACAATGGGGATGGCAAGCAGAAACTACCAAGGCTTTTCAGGTCATGATAGCTGATAGAGGCAAAGTTACAAGTTTTGGTTGTTGCAAGGCTGTGGAATTGTCTCTTGCAGGGTATCATTGTCTTACATATTCGTATTCCTTGTCTCTGAGGAGTTGTGATGTAGTTTTAAGGGTGCAATGGCTTTCCACAATGAGCCATGTGTTATGGGATTTCCAACTACTCACTATGGAGTTCACTAAGGACCACCAAACCTATAAGTTATCCCACAATTCTTCAGATGCCTCAATCATTCAAGAAGTCTCGCTGCACCAATTGGATAAGGAGCTAGTTAACTCTAACTTGGGGTTACTTTTGTATTCCATGGAAGAAGAGAAACTAGAATCCTGTTACTTAAATTCAGTGCAGTTGCAGGAGTTGCAGCAACTCTTGTGTAAGTTTGAGGCACTCTTTGTCTTGCATACCAAGCTTCCCCCACCGAGAGACCATGATCACCATATTCCTTTGGTGCAAGGTGACAAACCCCTAAACATCCGACCATACCACTATGGTCCATTGCAAAAAACAGAAATAGAAAAGGCAGTTCAGGAGTTACTGGAGGCAGGTTTCATAAGGCCAAGCCATAGTCCATTTTCTTTCCCTGTGTTATTAGTGAAAAAGAAAGAAGGCACTTGGAGAATATGCATTGACTATAGGGAGCTTAATGCCCTCACTATTAAGGATAAATATCCCATACCCCTTATTGATGATCTGTTGGATGAGTTGCATGGGTCATTCTATTTCTATAAGCTAGACTTACAATCTAGATATCATCAGATCTTAATGCAACCTGGGGACATTGAAAAAACTGCATTTATGACTCATGAATGACACTATGAGTTCTTAGTTATGCCTTTTGGGCTTACAAACGCTCCTGCCACATTTCAAGGTTTAATGAATGCTTTATTCAAACCTCATTTGAGAAAATGTGTGTTAGTCTTCTTTGATGACATTTTGGTTTATAGTCGGACCTAGGAATCCCATTTAGCCCACTTGCAAATTGTATTTGAGATATTACAGGCCAATCAACTCATCCTGAAGAAATCTAAATGCTCATTTGGACAAAATAGAGTTGAGTACTTAGGTCACATTGTCTCTAAGGAATGAGTGGCACCTGACCCTCGAAAAATTGAAGCTACACAAAGTTGGCCTGCACCAAGAAACGTCAAAGAACTCGGGGGGTTTCTAGGCTTAAACGGCTACTATAGAAAATTTGTACCACGCTTTGGCAAGATTTGCCAGCCCTTATACCAGTTGACAAGGAAGGATGGATTTCATTAGGATGCTGAAACTCAACAAGCATTTGACAAGCTTAAAACAGCTATGGTTTCTCCACAGGTGTTGGCACTACCAGATTTCTCCAAGCCTTTTGAATTAGAGTGTGATGCCTCATGTTGTGGTATTGGAGTTGTACTACAACAAGGAGGAAGGCCTATTGCTTTTTCAAGTTAGTCACTAGGTCCAAGGAATCAAGCACTCTCCACTTATGAAAGAGAACTAATTGCAGTGGTTTATGCAATACAGAAATGGCAGAATTATATGTAGGGACGACATTTCATAATTAAGACTGATCATAACAGTCTTAAATATTTTCTACACCAACGAGCTAATACTGCATTCCAACAGAAATGGGTATCTAAATTGTTGGGGTATGATTATGAGATACAGTTCAAAAATGGCTCCCAAAATGCAGCAGTCGATGCCTTATCCAGGTTACATGGGGTGCCTAGGCTACAAGAATCGTTGGAGTCAACGGGAGCATGCTATGCCATTTCTTACCCATACCATGGATGGATTGACGAATTAAGACGAAACACTAAACAAGATGCGTGGGTCAAAACAAAGAAAAAAGAAGTTCTTGACTCCACACTAAATGGCACAAGTGATTCTTCTTTGGGAAAGTACACTATTGACAACGGAATTTTACTTTACAAGCACAGAGTGGTGTTGAGTACTCACTCTGGGTGGAAAAGGAAAATTTTAGCAAAATACCATTGTACTTCTTCTGCTGGTCACCAAGGAGTACTTAAAACATACCAAAGGGTCAAGAGAGGCTTCTATTGGCAGGGAATGAAGAGAGATATCAAGACTTATGAGGCAGAATGTCAAGTGTGCCAACAAAACAAGGTGGAAACCATTTCTCCACCAGGGTTGTTGCAACCTTTGCCTATTCCCCAAAGAGTTTGGACAGACATCAGCATGGATTTCATAGGAGGACTGCCTTTATGCAAAGGAAAATCTGTGATATTAGTGGTGGTTGACAAACTATCTAAGAGTGTTCACTTCATAGAAATGTCCCACCCATACACGGCAATCACAGTGGCTCAGGCCTTTATTGAAAATGTGTTTAAACTTCATGGAATACCAAGCTCAGTGGTCAGTGATCGAGATCCTATTTTTGTCAGTGCTTTTTGGAGGGAATTGTTCAAATTACAAGGATCCAAACTGTGTATGAGCTCTAGTTACCATCCCCAAACTGACGGGCAGACTGAAGTGATGAACCGATGTCTTGAGACCTATTTAAGGTGTTTTGTGGGAGATCAACCAAAGAAGTGGGTACAATGGCTTCCTTGGGCTGAGTGGTGCTTTAACACTTCCTACCACTCATATACCAAATTCACACCTTTCGAACTTGTCTATGGCTATCCTCCCCCCCAAGTTATACCCTATGAATTCGGTACTGCAAGAGTGGAGGCTGTGGGACAAGGTTTAATGGAAAGAGATAAAGTCTTATCCATGCTAAAACACAACCTGGAAATGGCTCAGAATCACATGAAGATGCAGTAAGATAAGAAAAGAACAGAGAGGCAATTTGAAGTTGGGGATTTTGTGTATCTGAAACTGATTCCTTATCAATTGCAGACCCTATCTCCTCACAGCTACCATAAGCTTCTGCCACGATATTATGCTCCTTATGAGATTTGTGAGAAGGTTGGAAATGTGGCCTATAAACTGAACCTACCACCAAACACAAAAATCTACCCTGTGTTCCATGTGAGTCAATTGAAGAAACACCTGGGAACTAAAGTGACACCACAGACTGTCCTGCCATAGGTTGTTGAAGATGGGTTGGTAGGTAATGTACCTGTTGCAGTGTTGGCAAGGAGAATCTATAAGAAATGAGATGTTGCTGGAGTTCAATTACTGGTACAATGGCAAGAGCAAGAGGAATCAAAGGCAACTTGGAAGGATTTTGATGAGTTCAAACCCGAATACCCCTCATTTCCTCTCTAAAACCTTGTGTACAAGGTTCTTTAAGGGGAAGGTATTGTTATAAACTAATCGTGATTGCCTTAGTGACAATGAGATTTGAGTTAATAGTAGTGAGGACTAAAGTGTAAGGTAGTTAAAAGGCATAATTGTAAGGGGTTAAAAGTATGGGGTTCGATTGTAATGGGCCAATACTTAGTAGAAGGTTTCAGTAATTGTCAGTCATTGTCCAGGTGGCACTTTTGTATTGGGGAATTGCAAGCATGTGGGATATACATGCTCCCGAATTTATTGTAATGAAAACTTTTGGAAAAAATTAGTTTATATTTCTCTTTTGGTTCTCTCTCTATCCTATCATCTTCTTTCACTTTCATAGCTACTGGTTCTGGTTAATTCTCCGACGCCGGTTGGATCGTAACATGGGCTAATTGTTTGATTTGAACGGGAAATCAGCTTAAAACAAACAAAAAAGCCATGTCAATCCAGGTAATTACTTTAACTAATTGGTGATGATTTGCGTCAGGTTAATTCATATAAAATCATTTATTAAGTCTTTCGATTTTAGTTGCGATGGGTTTGGAATAGATACTTTCTTTCTTATTTGTTTGATTGGAATGTGATTGGAAGTGGGCAGATGGGTGGGTGTGCGAGATGGGTGGGTGTGCGGGGAGGGTGAGTGCAGAGGAGAGAAGAGAGGGAAAGGGAGTGGAATGGGTGGGTTCGCTGGGAGGATGGGTGCAGGGAAGAGAAGGGATGGAGAATGAGGGAAGGGACGGGTCGACGGGAAGATCTAGGTGTGGGTAGGAAGGTGGGCACAGGGGGATTTGGGGAAGACAATCTGGGTTTTGCTTTTTTTTTTTTTTTTTTCTTTTACTTTTCTTTAAATAATTATTTTTCTTGAATTTTTAATTTCCATGTAGACCCTTTAATGACACGTGACGTCCAGACATTGTCCACATAGGTGCTACATCATCAGTTAATGACAGAGTTAACAGTTTCACTAACGGATGTATGAGACTGTTTCAAAATTAACACTTTAGGTATGACTCTAGGACGAAAAAAACTTCATGTACCAAATGTTAAAAACCACGAAACTTTAGGGTAGTAAATTGATATTTACCCATTTTATCTTTATATATAAAGTCAACAACTCTTTATGAGGTTACAAACTTCATCAAAAAGTTTTAAACAAAAATGCCCCCAAAACAAAAAATTCAAAAGTAACCTAAGGGTATTTTCATCATTTTCACAATGTTTTTTTAATAATTAATTATTTTTGTACAATTTTTTTAATTAATATCTCACAATAAGTTAGCAATAATGTGATTCAATCAGTTGTTCATTAAATATTATTTTTTTCTATTTTTAAATACATTCAAAACATCTTAAGAGGTGTGTAATGCTGGTTATAAAAAAAAATTCGCATGCGCATAATAATGTGATTGAATTAGTTGTCAAATGATTTTTTTTTTAACAAACGATATTATCTACACTAAGGGGGAGGCGGTGGGCTTAGCCTCATAATGGGTTAGTAATAATGTGATTCAATCGCTTGTTTATTAAATATTATTTTCTCTATTCTTAATGTAAATTTAATAGAATGTAGATGGAAATTAAAAACCGATTTTATTATGTGAATTCAGTTGCTTTAATTGGTTTGTGAGGGGTTTTTTCTAGCATAATCTAAGATTATTCATTTACCTTTCCTTTTGTCAATTCACGCATATAAATACATTTGAAACGTGTAAGTCGCACGTAGCACCTCGTGATAGTAATTAAATATGAATTGATATTGTACATATATTATATGTATGTTTGTTACCAGTGAAAACTTAAGACTTATTCCTCACCAAAACTTTATACTATAATACCATGTGCAGCTGTGACAATATATATATTTCCAAGAAAATGAACTATTGAAATATGCGGAAGAACTTTCGTTTTCTGCTCACGCTTTAGGATTATAATTTATTTTTGGGGAGTGATAGGTGAGTGGAGCACCATCATTTAATCCTTTTTTTCTGGGGAATTAATATTCGCCTGCTTTAATATTTGGCCCTTGCCCTCCTGCATTATATTATTGCGCGTGTTTTATTCTTTGGTCAATATATAATTGCATGATGTGTTGCAAAAGCCAAAAGGTTGATTGAGCATTGGAACTGAAACTCACAATCTTGTCTGTAGTTCATCGTGACTCCACCATTCTCCCCCAATAATTATGCAAATTACTCATACACAAGCGATGGTTGACTTAAAAAAAAAAAAAAAACAAAAATTGGTATTAGCACTCTAAGGCGGATTTAGGATTGTTGTGCTCATTAAAAGAAGCTGTTTTTTGTTTTACTTTAAGAATAATCAACTATTAAATAAAGCAACAAGATGTTTGATAAACTGTATTTTTGTAATTGAAATGTAAAAGCGTTTGGTCAATTTTAATGTAAGTGATCTAATTTAATATAATGACAAAACTAGACATGGTAGTGGCTGTGGCAACGACAACAATGACGACAGCAGTGGTGGTGGTAGTGGTGATGGCAGAAGGCAATGACGGGGTTATGGTGGTGATGTCAATAGTAAGGTGTGGTAGTTGACGTATAGAGGAAGCAATGCTGGCAGAAAAAGTAGTGTCTATTATGGCAGCATCGTTTGCGGTGGCAATAGAAACGATAGTGGTGGTGTAAGGCTAGTGGTTGCAATTGTAGGTGGTGGTGGTGAAGACGACGGTGTTGGTGCCGATGGAGATAACAGTAGTGATGGCAGCTACAATCATGGTGGTGTCAATAATGGAGTGTAGTGATTGGGGTGCATAAATATGGTAAGGGCAGAGATAGTGGCGGTGGTTGTGGTGGTTGTGGTGGTGGTGGTGGTGGTGGTGGTGGTGGTGGTGGTGGTGGTGGTGGTGGTTGTGGTTGTGGTTGTGGTGGCAGTTCAAGGGATAAAATGTGTGTAGAATGATAATAATGTCGTGTTTAAAAATTAATTAGGATATGTTGGGGACTTTTAGGTTGAGGTGGACTTGGGCTATGAGAATGTCCTCTTGTCTTCCTTGCTTCAGATTCATACCAAGCCACGGAATATCTCGAAAGAGTTAGTTTGTCTTAGGAAATACCTTGATAACATCAACAACTCGAAGATAACATGATTGATCAAGATAATGACTAGCTCAAGTGAAGCGTGGTGTGAAAGCTAGAAGATTATCGGTTTAACATGAGAGAAGGGATTTGCATGGTTGCATGAGATTCTTGGCCGGATGATTTGGGCTTTCCTAAGGTGGTAACAAAGCTTCTAATGGCTGAGATCTTTAGTGCAAGGCTATGGAAATTACTACGATTGAATGGATGATGATTCTTGAGGATGGACTATGTTTCTGGGCTAGATGGAACTCTCTAGGCTTATTTCCTGGGTGGTTCTCTCCCTTACGTTCTACCCTCTCTAAAGGCTTCTCCCCCTCATTTTGCAAGTGAAGGGTTCTCCTCTAGGCTTCAAAGGAATCTCCCTTTGTGGCTTGGTCTTCCCTTTCTTTTCTCCCTATCTCCTCTACTATTTCTCTTTTGGTGTAATGTAGTTGCATTGTTGAGACCTGCATTCTGCTTCTTCCCAAGGTGTGGCTTTCCCAGGTTAGCCTTCTGCAGGCGCTACTTCTGGTAGCGCTCGTTGGTTGTCTGTGCAAGTTAGGAAAGGAAAGTCAGTATTAAATGCCTAACTTGCTAGGTTTAGCATACATTTAATGCAGGAATCTAGGTTAGTCCTAACTAAGAGGGTTTGCTTGCTAGGGAAAGTTGTAAACTATGCTAGTTCTCTCTCAATGTTGCTTGCGTGAAATGCAAAGGGTATGGGCTTGGATCCTTGGGCCCCTAAGCAGCCCAAAGTTTTCTATAACCCCGATCCACGTAAGCCCAATAACCTTACGTAACCATCCACACCACAATCTACTTGACAAGCCCCGAATGTGTGACTTGGGCTTAGTATGAATAGTGATGAGCATGAGGAAGCTTGGTGTGATGAATAGGCATGAACATGGCGTGATTTGTGTAAATATCCGGCTTAATAACCACGACGTGGCATGTTTGTAAATATATTCCTTATCGACCCCGCACCTTGGCATGTGTTTGGGCTTGAATGAAGGCTTTGCATGACAATTGGATCTTGAGACTTGGTTGGATTGGTATGTGACATTTTTTAGCCCCAACAGGGTTTTATATAGGAATTTAAAATATTCATAAAAAAACTCATCTATGTTTTTTTTATTAAAATTACTTTTAAAAGCAACACAAATGCTACTTTTAAAAACTGTTGTCTGGAGACCAATGCTTTTTAAATAAACATGATATTTTAATTTTATCAAACAATTTGTATAGTTTAACTTTAAAGTGAAACAACTTTGAGAGAAAAAAGCAAGACAAACAGGGCCTAAATAAGTATTTATTTTGCATTTTTTCAAGCGTTCATGTTGCAATTCTTTAATCGCATTATTGTTATTTTAAATTGTCAATAATTTCTAAATTTTCAATTTTTAGCAGTTTTGAGGTTCCAAAAACACGCAAAGCGTTTACCAAACTTTAGGGTACATGTCCAACCTTTGTACAATCCAACAACAACAACAACAAAGCCTTTTCCCACTAAGTGGGGTCGGCTATATGAATCCTAGAACGCCATTGCGCTCGGTTTTGTGTCATGTCCTCCGTTAGATCCAAGTACTCAAGTCTTTTCTTAGGGTCTCTTCCAAAGTTTTCCTAGGTCTTCCTCTACCCCTTCGGCCCTGAACCTCTGTCCCGTAGTCACATTTTCGAACCGGAGCGTCAGTAGGCCTTCTTTGCACATGTCCAAACCACCGGAACCGATTTGCTCTCATATTTCCTTCAATTTTGGCTACTCCTACTTTACCTCGGATAACCTCATTCCCAATCTTATCCTTTCTCGTGTGCCCATACATCCCACGAAGCATCCTCATCTCCGCTACACCCATGTTGTGTACGTTGATGCTTCACCGCCCAACATTCTGTGCCATACAACATCGCTGGCCTTATTGCCGTCCTATAAAATTTTCCCTTGAGCTTCAGTGGCCTACGACGGTCACACAACACGCCGGATGCACTCTTACACTTCATCCATCCAGCTTGTATTCTATGGTTGAGATCTCCATCTAATTCTCCGTTCTCTTGCAAGATAGATCCTAGGTAGCGAAAACGGTCACTTTTTGTGATCTTCGCTAGATTGCTCCGGTCATTAGTGTGGATAAGTATATAAATGGATAGAGATAGGAAAGCAAACACAAGATGTACGTGGTTCACCCAGATTGGCTACGTCCACGGAATAGAGGAGTTCTCATTAATTGTGAAGGGTTTACACAAAAGCAAACACAAGATGTACGTGGTTCACCCAGATTGGCTACGTCCACGGAATAGAGGAGTTCTCATTAATTGTGAAGGGTTTACACAAGTACATAGGTTCAAGCTCTCCTTTAGTGAGTACAAGTGAATGATTTAGTACAAATGACATTAGGAAATATTGTGGGAGAATGATCTCGTAGCCACGAAACTTCTAAGTACCGGAGTGTGGTATCGTCTTGACTTGCCTTATCTGTCTCATAGGTAGATGTGGCATCTTCTCTGGAAGTACTCTTCCTCCATCCAGGGGTGGTATCTGTAACTGGTGGAGATGCACAAGGTAATGTATCAATTTCACTTGAAGCTTACTTGTAGTTTCATGCTTGGTCAAGTGCGATACAAACCATGTAGTAGGAGTCCCCCAAGTCGCCGAGCTAGGGGATCTGCTGAAAGAGGTGACAGACAAGGTAAGCAATCAGAGCTCCGGCTGATTGTTCACATTCTCCCTATCTTGCAGGCAGCATGAAGGATAAAGAGAAGAAAAATGAGGAGAGATGATATGGGATACTTTTGCTTTTGAAGAAGTAACTTTCCACAGGCTTATTCTTGAACTGGGCTGGAGGGTTTTCTGGTTTCCTCCAGAGTATAAGGCCGACTGAAGAATTTGAGGGTCAAAACAAGTCCATCAAATCTAGAGTACGTTCGACCCTGCTGATATGGGATACTTTTTCTTTTGACAGAATAGTGGATGTATCGGCACGTGTGCTGTTACGCTTGTCTCCACATGCTTCCTTGTATCCTTCTCACTTGCCTTATCTGTTCCTCAGGCAGATGCGGTATCTTCCCTGGAAGCATAAGATGTTGAAGATGAGTACTCGAGAGCAATGCCAGGTAAGTAATCAGGTAAGGGGTTCCACGTAGTCAGTTCCTGGCTGGAAGCTTGATTCCAAGTGCTGACTGATTGCTCTCTTTCTCCTTGTCTTGCAGGTAAGAACAAGGCCAAAGGAAAAGACAGGGAAAAAGCATGATATGGGATACTCTTGCTTTTAACCCTGATGATATGAGATATTCTTGCTCTAGTATAGCTTGTTTACAGAGGTATTATCGAGGGGAAAGAAAGCTGAATATTTCGAAAGGCTTCGTTGGGAGTGCCCTCTCAGATAAGAGAAAGGGTTGAGCATTTTTGCAGGTCTGCCTGTCCGTTAGGGATGGAGGTCGACATATATAGGAGTCTCCCTAACATCAAGTAATAATGCTATTCCTTTACCCTGCTTGGTTATAGCACGGTAGTGGGAGCTGCCAGCTTCACATGTTTTAACTCTGTCAGAGCACTTTGAAAAAGTGGTCTGTGGTATCTGGAAAGCTGATGTTGCGTGTGAAGATTACAGATAAGCTTTATCCAAGGAGATCCAGCTCTTGAAGTTGGGAAAGTGGTGCCTCTTCGATTTTCGAACAAGCAATCCTGTCGGGGATCTGGCTCTCGAGATTCGGAGAACGATGCCTCTTCGATTTTTTAGAAAGCAATCCTGCTGGGGGTCTGGCTCTCGAGATTCGGAGAGCGGTGTCTCTTCGATTTTTGAGAAAGTAATCATGTTGGGAGTCTAGCTCTCGAGATTCGGAGGGCGGTGCCTCTTCGATTTTGGAGCAAGCAATCTTGTTGGGGGTGTTTTCTCGAATGTGAGTAAAGGTTGGGCGTGTTTGCTAGTCTACCTTGCCACGAAGCAGAGGTTGACACACAGGGACTTTCCAATTATCCAGCAGTGGTACTATTCCTTTACCCTCTCTTCGATTTTTGAGAAAGTAATCATGTTGGGAGTCTAGCTCTCGAGATTCGGAGGGCGGTGCCTCTTCGATTTTGGAGCAACCAATCTTGTTGGGAGTGTTTTCTCGAATGTGAGTAAAGGTTGGGCATGTTTGCTAGTCTACCTTGCCACGAAGCACAAAGGTTGACACACAAGGACTTTCCAATTATCCAGCAGTGGTACTGTTCCTTTACCCTCTCTTTGATTTTTGAGAAAGTAATCATGTTGGGAGTCTGGCTCTCGAGATTCGGAGGGCGGTGCCTCTTCGATTTTGGAGCAAGCAATCTTGTTGGGAGTGTTTTCTCGAATGTGAGTACAGGTTGGGCATGTTTGCTAGTCTACCTTGCCACGAAGCACAGAGGTTGACACACCGGGACTTTCCAATTATCCAGCAGTGGTACTGTTCCTTTACCCTTGTGGGTAATAATATGGTAGCTAGACCTTCAAAATTTATGTGTTTAAACTTTGTTAGTGTTGTTTCTTTGCAATTCTTTTACCCTTCTTGGTCAGAGCGATGTAGTGGGAGCTGCAAGCTTCACGTGTCTCAACTTTGTCAGAGAACTTTGGCAAAGTTATCTGTGGTACCCATGAGCTACTGTTGCGTGTGGGAAGTGGGTGATTGAACAGTGCGATTCATGTGCTTTCTACTTCGTCAGAAATCTTCGACAGAATGCCCATAATTTCCGCAAAGCTGAGTGTGCATGTGACAGGTGCTGACAAGGCTGGGAAAGTAGGTGCCTCTTCGATTTCTGAGATCGGCCCTCGTGGTCTCTGAGCAGCCCAGCTTTTGAGAAAGCAAGCCTCTTCGATTTCTGAGATCGGCCTTCGTGGTCTTTGAGCAGCCCAGCTTTTGAGAAAGCAAACGCCTCTTCGATTTCTGAGATCGACCCTCGTGGTCTCTGAGCAGCCCAGCTTTTGAGAAAGCAAACGGCTCTTCGATTTCTGAGCAAGCGCCTCTTCGATTTCTGAAGCTTCGGCGAGTGCAGATTTTTATAGGGGCTGACATTAAGTTCCAAAGCACACTTGAATATCCACCAGTAGAAGCTCCATTCTTGCACTTCTAAGATCTTGATTTGTCCGACCTCTTCTCTCTTCAACACCTTTGAAAATGTCTGGCCCCTCCGACCGTCGTTTTGACTTGAACCTTGTTGAAGAGGCAGCCCCGCCTTCTCCAGACAACATATGGCGCCCATCCTTCGTCTCCCCTACTGGTCCTCTTACCGTTGGGGATTCCGTGATGAAGAATGATATGACCGCTGCGGTAGTGGCCAGGAACCTTCTTACTCCCAAAGATAACAGACTACTTTCCAAACGGTCTGATGAGTTGGCTGTTAAGGATTCTCTGGCTCTCAGTGTTCAATGTGCAGGTTCTGTGTCTAATATGGCCCAACGCCTATTTGCTCGAACCCGCCAAGTTGAATCACTGGCGGCTGAAGTGATGAGTCTCAAACAGGAGATTAGAGGGCTCAAGCATGAGAATAAACAGTTGCACCGGCTCGCACATGACTATGCTACAAACATGAAGAGGAAGCTTGACCAGATGAAAGAATCTGATGGTCAGGTTTTACTTGATCATCAGAGATTTGTGGGTTTGTTCCAAAGGCATTTATTGCCTTCGTCTTCTGGGGCTGTACCGCGTAATGAAGCTCCAAATGATCAACCTCTGATGCCTCCTCCTTCTAGGGTTTTGTCCAGTACTGAGGCTCCGAATGATCCCCCTCCGGTGCCTTCTCTTTCTGGGGCTCTACCGACTGCTGAGACTTCTCCTAAGCAACCTTTGTGAAGGCTCCCTCTTGTTTGTTTAATTTGACTCCAGTATATGTACATATTTGTAACTTATCGGGGATATCAATAAATAAGCTTTCCTTCATTTCAACGTATTGTGTTAAATACACCAAAGCCTTCTTCGCTAAGTTCTTTGAATTTTCTTTTGTTGAAGCTTGTATGTTGAAGCTTTGTGAGTGGAGCATATAGGTTGAGGTAGTGTTCCCTTAATTTCCCGAATGAGGAAAACTTCTCGGTTGGAGACTTGGAAAATCCAAGTCACTGAGTGGGATCGGCTATATGAATCTTAGAACACCATTGTGTTCTGTCCTGTGTCATGTCCTCCGTTAGATCCAAGTACTCTAAGTCTTTTCTTAGGGTCTCTTCCAAAGTTTTCCTAGGTCTTCCTCTGCCCCTTCGGCCCTGAACCTCTGTCCCATAGTCGCATCTTCTAATCGGAGCGTCAGTAGGCCTTCTTTGCACATGTCCAAACCATCGTAACCGATTTTCTCTCATCTTTCCTTCAATTTCGGCTACTCCTACTTTACCCCGGATATCCTCATTCCTAATCTTATCCTTTCTCGTGTGCCCACACATCCAACGAAGCATCCTCATCTCCACTACACCCATTTTGTGTACGTGTTGATGCTTCACCGCCCAACATTCTGTGCCATACAGCATCGCCGGCCTTATTGCCGTCCTATAAAATTTTCCCTTGAGCTTCAGTGGCATACGGCGGTCACACAACACGCCGGATGCACTCTTCCACTTCATCCATCCAGCTTGTATTCTATGGTTGAGATCTCCATCTAATTCTCCGTTCTTTTGCAAGATAGATCCTAGGTAACGAAAACGGTCGCTCTTTGGTTTTTCTTGATCTCCGATCCTCACCCCTAACTCGTTTTGGCCTCCATTTGCACTGAACTTGCACTCCATATATTCTGTCTTTGATCGGCTTAGGCGAAGACCTTTAGATTCCAACACTTCTCTCCAAAGGTTAAGCTTTGCATTTACCCCTTCCTGAGTTTCATCTATCAACACTATATCGTCTGCGAAAAGCATACACCAAGGAATATCACCTTGAATATGTCCTGTTAACTCATCCATTACCAACGCAAAAAGGTAAGGACTTAAGGATGAGCCTTGATGTAATCCTACAGTTATGGGAAAGCTTTCGGTTTGTCCTTCATGAGTTCTTACGACAGTCTTTGCTCCTTCATACATATCCTGTATAGCTTGGATATATGCTACTCGTACTCCTTTCTTCTCTAAGATCCTCCAAAGAATGTCTCTTGGGACCCTATCATACGCTTTTTCCAAATCTATAAAGACCATGTGTAAATCCTTTTTCCCATCTCTATATCTTTCCATCAATCTTCGTAAGAGATAGATTGCCTCCATGGTTGAGCGCCCTGGCATGAACCCGAATTGGTTGTCCGAAACCCGTGTCTCTTGCCTCAATCTATGCTCAATGACTCTCTCCCAGAGCTTCATTGTATGACTCATTAGCTTAATACCCCTATAGTTCATGCAATTTTGTACATCGCCCTTATTCTTGTAGATAGGCACCAAAGTGCTCTTTCGCCACTCATTCGGCATCTTCTTCGTTTTCAAAATCCTATTGAAAAGGTTAGTGAGCCATGTTATACCTGTCTCTCCCAAAACTTTCCACACTTCGATTGGTATATCGTCTGGGCCTACTGCTTTTCTATGCTTCATCTTCTTCAAAGCTACACCCACTTCTTCCTTTCGGATTCTACGATAAAAAGAGTAGTTTCTACACTCTTCTGAGTTACTCAACTCCCCTAAAGAAGCACTCCTTTCATGTCCTTCATTGAAAAGATTATGAAAATAACATTTCCATCTGTCTTTAACCGCGTTCTCTGTAGCAAGAACCTTTCCATCCTCATCCTTGATGCACCTCACTTGGTTTAGGTCCCTTGTCTTCTTGTCCCTTGCTCTAGCTAGTTTATAGATATCCAACTCTCCTTCTTTGGTATCTAGTCGCTTATACATATCGTCATAAGCCGCTAACTTAGCTTCTCTCACAGCTTTCTTCGCCTCTTGCTTCGCTTTTCTATACCTTTCACCATTTTCATCGGTCCTATCCTTGTATAAGGCTTTACAACATTCCTTCTTAGCCTTCACCTTTGCTTGTACCTCCTCATTCCACCACCAAGATTCCTTTTGGTGTGGGGCAAAGCCCTTGGACTCTCCTAATACCTCTTTTGCTACTTTTCGGATACAACTAGCCATGGAATCCCACATTTGGTTAGCTTCCCCCTCTCTATCCCACACACACTGGGTGATTACTTTCTCTTTGAAAATGGCTTGTTTTTCTTCTTTTAGATTCCACCATCTAATCCTTGGGCACTTCCAAGTCTTGTTCTTTTTTCTCACTCTTTTGATATGTACATCCATCACCAACAAGCGATGTTGATTAGCCACGCTCTCTCCTGGTATAACTTTGCAATCCTTACAAGTTATACGATCCCCTTTCCTCATTAGAAGAAAATCTATTTGTGTTTTTGACGACCCACTCTTGTAGGTGATCACATGTTCTTCTCTCTTCTTAAAGAAGGTGTTGGCTAAGAAGAGATCATATGCCATTGCAAAATCCAAGATAGCTTCCCCATCCTCGTTTCTCTCCCCAAAACCATGGCCACCATGAAAACCTCCATAGTTGCCTGTCTCCCTGCCCACGTGTCCATTTAAATCTCCTCCTATAAATAACTTCTCCGTCTGAGCAATTCCTTGCACCAAGTCTCCAAGGTCTTCCCAAAATTTCTCCTTCGAACTCGTATCCAACCCTACTTGAGGTGCGTACGCACTAATCACATTGATAAGTTCTTGTCCTATTACAATCTTGATTGCCATGATTCTATCTCCTACCCTCTTGACATCTACAACATCTTGTGTCAAGGTCTTGTCCACGATGATGCCAACACCGTTTCTCGTTCTATTTGTGCCCGAATACCATAGTTTAAACCCTGAGTTTTCTAGATCCTTTGCCTTACTACCAACCCACTTAGTTTCTTGTAGGCACATAATATTTATCCTTCTCCTCACCATAACTTCTACTACTTCCATAGATTTTCCCGTCAAGGTTCCTATATTCCACGTTCCTAAACGCATTTTGCTCTCTTGAACTCTACCCTTCTGTCCTAGCTTCTTCACCCTTCCCCGTCTAATAGGATCAAAGTACTTCTTTTGTGTGTCCCGTGTAAAGTTGATAGGAGCATATGCTCCCAAACAACTTTGAGTGGAGTCGTTCGAAAAGAAGTTTCTATAGCCCCCTTGCTCATTTAACACTGCATCCGGGTGCCGATGGAGATACAGCGACCCTTGCTCACTTATCACTGTGCTCAGGCCACACAGCGCGCCACTTACGGGTGACGCCCTAGCTTTAGCGCGATTTCGTTCTGGATTCATTTTCATAAGGATTCGACGTGATCATCACATCGATGCCAACTTTTGTATAATGTATTAGCAATGGTGGGATGATCAACTATACATACTTTATACATAAAACTGGATGAAAAAACGAGAGTCGACAAGAATATGTCAATTATGTGAAACAATGTGCCCATGCCATGCAATGCATGCGGCCGGCTTCCAATGCGGTTGAGAATTGGATTTGATTTATTGTTCCTTTTGTTTTGCCTACCAAAATACAAGTGTTATATACGTTGACTTTTGTTTTTAATTATTTTTAGAACCATGAAATAACGGATATAAATAAGTACATTAATCAACATTTAAGTAATAATTTAATCATTAATTTCCATGCTATTTAGCTTACAAAATTTTGGCTACACTTTTAGTTTCTCTAGCATTACCTATATTATATAGTGAAAGGAACTTCATAGAGAACGAACTAAATGTGCTATATTATATGGATAATATTATTCACACACTCATTTCTACCTCTCACACACCCCTTATTAATCTTTTGTCATTTATCTTCTTCAATTTATTTGATTCGGCAGTCGAAAATTAAAAAAGGTGTATGAGAAATAAAAATAGGTGTGTGATAATACAATCCTATATATGAGAGTTTTAGAGTCAGATTTAGATTTTGGTGAGAGTACGACGTCCATGTTATAAAGGTATTTACATCATAATTCATAATTGTCTCTAATTAGCTGCAGCAAATCCGAGTCATAAACTAATATGTTTCTTAATTTTCCACAAATTAACTCAATAATGATCTTGTATTATGAAAAGAAAAAAAAAAGAACAAACTATATATGCACACAATATTCTTCAATGTGTCAAATGATAAACTTTTTAAGTCTAACATGGTCCATCATTAATATTATCGATATTGTTCCAACTTAACTATATATTGTTACGTGTTGGGTTTTATCACAAAAGACATCGGTCTTATTAGGAGTGGAAAATCTCATATATTAATTGTATATTATTTTGTTCTTTACTCGATGCGGAATCCTATTCTCCAATATGCCCCCTCACAAGTGGCCTCACATGACATCACAAGGGAAACCAATTCCCTCACGGGAACTGGTCAAATTCATTATTGAATGATACACGAATTAATGGTAAATAATGAATTCCCTGGAGTTGAAGTGCAAAGGTATGCGGTCCCAACTCTTAATCTCAGGGGAGGTGAATTAAGTTTATTCAAAGGTGGCCACTTAAAATATGTTCGATGTTCAGTTGTCAGCATGATTGGAGTATCCAAATACAAGGAAGATTTAACAGGAAATGAATAGTTAAGCATAATACTATAAGCAAATTCTAAAAGTTCGGAAATCTAGACGTGACTCAAATAATTGCATGGTAAGTTTGTTCATAAAACTTGAAAGGAAACATTTCTATTAGATGTTAGAACAACATCAGTAGACAATTTATACAGCAAAAAGAAAAGACCATGAGTATTCATGTCATATAAAAACACTGCAAGGCCCAATTACAATCTTTTCCAACGTGCATAACAACTACTCAGAGTGAGCTAGACACGAGGCAGGTGGTGCAGAAGAAAGATAACCAAAAATATCCTCTTTATCTTCACAAAAAAAGAAAAAAAAAATGTCATCTTTATCGACTACTCTAAGTCTGTTAAGCAAACTCAATGTAGTTATATCAAACTCCGTAATGCGGTTTTTGTAAAGATTAAGAAATTTAAATTATACGAAAGCTTTAGTTACTTAAGTTCCTATATGGGGGAAAAAAAAAACTTTACATAATTCAGCAAAAACAGCTATATATAATGCTTCAGCCTTACGAAAATTTTAAAAAAGTTTCTGAGCACTCAGTGTAGCTAATTTAAGATTTTGATAACAAAATATATCAATTGGTTATAGCATGCCTTTCCCTTGTGAATTGGGGTGGTTCCCCAGCTCTACCTCAGCCAAAACTGTTAGGTGCAAAAGCATCTGAGCTGCTAAGAGAAGAGGGAAACCCTTTAGAGGCTGCCCTAGTTGCGAATT
This sequence comes from Malus domestica, assembly GCF_042453785.1. Classification (NCBI taxonomy): domain Eukaryota; kingdom Viridiplantae; phylum Streptophyta; class Magnoliopsida; order Rosales; family Rosaceae; genus Malus; species Malus domestica. The sequence goes on from NC_091668.1 coordinate 9,849,427, forward strand.
TGGCACAAGCAGGCACCGCTATTGTCAAGGAAATGCATTGGAGTGGGTAAAAAATAACTTAAGAAGAATGCTTCATGCTGTAGATCGTGTTGGGGACTTGGACAAGACTATAAAGTACGTGTCTATTTAGTAAAAGAAATATTGCTTCCATAATGCGTAGTTCGCAGAGGTAGCTAAGTATTCTTTCGGTATGCTGATTCTACACTGAATGTTTGGGGATGAAGCTGTTAAGAAAACGTGACATACCTGAGGAGCGATTTTTAAATGCTTTTCTAGGATATGGGACAGAAGAATCCAATTTTGTGGTTGAACTTACATACTGTAAGTCTTTTATAAGCAATTCTTATGATTCCGGTGTTGTATTTTGTTGCTTAAGAGAAGGTTTTGTTACATACCGTACATTTGATTTCATATGAGTGCGAACCTGGCAGATTACGTACATTTGATCTCGTGTCAAAATACGCTTATTTGTGCTTGTTTCCTAGGTTGAAATTTCGAATTCATTGTCCACTACTGGGAGACCTCCATGGTTGACAGACTCCACGATCTGGCCAGAAACTCCACTGACTGCGTCAGGGTTTCGCCGGCGGGGCAGATCTAGATGGCCCCCCCGTCCGCTCACCGCCATTTTCGTCTATGTTCTCCAGCCCGCCATACAGTAGTCCGTTTGTCAAGCATTTCAAACCGCAAGAGCTCACGAACACCATAACACACAGAGTTGGCTTACACCAGTCATTATTTACATAAAATTAAGGGACACTTGAATGCGGTCCTTAACTATCAATATTTTATTTAGTGAAACCTTATTGGTTTTTAATTTTTTATCGAAGTCTCTGAAATTAATGTGATAATGTATTTCTATGTAGGTTACTATATTTTTAAATTAAAAATTGAAATTTATAGTTGTTTGTATTAATGAGATTTTAAATAAAAAAACCCATAATTTGTGGATTAAAATTATTAAAATATAAATTATACTCTCCAATATATATATTTTGTGTGTGTGTGTGTGTGTGTGTTTTATATAAACATGAGTACATTCATCAAAATTAACAAAAAAACTTATTGTACCAAAATATGGGTACATTCTTCAAAATCACATAAAAATTAATAGATATTAGGCTTAATAACATTAGAAAATTTCTTTGATTAAACTTGACATAGATACATTCTCAAATCAAGAAAAAGAATGTGCCCATATGGGTGCGTTTGTTGCATTGGACTATTTCAGACTGGACTAGCTTCAAGGACTCAGCTGGACTGGCTTAGACTAAACTAAACTGGACTAACTTAGTGAAACATTTGGTGCAGTGTCGAACTAAAAAGCAAGATAATGAAAATAGTACTTCACCAATTTGGTGTTTGCTTGGACTGAGACTAAATTATTGTTCTATTTTAATTTCTTTTTATTTAAAGATATTATCAAAATTAATAATATTAGATGAGAGTATGACTCAATAAAAAATACAAAAACCAAATTTCTTACCAACGAAAGAAACATACATGATTCAAGAGTAGTATTGCTCCAAACATCAATATAACAAAGGTATTTCCCTAACAATTGATGGGGTTTAGAATGTTTTTCTTAATTATTCACCTTTGGTTTGATTGCATTAAATCCCAAGACCACAATGATGCGTGAGGTGCAATGACAAATGGATAGCCGAGCCTTCATCATTGCTATATTTGGATTCGAGCACGTCAATTGCTTGCTCCAACTAGTTTGAAGAAAACCAATAACAATATGCAAAAGGAAGAGATCATGAATATACCTCGAGCAAAGTACACAATGTTTGGAGCAAAGGATTGTCAAAAGTGAAGCAATAAATTTTAGCTGAGGGAACGTAAATTTAAATGTTGTGATACAGAGAAAATTTTGCTATTCTAACTAATTTACTGACTAGACTAAAACACAAGCTTGTGTAGGCTACACGAATACGATAGTACTTCTGCACTGCAGATCCTTTAAATCGACTCCTTACGTGAACATATTGTTACAAACAATCAAAATCGATTGAATCAATACCATGCCTTTTGTTGCTTTAGCAAGCAAGTTGGTGCATGCACATGTAACAACTTGCTGCATCAAAACTGCCATTTATGACTCTGATACGATGGCTGAATCCGATCCCACCGAAGCATCTGTTGGAGCTTTATTACTTCTTGTTGCTGTTTCTGAAGACAAAGAACTCAGTGTTTCCGTTGTTAGGCTCAAAACTTGTTGTAGTAGAGCAGACTTCACCCTAGGTGGAAGCTCAAACTGAGAAAGATTAACCATGATGTCAGATACTTAGATCAAAAGACTTCATGTTGTAAGCATCGTGTAGTAAACAGAACAGAAACTGGTTAAAAATGGATAAAATACAGATATCCCCCAACTGCCTCAACTTTAAAGTCTCAACACTGTTGCAGACTGTAGTTGGTGGATATGTTTCACACACCATAGCTAAGTATATTAATCGGAGAACAAATTTGGCAACATCTCAAATACGGTGCTCATAGAAATCAAGTGAAACTTTCATATACATAACAAATTGATACGGATGAACATTTGTTTACTTCAGAAATCTCAATAATGTTCCCGTACCATAGCATCTAGAACATGATTATATGCAAAAACTTGAAAACCTAGCACATTCAAATAAATGGAATCAAGCAATGCATGAACACAACCAAATATGAAAAGCTAGAGAAACAAGGAACCCATCAAATAGTTCTTAGTATCTTACTGAATCCCAGTACTAGCAGTGCATATATCACTATCTGTACAAGTTTCGAGGCTCCCATTGACACCATTGCTTGCTATTGTTCCTCGGTCCACATAATTTATCAAGTTAATCAAGCAAAAGATAACAAGTAACCTGCAATCACAGCATAAAGACATTTATATTGCACAACGAGATACTAAAGTGACTCAAAAGTCTTGCAAAACCTTCAAATGATACTTGACTTAACCCAGCTGAAAGCTCAAACTTATAAATATATTCTTAACTCCAAAGCATTCCATTTACATGATACATCATCTCCTCCTTTCAATTTCAAAATAGTTTAACTAATTAATCATCCAACAATTCTCACTATTTTCCCTTTCCATCCATAAACTTTCGCAGAAAGAACATTAGTGCCCACAATGGAGAAAAACCGAATTTCCAAGTTGATTGTGGGAAAAGTAGAGAAAAACTAAGAAACCACCAAAATCTCTGAAACCCACATAGAAATACCGTGTATTTCCCATACCCAAGTAACAAAAACAATCAAAAACCCTAAAAAAATATAAAGGCCAAAACTCTCTCTTGAATTCCATATTTTCTCACCAACCAAACAGACCCCAGAACAGAACCAAAAAAAAAACATAAAAGTGTAAGAAAACGAATCACCTCTTGGGCGTGAACCACGAAGGAGTAGGAGTTGCGGTTGAAGCAATAACCATAGTTGTGTCTGCCGAAGGGAATCGGTGGACTCTTTATCAGTTTTTGTTCGGGCTCTGGGTTTAGCTTTTGGGTGGGATGGTGAAGGTGAAAGCCCAAGGGAGAGGGCCCGAAGTTGTGAAGGAGAAGGGAGATGGCGAAGGTGCGAAGGAGAAGAAGACAGGTGGATCAGCTGCGAGAGAAGAAGGGACTAAGAGTCCGCTCGAAATCAAGGTCTCTCGCTAAGAACGGCTAACGAGGCGTTCAGTCGGGGCGAGTCCCCTTTAGTCTCATTAACTTTTGTCTATGTAAATAACAAACACCAAACTGGACTATCATTTAGTCTAGTCCAGTCCAAGGAATGCTAATGAAGGCAAACAAACATACCCTATAAGTTTGAAAATGAATTAGAAAAAAAATTGAATAGATTTTATATAAAATAAGGGTACATTTTACATACAACAAATTGGTATATTTAAGTACATTTTAAAATAAATAAAAAATTGAAAAATTACAAGAATGGGTACGTATAAGATTAAAAAATTGGAAACCTTTTTATAAAAATTAAGGGATACAAACTTATTCTTTTTTTTTTTTTTTTTTTGGAAAGGCTTTTTAGCCAAAATAGTCCCTGAGATATGCATAACTCCTCATTTTGGTCCCTGAGATTTGAAATCAATAGAAATTGTCCCTAAGATTGTCCGCTATCAATCATTTTGATCATTCGGTGAAAATTTTTGTTAAATAAGGATCAACATGGCAAAATTACTCTCAATTTAATACACAATATGCCAAAATGATTTGACAAAAATTAAGGTTATTTTTATCATTTTATCCTTATTTTATGGAGATTTTCCACGGAATGACCAAAATGATTGATTATGGACAAACTCAAAGACCAACTCTATCGATTTCAAATCTCAGGGACCAAAGTGAGAAGTTATGCAAATCTCAATAACCATTTTGGCTAAAAAGTCTTTTGGAAATGTTTTTAATTGAAAATTAGTTAGGAGTTCAATAAAGGTGTGAGATTAAAATCCTAAATCAATTATTAATTTTTATTTTAAAAATTATGTAACTAACATGTAAATTTATTATTGCATTAATGTTAGGGACTTTGATCAAAATTGAAAATTAATAAGGTTTCAGTTAATGAACATTAGTAACTAGAGACCAAATACTAATTTTTTCTAAAATTAATAATAAATAAATAAATAAAAATTTGTTACTTTTGAAGCCAAATACTTTCATTCAGTGGAGGCTCATTGGCAAAGCTCTGGTATTGAGAGCATCTCAGTTAAGCTAAGAAAGCAAGAGTGACTGAATGAGATGATGAGGAAGAATATTAGTGTTTTCTTACTCCTCATATAAGGAAGAAGCATTTCTTTTGTACAGACAGACAAATTACAATTTGATAGGTATATAAAATTTTATTTCTGTGTTAGTGAGTGACTTTAATATACGTATCAGTTTCTGATGTACAGTTACGGTAAATGACTTCTTACATGTAAAGAAAATAGACATTTATTCTTTACAAACAAATAACAATTTGACACTTTTTTCCTTTTGTGTTACTGAAATGCTTTAGTACATGTGTCAACTTCTTATTTGTAGTTAGGGGTGGATGATTCTTCATTTGAAAAAAAGCCAAACAATGTTCTTATTTGTTACGAAAAATGTTACTAATTTAGTAGCGGTTTTAACATTCTCAAGCACTCCCAATAACACTCGTAACAGGAGGGACAAAAATAAATAAAAGTGTAGAATCGTTACCCTACAAATTAATGCACATAGCGAAAGGACACAAATATAGTTGAAAGATATTCATCTTTTGACTCCATTTTGATTGTTCCTTTTCCTTTTTCCTCATTCAGTGCCTTATTATGCATAAATAGGTAAAGATCCATATTTTCATCGGCCTTGTTCATGATTGCTAGGGCTCCTTTTGTCACCTAAGTCAATTGATTTCCCTAGTTTTATTAAGCATGAAATCTATGGAATATTTGACCAAAATTATATAAAGCATGAAATTTAACAATCGCTAATTAACTAAAAAGTGTTTTACTGTGCCTAAGTAGCGTAATGGGTTCTTTCTACTATAAATTCTTCGGTAATGCTACAATTTACTCATGTTATAATGTATTCTATTTACTAGCTTGATACTTCAAAACACAAACATGTTTATTCGCATCATAAGGCATGAATTAGTAACGTCACAATGTTACAATCACACCGTGTTTTCTTTTTCTCCCACTCCAACAACCCTACAACTTCAGCATGGTAGTAGTGGTGGCAAAACTTAATAGTTTCAAGACCCACGCACCAAGAGGAATGGTATCAATAATTTACGGAGATTTTTCAATGTATCTGAAACATGGTGGTACACGATTTGTCTCTATACAAGTAGTGAGATTCTTATGTTAAAAATTTAATAACATAAAAAATAAAATATCACATCACTTATATAATAACATGTGACGTATTACTTGTGTTAAGAGCACAAGGAAAAATTTCTCCAATTTATGATACAACTTTTCAGAGTTGCTTGGAGTCTAATCATATCTTAAAATTCGTGATTAATTATCATAATCCAAAAATCTTAAGAGCATCTACTCCAAAGGAGATGTCAAAATTCTAGATGGCATGTCACTATGCATATTTGACATCAAAACTCTCTCCAACCGAAGTGTTATTTGCTGACTGGATTTGAAGCTGTGTTTTGAAGTCAAATTTGACATCAATGTCAAATTTATTTTTATTTCATTTTAATGATTGGTCCCTTATTCCATTAACATTTCAACCAATAAAAATTTTGTTTTGACATTTTTTTAATAATTACAACTATTTAAAGCTCTATTTAAATAATAAAATAACATTTGACAATTCTGTTGGAGAAGTACAAAATTTGACATAAGACTTCAGATTACCACCACATCAACCATCAATTGTGATTTGACTCTTGTAATTTGACATTTCCTTTGGAGACCCCAAAAAAAAAAGATTTCTCAATTTCTCACCACTTACATAAAAACACATGGTGTACCACTCGTGTTCCTGTCACATTGAAAAATTTCTCCAAAAAAAAGAAAAAAAAAAAAACCTTTCAGCTTTCCAACCTACAAAGATACCTTATACTAGAAGAACTCAAGACGCCGAAAGGAGTATTCTACAACGGCTGGAAAAATAAATTTTTCAATAATATAGAAACAAAAAAATCATTGATCAAGTCCAGCCTGCTTCAAATTATGCACTGCTTAAAGCTTCTACATATAAAGCTCGAAGAATTTAACGAGCGATAGAAAGAGGGATCTCTATCAAGACGCCCAATGAAGTTCTCCCATTCAAGATCTGAAGCAAAGAAAAATATCATTAATGAGCATTTTATGTAGCAAATGAAACATAGCAACTCGAAAAGGGACATTTCCGTCGAGAAAAGGTCAGTGTAGTCGATACCTGAACTACTAGTGTACTCTTTTTCCAGATTCTGTAGGACCTGGCGAACATATCCAGGGCTTTGATCCGAAAAAGATTTAAGAACAGAAAGCAACTCAATCCTGAATCGAATGAAATACATGGTCAAAACAACCTTATAATGCCGGAAAGGATTGTATGATCTATCATCTATTATCAGAATAATGGAAAATACACTTTACACATCATCCACACAACACGATATGGGCTTAGTCATTTTTTCCACCTATGCACGCGGAAACTCCAAGCTTCAGAGGTCTGAAGTCCAAGCACATCCTGTGTGTCCAGATTTTGCCAGGCAAAGTTTTCACATGCGTTATGAAATCTGACATGGGAAAAAACAAGCAACTCAAACTTCCCAGCATTTGCTACATAAAGATGCATGCTCTGGGCAATCTCATTCAGATCTGTAGCTGAAGAAAGAAAACAAGGGTGAAGAGCTTGAATACTATTTATGCTGTTTTGGAGAGATTATCCTCCATTTGATACACAGAACAAATGCAAATCATACAAAAGATAATTTTGCACGATGAAAACTCCATACCTATTACTTTGCTGAAGAAATTTGGTTTACTGACGGCATCCAACTGCTTGAAGCACCATTTTGATTCCCAACTCTACGGCCTAAGTTTGCATTTTCAGCCGGCCCCTCTGGTTTTTGAAAATGTCTTCTGAGAGTAAATACAGTAGGTGGCATAGGTGCATTGCTCACATTCTGCAACAATTACAACCCAGTACAGCATAACATGAAATACATGAGAACATCTTCCATGCAAACAGGAATAGATATGCGATGTGACTGAAGAAGCAGAGCAGATACATGCAAAAACAAACATTAATGGTTTAATTACAAGTTACATACGTGTTTCTCAACAGGATTATTAGCACCCGAATTCTGGGTTGTTGAGGATCTATATTGCATATGAACATCTGGATGCGCATGATTGCTTGGCCGCTCTCGTTCTGTGAGCTCAGCTGATCTAGAAACATCGCCTGAAACCCATAAATAAAACCTTAGACATGAGAAATACTTGATAAACCAACATTTTGTGTATAAACAGACTCCTCGAGTAATGTAAGTAACAAGGCTCTAGTATACCCAAAGCTTTCCCTCAAGTGAAAACTGGGGTACTGGACCTTTACCTTTAAGCCTCATTGGTACTGCTTGACCACTAGGAACTTCTCGACCGTGGACTACTACAGGTGGCTGCGGTTTCTGAGATGAATTTAGAAGAAACAAGGTTAAACATGTAAGCATGAATACATCAATACTTGAAGGAAAATTAGATACGCACACGGAACAGAACATGGTCCTGTGCATGCAATTCTAGCAGCAGTTAATAGAAGAAAGTTTAAAAAAAAAAAAAGAAAAAAAAGTCTTGAAAATACTAACAGATGATTGACCCTGAGTCCTTGTCTGCTGTGCCTGCTGATATTTTAGAATTGTCCAGTCAAATATATAGTCAAACTCGTATCCTGTGAGATATGGGAACAATTTATAAACATCAATAAACAAAGACCGCCAGTTCAAAAATAAACCTAGAGCAACACATTTAATAATTCTAAACAGGGAGGGACTGAAAAATCAGTTTTCCATGAAGCAAATGCTCATCTGTACAAAGCATCGGCATTCTAGATAATGCGGGTTGCATTTTCTACAACTATTTACATGTTGTAGGATATAGAATATGGTGTAATATCATACCTTCACGGCTAAACAAGTCACGAAACAAGCGCTTCAAGAATGCATAATCCGGGCGTTGATCAAATGTTAAAGAGTGGCAATAATGGAAGTACGAGGCAAACTCCACAGGATGTGACTTACATAGGGCCTGGAAAACAAATGTGACATCAGTTCATTTTACACTGAGAATACAAATTTCAAGAGAGACAAAAATGGGAAGAACAAATACAAATGCCTGATACAAAATTTTAGGAGACGTGATCAAACAGAAACAGCATTCAACAAGTCAGCCATTTTGGATTGAGTTTTAAGTATGATCCTCCTATTCACAAGATGCAAACGTATCATCTAATGGACAGTGGCACATACCTCAATGGGAGTTGATAACTTCTTCTCACAAATCTTATCATATTTTTGCTTCTTTGTTGCAGCTTTTAGACCCTGCCAAGGAAGGCTAAATGCAGAAATCAATTAGTCTGCCAGGCCAAAAAATAGTTGAGTACCCAGTTAACTGGTCAAAACATTGTGCAAAGAGTGCTTGTCATCAAAGTGACAGTTGCAATGTGTTTCACCAATGAAAGTAAATCAGCATAAGAATCCTAACTGGAGTGGTAAATAATTCAAGATATAAAATTCTCATTTAGAAAAGTGGTTCAACTTTATGGCGCACCTTCCTCTTAAGAAGTACAGAAGAACATATCCAAGTGACTCCAAATCATCCCGGCGACTCTGATCTAGAACAATGTACCCAACAAATGAGGAAAAAGATAGCCAAAGCATTTAGAACAGAATTAAATAAACAGTAACTGTCCTTACCTATTCCCAAATGGGTATTGCAACTAGCATAGCGTGCAGTTCCTGTTAAGCTTCTGTTCTCTCTGTATGAGTTTGACCAAGAAAAGATAAACAACACATACTGAAATGCGAAAATACTGTTGAACAGGAAGAGCTCATTCAAGACACAAAAGTCCTACTAGATTTAAGCATGGACAAAATTATGCAAATTTACCTGTACGGAATATGCCGGTGTGTATTTTGGTCCCGAAATCTTTTTGCAAGTCCAAAATCAATAACGTAAACCTAATTCATGTGTATTTAACAATGGTTAAACAACACAGAGATCATAAAGGCTTTATTGTTCCTGCAACTTAGTTGTTGAAGAGGAATGCATTAACATTACTTGATTTGCTTTCCTGCCAAGACCCATTAGGAAGTTGTCTGGTTTGATGTCTCTATGAAGAAACCCTTTAGAATGTACATATTCTATTCTGGTAATCTGCAATTGAATGAACAAAGGAATCATATTTACCACTACGCAAACAATTTAGCACTTAGTAATCTGATAATCCAGTAAAAAACCATAAAGTAAGTGTGGTCTTAAAAAGTGAGTCCCTTTTGATTGCAACTGACGAAATAATATGACAAAAATTTCTGTAAGCGATCCATAAGGCAAACAAAATCCCTTTATAGCAATAACTAACTATAAGCTTAACAAAGTACAAGCAATCAAAGAAAATATTCAAGATTACCATCTGATCTGCCAACATTAAGACTGTCTTCAGTGAAAACCTCCTCCCACAGTACACAAAGAGGTCTTCAAGACTCGGTCCCAGCAAGTCGATGACGAGAACATTATCGTCCTTATCAAATCCCGCCCATCTTATGCTTGCAATACCACCTGAAGGTTCATAAACTCAAGTCATTATATGTAGTGAAAAAAAAAAAAAGATTCAAGGTGATAGTTTTTGAGAACACGTTGTTCAAGGGAAACACTATTATTGAATCCTTACTTCCTCCCTGCAGAATTTTATAAAGCTTTGCCTCGTACAAAAGTTGCGGATGTTTTGTCTTGTTATTTTCCTGCCACAACAATTACAACCAATTACTCGAACATCATACTATTCGTCTACCTGAAATGAGAACAGGGAATACCAGAACAATACGGTTCCCCAATTGAAACCCACATCCATTCTAATCCCAACGTTCATTGCCACAATAGAACTTCTGACTCGAAAATGCACTCAAACCAGAAAATGAAATTTTTCAAACTTTCGAGATCTATAACACGATCCTAAACACACACAACCTAATTCTGACACAAGATTCCACTATCAATCCAAAGAACCATAACTTGATCAGCTCAAACGCAGGATATTAATTCACAAAAAATGCAGGCTCAAATTTTTCCCGGAAATTATTCCCCCCGAAACAAACACTCAAACCATTCGATCAAATTACAAAAAATGAAAAGGATCCAATCGAAACTTACAATCTTGGCCGCCAAATTCTCGCCAGTCTCTATATGCGTTGCTGACAAACCAAAAAACAAAAAAAAAATTACAAAAATTAATCAGGACTATTGAAAATAATAAAAATTAGAGAGAAAAGGGGGGTAAAGATAGCTAAATGAATGATTCACAAACCAAGATACAATTCACCGAACGAGCCGCTCCCAATTTTGCGACCTAATTTGTACTTCTCTGCGACGACCCTCTCCATAAAAAGCCCTAATCTCTCTGGACCCGATTGACTTCGTCGACGAAGAGAGAGAAAGCTAGGGTTTTTAGGGCGAGGTTAAGATCGAATAGCAGAGACGACGATCCGGTCGAATGAGATTTGAGGATTTTTATGGAGAGAGGTCGAAGGAAGAAACGAGCAGGACTCGGATGGCGGCCACAGATCAGGGAGACGGGGATCTAAAAATTAAAAGTGAAAAAGAGTTGGGCGAATAAGGAAATTATGGATCTTAAAATGAGGGGTGGAATTTGGAATTTATGGAAGTTTGGGGTGGTCATTGAATTCTAGAAAGTATTTGGGAAGCTTTCGCCGGCCCGAACAACTCTGTGAATTTATAAAAAAGCGCAGGCTACGATGGCGGTAAAATCATTTTCAAAGTCTTCGAAATTAAAAGATCAAAATTAATGAAAATATTTTGAGAATTTTGAATTTTAATAATAAGGATAAAATAAAGGGTAAAGTAAATTGTATTATGATTGACTTTTTACTATAAAAATGTGGTTTTTCGTTAAAGTAAACAGTAACATGAGCTTTTCGTTAAAGTTCCTAATTAAAAATCGTTATGGAGATTTAACTCTGAATAAAAAAAAAGTAATGTTAAAAAGATTATATTTGTAGATAAAATTAAAAAATATAAAGAACATAAAAATTGATGATTTATTTATTATTAAGTTTTTGATAAATCTCATTCATATCATTTAATTTACAAATTTTATCTTCAAATTTAATCTTTTTAAAATTATCCATAAAAAATGGTAAATAGTAAAAGTCCCTTCTTTTGGTCAAAGAAACGAAAAGTAATTAAGTTACCAAATTTTATTTTTGTTTTTGTTGGAACTAAATATCAAACTAATTAATTAATAACAGAGGATGCAGACGATTCATCCTATGATTTAGGAGATTTTTATTCTTTAATGTTTGGAAAGAAAAAATAAAAAAAAGGTGAAAATGGGGTAAATTTGATATAACTAAAAATGAGGTGACCTATTTCCATTCCAACTGATAAAGTGGAATTTTTCTAATAATGACTCACAAAATTGAACTTATTATATCAAGTTTACTCCAAAGAAAACAGTAATACCACATGATTTGAATCATTCAACTGATATTAAAAAATAAAAAGACAAGTAAATTGTAGTAATAGTCCATCAATTTTAATCAAATTGGAGCAATGGTCCCTCAACTAAAAATATATTATTGTTGGTCCATCAACTCATCAAAATGTGTAACTATGGTCATTTTCGTCATTTTGTCAAAACAAGTTATGTTGGAAGGACCATTGCTACAATTGGGGTCCCTCAATTCATCAAAACGTGTAGTTATGGTCATTTTTGTCAACTTCGTCAGAATTTTCTCAAAATGTGTTATGTTGAAAGGACCATTGCTACAATTGAGTTAAAGTTGAGGGAACATTACTCCAATTGAGTTAAAGTTTAGGGACAATTTCTCCAGTTAGATTAAAGTTAAGGGATCAATGGTAATGAATTTTTAGTTGAGAGACCATAGCTATACGTTTTGATGAGATAAGGGACCAATGTTAATGGATTTTTTGTTGAGAGACTATTGCTCCAATTAAGTTAAAGTTAAGGAACCATTGCTACAATTTACTCTAAACAAACATAACATGAAACACGAAGAAGATGCAATATCACCAAATTCAGGGATTCCTTTTTCACGAAAGCCCCTCAGTTTTATTCAGATGGAGGGATTCCATTTTCATGAAAGCCCCTCAATTTTACTCAAATTCCTAAACAAGAGATGCAATAACACCATATGAAGGGATTCCATTTTTACGAAAGCCCCCTAGTTTTATTCAAATTCCCAAAGTGGCATAAAAAACAGTTCCAAGTGTGATCACTTTGAAGCTGATAAGTTGATATGTGATGACCCGTCCCTAATTTTCCATGTAATTTCCTTCCCAAAAGTGTAAAATGACGATTATGCCACTGTTGGCCAAGTGGAACCTGACGTGGACGTTGTTATTTGGCTTTTAATTCATTTTTCCTATTATCATAATTAAATAGTACTCGTTGTTACGAATGCGTGAGCGCAAGTTAGACCCGAATCGAATTTGTAACGAAGAAGTTACACTTAGTTAAAGTACGTTAATAACATGTAAAATTGTACACGTGTGTGTGAATTAATCAGTGTTAGTGAACAATGTTTTAGATAGGGGGAGCTAGATATTTTGTAGTTTTAATTTGTGTAAATTGGACCATTTCCCACTTTAAAAACCGGTCCCTTGCTGGTGACCTTATCTCACCAACCAATCAATTTTCTTTCCTTACTTTTCTCACCCAATCATAAACTTTATCTCTCTTGTCCAATCAGAAACTCTCTCCCTCTCTCTTCTTCTCCTCTTCTTCTCCTTCTCTCTCTCACATCGTGTCTCTCTTTCTTCTCTCTGCAACACAAACACCATCATCAAACATCATAGATCGAACTTCAAATCACCACCATCATACTCCTCTCATCTCCACGAGTCCATTCGTATGAGCTGATTAAAAAATAAACGAGTTTTGAGCTTCAAACTCGGACTTCCGACTCGGGTGTAGGTTATTTGATGACTTTCATTTCGAGTTACAAGGTTTTGGAAGGTTTAAAATCAACTACACAACTCCCAAAGGCCTCTAGCCTAAGTTTAAAGTCAAGCCAACGTGTAGACACGCGGCTTTGGGACATTGGAATTAGGGCCGAGATCTTCGAGGCATTTTTGGTCCACTTTCGTCCACCTTTTGGACTTTCAAAGGGTACAAACTTGTTCTTCTCTTCCCAAGCTTCTTTTCCATATAAAGTACATCAAAAATGGTTGAGAAATAAGGAAGATATGAAGTTTTAAAGTTTTTACAAAAAAAAATCCAGCCAACTTTTCCAGATTTCAGCGAACCAGATGATTGCAATAGGCAACTATGACTCATATGTGATGCGCCTAGCGCCAATCTTCACGTGATTGTAGTACTATAACGTATATTATGATTACACTCAATCTTGTTCATGTCAAAATTTCTCTGTATGAACTCGTGTGTTAGCATAGATTGATGAGCACTTGATTTCCTTATGTCACGGTTGAGATATTATGATTTGTGTGTTTCTTGAATTATTTACCTTTGATTCCATACTTATACGTAGTATAATTTTCTGGAAACTATACTTGTTTTACGGCGAGGGGTTAGTATGTTCAGAAAATAAATGTGTTTCATAAACCTTTGTTTTTGCCCACTCACACCTTCTGTTTTTTGCCCCTCCACCTCAGCAATGTTTAGGGATGGATTTGCATTACCAGTTATACCATAATGCACCACTCCTTCTATGTCGAAGAGGCTTAACAACAGCTGACAGTGGCGGAGCCAAGATCTTACATCACAGGGGACCTTTCACAAATATGAAACTTTATTTTTTAATGCCTAAAATACGAGATAGATTGGTTGTATTTTGATTTATTTATCTCAACTCAGAAAAATATCATACCGCATCAACCATATAGTCACATAATCCAACTAATATTTAAGAGCAGATGGACTAGAAGTTCAAGGCAACAAAGAAAAATATCAGCCAACATTCTTAGAGTAAGTGATAAATCCTGACAATTAGATTCAATTACCACGGTCAAAAACTTCGACCTAAATTAATCTCCTCCGCCCAAATATGATCGTGAAGTAATTAACAAGTTGAAGAAGCTATATCATTATAACTAGAATAAGAGAATCCCAAATCCATGAATTTCAAGATTGCAACTAAACTTACCAGAAATAAAAGGAGGTTATGCTATATCTTATACATAGAAAAGGGAAAGAAAAAAAAAAGGATAGACCCATGACTACCCTTTAGTGGCTCTGCCACTGACAGCTGAGCAGTAATTCTAGCGTTAATCTGAAAAAAAAACAATAAATAAATAAATAAATAACACATAAACACAACAAATGATAACACAAACGAGAAAAGACAATACATCGAGAAATTTAATGAGTGTGATGATCATACCATCACTTGGAGTTAGTAATTTACATGTTATAATATAATACCACCGTATTGTGATGTGATGTGATATGCAGTCTATTGAAATACTAGTTGCAAAAAACCAAACTGAATTAGAAAATCAAAGAAATATGATAATATGTATGTGTATGTACCAGTGAGAGTCCTATCATAACTAATATGACGTTCTTGTTAGCAAGGTCTAAAATATCGATATCATCCCGATATTTTCATCGAAATTTCCGTGTTTTCGGACTACCGATATTTCTGATATCATCGATATTTTAGACCTTGATAGGAACTCTATGTGGTACTAAGTCACTCATATATCTTACCATGCAATGTATAAAGTGTAAAATATTGTACTAATTCATTATATATAAATGATTATGGTGTGTTTAAACTTCTTTTGTTGATGCACAATATTGGTGAGGACTTTGGTACAACAGAAAGTGTTAAATTTGTGACCTTCGCTAGATTGCTCCGATCACTAGTGTGGATAAGTATGTAAATAGATAGAGACAGGGAAGCAAACACAAGATGTACGTGGTTCACCCATATTAGCTACGTTTACGGAGTAGAGGAGTTCTCATTAATTGTGAAGGGTTTACACAAGTACATAGGTTCAAGCTCTCCTTTAGTGAGTACTAGTGAATGATTTAGTACAAATGACATTAGGAAATATTTTGAGAGAATGATCTCTATTTATAAAAGAGAATTTCTAGTTTCATTCTGATATTGACACGTGTCGTGTTGTGATTGGCTTCTGATGTTGACACGTGTCGTGCTATGATTGGTTTCTGATGTCGACATGTGTCGTGCTGTGATTGGCCTCCTGGTTGGAGGGAAACTCTTCTGGGTCCTTGACGGTATAACGTTGATCGGTGCTTAGTAGTTTCGAGATTGGTCAAGTATGGTACAAACATCTTTCATTAATTACTACATATTTTCTACACTCACAATGTTTGCCAGCTCGCTATATAATCAACTTAAATCAGTTAAATCCATCATGCAATGCTTTTGCTTCCAATTTTTTTGTGATAAACTAATAGATAATTGACTAAATAAATATCCTGCAAAGTTTCAATAAAAATTTCCAAGTTTTTCTTAAATTTCCGTGGTTTTTATTCAATTTTTATCGATATCGATAATATCTCGATATTTCCATCGAAATTTCCGTGTTTTTGGACTACCGATATTTCATCGATATTTTAGACCTTACTTGTTAGCAATGCTTCCGAACCCAAATCTCCTTCCTTTGAAAACCACAAAGACAAAGTATATAAGATAGTTATATACATATATTAGATATATATATATACACACACACACACACATATATAAAAGCTCTTTATGCAAAGGGATCTCCATTTTTTTCAAAAAATGGGGAC
Source organism: Malus domestica (assembly GCF_042453785.1). Classification (NCBI taxonomy): domain Eukaryota; kingdom Viridiplantae; phylum Streptophyta; class Magnoliopsida; order Rosales; family Rosaceae; genus Malus; species Malus domestica. Next base: position 9,865,872 of record NC_091668.1, read on the forward strand.
TAGGTGTGGGACCCATTTCATATTGAAACTCAACGATCCGAATTATCTAGTTTATAAGTCTGAATTCATAAATCATCTTTGCAAAAATTCAATTCAATCCAAAATCATTTGCCTATTTAATTATCAAGATAAAATTTCATTATTTCTTATTTAACAAAGTATTCGTTAATTTTTTTGAACTTAATTAGATGTCTTAAATATTTCCGATTTGGCTTTTGCAAGGAGGATTTATGAGATGCAACTTGAAAAATAAAAGGTTTGGATCGTTAAAATTCGATGTCGTGTGAATCCCACAACTAATCCTCATTTTTATAAAAAAAAAATGGGTATCCCTTTCCTTAAAGGCTCTCTCTCTCTCTCTCTCTCTCTCTCTCTATATATATATATATAGACACACACACACACACTACTTATTTGCTTCATTTTGTTTTTGGAAAGGTCTGAGTTACCATAAATATCTATGACAGAGTTATTTGAGGTGAAGTTTGGAGATTGAAGAAGAGGGTTCATTTCGGAAGGTTTTGGAATGACCAAGCTAAGGACCACTCTGGTTCGCCTCGTCGATCAACTTTTGTGTCTCTGCGGACAATGCAGCATCTGCGTGCAGTTGTCTGTTAAGCATGAAGAAGCTGATTAGCGTCAGAGCATAAACAACCTTCAAAGGCCAAACAAAAGCTACTACTACTGATGAAGCTCCCATCTTAGAGACACAGAGGGGGAGAGAGAGATGTGGATTAAGAAAGAGAGAATTAGAGAATTTATAGATGAAAATGTCTTAACGTACACATACGTTAAGAAGTGTTGTAAGTGTGGTGGTTGGCCCACGTGAAGAATTTGAAACTTATAATTGAAATATTACTGTTCGAGTAATGTTACAATTAACACATTTTTATTCATATTATATTTGTAATATCTCTTTAATAGAAGTATGGTCAACCAGCACGCGAGAGTCTCATTTCTATTAGAGATGTAATGCAAATATGATAAAGAAAATGTGGTAAGAGCACTAGTATTTTTTATACTGTTCACATGAAGATTTTGAAGCCTGATAATTGAAGTCTTTACTGTTCACACAAGACTTTATAAATAAGGTTAAGTTTTTTTTTTTTTTTTTTTTTTTGTTTGTTGTCAAAGTAAATAAGGCTAGTTTGCTTTGTAAGTTGTCGGATGATAAACCTCTACATGAGGAGGTGAATTCGCATCATTGTACTATACACAACAAAAATATCAAAACAGAAAGAAAACAGAGTAATATATTGATCCGGTTCCATTTCATTATCTAGCAAATTTTCATCCTCTATTTTACCTATCTATAACACGTTATAAATAAGAAGCTCTAAACCTAACAATTTTTTATTTCCTTCACTGCAAAATATTTCTCATAAGGATTTTATTGTTTCACTTCCTTCTCTTCATCACCTATTTTGTGATCCCTAGCCACCACAATGATGAACTGTTAGTTCCATACCTTCTCTTAGTCCTCATGTTAATAACCGCTTATATTTTTTTTTTCTTATTTAATGCAGCTCCTAACTACTAACCTAGTATTTGTTTATGTTAATTTTATTGCTAACTTGAATGACGCGGTATAATCGCCCACCTGAACTACTAACTTAGTATTTCTGTTAGTGCAATACAATCGCCCTTCTCCCTATTAACTAATAACAATTTTTAATTATGTCTTAATTTAAGTTGACCTCAAACTTGAAGTTTGGAGTGCTCATCATTTTAGCCTTAAGTTTAAAATTGAATTTTGTAAGAATCATAAGTTTTAACATTACATTCCCTTGAAATCCATATTATTGCAAGTTCTTACATGTCTCATTTTCCTTTCAAAAAAGAAAATAAAAAACTTGGCAAAGTTTGATTTTGTCGTCCTTGACATTACTAGAAAGAAATACCTTACGTTGGTTGTAGATGCTAAGATCAATCTTGAATCCTTCTCTTTATCTCCTCCAATCCTCTTTTTTTTTTCTTCTCTCTCCTCTGATTCTTTTTTTCTTTCTCCACTCTCCTATTTCTTACCCTCCTACAACCCTACCTTTTTGGATCTCTTTGTCTAGTTTAAGTTGTAAGATTTAGAAACAATTTTAAATCTTATACAAAACAAATTTTTAAGTCTTAAAGAAAATTGTTTTCAAGATATGTTCTTAATAAATGTTTTGAGAAATGATGAATTTTTTTTAACAGAATACCAAACAAACCCTAATTGTGTTGCATATTCTAGCATTTGTTTTGTGCCGCGGACAATGCCTAATAGTTTTCCCCCTTATCAGTTTACACAAGATTAGACCACGTTTTTAATGAGTTGTTGGTTGCCTATTTTTAGTCATAAGATTAGACCTCTTTAAAATGGCTGATGCGACTGCTGCTTAATTGGTTTTGAAAAAATGGCTGCAGCTCATGTTTTAGAGAGAAAACAACAACAAAATAAAAAAAAAGAAGGAAAATATGCAGAAGCTTCTGGGTTTTGAAAGAAAAACAAATTGGTGTGTATTGGATTGTCTGTCAGAAGCCTGTAGGCCTTTTTTTTTTCTTTATTTATTATTATTATTATTATTATTATTATTATTTTATAGCATGTGGTTATAAGTAAGGTTCTAAAATATACTAGGCGCTAGTCGGGCAACTAGCTGGAGCCTAGTGCTTAGGCAGCTAGGCGAGCAGTTAGGCGGACAAGACGGATTTAAGTAAATCTATTATATTTTGTGTAAATAAGTGTCTGCTTATACTTAAAATATATATAATTTCAATATAAACTACAAAATAGAATGACAACTATATTAGAAAGTATTGAAACATAATGAAAACATGAGGAACATGCATAAAATGTATATTCATTTAAGTATTCAACAAGTCTTACAATTTATTGAAAAATAAAATAAAATACAAAATGAAAGTTATCTATTTTCTGTTTAAGTGAGTCGCAACTTATGTAGGTGCCTAGGTGGGTCTAGGTGGTTTGGGCGCCTTTTCTTAATTTTCAAACACCTAGACATTAATCAGGGTAGCGACCAACCGTCGAGCGCCTAAGCAGGGATTTTTAGAACAGTGGTTTTAAGAGAAAAGAATATTTTTCATGATGTTTTCATTTATAGCTATAATTGGAAATCAATTATGGAAATGTGTCTAGTGATTTTCGTAATTGATTCATAAATCATTTCATCATATATTCATTTTGCATGATCGCGTTAGCATCGTATAAAGTTTGAGAATAAAATAATTGATAGATCGCGTTAGTGTCGTGCCACTTTTACTCGAAGACTGATCGTGTTAGTTGTGCCACTTCCAATCAAAGGTTGAAGAGAGACTGAGTAGCAAAGCATGGAAATAAAACTGCCTACTAGTATATGTGTCTGGTTAATGAGCTTTATAAGTCTTTTTGTAATCATTTTTTATGTTTTTCTTGGCTTTGGAGCCTGAAGATTTTTCCAATGGTGGGTTTTGTCTCGTTATATCCTACGTGCATATTTTGTTCATCTTTTTAACTGCTTATATGTATGATAGTTTGGTATGTGATGTGTATGTAAAAATTTAATTGAATTTGATTTGAGTTTTTAAGTTGGAATCTATTCACCCCGTCTAGATTATGTGTATCATAGAACTTTCATGAACAAAAATTTGTAATTAGTTTGGAGCAAAAAGAAATATATGTATAAGTGTAGGTCGTAGTAGTACTCTTTTCAAATCTCAAGTGAGAAGTTACTTATACTAGGTAAATTATAGTAATTGTATCTCAAACGAATAACGCATTGTTTGAGAAATGGGCCTGATTTGAGGGCATGCATGAACATATACTTGTTAATCAGATAATGTTTCCTTGTAGTACCATACCACCTGCCCCATCCTCCCAAAGAAATTTCAAATGCAAACTCTAATGCATGTACTCGTCCCTAACCACCTGATACAATTTATACAGATTTGGTAACAACACGCGACGAATAGGCCGGCCGCTACAACAAGTGACACAAGGCCGCTCGCGACACGTACCAATACAGCTACAAAGGCTACCACTAGCTTATGATGAGCGAGTGAGAGCAGCATCAAGAGCACATTATTTCAAAACCAAGAGTTAGTTCCTTGGAGGTTTGAACCAAAGATTTATAAACTTAGGATAACCATTAACCAACATTGGTTTCGTTCCTTAGGAACTGAAAATGTGTAGAAACCGACACGATCTCATTGTTATGACTCCGAACTGGGTTTCAAAAATGTTAAGCTCATCTGCAGGGTTGTTTTCACTCTTCTGATGGAAAAAGACAACGGTGAACAAGTCTGAACGTCAACAAAGCACCGTTCAATGGGCTACAGACCAGCGGGTTTGAATAATGGAACCAGATTGTACATCCCTTCCACATCAACGGGAACTCTGAGAGCCCGGCTAAGGTGCTCGGGTGTAGTAGCTTTGACCTTCCAAGTACTGAACCATGGTCCTCCTCCAACTTCTACGGCAGCCATGTTACTTGTAACATCCAATATCACCTACAAAATAGACAAAATCAAAAGGCTCATCCAATCATTAACATTTATATCAAACTACAGTATCATGTAAGCCAGAAACATAATTATTGGGAGAAAAAAAAGGGTGCGGCAAAAATTTTATCACATAAACATAGCAGTCGTTGGACTCATGAACCATCCCCAACCCCATAGTCACATTGACAAATAAATTCCCATAACAGAACCAATAGATCAATTGAGACAATTTCCCATCACATCGTCCAATAATCCAGGCTAACTTTAGCATACATTTTTTACTAAAAATCGGCACAAGTCCTTCCAATGGGAAAGAGTGATAGAAGAAAGTGTGACTGTTTGGCCAAAGGATATTCAATCCTAACTACAATGAAATGATTAACTAATCCATGGTCACTGGTTATGGCTTGTTTAATGTTCTTTAATTTTCTTGTTTAATCTATATGAAAAGTTGGAAGAGCAAATGGTTACCTAATGATGGGTGTTATGACTCGGTCTATGAAGAATACTCGTGCCGTGCCTGCTTAAAAGATTTTGGGCTCGTGTTGGGCATAGAAGCACTTTCAGCTAAAAATTTATATGTTCTAACTCAGGTCATCAAGAAAACTGTTGCTTATTATCCATGTCTTGTCCAGAGTGGCAAACCAGGGAAAGAAGTGTGTTATAAATGGTCTATTAGCATAGTTTTCGTTTCCCACGGCAAACTAAAATAAAATTCCGAGCTTTACTGACAAAAAAAAAAATGCAAATGTCAAATAACTAGTCATTTTAGAGTTGTATGGCCTGTCTAAAACATATTGCAAGCCTAGGACACAGAAAAGAAAAGAGCAATTGAAGAAAAGGAGAGTGAGACCAATAAATACACGTGTATATAATATGTATGTATATGAGTGAAAACTGTGTACCTTCCCCTTGTTACCATCATATCTTCGTTCCCACATTTTTAATTTTAGATCACCGAAGCAAGAATCTTTACAAGCTGGAGCAAGTCCAGCTTCTGATGTTGGAGCACGCAAAGTTGTACCAGGATCCTCTGTTGTTGCCTCTAATTCAACCTGCTCATTAACAAGGAAAGTGTGTTGGGTGACTACAAAGATTTTCACTAATATTATCAAAAAGGCTAGAACCAGATTGAACCTTCTGTTAGTGTTATGGTAGAGATTTCATTTCCACTAATATTACCAAAATATTAAAGACCACCCACCACTTAATACAGCTATAGAGATTTCATTTCCAGGTGTATACTACTACTATCATATCTGAGGCAGGGGCAAGATGAAAGAGACGTTCAATTACCATGTGTGTTTCATTCTCTGCAGTAATTGACCAGTAACCCCAAGGAGCAATTTCCCAACTAACAACACCATTCCATGGTACAAATTCATAAAACTTTCCACCATAGTGAACTCCGATCTGCATCATAAATGCATGAACATATTAAAGGGGTAAAAATGCAGGTACTATTTGTTAGCAATAAAGGACAAGGTTAGCTCCAATTTGGAAATTTCATGGATATATCCAATTCTTAATTTATCATGAACAATTGTAGAATGCAAAGAAAGACGAGACTTTATTTCATCTTCATCCATTTTCCTTATAGCATGTTTAATGAAGAAATTTTAGAGAGACCAACAAAAACATAACACGATCCTGAATGGCAAAGAAACTGCACAACCCTTACTTCCTCCACCTCTATGAATCTCATTTAAAATTTCCTCTCAAAGATAACTTAGCAAAATATAAAGTGAGCAGAAGCAAACTGGGGAAAGCAAAGCAACATTTTCAGAGCAATCTCCACTGGAAAAGTACCAAAGCAGCGTTTTCAAAAGATTCTGTTAATCCAGGTAGTTGCCTCAAACCACCGCCTGATGTCAGAGCAACTTCTCCAGTAGCGCCTTCAAAAACATTACACTGAACCTGCAGTGTGGCATCAATCCATCCAAATAAATCAGTGGATGCCAAACCAATAGTACAATGAAGAATGAGCTTAACCTTTACTATAATACGATAGTGACGAATGGATAAAAGCCTACCCAGAACCATTTTCTTGGGAATGCTCCACCCCAATTCTTTTCAGAATAAGAAGGGGCATTTTCAAACTCAAATCTTTCACCGTCCCACTCTATCCAACCTGAGATTTAACGAAACATGAGACAATGCCCTGAAAAGTGCATAAAGGTTTCTGAAAAGAGAAAATTTTGGAGTATCAGATATTCAAAAGAAAGAAACACATGATTGTCCAAAATAAAATAGCTAAATGGTACAGGAAATATTTGCGAGGAGTTAAAGGAGATAAGCAAATGCCTGTTGACAATCCACCAGACATGCATATTTGCCAATGGGGTTCAAATACAGGAAAAGCTGCTAACCAGCCTGCAGTAGACTTCTGCTTAGACCCAACATCACCCCATCCATAAATTGGGCGGGTACTGTATTCCCAGCGAGCAGTTGGCACAGTTTCTACATAATCAGACCTGACATGAACAAGATTGTACATCAAAGTTCTTATAAACTCTATGGGTACGGGGGGCAACCCATATTTGCACAGGTCAAATGAAAAAAAATAAGAACAAGGAGAGGCGTACCTGCCATCATCACGAATGGAACCTTGATGCCAAAGTGGGGTGACTTGAAAACCTTCTGTCACTCTACTATCGAATTCCTATACAATATATCCCACAAATGTGGGGAAATATTAAAAGAAGTACACATTAATGAAAACAAGTATTTTCTGTTGCAGCCTAACATAATTCTCTCAAAATGACAATTGCAAAAATGACGTACTTAATTAGAAACTAAGTGGTCATCTAGAAGAATAATGAATATAAACCGAAAACAAAATAAGGTTCAAATATAGTATATTAACCTTCGGAAGAACCTCATTGTTCGGAGGCTTTGATTGTTTTTCTGCTATAAAAGTGTTCCCCAACATAAGCTCATCCCTGCCTATGCACTAAAAACATTAACAACCAGCATACTTAAGGTGGATACATGAAGAATCCTAATATAATACAGAAGTCGAAAACACGAAACTTAGGACTCGGACACCAAAAGATAAACAGCATTTCTTTCATCAGATAACAACACATCGTCCCGAAAAGTTTTGAAATTTGAAATTCTTCAGCAACAACAACTTGAGCAACATTTAAAACAGAAAAAAAAGCTCTTACTTCCCCAAAAGTTCTGAGATTCTTCAGAGTACTGGCAAATGTACTTGTCGTAGGCACCCAGAATTTGAGCACCGACCCCGGTCGACCTTGGCCCGTTCTGAACCAATTCTAACGCCGTCAGTGGCTTGCGGAACGCAGGATTCTCAACGGAGTACATGAAGCAGAAGCTCTGCCTCCGCTCCGGAATCGCAACCTTGAAGTACCATCCTTCAAAGAATTTCCGGCTCGTTCCATCGAAATGGTACCTAATTACACAATTAATCACCAAAAAAATCACCCAATTGAGAAATTAAATCGCGAAAAATGTCAAGAAATTAAGCTCAATGCACATACATACCCGCTGTGAGGAGTTCGAAGGTCTCGATTCCGAGGGGTGGGGACGTAGACGGAGCTCGCGGCCGCTTTGTCCTGAGCTGTGGAGGAGGGAACAGTGGAAGTGGTTCGAAACCCTAGCTTCAGAGTCCTCAAGGAGCTGCGTTTTGAAGAGTGAGAGAGGAGAGGGTTTCTGGTTCGGAAGCTCAAGCTTGGAGAGAAATGGTGGTGATCGTGCAGTGAAGAGAGGCTTGACTCCATTGCTATACAGGGATGGAAGTTGAAGAGAGAGAAAGAGAGGAGATGATAAGACCTCAGTGGTCCAATCCCTAATTCGACCTTAACCTGCAAGCTAGATCAGAAATGGCGATGGAAGGAAGGAAGAAGGCAGTGGAGAGAACCTCCTATTTTTTGTAATAATATTTTTATATTCAAATAACCGTTGGCCATACACTCACCACATTGGCGCCTTTATACGACCCAAACATCCAGATACTGCCAAATGGATGGTGTGACTTCAACTACCCAACGGACCCAATATTTATTGTCCGAGATGGGACAGTCAACCACCCAAGCCCGGGAAGTTAATTCCGGATCTGGGACTAGATATGATAGCAGCCCAATAGCTGAAGAATACCACTCGGGTATTCTGCTTCGTGTTCTCCTGTGGACTGGATTCTTTCTGGTAAAAGGGGGAAACAAAAGAAAAATACCACTATTAGCTGGAAAATAATAGATCTGTGATGGCTCAACAAAGCGTGGAAGACCTGGCGGTGCAGTTGGAGGGGGGAGGGGGGGGGGAGGGGGGGGGGGGGCCATGGAGTTGACAAGTATGGAGCACGCCATTAAGCAGTTGGAGGGGGGAGGGGGGGGGGGGGGCCATGGAGTTGACAAGTATGGAGCACGCCATTAAGCTGGTTGGGGCTGTACTAATAGATCAACCACTTAACAAGTGGTGTTTTTGGGTGGGGAGTAGGGGTGGGCGCGGTTCGGTTTGGTGCGCCTTTGAGTGAAACCAAAACCAAAACCGCAAGTTTTTGCGGTTTGGTTCGGTGCGGTTTTGAAGCCAAAACCAAAATGAAACCAAACCGTTTGGTTCGGTTCGGTGCGGTTTCAAACGGTTTCGGTTTGGTTTTTAAGAAAAAATGTACAATTTGCAATTTAACATATTAAAAAGCATTTCCCAATAGTAATAGGAAAATGACATTTGTTATGTAAACAATTAGCATGTTGCATGTAGTTGTGATATTAAAACATGTTTGTGCAACAAAAAGGTGTCCCTTACAATATTTTTCATAAAACAAGTTGAATAAATTTGAATTCATTAAACGTGAGCGAAATTTTCATACTAGAATATGTGATATCATGCTTCAAATGAGTGGCTTTTAGTAGATTATTGTTCGACTTTTGATAACAAGATTAGTCCACCCTTGTACATATTTGTGTGTGTGATGGTATAAAATAACAAAGGTCCTTCAAGTTAATGAACAAAAGAAGGTGATGAATGATGATATTCTAATGTGGTTGAGTCCATACTAAGTGTATGGATTTTAACAAACGACCAATTAAAACATGAAATCTAATATGGACATTTAATTAAATGTTTATTAATATTTGCGGTGTGGTTCGGTTTCGGTGCGGTTTTCAAAAGCCAAAACCGAAACCAAACCGTTTTCTATGTTGCGGTTTGGTTTCGAAACCGAAACCGTTTCAAAACCGCAAAACCAAACCGTTCGGTGCGGTTCGATTTGGTTTGTGTTTCGGTTTCGGTTTTCGGTTCTAAGTGCCCACCCCTAGTGGGGAGGGGGGGAGTGGGGTTGTGGGAGGAGGGTAGGGAACATCCTAAAGAGTGCCAGGAAGGACATGAGTGTGGTCCAAATCAATTGGGTGAAGGAGAATATCTACATTATTATGGTGAGGGATGAGGAGGTGGCATCCTGAATCATAAACTTGGTACTATGAGCTGTGATGAAACAAAATTTCTCGGTAAGAGCGTGGCCATCTAATCTCTCTCTAGAGGAAATCCTTCTTCACCTGGTTCCATTCTGGACACATATGAGAGGAGTACCGCTGAATCTCGGAACGATAGATAACGTGGAAAAGCTGGCTGGAGAAGCTGGGGAATTCCTCGAGCTGGAAGATGTTGCGTTGGCAAGAGGTTTCCTTAGGGTCAAAATCTTGATTGATACCAGAAACCCTATGGCAGCGGGCTGCTGGTTAGCCAAGGGCGGGGACAAGGATTCGTGGGTGGAGTTCAGTTATGAAAAGCTGCAGGACTTCTGTTACAAATGCGGAAGAATCAGACATGCTATGAATGAATGTTCTTTTAAAATAAACAGGAGTGATGTAGCTGCCTATGAAGACTGGACCAGAGCAAAAATGGTCCGTGATTTTTAAGAAGCCATTTGGTGCAACCTATTTTGATGGGAGATAGCCAGCAAGCTGGGATGAGTCGTGCAAGTCGTAAAACCCCACCTATTATGAAAAGATTACACATGAGCGGGGATACGAGTGAGGAAAGTGGGCATGATGGAGAGGGGTCACATCTATTGCAGGAAGGCAAAAAGAAGGCGGATCAGGATCCTCTCCTGAGCAGATGGAGAGGATCCTCCTGATCAGGCCCATCGGACCGTTCATTTTTTATCCAACGGTTACAAACATGAGATCCTCTAAAAATTATAATAATCATAACCGTTGGATAAAAAATGAACGGCCCGATGTCCTTGGTCAGAAGGATCCTCTCCATCTGCTCAGGAGAGGATCCTGATCCAAAGAAGGCCATCACCTAAGGGATGTGTCAGGGGAGGGTTCTGGAGGTACAATTGCCAGGTATGAGAACATTAATTCCCCTCTAGGGACTACTGAGACCTCGAATATGGGTGGTCCTAACCAACTAGTTGTGGGCCGCGATTTAAATAGGAAACAAAGGTGGAAACTGGATGGGCCTACTCTAGGGGCAAAAAAAGAGGGCATCAGAATAGACGAATTAAGCGAAAGCGGGCCTTCATGAGAAGGGCCATAATTCATACAGGCTAGCTAGGCCTGGAAAACGGGTCGTGTCAGTCGTGTTCGTGTCGTTTTCGTGTAACACCTGTTATCTTAACGGGTCGTGTCGTGTCACACCTGTTATCTTAACGGGTTCTTAACAGGTTGGGTCACTTGTTATGACCCGTTAAGAAAAATATTTTTTTTCTTCTTAAATTTTCACATACCACACATTGTCACATAAATATTATTTCAAAACATTAAAACACATTTGTCGTTTAAGTACTACATCTACACTCGAAAATAAGAGCCTCATAAAAAATACATCCATACACTACTAATCTATTACAAATATTAAATGTGCAAAGATATGCAAAATGAAAGCGTTTTTGTTTTCAAGGTTGTGAAGTCTTTCTCAAAAGTTTAAACCTTGCCAATGGAACTCAAAGCTTAATGAAAGTGATCCACTAGAGTGTTTATTCGTACTTTCATTAAGTATAACATAAGATTTTGTGGTATCCACTAGTGTAAATATTTTAAATTGAAGATCGAATTCATTCATTGTATTCATATAGGGTCAAGGAGTGTAGTTGTAAAAAATCATCAAAATCGGAGTTAAAATAACCGTTAAATCGTAATTTTTCGTTTATAACCGTCGAAAAGTTCTATCCCGTTACTTAATCTTTAAATGTTTGTTTTTTGCAATTTTTGGCGTATGCGATCTCGAAGCATATACAAACAAGTATGACGGTTAGATCGTTGAAACTAGTTTCGTAGAATGCGTATCTCATCAAAACAATAGATTCACTAACACTTAAGAGTTTATTCTTACTTTCATTAAGTATAACATAAGATTTTGTGGTATCCATTAGTGTAAATATTTTAAATTGAAGATCGAATTCATTCATTGTATTCATATAGGGTCAAGGAGTGTAGCTGTAAAAAATCATCAAAATCGGAGTTAAAATAACCGTTAAATCGTGATTTTTCGTTTATAACTGTCGAAAAGTTTTGTCTCGTTACTTGATCTCTGAATGTTTGTTTTTTGCAATTTTTGGCATATACAATCTTGAAGTATATACAAACATGTTTAACGGTTAGATCGTTGAAACTAGTTTCGTAGAATGCGTATCCCATCAAAACAATAGATTCACTAACACGTAAAGATTTTATTCATACTTTCATCAAGTATAACATAATATTTTGTGGTATCCACTAGTGTAAATATTTTAAATTGAAGATCGAATTCATTCATTGTATTTATATAGGGTCAAGGAGTGTAGTTGTAAAAAATCATCAAAATTGGAGTTAAAATAACCGTTAAATCGTGATTTTTCGTTTATAACCGTCGAAAAGTTTTGTCCTTTTACTTGATCTCTGAATGTTTGTTTTTTGCAATTTTTGGCATATGTGATCTCGAAGCATATACAAATAAGTTTGACGGTTGGATCGTTGAAACTAGGGGTGGGCAAACGAGTAAAGGAACCGCGGGTCGGGGCGGGTAATGGCGATTCGGGGCGGGTAAGGGCTGGGTCCTATTTTTAAAAAAGAGAAACAAGGCAGGCCGGGGCGGGCCTTTGTGATTTTCGGTTCGGGCCGGTTCTTGGAGTATAGGAACCGCGGGTACCCGGACCGACCCGTTTGCAATTAAAATGGACGGACCAGATTGATGAATAAGCTACCATATCTAATCTGAACCGTTAGTTTTAGTTTTACCCTAAGTTCTCTATCCGTCTCTCTCATCTCGACTCTCACTCTTTCACTCTCAAACTCTCAGTTAGTCCCTCGATAGTTCCCTTCCCTTGACTACTCCGATCGTCCTCCCCCTCACCAACCGTCGATTCTCCTCGGCGAAGACAACGGCACCACCACCCATCATCCTTCTCGCCATCACCCCTGCAGTCGATTCTCTCATCTTCGACAGCAACCCTCGCCGTTGTGACCGCCAACACCCCATCACCCCATCACCGTCGTCGAGAACACTGGTACCAGCCATCATCCTTCTAAAATTTAGGTAATTTTGAATTAGGGTTTTGTTATTAATTTGAAATTTTGAATTTTGGGTGTAGGGTTTTTAAATTGGAATTTGAGATTTTAGGGTTTTTTTTTTTTTTTTTTTTTCCGAATTCTGATGCCTATGCATAACATGTTGTTGTATATGTGTATATATATACATGTGTGTGTTTGTGAGTTTATGCAGAATCCAGTGTTTACCTGCTCAAATTTCGACAATTGCAGGTATGATTTGCAAGAACGTTGATTAGATGAATAGTATAGAATGGAGATTGTCTTCTAGTAAGATTAGTTTTGACCTCTCCTTCAGTAATATATAGTTTACTTGTTTTGGACAGTCTCGAGCCTTGGGAATGATTCGTTCTCATGTACTTTCAGTTCTCAAAGGTGCTTCTTCTCAAGTAATGTTACCTTATTGAATTGAGTTACCATTAACACATTGTAGTAGACTTCAGTCTTAATATGCGTTAGTGTATATTACCTAGCTTTGAATTATGGCCACTGTCATCAGGTACAGGCAGCTATCCGGGGCAGGTGGCAATAACGCATCTGTTTCTGAGGGTGTAGAAGCATCTATTATATATGTCCGTTTCAAGGCAGCAGCAAGTGAGGTAACATTGATGATTATATTGAATTAGTTAAAATTTGATTAAAGCATTTAACCAGCCAGGGTGTGAAAAGCTGAAAGCAAGATGTGTCTGAAAAGCATTTTTAGTTCTATCCAATTATTTGAAGCGGGCATGCAATTTTCTACATTAAGTTTTTAACTTCACACTCGTTTAAGTGTTGATGTCTAACAAATAGAATCTCTGCAGCTTAAGCCAGTGCTGGAGGAAATTGAAAGCAAAGCATCAAGGAAAGAATATACTCAGATCCTTACAGAATGCCACAAACTATATTGTGAACAGAGACTTTCCTTGGTGAGCTGATGAATTTTTTATTTATATTTGAAAAGGATCAGTAGTTGTTTACCATATTTGATAAGGATCATTAGTTGTTTTTCCGAATTCTGATGCCTCTGCATAACGATACAATGTTATTTTAGATGTATTGAATTTGTGCAACTGTAATCTGTGCTATTTTTTTTTTCAATCTGTGCACTCCAAATACAAACTGCAAACTGCATTCTGTGAAATATGTTCTGTGCAAACTGCAATCTGTTCTGTGCAGCAATATGTGCAATTTTTTTTCAAATTGCAATTTGTGATTTTTTCCAAACTGGAATCTGTCCAGTTTTTTCAAACTCCAATTTGTGCAATCTGTGCAATTTTTTTCAAACTGCTATCTGTGCAGTTTTTTCAAACTGCAATCTGTGCAACAAATATTTTGAAACTGCAATCTGTGCAGCAAATATTTTTAAACAGCAAAAAAAAAAAAAGGACCCATGTACCAGGACCGAACTGGCCCGTTTCAACCGGGCCGAGTAAGGTCTAGTTCCTATTTTCAGAATTGTAATGCCCGGCCCGGCCCGCCCCGTCTCCTTTAATTCCAGGTCCAGTCCGGTCCCTTCAAAAATAGGCCAGGGCCGACCCGTGCCCAGCCCTAGTTGAAACTAGTTTCGCAAAATGTGTATCTCATCAAAACAATATATTCACTAACATTTAAGAGTTTATTCGTACTTTCATTAAGTATAACATAAGATTTTGTGGTATCCACTAGTGTAAATATTTTAAATTGAAGATCGAATTCATTCATTGTATTCATATAGGGTCAAGGAGTGTAGTTGTAAAAAATCATCAAAATCGGAGTTAAAATAACCGTTAAATCGTAATTTTTCGTTTATAACCGTCGAAAAGTTCTATCCCGTTACTTAATCTTTAAATGTTTGTTTTTTGCAATTTTTGGCGTATGCGATCTCGAAGCATATACAAACAAGTATGACGGTTAGATCGTTGAAACTAGTTTCGTAGAATGCGTATCTCATCAAAACAATAGATTCACTAACACTTAAGAGTTTATTCTTACTTTCATTAAGTATAACATAAGATTTTGTGGTATCCATTAGTGTAAATATTTTAAATTGAAGATCGAATTCATTCATTGTATTCATATAGGGTCAAGGAGTGTAGCTGTAAAAAATCATCAAAATCGGAGTTAAAATAACCGTTAAATCGTGATTTTTCGTTTATAACTGTCGAAAAGTTTTGTCTCGTTACTTGATCGCTGAATGTTTGTTTTTTGCAATATTTGGCGTATACGATCTCGAAGTATATACAAACAAGTTTGACGGTTGGATCGTTGAAACTAGTTTCGCAAAATACATATCTCATCAAAACAATAAATTCAATAACACTTAAGAGTTTATTCATATTTTCATTAAGTATAACATAAGATTTTGTGGTATCCACTAGTGTAAATATTTTAAATCGAAGATCGAATTCATTCATTGTATTCATATAGGGTCAAGGAGTGTAGCTGTAAAAAATTATCAAAATTGTAGTTAAAATAACCGTTAAATCGTGATTTTTCGTTTATAACCGTCGAAAAGTTTTGTCTCATTACTTGATCTCTGAATGTTTGTTTTTTGCAATTTTGGGCGTATGCGTTCTCGAAGTATATACAAACATGTTTGACGGTTGGATCGTTGAAACTAGTTTCGTAGAATGCGTATCCCATCAAAATAATAGATTCACTAACACTTTATTCATACTTTCATCAAGTATAACATAAGATTTTGTGGTATCCCCTAGTGTAAATATTTCAAATTGAAGATCGAATTCATTCATTGTATTCATATAGGATCAAGGAGTGTAGCTGTAAAAAATCATCAAAATCGGAGTTAAAATAACCGTTAAATCGTGATTTTTCGTTTATAACCGTTGAAATGTTTTGTCTCGTTACTTGATCTGTGAATGTTTGTTTTTTTTCAATTTTTGGCGTATGCGATCTCAAAGTATATACAAACATGTTTGATGGTTGGATCGTTGAAACTAGTTTCGTAGAATGCGTATCCCATCAAAATAATAGATTCACTAACACTTAAGAGTTTATTCCTACTTTCAACAAATATAACATAAGATTTTGTGGTATCCCCTATTGTAAATATTTTAAATCGAAGATCAAATTCATTCATTGTATTCATATAGGGTCAAGGAGTGTAGCTGTAAAAAATCATCAAAATCGGAGTTAAAATAACCGTTAAATCGTGATTTTTCGTTTATAACCGTCGAAACGTTTTGTCCCGTTACTTGATCTGTGAATGTTTGTTTTTTGTAATTTTTTGCTGATACGATCTCGAAGCATATACAAACAAGTTTGACGGTTGGATCGTTGAAATTAGTTTCGTATAATTCGTATCCCATGAAGTTCAATGGTGTGTGTGTGTATATATATATTTATTTATTTATTAAGTAGATTTAAATCTATTTATTTTGTATGTATAATTATTATAGTTTTTAGTGGTATAAAATTTAATATATATATATATATATATATATATATATATATATATAACTATTATAGTTAATAATTTGGGGGTATAATTATTATAGTATATATAATTATTATAATTATTATAGTTAATTATATATATATATATAATTATTATAGTTTTTAGGGGTATAAAATTGTTAAATTAATATATATAATTATGATAGTATTTTTTTAGGATTATAAATTATTAAATTAATATTCTGCTTATCGTATATCGTGTTACCCACGTGTATACCCGAACCAACCCGTTATCTTAACAGGTGCTTATCGGGTTACTCGATAACGACCCGTTTCGTTATCGTGTCGACCCGAACACCTGTTAATTTCGTGTCGTGTCGTGTCGGGTTATCGGGTCGTGTCAGGAATTGCCAGGCCTAAGGCTAGCCCAAATGATTCCATATCTGGACCAGGCCCCATGCGGAAACCAGATGATGGTGCCATGGGTATCCGGGCCCAACCCCAACAAAACATAGTTAATACCTAGTTACACCCAAGACAGAAAATGGGGGATCTTTTTGAAGAACTTGGATTAAAAAGGACAATGGGAAGTAATAAGCAGGGAGACATGTAGTTGATAAGAAAGAGTTATAAGAAAGGGGAGACCAGTGGGGCTTATGAAAGTGAGGACGCACGGATGGGTACGCCAGTCGAAAGTAACACCAGTGATCTGGGCCTGGAATCTGGTGACCACTTGCTGGAGGTCATTGTAATATGAGATGAAAGAGAGTTACATACGGAGGATAAGGAATCCATCAGGACTCAGGCGACAGAGGTATCTATTGGTGGTGGTGGCTACTGGCCTGGAATAGCCGCAAGGTCACCATGATTTACCTAATTTGGAACTGCTGTGGTCTTGGGTTAGACAAGGTAGTTCGAGCTCTCAACGGGCTCATTCGAAAATACAGACCCTATATGATCTTTCTTTCGGAAACGAAAATGAAAAACCACAAAATTGACGGAGTAAGAAGAAAGATGGGTTACGGTGGCGGCTTCAACGTTTCTCCAATTAGGGTGGTGGGATGACTGTTGGGAGGTAAATATTATTTTTTTCTAGTAGAAATATTATTCACTCAGAGAGGCGCATCACCAGGCACGACGAATGGTTTCTTGCTTGGTGGATGTATGGAAATTTGTACCGTGCCTAGAAGGAAAAGTTCTGGAATTGGGCGATGAAGACTCTAAATCCCTCTTCGTGCTCGTGGTTTTACCGGGGGGGGGGAACTTCAATGAGTTCTTGTGGGATTATGAGAATGAAGGTGGTAGCATAGGATCTCTGAGGCGTCCACGTTTTCTGCATGATTTTATGGCAAAAATGGAGCTTATTGATTTGGGCTTTAATGGGCCTCGCTTCACATGGAGGGGGACTCAGAACAATAGCCTAGTTCAAGAGAGATTGGACCATGGTCTGGTAAATGGACCTTGGCAGGCCCGGTGGCTAAATACGATGGTTACCCACGCAGTTGTGAAAGCTTCGGACTATGCCCACTAATTATCAATTTGGACCAATTGGATGCAAAGGGAAAGAGACCCTTTTGGTTTGAGGGTTTTTGGGTCAAGGAACTGGGATGCAGGGAAGTGGTAGAAAACAGATGGCGTAATCAAAATGACAGGGATTGGCTATATTGGTGGCAACAGAAGAAAAGAAGTACAAAGAAGAATTTGAAGACTTGGAGTCGTGAAACCTTCAAGGACCGAAAAACCTTAATCAACAACCTTACTGAGTATCTAGGATCTCTTCAATTGAATTGGGAGGACAATGTTAAGCGGATCAAGGCTACTACCGCCAAGATACTTGAACTTGAAGATCAGGAGGAAGCGTTTTGGGCGTAACGATCCCAGGTCCGTTGGCTACAAGCTAGGGACTCCAATACAACATTTTTTTCGTCACTTTACTATTCAGAGGAAAAGGGAAAACATTATTACGAAGATCAAGGATGATTGTGGTAATTGGGTGGAAGACCTTTTGGGTATTAGGAGGTCATTCGAGGTCAATTTCCGTAATCTATTCCGGTTTTCGGGTAATCGTGACTAGGGGAACCTCCTTGATTGTATCAGTTTGTCAATCACCACTGAGATGAATGATGTGCTTACAAGTTCGATTAATAAAGCAGAGATCCGAGAGGCTATTTTATAGATTGGTAGGTCTAAAGCTTTGAGGCTAGACGGATTCCAAGGTATTTTTTTCCAATCATTTTGGGATGTTATCTATGCTGAAGTCAAAGGCTTTGCTACTGAATGCTTGGAGGGTGGCTGGAGCACCTGCTCGCTCAACGCCATTCATATCGTTCTGATCCCGAAATCTCCCAACCTCGAGTTTGTTAATTAGTTTCGGCCAATTAGCATATGCAATTATTTGTACAAGGTCCTCTAAAAAATCTTGGCTAATCATTTACAACCTTTCCTTCCCACAATGATCTCATAAAGTCAGAATGCGTTCGTTGGGGGCTATCAAATCCAGGATAACATTGTCATTGCTCATGAAGTTTTTCACGTCCTTAAGCTTAGAAAGATGAAAAGGAAGCGTCGGTTGGGCATATGACATAATTGAGTGGGATTTTTTGGAAGCTACTATATTGAAAATGGGTTTTAACTGCTCGTGGGTGGACCTTGTTATGCGGTGTGTTTTGTCGGTGGAGCTCTCTGTGCTTATTAATAGTTGTTCGAGGAATTGCTTCAGGCCGACTCGTGGTCTCCACCAGGGAGATTCACTATTTCCCTATATGTTCCTTTTAATAAGTGAAGTTTTATCTTGGCTATTCTAGCATGCGGCTGAGACGGGATTTCTCAAAGGAATTCGAATTAGTGCTCACCTTTTTTTTTATTTTTTATTTATTTTTATTTATGGATGATATTTTGATCTTTTTTTCAGCCACAGAGGAAAATTGTGAAAACATGGATCGTCTTCTAAAGGCTTACTATCTTACTTCGGGGCAAGAGGTTAGTTTGCAAAAGTCGGTGGTGTAATTTAGTGCCAATACACCTAGAGATGTCCAGTAGGAATTGTGTACAATCTTGAATATGTCAAGGGTGGAAGACCCTAGAACTTACCTTGGTATACCAGCGGGGTGGGGCAAGACCAAGTCGGTTGCTATGTTCTACATCAATGATGGGGTATTATCCAAAATCTAGGGCTGAAAGAACAATTTTTTATTGCAGGCAGGGCGGGAAGTGTTGATAAAAGGTTGTGGTTTAAGCCATGCCCACTTATCCAATGAATGTATTCTATCTCCCAGCTCGGCTTTGTAATGAAATTGATGTAGCCATTGCAAAGTTCTGGTGGGCTAACTCAAATAAAGCTCAGGGAATTCATTGGGTAAAGTGGATGGATATGGGCTTGCCAAATTGTGAAGGTAGTATGGGTTTTAGGAATTTGGGAGACTTCAATCTTGCCCTCTTGGCCAAGTAGTGCTAACGGCTTATCCAAGAGCATGACTCATTATGGGCTTAGGTCTTCAAGGACCGATACTTTCCTCACTCCTCGTTCCTTAAGGCAAAGAGCGAGGGTCGTTCCTCCTGGATTTGGTCGAGCCTTTTGGATGGAAGAGACATTATTCTCAAGGGTACTCATTAGTAAGTCCTAAGTGGCATGAAGGTCAGCCTTTGGAGAGATGTTTGGGTTCCGAGTTTATTGGCTGGTCACCCTATTCCCATCAACGATGGCTCAGTGGACTTGGATCAAATTGTTGACTTAATCATTAATCAGGACGTCGGGCCTTAGAACTTGATTTCTATCGCTAATGTTATCTCAGAGTTGGATAGTACGACGATCATTGGTTTTCATTTTGGTGATCCTGCAAGATTGGACTGCCTCATCTAGCGGGTGAAAATCAATGGAATTTATACCATTAAATTGGAATATCGTTGGGTATGGGGACAAAATCCACAGCATGTTGCCAATGTTGGATCAGATCAGCGTGTTTAGAAGATGATTTGGGGCATTGTGGCGCCTCTCAAGGTGAGGAACTTTTTGTGGCTAGGGGCTCGATGGGCTATTACAACCTACCGAAATCATTTTCGGCATCGTTGCGATTTCTCTCCCTCTTGCCCAATCTGTAGTAAGCATGATGAGTTAGTTGAGCACCTTCTTCTCATTTGCCCTTGGGTTGAGTTTGTGTGGTTTGATGCTCCCTTAGGTATTCGGGTGAACCGTGACTCTATCTCTACTTTTGCTGCTTGGCTTCTCTGGATTGGAAGTGTTGACTTTGGGAGTAAGTTGGAAAGATCGCGAGCTCTTTCCCTTGTCGGGTTATCTTGCTGGCATATTTGGAAATCACCAGCGCTCGCCGTCGCCCACCATCACCATTATTGCTTTTAGGAATGCATTTGATAGTTTCTCATCGGCGACGAATTGTACCTTCATGCCCCCTCCTCCGCGTGCACATGTGATGAACCGATGTCCTCCTTGGTCCCCTCATTCTAGTGGTGAGGTTAAGGTGAATGTGGATGCTAACTGGAAGATGGGTGTGGATCGGGGCTTTATGGGAGTAGTAATTCGTGATGCCCCGGTGTGTTGAGGTGTCCGGTTGGAAGTCGTGGCCACAAGTGCTCTTATAGCTGAGGCTTTGACGATATATGAGGGTTGTGCTCTTGCTCGCCAGAGGAATTTCAATCAGATTTTCGTGGAATCATATTCCAAAATTGGTCATCTCATCATTGGTGGCTGGCTTGGAGTGCATTCCTTGGGAAATTCTTCCTACTTTAAGTCGTGTACTGGAGTTGGGGAGATCTTTTCAAGCGTGCACCTGGTCTTGGGTTCCAAGATTAGCAAATGTTGTGGCGGATTTTGTGGCATCGCATTCGGTAGTTGGGATGTGCAACTCTTTGTGGGTCACTAGACCTTTATCTTCACTAGTGGGAATCCTCAACAAAGATGGTCTTCCTTGGCCCCCTCAAAGGTTGTAGGTGGCCTGGAAAGCATTGGATTTGACATATTTTCCCGAGGCTCGGCTGCGTCTTGTATTTCTTTGTCCTCATTGCTTTCTCAATGTTAGTGGTTGTTAGTCCTTAGTGGCTTTCCTGTAGTCTTTGGCTTTTGCCCTAGTTAATGAACTTCCAGTTACCTTAAAAAAAAAAGAAAAAAAAAAGAAGGCATTTCTAAGAACTTAACCAACTCAGTTTAATAACTAGTAAACCGAATTACACCTTAATCTTGTAAAACTAATAATAGTGATTAAGCTAATTGTTTGTACCATACTTGACTAATCCCGAAACTACTGAGCACCGGTCAACGTTATACCGTCAAGGACCCAGAAGAGTTTCCCTTCAACCAGAAGGCCAATCACAATGCGACACGTGTCGACATCAGAAGCCAATCACAGCACGACACGTGTCAACATCAGAAGCCAATCACAACACGACATGTGTCAATATTAGAACAAAACTAGAAACTCTCTTCTATAAATAGGGATCATTCTCCCACAACAATCTCTAATGTCATTTTGTACTAAACTATTCACTAGAACTCACTAAACCAGAGCTTGAACCTATGTATTTGTGTAAACCCTTCACAATTAATGAGAACTCCTCTACTCCGTGGACGTAGCCAATCTGGGTGAACCACGTACATCCTGTGTTTGCTTCTCTGTCTCTATTCATTTACGTACTTATCCTCACTAGTGACCGAAGCAACCAAGCGAAGGTCACAAAACCTGACACTTTCTGTTGTACCAAAGTCTTCGCTGATTTTGTGCATCAACATTTGGTGCCGTCTGTGGGAAACGACACTTATTCCCACTCTCTTCAGCTTTGTCAAGCTGGTTTCCACCGCTCGTACACTCTCTTTTGGCCAAGCATCTCTCGCCGATATGGGGAGCGAAAGAAGCCACAACACACAGAATGACACCCCTGCTGGACCTAGTATGAAGCAACGAAAGCAGGAAGGAAATAGAGTTACTCTTCAAGCTAAAGTCGATGAGCTAGAGGTTCAGAACAACAAGATAGCGATGAAGAATGAAGTCCTCCAGGAACAATATGAAAAACTTTTCGAGATGCTTCACGAGGCTAGGTAGGCTCAAACACACAAGCTCGTCGCCCCTGTCGAGATCAACAATCAACTGAATGCCCCCCAACACGGAGGGTCGCCGATATCCGACACGGACATCCCTGATAAGGATCGAGCTACACATCAATGTGATAATCAACATGAGACTTCTCTCAACCCAGCTGCTTCAACCCGAAGCAGGAGAAGTAGAGGAAAACACCTCCTCACAGAGGATGTGGAAGGATCAAAAGCTGTCTATCGCGATTGTCGAGACTTCCTAAAGCAACGTCGAGAGAATCCCATCCACATAAGCTCGAAGATCAATGACCCAAGGGTTTCTGAAAGACTCGGTCCTCTTCCACGACCCAGGCCAGCCGCCAATCTAGATAAGGGGCAACAAGTCCCAGAAGAATATGAAGGTACTGGGGACTCGGAAACATTCCGACATACTTACTCTAGAAGTCAGTATGGCGAGTCCAGAGAAAGATCACGCTATCTTGATCAAACTTTCCTACTTCCAAGAGGTGATGGGGACTTAAAGAAGAAAACTTCAGTGGTGCATGACTCCACTTAGGACCCCCTTGTCCTGCAGCTCCTTGAGGAAGTAAACAAGCTGAAGGCTGAACGTCAAGCTGAGATACCTGACTGGAACCAACCCAGGCCTGGCCCTCTCACAAGAAGGATCCTCAACACTCCCCTCCAAGCGAAGACAAAGCAGAAGCTTGACTTACAGCTCTATACTGGAAGGGAAGACCCGATTGAACACCTTAACCTCTTTGAGTCCACCATGGTATACCGGGGACACACCGACGAAGAACGGTGCCTTCTCTTCCCCTCCACCCTCTCTGGCGGAGCTTTAAACTGGTATTGTCGTCTTCCACCTGAGACAGTAGACTCATTTGAAGAGTTGAGAAAGCTGTTTGTCTCTCAACACATTTTCCAGACTGATCACTTGCATTCCGCAGATGACTTGTACACTATTCACCAGAAGTCGGACGAGTCATTACGAAAGTACGCTGGCCGCTTCAGCCATGAGTATTCTCGCTGCGCTGAGGCAGATGACAAGACCGCCCTCAAGGCTTTCACTGCAGGCTTACGTGACTGTTTCTTCAAGTACATGATCAATGCCAACACTTGGAAGACTTACTCTGAGGTGATGACACAAGCTTACAACCATGCCTCCGCCGAGGCAAGGACATATCAAGGGAAACCCCCTACAGTCACCCCTTATCAGCAAGTAGGGAGTGGAGGCCAGATCCAACCGAATGAAAAGACCTCAACCTTCCAAATGGTAGCAGCACACCTCCCTGCCTCATTTAATGCTTCGCCAAGTCAGCAGACATATCAATCTCAGGGCAAAAGGAAGGACTTCCATCCTCACCAATCTCATTTTAATAAAAAGAACAAGGGGCACTATCGCGATAACTCAGGATATCGTCACAATAATGCCCGCCCCCAGGCAGTCAACGCAGTGGGCCAATCACGTGTCAAGACAGGCCCTACCCCGAGGTATGAGACATACACCTCTTTGAATGCTACATGTGCTGCCATCTACCCCAGTATAGCTCACCTGATACCAAAGCCAAAGCCAAGACAACCAGATTACAAGTCCACGAAGAACACGGGCATGTTTTGCTGCTACCACGAGTATAATGGCCATGATAGTGAGAAGTGCATTATCCTCCGTGACCATATTGAAGCTTTGGCACGTGAAGGAAAAATTGATCAGTTCCTCCTTCACCCTCCAAGGGATAACCGTAACCAACGCCAGGTGAATGTGATATATTCCATAAGCGGCGGCACACCCATGTCTGAATCTTCCAATAGGGCCATGAAAAACAGTGAACGAACTTTGAGACCTGGCCATCAAGTGTTTCACGTGGAAGACATCAGAGGAGGCAAGTATCAAAAGCCTAACTGGGATCCAATATGTTTCTACCCTGAGGAAGAAAGAGGTATCATCTACCCTCACAATGACCCGCTGATCGTGGAAGCTCACATAGCAAATTTTGATGTGAAACGAATCCTGATAGACACAGGTGCTTCAATCAATATCATGTTTGCTGAAGCTTTCAAGGCACTTAATGTAGCTGAACACTTGCTCGATCGCTCGATTTCTCCTCTGATAAGCTTCTCTGGCGATATCGTGCAACCTTTAGGGAGTATACACTTACCCTTCACCATTGGTACAGGCCCCTACACAGCTACTATTACCACTAACTTCCTAGTGGTCAACTGCCCGACGGCATACAATGTCATCTTTGGGCGCACAGGCATCAATGATCTCAAGGCCATGGTATCCACACATATGTTGTTGATGAAGTTTCCAACCCCTTTCGGCAATGGGTACATCAGGGGAGATCAACTTAGTGCTCGATCATGTTACAACACTTCAGTCAAACAACAACACCTGCCTGTCCCCAAGGAGACTCTCTTTATACATAACCAAGTCGTAAAGACCAGTCCAGATGAATCCAACTCGGGTCTTCAGGATGGCAACAGTCAACCCGACGACCCTCGAAATGACTCATTCACCCAGCAAGCACAACCCGCTGAAGAGTTAGAGAAGATCTCTATCTCCAAAGACCATCCAGACCGCATGGTGAATATTGGCACCACTTTGTCACCACCCCTTCGGTTGTCGCTGATCTCCTTTTTGCAAGAGAACGCCGAGGTCTTCGCTTGGTCATATAAAGATATGCCGGGCATCTCTCCCGATATCATCTGTCACCACTTGAGTATTGATCCCAAGACCAAACCAGTAAAACAGAAGCGAAGATCTTATGATGTTGAACGATACGAGGCGATGAAAGCAGAAGTTGAAAAACTCAAGGACATAAGCTTCGTCCGTGAAGTCAATTACCCAACATGGGTAGCAAATGTTGTCCTTGTTAAGAAAAATCCGACTAAGGAAAGTCTCCTGCTTCAAAAGGTCTTGTGGAGAATGTGTGTCGACTACACCGACCTAAACAAAGGATGCCCGAAGGATAGTTTCCCCTTTCCTCTCATTGATAGACTTATAGACTCTACGGCAGGGTGTGAGCTCTTGAGCTTCATGGACGCTTATTCAGGATACAACCAAATCCTCATGAACCCCTCAGACCAAGAACACACGGCCTTCACTACTGACAGGGGACTATATTGCTATAAAGTCATGCATTTCGGCCTAAAGAATGCAGGAGCAACTTATCAGAGACTGGTCAATTCAATGTTCGCCGAACAAATTGGGAAGAACATGGAAGTTTACGTTGATGATATGCTAGTCAAAAGCAAACATGCTGACCAACACATCACCAACCTATCTGAAACTTTCACCATTCTAAAGAGGTATCGAATGAGGTTGAACCCCAACAAATGTGCCTTCGGCGTGGGCTCTGGCAAATTCTTAGGCTTCATGATTAGCCAACGAGGCATTGAAGCTAACCCTGAAAAGATCAAAGCAATCCTCGACATGAAAGAGCCAATAACTTCAAAAGACATCCAAAGCCTTACTGGCAAGGTGGCAGCCTTAACCAGATTCATCTCTAAGGCCACAGACAGATGTGCTCCTTTCTTCAAAGCACTCAAGGGAAATAAGAAGTACATTACATGGACGGAGGAATGTGCCAAGGCATTCAGGAACCTTAAAGAGTACATGAGTAAAGCCCCTCTGCTCTCCAAACCAGAAGTTGGTGACACTCTCATCATCTATCTATCGGTTTCGGCTTCAGCAGTCAGTTCTGTTCTTATTCGAATGGACAGTGGTGTCGAACGGCCCGTCTACTACGCTAGCAAGGCCCTACAAGATGCGGAGACACGATACTCCAACATTGAGAAATTAGCTCTAGCATTGGTCATGTCTGCTCGGAAACTTCGCCCTTATTTCCAAGCACACGCCATCATCGTGCTTACCAATCACCCTCTTCGACAGATACTCCAGAGTCCTGACACGTCTGGACGAATGATCAAATGGGTGATAGCATTGGGTGAGTTTGACATCTCCTACCAACCAAAACCAGCCGAAAAAGGTCAAGCAGTAGCATATTTCATCGCCGACTTCACATATCCTGTTGACATTGCTTCTACACCTGAAGCAGTAGCTTCATTACCATCGGAAGCTCAGAAAGTAGAATCAACGACCCCAGCATGGAGTCTGTATGTTGATGGCTCATCCAACCAACAGGGCTGCGGAGCAGGATTAGTCATCACTACCCCCGACAAAGTGGCGATGGAATACGCTATTCGTTTCAAATTCAAGGCATCGAACAACGAGGCCGAATACGAAGCCCTTCTAGCAGGCTTGCGTTTGGCCAAACACCTTGGGGTTAAACGAATTGATATCTTCAGTGACTCCCAATTAGTGGTCAACCAAGTCACAAACAACTTTGATGCTAAGGATAGCTCCATGGCAGCATATCTTGCGCAAACGCGACTTTTGCTCAAGCACTTCCACTACCAGATCACCCAAGTTCCTCGAGCGGCAAACAGTCATGCAGACGCTTTGGCTCGCCTCGCCTCAGCAGTGGAAGACAAGATTGGGAGAAAAATTCATGTCGAATTGTTGGCAGAACCAAGCACCATGGTCGCGGAGGTGTACAATTTACAACAAGAAGATAGTTGGATCACCCCAATTTATAAATTCCTTGCTCATGGCACCCTCCCAATTGACAAAGTCCAAGCTAAGCAGATTCGATACAAGTCTGCCCGCTACCTGATCATTAATGACCAACTCTACAAGCGCGGTTTCACCCTGCCATACCTAAGATGCCTTACACCTGCAGAGGCGGAAATTGTCCTTCGGGAAATACATGAAGGAGTCTGCGGAGATTATGCTGGGTCTCGATCCCTAGCTCACAAGACTTTTCGCCAAGGATACTATTGGCCAACACTCCACCAAGATGCCATCAGAATATCTCGCTCATGTGATAAGTGTCAACGCTACGCAACTATCCCTCACTCCCCTCCCGAGCCGCTTACTCCTATGATCAGCCCTTGGCCTTTCGCCCAATGGGGACTTGATTTGATCGGCCCAATGCCTACAGGAAAAGGCAAGGTCCGCTATGCAATCGTTGCAGTTGACTACTTCACAAAGTGGGCTGAAGTAGAACCCTTGGCAACCATTACTGAGGGAAAAATAGAAGAATTCGTATGGAAGAACATCCTCTGCAGATTCGGCATTCCCAATGCGATAGTCATGGACAATGGGCGGCAGTTCGACAACAAGAAGTTCAAGATGTTCTGCTCTAAGTTCAACATCAACTTATGTTTTGCCTCTCCAGCCCATCCCCAGTCTAACGGACAAGTCGAGGCCGTTAACAAAATAATCAAGCGCACTCTGAAAACTAGCTTGGAAAAAGCTAAAGGTTGTTGGCCAGAATTCGTACCCCAAGTCCTTTGGTCATACCGCACTTCATATCGGACTTCCACAGGAGAAACTCCATTCTCACTTGCTTTTGGTACAGAAGCAGTTGTCCCAGTTGAGCTTGAGCAAGCAACATACCGAATCCAGAACTACATACAGAGTGAGAACGACAAGCAACTCACCCTCAACCTGGATCTAGTCGAGGAACACAGAAATCAGGCTCACCTGAGGAATGTCGCCTACAAGCAGCGCATCTCCAACTACTACGACTCAAGGGTCAAACCTCGCTCTTTCAAAGTGGGAGACTGGGTACTGAAGAAAAGATTACTCTGTGATAGAGTCCCGAGTGAAGGAACACTCAATCCTAACTGGGACGGACCGTTCGAGGTCGTCGGCATCAGTCGCCCTGGCTCCTACAAGCTCAGAAACTCCGACGGCAAGACCCTTGGCCATCCATGGAATGCTGACCACTTGAAGTACTATTACAAATAAGACTCACATTGTACAAGTGTTAAGCTACAGCCGTTCGGCATCCTATGTAACAAAGACCATTTGGTATGAATTCAATAAATAGGTGATTTAGCCAACTCGGCCATAAACTCTTTTCCATTCTGAGCAATGAAACACTCAAGTGTTGAAGCTTCAACGCAAATGTTTCCAATACAAAACAAAATGTAAGTATGTGTCAACAAGACTATACAAAGGATCTACATCATACATTCCAACACATTCATACATTCCAACACATTCATACATAAACATCATACATTCCAACACATTCATACATAAACATCATACATTCCAATACATTCATACATAAACATCATACATTCCAACACATTCATGCATAAACATCATACATTCCAACACATCCATACATAAGCCAACTGTGCTTCGAAAGGGTTCAACACACTTTGTGTCATTCGACATTTGCCACAATGTGCCTCGACACCTTGCCCTTATTCTCACCAACTAGGTGATGAAGGAACTCACATTCGTACCACCAACTAGGTGATGAAATGTACAACCCGTACTCTAATATTATTTGGAAACTTGCCACCCTTATCACCAATCAGGTGAAGAAGGAACTCATCTTCATGCCACCAACCAGGTGATGAAATGTACAACGCGTACTTTCCTTCATGCCACCAACCAGGTGATGAAATGTACAACACGTACTCTCCTTCATGTCACCAACCAGGTGATGAAATGTGATGAAAGGTGATTAAGGAATTCACATTCGTACCACCAACCACGTGATGAAAGCAACCTACCATTCATTCCATTAACCAGAAGACGAGTGGTACAACTTGTACATGTGAACTCCTAGCATTCACAAATAATCAAAAACCATCAAGCTTTACAACTCAACTAGGGGAGCACTTATGCCTAACAAGAGCTATAGTCACCAACAAAGTCTTATTGCAAGCCAACAATGGCTTCAATGCATGGTATACGAAGATCAAGCTCTTCAGCCCTCTTGCATCTGCTTCAGACATTTCTCCTCTGTAACAATGCAAACACTACAACTCATAGAACGCTTCAAACGCTTTTGATCAAGACTGTTCGAAGCAAATTCAATTTATATGGTTCATCCAAACCTTCGACTACTACAAGATGTGGCTTGCATCACAATCTCTCGCTTAACAGTATGGAAGCAAAATTTGTATACGTTGTCTCTCCCACATTTTCAAATTTCTAGTTTTCCCAACAAAAAAAAAAAAAAAAAAAAAAAAAAAAAAAAAAAAAAAAGAGGAAATTGGAAATTGGGAAATTCAACAAAAGCTTCATCAATGGAGGACAAATATCAATCTCAAAAGCTTCATACTATGTTCATCAAGATAGTGCGAAGCACAATCAATTTATGGTGCCAACAAAAGCTTCATCAATGGAGGACAAGTATCAATCTCCAAAGCTTCGCACTATGTTCATCAAGATAGTGCGAAGCACAATCAATTTATGGTGCCAACAAAACCTTCATCAATGGAGGACAAGTATCAATCTCCCAAGCTTCGCACTATGTTCATCAAGATAGTGCGAAGCACAATCAATTTATGGTGCCAACAAAAGCTTCACCTATAAAGCTTCAACCCCAAAGCTTCACCTATAAAGCTTCAACACAAAGCTTCACTTATCAAGCTTCAACACCAAAGCTTCACCTATAAAGCTTCAAACACAAAGCTTCACCTATCAAGCTTCAACCTCAAAGCTTCACCTATAAAGCTTCAAACACAAAGCTTCACCTATAAAGCTTCAACACCAAAGCTTCACCTATAAAGCTTCACCTATCAAGCTTCAACACCAAAGCTTCACCTATAAAGCTTCAAACACAAAGCTTCACCTATCAAGCTTCAACCTCAAAGCTTCACCTATAAAGCTTCAAACACAAAGCTTCACCTATAAAGCTTCAACACCAAAGCTTCACCTATAAAGCTTCACCTATCAAGCTTCAACCCCAAAGCTTCACCTACAATACCAAATTTCAACACCAAAACACATAAAAGCTTCACACACTCTTCATCAAGATAGTGCGAAGCTAATTCCAGTGGAGCTGAATTTTGGACATCTTATAGTTCTTGAGCAGATGAACAACTTTCACGAAGGAAATTTTTCTATTTGAGCGACGGAAGTTAGAGTGTTGAAGCTCCAAACATGACGGTCAGATTTCTGCAAGCTTCAAAGCTGCTGCGGTATTTCGAAGATCTGGAAATATTCAACCGTTAGTTTGTTCTGAATTTTTGATATGTTATGGAAGAGATGATGAGGAACAACGTCCATGAAGAAAGTATGTTGATCTGAACAAGAGAAAATGGAGTTTCGAAGCTCACAACAAGTCTGACGGATTAACAGAACATTGATGAACAGTTACTCATCATACTTGAATTTCTGAAGTTTTACTACTCCGATGGATCTCAAATTTGGATATGTTGTAGTTCACAAGATAAGGAACAACTTTCATGAAGACGACTTTGCAATCTGAGCTATAGAGAATGGTGTTATCTTGCATCCACTCAGGCTGATTAGTGGAAACGAAAAGCAATTCCACCAAAGAAAAAATGAAAAAGAGAGAAAAGCTACTAATTGCACTTGATCTTGTCTAGTCAATAGCATGCAGCATCAAACACACAAAGGTTGGAAATATTTTTAGATAAAGCATATACGAATGTGTGACATCGAAACAAGGATTCGTTACTTTGACAAATTAGTAACACGCGAGACACCTCATTCGGCAACTCTCTTCGCCTGAAGACTTGGGGGACTCCCACCATATGCTACTGCACCTTGATACTCGGCAGTCTCACAACCACTCAGTGACTTGGATTTTTCAAGTCTCCAACCGAGAAGTTTTCCTCACTCGGGAAATTAAGGGAACACTACCTCAAACTACATGCTTCACTCACAAAGCTTCAACAATACAGGTTTCAACAAAAGCAAAAATTCAAAGAACTTTATGAAGAAGGCTTTGGTGTATTTAACACAATATGTTGAAATGAAGCAAAGCTTATTTATTAATATTTTCGATAAGCCACAAATATGTACATATACATGAGTCAAAATAAACAAACAAAAGGGAGCCTTCACAAAGGTTGCTTAGGGGAAGTCTCAGCAGTCGGTAGAGCCCCAGAAAGAGAAAGCACCGGAGGGTGGTTATCCGGAGCCTCAGTACTTGACAAAACCCCAGAAGGAGGAGGCATTGGAGGTTCATCATTTGAAGCTTCATTACCAGGTACAGCCCCAGAGGACGAAGGCAATAAATGCCTTTGGAACAAACCCACAAACCGCTGATGATCAAGTAAAACCTTACCATCAGATTCCTTCATCTGGTCAAGCTTCCTCTTCATGTTTGTAGCATAGTCATGGGCGAGCTGGTGCAACTGCTTATTCTCATGCTTGAGCCCTCTAATCTCCTGTTTGAGACTCATCACTTCAGCAGCCAATGATTCAACTTGGCGGGTTCTAGCAAATAGGCGTTGGGCCATATTAGACACAGAACCTGCACACTGAACACTAAGAGCCAGAGAGTCATTAACAGCCAACTCATCAGACCGTTTGGAAAGTAGTCTGTTATCTTTGGGAGTGAGAAGGTTCCTGGCCACCACTGCAGCGGTCATATCATTCTTCATCACAGAATCCCCAACGGTAAGAGGACCAGTAGGGGATATGAAGGATGGGCGCCATATGTTGTCTGGAGAAGGCGTGGCTGTCTCTTCTCCAAGGTTCAAGTCAAAACGACGGTCGGAGGGTCCAGACATTTTCAAATGTGTTGAAGAGGGAAGAGGTCAGACAAATCAAGATCTTAGAAGTGCAAGAAATGAGCTTCTACTGGTAGAGATTCAAGTGTGCTGTGGAACTTAATGCCAGCCTCTATAAAAATCTGCACTCGACGGAGCTTCAGAAATCGAAGAGGCGTTTACTTTCTCAAAAGCTGGGCTGCTCAGAGACCACGAGGGCCGATCTCAGAAATCGAAGAAGCACCTGCTTTTTCAGCCTCGTCAGCACCTGTCACATGCACACTCAGCTTTGCGGAAATTACGGGCAATCTGTCGAAGATTTCTGGTGAAGTAGAAAGCACGTGAATCTTACTGTTCAATCACCGCTCTCCATATGCACCATCAACTCCTCGGGTACCACATATAACTTTGTCAAAGATCTCTGACAAAGTTTAGGCACGAGAATTTCGAAGTTCCAGCTACCCTACTATTACCCATAAGGGTAAAGGAACAGCACCACTGCTTGACAACTGGAAAGTCCCTATGTGTGTCGACCTCCGTGTTTTGCGGCAAGACAGGTTGGCAAGAACGTCCAACCTTTACTCACATTCGAGAAAAGACTCCCAACATAATTACTTTCTCAAAAACCGGAGTAGCACCGCTTTCCGAATCTCGAGAGTCAGATCCTCGACGGGATTGCTTGTTCGAAAACCGAAGAGGCACAACTCTCAGAACTTCGAGAGCCAGATTTCCTTAGATAAAGCTTGTCTGTAATCTTCACACATAACATCAGCTTTCCAGATACCACATACCACTTTTTCAAAGTGCTCTGACAAAATTAAAACACGTGAAACTGGCAGCTCCCACTACATTGTTGTGACCAAGAAGGGTAAAGGAATAGCATTACTACTTGTTATTGGGAAATCCCTATATACATTGACCTCCCTCCTCAACGGACAGGCAAACCTGCAAAAATGCTCAACCCTTTCTCGCATTCGAGAAGGCACCCTCAACATAACCTCTCGAAATACTCAGCTTTATTTCCCCCCGATAATACCTCAGCAAATAAGCCACACCAAGAACAAGAGTATCTCATATCATCAGGGTCGAAAGCAAGAGTATCCCATATCATGCTTTCTCCCTGTCTTTGTCTTTGTCCTTGTCCACACCTGCAGGACAAGGAGAAAGAGAGCAGTCAGTCGGAACCTGAAATCAAACCTCCAATTTGGAACTGACTGCCTGGAGCCTTTGCCTGGTTGCTTACTTAGCATTGCTCTCGAGTACTCATCCTCAACTGCTGTCAAGGTCACGAATTCCACCGGCAAATACCTCATGACAGTTGATCAGATATTGGCTCTTTACACTGAAGCTGCCAAGCGTGGATGAGTCACTATGAAGGAATGTTCTGAAGGACCATTTAAATGCAAAGGTTGCACACCACTTCTGCCATGCAAAAGATTGAAGTAGAAGGTTCAACGGTGAGCTGAAACAGATCACTACAGCACGACACCTTTCCATACCACATTCATTATTCCGTCAACAGCAAAAGTATCTCATATCATCAAGGTCGAACGTACTCTAGATTTGATGGACTTGTTTTGACCCTCAAATTCTTGAGTCGGCCTTATACTCTGAAGGGCACCAGAAAACCCTCCAGCACAGTTCAAGAATAAGCCTGTGGAAAGTTACTTCTTCAAAAGCAAAAGTATCTCATATCATCTCTTATCCATTTGCTTCTCCTTATCCTGGCAGTTGAAACAAGGAGAAGGAGAACAATCAACCGGAAGCCGAAGTCAAACCTCTGATCCTGGGTTGCTTACTTGGAAGTTTGACTGCTTACCTTGTCTGTCACCTCTTTCGGCAGATCTCCTAGCTCGGCGACTTGGGGGACTCCTACTATAGGGTTTGTATCGCACTTGACCAAGCCCGAAACTACAAGTAAGCTTCAAGTGAAATTGATACATTACCTTGTGCATCTTCATCGGTTAAAGATACCACCCCTGGATGGAGGAAGCGTACTTCCAAAGAAGATGCCACATCTACCTATGAGAAAGATAAGGCAAGTGAAGACGATACCACACCTCGGTACTTAGAAGTTTCGTGATTACTCAGCGGCTTGGATCTTGCAAGTCCCCAACCGAGGAGCTTCCCTCACTCGAGAACTTAGGGGAGCACTGTTTGTACCATACTTGACTAATCCCGAAACTACTGAGCACCGGTCAACGTTATACCGTCAAGGACCCAGAAGAGTTTCCCTTCAACCAGAAGGCCAATCACAATGCGACACGTGTCGACATCAGAAGCCAATCACAGCACGACACGTGTCAACATCAGAAGCCAATCACAACACGACATGTGTCAATATTAGAACAAAACTAGAAACTCTCTTCTATAAATAGGGATCATTCTCCCACAACAATCTCTAATGTCATTTTGTACTAAATTATTCACTAGAACTCACTAAACCAGAGCTTGAACCTATGTATTTGTGTAAACCCTTCACAATTAATGAGAACTCCTCTACTCCATGGACGTAGCCAATCTGGGTGAACCACGTACATCCTGTGTTTGCTTCTCTGTCTCTATTCATTTACGTACTTATCCTCACTAGTGACCGAAGCAACCAAGCGAAGGTCACAAAACCTGACACTTTCTGTTGTACCAAAGTCTTCGCTGATTTTGTGCATCAACACTAATCATTGATTACGTTTAGATTCTTATCATTTACCCTCCCCTTACCAAAAACCTTGTCCTCAAGGTTAGAATTTGACTCTGGAAACTTCAACTTGAACTTATCATAATCTTCCCAAGTAGTTGTAGCAATATCCTAATTCTTCCATTGCACCAATACTTGCACACTAGCTACATTTCCCTTTTTGTAAATCCTTCTATTCAACACAGTCATTGCTTCTTTCACTGTGTCTAGTTCAAGCCCTTCTTCTAGAATGGTCACAGTAGGCACAATGTGCTCTCCCAAGTGTTTCTTTAGGACACTGACATGGAACACTAGATGAATTTTGGTATTGGCTTGTAACTTTAACTTGTAAGCCAATTTCCCAAATCTCTCTAAGACTTTAAAGGGACCAATATACTTTGGATGCAATTTATGGTAAGAATGTAGATTTAGGGCTTACAGATGGTAAGGTACTAACTTCAAGTACACAAAATCACCCATAAAGAACTCCTTTTCAGTCTTGTGCTTATCAGCTTGGATATTCATTCAGTTATGTGCCATTTCCAGATTGTTTTTCAGAAGTTCCAGAATCTTGTCCCTCTCCAATAATCCTTTCTCCACTTTGTCTAACTTTGCAGAACCTAGCTCATAGGCAACAATGTGAAGGGGAAGGAAGCCATACACCAACTCAAATGGAGTAGACTTAGATGCATTATGATATGAGCTATTATAGCTCCATTCAGCCCAAGATAGCCATTGCACCCACTTCTTTGGTTGTAGTCCCACAAAACACCTTAAGTAAGTTTCCAAACACCTGTTTAACACTTTAGTTTGCCCATCACTCTGGGGATGATATCCAGAACTCATATTCAACTTTGATCTTTACAGTTTGAAAATTTCTTTCCAAAAATTGTTGCTCACAATGCTTGTAGGCATGCCATACAACTTAAATATGTGATCCACAAACAACTGTGCCACCGTAGTTGCAGAATAGGGATGAGCTAAGGCAATAAAATGGCCATACTTTGACAGTTTGTCCACTATTACCATTATCACTGTCTTGCCTTGGCATTGAGGTAACCCCACAATAAAATCCATACTTATATCAGTCCATATTTTTTTTTGGTATGCGAATAGGTTGTAACAACCCCAGGGGAGCAATGGTTTCATATTTGTTCATTTGGCATACCTGACGTGCAGCAACAAATTGTTTAATGTATGCCTTCATTCATTGTCAATAGAAGCCTCTTTTAATCCTTTGATAAGTCTTTAATACTCCTTGATGGCCTGCAATTGGGGTTGAATGGTGTTCCTCAATCACTCTCCTCATCCAATGAGACATTAGACTAAGTACTATCATTGAATTGTATTTCAGAAAGCCATTGTCTATATGGAACTTAGACACTTTGGAGTTATGGCCTTGTGTTTCTTGAGGTTTAAGCATTGTGACCTCTTGTAATTTCTGCTTGTTCCACTCATCAGTCTCATTATCTATTCTTAACTCATCCAACCACCCAAAATAAGGGCAAGTGATGGCAATGAGCTCCACTAGCTTATCTGGCTCATTTTCAGTAGTCGCCATGTCATTCTCAGGATTCTGCACCCTTGATAGTGCATCTACCACTATATTATCTCTCCCATGTTTATATTGGATTTCATAGTCATAGCCTAATAACTTGGAAACCCATTTCTATTGAAAAGCTGTGTTAGCTCTGTGACTCAAAAAGTATTTCAAACTACTGTGATATGTCATAATAATGAAGTGCATCCCTTGCAAGTAGTTGTACCATTTCTTAATTGCATACACAATGGCAATTAGTTCCATTTCATAGGTAGATATGGCTTGATTTCTTAATCCCAATGCCTAGATAGTAAAGGCTATGGGTCTTCCCATTTGCTGCAGGATATCTCCAATTCTAACTCTTGAGGCATCACATTCGATTTTAAATGGAATTGAAAAATCAGGAAAAGCTAGTACCTGAGATGATGTCATGATGCTTTTGAGCTGTTTAAAAGTTTCCTCAGCTATCATATCCCACTTAAACCCAACTTTCTTAGTAAGGTTATATAAAGGTTGACAGATTCTCCCATAACCCAGGGATAAACTTTCTGCAGTAGCCTGTCAAACCCAAGAAACCCCTAAGTTGCTTCACATTCTTGGGAATAGGCCATTTTGCTATAGCCATCAACTTACTGGGATCTGCAGCAACTCCTTCTTTGGACACAATATGCCCCAAGTACTCCACATAATTTTGACCAAATGCACATTTTTGTTTCTTGAGGAACAAGTGATTCAATTGCAAGATTTCAAATACCAGTTTCAAATGTTGTAAATGATCTGCCTAATTCTCACTATAGACTAGAATATCATCAAAGAAGACAAGCACAAACTTCCTAAGATAGGGCCTAAACAAGTCATTCATCAAACTCTGAAAAATGGCTTGGGCATTGGTGAGACCAAATGGCATCACTAGGAACCCATAGTGGCCTTCATGAGTTTTAAAGGCTATTTTTTTTCAATGTCTTTAGAGCTCATTCTGATTTGGTGGTACCCTAACCTTAAATCCAAATTAGAAAAATAGCCGGAACCATGCAATTAATCTAGAAGATCATCTATCAATGGAATTGGATATTTGTCTTTTATGGTCAAGGCATTCAACTCTCTATAATCCATGCACATCTTCCATGTGCCTTCCTTTTTCCTTACCAATAATACAAGAAAAGAGAAAGGAATATGGCTAGGTCTAATGAACCCAACTTGTCTCAATTTCAATTTTCTACTAGGGACCATAATGATATGGTTAAATGTTAGATGGTTTTGCTCCCTGTACCAATGGTATTTTGTGAGCATGTTCTCTTGCTGGGGGTATGACAGTTGGAACTACAAATATCTCCCTAAATGCTCCCAAGAGATCTTGCAACTCACCCAACTGTGTAGGAGACAACTCAGAAGCCTTAAGTTTCTCATAACAGATATAATATAGCAGCATGCCCAAATTAGACTCATAGCATTCCTTATCCCAATGATTGGAACTCATTTCCTGCACCAATGGTTTCTCACTGGCATGATGATACAACTTGAATTGTTGACCATGCTTAGAAAACTCCATAGTCATCAATTGGAAATCCTGCAAAATTGGGCTGACAGTTGATAATCACTGCACCTCCAACACCACATTACATCCTCATAAAGGGAGAGGAAACAAATATGTGGTACAATGGTAGTTTCTTATGGATAGGGTGGTGTTTTTGCAACATCCTTGCCCCTTAAGCTTGCCCTCATCTGCAATCATCACCTTAAAAGTCTTCTGATCAGTTACTTGCCACCCAAGTTTCTTCACTAATCTGGAATTTATAAAAATGTGACTATTGCCAGAGTCTAATAGGATTCGAATGGATTGGTTAGTGAGCATCCCATCCACTTTCATAGTTTGAATGGTCTGTTTAGATGTAGTGTCATATAATGCACATTCACTCAGCTCCATATTGTTAAGCTCAGACACTCTTCCTCAGCTACTATACCATCTTCACTATCAACCACATTCATTAACAAAACTAGCACTCTCTTCTCTCTCGTTTCCTATGAACCTCTTCAGTGGACAACCACTCAAATTCTGCACAGAAAGCCTTTGTAAATTCCTCCCAGCTTGGAGTGGTGTGTAAACAGTCTTGCCATTTGAACCATTGCAAAGCTTCTAGTTCAAGATGGAAAGAAGTAGTGACCACCTTTTAATTGTCTGGAAGGCTGTAATAGAGGAAATATTGTTTAGCCTTGTAAATCCAAGCGATCGGATCATCGCCATCGGCGAAATGAAGAAAGTCCACTCGATGTTACCAAGGAGCTGGTGGTGGAGCCAATCCTTGGTCATAGAGTTCCTTAACGGGGTCGTGAAGAGGAGTGAAATCGCATGGAGGAGCTTTCAAGGTCTCCCCGGAGTTTGGATCCAAAAGTTCTAAAGGCGGCGGCCTCGGACCGACGGCAGAGGAAGATTTGGGGCTCGGTTGAAAAGACAATTCGCGACAGAATTGTTCAAAACAGATTGCAAGCTTGGAATCAAGAGAGGCGACGAATGAGGAGGACGCATCATCGATCGAAGATTGGATCAAGTGTGGAACAGTTTCCATCAATGCTTTGAGCGCAGCAAGTTGTTCATCCATGGTAGTGAAGCGTGTAGTGGTGGTGTGACGAGGCATACAAGAAGGGAAACCAATGATCGAAGTGGGTGATACCAATGCTAAAACCTCAGTGGTCCAATCCCTAATTCGACCTTAACCTGCAAGCTAGATCAGAAATGGCAATGGAAGGAAGGAAGAAGGCAATGGAGAGAACCTCCTATTTTTTTGTAATAATATTTTTATACTCAAATAACCGTTGGCCATCCACTCACCACATTGGTGCCTTTATACAACCTAAACATCTAGATACTGCCAAATGGCATTTCTAACAACTTAACCAACTCAGCCTAATAACTAGTAAACCGAATTACACCTTAATCTTGTAAAACTAACATTAGTGATTAAGCTAATCACTGATTACATTTAGGTTCTTATCAGGAGAAAGAGAAATGAAGGTGTATTAGAGTGAACTTTTGGTGTAACAGCGACAGGTGGGTGAGAGGTAGCAGGTAATTTGGAAGCAAAGACAAAAGAATGTTCATAGCCCGGCCCAAATTACATGAATCGAAACCTAAGCCCACATACATGAACCCGAACCCAAACCCGGACTAGGGTGGATTATTTGTTGTGGAATTGTGATTTGACAAGTAATGTTCTCATGTTAGACTGAGACCCTTATAAGTTTGGAGTAAACCATAACTAGTCATGTGGGATCGAAATGGTTGTTTGATATGGACTTTGTGGTTCATCATGCATTCTCTTGTTAAGCACTTTGACGCGTTATGTTATCATATTGTCAAGGAACATATATTCAAAATGATCAAGATCAATAGTTTGACAATATAAATGTTATATTATATGGTAAAGTAACATTTATCGTATTCAATACCTATAATGTAATAAAAAATTTAAAGGGTAGTGATTTTCACAGTCACATTTTCTACTTTTGCAATTATCTCTTGTTTTTGTCTATTGATTGATTCTCGTTTGATTCATCCAATCACATGACTAGAAAAAGAGCGTAGAGTGCATTGAAGAAAAGAAGAGTACGAAAATCACTTTCGCTTGTCATTGCATGCACAAATCCTAATACAAATCAAACCAGTTTGCTTGTGTTGAAGAAGTAAATATGAAAGGCAGCTGAAATTAAGAAGGCCGCAAGCCATCAATAAAATGCATCACACGTCTTGCCTTTACTTTGATTCGAGAAACCTTACATTCAGAGAAAGAATTTGAAGCCAAGAAAATGGCAACAGCATGACACAACAGCTTGTAGACAATTACAACAAAACCACGTTCAAGATTAGGCTTCACAAGTGTTTCAAAGTAGAAGCAGGAAAGCAAATAGATGTGGTACAAATAATCTAAGAGGATCGAAAAGAGGCCGAGGGCGAATATAAACAAGAGACAAGTCAACGCGGCAGAGATAACGAGAAGAAGAATGCAGACGATGAATGCGCCGTGGAGAAATGCAAGTAGGATGAGGTTGAGATTCGGTTCCATCGGAGGATACAGTTGAAAGTGAGAGAGAAAGCTGAGGATGTTATAAAGAAAAATGGTTGAGCTTGAAGAAGGGAAAATAATGAAGTGACTTGCACTCATTCTATTGAAAGGCAATGAAGACATTTTCTCAGCTATTTGGAGTTCACAGCAAGGCATTCTGTTTTGTGCAAAATTAGAGGTCCAAGTGTATAAAATGAATAAGATTCATGCATAAAATGAGTAAGATTGTTGAAGGAAACAAATACAAAATAAAGAAGCGGAAGAAGTTACTTAACACATCAACTTGATCATTCAAATTTTCTACAAAGAACGACACCCAAGTAAGACCTAAAACCATGACAAAGGGGAAAAAAACATAAGCTGATATTGACATGGATGAATCCCGGCATCCTTCCAAGACTTTGCGGTTGGTTCCCTAGTTCAACAAGTAAAATTTTCTCTTGCTAAACAGAGCAGCCTACGAAGGAAACTGAGCATCTCGTACGACTGCACATAATCATTTTTCACCCGAGTCTAGGGAATAGCATTTGATTTAGCAACTGGAAAACGTTGTGAAAAAACTCTCAACCAATTTGTTGAATGGTCACATGGATCTGCTCAAGTCTTTGAACATTCTGACCCAACATCAACTGTAGTCCAGATTAATAATCACTGGCAAGACGATCTGTGGATCTTCATCAATCTATCCTGCACTGCAAAAAATTTGCATGACATAACCAAGAAGTTATTTTGTTATGTAGCACTTAAACGAAACATTTTGAATTTTCCACCCCTTGCTTCAGTAAGAGCTGTCTTTGGGAACCATGTCGGTAGTTACAAGGGAAAGTTCAGCTCTAAGCAGCCTTCCGACATCTATTTACGTCAATATTTGTGCAAAGTCTGGACCAAGAAACTGAATACTAATGACTCTTGAAACATTGAGAAATTCAGGATGCATTCCCCATATAACTTGTTTTAAACTCTGACGAGAACTAATTTTAAGTGTCAGGCGATTTTCTTTTCAGTTCAAACTTTAGTTCTCATTTCACATCTCATAGATTTTTTGCTGATAACGTCTTCGAATACATATTTTCGAACTTCGTGAATGCACATTCACGAAGAAATGGTAGAATAATAAAAATAAATTAAGATCAATTACCTTTGCCATCCACATGGACTCTATTTACATCAAGAATTTCGCTTAAGTGAGGCAATGACATCTAGGCCATCTTTGGTGATCCATTTGGAGGGATAGAAAGTATTAGATGATCCACGGTGATGTTGCCAAACCATGATTCTTGAGCAATCGTGCAATAAACCTTCCATCTGACTTTCATCTTCGACAACTTGTTCAATAAATGTGCTCGTCTGCAGATGCAAACAGTAAAGTTAGCAATTGAAGCGGGGATGTAGTAGCCAGTAGTCAGGCAATATTACAGTTTTCAGTATTTAAGTGCGGACTTTATTTCTCCAATAGAGGCTGTATTATTGAAGGGTGTGCTTATATATGGTACAAGTAAGTAACTTAGGATGTTCTAGTTACTACATCAGTTTACTTAAAAGAAACAACTTCTCGTTCTAAGTCTACCACATGTTCTTTTGCTTTAAAGGTCGTAGAAGTTGGCTTATGTTTAAAGGTTACCAACCTTGAAATCATCATTGCCTTCATCGAGCTGCCTAATGGGTTCAAGAGTCGGTCGATGCCACCTTTTAGGGTCCCAGAGTATCGTACTATTGAAGGCAAATCCTGATATGTCAGCATAAAACCTCTGGAACCTTCTATTTGACTCAGTTACATGCCATCCTATGACCTGAGTTCCATTACAAACGGGGCCTTCAATAACAGGTTTCATCTTTCCACCTATCATTTTTTCCACGGTCCACGTCCCAAACCGCCTGCAGAAAAATATGAAAAAGGAAAAAATAAGTGTCACCATAACATGCTCAGAAAATGCAATGTCAAACAAAGAGCATTTACTAGAGAGGCAAAGATGAAGATCTCTCATACAATACTACCGGCACCAATTTTCCAAAATTTAGATACTGATGGATGTGCATGATAATGGAACAATACTTTAGTTGCTAGAACTAAATGAGATTCAAAGGAAAACCAAATAGAAACATATAAAACAATGTCGCATCAGTTGGTATTCAAATTTTAGAACTTTATTGTGTTGTGTGTAATGTTAATCTCTCTACAACAGGTTCTATGAGCAATGAACAAACTATATGCGGAGGATCGGAGGATCTCCAGCAGAAAAATGATAATTAACTATGAGATTGACATAAAAGACATATTGCTGTAAGAGCAGTTCTCATGCTTACTTATCAAGAAGCTCAAAAATTTGTTAAATTTTGCAAATGTAACTAAACCATGTTCTCTTATTTTCTCAGGATATCCGTGGGTGATGATGGATAAAAAATGCTATTCCTACAACAGTCCCATACAAATGTAAACTAATACTAAGGAGTTTGGTTTAGAGAAGTGGATATACCTGATCTGCCTCATTTGCTCAAAAAGATCGATGGAGTAGACGTTTTCCTCATTTGCAAAGTAGATGATTCCATCAAGATGGTGAGTTTCAATGTGAGAAAGTGCAACATTTCTTTGATGAACACTTTTGTCTCTTACATCAGTAAGATTTTTATTGCAAACAAGATGTATGTACATAATCCCAGATCTCCTCAAGATGTCAGTTGTTTCTGCAGATTGGGAGGTCATCTCCACAACGATCCATAACAATGGAGGTGAGGTTAATTTTAATGTGTGTATCATGCGATTCAGATTATAGGCTTGAAATGACTGAGCATAAGTTGGAGTCACTATTATCAAAAGCTTCCGGGATTCCAAATCTGATTCTTGAATGAGTAATCGATTATCTATAGATTTTTCTGGAGTCCCATCTTTTGCTTCCCGCTCTTTGACTTGCAACTCTGCTGTAACATTCTCCTGCAATCTCACCCTTTCTGATGGTGTCATATTTCTGTATGTAGTATCATGCAACTGAAACCCAACTAAAGATAACATGTCAACGGATAAGTCTTGATGCTTTGACATGAGATTCGCAGGTAAATTCATTGAACCAAAGGGCGTAAGTCCAATGAATAGGCCAACAATGAAACAAATGAAGAAATGGCAAAACGCCCTCCTCCAAGTTTGCCATCTTGGTTTTGAGTCTTTTGACTTCTCAAGAGGCCTATTAGACCTTGGTGAATAAACTTTGAGAACAAAAGGGTTGAGCAAAGTGGACACAGACGACAAGAATCCATTGGATGAGGGGTAGTTCTGAGTACACAATGAGGACTTGGACAATGGAGAAGCAACTGAACAGGTTTCCCCATTGAGTGCAGTTCCTACTCGAGGCACCGGAGACAATGTCCTTCGAATAGATGCCATCAACACAGACACAGTATCTGATCTAGCTTATTTCAAACTCCACCTCTGCTTACAAACTCTTATAACATAGACCAAAATCTATCCAAACAGATTAAAACATTGCGGTCTTTCGAACGAACGTTATACCAAAAATTTCAAAACCACTAAATTTCTTCTCTGTATGACCCCCATCAAAAGCTTCATTTTTACCATCAATTGCAGGAAATTAGTGCGTGCATTTCATATGAAACTAAAATCCAACCTCCAAACAATCCAAGCCCTCCATCTAATCTACTTCTCGCCACAAACTCCCAACCCCAGCTTACAAAAGAAAAACAGCTTTTTCCCCAAGTTCAAGTTCTTGATCTACAACAACAATATGACTAAAAAGATACAAACTTTGGACCCAAAAACTATCAAATTCCAAATGAAATGCTGAAAAATTCTCAGAAAAACCAAAAAGGTCGCCGCATTACCGTTAAAAAGCAACTGGGTCTTCGATCTTTCAACCCAACTAGCCCCAAAGCAACCAAACCAGCCAGGCAGCTGCAAGCTCCACTCTGTTGAAGCTGGACAAAACGTCAACGTTTGGAGCACAAAGTAAAGATGTCAATGGCAGCAGTGATGCTTGCCAGGAATCTCTCTCTCTCTCTCTGTCTCTCTCTCTCTCTCATGTAGATTCAGACACCAAAAAACATACGATACAGTTTTTTCTTGGCTTGGGTGACCGACGGCCTAATTGGTTCTAATTATTTGTAATATTTGGTGGGAACTGTAGTGATACCCAATGTGTGTAAGGAAAGAAAATTACAATTTAGTAACTGTACTAATTGCAGAAGTCTCTAACTAATTTTTTTGCATTGATTTTTTCTATAAAATTTTAACAGCTATATCTTTAAGATTCTTTTGGGTCTAAGGTATCTCTTGCAAATAGAAAATATTGATTTTTATATTAACCTTGATATTGTACATCTTAAGCGTTATATTTTCATTTTTTTTCTTCCTATGAGTATCTCTAGACTTGGTTGGTAAACATTCTACCAACTAAGTGATTTTTCAATGTGCTGAAAACACGATCCAGTACATCAAGTATTGGTATATCGGATCGTGTTCTCACCATTGAAAATTTTCTCTTACCGGAGATTAAGAATAGTTTGATTGTCTGGCTCTAAGAGTTCCTCGAGGTTTCTCTTCGAAATTTTTTACCTTGTTTCA
Source organism: Malus domestica (assembly GCF_042453785.1). Classification (NCBI taxonomy): domain Eukaryota; kingdom Viridiplantae; phylum Streptophyta; class Magnoliopsida; order Rosales; family Rosaceae; genus Malus; species Malus domestica. The sequence goes on from NC_091668.1 coordinate 9,910,655, forward strand.
TGATTTCATCCAAGGAAAAAGAAGAAGAAAATGATATGATTTTTTATATAATGGACATTGGAAGGGATAGAAAGTGAGATAGTATTAAATATATAAAGATAATTTAGTGCTTTTATTTTATTACTTTAGCATTCTGACAACACATCATCAACGTCAACTGGTTCAAAAATAAAAAAAAAACATTCAATTGATTCAGAAACAATCTAAAAATTCATGAGGATACCATCCAAACAATGAATTGCCTTTCCTTTTTTTTTTTTTTTTTCTGCAATACCATATATATAAAATATAACCGAAATGTTAAATTAAGAAGAAAAAAATCTCATTTGTAAGAAATCAATTAAACCATTTAATTTGCATAAACGGCGAGTCCAAACCAATTTGGGCCGAGCCTCTCTCAAGCATAAGCCCAAACTCGACCTAACCGTCAAAATTTTCAGCCGGCTAGGACAGGTCTAAACAGAAGGTTATTTCCGCCATTTCATATCATACTCTCCGAAAGCCGGCTCAAGTCGCACTTGTGTGGAACTCTCTCTCCCTCCTTCGAAGTTGTTACTTCCCCTACAAACTCTTCATCGTAGTCTCAGATCCATCGCTCATTCTCTCACCACCATCGATTGAGGAGGGATAGAGAAAAGAGAGAGACAGAGAATCTGTCGCCATGGGCATGGCGGTTCGAGGTTTCGTGCTTCTTCTTCTGTTCTTATCAGCTGCAAATCTCAGTCTTTCGCTCTACGAAGATCAAGTCGGTCTCATGGATTGGTAGGTTTCAATCGCATACTCTCTCTGCTTCATAACTTAGAAATTATCGGAAAAAAGGATTAAATTTTGAAATTCGATTGGAATCACTTCACTCGATTTCTCTGAATCCAAACGGAAGTTAATATCTGAAGAATTCGATCTTATTTCTATCGAATTGAATCGTATCCGAGCTGTTAATCGAAAGTTTGAATTTTTTTTTTTAGTTTGTGAATTGATTGTTCTGCGGGACTTCGAATTGATTTTGTAAGTTTCTGTTTTGTTGCAGGCACCAGCAGTACATAGGGAAGGTGAAGGAAGCAGTGTTCCATACTCCGAAAAGCGGGAGGAGGCGGGTTGTGGTGTCCACTGAGGAGAATGTTATAGCATCGCTTGATCTTCGGCATGGGGGGATAAGTAAGTTCCTCACCATTTGAGATGGAATAATCATATGTGAAATCTGTTTTGTAGTCTCGGCTCAAACATCGAACCGAATGTTAACCGGTGCTTTTGTTTTGTGCAGTTTGGAGACGTGTTCTTGGGAGCAATGATGCTATAGATGGAATCGACATAGCATTGGGAAAATGTAATTGTTATGCCTGCATTCATCATTTTTTGTCATAAACTATATGATTACGTGAACTTTGTGATTGAAAGACTCATTTGTCAAATAAATTTCATATTATCACGTTATGGAATTGGTTTTATAAAAAAGGGGTTGAATTGTGCCACATTATGTTTTCTCTTATAGGAATCCATTATTAAATGCTTCCGCAATGAACTTATATTGTTGATCCAAAGGTTGAGCGTTCTATGTCGTTTTTTCAGATGTCGTTACCCTTTTGTCAGACGGAAGTATTTTAAGAGCATGGAACCTTCCTGATGGTCAGATGGTTTGGGAATCTTTTCTAGAGGGCTCAATGTCCTCTAAATCTTTACTAAGTGTCCCGGTTAGTAAACAACAATTACACTCACTCTTCCAAAGCTTCAATTATGCTACACGATTCAATCTTACATTTAGTGTTTGTGCAGACAAGTTTGAAAGTTGACAAGGGAAATTTGATCCTTGTTTTTGGAAAAGGGTCTCTACATGCCATTTCTAGCATTGATGGTGAGGTTCTTTGGGAAAAGGATTTTGCAGCTGAAAGGTACGCCTACTTAGAGTTTTGTGATTAATGTAATCATTTGTAATATTAATAATATGATTCATTTTTGTATTTAATAAATATTGCTATTTCGTTAATAGTTTTTGTTGTTTCCATGTTTTCAGTGTAGAGGTTCAACAGATTATTCAGCCTCTGGGCGGTGATGTGGCTTATGTACTCGGATTTGTTGGTTCTTCCCAGTTTGATGCATATCAAATCAATGTTAGGAACGGAGAGTTGCTGAAGCACAGCAGTGCACCCTTTTCAGGTGGCTTTTCAGGGGAAGCACTGCTTGTTTCTAGTGAAATTCTTGTGACATTGGATTCCACGAGGTCAAAGCTGGTAATTGTTAGTTTTCAGGATGGAGAAATTAACTATCAACAGTCACCCATATCCGATATTTTTGGGGATTCTTTTGGAACACCAGTGCTGTTACCTTCAAAACTTCCAGGATTGTTTTCTGTAAAACTTAATGGGGCTGTCATATTCATAAGAGTGACTGGTGAAGGAAAGTTGGAGGTGCTGGATAAAGTAAATGATGTGGCGGCTATCAGTGATGCAATCTCACTTTCAGACGGGCAACAGGCTTTTGGACTAGTCCAACATGGAGATGGTAAGATCCATCTTACAGTAAAGCCTACTCATGACTCAAGCACTGATCTGCTCAAAGAAAGTATTGTTGTGGACAGTCAGAGGGGGGTTGTTCATAAGGTTTTCATAAACAATTATATCCGGACAGACAGGTCTAATGGGTTTAGGGCCTTAATCGTCATGGAGGATGATTCACTTTTGTTGTTACAACAAGGTGCAGTTGTATGGGGTAGGGAGGATGGGCTTGCCTCAATTATTGATGTAGTGACGTCAGAACTACCTGTGGAAAAGGTAGGCGTATCAGTTGCGAAAGTGGAGCAGAACCTCTTCGATTGGCTCAAGGTATGAACTGTGATATGGTTTAATTGAGTTGGAGACTAAGAAGCTAGGTTAAAAGTTTAAATTTTGGCATGTTTGAGCATAATTGCATGTGTCATCCCACTTTGTAGAATTGCATAGCAGTGTAGTTTCATATGCAGTGTGCATACATTTGCTCTTTTGATAGTTTGTATACTTTGGTTGTCATTTTGGACCAGGAGTTTTTAGTTAATGTGTCTCATTGACTTTTCTTTTTCTTATTCTTTTTTTCATTGATTTTGTGTTATTTTCAAGGGACACATACTGAAGCTTAAGGGAACCTTAATGCTTGCAACTGCTGCGGATGTTGCCGCTATACAAGAGATGAGGCTAAAAAGTTTTGAAAAGAGCAAACTGACACGTGACCATAATGGTTTTCGGAAGCTCCTCATAGTACTTACGAGAGCAGGAAAACTTTTTGCCTTGCACACCGGATTTGGGCAAGTTGTCTGGTCTCTCTTACTGCCTACTCTGCGTAAATCTGAAACGTGCGAGTACCCGACTGGGTTGAAAATTTATCAGTGGCAGGTACCCCATCATCATGCACTGGATGAAAATCCATCTGTCCTCATAGTAGGTCGATGCGGGCAAAGCTCTGAGGCACCAGGTGTTCTTTCTATTGTTGACGCATACACGGGCAAGGAAATTAATTCAATGGCTCCAGCACATTCTATTGTGCAAGTTATACCACTGCCATTTACTGATTCGACAGAACAGCGTCTTCATCTACTAATCGATGCTAACCAGCGTGGGCATTTATACCCAAGAACATCTGATGCTATTGATATTTTTCAAAGGGAGTTCACAAACATTTACTGGTACTCAGTTGAAGCTGATAATGACATTATCAAAGGACATGCTTTGAAGGGCACTTGCAACCAGGAAGCTGTAGATGACTACTGCTTTGAGTCCAAGGATATATGGTCGATTGTATTCCCATCTGACTCAGAAAAAATCATTGCAACTGTGACAAGAAAATTGAGCGAGGTATGATTGTGTCTGGCTATCACATATTATATAGGTGTAACTGTGTAAGGGAACGTAATGTCCTTGAAAATTTTGCATTTTTTCCTTTTCTTGCATCTGTTATATATATTTTTTAATTTCTTCGCTTTGTTTACTTTTTTATATTATTGGTTCTCTGTATTTTTTGTTATTCCATCTTGTAGATCATTCCTTCTTTACTTTGTCATGTAGATTCTATCATTCCAAAGTCAATCTTTTAACAAACTTTGGTCTTACTAGTACTCTTGGCATGGCCAGTTTTGTTGGTAAGAGGATTCGGTGGTGTGATTTACTACTCTGTTTGTTCTGTAGTGTTTGGTCAGAAAGGAATAGTAGGTTTCCAGAGGAGTGCAGTACTGTAATCATGAGCTTAACATAAACTTTTTTTAGATTGTTATGATTTCTTTATTGTTATTTCATTCGATCATTGCTTGCACTACAGACTTCTATTTGTCTTTTCACATTTTCAGCCTTGTACTTGGGCTGTTCCCCCTGGCCACTCTATAATAAAATGGATTTTACTTCTCGAAAAAGAAGAAATTTGGTTGTTCAGTCTTTGGGTATGCTTTGCTGTTTTATGTTTTTGTAACAAAGGCTAGTGATTCGCTGTCCAGGTGGTTCATACTCAAGCAAAGGTTATTGCAGACTCAGAGGTGATGTATAAATACATATCTAAAAATCTACTCTTTGTGGCAACTGTTGCACCAAAAGGCAGTGGTGAAATTGGAACAGCTACCCCAGAGGAGTCCTGGTTGACTGTATATCTTATTGATACTGTAACTGGTCGTATATTGCACCGGATGACCCATCACGGTTCACAGGGGCCTGTCCATGCTGTAAGCTTTCCTTCTGCTTGGTTTATGGTTGTGTAATGGAGAATTTGAGAGACAATTATCTTAACAACTTTCTTCATCATGCAGGTTTTCAGTGAGAATTGGGTTGTTTACCACTACTTCAATCTTAGAGCACACAGATACGAAATGTCAGTCATTGAGATATATGATCAGTCCCGAGCGGTATGCTGAAAAACTCAATATATTATGTATAATTTTGTCCAATGGTTCCCATTAAATATGCAATCTGAATCAAAATGCAATTCACAGGATAATAAGGATGTTTTGAAGCTTGTTCTTGGGAAGCATAATCTTACTTCACCTATTTCATCATATTCTCGACCAGAGGTTGTGACGAAATCACAGTCTTACTATTTCACGTATTCTGTTAAAGCAATAGCTGTGACATTAACAGCAAAGGGTATAACATCAAAGCAGCTTCTCATTGGTACAATCAATGATCAGGTAGGGTACTACCTTTCAGGATCCTGAGATACTATTTTGTTTCGTTCTTTGGGACTCCATTCCTGGTTTTATACTTGCTCTTACATCTCCCTTTGACGAGGGTTAACACTTTGTAGGTTTTGGCACTTGACAAGCGTTATCTGGATCCCCGTCGGTCGCTCAATCCCACACAAGCGGAGAAAGAGGAAGGCATTATTCCCCTAACTGATACATTGCCAATAATTCCTCAGGTATGCTAGTAGTATGTACTGTCAATCATTATGGGAGCATATCTTGCAAAGCAATTCGTAATATTTCCTTGATCCTCTTATTTCTTGGCAAGATTTACCTTAAATCTTCAACTGCATGATTAATTTTACAAAAATCTGATCGCTATCAATTTAGTTGTTGGACTTTAAATGTGGGAGGTTTAAGTAGACTGAATACAAGATATGCCTGTTTGGGTTCATATTTCCTTGGCTATCTTAATATCTTCTTATTTAGAGTCCAGTCTTCAAAGAAGCAACTTTCTTGTATGTGTTCTGTATAACTTTTAAGCTGTATTTGGAAATCACAATCTCGGTGAATTTTCATGGAATCGGAATGGTTGTGGTGTTTAAAGTGCTAATACAGATTCTTGAGGAATGGGAGATGTGCTTATTGATCCTTCACTTAGCAGGGAGATAGCTCAATTTCTAGAAACCTGCATTGGAATTTTGTTATAGCTCTAAAATTTCAAGCACCATGCTTTTTATATGCTAATATTTGTCCGAATCCTGCAGTCATATGTGACACATAACCTCAAAGTGGAAGGACTTCGAGGCATCGTGACAGTACCTGCCAAGCTGGAATCAACAACCCTTGCCTTTACGTACGGAGTGGATCTGTTTTTCACTCAACTGGCTCCCTCGAGGACCTATGATTCGCTAACTGATGATTTCAGCTACGCGTTGCTTCTCATCACCATAGTTGCACTCATAGCAGCAATCTTTGTAACATGGGTCTGGTCGGAGAAGAAAGAACTAAAAGAGAAGTGGAGGTAACCTGTCTTCTAGGTATTTCGTCCTGACATTTTTGTTGCCTCCCCTCTCCTTTATTTTAACTTAAATTAGGAGGTTTACTCCCTAGTTGTAATTTTAGCATGCCTACCTTTAGAGGTATTTTTTGTTGTAAAAAAATTCCCTATATTTTTGCATCGACGTTCGACATTCTAGATTGTGTCTTGTTGTACATTTGAAGTGCGAGAAAATAGTGAACTCTTTCACGCTCTTTAGATTTTCTATAGTAGAATTGTCTCGTGACATTTTTCTCACTATTGGCACTGGACTTCACATGGCGGTGTACCTGTGCAATGTAAGTTTGTACCTGTGCAATGTAAGTTTGCGTAGTCTTGACCTTAAGGTACTGTTTGGTACGTGGGATGAGATGGAACACAGTAGGACAAAACACACTTGTTCTACGTTTGGTGTGTCAAATTGTCATGGACGTGCTGTCCCGTGGAACGAATTTTAGTCATTTTTTGTTCCACCTTTTCCTTGGAACGACTTATTCCAGCTCATGGAACACAGAATTATAAATTTTTTGAACAATGCCCTTTCTCTTCTTCATTAATTCCATTGTCTACACTACTATCTCCCGTGGCCTCCTTCTCTTCTACCTTCCCTCTCTCCTGTAGCCTCCTCATCCCCTACCACAAACCCATTCGAACCCAACCCCACCTTCCTCCCATCGCCTCCCTCCTCCTTACTAGTCCCACGACAAGATCGCCGCCAGCAACGCCCAAGACTCGCATAGCAAGCATTGTCGAGCCTTTTCTGACGACGACAATGCCGTCGAGAAGTCGTCCAAGCGCCACAAGCACCGCCACCACCTTCGCTGCCACCGTCACCATCACGGCAGCAAAAAGCGCGGAAAGGAGACCAAGGCAATCGTTGACGATGTCGAAGTTCCTTCACCGCCACCTATTCAGTCCCTCCGCACTCTACCTTCTTCTCCGGTGCTGTCACCATAGTCAGGCCGTCACCGTAAGCCTAGGGAGGACAAAAACGACGCTGCAGAAATTGATTGAAATGAATTTGAGGGAGTTGGGGTTTTTGGTGGTTTGGGGGACAATGAGGGAGGAATTGCACAATGGGTACTTTGAGGGAGTTGGGTTTGGAGGAGAGGAAGATGGAATGAAGATGGTGGTTGAGTTTTCGACGACTAAGAAGATTTTGCAGCAGAAATGGTTGATCTGTGCAAAGAAGAAGATGACGGCGTGGGTTGATCCGAATTGGGAAATTGGGTTTTGATCTGAAATGTTGAAAACAGTGGTGAAGTGGGTTTGGAATAAAAGTCTTTGAGTTGTTTTTAAATTTTATTTTTTATTTTTATTTTTTATGCACGTGGGTAAGTTAGTCATTTAATTTTTTAGTTTCATTCGCCATGTGTTTACGAAACGCAGAACAGAACAATCGTCCCGTTCCATCCTGCGCGTCTCAAACACAACACGAAACCTCCGTTCTGTCCCGTTCTGTTCCATCCCGTTATGTCATGTTCGTGTACCAAACGCTACCTAAAGTAATCAATGTTCATGAAATAATGAGATTATTAATTTGGTTTGAAGAGTTAAAATTTAGGAAAACTGATGAAAATGGTTTGAAAACTTTGAGTTTTAACGATAAGGACAAAATAAAGGGTAAAGTGAATAGTACCAGGATTGATTTTTTAGTGTAAAATGTGATTTTTCATTAAAGTAAATAGTACCGGAAGCTTTTCGTTAAAATTCCCTTAAAATTTCTTAATGATGAAAGAATAGCATAAAGAAAAAGTTGAAAGTGCGGTTAGATACTAATTCATCACACACTTCAAAGTGACTTTTCAAGAAAAATAAGAAGAAATTTATTCTGGGTGGTGAATCTCACATTCGTTTCCTTTTTTTTTTCACTAATTTTCTTGTCCGTCTCTTTTCTTCAATTAAAATGCAAAGAAAATTGGAATGCTGAGAATCACAATAAGATGTAATCGGAAGGTGAAATGCACGTCATGTTATTTTTAAATTTTGTTTATTATTTTCCCTCAAAGTACTGGAACCTCTGTATATAGGCTAGCACACTCCCCCCACACTATCACATGCCCATATCCTTACAACTTTCACCATCTCCGTCTACTATCTCTTCTCTCTCTCTCTCTCTCTCTCTCTAGGAGGCCCTGATGGGGCAGCTTGTTGAAGATGATAATTGTGGGTAAGGAGTGATGGTAGTGAGTGTATATATTTTTTACGTTTTTCTTTTATTTTGTATGAATTAGAAAATATTTATATTTGGTTAATAGTATAATCTAGCATTTATATTAGGGAGTTTTAACGAAAATGACCTAGCACTATTCATGTTTCTTGAAAATTTGATCCATCTTTCTTTGAAAGATCGATGGAGCATTTTTAAGTTCAAATGGCATAACAAGCCCCTCAAAATGTCCTCTGGACAAGAAAAGCTGTCCACTCAATTGAATTTTCTGCTAATCGTATTTGCCAAAATCCTGATTTACAATCAAATTTACTAAAATATTTACTCTCTTAAGTTTTAGTTATAAGTTCATCCTTATTTGGTAACTTATAACTATCTTCATATGTATTATCATTTAATTTCTTGTAATTATAAACTATTCTAGCCTTACATCTCTTTAGTTCTGAATGTTTTCTCACTATAAATGCTACTAATCTATATCTAGACTTAGAGGGTCTAATGACTTTTAAATTTAACAGCTCTTTAATTTGCTGCTCAAACTCTTGTTTATCTGTTAAGCTACAAGGCATATCAGTTGTTTTTATGGTTAAATCTGGATTAATTATATCTAATTTTGCTATTATTTTATTTTTACTCCAATGTAATTATGGGTCTTCCCCTATAATTCTAGTTTGTTCTGCTAATTGTAATAATTCTTCCAAACTCTTTGGTTTATTTAACTGTAATATTTCTATATGGATTCCTTCTTCTAAAATTGGATATTCATGTTCAAATATTTCTTCATCAAATCCTTCTAAGTTATTGTGCTCATCAGTTTCTTTTGAGAGTTCCAAATGATAATTATCTTGTCCATTAGATTCTTCTATACTTATGCTTTTGTATGCTTCTATAGTATTACTTTAGTCAGTTATTGTACGTAATGCATCTTTTGAAAAATGTTATGTTAGGATTCATAAATAAAAAATCTTGTCAACTTTTCAAAAAGTTTAAACCTAAAATGAATGGGTATGATCCTACTGGTGAAACAAATGTTAATGGTAAATTAAATTGTTGTTTTTCTACTTTAATAGACTCATTATTAATACAATGTGTTAAATAAACTAGTCTCTCATCAAATTGTGTTATTCTCACTGGTTTTGCTAATTTTTGTCTATATTTTTCTAGTACAAACTGTTCTCTTATGACACTCTTTGTGCTTCCTGTATCTATCATAGCTGTTGTTTGTATCTTATGTTCTTTTGCTAATTTTATTTCGCAATTTATGGTAATTAAAGAACTATTTTTTGGCTTTTCTATACTATGAAAAGTATTTCCTAATATTTCAATACTTTCTTGTGATTCTGTTGAACTAATTTCTAATAACTTATTATTATAACATTTTTCGCACAATATTGAATATGTATTATAGTATTTATTTGCAACTAATTTACTACACTTATGAAATTTTTCTGGCCAACCTAAATTAATGTATTTATACTCTTATTCATGTTGTTCTTCTATGAATGTACACATATACTCTTCTAAATTGTTATTTGTGCTACTTGAATCTTCCGAGTCTGAATCTATCATATTTATACTTTCTATACTATAAATACTCTCATTATCACTTAAATCATCTAAGCTATATATTGACTGTATATCCTCATCTGCTTCTAATTTAAACAACTCCATTAAATGTACTATTTCTCTCGGCTGTTTACCTAATTTTGGACATTTAGGTCTAATGTGTCCAACTTCTCCACATGAATAACATTTACAGCTACTCTTATCTTGTGGTGCTTTATATTTTCTAATTCAAGGTCTGCCACTTCTTGTCCTAAATTGTTTTGGAATATATCTTCTCTTCATATATGTTCTTAAATGTCTTATGCTGTTTGTAGGGTTCATATGATTTATATTTCTTTTTGTATATTTTCTTATACTTATTTTTCTTATGACAACCATACTGTTGTGGCAAATCTATATTTTTACAACTCATGTAAAATGGTTTCCTAATTTGTTTCTTAGCTTTTATTTGACTACATTCTTGTCTAAGTATATCATATACATGTTGAATTCTCAGTCCTATTGCAATATCATTTTTCTTTCGATACTTTTGCCATTCATTCCAAATCTTTTCTCCTATTGGTCATTTTAGTTTTCTCATATAAGTATCTAATAAATTAATATCACTAATTCTACCTATTCTTCCTAAATATTTAAAGAAATCTATGGTATACTCAGCTGTATACTCTAAATTTCTAATTGCTCTTATTTGTTCTTGTTCACTTCTGCCATCTAACATAGTATGATATAAAACTTCTTGTCTAATCAAAGTAACAAAACCATCAATATTAAAATGTGTTTTGGCTGCCTGATGCTGTTCTGGATTTTGAACTTTCCATGACTGGAAATAATAAAAACCTAAACCATCTAAGGTATGTTCAAAATAATCTAACATATTTTGTGAATTACTAAAATCTAACATTAATGCTGCATGTACACAATATTTTTCCCATCTTTCAATTGTTCTTTTCCAATCTTGTGGATCTACATTATCTAAGTTTAATATATTTCCTGCTATATTAATTTGTTCTAACCCTCTTAAAAATGGAATCCTATTTTTTCTAGGTGGTTTTATCATACTTTCTTCTATGCAATCTACTTTTGCTTTTTCATTATATTGTTCATTTGTTGGTCTAAAAAATTGTTGGTCAGTTCTACCTATGTATCATGGATTTGGATTTTCTACTCCTAATGTGCTACTTTCTTCTGCTGGATTACATTTTGCTTTTAATTCTAATTAATTATTATATTCTTTTGATCCTAAAATATGTTATACTCCTATTTCTAAAATTAAATTTTTCATCTCTTCATTTGAAATTTTGTGTAGTCTTATTTTATATTTTTCTAAGTATTGTTATTCATCTAAATGATCAATATCTTCTATAAGCTTATCTAAAATATGATTAAAATTTTGCTCAACTAAATTAATATCTAAATTATCAAAAGCCATATGAATACTCTCATTTTCGATTTCACTCTCATCCTCTTCTATTTATTCCAGTTGCTTGTAATTACTAAACCTAATTGTTGCTTGACCTGTACTAGTTTCATATATTTGTACTTTATCTGGTTGTCTATTTCTTGCTACTTGTAAATTAGGTAATGTCCACTGAGTTCCTTCTAAAAAGCTATTATCTACGGGTTTTGCTTCTATCATATTTACATGTTTACTACCAAATGTTTGAACTAAAATTTGAAATTCTAAATTAAACTTATGATTATATCTATTAAACACTTTATCAATATACATTAAGCTAATACACAAATTTTTATACTCTCCTTTCATATTATAATTTTTTGTTCTTATGCTTATTTTAATATATTTACTAAATTCATTAATTGTCATAACATAATTTGGAATACATCCTATGAACTTAAGTCTACTTCAGCTGTTGCTATTGCTGCTTGTTGGTGATTATCCCATTTATCATCATATATGTATACTAAAGTTTTTGTGCCTACTTGTGCTCTGATTAATCATGCTATTCCAATTAATATTGTTCCTATATGAATTTGACTAAAATGTGATTTTCTCAAATGAGTATCTGCTTCTTTACTAATTAAATTAAGTGTGACTACTTTATCAATACAGCTAACTTCATGTTGACTGATGCTACTTACAATTCTGCTTCTATTTTCAAATAAACTTAATTGATACAAATTATGTTTATTTTTTTGTATTCTCTCAAAACCGCTTCTAATAAATTCTTGCAATTCTTCTTCATTTGGATAAATATCTTAAGCTCTAACTACTTCTTTTCCTTTTCTCCTAAAAAGTTCCATGTGTTATCGATTTATCTTAGGTCTTCTAATATGATTATTTGTACTTAAGGTTAAATTTTCTAATTTTTCTAACAAAGATGGTGGAAGCGATGATGATGCTTTATGTAAAACTTGATTTATTTCTGCTATTTGTTCTTCAGCTTGATCTAATTTCTCAGCCAAACTTAAAACTAATTGAATAATTAAATTATTTTGCCTAATGGGAATATTACTACTGTTTACTTGTGTTGAAAAATCTGTTAAACCTACTGGTTCTTTATCTAGCTTACTAATTTCTTTCAAAGCTTGGATATATTTTCTGCTAGTTCTAGAATCGGTCATTAAACTAATAATTTATCTATTTTATTATGCTGCTTATCTACTTGTTCACTCAACTCCTTTTGTACTAATTGAATTTTTTGAACTTCTAATTTTAACTGCTCAACTATTTCTAATGATTTGAGTTCTACTTGCTTAGGCTTATTATCTATGAGGTCAACAAGCTTTTTTATCTCTCTTTTGCTAGGAAACCTTTGAATATTTTTATTATTATCTTCTAACTAAGATGTAATATAATCTAGATTTTGTCTAATTGTTTTTATGGATTTTTTTTCTGAAAATGCTCTAACAACTGGTTTAACAAATTATTATACTTATTATTTTCTAATTTTATATTTTCTGCTCCACTAATAATAAGATCTACAATATTATTGGCTTGTGGATTTTCTTCACTATGCAAAATATGATTATGCTTTCTCAATGGAAAATAACAAACTAAACTATTTTGGTCTAAGGTTATTTTTCTTTTTTGTGGTTCACTAATTTCTAAATTAAGATAATCTATCAAACTACAGTCTACCTTTATCTAAAGTTACTGCTAACTAGTTTCTTAGAAACTCTCTTTCTTCTCTCAAGGTCTCTAAAATTTGATCTGTTACTCTTTTTGGTTTTAAAACTTTATGCTGCACTTCTGTGTTGTTATATTTACGAATAAATGAATGATGTTCAAGATAACCAAGATAAAACTTCTGCTTCTTCAAGGTCATGCTAATTCTTTTGGATATATATGCTAATCTTCTCTTTATGCTAATTATAGTTGGGTGTCTGGGACAATAAATGCCTGGTGGTTGTGGTTGACAAGGTCTACAAGGACAATAATATATGTTGTTCATACAAAATAAACGAGTGTGATATTAGTTGTGTTAATGACTTCCGTCCTCAAGGTACTTTACTATTATAATTATACTATTAAAATGCTAAACTTAGCTCTGATACCAGATTTTACAAAGCAGCCCGGGTTAAATAGTCGGATGTCCATTATAACAACTAGACATAAAACCTTGCACATGGAATTCGACATGTTTCAGCATGACGGCCACTCACAATGCAGGTATAAGGCCTTAATGGCTGAACTCAGAGGTACGAAGAACTTAGAGTTACCCTGGTTAATGTCCAGTTATTTGTATGGCAATCATTCAACTATAATAGAGTGCTCGAACAAAGTATAATCATTAGTTTAACAGTTTAATAATATAACTAAAATAATGTTTCCCTATTTTGGACTAGAAGTCTAATTAAACAAACAAACTAAAAGGAAATAAAACTTACTTAAGACTTGGAGATTGCTTGAATATGTACACCTAAACTTTTATTGATATATAGAATGTTTACAAAGAGAAGTGTTTACAAAGATAATTGTTTACAAGAAAGTGTTTACAAGGAAGTGTTTACAAGGATGCTAAGAAGACTACGGATGCTTGAGAGTATGAAGATGGTGTGAGTATATGGTGAGAGTAGGGTATTCAGGTATTGAGATGTTGAGGTGTGTTTTTACAATGAATGGAACTCCTCTTATATAGACTGAGTGAGAGTACTTTGAAAAATTAAAATCTTTACAAATGTATGGTATGGACATCTCCTTGGTACTTGTCATCTTCTACTGTTGTTGAAATTGTCAGCATTGTTTCTGAAACATGGTCTGACTTATTTGTCTTTTTTCTGTTTTGCATGTGAACTTGCTTGTCTTGATAAATATGTGAGCTTACTGCATAGCTGTTTCCTGGAGCCCAATTTTTGCTTTTGCATGTGATATCTTTGAGATGCCTTTTTCATTGTCTTCTTTTCCATGCCCATTTTGAGTATTATTAAAAAATTTGTCCTGATGATTAAAAGGAAAGTTTTTGGGAGGTTTTGGTTAGTTTCCATTTATATTATCTTTGTGTTTTAATTTTTTTAATTTTATATTTTATTTGTCTACATTGCCGACCTCTGATACGTTAATAGAAAATCAGACGGTGTTATACGACAAAGGATTCAATTACCGACATCTGATGCTACATGGTCTAGCTCCAGAAAGATATTTTCTGTCCAAACTCCAGATAGATATGTTCTTTTGTATTAAATTAGATATGGGCAAAGATTTACAATATCCAACCAAAAAGGGCCATACCCAAGTTGGTATTCATAATACATTTATTTATTTAAGATTTACAAATCTTAGTGTACACTTCAAGTAATTAATTAATTCCATTAATTGGCTCATTGCCTTTAAAGCATTGCCTTCTTTCTTATCCCTTATCCACCCACTCCCTTTGAAACCTAAAAACCTACTTCAAACTTTGTACAAAAACCAGTCCTAAATTTAATTAGAATAATTATGCATAGCTTTTGGTGGCTCCTTGGAGTTCTTCACCATGTCATTTGGGTTGCAACCATGCTCATTACCAGCCAAGCCATGCCGCCACCGCCCCCGATTCAATGCGACGCATCAACCGGCTGCAACCTCTCCAACTCCTACGGGGTATGGGGTGACAGAACAGATTGCCATGCTCCATCCGCCGCACACCCACAAACGGAGGAAGACCTCCGCCTTGCTGTGGCTTTTGCAAGCAAAAACAAGATCAAGGTCAAAGTGGTGAGCAAATTTTCACATACCATACCAAAGTTGGCATGTCCTGACATGAGTTTTGGAGACGCAATGCTAATAAGCACGGCTAATGTCAATTCCACAATCGAAATCGACGCAGCGAATTTAGCTGTCACGGTGGATGCTGGTGTAGGGCTACGTCAGTTGATAGACAAAGTGGAGGAAGCTGGGCTGAGCTTGGTGGCTGCGCCGTATTGGGAGGGTGTGAGCATAGGAGGGCTTATAAGCACGGGGGTGCATGGAAGCTCGTGGTGGGGAAGAGGAGGAGCTGTGCATGATCATGTTATTGGTCTTAATCTTGTTGTTCCAGCAAATCAATCAGACGGGTATGCGAAAGTTCTCAGGTTAGATTCTAAGGATGAAATCTTCAAAGCTGCCAAAGTTTCATTGGGGTTGCTGGGTACCATCTCCAAGGTTGGTAATCTGTCTCCATTTTTTGAACTCATTGCCAATATTTTAGAGTCTTTAACTTGTTACACCAACTTTAGGTTACCAATTGACTTAACACTTGCTTATTTTTGGTGGAAAAGTAAGGCCCAAAGTGTGTAATACAGAAAACAAATGAAACGTTGTCATAAAGTTTAGAGCTTAAAAATTAATGTGATAAGTTGGCGTCTTGACTACTAATCATTAATAGTAGAAAAAACTTCAGGAAAACATATTCTTTTGTGAGAATAGAATGACAAGCCACGTAATCAGATGGCGTGTACTAAAGTTTTTCTCCATTGATAGCTTTGTACAGTTGGATAACTTTCTTATAATTAAGTAATTGAATTATTGAACAAAGATTTAATTAGAAATTGCCCAATAGGTGAAGTTGAGATTGGAGCCAGCATTCAAAAGGAGCATAGCCTATAACTTTACAGACGATGCTCAAATTGAGGACATATACATGGACCATGCAAAAAAATATGAGTTTGGAGACATAACATGGTATCCATCGAAGCATACAGCTGCATACAGATATGATAACAGACTTCCTTTAAACGCATCAGGCGATGGAACATATGATTTTTTAGGCTTCCAGTCCAATTCTGTTGTGGTCTCCAAGACTATAAGAGCAACAGGTGATGATGCCTGCAGGTTCTTTCAATCTAAATTAATTTCTCTTCTTTTGATGTTAGTAACTTAGTACGTATTACTTTCATAATTTTTTAGCATCGGGTGGCCAGTTTTCGTCAATTATTGTTTATATTCAATTTTAAATAAAAAAATTTATAATAATTTATGATCGTACGATATACGATGAGCAAATGCGGTTGAAGAATTTCTGGGATCCTCACAAAGAGGATCCAAAGAGGATCCTCATTCCATTACTTTTTCTGTTAGTTGTATATAGAAGAAAGAGAATATATCATCTTCGAATCTCTTTCACCAAGGTCATCGGATCAAGTGATCATGGGCCTTTCAAACTTCATCCAACGAAAAAAAATTATTATAGTTTTTAAGGAGTCAAAATAGGTGGGCCATTTGATAAAATTTAAAAGCCCGGATCACTTGATCCGGTCATCTTGGTGGAATTTAGAAGAAAAAGATTAATCATTTCGCATATGTGGGACCATTGCTAACAATAGATCTCACTTCCAACTCGAAGGTAAATCATAAGCAAACCAAATAAGTTTATCTGTCTTAATGTGAAATATTATTCTGATGAGAGGGATAGTGCGAAATAATATATACCCAATTGCATTTAAGTTTTTTTAAACCTATTTAGAGATGTAGGTACATACATTCATATATCATTTCTTTAATTTCAAGTCATGGGTTTCATATATCATTTAATTTTTTAAAACTTGATATATAAGTCCAAATTTTTTAGCCAATATTAAAAATAATCTAGTTTGTTAAAAAAAAAAGTCCAATCGATTAAGTATACAATTATTTTATAATCAATAATTATCTATTTAATGATAATTAAATTTCTTTTTTAATTATTTCTTCTCAATTATTTTTTTGTTATTTCTTGTTCTTGTCCTTGCTCTAAACCCTACTTATAGATTTTATTTTTAATTTTTATAATCAACCTATATTACAGGTTAATTGTATTCATCTACATATATGATAGATTAATGTGTCATGCTTGTAGGTATATTATGTTTTGTACACTTTAGTTAGGATTCATATCTCGCTTATAGGCAGGGCTAGCCTATACCCAGTGCGAGAGCATGGCGACCATCTGAGGCCCAAAAAAATTCGGGGCACCAAAATTATTAGGGTGGTATATTTATATAAGTTTTCATAAGATTATAAATTTATAAAATTTGGTTTGATGACAAAGAAATTTAACTAGAAGTGGTGGTTTTGTCATTTGAAAATAATGAAGAGGTCTTGGTTTCAAAACACCACCTGTGAGTATAAATTTATAAAATTTGGTTAAATGATCAAGAAGTTTAATTAGAGCAATGGTTTTGTTGTTTAAAATTAACGAGATTTCCTAAGTTCGAAATGCTATATGCGTATTTATTCTTTTTCAATTTTTACGAATATTTGTTTGGTTGTTAATTTATTTTTAGTTACTAGCTAGTAGCTATGTGGGTTGCTGTTTCTAAATATTCGTTTGAATTCAAGTCTAATCTTCTACAAGGAGTAATACGTAGACCAAATTTTTAGAGCAAATTTACAAATCATATGATGTGTCGTCAAAATGTTTAATTTAGTGCCCATTCATTACTTATACATATTAATTAAAGACTCGAAAACATCATTATTTTTTTAGTCTCATATTGACAAGGTTAGTAAATAAGAAAAAACACCTCACGATTTATACAAACACTTTAAAAGTTTAGATGGAAAACAAAACTCATCGTCTATCTACATGTAAGCTTGGAGTTTTTGGGTTTCCTTCTCTAGATACAAAATAAATTGGTCCTTTTGTATTTCTAAATTATTGAGTTTGAACTGCTCTTCTAAGTATAATTTTATTGATGTCTTACGTGTGAAAATAAATAATCTTCTTATATGAAGTTAGGGCATATTTTTTGGCATCGCGCTGGGCCTCAAAATTCTATGGACCGGCCTTGCTTATAGGTATAATATAAATTCATATATTTGTTACTTGAGTCAGGGTTGTATGTTTTCTAGATGATTTTGTGTTAGTATATTAGATTTTTATTAGAAAATATTAAGTAAGTTATTAAAACTAGGAAGATTTTAATTTTATCCTTAATATTTTTAAAAATATAAAATGAATATGAAAAAATAAAAATGAAGAAAAGATACTTGGACTTAATCTAAGAATTCTGTTGATTTTTGGACCCATATCTAAATGGCCCTATTTTAAATGATTGATATAATATAGTACCTCTCTAGTACGAAGTGCTAATGCATAATGCGTTTTCATGCATAGTACATGATCATTCATTACTCAAAATGTCATTAGACCATACGTGACTGACACTGTATACATCACACCTAACTGTTCATAACACACCTCTATTGAGCCCATGCTTTCAGAAAAGAGGTATATATAGTTGATAGTCAGTTAAAATGGTACAAATAGTTTAATTCATTACGTTATTATAGTATTCTAGACATAAAACTAAAAGAGGGTGTAAATTTGAAATGTGCAGAGAAAACAATGGACAGCGGACGAAGCTCGATTGGGAAATGCACACTAGCATCTACAGTTTTGGAGGCCAAGAAATTAGTAGCCAATGGTTTGAAAAATAACCTAATCTTCACTGGGTACCCAGTTGTAGGTCATCAGGGTAAAATGCAAACCTCAGGTTCATGTCTGTACTCGGCAGGCACAGACAAATCCTGTGCGTGGGACCCAAGAATCAACGGCCTCTTCTTCTACGAGACAACGGCAATATTTCCAGCATCAAAATTTGCAGACTTCATCCGAGACGTCAAAAAACTACGAGACCTTAAACCAGAAAACTTCTGTGGGGTGGATATTTACAATGGTTTTCTAATCAGATTCATTAGGGTTTCCGATGCGTATCTTGGTCAACAAGAAAACTCCGTGGTGGTTGACTTTAATTACTACAGAGCCGATGATGCTTCGACTCCAAGGTTCAATCAAGACGTGTGGGAAGAGGTGGAGCAACTGGCGTTTTTCAAGCATGGGGCAAAGCCACACTGGGCTAAAAACAGAAACGCAGCGTTTTTGGACGTGCAGAAAAAGTACCCTAATTTTAACAAGTTTTTGGGTGTGAAAAGACGGTTGGATCCTCAAAATATATTGTCGAGCGAATGGTCGGATGAGATCTTATCTGGGAAAGAAGGTGCAAAGCGTGACGGGTGTGCTTTGGAGGGTCTTTGTGTATGTTCTGAAGATCGGCATTGCAGCCCGGCGAAAGGGTATTTCTGTAAACCTGGACTTGTTTATAAGGAGGCTAGAGTTTGTAGGCACTCATCATCACCATCCACTGTGGGATCAGAGAGTTACCAAACTGATGCATTATTTGATTAATTATTTCTGAGTGTTAATAACAATTTAGTAAATAAATTCTACAAATATTGTTGATAATATGAATGATTGTGCATAGTAAATTTTCATACTTTTTCATTTACATTTCAGAGAAAAATAATTTAAATTTAAATTATAGAGAAAAAAACTGAATTTACTTTGTAACACCAAAGAAATTTTATAACTAATAATGAGCACTACAAGAGAAATATTTGAAAGATTTTTTTCTCCATTTGAACTCTTGAAGTGATTTTATAAAACTTTTAGTTGTCGGGATTTTTTTTCTTCTAATTTACTGGTGAAGTTTATGTGGAAACTAGATTTTAATCCTTAAATAAAATGAAGTTTAGAAAAATGTCTTATACAAGATTAAAAATTGATGTTAGTCCCTAGACTCTATTTAATGCCATTATATGTATTTAATATCTTTTTTTATTTATAATTTTATGATTTTCATAAATAAAATTTTAAGATTATATTATAAATTTTAATTCTCATTATGGTAAGTATCTTATATAAGAAAATATTTTCGTAGATATTTTTCGGTAACTTATACTTTTGCATATTGTCTTATGCACCACTAATTCATTGTAATATTATTTAGGTACGAAGATTTTGGTACACTAGTTTAATATAATATGTTTAGGTATCAACAGTTCAGTACACTAGTTTAGTATAATATATTTAGGTACGAACATTTCGGTATACTAGCTTAGTATAATATATTTAGGCACGGATATTTCGGTATACTAATTTAGTATCATATATTTAGGTACGGAATTTTTGGTACACTTATGTTTTTGCATATTTTCTTATGTGCCACTAATTTAGGTACTACAATATACTTAATTACGGACATTTTGGTGCACTAATTTAGTATAATAAATTATGATATGAATGTTTAGGTACACTAATTAGAAGAAGTTAAATAAAATTAAGGAATTAAAATGTGTATAATAATAAATTTAAAATTTAATGTAATGACATTAAATAAGATATCTACTAAATATTAAAACAAAAATATAATATAAATTTAAATTAAATACAACTAAAATCAATATCCAATCTAACACCATATTTTTATGAAATTTTAATCTTCTTCAAGTTCAAAAACAAAATCAAAATTAGGGGTGGGCAAACGGGTATAGGAACCGCGGGTAGGGGCAGGTAATTCAGGTTCGGGGCGGGTCCAAAATTTCTAAACATAAAACGGGGCGGGGCAGTTCGGGTATACGAAATTAGCGGGGTAGAGCAGATCTAAAATAGGAGGGAACATGCCCCCGGCCCGGCCCGTTTCTAGCATGGAATAATAGACCTCGATCTCTCCTTCTAAGTCGCTCCCACCGTCTGCTGCCATCATCATAAGGTATTATGTTTTAGGGATTTAGGATTGAAAATTAAATTAGGTTTTCTAGATTTAGGGATTTTGTTGGATTCTTGAACCTTGACCTCTGTTATGTTCCAATTTCAAATCTTTTATTGAATTGAATTTGAATCGACTGAGTTTGAAATTTTTGTTGAATTAAAATTCCCTCTGATTCGAGCACGACAAAACAGGGCAACAAGAACGACAACAAAGATGATTAATATGTGTTGTCGTATACTGATACACTGCTGGACCTCGAGCTTCCCTACGGCAACAAAAAACAGAAGCTTTCGAAGGGAAAAATGGTCAGCCTCTGCTTAGAGTTTCTGAACGTTGGCACCGACACGACTTCCACCGAACTGCAGTGGATCATGGCCAACGTAGTCAAGTGCCCACAAGTTTAGGAGAAGCTGTTTGCATAGATTAAATGGGTTATAAGAGAAACGGAAGAGAAGGTGCAGAAGGAGGTCCTGCATAAGCTGCCATATCTGAAAGTTGTGATCTTAGAGGGGCTGAGGTGCCACCCACCGGGGACATGGTGAAACACTCGTTGCAGTGCTAAAAAAAATAAAAAGAGTTGAACCTGCCCAGAATCGGCCCATTTGAAACTGGTCGGATTAGGTCTGGTTTCAAAACTCAAAATCTCTACTTGGTCTAGCCCGTCCCTTTACTGTTTTAAACGAGTAAAGTTCGGTTCCTCTAAAATTGGGCCCGACCCGACCCGTGCCCAGCCCTAATCAAAATTCTGCAGAACTCACTTTACGTTGCAGAGCTCACTTCCATTTCCATGTGACAGAGCAACCTTTTGTCTCCATTTGTAATTGGTGTCCAATGAAGCTGCTTCATCTAGCCCACTAATTAATAAGGAACTCATGAAATAGGACCTGGGATAGATGTTGACAAAAGTAAAAGGGATATTAGTAGGTGTGGCGCCTTTAGATGTAAGACGTTTCGACTTCTTTGTAATCGGTGGCTAATGAGGCTGTGCCACCTGGTGCACTATTAATAAATAATGAGTAACTTCATGACAAAATTTTGAAAATTAAAGGATGTGAAAGTTGATGATTGATTTGTTACTTAAGCATTGATAAATGTACTCATTCCAATTGGTGACACATCATTTAGTTTACAAATTTTATCTTCTTAACATTACCTTTTAGAAGGTGGTATATATGTCGAAAAAAAAAATTTAAAATTAGGAGCTTTTTTTTTTAAATTTTTTTTATGTGTTTAAACCATTATTTTTAAATAAAAATTCACTATAAATTTATAATATCTCTAAAAAAATCATAAAGTATTACAAACTCGTGATCATTTAAATTTTTATCTCACATCATCTAATTTTTTAAGATGCTAAACTTAATTAAAATAATAAACTCAAATTTCTAATATAAGTATAATTTTTTTAAAGTGTAAATGGACACTTATTTATATGATATATAATAAATTTACTTAAATTCGCTTAGGCCAACCTAAAATTAAAATTTCCGTTAGTTTCTCCATTAAGTTCCTTTTTCTTTTTCAATAAGAGGGAATTCACTTCAGGGGTTTGTCAATTCTAGAATGCCATAAAGTATTACTAGCTGCAAAGCCAGGTGGACAACCTTTGTTTGAGGGTATTCTGTGGCTACTTCTAACTAGAAAGGTACTGGTGTTGGTACTGGTGATAGCTTCGGTGTTGATGGTGACAACAGCTTCGACACCCTTGATGCTCCATTTGGATAGACCAAATCTGGCTTTGGCCTGGATGATCCATTGGAAGGAAAGGATAGGGATGATGATGACGGGGATGACTTCGCCAAGAGGGCCTGATTATAATTTTTAGATTTCAGGGGCAAATTTAGTTTGCTTCTCTGGTAATGCTACAAGTAGATTGTTTTCTATTTATGTTACGACCATATAATCTTCCTTTCCCCATCTCTTAGAACTATGTTATTTCATTTTATGTCATATTTTCCTGTCACAAACATGCACCTTTCTGTGCGCTTTGTTAATAAGGCCATTGATGCTCTGCCTCTTACATCACATTCAATGATGTAGTTTACCACTTGTCTTATGGCCCTCCAGGTACAGAGTGAATCCAAAAAGGCATATGAAAAGGAGATACATAAATCAAAGTACCGGGAGCCAACTTTTGAGGATTCACTTAGCTTGATTGGACAAGTGACATTAATAGCTGTCTATATTTATCGAAGCATTTTCAAGGATGGAAAAGTAAAAGCCATTTCTCTAGCTTATGGTGCAATTTTCAGTTTCTTTGGTTTTAGCTGAGAAATTGTTACAAAAAACCTCACACACTCTTGAGCATTTTCAAGTGTTTAGAAGAAATTTTGAAGTGAAATGGGGCAGGGTGCGTGAACATGGAAATTCCTGAAACAAGAACGTGTACAAAGAAAGATTTTAGTGTTAATGGATTTGTAGGGTTACAATCTCGTTATAATTGGATCTTCTGATTTGATCTCCGTAAGGTGTTGATTTGTGGATGTTTTGTTGATCCAAAGGCCGTTGAGGCTTGATCTTGGATGAACTGTTGGAAGTTTTTTCAAGAGCCCTTGGGGCTTGATCTTGAAGGTTGAGGGAAGTTCTTTCAAGGGCTTTTGGACTTGATCTCGAAGGTTTGAGGATGAACAGATCTTCAAGGGCTTTTGGGCTTGATCTTGAAGAACGTATGTGTGGATTTGTTGATGTTGTTGATAAAAAGGTCGTTGGGCCTTAATCTTAGGATGAACGGATGATGAACGATGAACACTTTTTTCAAGGGTTGTCGAGCCTTGATCTGGAATTGGTGGAAGTTCTTCAAGGGTCGTTGGGGCTTGATCTTGAAGGAGGATTTGACGAAGAACGAAGAGGGCTTTCTTGATCCTTCGAGATTTGCTTGAAAGCTTTAGAGTTTCAAAACTTCAAGGTGTTTGTGTGATGTGAATTGGTGTTTTTTTTAGGATGCTTGATACCTTGATGGAGAAGCCTATTTATAGGCTTTGAGAATGAATCACCACCATAAAATTTTCCCACTTAAGCACCATTACCTAATTTTCCCACTTAATGCAATATTGAAATTGAAGTGGTCTAACATATGACCTAATTTCCCACTTTATACCATTTTAAACGTAAAATGGTCTAACTTATGGCCTAATTTTCCCACTTGATACAATTTTAAACTTGAAGTGTGCTTGCTTTGTCATTGCCCAAATGAGAAAAACTTGTTTTGATCCGTAATGGATTGAAATGTGCTTACCTTGTCATTGCCCAAAATGAGAAGAAAAGCTTGTTTAATCCTCCAAGGGTATTTCTTCCAATTTGTTGAGTCACATGCCATGTGTACAATTGTGTGACATGTGGCGTATCCCATGTATGCCGTGACACGTCAAAACTTTAGTGTGTTGGTGAAGATTTATTTACCGAAATTTCGTTGTCTACAAGGCGTTTTGCTGCTCTATTACTAAACAGATTGGAGGAGATTTGGTTGGGTGCTTCGTAACTGGTAGTGGCAGTGGAGGAAATTTGCTTGTTGAGTGTAAAGTCATGGCTAATGAAGTTAACAGAGAATTAACGAAAATTTTGTTTTTGGGCTTAAATCCTAACACTACTAAGCATAATTGCTTGGGCGACGAAGGGATGGTCATCGCGCAAAGGCAAATACGGTCGTCAGAAACATTGGGTAGCGAATAGGACGTTGCGCAAAGCTCGTGCAGTCAAGAAAGTGCTTTGTCGCGCGAAATGAATGTTGCACGACAGAATTGGTGGTTGTTGCGCGAAACAAAGAATGACAAATGAGTATTCATTGCGCGTGATACTGCGACGAAACTAGGGTTCGACCTAAACACTTGGGCGACGGACATAAGGCATTCGCAATATGATTTTAAAATTAATTTTTTAAATAATTTTTATTTATTTATTATTTATTATTTCCTTTTAAAATGTTGATAATATTATATATATATATATATATATATAAATTAATTTAATGAAATTAAAAATAGAAAATGTAAAGAAGAATATTGAATTAAAAATTATTGAAAGTGTACATACAACGTAAAGAAATATTTTAAAATTTGAAAATAATTAAAAAAAAAAGAATATGTAGTCGTTCACGTCATAATGACCTGTTGGTGGTGTTGTTGCTGTGTTGAGGGGCTGGGAGGTCGTAGCTGCTACGGCGAGGGCTGATAGATGGTAGTTGCTGCGGTTAAGGGCTGGGAGGTTGTTGCTGGAGGTGGTTCAATGTCGGGAAATTGAATGCCAGAGATTTGAAGGGTAAGACGAATTTGGTTCATCAAATTGCTTTGGGACGCAAGTTGAGACTACTGGGCGACAATCTGCTCCTTTAGGTTTGCCACTTCAGATATCGGCGATTCGACCTCTTCTGTTCTCATTGCCCAAATGAGAAAAACTTGTTTTGATTCATAATGGATTGAAGTGTGCTTGCTTTGTCATTGCCCAAAATGAGGAAAAAACTTGTTTAATCCTGCAAGGGTATTTCTTATGATACCCTTCATGCACCCATTTTCAATATGAGGTAATTCGTCTGATTTTGTTGAGTCACATGCCATGTGTACAATTTGTACGACATGTGGCGATGCCATGTATGCCCTGGCACGTTGAAACTTTAATGCGTTGGTGAACATTTATTTCACCAAAATTTTGATCTCTACAATTGCCCCCACTTCAAGGCATGTTGTATATATGTGCTTGTCATGTGTAGAAGATGTGTTTGGAAGTCCCTTGCATAGTGAATGTATTTGGCGATAATGCTTTGAAGTCCCTCAATGTAGATGTCGATTCAAGGGCCGTTGAGGCTTGATCTTGAATTGGGTTGGAAGTTTCTTTAAGGGCCGTCGAGGCTTGGTCTTAAATTGGGCTGAAGGTTTCTTCAAGGGCTGTCGATGCTTGATCTTGAATGAAACAAACCACGAGTGATTTCTCGTGGTGGATGATCTTTGGCTTTGGTAGTGGATGAATCGGCAAGTGTTTTGTTGCGCTTGTTAACTTTCCACAAACTTGATCTTGAACTGGGCTTGAGGGTTTTGGCTAGAGAGCTTTTTGGTTTCCTCCAAAGGTCTGAATTTACTTCATTTAGCTGGAGCTAAATTTGATTCAAGGGTGGTGGACACTTGATCTTGAATCGGACTTGTGATTTCTTCAAGAGCTGTCGAGGCTTAATCTTCAATGCAATGGGACCACGGGAAGCTTCACATGGCAAGTGATCTTCGGCTCTGTCGAGGATGAATCAACACGCGCAGTTGTTGTGCTTGTTGATTCTTCACAAGCTTGATGTATCATTTTCACTTGCCTTATCTGTTCCCCAGGCAGAAGTGGTGTGCAACCTTTGCCCTTGGATGATCTTTCAAAACATCACTTCTTAGCAACTTATCCATGCTTGGCAACTTCAGTGTAAAGAGCCAGCATCATATCAACTGTTTTGATATATTTGCTGAGGAAATTCGAGACCTAACAACAGTTGAAGATGAGTACTTGAGAGCAACGTTAGGTAAGTAACCAGGCAAAGGTTCCAGACAATCAGTTTCAAATCGGAAGTTTGATTTCAGGTTCCTACTGATTGCTTTCTTTCTCCTTGTGCTGCAGGTAAGAACAAGGACAAAGAAAATGACATGAAAAAAGCATGATATGAGATACTTTTGCTTTCAACCCTGATGATATGAGATACTTTTGCTCTGGTATAACTTGTTTGAGGAGGTATTCTCGAAGAGGAAGAAAAATGAGTATTTATAGATGCTTTGTTGAAGATGCATTCTTGGAGGGGAGGAAGAGTTAGGCATTTTTTTTGTAGGTCTGCCTTGCCATGGAGGACGAAGATCGACATATATAGGGATTTCCCAATAACTAGTAGTGGTGCTGTTCCTTTACTCCTGTCAGCAACATTGGTGTAATTGGAAAGTAAAATTCACACGTTTTCAGCTTTGTCAGAGATTGGTTCTATTCCTCTACTCTTGTCAGCAACAGTGGGGTAATTAGAACAGTAAAATACATGTGTTTTCAACTTTGTCAGAGATTTTTGACAAAGTTGCCCTTGATATCCAAAAAGCTAAGATTGCATTTAAAAAGTGTCGGCAAACTTTATTCAGAAAATCCAGCTTTTGAAATTTGGAGAGTGGTGCCTCTTCGATTTCTGAACAAGTGATCCTGTTACCTCTTTTTTATTTATTTTTTTATTTTTTTTTATAGATACATCAATTGTGTTCAAAAGCATGCTCAGAAAGTTGCTGCTTGTAGAAATTTCATTTTTTGCATTCTTGAGATTTTGATTTATCTGATCTTCTTTTACTTTATCATTTATGAAAATGGCTTGCCGATGATTCAGCGACATGGCTTCAAGGACACAGTCTTTATTTATTATTATTTATTATTTATTATTTATTTATTTTAGTAGCGTCTTCAATGTATATTATTTTTTTTTTTGCCCTTGTAATAAAATTGACTTTCATTAGTCACCTTTAATAAACCTTTGTTTTTTTTTTAAAATTTTGATGTGACTGAACTCGAAGTTGAATGTTCGAGTTGTCTACATACCCTCGATTGGGAAGGGATCAAGTCATCATATAGTTCAAATATTTTATTTTATTTATTTTTTTGTGGTGCCATACACAGTTTATGCTCTTGCGTGCCAGAAGCATTGGGTGTCGCCTATTAAGCTCGTGCAAACAAGGAGCATTGTGTGTCGCCTTTTAAGCTTGTGTGAACAATGAGCATTAGGTGTCACCTTTTAAGCTTGTGTGAACAATGAGCGTTGTTGTCGTGTGCAGTTTAGGCTAATGCAGACGAAGAGCTTTGGGTGTCGCCGTTTAAGCTCGTGCGAACAAGGAGCATTGTGTGTTGCCTTTTAAGCTTGTGTGAACAAGGAGCATTGTTGCCGTGTGCAGTTTAGGCTCGTGTAGGCGAGGAGCTTTGTGTCGTGTGCAGTTTAGCCGTGTGCAGTTTAGGCTCATGCAAGTGAAGAGCTTTGTGCCGTGTGTAGTTTAGGCTCATGTAGGCGAGAAGCTTTGGGTGTCGCCTTTTAAGCTCATACTAACAAGGAGCATTATGTGTCGCCTTTTAAGCTCGTGTGAACAAAGAGCATTGTTGCCATGTGCAGTTTAGGCTCGTTCAGGCGAGGAGCTTTATGCCATGTACATTTTAAGCTCATGCAGGTGAGGAGTTTTGCTTGTTTGGTTTATGGGTAGTAATGCTTCAAGAATCTGCCATTGGTGGGGTCGATCTTTAAGTTGTCTTCTGCCATGATTAAGTAGGCGTCGTTGGTGTAGACATCTTGTATTACGTAAGGTCCATCCTACTATGATGTGAATTTGTTTTTTGTCTTGTGAGTTGTGATGATAGGCATTCGTAATGCCTCGGCAAGATCTCTAGTTTGGAAAGACCTTAGGCATACCTTCTTATTGAATGCCTTGGATAGCAGTGCTTGGTAGCATTCCAAGTGTTGTTGAGCTTCGAGCCTCATTTTATCGAGTGCTTCCAACTTTTGAAGTCGTAGCTTTGCATTTTCCTCTTCAGTCAAGCCTTCTTGTATAGCCATCCTTAGTGAAGGGATTTGACTTTCGAGTGGCAGAACAGCTTCCACGCCATATATGAGAGCATAAGACGTAGCTTGGGTAGGAGTTCTATGTGTTGTCCTATATGCCCAAAGTGCTTTGATTATTCTTTCGTGCTAGACTCTCTTTGTTCGGTCGATTACCTTCTTCGAGAGGTTGCACATCATTTTGTTGAATTCTTTCGCGAGACTATTGGCCAGAACATAATACATGAAAGACTTGTGCTGCTTGAACTTGTATTTCTCATAGAGCTCGTCCACGAGTCGATTGGAGAATTGTTTTTCGCTGTCGATGATGATGTAACGAGGCACACCATATCGGTGGATGATATGCTCCTTGATGAAACGAACGACAATTTCCTTTTTGACTTCCTTTAGGCGTATGGCTTCAACCCACTTGGAGAAGTAATCTGTTGTAGCTAGGATGTAAGCTTTTCCTGCAAATGACTTTGGTGTGATTGGTCCTACGATGTCCAATCCTCATGCATCGAACGACCATGAAGCAACTGTAGGGTGTAATGGCTCAGGTGGTTGATGTATAAAGTTGGTGTGGAATGGCAGGTTTGGCATCTTTTGGCGTGTTCCAGGCAGTCTTTCACCATGCTTGGCCAGTAGTAACCCATTTTCTTGAGCTGGAAGTGTAGTTTTGGTCCAGATTGATGCGCTTTGTATATGCCCGAGTGAGCTTTTTCCATGGCTTGATTGGCTTTTTCCTCACATAGGCATCTTAGAAGTACTCATTCAAAAGAGTGTCAGTAGAGTGTTCTTTTGTAGTAGAGGAAGCGAGGTGCTCGTCGACGTATTTCAGAACGGTGTCTAAGATCATCTGGAAGCTTTCTATGCTCCAAGTAATCAACCAACAATTGTCCCCATTCTTCGGTGTCGACTGGAAGTACTGAGACGATGTTTGTGTCATCTAATAGCATTTCAATAATGAGTGGGATCACCTATCTTTGGCAAACTAATGCGTCCTCAGCTTCGGCTTTTTCTAATGCCATACTTGAGGCTAGGTTAGCAAGAGCGTCCACTATTTGATTTTCTTTTCTTGGCACATGTTCTAGTGTCACAGCCTCGAACTTTTGTAGTAGTTGAATTGCTAGTTGAAAGTATGGGACAAGATCATCTTTCCTTACTTTATATTCAGTCAAGAGTTGATTGATTATGAGTTTGGAGTCGCCATACACTTCTAGTGTTGTGATTTTCATGTCGATCGCCATTTGGAGTCCAATGATCAGCGCTTGGTACTCAGTGATGTTGTTGGAGCATAGCTCGCTTAGTCGGAAGGAATAGGGTAGTACTTGTCTTTATGGCAACATGAATACTACTCCTGCCCCCATTTCGTCAGTTCGTCCAGATCCGTTGATGAACATTATCCATGTCGGGAAGATGTCGATGTAGAACACCTCCTTGTCAGGCAAGTTGTCTGAGATTTTCCAATCGGCTGGGATTTGATGATCGGCAAGGAAGTTTGCTAGTGCTTGTCTTTTGACAGCTTTAGTTGGGACGTAGATGATCTCGTATTAGTTGAGAAGCAACACCTATTTAGCTAGTCGCCCTGTCAAAACGGGTTTAGACATAACGTTCTTGACTGGGTTGGCTTTAGCAACCAAGTGGATGGTGTAACCAAAGAATTTATTAACCAAAGATAGCTTTTTAAGAGTGTAACCAAAGAATTTATCAACCAACGTTTTCTAAAGAAGATTGGGGATCTTCTTTTGTCATCCACCAATAGATTTCAGTATCCTCCTTGACAGTATTTTGTAACTAATGACTTTTTATGAACCTACCCGAAAAACCAAATAATTTAAAAGTTCAATTTTCACAACAAAAAAAAAAAACTCGTGCATACTGTATTGAGCAACAAATGTGTGTGTCGTGCAAAGTAGCATCATTCTTGTGCGACGAAGGTATTGATTTCGTTGCGCAAAACACACTTGTGTGACAAATGTTGCTTTGTCGCTCAAACATATGTTGCGAGCATGGTTTTTCCTACTAGTGTAACGGACTTCACAACAGGGGTTTAAATCAAAATTTTTTTATCCCTGGGCTCATTTCCGAATACTCTATTACCACAACGACCATTTATCTAATTAGGCCCTTATTTATATGATATATAATAAATTTACTTAAATCCGCCTAGGCCCTGTCTAGCAGCGTATGCACTAGGCCCCAATTCCTCGCCTGACTAGCGACCAGTGACTTTTAGGACCTTGCTTGATAGAGTTGGTTTTCAATTGGAAATATATTAATGATAGGATTTAGTAATTAATCCTATTTTTAATGTCTTTGACTTTTCTACACCATGAGCAAGGGAGCATTGAGAGTCGTAGTCCGTTGCTTGAACTTCCACAGATGCTGAGTTTGGAGTGTGAGTATTTGAGAAGTCTGCCCATTTAATGAGGACATTCTTATCTTTCTTGAGCAGAAATCCATGCGTCGCCTTCTGAATTTTTGAAATTATTTTTTATTTCACATATGCTTTTTTACAAAAGGTCAAACTATTAACACTTAACATTTGCAATCATTGTGGCTCCACAATATTAAAATTAGGCTTTTTATCCAAAATGGTCCCTGTTTTGGTCCTTGAGATTGAAAATCAATAGAAATGGTCCTTGAGATTGTCCACCATCCATTTTTTTGGTCATTCCGTTAAAAACTCCGTTAAGTGTCCCGAAGTTCTTGACCGGAAGTTTGAGCAATTTTCAAACCTTCATAACTCAATTGTTTCTTAACCAAATTCAACCCATAATATATCAAAATGAAGATAGGAAAGTTTAGAATAAGATTATACCCATTTGAAAGCCCAATGATTACTGGTTATGGTCGGAAAATAGCCTGAAAGGTGACTGGTCCATGGAAAAACTGGAAAAATCATAACTTCTGCAATACTCAACGAAATCGAGTGATTTTATTATCATTAGCACTTGTTATCCAACTTGCATTTGAATATCCTTTAAGTACTATTGAAAACTCAGAGTAAGTTAAACTCAAGTTAATAGTTCTTTTAAGATAACCAAAAATTCTATTTATTGCTTTCCAATGAGCAGTACCTGGATGATTAGTGTATCTAGAAAGTTTGCTTACTGCAAATGCAATATCTGGCCTGGTACAATGCATGGCATACATTAAACTTCCAATTAAACTAGCATACTCAAGCTGTGCAACGAACCTACCAGAATTATTAAGCAAAGATTTCCTAAGGACATAAGGGGTATTTGCTTCTTTTATTTGTAGATGCTTAAACTTAAGAAGCAATTTTTCTGTATAATGTGACTGACACAAAGCGTAACCCCCACTATGCTTCTTTACTTTAATTCCCAAGATGGTATCCATTTCATTCAAGTCCTTCATTTTGAATTTTGAATTTAGATACTTTTTAGTTTCAGATACACTTTTCATGTCTGTACCAAAAATTAGCAAGTCGTCGACATATAAACATATAACAACACCATAATCATTTGTGAATTTAGAGTATGTGCTTTATCAACATTATTATGTCTAAATCCATATGATAAAATGACAATATCAAACTTTTCATGCCATTGTTTTGGTGCTTGCTTCAATCCATATAATGACTTGACTAATTTACAAACTTTCTTTTCATTCCCAGGGAGAACAAACCCTTCTGGTTGTTCCATATAGACTTCTTCATCTAAATCACCATTTAAAAAAACCGTTTTCACATCCATTTGATGCACATGAAAATTATATAAAGATGCCAATGCAAACAATATTCTAATTGATGTAAGCCTAGCTACTGGTGCATATGTATCGAAATAGTCTATTCCTTTTTTCTTCTTAAAACCTTTGGCAACCAGCCTGGCTTGAAATATCTGAATAGACCCGTATGTATTGTATTTTCTTCTAAATGCCCATTTACAACCTATTGCTTTTGATCCTTGGGGCAAGTCTACTAAAACCCATGTCTGATTAGATATTAATGATTCAAATTCATCATCTATAGCCTCTTTCCAAAAGGTTGCATCTCTTGAAGTCAATGCTTCGCTTAGACTTTTAGGATCATCCTCAACATTCAACAATATGGGTATTTTCTTAAGAACCTTTGTTCTATTTCCTTCGACTAAAAATACAATAGATTGAGATGAAATAAAATCAGAGCCTAGAGTCTTTTCTTTTCTTACCCTTTGGCTTTTCCTTGGTTCATTAACAGTTTCGTACTATTTTCTTTTCTCACCTTGAGAATGACTAGTAGACGGATTAGAGAAAGGTGTTTGATCATTCTCTTTTCCAGACACTGAGTAGTCATTATAGAATTTATTTTCTATAAATTCGACATCTTTAGACTCAACTATTATGTTTCAGTCTAAATTAAGCAACCTATATGCCTTTGAATTTTTTG
This sequence comes from Malus domestica, assembly GCF_042453785.1. Lineage (NCBI taxonomy): Eukaryota > Viridiplantae > Streptophyta > Magnoliopsida > Rosales > Rosaceae > Malus > Malus domestica. Next base: position 9,943,408 of record NC_091668.1, read on the forward strand.
CATATCCTACAAATATGCTTTTAATTCCTCTTGGACCCAACTTGGATCTCTTAGGATCGAGTGCCTTATAAAAAGCTACACAACCCCATACTTTCAAATATGACGAATTGGTTTTCTTCCCTTCCAAATTTCATATGGTGACACATGTGTCTTCATAGATGTAATTCTATTGTGTATATGGCATGCAGTAAACAATGCTTCACCCCATAATTATTTTGGAGTATTAGCATTAATCATCATAGAATTAATCATTTCAGTGAGTGTCCTATTTTTTTTTTCTTTTGCCAAACCATTTTGTTATGGTGTATAGGGTGCAGTTGTTTGATGTACAACACCATGCTCTTCACAAAAAATATCAAATTCATGTGAAAAATATTCACCACATCTATTACTACGAAGGCATTTAATTTTCCTTCCCTTTTGGTTTTCAACTTCAGCCTTATAGCGCTTAAAACACTCAAAAGCTTCATCTTTATTAGACAATAAATAAACATAGGTAAACTTAGAACAATCATCTATAAATGTGATAAAATATCTTTTTCCTGCTCTTGTTAAAATATCATTAAATTCACATATGTCAGAATGTATTAAGTCTAATAAATTTGTATTTCTTTCGGTTGTTGGAAAAAGGTTTCTTAATCATTTTCGCTTGAATACATGTTTCATATTTATCATTATAATCATCATTGAAAGCAATTAAACCAAGTGTGCGCATGTATTTTAAATATCTAAAATTTATATATGCTAAACGTAAATGCCATAAATGAGAGGAAGATTCAACAATATAAGCAGAAGAATTCACTTTATTATTAATACTTAGTTTGAACATCCCATCACAAGAATACCCCTTCCCAACAAACACCTCGTTTTTCGACATTATTAACTTGTCGAACTCTGGAACAGTCTTTATACCATTCTTACATAATAAATTTGTAGACACAATATTCTTTCTAATTTTTGGAACATGCAGTACATTAAGCAACGTCAATTTCTTCCCAGAAGTAAATTGAAGTTCAACGGTTCCTTTTACTAAAACTTTGGCGGAATTATGATTCCCTATTAAAACTTCTTGATTGTTCGTTAATGCTTCATATGTTTTGAATTGTGCCTTGTCATTGCACACATGTATAGTAGCCATGAGTCGAGCCACCAATCAGAGGATTTTATTGCTGCTGCCAAATTCAATTCGGTAATCATACAAATATGCATCATTGATACCATTGCAACAATGTTATCAATTCCAGAGTTTTCCACCATATTTGCGCTATTGGTCTTATTGGCATATTCCTCACTTGCTTTTCTGTGTCTACAATCACGAATGTAATGGCCTTTCTTTCCACAATGGTAACAGACACCATTTACATTCTTTTTATTGTTGTTGGAATTAGTCTTCTTAAACTTCCCCTTGTCAATTTTGACTTTGAAGTTCTTTTTATATTTATGTCCTTCGACAATGTGAACTTTAGAGAAATCTTGATTTGCAAAATTCTTATCACGATTTCGAGTTTCCTTTTCAATTTGAATACCCTTTTTCAAATTCTCCAAACCAATATCTTCCACCATGTGTAGAAGTTTCTTTCTATAGTTATTCCATGTTTGGGGTAATTTTGCCATAATAGCCCCAACTATCATAGGATCCGGAATAACTATTTTAAGTTCACGAAGCTTTGAGACCAAGACCAATAATTCATGAACTTGGTTTAGGATGGGTTTGTTATCAAACATAGTGAATTCATAATATTTGAACATTCAAAATTTATTGGTACCTCTTTTTTTCCGTTGTGTACTTGTGTTCAAGTGTTTCCCAAATTTCTTTTGGAGATTGAATGTGTGCATACAGGTCATATAAGCAATCATATAATGTGCCCAAGATGTGTCCTCGACATACCAATTCATCTTCTTCACGCTTCTTTCGATCGGCAACTATATTGTCCGAGTCTTTGTCACTTGGTTCACAAATAAGCTCCAATTTCGGGTCCAACAAATATATGACATTTAGAACAGTAAGCATAAAACGCATCTTGTCCTACCATCGGGCTCTTGGCAAGTCACTTCCAGGATACAACAAAGTATGGAATATTCGATTAGCAAAACCGAATTGTATTCCCTTAGAAATAACTAGAAAGAAATTGTATGACCAAAAGTTGTAGTACAACCAAAAGATACAAGGTTGAATTAAATCCAAACTTTTGGTATCATCATTTTCGTACACACATGTTGCACAATGCAACACCAATATTATATATATATAATATAGTATGTCATATGCTGCAATCAGAGCTGTCGTTGGGGGAGTGTGACCGGTTCCATGGCATAGGGCCCCATAATTTTGGGGGCCCGAAAAATATTTTTTATTAAATATAATAATATATATATATATAAAATAATGTTATATAGAAATACTAATCAAATCAAAATAAATACATATAAAAATCTGATGGGCAAAAAACCATCAGACTACCACCTAAAAGCCATCATAGTCAGGCTACTACCTAAAAGGCTAAAAGCCATCAGACTACTGGTAGTACTACCTACAACTTGTACGAAAATATATAAAATAATAATTAACAAGGGGCAAATTAATCAATTAAAGTGGAAAACCCATTCACCGAGGCAAACAATTCAAAGATAGACTACTTCTCTCACGCCAAAATCCCATCGTTGCGTTCCATTTTTCTTCTTTTCACACCAGACTAACGTCACTACCGAGGCAAACAATTCAGCGCAGAGCACCAGAACGTGTGCCAATGTGAGTGTCCTAGACTCCCAGTGTAATTCCCTTCTCTATTCGTATATTTCCCACAAATTATTAAACCCTAATTTATAAATTTATGAAATTAAAGAGAAACTTCCAAATCATGATGACAATTCAACTGATCAAAGTGATGTAAACTTCGATCAAAATAAGATATTTACTAATTTAGGTATATTGACTCGAAATTTGAAGATTTGGGTATTTCTCATCTATAATGATTTTTTTTTCTTTTGTACTTTTCAGGACAAAATCAAGAGAAGAGCAGTCACAAAAAATTGCTAGACGCACACGTATTATGGACTATCAGGTTTCATTGTTCATACTTACTATAATTTTATTGTGATCTTGTTTGAGATATAAAAGATGGCACCTACTAGAAAATATTCATCCGGCTACTTAAAGCGTCAAAGAAAAAGAAAAGTTGAACAATTGATTCAGTCTCAAAAAGGAGATATTGATAGGTTCTTTCTAAAAGAAAAAGAACCACAAAGTTCAGTGGATGATTTAATTACGGAACAACAAGATGACAATGAGAAATTAGTTGATGATTTGGGCAATGATGAAATTAATAATGACCTTGATGAGAATGATAATCATGAGGATGCTCCTATTGTTACTGATCAACTGAGTGAGTCCATTCCCTCAAACATTTATGATCCTTAAATTTGGGATAGTCTTGATCCTAAATGGATTGATTTGTTGGCAGAAAAAGGTCCTGCAAGAGATCTATCAATTGAGAAAGGTCCTAAATATCAGTTTAATAGGCGTTTTAATGCAGCCTTTTACACTCGATACTTATCCAATGGAGAGAAACATGAGAGAGATTGGCTAGTCTATTCAAAGGATGTTGATAAAGTGTTTTGCTTTTGTTGTAAATTGTTCAAGAAAGGGCCTCTCAAAGGTCAATTAGCAAATAAGGGCTACAAAGATTGGACACATTTCAATGTGAGGCTTAAAGAGCATGAAAACAGTTTTGATCACATCTCGAACATGACCACTTGGATTGATTTGCGTCTTAGATTGTAGAAAAACGAAACAATTGACAAAGTTGTGCAAAACCAGATCAAGAAAAAAAAGCATTGGAGGGAGTTATTACGAAGGTCGATTTCCATTGTGAAATATTTAGCTAAACAAACATTGGCTTTTCGTGGAAATAACGATACGCTTTATGAAGAAAGTAATGGAAATTTTATGGGTCTAGTTCAAATGATGGCTGAGTCTGATCCATTGATAAATAATCATCTTCAACGCTTCCAAAATAATGAGATTCGTTATCATTATCTTAGTCATACCATCCAGAATGAGTTGATATTGTTGATATCTTGTGAAATCAAAGATGCAATCATTCAAAAAGTCAAAGAAGCTAAATATTTTACCGTGATACTTGATTGTACTCCTGGTTTTAGCCACCAAGAACAGATGACGTTGATCATAAGATGTGTGGATATGAACAGTACTCCAGTAAAAGTAGAAGAATATTTTTTGCAATATCTAATTGTGAATAACACATCAGAAGAAGGATTGTTTGAAGAGTTGCAAAATGCATTAAAAGTTCTTGATATTGATGATGTAAGAGGGCAAAGTTATGATAATGGATCAAATATGAAAGGGAGACACCAAGGTGTACAAAAGAGGCTTTTGGATATAAATCCTAGGGCAATGTACACTCCATGTGGTTGCCATGGTCTTAACTTAACGCTTTTTGATATGGCAAACTCTTGTGGCAAAGCAAAAGATTTCTTTGGAACAGTACAACATATTTACAACTTGTTCGCAAATTCTACAAAATGATGGCTAACTTTGAAAGAAAATATAAAAGGACTGACTCTCAAATCATTGTCGGCCACACGATGGGAAAGCCATGTTGCAAGTGTTAAATAAATTCAATTCCAACCTCTACAAATAAAAAAAGCTTTACTCCAATTAGCAGAAAGTGACAATGACTTAGTAACAAGAAGTGCAGCTAAATCTTTGGCAACATACGACATTGGGAATTTTGATTTTTTATTGGGCATGACTATTTGGTATGAAATATTGGTTGCTGTTAATGAGGTTAGCAAAGATTTGCAATATAAAGACATGCTTATTGATGTTGCTATAGAACAAGTACAAGGATTGATTGCTTATTTTGAAAAGTATGGAGAAACTGGGTTTGTGAAGGCTATGATTAATGCTAAAAAACTTGCTATTGAAATGGAAATTGATCCCGTGTTTCCATAAAAGCGTAAAGTTCGTAGAAAAAGACATTTTGATGAGAATGAAGGTCCCAACCAACTGAACAATCAGCGGAGGAATCTTTTAGGGTTCATTACTTCTTGTATATAATAGATCAATCTATTGGTTCATTGAAGAGAAGGTTTGAAGAATATGAAGCGTATGATGATATATTTGGGTTTTTGTTCACTTCAGAACGGCTGAATTCGATAGACAATGATAAATTGAAAGATTGTTGTGATTGGCTTCAAAACTTTCTTAAGAAAGATGAGCTCTTTGATGTTGATGGGGAAGCATTATTAGTAGAGTTGAAGCTTTTACGAGAGCGTTTGCCAAAAGAAATAAAGACATCCATTGACATATTGAACTACTTGAAGAGCATGCGTTGTTTCCCGACTGCAAGCATTGCATACAAAATTTTGTTGACTATACCTATTACCGTTGCATCTGCAAAAAGGAGTTTTCTCAAAGTTAAAGTTATTAAAATCATACTTGCGGTCAACCATGTTGCAGGAAAGTTTAAATGGACTAGCTTTGATATCGATTGAAAGTGATTTTTTAGACAATATTGATTATAAAGGTTTAATTGATGATTTTGTAGCAAAGAATGCACAAAGAGCCATCTTTACTTTTTTAAGTTTTGTTTATTTGGTTTCCTTAGATGGAACTTATTGTTAGTTATTAGTACTATGGTTATTGTGTGGCTTTCCTTACACTTAATAATATTTAGAAACATATGGTTAGTTAGTTTTAAAGTTTATTTCGATATTGCTTTTTAACATCAATACGTTGTTCAATTTTTTTTATTTTTTAAGATGTCTTATAAGAAGGGCCCCTTTTATGAATTTTGCACAAGGCATCCGAAATCTCAAAGACGGCCCTGGGCAAGACCAGTTGTTCTCTATCTCCTTCGTTATGTCTCCATCACAGCCAAGCACTGGCATGAAAGAGTGATGAAGAGACCCGTCTGGTGCTACAAAAATATGGTAATGTTCTGCCATGGCGATCATCTTATAGCTAGGGTTTGCTGAGTAAACTTGGAGAACAAAATCAAAGTTGTAAACTTTGTGGTTCCTTAGATCTTCTAACGTAAACTTATATGTCTGGTTATGATGCTTAAATGTGGATGTAAGTTGGAGGCATGGTGCTTCTTCGGCATGGGTTGGCTTGGTGATCCGTGACTCGAGTCGTAGGTGTTTGGAGGTCAGAAGGATGGAGGTCCTGGCCTCTTCTGCTTCAATGGCGGAGTCCTTGGCAGTTTTGGAGGGGTGTCTTCTAGCGAAAGGTCTGAATTTCCCCTAGGTGGTGATTGAATCAGATTCAAAACTGGTTATTTTGTGTTTGCAAGATTGTTCTTCGAGTTGCACTTGGGAACTCTTCCCAATACAAGATCGTATTTGGTTGGTTGGGAAGGCTTTCCAAGCTTGCTCCTAGTCTTGGATTCCAAGATCAGCAAACTGTGCGGCGAACTTCATTGCGAAGAACTTCACTCCGGAGATGTGCAACTCTGTTTGGGCTTACAGGCCCCCCATCTTCTCTTGTTAGAATTTTAAATAAGGATGGTTTGCCTTGCCCTCCGAGTAGCTAGCTTCGGCTCTTGTTTTTTGGGGATGACGTGTTCGTTAGCTATGGCAGCATCTATTGTAATCCCGGGCCTTTGCTCTGTCATTAGTTCCTTTGCGGCTTTCTTTGTTCTTGGTTGGCCTCTCTGCCTTGATATTGTATCCTTGGTTCAAAAAAAAAAGAAAAAAAGATGCACTGGTAAATCTTCAGTATCAAAATAAAGCCGTCCATCAAGATTTCTATTCCTAATAATGATTTCAATTATATATATGTCCAATACGTCTAGAAACTCCCTCCGCCACCATCCTCAACTAGCTAGCTATGTTTAGATTTCTCCCATCTTCAAGGGGTGCTCACAAAATTGAAATCAATTGTGGCGGTGGCCATGTTTGTCGCAATGGTTTTCATTGTTAAAATTATATATTGATGACACAAATTGCAGATATAAAGAATGGAGGACTTAGCGATCGTCATGCCTCTTCAGTCTTGACCATTGACAGAAAAATTTTACACTGTCTTTGGTATGTAATTGGGCTTTAATGGCAGAAGCCGATTTGTTTTAATTGTACATGTGTCAAATTTCTGGTGGATCAGTACCACCACTCAATATCGCACTTTAGCACCACATTTGCAACACATTATCACTCAAGACATTTGTAGACATTTTGGAAATTTCCACATTAGCACTTTAGCACCACATTAGCACCACGTTGTCACATAAACACTGCAAGTTGGTGCTACGGTACCCAACATGATATTCTTCGGATCATTTTGGCGATGATTTTGGGGATCCGTAAATCATGTCCGTTCATCGTACATCGTGCGGTTAATTTTTGTTAGGTACTGTTTCTATTTAATTTTAAATAAAAATATTTAAAATGATTTTTGACCACACGATATATGATGAACATATATAATTCACGGATCCCTGAGATCCTCACAAAGAGGAACCGACGAGGATCCGGATTCCTACGATACCACCTAATAATTTCTGGAGAAAGGACCACCTAATAATTTCTGGAGAACGGACGGAAAAAGAGGATCCTTTTCCTAGGGATCTTGTGATCTTACTCGTTCATCATACATCGTTCGGTCAGTTTTTGTTACGTACTATTCATATTTAATTTTCAATTTTCAATTTTAAAACGATTTTTGACCGCATGATATACGATGAACATGTGAGATCATGGGATCCCTAGGATCCCTAAGAAAAGGATCCGGCAAGGATCTGGAACACTTCTTAATTTCTAGAGAAGGGGACATGTGAGTTAGGTTGTACATATCACTATCAGAAAAATTGTTTACTTCATAACTTCTTCCACCAATTTCACGTGGTATATATAGTTCCTTTCCCCACAAATGTAGTAAGAGCACTTCCAGTGGAATCTCTAAATAAAGACAACCATTGTATAAAATAAGTATAAAACAAATAAATGGACAAAATGTATATTAGAAAGTGAGTCCCTAAAGTACAGGGACTCACCGGATTCACAGTGTATGTCCTCACATATAGGGACTATATAAATACAACCTTGAGTGGAAAACGAGACCCACAATCTTGATTGAAGCTTTTAATGCTTTAAAAAAAGTTAGCATAAACAAAAAAAATGTACACCTTGAGTGGAAAACAAAACCCACAATCTTGATTGAAGATTTTAATGTTTTTAATGCTTTTAATTAATAAAAATTTTGACATAAACAAAAAATTTGCATCTAATCAAATTATCACATAAAATCATAAAAACTTCAAATTTAGGGATTCTATTATAAAAACTCTACCATTAGAGGCAATATTATTTTAGAGACACAAAGATTCCCTTTAAGTCCTTAAATGAGTACTCAAAAGTAGTGGTGGGAGTTCCTAAATGGGGACTTCCATCGGAGCTCTAAGATAAAGACTTTTTCGATTAAAGAAATCCTGAATAATGTTTGAATATTGTATATGTACATTAAAAATATCCCAACTTTGAAAGATTCTACAGGCTAAGATCATCTCCAACCATTGGGTTTAAAACCTAAATTTTTTAACTAGAAGCAGCTTTCTGCTCCAACCCTTTTGGGTTAAATTTTTAGCCCGAAATTATTAAATTAGCATAAATTTTGTTCTTAAAGTAACTTTAAAAAAAAAAATACACAAGTACGTAGACTATCCTAATTTAGTTTTATGAATATTTTAAATCAAAAGATTTAGATTCTGATAAATATTAAAAAAATCACTAAACCGACACCATGAAATTGGTGGAACACTATGAAAGAAAATGAAATACATGAAAGAATTTATTTATTTTTATTATTTTAGCTGTTTGATGTAAATTTAGACCGTTAGATGTTTTTTTACCATAGGATATGATCATATTAGATTTTAACCGTTGGATTTAATGAATTTATAAATATAAAGCTAAAAAAAATGCACATGTATGATAGACCAGCCCACTAACCCAAGGGGAATTCTGGCCTAAATTTGCTCCAAAAATGAGTTTTGGGTTAAAACTCATATTTGGCCCCAATGTTGGAGCAAGTTGGGATAGGTTTAGAATCTAAAATTTGAGTTTTACTCCAACGGTTGAAGTGGGTCTAATACGATCTCTGATTGCTATAAAAAATAAACAGGTGTGCTATCCACACACCCCTTTTTACTTCATACACACCCTCTTAATTTGCGGCCGTCGGATCGACTGAATTAAAGAAGATCAAAGGGAAAAAACTAACAAAGGGTGTGTGAGAAGTAAAAAGGTTCACACACCCCAAAATAAAATGGGGGTAGTAACATTCATTTCATTGTAACCTTTGAACTTCCCCTTCTTTCTAGTTTTAGAAAATCCCAATTCCATCTGCTCTCTCACTCTCCAATGGCGCGTTTGGTTAAGAATCATGTAGAGCCTCAACATGCCAAAATCCTAGCCATTGGCACTGCAAATCCACCCAATGTCTACTACCAAAAAGACTATCCCGATATCTTGTTCAGAGTCACCAAAAAGGAGCACATAACGGATTTGAAGGAGAAATTTGATCGTATATGTAATTGTAACTTTTGCAAGTACGACTCGGGATATATAATGCATATGCGTGAAATTACCATATACTTATACATAGTAACGAAACATATCATGCATAAAATTGTCTTACAGTAGTATTAAGGATTTTAACCTCTCTATGGGTTATAATTGATCTTGCGTTGTATACTCTAATTTTATCACGTTTTATGAGGTCAAGTGAAACACGTTTTGATGCAATGGCCACACAAATGTATATCCATGTCAAAATATATGTTGTTATTAACACTAAAAAATAGTCATTAATTTTTATACATGTAAATCTTGTCCACACGCGTCATCTCAAGCATAAAAGAGCTTGGAAACGTTGATGAGGCTTTCAAGTCACTCCACTTTGTACATGCATCTTACTTTAGTCCATAAAATTATGTTAGTTAAGATCTCAAATAAAGTGGTTTGGAGTATAGGGTTCGCGTTATATAAAATTTTATGCCAACCTTTGCCAATGTTTTGTGAAATGAATACATATCAAATCCTTACTTTAATATTGTTCACTTCAGATTAAAAAAAGTATTGAAATCACCTTAATAGTCTTAATTTACTGATAAACTGGTGAGAAGTCAAGAATAAAAAAGTGTTACTTGTACCTAACGGAAGAGTTGCTAAAGGCTAACCCAAATATATATACATATATGGAGCTCCATCACTTGATGTAAGCCAAGACATGTTGAACGCTGAGGTCCCAAAGCTAGGGCAACAAGCAGCATTGAAAGCCATCAAAGAGTGGGGCCAACCCATCTCAAAGATCACCTATCTCATCTTTCGCACAGCTTCTTGCGTTCATCATATATTATGCGGTCAGTTTTCGTTAGGTACTATTTGTGTTTAATTTTAAATAATAAAATTCAAATTATTTCTGATTGTACGATATACGATGAACAACTAAGATGTGAGGATCCCTAGGATCCCCACCATTTGGATCCAAATGGGATCTTCATCCATCTATCACCAGAACTATGATTTATGTAGCTGGCTACTATGCTGGTGCGACTGTCCTACGCCTGGCCAAAGACTTTGCAAAGAACAATGAGGGTGCACGTGTCTTTGTGGTGTGTGCCGAGATCTTCACCTTGTATTTCCACGAACTCACGGATACCCACGTAGACATTTTGGTTGGCCAAGCTCTTTTTGCTAATGGAGCATCAGCTATTATAGTTGGGGCTAATCCAGATCCTGAAACTGAGAGTTCATTGTTTGAAATCATGGCATGCAGGCAAACGATCGTTCCCAATTCAGAGCATGGTGTGGTGGTCCACATTCGTGAAATAGGGTATGAGTATTATTTATCAGAAGAAGTCCCAAAACTTGTTGGTGGAAATGTTGCGATTATGTGACTAAAACTTTTGAAGAAGTTGATGGGAAGAATAGGGACTGGAACTTCTTGTTTTTCAGTGAGCACCTAGGTGGGCGAGCCATTGTAGACCAGGTAGAAGAGCAGTTGAGTTTGAAGGAAATGAAGCTTAGGGCAATAAGGCATGTGTAAAGTGAGTATGGCAACATGGGAGCTCCATTTGTGCTCTTTATTTTGGATGAGATGAGAAACAAGTTTATCAAGGAAGGTAAAGCCACAACTGCTAAAGGTTTGGAATGGGGGATCGTGATCAATGTTGGACCAGGATTCACTATCGAGACAATTGTGTTACACATTGAATCTATTACAGGAAAAAACTTGGGTTAAAAGGTGTATGAATGCACCGGTTGTGTATTTCACTGATGCGAGAGACTATGACACAACCGGTGTATACACCAGATGCGACTAAGTTTTCTCATATTCCTACTTATCAGATGATCATATGCATCGAAAGAGGATCATCTTCGGATCCATTTTGTGGGGATCTAGGGATCCTCACATTCTAGCCGTTCATCGTATATCGTGCGGCCAATTTTCATCAGGTACTGTTGACCCTAAAAACTACCAAGCCTACATGGCGCATAGCCCGAGTACTACGGTTGTATGCAAGCCCGCTAACTTAGTGGCGGAGCTCGGCCGGGGAGTAAAATGTGTTAATGTCGCATTGGGTACGCTGCTGACTTCTGAATCTCACAACTGCGGCCGAGGAAGGAACACGCCTTGGCCTTCAGGTTCTAGAGCCTGAAGACCAGGCTACTAGTTTTGCGAAGTTACAAATCATCGGCGCCGGATTCGGTCACAGTGATCATATTCGTTAAAGTATAAGCACGCCAAATCGACACCAAAGTATAGGGGCACAGATACTCAAAAAAGATATATGTCTTGATGGTAAATGTGGTTCGATCGTCAGAATGTCGAACTCTAAAGCCTACTTATGAGTATCCAATCATAAAACAGCTCAGCATTCAATGTGCTGAGCCCTAGTAAACTGTAACACCTCACCTCACCAAAAAGGCTAATTAGATGACCTCTGCCAATAAGGATTCGAAAATCCTTCTCGACCAAGACTTGGATAGATAAGCAGTTGGCCTCGACGCAGTGTTGTTTATCCAAACTGAAGGTGCTCCGCGGTCGGCTGATTCTACGGCAACAGTGCTGTTTATCCAAACTGAAGATGTTCGCCGGTTGCCTTCACAGTGCTGTTTATCCAAACTAAAGATGTGTTGGTGAAAAAGAAACTAAAAATCTCAAGGTTATTGAGAGGTTTCGCGTAGAGTAAGGGTTTACGCAGGGCAATTTATGTGTTGAATTGGAGGGATTTTTTCTGTTGCCATTGCATCTGTATTTATAGGACTGGTGTACTTGCTTGGCACGGCTAGATAATTGTGTAGAGTCCGACTACAACTCTAATTCGCAGAACTGAACTTGATCCGCATCAGAAACCAAGGCATATCCTTCAAATTGATCCGTGGGATTTTTTCCTTGACTTTTCAAACCTAATAAAAGTTAGGCTTATCACATCTCATAAAAAGCCTAGCCCACTAGGCTTTTTATCATTAAAACTCTATCAATAGCTTTTAAACCCATCCGACAACATCCATCACCATGCAAAAGACCTAGTTTACCTAGGTTCCTTATCCTATCATTATCCAAGACCATGATTTTAAAATCATCAAATCCCATATGATGATCTCGACTCTAAGCTTTTTCAAATTGCACATCCATTGCCAGACATCCAAATCAATTTGAACTCTACCGTTTGCTTGGGGATATAATCTGCATCATCCCGTTTAAGAATATGCCAAGATAATTCATATTAAAAGATAATTATTATGATAAAAACCATAATATTATCCTTTAACAATAACAAAAAATTATCCCCATTTTCCATCCGACGATTGAGAACTATGTTTACCCCCCAGTTTCCTTGAACTTCGGCTCGTAAGCCGAAAGGTTAAGGAAATTAGTCATCAAATATTCTTCTTCGGCGAGGCTTAAAAATAAATAGGCCTCATGCCTAGCTCGGCAATTTCCTGAGTATCCATTATTGACCAACCACCTTGGCTAGCATGTGTACGGACACAACTAATAAAAGTGGCTTAGGAACAACATCGTGGCCGACGAACTACATCTTGGCCGAGGACATCAGAGGGTCTTAAAAGTGGCTGAGGAACATGTAGGTTGCTATATATGCTTGGTCGGCATATATATTACTAAGAAAGTATACCTTGAAAGTTGGCCAAGCTCGGCCTTAAAAAAAAACTTTTGTCTCTTCCCCAATGGTATTCTGACATAACTTGGAAGCAAATCATGATTCCTCATTCCAAACATGTCCATAGGCTGAAGCCTACTAGCTCTTTGTCTTAATCACATCACATTTTGAAGCAAGCATAGAAATATTGGAACCACGTGAAGGCCTACCATCTAATAAAGGTGGCCTTTTCCAAATGGCTTGGTTAAAACCAAGACATTTTGTTTATATATTCCACCAAAGCCTATATATGTTTGATGGCCGAATTACCTTTCTAGCACCAAGGCTCCAAAGTTGGCCTCAATCTGCCAATCTTTTATTCGGCCAATTTTTTTTTTTTTTTTTTTTTTATTTTTGTAGTTTGGCCAAGCCCTCATTGTGGGGATCCCATTCGAATTGCAAAAAACACAACTGGACCACTAGCATCTTTCTTTTACTGTAGATACCATGCAATGGAAAAAACCCCATGATTTCACTGCCGAGCACCAACTCATGCTCGCCGAGCTCGACAAACGTTGGCATACATATGTGTATATATATATATATATATCCGATAAATTGGCCAAACCATACTAGAAGGGTCTTATCTTCCATTATTCGAAGGGATGCTGCGTGTATACACCGAATGGCCACCAAAAAGTGGCCTATTTGTTACAACAGCTCGGCAACTTCTACTAAGATTTTATTGGCAAGGGTATGGTATTTTCTCGGTTGAGACGTACACACCAAAAACTACTGTTGAGCTCAACAAACACCCATCAAATCAAACATCGAGCTTATCATCAGAGAAGAGGCTGATTCGAGCAGCAGCAACAGCTGCACTTAACCTTTAAAGTCTAGCCCGAGCAGCTTATCATCTCCATCTTAGATGACCCGAGTGTTAATAATCATGAAAGAAGCATGATGGCGTTGCTAATTATATATATATATGTATGTATGTATGTATGTATGTATATGTATATATATGTATGTATATGTATATATATGTGTATGTATATATGTATGTATATGTGTGTGTATATATATATATATATATATTAAACCCAATGTCAGCAACGCAGCAAATAAACATTTCAGAAACTAGCAAACTAGGCCAAGGTCGAGAAAAGGTCGGTTAAGAAAAATTAGGACGAGCTCGAGAAACATTGGGCCGAGAAAAACCATTCTTGTCAGCTTGGCCCGCCCACCAATCATGAATTTGCCGCTGTCTCCTAATTGACATATATATATATATATATTAACCATGCATTATTCCACCGTTTACCAAAATCAATCTTTGAAAAGCCAACTGTTGACCCTAAAAACTACCAAGCCTACGTGGCGCGCAGGCCGAGTAATCTATAAGCTAACTACATCCTTCGGTGAATGCGGGGCGTGCCAACTCGTCGGCCGAGCTCGACCGAGGAGTAAATTTGTTGATGTTACGTTGGGTGCGCAACCGACTTCTGCGTCTTGCAATTGCGACCGAGGAAGGAACACGTCTCGGCCTCTTGGGTTCTCAAACCTGAAGATAAGGCTACTATTCTTACGAAGTTCACGAATTGTCATCATTGGATTCGGTCACAGTGATGGTATTCGTTAGAGCAAACTCACGCCGAATCGACACCAAAGTGTAAGGGCACAAATACTCAAAGCGGATATAAGTCTTAATAGTGAACATGGTTCGGCCGTCCGAATACCGAACTCTAAATCCCACTTGAGAGTATCTAATCATAAAATAACTCGGCGTGTAATGCGTCGAGCTTAGTAAGCTGTAACACCTCACTTCGCCGAGAAGGCTAATAAGATGACCTCGATCAATAAGGATTCGGAAATCCTTCTCGACCGAGACTTAGATAGGTAACCAACTGCCCTCGCCGCAGTGCTATTGATACTGACGAAAGATGCTGCGAGATCGGCTGAGAATGATTCTATACTTGGCCCAAACTAATATTTTGGGCCCAAACATTGCCCCCTCGCTTCTGAGGTCCTCGGCCTGAATTCTCTGGTCGAGCTCCGACCTTGCAGAAGCGAAACTAATACTCAGAGTCCAAATACTCTATTTCCGAGGTGCATTTATTAAGCATGATTGCACGATCTTGATCCTGCTGACCAATACACCACGTGGCATCCTTTCACACGGCTAATCCCTAATGATGACGTTTAAAGCGTGTGGCTCCCTGAACCGTCATACCATCATGACCTTGTTGCTAAACACAAACATGTCACCTTGATCCGCGAACCATTCACCATCGTGCAGACGCCAAAATGTCCTTCATCATAAATCTCGCCGCCACACGCAATTGTGCGCCCCCCAAAACATGAAACCCTCGGTCCTTTCAACTGGATTGTCTGAATGTTCATAATGATTAGCGAATTCTTCGGTCAATTTTACCCTTCATTTTGAATTTTGAACGATTGCCCTTCCTTCCACAATTATATAAATACCGAAATTCTCTCATTTGTTCTTTACGTTTTCAAACTCTCTGAAATTTCTTGCCCTCATTCTCCAGTGAATCCCTTTCTTCCAGATTTTCATCTTCAAACCCCTCAATCATCTGGTATAGCCTTGACGGTGCAAACATCTATAAGGTTTTATCGGTCCACCAACGAAGGTAAGGACATGACTCTTGTACGTATCACGTTGTCATGTCGGAGGACTTGCTGGTTAACCAAGGCCGGGTATAACTGTCATAACACAGGTATTTCTCAGCCTGGCTTGCCCTTCAGGAGTTGTGCACCGGAGGCGATTTGAGCCAACTCGTCTACGTCGGTATTATGAATTCGGGAAATATGTTCAAATGTAATACCATCGAAGGATTCGGCCAAATAGATGGTGACCATGTTATAGGGTGTCAGGGTACAACTCATGCATAAAAAAGAACCATTAAGTTGGTTAATCACAAGTTCGGAGTCGCCGAGGATGAAGGCACAGGTCGCCCACAAGTCATGAAGGATTCCAAGGCCGATGATAAGGGCCTCATATTCGACCTGGTTATTTGTACATTCGAAATCCAGCTTGAGCGAAAAATACCAACGATCGTGGTTTGGAGATTGAATAACAATTCCAACGCCAGCCAAAGATGAAGTATGTGAGCCGTCAAAGTACATCGTCCAATAGTTATCGTGCGTTTCAACCATGCCGATTTCGACGTCGTTGCCCCCAAAACCATATGGGGAAGGGTGTTGAGCAAAGAAATCAGCCAGTGCCTGGCCTTTGATAGCTTTCTGGGGCACGTATTGCAAGCTAAACTCGGACAACGCCATTGTCCACTTCCCAATTCGGCCTTTGACGATTGGTCAGGTGAGCATATAGCGGATGATGTCGGTATGGGTAATGACTTGGGTGACCGACGGGAGCATGTAATGCCTAAGCTTGGAAGCGACGAAAAATACGGCTAGGCAGAGCTTCTCGATGGCGGAATAATTGATCTTCGGTTGATTGAGATTTTGACTTAGATACAAAAATAGCCTGCTCTCGTCTGGCGTCGTTGTCTTGCGCGAAGAGGCAGCCGATAGACTCTTCGATCGTTGAGATATATAACTTGAGAGGCTTACCACGCCAGGGTAGGACAAGGACAAGTGGTGTCGTGAGGAAGACTTTGATTTGCGTAAATGCCGCCTGATGCTCGTCTTTCCACTCAAATTTATCTGAGTCCTTAAGTTTCAAAGGTGTAGAGAGCGCTTTCATTTTACCTGCCGAGTTAGCTATAAATCGGCGGAGAAAATTTATCTTACCGAGTAAGGACTGCAGTTGTTTCTTCATCGTCGGGGGTGGAGCATTGATGATTGCACGTGCTTTATTTTCATCCACTTCAATCCCACGATGGTGCCCAAGGAAGCCGAGAAAATTACCGACCGACACACCGAAGGCACATTTGGCAGGGTTCATTTTGAGGTTGTGTTGACGCATACGGAGGAAAGCATGTCGAAGATCATCCAAATGTGTCTGCCATCATTTAGATTTGATTACAACATCGTCAATGTAGACTTCGACGATGGTTTCAATTAAATCATGAAATATGGTGTTCATTGCTCGTTGGTACGTGGCATCGGCGTTCTTGAGGCCGAATGGCATGACAACCCATTCGTATGTACCGAGTGCCCCCGGGCAGTGAAAAGCAGTCTTGTGCACATCGGCTTAGGCATTGAAAATTTGGTTGTACCCGGCATGTCCATCCATAAAAGATAAGATCGCATGATTCGCTGCAGCATCGATTAACAAATCCAAAATCGGCATTGTATACTCATATTTGGGAGTTGCCAGATTCAGATTTCTGAAGTCGATGCAAATGCGCAATGCACCACTTTTCTTTAAAACAGGAATGATATTGGCCAACCATTCAACGTATTGAGCTGTTAGAATGAACCCTGCTTTCAAGGGACAAACCAGTTCATCCTTGATGCTGAGTTACACTTCGATCGAGAATTATTGAGGTGGTTGACAGAAGGGTTTACACCCAGGTTTAATACGTAACTTATGCTCGATGAGAGTGCGATCTAAGCCAGGCATCTCGTGGTAGCTTCAAGCAAAACAATCTTTGAACTCCTCAAGTAGGGCACGAAGTTCGACTTTCATACGTTGGGGAAGCAAAGCACTAATAAATAAAGGTCATGGGTCATCGGTCATCCCAACATTAATTTCTTCCAATGGGTCATTGACTTGGGGCCGATTGTCTTCGAGCTAAGCCGGGGCAGCTTGAATTTTGTCAAGAGATAAGACAAGACCATTATCTCCTTCGGCGAGGAACTCGACGAGGTTAACGCCTGAATTTGGTTGTGTAGATATAGTATACCAATGAGCCAGCAGTCATTCCATAGTAGATGAAATCGCAGCCCAACATTTTTCTCGATCGGTGTTAAACATCGGGGTCGGGGATGAAGTTAGCTAACCCAAGTTTCGCCAAATCCTGGTGGACAGTTTCGGCGCCAACCTCGATAGCTTTTTTAACAGAAATCCAAGTTGGCCGTCCTTCATCATTGAAACTTTGTAGGGTGATGTAGCCGACGTGGTCATCATAATACCGTGCTTGGATCATGTTAGCTTCGAAGGGCTGACTATAGATCGGGTGAACAATGACCGATTTACCATCCCAAAAAAAGCACTTGATACAATGATGAAGGAATACAGCTGGTTTGATGAATCCAGTCTCGACCGAGCAGTGCATTATACTCGGTCTTGGAGTCGACGATGAAAAAGGTGGTCATGTGATTACGACCGGTAATGTTTACCGCTAAATGAAGCACCCATTTAGTTTGGGCTTTGTCTCCGATGAAACTGCTCATTGTGATTCCAGAAGGGATAAGTTCGTCATTGAAGCGACGTAACGCCTTTATGACGTTTACAAGCATGATATTGACAGTGGCTCCACAGTCGACAAAAACTTTGGAGACTGGATACCTTTCGATATGGGTCGTTACATACAATGGCTTCAAATGATGAAGTTTGGCCGATGATGATCGAGGAAATAATTCGGCCAAAACTGCCTTGAGGTTGTCATCTTTTGTTATTGACTCGACTTCAGCAACAGTTACAAAATCAATGTGACCGGCTTCCTCTGCAACTACGTCGCCATCGAGGAAATTCGGTTGAGATATGCTCGACTAAAAATCAGCAGGCAAAACATGGACCATATTGATTTCCATGTTATCCAGAACCAACGGGCCCATCGGGTTATGATCATCCTCTTCGGCTTCTTCTCTTTCCTGGTCACCGACTGTGGCATCTGCTTCCGTCGGAATTGTACTAAAAGACTCATCTACTCATTCTTCAATGGTTTGTTCCCACGGTGTCTCTTCGGAAGCCTGTTCGTTTTGTGCAGGTGCCTCAGGTGCGTCTAAAATCAGAATTGTGCCTGGGATTGGTGCCAGGTTACGAGCTTGTTCTTGGTACATTATACGGGCATCCCTGGTGTCGAGATAGGCATCCAACCGTGCGACTCATGTTATTTCATCGACCGTAAGGCCGAAGAGAGAAACGACCGAAAAGACTTTGAAGTGGTATCATAAATACTGAAGGTCCTCCAATGAGAAAGGAAGGTCGACCGCATCGATATCAGTGTATAGGTCGACTTCAAAGCCAAGGACTCGAGCTTCTCGTATGTGCTGGAACTTAGCTTTCAATCCTGGGTCTGAGGTCTTCTGAATAATTCGCTCGGCATTCAGGCAAGTTAGGACGAGATCGATTGTATCTTGACATGCTTTCGGCAAACCATATGGATCGTTAGCCGAATGCTTTTTATAAAACTTTCGCATATATTCCAAGGCCTCCTCGAGGAATGGTGGATGTAAATTCCGTCGAATTTTGATCAAAGATTCTTGTAGGGCTGGGGGAGACAGTTTGCTTTCAGCTTTTTGCCTGAAATTCTTGAAGCATGCCTTCATTTCCCCGGGCCGAAGAAGAAGTTTGATCCGTTTATCAGCCTCCTCAAATATGGTTTCAACATGTCGATTGACCAGCCGATTGACCAGCGGTTTCCCTTGAACCAGCTATGTTATAATAGTTGGAGATGGTCATTCATCATCATTGGCAACTGTTTCCTTCGGTCGCCATTTAGGGACTGAAGTTTCTTGGGCTACCCGTCGGCGGGCCATGCAGTCTATTATTTGGTGCCGACGTTTCTGGGATTTGGATAGTGAAGTGTAGACACCTTTCGAAGAGTGATATGTATACCAACGCTGGTCTCGAGGTTCGGGATGTTTGAAAGTTTTTTGGCTCTGCACTGATTCCGAGCTGCTAGAATTGTGTATGTAATAATCTTCGTCATAAAATGGAGCATCAAAATAGAGGCGCCATCTGACCGAATGTGTCTCTTCCACCCGCACTTTATGGTCGAGCCTATCAAAAACCCCTTGATGTTAGCCTGCGTTGAGCACTTTTTGCTGTGTTGCGGCTGCAGGTTGTTCCATTATAGCCAGAGATGACTTTTCCTTCGACTCGGCGTTGACATTTGCTTTACACTTTCTGCATAAAACCGCCGACCCACATTCTTCATCAGTGCTGTAATCTGTCATGGGCTTGACAATAGCGGGTCCCGTTAGAGCTGTAGGTGGTTTGTTTGAATGAAAATCAGCATTGAAACGTGGTCGAGAATTCTGATTCAGAAAGCGTTGCGTTGTAACGACCTCTGCCTTCCCTTTTCCTTTGTCCCTAGGTAGGCGAGCATCTACCATATTTACTATTTTTTGTGGGAAATGGGTCAGTATCAACATTCATCTTCTTCTCCGGAAATCTGAGTTTGCCATTATCAATCCAGCTTTGGACGTTGTCTCGAAACACGACACAATTATTTGTCGTATGTTTGCTTGAATTATAGTATTTGCAATATATCTTTGCTTTAAGCTCTTCGGCCTTGGGAATGTTATGCCCGGGCTGAAGTTTGATGATCTTCGCTGATAACAATTGATAAAAAATTGCATCGGCCTTTGTAATATCAAAAGTATAAACTTTTGACGTTTTCATTGTTTCTTCAGTGGCCGAGCGGGTTTTGACTTCCTTAGAGTCAATTTGAGTTAGTGCCTTGCAAACATATGGCTTATCTATTACTATCTCAGCTGCGTCCACGCTGACACATTCACCTTTGGTCGATGCGTAACTGACAGTGGGATTTTTGTAGATCGTCCCTCGGGATGGAGCTTTCGAAATCTTCTCTTCACGGAGTAAATAATCATATTGCTCGACATGCTGGGCTAGTTCATACATATCCCGAAAGTTTGCCCCCAAGAATTTCTTTTTGTATTCTACGTCAAGACCGTTCAGAGCAAGTCTGACGAATGCAACTTCGGGGAGGGGTACTCGACACCAATTCCTGGCTGATTTAAATCTGGTAAGATAATCCATCGGTGACTCATCAGATGCTCGAGCCATCCTTGCTAATGAGGACACTGACATTTCCATCCCTGGCCGATAAACCTGCTCATGAAATTTCTCAACCAACTCCTCCCAGCTCTGGACAAAATTCGGTAGGAGGTTGATATGCCAAGCAAATGCTGAACCGGTCAGCGCAAATTTGAAAAGTCACAGCTTGTGAAAGTCGCTATTGACATCTCCGCATTGCGCGGTGAAACGAGCCATATGCTCTAACGAGGATAAGGATGATTCTCCAGCAAAAAGGTTAAAATCTGGGATTTTGAAACCTCTAGGGTATTCGAACTATTCCACATAAGCTGGATACAGATGTATAAATTTAGGGAACTTCGACCCTTTCTTCATGGCCGAATCGATCATCTGTTGGACCTCGGTCATATCAATGAGTGTTGCTTCCACTCTATGGTCGGATCCATCTGACCTACTATTTGATCCTTCTTCTTTTTCCAAGTTAATTGGTTTGAGCCGAGCAAGGATTGACTTAGCTGGTACAATTGGTAACAGATTATTTCTTGGTGGCAAGTGCTGGGCAAGATCGAAAGACCTACCGTCGCTGACCTTACTAACCAGTATTTTGAGTAATCTGGTTTGTGCCTCACTGGTATTGCGTATCACATCATGAAGTTTATCGATTCCTCGACTAAACGTCTGTTCAACCGTCCGAGACTGCTCGTCAAGTCGTTTTCAAAGAAACGATCTTGTTAGTGGATCAGATCCTTCACCTCCATCCTCGTCACAATCTTCTATTATCCTTCATTGAGAACGCAGGTGTTCCTGTTAGGGATTTCTAGATTGCGAAACTGATCGCCGAGATTAACTTCCCTTTCTCGACGAGTCGCGTTTGTGGACTCAGGTGTCACGGCGTTAAGGGGATTATGCGCCTGCGGCACACTTTGTTCTATGTTCTGAATTGGCAAATCGACTGTTAATTTTCCCATAGCTGTTTTCTTTTTTATCAATCATGTTTCAATTGGCATGAACTTCATAGTTTAGCACCAGGTCTCACTGGGCGTGCCAAAATGTTAACCCTAAAAACTACCAAGCCTACGTGGCGCGCAGGCCGAGTAATCTATAAGCTAACTACGTCCTTCGGTGAATGCAGGGCGTGCCAACTCGTCGGCCGAGCTCGGCCGAGGAGTAAATTTGTTGATGTTGCGTTGGGTGCGCGGTTGACTTCTGCGTCTTGCGATTGCGACCAAGGAAGGAACACGTCTCGGCCTCTTGGGTTCTCAAACCTGAAGACAAGGCTACTATTCTTACGAAGTTCACAAATCGTCGTCGTTGGATTCGGTCACAGTAATGGTATTCGTCAGAGCAAACTCATGTTGAATCGACACCAAAGTGTAAGGGCACAAATACTCAAAGTGGATATAAGTATTAATAGTGAACGTGGTTCGACCGTCTGAATGTCGAACTCTAAATCCTACTTGAGAGTATCCAATCATAAAATAACTCGGCGTGCAATGCGCCAAGCTCAGTAAGCTGTAACACCTCACTTCACCGAGAAGGCTAATAAGATGACCTCGATCAATAAGGATTCAGAAATCCTTCTCAACTGAGACTTGGATAGGTAACCAACCGCCCTCGCCGTAGTGCTGTTGATGCCAACAGAAGATGCTGCGAGATCGGCTAATTCTACGGCGACAGAGCTATCTATGCCGACTGAAGATATCACTGGTTTCTTTCACAGTGCTATTGATACCAACGGAAGATGTGTCAGCGAAAAGAGAAAATAAAAATCTCAAAGTTGTTGAGATAGTTTGTGCAGGGCAACGTTGTGTGTTGAATTGGAGGGCTTGAACGATGCATAGCCTCCTATATTTTTAGCACCGGATACCTTCTAGGTCGAGTTAAAACCCTACTCGGATTAGGACTTCTTCTTCTAATTAAACACCATCTCGAGTACTCCTACTCCCATCAGGATTTTGAACCTATAGGTGTGCCGCTGTTTTTCATAGCTCTGTTGGAAGATTCAGATATGGGTGTGCCGCCGCTTATGGAATATATCACATTCACTTGGCGTTAGTTACGGTTATCCCTTGAATGGTGAAGGAGGAATTGATCAATTTTTCCTTCACACGCCAAAGCTTCAATATGATCACGAAGGGTGATACACTTATCGCTGTCATGGCCGTTACGCTCGTGGTAACAGCAAAACATGCTTGTGTTCTTCATGGGCTTGTAACCCGACTGCCTCGACATTGGCTTCAGTATCAGGTGTGTTATGTTGGGGTAAATGGCCACACATAGGGCGTTCAAAGGTGTGTATGTCTCATACCTCGAGGTATGGCCTATCCTGACACGTGCTTAGCCCACTGTGTTGATTGCCTGGGGGCGGGCATTATCGTGGTGATACCCTTGGTTATCGCGATAGTGTCCCTTACTCCTTTTACTAAAATAAAACTGGTGAGGATGGAAATCTTTCCTTTTGCACTGAGATTGATATGTTTGTTGACTTGGCGAAGTATTAAGTAAGGCAGAAGGAAGCACCGCTGCCGTTTGGAAGGTTGAAGTCTTCTCATTTGGGTAGGTCTGGCTTCCACTCCCTACTTGCTGATAGGGGATGGTTGTTGGAGGTTTCTGTTGGTATGTCCTTGCCTTGGCGAAGGCATGGTTATAAGCCTACGCCATCACCTCATAGTAAGTCTTCCAAGTGTTGGGATTGATCATGTACTTAAAGAAACAGTCACGTAGGCCTGTCGTGAAGGCTTTGAGGGCAGTCTTGTCGTCTGCCTCGGTACAACGAGAATACTCATGGCTGAAGTGACCAGCATACATACGTAATGACATGTCTGGCTTTTGGTGAATAGTGTACAAGTCATCCGCAGAGTACAAGCGATCGGTCTGGAAAATGTGTTAAGAAACAAACAATTTCCTCAATTCCTCAAATGAGTCTACCGTCTTAGGTGGAAGACGGCAATACCAGTTTAGAGCTCCGCCAGAGGGGGTGGAAGGGAAAAGAAGACATCGTTTTTCGTCAGTGTGCATCCGATATGCCATGGTGGACTTCAAGAGGTTAAGGTGTTCAATCGGGTCCTCATTTCCAGTACAGAGTTGCAGACCAAGCTTCTGTTTTGTCTTTGCTTGGAAGAGGGTGTCGAGGATCCTCCTTATAAGAGGGCCAGGCCTAGGTTGGTTCCAATCAGGTATCTTAGCTTGTCGTTTAGCCTTCAACTTGTTTACTTCCTTAAGGAGCTGTAGGACAAGAGGGTCCTGAGTGGAGTCATGTACCATTGGAGCTTTCTTTCGTAAATCTCCATATTCTCTTAGAAGTAGGAAGGTTTGATCAAGAGCATGTGATTTTTCCCTGGACTTGCCGTACTGACTTCCAAGGTACGTCTGTCGGAACATCTCTGAGTCCCCTATACCTTTGTGTTTCTCTAAGACTTATTGCCATTTCCCCATATTGGTAGTCGGCCTGGGACATAGGAGGGGACTTAGTCTTTCAGAGACCCTTAGGTCATTGATCTTTAAGCTTACATGGATAGGATTGTCTCGACTTTGCTTTAGAAAGTCTCAACAGTCACGAAAGACGCCTTTTGATCCTTCCACTTCTTCTGTAAGGAGGTGCTTTCCTCCACTCCTCCTGTAAGGAGGTGCCTTCCTCCACTCCTCCTGCTTTGGGTCAAAGCAGATGGGTTGAGAGAAGTCTCATGTTGGTCGCCATTTCAATGAGTAGCTCGCTCCTCAACAGGGATACCTATGTCGAAAGCAAATGACCCTCCATGTTGGAGGGCACCCAATTGATGATTGACTTCCACAGGGGTGATGAGCTCGTATGTTTTAGTATATCTAGCCTCGTGGAGCATCTCGAAGACCTTTTCATACTGCTCTTGGAGGATCTCATTCTTCATCGCTATCTTGTTATTATGAGCCTCCAGCTCATCGACTTTAGCCTGAAGAGCAAACTTCTTTTGTTCTTTCTTTCGTTGCTTCGCACCAGGTACGAGTGAGGTGTCGTTTTATGTGTTGTGGCTTCGTTCACTCCCCATGTTGGAGAATGATACCTGGTCAAAAAAGAGTGTACGAATGGTGGAAACCAGCTTAACAAAGCTGAAGAGAATGGGAATAAGTGTCGTTCCCACAGACGGCGCCAAATGTTGATGCATAAAATTGGTGAGACTTTGGTACAACAGAAAGTGTTAAGTTTGTGACCTTCGCTAGATTGCTCAAGTCACTAGTGTGGATAAGTATGTAAATGGATAGAGATAGGGAAGCAAACACAAGATGTACGTGGTTCACCCAGATTGGCTACGTCCACGGAGTAGAGGAGTTCTCATTAATTGTGAAGGGTTTACACAAGTACATAGGTTCAAGCTCTCATTTTGTGAGTACTAGTGAATGGTTTAGTACAAATGACATTAGGAAATATTGTGAGAGAATGATACAAATGACATTAAGAAATATTGTGAGAGAATGATCTCTATGTATATAAGAGAGTTTCTAGTTTCATTTTGACATTGACACGTGTCGTGTTGTGATTGGCTTCTGATGTTGACACGTGTCGCGCTACGATTGGCTTCTGATGTCGACACGTGTCGTGCTGTGATTGACTTCCTGGTTGGAGGGAAACTCTTCTGGGTCCTTGACGGTATAATGTGACCAGTGCTTAATAGTTTCGGGATTGGTCAAGTATGGTACAAACAAAAGCCTTCGTTGCTTGACTCAAATGGTTTTCATGGCGTATTGTAATTTGGCTTGGCATGTTCCATGGGCACTGTTTGAACCATTAAGCAGCTTGTTTGGCATGGGTATGTATATGCATTTATTGCTTTAACTTTAGCATGATTTGAGTATTAGGAAGGCTTGGGCTTTTGTTATAACTTTGGCTTAATTACTGCTATAACATGTTACTAGAAGAAGTCATTCCATTTACTCTCGTCAATGTAAATGGATAAATGTACCAAGGATTTTGACAAAATACTCCATTCATTTCACTAAAATTTGAGGTACATCAATCGGTGCAAGGCTTTATAAAGCTTCATAGAGCAAACAAAATGACCACCGCATAAAATGAGCTCGTTCTTCTTAATGAGCGTGAGGGAATAGTAAGAGTCTTAGTAGTAATAAGGCTTAAGCCACTTACCATTGACATGTTTTCCTAGCATGTCATCGTTAACCAAAGTCAAGTAGTAACATCTGCTTTCGTAGGTTTCCTTAACCGCAAAATGTCTTTCCTAGTGTGGGGCAAACTTTGAAGGTCGAGAGGTTTACTAGCGCTCTAAGGACAATACCTCTTTCTTTGAAGCTGCGTGGCTTGACTCTATAATTGTAGACTTTGGTAACCTATTAGTGGTATAGAGTTCTTTTCCTAACTACTTTCATTCTTCTTTCCTCGAATGACTTGAGATCTCTCCACCTCCATTCAGTGCAGGCTGTGGTATTCCTTGGAGATGTGCAATATACCCACAGAACATTTGGAAGATGCATGTTCCAGCCCCTAAAGTAATTATGCACAATTTTGCTTAGGATCCTTAGTAGTGTCTTGTTTGTGGTTTCAACTTGAATGTTTCCCTTAGGGTAGTATGGCATAAAGTGGACATGCTTGATCCCGCAATGATTGATTGTGATACTTATCTGCTTATTTTCCCTGATGAAGTTGGGCACTGCAGCTCTTGTTGCTTTCTAGAGAATGATTGCTTCCACCCACTTCGTGAAGTACTCAGTGGCTACTAAGATCCATAAATGACCCTTAAAAGTTGGGTTGATTGTTCCAATTATGTTAAGCCCTCCAAGTTTGGAATGGCTATGGAATGCGTATGTCTTGCAGCAATGTCGGAGGAGTCAAGTTCCCATGAACTTGGCATACTTGGCATTTTTTAACCATGTTGTGCGTATCTTCCCTCCTAGTACGATAATAGTACCCTAGGCTCAACAACTACTTGTGTAGCTTCTTCTACCTTTGATGGTCCTCCAGTAGGTTGACTAACTTCTTTTCTTAAGGTTTCTCTGCCACTGTAGCGGATTCGTCTTCGGTAGTGAGTGTAGGTAAACCTTAAGTTTCCTCAGGTGTTTCATTTGTTTGGCAAGTCGTACCTCCATACTCAAGGCTTTCCTACACAATGTGGTTAAGCCTTTCAACCCATCACAAGCAGTAGACAATGTGCCTATCGGGCAACACGATCTCGTAGTCAGATATGTCCTGATGAGTCTTTTCCTTATCATTCTTCTAGGATCTCTCTGCGGAAGGTTTGATAGACATGCTGATTTTCCTTACTGCTCCTAGGAGCCTTGAAAACTGGCCGATACCAATGTTCTCCAAGTACACCCTGTAGTCAGCCATGGTGTTTCTGATACAGATTTCTTTATGAACTTTGGTTGTGTGCTTCGTAACTAGCAGTGGCAGTGGAGGAAATTTGGTTGTTGAGTGTAAAGCCATGGCTAATGAAGTTAACGGAGAATTAATAGAAATTTTGCTTTTGGGCTTAAATCCTAACGAACTTCACCACAGGGGTTTAAATCCGAATTTTTTTATCATGCGGACTCCCTTTTGAATACTCTATCACCACAATGACCATTTATCCAATTAGGCCCTTATTTATATGATATATAATAAATTTACTTAAATCCGTATAGGCCTCGTCTAAGCGTTAGGCCTCAGTTCGCCACCCGAATAGCGCCTAGCGACTTTTAGAACCTTGCTTGATAGAGTTGGTCTTCAATTGGGAATGTATTAATGATAGGATTTAGTAATTAATCATACCTTTAATGCATTTGGCTTTTCCACACCACGAGCAGGGGAGCATAGAGCAGTCGTAGTCCTCTGCTTGAACTTCCAAGGATGCTGAGTTCGGCGTGAGAGTATTTGAGAAGCATGTCCATTTAATGAGGGCATTCTTGTCTTTCTTGAGCAGAAGTCCACGCGTCGCCTTCTGGATATTTTAAATTACTTTTTATTTCACATATGCATATTTACAAAAGCGCCAAACTGTTAACGCTTAAAATTTGCGATCATTGTGGTTCCAAAATATTAAAGTTAACATATCAATATTTTTGGAGCTTGTTGCAAAAGAACATCACTCATTCTCATTGTGTCCACACAAGTTTAAGTATTGTTATGAATCAGGAAGAGAAGAATAACGTGTCTATGCTTACAAATACTGTTGGAAAATTTAATAATAATATTATTATATTAAATTTATTAATTGAATGAAAATTAGAAGTGGAGCCTTTTGGTAGAAAGATGTGTCTACTCAAATGAAGAGTTGCAACTTTTGCCTCTTCATGAATAGTCACATGTTTTCCAAATAGGTATCTCACATTCTATAAATAGAGAAGCCCCCTATAATCACATAATAACTTTTCATCATACATATATATAGTGCATTAAATATTAGAGAGTCTCATTGAGTTCATATGAGAGAGTTTTTAACACAATCGTGGTTCATAGAGCCTTGTGATTCGAAGTACTACTATTACAAGGACATGATCGTTGTATCTTGGGAGACATGCACTGATCAACCATGAACACCATAGTGGGGCGTAAACTTGTCTAAAGGACAAAGTGTCCAACACTTGCCTCGACCGTATTTTCTAGGTTTTTCTAATCCATTATATCATGTTCATTTAACATTGGTTACTCATGTGCATGCATTATTGTGATATATAATTGCATGAATTATTTCTTGATTTTCTATGTGATTTATTATAGCAATTAGACCCGATTTTTCCAAGAATCTTAAGACAAGTTTAGGTTTGGTCGCTATAATTTTGACATCAATTCCGAATTGGCATTACATAGGTGTTACTTCATAATTGCTGCTTGTTTTGCATGATTGCATGCTTCGGTTTTTCATGTTCATTTAACATTGGTTACTCATGTGCATGCATGATTGTGATATATAATTTCATGAATTATTTCTTAAATTTTTATGTGATTTAATATAGCAATTAGACCCAATTTTTCCAACAAATAGTTCTTCGTTGCGTCTCCATCACAGCAAAGCACTGGCATGAAAGAGTGATGAAGAGACATGTCTGGTGCTACAAAAATCTAGTAATGTTCTTCCATGGCGATCATCCTGTAGTTAGGGTTTGCTGAGTAGACTTCGAGAACAGAATCAAAGTTGTAAGCTTTGTGGTTCCTTAGATCTTCTAACATAAACTTATATGTCTAGTTATGATGCTTGGTTATGATGCTTAAAAGACTGCACTGGTAAATCTTCAGTATCAAAATAAAGCCATCCATCAAGATTTCTGTTCCTAATAACGATTTCAATTGTATATACGTCCAATACGTCTGTTGTGGAGAATTCTAGAAACTCCCTCCGCCACCATCTTCAATTTGCTAGCTAGGTTTAGATTTCTCCCATCTTCAAGGGGTGCTCACAAAATTGAAATCGATTGTGGCGGTAGCCATGGCTATCGCAATGGTCTTCATTGTTAAAATTATATATTGATGATACAAATTGCAGATATAAAGAATGGAGGACTTAGTGATCGTCATGCCTCTTTTGTCTTGACCATTGCCAGAAAAATTTAACACGTCTTTGGTATGTAACTGGACTTTAACAGCATGAAGCCGATTGTTTTAATTGTATATGTGTCAAATGTCTAGTGGATCAGTACCACCATTCAACACTGCCAACTGGTATATGTCCTCACATATCGCACTTTAGCACCGCATTAGCACCCCATTGTCACTAGACTTGTCAAATTTTTACACGACCTGTTAATATGACACGTAAATGACATGAAAATAATGGATTTTGGGGTCAACACAATAACTAATCGGGTAGTTATCGGGTCACATGATAAGAAACGGGTCCTTAACAAGTTTACACGGATGACACCCGGGTAACTTGTTTCGACACATTAAGAAAAAAAAATCATTTTAATGATTTTAATATTTTAACTACTAAAAAAACTGACTATAATATACAATAGCCATAGTTTATATGTATATATTGTATATTAAATAGGTATAGATTGTATTATTATTCTATATAAATTTTAAAAGTTTTGCATTTTATTTATTTATTTATTTATTTTTACAATATACTATAGGCAGATAATGAGATTAAAAAATTATAAAACACATTTTAAAAAATATCAAGTAATTTAAAAATACCAAATACGTTTGTTAAAAAAATACCAAATACGTTAAAAATAAAAATACCAAACACATTTGAATAGTTTACAAAATTTGGTTTTTGATGCTTATTTGATGTTAAAGAGAGTGCTAATGTGGAAAGTCTTAATTTAAAACATCGTCAATATAACTCTTGAAGACAGTGTATGAAGCCAAAGTGCCAATACTATTTCCCTTGGTGATGATGAAAATTGAAGTGTTTTATTGTCAAAAGATTGCAAGGTTCCTCAACCTTGAAACACAACTCCCTTCATTTTGCATATCCTTGAACATTTGGTATTTTGTAGTAATGTACTAATGTTTTTTCATTAGACTCTTATTTTGGGGTATGTAATATATTTTAAATCAATAAATAATAAAATTGAAAAACATAATTTGAACCCCAAAAAAATGTAAAACATAATACTAAATTAGTATATGCATATCACATTGTCACATAAATATTACTTCGAAACATAAAATAAATAAATAAAACATTTGTCTTTCAAGTATTACATATCCCAAAAATGAGAGGAGGCTAATGAAAAAACATTAGAACATTACTACAAAATACCAAATGTTCAAGGATATACAAATTGAAGGAAGTTGCATTTCCAGGTCGAGGAACCTTGCACGTTCTTTACAATAAAACCCTTCAATTTTCATCAATCACCAAGGGAAATGATATTGGAACTTTGACTTGATATATTATCTTAAGAGTTATATTGACGATGTTTTCATTAAGGCTTTCCACATTAAACATCTAAACAACCATGTAACCATCGTCTAACCGTAAATGATGCAATCACGAGCGTTTATATATGCTTTCACATTTTTCATATTTGTACGTTAATGATTATGAATTTTATTTATTTTGAACTCCCTTAAGAATACTATTCATGAGGGTTTGTATAGTTTTAAAAATTCAAACGACGATGTACACATCCTCAAAGCATAAAGGATGTGACCACGAGCTTTTGCATTTTTTTTTCACATTGTTCGCATTTGTAAATTAATTTTATAATTTTTAATGTGTTTGATATTTTTAAATTACTTGATATTTTTATTTTAGTATGTTTTATAATTTTTTAATCGCACTCTTTGCCTAGAGTCTACTATAAAAACAAATAAATAAAACTTAAATTTTTTTAAATTTATATAGAATAATAATAAAAATACATATTTAATATACAATATATACATATACACTATTGGCTATTGTATTTTATAGTAAGTTTTTATTTAATAGTTTAAAAATTAAAATCATCAAATAACTTTTTTCTTAACTTGTTGAAATGGGATAACCGTGTGTCACGTTCGTGTGTACCTGTTAAGAACCCGTTATTAATGGGTTCTTATCGTGTGACCCGATAATAACCCTATTAGTTATTGTGTTGACCTCATTATTTTCAAGTCGCTTAGTGTCATGTTAACGGATCATGTAAGAAATTTTCAGATTTAAACCTCCCCTTCATGAGATTTCGGTTAGTGGTCACTAGTTGACACACCTCGACCTGAAATGTCCACTAGGATTCTGAATCGAGTTGTGCTGGCCGACACCTGAATGGTGACGAAGCCATAAAGTATAGTGATATGGAAAATGTAAATAAATTTAAACCTAAAAGTGCCTAAAGATAAAAGTGCTCTGTGAGCTGGGATGAACTCATTTCACACGCGACGTCAGAGCATATTAAAGTACAATATTGTGGGTAAGGATCATACCCTCAAAGGTAGCCACCTATACTGAGATTCGCCACGAATCCTTATCGATACGAACTTTTAGCAGCTAAAACTTGGAATGGCGCAAAACAAGGGTGAGTGGGCTTGAAAATAAAGTTTTTAATAAAAACCTTTTGAAAACTTTATAACCCCTCGCCGTAAAACCCATATAATTTCCCAGAAAATAAATAATACATACGTATATAGAATTCATGCCCGAGAGTAGTGAAAACCAAATTTATGCCATGTCAAGTATCTCAGCAATGAAATAAGTAAGCCAGGTCAAATAAATCAATGTAAAATGATATGCCAAACGAAGTCACCTAACGTGACCTGTACGGCTGAACCTATAGCTCATTAACCAATTCCTGCACATGAGTCAGAACCACCTATTGTGGTTTGTACAACAGGCTGGGTGTAAATAAGTACGCTCAAGTGCTACAATCATGTGAAGGTTGGGCGAAATATCACAAGTCACCTACGAGTCGAAACGACCTAATGTGGTATGTACGACAGCTGGCACCTGCCTTGGATCCAAGGTGAGCGTGCGGTGCGGGAAGTGAACGATCACGTGAAGGCTGGCCCTAGCCTTGGGCGGAGCACTAACACTAAGGTGCAGGATAATGAGCACTAAATGCATTTAAACATAACCATACACTCTGCAATCACTATTATCAATATTTACTCACCTAAGGATTACCTGGGCGTCTACAGCGTCATGCAATAATATGCATATCTATACTAATATATACATAGAAAACCAAAAGCCCACTCACCTGGAGTCCACGCTACAACTCCCTAGCACAAACATCAAGGCGTCACGAACAATCAACGCCTAGAACAATTATCAAATCATGTCTTAGAATTATTATCAATAGAATATATATCTTACATTTCCTATTCGGGAAGATCCGTACATCAGATTCCTAATCCGTAAGTTTCTAATATCCTCAAATATTATGTATTATAACGTATCAAAGTTTGGTTAAGATCCAACAATCGGATCGTTGATTACTATAATAATCAAGCGGCGGACCTTAATGGAACTAGGTTCAAACGATAGAAATTTGTCAAGCATGATTCGGAGTCTAATGGTGGTAATAACTGGAAGAACACATTTCAGATTTGGTGGATATCGGCCACGGTTCTCACTGCACCCACGAGTTCATTTCTTCCCAATTCCAAACCTAATCTCCTCAAATTTGATATGGAAATGGTAGATGAAAGGTCGAGATGATGATTAGGAGTGGTAGGTCGGCTCAATTCGTCGGAAAAACGATGAATTTCATCGGAGAAACCTATGGGTGGCAACCAGGTTCGCGAGTTAAGGGGAATCCGGTTTGGTTCCCCTCCTCCTCCTCCTTTCTCCTTTCTTTCCTTTCTTTCTTTCCTAATTGGCCACCTGAGTTCTCTCTCCTCTTCCGATGGGCCTCACATCTCCTTTTTTTCTCTCCTTTATCCTTCATCTCCACCGCCTATCTCTCTTGTCTTTTAATCTAAGCCACACACGTGGCTCCACTAGATTTTGCTCCAAAAATCTGGAGCATTCTAGAAATAAATAAATTTACAATTTTGCCCTCAACTTCATTCGTTATAACTCCAAATCATGATCCGTTTGAGCCCACGCATTCGTAGTGACGAGTACTACGAGGATACGCCAAGAAAATGAATCTTACATAACTCGACAAGGCAGTCAACAAAAGTCAATGCATTTGCCTCGAAGGGCATTTTCGAAAATTCACTTTTTAAAATTATAAAAATCATAATAATTGGTGACTGGTCGTTACACTAGTCATGGATAAGGGACTTTGGCGCTAAATTGTTTATTTAATTTTGTTTGATCAAATATCAATCATATTATCATAGAAGAAAAGCATATGATGTTTTTTGACTAAGCACAAAGTAAACCATATTTGGCCCTATTTGTCTACACAGTACATCCCTCTATTTTGGGCAATATTGGACAATTTTTCCGTAACACTCGTAATGCTAACATCAATTTTTTTCATGTTTTAAAAGTTAGGGTTGCAGCGGCCACAATTGGCTCTGTCCTTGCGAATATCAGAACAAAAAGTTGCATCAATGCTAGAAAATTATCACTTGGAATAAAATAAAGAAAAAAAAATAAGCCTACATGAAAGGCCATTAACAAAGATTTTTTTTTAACAAACGATATTATTATTTTCATTAAGGGAATAGGGGAGTGGGCTAAGTCTCATAATGAGCTAGTTGTGGATGCAAATTTCCGCATTCTTCTTCTTGGACGAAAATGCACCTAAAAAATAATTTACACCTAAGATCAAGGCCAAGAGTCTTCTTGGACGAATGGGGGGGGCTTTGGCCCAAGAATCTCCGATGTCAAAGTTAGAATTTGAGGGAAAAGTGTTTAGAGAATTTTAGAAGAGAATTGGACCTAGGTTTTTAGAGAAATGAGAAACTAAATATGGGGGTGTGGCCGGCCCTAGTTGGAGAAATAGGGACCAGCCACTTATGGTGGAAATTGGCTCTAATTGCAAGATATTATGCCAAATAATATCTTGTAATCAATTAGGTAATTAATCAATTAATTTGGCAATTATTCCCAATTTGAAAAGAATAATTGGGAGTTACCTTGTGGGTGAAGATTTGATGAGGAGTGATGAGAGAGATTTAAAAGAATACCATTTTGATTACCTTTGACCTTGATAGAGCCGTTGTTGTCCGTTGCATGCGCGTGGGAGTCCCGATGTGCCTCAGGGGTAATTTTGTCTTTTTACTCCCAAATATCCATGTGTTCCCTCCATAATTTTCTTGGTTATTTTTTGCTCCACATTAGTAATAATGTGGTGCAAATTCACCTCTGGCGAGAATCAAACCTAAGACCTCTCACTTACAAGTGAAGATGAATACCACTAAATTGTAGTATTAAATGGCCGGTCACAAAGAAAATTAAAATGGGATATTTCAAGATAAAAACCATAACAATATGATAAGAGATTTTGGTAACAGCACTTTGAACCTACCATTTTCAATATGGTCTGTATCCACAATTGGTTGTAATATTCTGTGTGGTCATATATTTAAAAATAAATTAATTTCCAAAAATGCCAATATTATATGTTAATAGGATCTCTGATTGCTATAAATGATAAGGGGTAGTGCCATTCGTTTTATTGCAAACTTTCAACTCCCCCTCTCTTTCGAGTTTCAGCCAGTCCCTAGCTACTATAGTATCTTCTCTTTAACTAAGCTCAATGGCGCCTTTGGTTAAGAATATGTAGAGCCTCAACATGCCAAAATCCTAGCCATTGGCAATGCAAATCCACCCAACGTCTACTACCAAGAAGACTATCCTGACTTCTTGTTTTGAGTCACCAAAAACGAGCACAGGTTTGATTTAATAGACCTTATATTTATATGTACTAACCAATTATGTCATGCACAAAATTATATGTAAGATTTTTGACCTCTCAATGAATTGATTGACACACCCCAACCCCATTAACACAAGTTACAAGGTAGTGATGTGCTAGTCGCCACTAAATTGAATATATGACCCCATTCGGAGATAACGTAATAAGCCAACTCAATGACGAAGCCATAGTAAGAAATTATGATGTGTAGAAATTTGAACCAAAAGGTATTCATTAAATAATAAAATCCAAAGCTGCTACAAGTACTTATCATCCTCCTCACTTGGGGACACAAATTATCTCGGGTAAAACCCTGTTATTAATAACATCACGTCAGATCAACTAGAAGCTTCACACAACAGTAAATACAACAAAGTGCAGTGCTATGCATAATCAAAAATATGATC
Organism: Malus domestica; assembly: GCF_042453785.1. Lineage (NCBI taxonomy): Eukaryota > Viridiplantae > Streptophyta > Magnoliopsida > Rosales > Rosaceae > Malus > Malus domestica. The sequence continues at coordinate 9,979,029 of NC_091668.1, forward strand.
ATGCAAATATTATTACAACTAAGATAAAACTGCAATAAACAAAATGTTAGATTGGGACTTGCCACTGATGGATTCAATCTATTCAAGGTTCTAACCCAACACCACAGCACTTGGCTGATTTTTGTATTTCCATATAATTTTTCACCTTGGAAATGCATGAAAAAGCAATACATTATGATGACTCTTTTCATAACTGAGGATCCTGGTAGGTCAATCGATGTTTACTTAAGGCTGTTGGTTGATGAGAAGGATTTATGGACAACTGGTGTGTGCACATACGATAAATGTACTGGGAAGATGTTCATTTTGCGGGCAACAGTTATGTGGACTATAAATGATTTTCATGCATATGCAATGGTTCCTAGGTGGAGCACTAGGGGTTATATAGCATGCCCTGTATGGAAGAATGATGTAACATCTAGTTAGTAAGTAAAAAAAGTTTGTTACCTTGGTCATCGTAAATGGTTGCCATGGAACCACGAGTGGCGGAAAGGGATAAAGAGTTCGACGGGAAAATAGAGCCTCGCCTCAAACCTAGAGAATGGTTAGGTGATCAGATTTTGAAATAGCTTAACTGTTTGGATTTTGCTCCGTTCGGGAAAACAGTGAGTAGGACCAGACCTTCTACATATATGAACTGGACGCACAAGTCTATGTTTTTTGAGCTCCCATATTGGTCGAAACTAAAATTGAGACACAACCTCGACGTTATACATGTTAAGAAAAATGGAGACACAACCTCGACGATACATTGTTGGGTATCATTCTAGATATCAAGGCCAAGACAAAGGACACGATCAAAACTCATCTTGATTTGGAATGAATAGGAATATAGAGAGGTTTGTGGATGAATAGGGACAAGGATAAAGCCAAAAGGGATCTTGCGTTTTTTTTTTCTATGAAACCGAATGACAAAAAATTGTTTTTAAAGTTTTTATCGTCTGTAAAGTTTCTCAATAGGTATGTTTCTAATATCGCGCTTTGCGTGAATGTTGACGGGGGTAAATTTGCTGGATTAAAGAGCCATGACTGCCATGTGGTTATGCAACACCTACTTCCTGTGGGTATTCGACACCTATTGCTAGAAGATGTAGTCAAACCAATCATGTTGTTGTCCAGATTTTTTTCCCAACTGACATCAAGAATGTTGCGAAAGATGAACATTAATCAATTGCACCATGACATTGTCCAAGTTATATGCAAGTTTGAGATGATATTTCATCTAGCTTTCCTCACAAGTATGATCCACGTGATGGTTCACTTGCCAGAAAAGGCATTGCTTGCTAATCCTGTTAACTATCGTTCGATGTATACAATAGAAAGGTATATAATCCTCATCATTTGTTTATTCATCATTAATTGATGCTTACTAATTTGTATCGTATTGTTTTATTTTGGCAGGCTTCTCAGGGAGTTGAAAAAAAATGTACGCAACAGGGCAAAGCCAGAATGATCAATTATAGAGGCTTGGGTGGCATATGAGTCGCTTACATTTTGTGGAATGTATGTAAAAGATTTGGAGATGATTTTCAATCATCCTCAATGCAATAATGACGGGGGTGTGAGAAAGGAGAAACTTTCTGTTTTTGCCCAAAGCGCACGACCCTTTGGATATCTTGTACATGGCTAGTCGTTTTCCAAAAATGACATGGAGGTAACGCATTGGTTCATACTGAACAATTGTGACGAGACAATGGCATACCTAGATGAGCATAAAGAGATGATGAAGCGAGAACATCTATCACATTTGTATGCCAAGAAACACCATGAATTGTTCCCATAATGGTTTCTCAAATATGTAAGTTATAAGTGTTCTGTATTTGACATATATATTGTAGTATTTAATTTTCTCAAACTAACAGTTGTATGTTTTTTATAATGTTAGGTGAATCAATTGAAAGCATTGAATTGCCCCACATACAGTGAAGAGTTATATAACCTGCCGTTCGGACCGATTCGCGCTGAATTTTTCTCAGGTTGCCATGTTAACGGCGTCAAGTTTTTAGGGGCAACACGAGATGACAAGTTGTGTAAGCAAAATAGTGGTGTTCATGTCCCAGGTGGAGGCAAAAGTACAGACATTGATATCTATGGCAAACTAACAAGTATCGTGCAATTGCTTTACAAAGACTAATGCCAAGTGATCATGTTTAAGTGTCGATGGTTTGATACAAACCCAAAAAGGCAGGGAAGTGTTAAAATCGACCATGACTTACTATCAATGAACACTAACAGAACTTGGTACGATGGCGACCCTTATATTTTGGCAAACATGGCAAAACAAATTTTGTATCTAGATGACCCTAAAGCCGGGAAAGGTTGGAAAGTTGTTCAGAAGATAAATCAAAGGAATGTGTATGCTATTACAGAACAAGGCCCTATTGACGACGACGTCAACAACGTTGTTGACTAACATTTAGAATCGTCAATGAAAAATGATGCAGAAACACTATGAGATACAAATCTTATCCAATAATCGTTTCAGATACAAGGAGTGGCTTCAATTGAAATACCGATTCAGTCAATTACAATTGACCTCGGTAAGCTTCCGCGATACGATGCTACAGTGGGCCCGAATGACGACAGTGCTGGACCTATCAACGAGGAGGTATAGGAGACTGAAAATGATGATAGCAACGATAGTGAAAGTTATTATAGTTAGGATTATGAATAATGCAATTTATTTGTGACTTGCTTTGTAAAACATATTAAATGATATTTTTTGTAATTTATTTATCTTATGTTATAAATAAATTGTTTTTATTTAAATAAATTTAAATTAAAAAAAAAATTTGACCTGGGTAAATTAAATTTTCAGCTCATTGCGCAACGAACATGAAGGTATTTTTCGTGCAAATGTTCTTTGGCGGCGACTACCTTTTCGTCATGCAAGGAGTTGAAAATTTGACTTTCTAGGCGGGCACCAAAATAATTTCGTGAAAATTTGAATCTTTTGCATGACGATTACCTTTCTCTTCGTTGTGCAAGAATCTCAGGATTTAATTAAAATGTCAAACACTTTTTCCCCTCAATTCTTCCTCTCTGTTTTTTCTCGACGCTGCAAACTCTCTCTCACTCAACCTTTCTCTCCTCTCTCCCTCCGACAACCCTCTTTCTCTCACTCAATCTCTGTCACCTTATCACCCTCTCGCCCTCTCGCCATTAGACCCCCTCGTACTCTCTCTTCCTCCTCTGACAACCCTCTCTCTCACTCAATCTCTGTCACACTCTCTATCTCTCTCTCTGAGGTAATTTTTCAATTTACTTAACTCTAGTGTTATACTTGTAATTAGGGTTCTAGGAAGTAGTAATTGTAGGATTATTTCTTAATATCAAATTAGGGATAGGAATTTGTAATTTTAGGATTTAGTAAAGGTAGGAAATAGGGTTTTGTAAAATTTTAGGAATTTGTAATTAGCTTGATCCTATTGTAACTACTTTGTATGTTTCCGTAAGTGTGCCATGCATATGCATTTAGATAGTACACGTTTATATTTAATGGGCTGGTTAATTTTGGGGTTGTTAATTAAGTATTGGGCTTGCATATTAATTAGAATTACATGTTTTTAAGTCGGCATAGAATACTAATTGTGCTGTTTATCTTAGCAGTGTTTATATGTTGATAAAACCGTGTGTTCTTAACCCATGAGTTTTTTCATCTAAGCTAGGATGATAAGTCCTAACCCTAATAACATGCATATCTGATTTGGTTGAAAATAGTTTTCCTAAGTCAGCGTGTTTCTATTGATTTGTTGGAAGCCTATATATAGGCATTAGATAGGATTTCTAAAGGCTGCTGCAGATTTATGATTTTAAAAATAAATAAAAAAAGGTTTCGTGCTGCTGCCATATCACAACATATATATCCATTGAATTTTTTTTCTAATTGTGCAGATGTAGCATCTTATTAGAAGTCGTAGGGCAGTGACGACTACACCCCGTTCGATTCCCCACCTCCTACTTCAGCTGCCACTGCTCCTGTGGAAATGAACCCTAGGTTGGTTAATCCGGTTGATCCGGTTGATTTTGTAAGATCCCATATTGCCCGGGGAAGAGGAGGTGATGTGCCTTATATGTACATGCCCACCTCCCTACAGTAAGACGCGTTTTGGGTGGAATCCAAAGAACAAATTCTTGAGGGTGTGGCCCAAAGCGGACAATATCTTACTATGCGGACTGGGATGTGACAATTAGGTATTAGAGCCACTCCCCAGCCGAAAGTGTGCCTACGAGGTCGTCAGGCCCCTAAGGGGGGTGGATTGTAAGATCCCACATCACCCGGGGAAGAGGAGGTGATGTGCCTTATATGTACATGCCCCCCTCCCTATAGTAAGGCGTGTTTTGGGTGGAAGCCCAAAAACAAATCCATGAGGGAGTAGCCCAAAGCGGACAATATGTTACTATGCAGACTAGGATGTGACAGATTTTGTTGGTCCCCGGGTATCCTAGGCGCCGGCATCATCGACCTCTTCAATGGTGCTACCAGTTAGTGCCAGGCATGCTCACCGCCACCCCGACACGCCCGACACGACATCGGCATCCACTACTAATGCCTCAGGGTCACAACCAGGTAAAGTTCAATAACTCCCTTTTATTCCTTGTGAATTTAGTTATTCATATATTAAGTTCAATCAAAATTGTTACATACCGCAATTGTGCGTTTGGTCCAAATTTGGCTTATTCAACCATTGTGATTGTTGTTGGATATCATCTATTATTCGTTACAATGTCCAGGGTTTGGGAAATGTTATAATTTGAGGGGAAGTTCTACCAAAATTTCGGTATAATTTGTAGTGTATGTTTGACTTTTTTATTTTGAACAAGGAAAAATACTTAGGGACCTTGTCGCCAGTTGAATAAGGCGAAGGTCATCCTGGTAACCAACGAATGTATCATGATCAGATACGACAACTAGCATCAGGCTGTACCAACGATAGAGCAGCATATCACATTGGCCAACGACATTGGTCACGTTGTTCAGACTTATTGCCCTATGTGATGGAAGCCTCGGAAGGTGATGTCGGACAAGGTGAGGATGAAGGTGCGCGATTATTGGTCGGTAAGTATTCTGACTTTTTATTGCTTTTCCTTTGAAGTTTATATATTTATATTAATTAATGTAATTAATTAATTTGTTACATTGCAGATGAACTACAATTTCAATGACATCAACGACAATATATTGGCGTATGTCAACAGGCTCTTCGCTAAACGGTACACGCAGTGGAAGAGTGACACGTACAAATATTTTGAGACGTTTGATGATCTGCAAGTCGCTCTTGAGGAGGGTTGCCCAAAGGAGTTTGAGGACCAAGAAGAAAACTGGGTGTGGCTCTGTAATCATTTTCAAGAGCCCTACGTTTTTTATTTTAAGTCTAAAAGTATTATACATTTCTTACTAATGTTTATTGATTTTTTTTTATATTTCATTTAAATTACAACTAATACGTTTATTTTGTGTATAACAGAAGAAGGCAAAAGCCAATAAGATCAATCGGGATAAAAAGACTCTTTTCCACCATTTGGGTTCGAGGCCCTTCTCATATAGGATAGAGGCGTGACGGTAGGTAATAATAAAGCTTTTCATATTCAATTTTTAATATGTCAGTAATATTTTTTTTTCGTACTAACATTTTTCTTATGTTGTTCTATTCAGGGGGTTCAAAATTCCTGGAGGTCGATGTCTTTGCAGACGTTTATGTTCGACCAAGGGATAAGCTAGTCGAGTCCCTTCATGTAAGTATTCTTCAATTGTAATTACTATCTTATGCATTCAAGTATCATGGTTATTATTTTAATGTTTTTATTAATATTTCATGTTATATTACACAGGCGACGATGATGGAGAAGAGGTAGTCGGTTCTTCATGAGTCCATCTCCAAGCTTCCTCTCAACACTCCGATTGAGTCCATGGATCCCCCCGAGGATGCGGGGTTTCAGATCCTTACATACACCTTAGATCAAACTCTTGGTCGAAGGTCAGGGACGTAGTGTAGGGAGATAGAGAATGCTTGGTGGCGGAAACCTAAAGCCTCTTCATCCTTGCAGTCGAAGGCCAAGGTGACAACTTTGATAGAAGAGGTGGCCACCCTTAGGATTAAGCTTACCTCATATAAGAGCCAGATGTCATTGATCGTAAAGCCCCTCAGTGACTCCGACATTCGTCTCCCAAATATTCGTACCCTATCAACTTCCGAGCCCCTCCAACCCAAGCATGCCTAGAACTCTACCCCTTCAACTTTTGAGCCCGTCCTCATCCCCGAGGCCTTCTTGCCCCAATATTTTTAGCCGCCTACGAACGACGACCCTGTAGATTATTCCACCTTCTTTTCTTAGTTTTTTACTCCTTTACTTTATAAACTTTTTCTTGTACATACATTTTCTTTTTATTTTAAATAAATTATTTTTCTTTTCATTACTTTTTTTTATTGCAATTTAATTTCATTATTTTATTACAAAATTAAAACCAGAACAAAAAAAAAATTATTTTATTTTTTGTGCGACGAATACCTTCGTCTTGCATAATTTTTTGTGACTAATCCGTTTTCGTCGTGCAAGAATAACATGTCGTTGCTCAAAGTTCTTAGAGATGAAGATTAGTCGTCCTATGTATGTATCCTGACGACTGCTACTCATATCCTAGCATTTTGTGCGACGAAGATCTTCGTTCTTAAAAATTTGGTTCAACGAATACAAAACCATCGCGCATTCTTCTCCGCGACCAATGTGTTTATTCGTCACGCAAAGTCTTTCTTCACGATCTTTCTGCAATGGATTCTGGATGACGAAGTTTTCATCACTTTGCGTGACCAATGGGGATAAGCTTTGTGAGACCAATTTGTGTTCGTCACGCTAAATGTTAAACGTAGTAGTGCTAGCTACTTACTTTTCAAATTTTTTCTTAGAATACATTTTTTAACTAAAAATATTTGTAACACACTTCAATTTTTTCCGAAGACAACAAACTTTTATTTACTTAAGAATTTAATAAGATTACCTTACATTACTAGCTCCTAAATGCTAAGAAATACATGGATCTGACAACATGAGGAGGATCTAATGATATTCATTCTCATTTCCATCGGTTAAATGAGATATAATCGGTTAAAATAGTTTGGACACATAAACCGAAGATTAATAGATGATTCGGTTAGAAGATGTGATTATGAGACGAAGACTCAGGGCAAAAGGAATAAAGGAAGACCTATGAAGACTTTGAAAGAGATTATAAGAAAATATACGGAGTACTTGAAGTTAACGAAAGACGTGATGCATATGAGCACTGTTGTTTGGGTTAATATTTGAATATTGGGCTTTAATGAACGAAACCCCAAGGATGCCAACTAAAAAGAGACTTGCCCAAAGCCCAGCATCGAGCCCAGAAGCAAATTGAAGCCTTCTCAGCCAAGATACAAGCTACGTGTCTATAATTGAAATGGCAAGTGATTGAGACTAACCTACTATCAGCCAAAGAACACTTTCCAGTGGCATTGCTAGTAAAAAGTTGGTGACTCGCTACCCTACAAGTGCTTTCGGGCAAGAGCAAAAGCTACAGCAGTCGGACCTAATTGTCTATAAAAGGGAAGACAGGCCCCAAAGACAAAGACACTCAACCAATCAAACAAACATACAAACAATGCTCTCAAGCCAGATTTACATTCAAAAGCTGAAATCAACCCAGATTCGGTCCTTTTACTTATAGTTTCCTTAAAAAAGTTATCTTTTCTCTATTATAAAAGCTCTGCTACCTCCCTCAATATTGTAGTGTCGATTCCCTCGTGTAAACTTGTTTACCATCCATCTCATTTTAGCATACAACCTCTGTAAATTCAAAGAGAAGTGACAGCAAGAAGTTCAACCTCACCAGACAATGTGAAATCTTGCCCGAAGCTCTTTGTTTGTTTTCTAAATTAGTAGATCTATTGCTTAATATATTCTCCAGCATGTATTCAAGTTATTTCCACCTATTTTCCTATTTTAAGAGTCTCATTTGCATATCGATCTGGTTAGCTTAATAGATATGTTTTAATTAAATATCAGTTTAAGATCAAACAAATAACTTAAAGGGCTTTGGACTCCCTTCATTCAAACATACAAGACCATGAACTAAAAGTCCTTATTTACAAGGCAAGAAAAAGAACTTAATACAGACTTCACCCATCCATGACAATCCTTTGGTAGCAAGAAGTTGGAGTAACTTGGGGCGCAAGTAATCAACTTAACACACTTGTTCAACATCTGCTAAACTAAGATAACAATGGCACGCCTAAGCATTTAGTTAGTTTTGATTGAGAACCTCAAGGCCGACACCTAAGCCCCCATAAAGGCACCTTTCAGAACTAACTTTAAGCTCTTATTGCAGCACACCAGGCAAGCAAGAGCCTGACTATCAAATATATACATCCAAATAGCCAATCTATTTGGGAGCTATGATGAGGTCCAATGAGCCTTCTCCATAGAGATTTTTGCCCAAACATAGTTTTGGCACTCCCGGTGGGATTATAATTAGTCTTATATGCCAAGAAGGAGAATGAATGAGCGAACCTTCAGGTGGAACACAGAATACGGGCCACCCCAGTGCCTACTAAGATCAAGCATGACAGACCATCCAGAAGATTTCCCCTTCCTACGAGGACCAGTTACTCTAGATAGCCCGACTTCATCTGAGAAGTCAAGAGGAAAGGTAACTAATGAAAACTTACAAGCCACCATGGTACAAGTGTTGAAAAGTGTAGAGAAGATTACTCTGGAAACCAAATGAGAAGTAAGTAAACTTTGTTCCTTAATAAGGAGTCTACAAAGAAAATTAGATTTGGAGTACTCTACTCCAAAAATGGTTATGCCAAGAAAATGATGAGAGAATAAAGCCCTGAGAAAGAACTTGTTATTCCCCTATTTCCTTTGCTTGAGGAAAATAAAGATAAAGGGAAAAGCAAGGAAGGATCTGGAGTTAGTCAGCCAGTATTGGAGGAGATCCTGGAAATAGAATTGCCCGACCCCCTATTATTTTCACTAGATAGTATAGGGCAGAGTGGGCAAGAAAGAAAGAAGTATAGGATGCCCCAATTAATCGAAGAATCTAGCGGGAAAGGTGAGCTCACAACTACGGACAAACCTCCCTCTTATAGGCCTCTACCATTGGCTAATAAGGGAGGAAGGCTAGATGGAGAAAGCCTGAACTAAAAAAGCAAACTTTCTCGGGCAATGATCATAGCCCAAAGTGGGAACCTCCTCATACTCCACTTAATAATACAGCCAACCAGCAACTCAAAGAAGAGTTAGCCGAACTAAGAATGATGATGGTCCAGAATGCTCAACCTCAAGCTCGCCTGCTATTTAGGATCACCTACCAGAAGCCCTATCCCGAGTACATTGATGAGCAAAATCCTTTTCCCCTCTACTTCAATATGCCCGCATTTCCCACTTTTAGTGGAGAATATGGCAGTGTGTCCTCTAGAGATCATATTTTCAAGTTTTCCAACCATTCTATGGCATTTAAAGACAATCTTAACTATAAGTTAAGATTGTTTGGGAACTTGTTGGTTGGCCTAGCATCTCAATGGTATTCTATGTTGCCTCCCAATTCTATTGCTAACTGGGGGCAAATGGAGATGGCTTTTCATGAACAGTTTTATAGGATGGAGCCCAAAGTGACTATTAATGATCTCGTGAAGGTGAAGCAATATGAGCATGAGTCTACAAAAAGCTTCATGATGAGGTTTAGAAAGACAAGGATGAGGTGCCAATTCCTTATCAATCATGCCCTACTTATATCCATTGCTCAGAAGGCATTGAGGCTGCCTTTGAGAAAAAAGTTTTATGATATATAGTTCAATGAGCTGCAAGAGCTGATAATTGCTGCCTCAAAATATAAGAAGTTGTTGATTGAAGAACAACAAGTGAAACATTCATCCAAAGTGCCTCATTTCTACAAAAATAAAGTTGTAATTCACCAATTAGAGTTTGAATGAGCATAGCCAGAAGGAAGTGATGGTCATAGAGGAGAGAGAATTGAGATGTGTGTAGTAAAGATGAACACCCATTTCAAACCTTTAACAGTAAAGGGTTTAGTTCAGCCAGTTAAGGATCAGAAAGTGGTGATGAATGATGATGGATTTGTCCCTATAAAGCCCTTTAAATACCAGACTTATTCTTTTGATTTAACCAAGGCCTCATAAATCTATAAAGAGTTGGTGCGAGCAAGAGTAATTGTGCCCAACAATAACAAGAAGATGCCTAAGCCAAAAAAATTAAGTGGAAAGAAGTATTGCAAGCTGCACTATACCTTCAACCATTCCATACTTAACTGTGTCCAGTTCAGGGACTAGATACAAAACTCATAGTCAAAGGAAAATTATTCTTAGAGAAACCTCAGGCTGATATGATGATTGACACAGATCCTTTCCTAGAGGCCCCAATAAACATGATCAACTTGACTTGGGCTGAGAAATGAAAGGGAAAAAACACTTGGGAAGTAAAAGCAGAAAGAAGGCAAGTTGACAGGCCTATAGAATGAGCTATCAAGTTGCCTGACAGACCCAAAGTAGCCATAGTTAAAGGGCTGGTATTGTGTAGCAAGTGCCAATGTGAATGTGAGCTAGAAGTACCAACATCAGGAGCAATCATTGATCAAGAGTGAAGAAGAGAGAAAGAATAGCAAGAAGCCCGCAAAAACACCATGCAGGCAGCTGAGAATGAGACCTCCAGAAATGTTTTCCAAAGATTAGGAGGAGATTCTGAACCAAAAAACTTGTCTGAAGTATTCAGAAACCTGAAACCTCGGAATAAGTGGAAGTTAAATAAGCCAAAATACCAAAATGGGTGGAGGTTAGGCTTCCCAAGCCAAGTTACGAAAGTGATGACATCAAGATGAAAGGAAGAACATAGAGCTTAGTATCCCCAGTCACCAAGAAGGATTATGCCATACTCAGGCGGAAATGGTATATGGTTAGAAATGATGGGAGACCTATCAAGGAAATGGGAGCTTATATTATTATGAGAATCCAGAGGCAACACAAAGCCCATATAAAATTTCTAAAAGTTCCTGTGATGTGATAAAAGTTAAGCACACAAATTAAACCCTTTTTCGACAATTGTAGTATATGTATAAGTAGGGATCGTTCTGGACCGGGGATTATGAAGGATTGCTAATCTAATTGAAATTGACTTAAAAACACAAAAATAAACTTAAAACCACTTAACAAGCCTCACAAGACTCCAAACAAACTTAAAAGACTCAAAACAGCACGAAACAACCAAATAGACTCAAAACTGACTCTAGGGAATTATTTAGACGAAAATTTGTTTTAACTTGACTCAAGACAATTAAAAACACAAACCAAAACAGATTTTAACTAATCTAACACTTCAAAGTAAAGGGGGATTGGGTTTTGGACGAAAATAAAGTAAAACAAACAAATTAAAGACTAAAACAGATTTTGGACGAAAATTGGGAAATTGGATGGGTGATGGTTTAGCTAGAAGGTCCTCCTCCACACATGACACACTTGCATACAAATCAATCTCCAATTGCTTTTCAATAAACCATAAACCTCAACGCCCCAGATTAACCGTGAATTGCACTAATTAACCCTCAGATTTTCCTAATTTCATTGAATTGGATGATTGCATACAACAACCCAAATTATTCTCCACAAGTTCCCTACATGAATTGCATAATAGAGATATGAGTAAAGATCATTAAGTTCTATGAAAATCATAAGCATTGACGAGGCACTTGTAACTATGAATTGCATAAAACTTATGCCAAGAATTCACTTAACACGATCGTGACAAGCAACCTTCACTACTTGTGAATATAAGTTCATAACGATTAGGTGAAAATCCCTTATATTCTAGCATCAAATTCATGCATGCAAACTAAGTTGGCCACCTTAATCAACATACAAGAATAAGTTTTGAGTAAAACAGTTAAGCGAATTGCATTCACAATTTATCAAATCGCAATTGAAAGTAATCAATTCATATTGCAAGTATAATCATGGTTTCGAATTCCCCTCTAACTATAAAGAAATTAGTTCCTCATGTTCGCAATTAAACAATGATAACTTGAATTAAACATTGAAAACAAAGATAGAATACACCTAGAAACACTCCAGATGGCTCATTCTTCTCCTTCCTTAGCTGCGGCACAAAAGGATTGTGGTGGATGGATGTAGGTGATTTATGGTAGAAGGTGGTGGATTAATTGCTGCACAAAGGTTTGTATTTATAGGGCTATGGAAACCCACGAATTTCTAAAGGAAAGGAATGTGTATTTGGCACAATTCATGAAGGAAAAGGACTAGGGTTCACCCAAATCTAAAGGGAAAATGATTGCACAATCCTAAGGGAAAAGGATTTCACATTCTAAAGCTTCTAAAAAGGGTCCAGGCGCCAGATTTGTAGGACAAGGGATAAAGCCTTCTAGAAAGGTTGTTTTGTGGTTGATTTCCTAGAAAAACAAGGGATAAGGTGCGGCACCTTTGTAGGAGTGGATAAGGGCTTCTAGAAACCTATTTTAATGGTCCTAATCTAAAAATAAATCCCCCACGCAGCTGGAATTAAATTAGGATAGGATTAGGATAGGATAAGATAAGATAAGGTTGGATAAGGTTTTGGATAATGTTCCTTCTTTTGAGCTAATTTCTTATCTTCCTTGACTTGGATTTATTTCTTCACTCTTTTCGGCACATTCCTAGCCTCTTGAACTTCAAATTCGTCCATCCATCTTACTCCATTCATAAGTTATCCAATTGGTGCCCAAAACTGCCTCAAAATGCTCCAAAATGCAAATCTTGCCAACTTTGTCATATGGACCTAAAAACCCACGAAAATAGCTTAAAACACTATAATAAACACAAACAAACTATGAAAATGCAAGAAAACAAGCTAACTAAGTCGCATAAATATGCTCCTATCATCCTGCTACTTCAGAAGCCTCTGAGAATGTGAAGCTTGAAAAAGTGCCTCATGAGGGAAGAAATCAACTTAAATAGAGGAGCAAAAAGGAGGTCGAAAGAGCTAATAGCAAGACTGAATAAGAGGGAGATCATGTGCCACAAAACCCTCATCTAGGAAAGTATAGAATCTTGAGGAGAGCTCAAGAGGATATGGTAATGATGCCAACCCCAAGACAGAGTCTAGAACCAATATGTTTTGGAACTATCTCGCCTAAAAGGAGAATGCCCTATGTTGGTTGATACTTTTTGCGAAGTTCTAGGGCAAGTGCCAAACTTTGGTATAACTCGAGATGAAGGATTACCTGAGCTAATGTTGCCAAAAAAAGCACAAACCTGGTTAGATGAATTCATGGACCATATTAGGGGCAAAAAAGAGGGGTTACCTGAACCTAGCAATAATGGAGGGTGATTACTTGGCAACATAAACCTATGATGGCACATGTTAGTATTGAGGATATAGGAAAAGGAGAGGCGTGCAGAACAGGTTTGCTTGAGCTCACAAAGAAAAAGCCCGAGAGGGTGTATTCAAATAAAATGGTCTTTAGACACCCGAGTTTGGCCCTAGCTAACCATCTAAAGCCCATATGTGTAACTGCTCATTTGGAGCGAGTACCCTTCAAGAGGGTTTTGATTGATGGGGGAGTTGCGGTCAATGTAATACCATTAAAACATATGAAAAAATTGGGAAGAAGCGAGGGAGATCTTATTTCCACTCACTTGACAATTTCTAGCTTTTCTAGAGCCATTACCATGACTCATGGTATATTGCCCCTGGAGGTTGACTTGGGTTCCAAGCAAATCATGTTAGCTTTCTTTGTGGTGGACAGTAGTTATACTTATGGAGCTTTACTTGGTAGGGATTTGATTCATCAGAGTCTCTCTATACCATCCATTTTGCATCAACAAGTAGCTATTTTACCATAAGGAAGGGGCTATGGTACCAAGGTTTTGGGAGATGGTAGAGGCCGAATCACGACCATTCCTCCCTATCGCCAATGTTACAGAAGCCAGCTTTTATAATCCTAATGTTGGGATTCTCTAGTGTTTAAGATCTGATGAGAACGGCCACCCAACTAAGGTGACAGTCCAAAAGCTCCTGGAATAAGGATTGTTTCTCACTAGGGAAGAATGGGACAGACCCCATATCATCCCAACTCCCTAACACCAATAATGTTAGAACAAAGAAGAAAGGACCAAGTAGTTGCAGTCAGGTCCTTAATCAAAATATTGTTGGTGTATGGGATAGAAAGAAAGCAAGAAAGGGAGAGCTTGGCCAAAGAACAAGAGGAATGAAAAGAAGAAGCTTCAAGCAACCAGAACAAGGGTGAAGAACAATTTTTTGGAAAGGAGTTGGAAGCAACCATAAAAATGGTTGAATGTATATATGACTTAGACTGGCCCGAAAACATGCTCGAAAGTCCAAAGCTGGTTGAATTTTTGTGTGTAGAACCTAACAAGCCAGCGCCAGAGGTACAAAACCCCTTAGAAACCATTGATTTGGGGACTAAGAATAATCTAAGGCCTATACAGATCAGTGGCCTATTGGAAGCTGAAGATCGGGCAAAGATAATCAGCCTTCTGCATAAGTTTAAAGATTGTTTTGCTTGGCATTACACTGAAATGCCAGGTTTGGATTCAGCCTTAGTAGAACACATAATGATGTAAACCTATGAAACAAGCACCACGGAGAATGTCAAAAGAGATCAAAGAAAAAGTCAAATAAGAGATTGAGAGGCTGGTAAGGTTGGATTCATTAGGCCTACCAAATATGTCGAGTGGTTGGCCAACATTGTACCTATATTAAAAGCTATAACTAATGCAGTTTGATGTTGTGTTAACTATAAAAACATTAATGGAGCCATGCCTAAAGATGAGTATCACATACCCATGGTTGACCTATCCATAAATGCAGTTGCAAAACACGAAGTATTATCTTTCATGGAATGGAATGCTGGTTATAATCAAATAAAAATGGCTAAAGAAGATATACATAAAACAGCTTTTAGATGCCCAGGCCATGTTGGAGCATATGAATACTTAGTCATGCCATCTGGGCTTAAAAATGCTGGTGCAACTTATCAAAAAGCAATGAATGCCATTTTTCATGACTTGATTGGCCATAGCATGGAAGTACACATTGATGACATTGTGGTGAAGTCTAAAACTTAAGAACAACACCTAGTAGACCTCAAACAAGCCTTAACAAGAATGAAGATCCATAAGTTGAAAATGAATCCTAAGAAATGTGCTTTTGGGGTAAGATCAGACAACTTTTTGGGATTCCTTGTTCATCAAATAGAGGTGGAGGTAGACAAAAATAAAGCTCGGGCAATAATGAATCACCTCCTCCTACCAACAAAGTACAACTACAGAGGTGTTAGAAGTATGCCCACAAAGCCACTCATTTGATGTAATAGCTTTTAGAATACTTATTGTGTTAAACTATTATATGTTTAATGAAAGGCAAAGCTTATTGTTAATCACTATTTATTGTATTATGTGTTTAAGCAATAAGGGAATCGAATGAGTGTATTTAATCTAAGAGAGAAGTGATCTAAGTAAGTTAGATTAACGAGACTTTTCTCTTATGTTCATTCATAAAACGTTCCTAGCCAAAGGATTGCCAATTAGGCATTGACAATCCACTAAGGTTAGTAGTGTTAAGTTAACTCAAGCATGAGTATGACTAGTCTTAAGTCATTTAGTGTTGGATACTGAGACAAACACATAGGTACTCAAAAGGTAATTGAGTACACTGAACTACGATCAAAAGAGAGTTCAAACATACATGTCATGTAAGAACTCATAAGTTGCAATATGCAAAGTAGTCCTTTGACTTGAGGCATCATAGATGTCTAATGGTTAAGTCTGTGATCTTTGATCATATCAAAGGCATTCCATCGAAAGTGTCCATGACATTGTTGGGGTTAAGCTATCTAGTCATGTAGGCATATGAAAACACAACAAGCAACCTCTAACCTTCCATGGTGGATGGATAATACTCTGAGATATGGTTCAGGAGTCTTTGGCCAAAGCATACGAATATGACTTAGGAAGTTTGTTCCAAATCATATTCAATTGAATCATATAAAGAAGTATCACATTGGATAGTAGACATGAAAGAAAACTATCACTCAAACAATGTGATTAAGAGTATTGTATTAGAGAATGACCGTATTGCATTGTAATTGTAACTGGATAGGTTCTCCAACCACTTCTACTTAGCTTGGGTAGCCATGACATACTGCTAGGTGCCACTCATGGTTTGTGGAAGCCCTGAAGATTAGCAAACACTAATCTTCATCAAATGGAGAATTGAAATGTAGTTTCAATTCACAATCGATCATTAAGAGTAACAATCGCCCACTGCCTCGCTAATTGGAACCTAATGGATTGTACACCGACTAAGGATGAAAGTGAAGAAATATAAATGTGATGGATAATCAATTAAATGGTTTAATTAGGAATGGTCAAGATTAATTAATTAGATAATTAATTATACAAAAGGTTCGTATTGGGCTTTTAAGTTAGTTTCAGGTCTTGGGCCCAAAAGGGTTTTGGTCCACATGGCCCATTGAGTTTAAGTTGTGTGACAACTAAAACTAAATGGAAATTAACCCAAATATAAAGTCAAAACCGGCCATAGGGTGAGTGGTAGCTAACTTGGGTTAATTGCAAGTTTACCACTCACGTGTGAAGTGGTATAAAGGCATCTTTATAGCCATTCTCTCACTAGGGTTTTCTTAAGACAAAGAAAAGAAACTTTTTCTCCTTTTTCTCTATAGAGGCGGGCCTTCCTAAGGGAGTTCACTAGCATCCAACTTCCTCTATGTAATCCATTTCATCTTCACACCATCATCCTTGGTGTGGAGACTTAGATTTACCAAACTTTTGGTATTTTTGGAGTTCCTTTCCTCACATCCTCAAAGAGCAAAGGAACATCAAAAGGGAAGAAAATCACAAGGAAGATCTAAGGAGCTAGGAGGTGACTTAAAGGCCCTTCATTTGGGTGAAACCCTTGTGTAAACAAGGATGAGCTTCAAGGGTAATGAATCTCAAACTCATTTCTTCTCTTTAATGTTGTTAAAGAGTCTTGTGTTTCACCATTCACTAGGATTTGAAAGTCATGGGTTTTAGAATTGTTGTTTAATGCATGCCTACTTTAAAGTGTTATTAGTTTGCATATGTGTTCAAATGTTCTCACATGTTCTTAGCTAGGACAAAATTTTTCCTTCAAGAGGCTACTAGGAAAAATCAACTTCTTGAGGAGATTTATTGGTAACTTGGCGGGCAAGATTCAGTTGTTGACTCCTCTGTTAAAGCTGAAAGATAAAGAAGAGTTTGAGTGGGGCCCACCACACCAAGAGGCCTTTGACATAATAAAGGCTTACTTGACCTCTCCACCAGTGCTCATGCCACCTTAGAGAGGAAAGCCTTTAAAGCTTTACATTTCTGCCTCTGAAAAATCAATGGGAAGCTTGCTAGCTCAAAACAATGAAGGTGGGAAGGATCATGTAATATACTACCTCAGTAGAATCCTTACTGAGGTAGAAACAAGATATACCCTACAAGAGAAGTTATGTTTGGCTCTATACGTCACTGCTTGCAAGCTAAGGCATTACATGTTGCCTTGCCACATCCACATCATTGCCAAGACTGATGTAATCAAATACATGCTGTCAAAACTAATGCTAACTGGAAGGATTGGAAAGTGGATTCTAGCTCTATCAGAGTTCAGTTTTCAATATGTGCCTCAAAAAGTGATCAAGGAACAAGTAATTGCAGACTTCTTGGCTAAGCACCAAGAATCGCATGATGAACTTATCAATATCCCAGGAACTCTAGAGATGGCTAGTCTTTGGATCCCACCAAGAAAAGCCTTCTCAGGCAAAAAAAGAATGGATTCAACAAGAAATAAAAAGGATAGCTAACCTTTGGATCACTCTTTGGAAATTGTATTTTGATAGATCTTGCACTCAAAATGTCGTTGGGGTCGGGATTGTCATTAGTGATCCCAAGGGTGCTCACCATTGTTACTCATTTCTCCTGGATTATCAAGATACTACTAATAATCAGGTAGAGTATGAGGCACTAATAATTAGCCTAGAAATCCTGATAGAGTTGGGGGCAACTGAAGTTGAAGTGTTTGGTGATTCAGAGTTGGTGATCAATCAGCTAAAAGGGGAATACAAGTGCAAACATATTAATATGGCTGGTTATTATTTAGCAGCCACTCAATTGTTTGGTTATTGGGGCACTGAAATATCAGTCAACCATATTCCCAGATAATCAAATGTGATGGCCAATGAGATGGCACAGTTGGCTTCTGGAGCACATATCCAAGAAAGAAGATTCGAGGTAGAGGTGGAAATGCAAAGAAGAAATCTACCTTCTATCTTTGAAAGAGAATTCACCCTGGAAGTAATGACTCAAGAGCCATAAATAAAAGATTGGAGATCACCTATTACTCAGTAATTGAAAAATCCTTTTTTCCTCACAAGTAAGAAGAATAGACAGCAAGCAACTAAGTATATTTTGTGGGGGGAGAATTTGTTAAGAAAAACTCCAAATGGACTTTTGTTAAAATGACTAGGCCAAGAATAATCAATGAGAATAATGGCCAAAGTACATGAAGGGATCTGTGGGGCACATCAAGCTAGAATTAAGATAAGGTGGTTGCTAAGAAGATATGGCTACTTCTGGCCCGACATGGAGAAAGACTGCAAGGCCTATACCTGAGGGTGTGAAAAATGTCAAAGGCATGGACCTTTCCAATATGTGCCCTCAATACCATTGAACCCTATGGTCAAACCTTGGCCCTTCAGAGGATGGGCAATGGACTTCATTAGGCAAATCTACTCAACTTCTAACAAATGACACACATTCATAATTGTGGCAACAAATTACTTTACCAAATGGGTAGAAGCTTCATCTGTGAAGAATATCACTTCAACTGCTGTCAAAAAGTTCATTGAAACCAAAATCTTACACAGGTATAGGGTGCGCGAGACTATTTTTACAGACCGCAAGCCATCTTTTATTTCAAAAGAAGTAGAAGAGTTTGCGAGTAAGTTCAAGATAAAAATGATCCAATCTAGTCCTTTTTATCCCCAGTCAAATGGTCAAGTAGAAGCTAGCAACAAGGTCTTGGTAAATATTATTAAAAGAATGGTGGTAGGAAGTCTAGAGAAATGGCATAAGAAGTTAGGAGACACTTTATGCGCCTATAGAACCTCCAAGAGGGCAGAAACTGGAACTACTCATTATGCCCTAACTTTCGGGCAAGATGTTATGCTTCCCATGAAGATTAATGTGAGTTCTGTTAAGATCCAAAACCAGTTTGGGCTACACAATAAAGAATACATTCAGGCTATATGTTAAGGAGTTGAAGATCTAGATGTAGTGCGAATTAAAGCTTTAAATAAAATTCAAGAAGGGAAAAGAGCTATTGCCCAAGCATACAACAAGAAGGTGAAATTAAGAACCTTCAAGGAAAGAGAATTAGTTTGGAAGGCAATTTTGCCCTTAGGAGCTTAAGTTAGAGGTTTTGGGAAGTGGAGCCCTACTTGGGATGGTCCTTTCATTATCAACCAAGTGTTGGATAAGGGAGGATATTACTTGGCAGATTTGGAAGGGAACTTGCAAAAGTATCCAGTTAATGATAAGTTTTTAAAGAAATATCATCCAACTCTGTGGGATGTTCAGGATTGTTATATTGAGGAAGGTTAATTATTTCAAAGATGATTGAAGATAGATGTTACATTAAAAACCTCAATGTGAAGCAGGAAGTGAGACAAGTAAAAGTAAAGAAGGGATTCATTGTCATTTCATAAGAAGAAAGTTACAATGGTCATAGCCTAATAGATTTACATCTTCACCCAAAGTAAGTATTCTAGAATAATAAGTTTACATAAGTGCAAAAATTCTGGTAGGCTCGGCCAAAACGGTGCTGCTGTTAGCAAGTTGAGATTCAGCATCCTCCATTTCCAGATTTTCTTTCTTCACCTCTTCAATTTTTTGGTGAAGTTTACTGAGAATAGTAGTTTGTTTAGCCTTCAACACAGCAAGTTACTCCTCTAACTTCTGGATCTCAAAAGTCACCACCTTGATCCTTTCTTCTGTAGTTGGACCTTCATCCACCAGCTGTTGAATATGAGCCAAAGTACTGGATTGTTTCACCTTGAAGCACTTCACTTGATTGGCTTGCCTCTCAACCCGCTGATGCTGATCTCTTAGAGCCCTCAAGTTCTCAAAGTAGGTGAAAAATGACTCATACTAAACTTTGGATAGTTGATCAGCCTTGAACAGATCAATAATAGCCTTCTCTATATCATGGAGAGCCTTGAGGCTAAAAGAGGCTGAGAAGTCCCTCCTAGACCATTCTTGGAAGATTCAGCATTGATCGTGAAAGCCTTGGGGCTCAAAGGGATACCTTGAAGATCTCAACCTTGTCTTGAGTTGCCTGAATTTTTTGAAAAGCTCGGGCAGTGATGTTGTCACAGAAATGGGTGTAAGGGAAGAGGGCATTGCTCCAGCTCCTTTAGAAGGTGCAATAGTGGAAACAGTCTCAACAGAAGAAAGAACCCAAGAAGTAGGAGCAACGGTGATCTTGGCTTTCTTCTTAGGTCTAGGGATAGGGATCCATGTGACCTCAGAAGCTAGATAAGGCTAGGGAAGGTCTGTCTTGCGCAGCAAGGGCGGGGGAGATTCACCCGAGCCCTCTCCAGGACCTTGCTACAAACCAAGGCAAAATAAAGTCAAGAATGAAGCCTTCGAATAAGATTAAAGAAAGCTAGAAAAGGGAGTTAGTATACCTGAATTGAGCCTGAAGTCTTGGAATGAGGTGGAGGAGGAGTTGTTTCCTTTGATGGTTGAGAGGGATCATTCTCACTTTCTTGAGAATGAAAGATTATGCCCGAGCCCTCACCAGAGACCTATAAATATCAAGGAGATAGGGAAAATGTCAGTAACTAACTTATGAGGAAAAGAAAATATAAGTAAAAGTACTTATATACTTGAGCAGGATCTTGAATGAGATGAGGAAGCTCCTCTGTGGTTACTGCTGTTTGAGGAAAAACATGTGGGCTAGTCATCTCTGAGACCACAGGGATCTCAGAGACTATAGGCTCCCCAAATACAGTTGATGTTGGTCGATGTGACTCTTGTGTTGAGGAAGACTAGGAAAAGCAAAAGAAGATGAATATAAAAGAAAAATGGGGGAACTGTAAGCATAAAAATGTTAAGGTAACAATGCTCACTGAGTTACTGTTGTCCTCCACAAAATGTAGCATCTCCCCAGTACTTGGATTAAATTGGGTAGTTGGAGTCACCACCAATACAGGGGGAGGAATGGAAGACTTGAGAGTTGAGCCTTGCCCGATTGAAGACACAGGTTCCCCAACCTTGGTCTACAGAGAAATGGAAGTCAATCATTAACTTCCAAAGTAGTAAAGTTGCAAGTTTAAAGTCAAGAGTGAGAAAAGTATACCTTTGAAAATTTAGCTCGAGGAATGGAAGCTTGTACCGTTTGGGCTAAAGGTGAAGAGGCCTCGGGCTGAGAGATCATTTATTCCCTTATGGCTTATTTCAGGTAGTCGGGCAAAGAGTTAATAAAAAAGATTAAAAAAAGGGATAACTTGAGAAGCAGGCCATACCTCTAGCTCATCAAGGGTGGTATCAAGAAGATCCTTGGCCTTTTGGTGTATCTCCATACCCAATGGCTCTTCCCTCGATACAAAAGTGGGCTTCTTTGTTACTTGAGGCCCTAGTGACAAGATAAAAGAGAAAATATCAACTCACACTTCAAGATAATTTAAAATTGCAACTAAACAAGAAAAAGGGAGATAACTTACTGGAAGCCTTCTGTTTCTTCCTACCCGCTTCAACTATAGAGGCGGAAGACTTAAAGGGTTGAAAGATTAATCCTTAGTTCTTTTCTTTGTAGGCGTTGCCCGCGAACCCGGAATGGACAAATGAGGTTGAGACTACTTTTCGGGCTTGAACTCAGAAGATTCCACCACTGATGCCCTTGTCCGCCTTGTTGCCCGAGTTTTTGCTGGTAGCTCAACTTCACCCCCAAAGTCCCAAACAACTCTAAAAGGTCCTCAGCATTGCCTCCAACACGGGTAGATCCAACTCCCTATCTCTCTACCTCAACAGCAGCCTCTTGGAAGACAAATGTATGTGCAATTTCTTCTTCTAGCCGGACATCCACCTCTTCGATATTAGCTTCGGCTGCAAGTGTAAAGCAACCAAGGAAATGATTAGAAGAAGACATATTTATAAAATAACATAAAATACAAGTCAAGAAGATAAAGATACCTATTAGAATGAGCTGGTTCTTCTGGTAAACCATCTCTTTCCAATTCTCGAGCTTGCCCGAGTTAGGATAAGACTTGATTGAAAGTTGACTGAAAAGGCAGTCATAAGACTCCTTGAGATCCCCTACGTACTTCTTAGCCCACTTGGTCTCCCACCAAGTAGAGAACCATGAAGCACATTCGAAGTTAAGGGCCACAGGCTTTCGGGCAATCTTGCTCATAACTTCAAGGCTACGTTGGGCAGCCCAAAAGGTGGCTTATTGTGGTGAACGAAGACGATAAGAGGTACCGTAATGAACAGAGTTGAAGAAAAGCACCGGGATGGCTATCTAAACCCCAACTGTTTAGCACAGAAGTTAGGGTGGCAAACCTCCGGCCCGTTCTTGTAATGATCACTGCGGACTTCCCATGCCAAATCCCTTGACTGGATGCAACTGATAAATTTCTCCCTGCAAAAAGGGCTGGCATCTTCTCAAAAGGCATCTTGGAAGGCTTGGTCAAAGAACCAAGGATATCTTCTTAGTACTAAAGCTCCTCATTCCAAGTCTGCCTGAGTCATGCAGACTCTGAAAAAGTAGAGGCAAGAAAATGTGGAGTGATTAGTGGGTGAAGCCTCGACTAGAATACGGGTAGGAGCTACTCTTTCAAGAAATTCGAGCTTGGGTGCCCGAAGCTCGGGGAAGTACCACTGCAACCATAACTGGACCATCCAGGTTGGCCCGTTAAGGTTGGTCTTAAAATAAGCGTCTTGGGTCATTTAATAAAAAAGATGATAAATATGAGCGAGGAAGAAAGACCCCATGGCCATATCATCAAAGTTATGCAGAGCCTCCACTAAAGGGATCCATTCAACCTTTACTCCCTTAGACTTGTTGGGGAAGACGTGTTTGTTAAGCCAGTACAATAAGAAGTACATATGTTTTTTGTCTCTGTTGGCATTAAAGGATGAAGGCCCAAAATTCTTCTTAATAACCGGATAAAACCCTTGAAGGAGGTCCCATAACTCTTGAAAGTAGAAGAGTTGTAGTCCAGATGAGTTATAGGATCAGAGATGCTCGAGCTCTCAGCAGTTGGGCAAGAAAAAAGAGACTAGTCGTGGGTGACGTCCACGACTCTACCCGATGGCCTTAGCCCGAAGACTTGAGCCATGTCAAGAATGGTCAAGAACATAGGACCCATCCTGAAATCAAAGGTGTTTGTCCCCGAACTGCAGAAAATAAGGGCCATGGTTAGCAGCTCGGGCTTGGCAATCACGGTGGTCTTGGAAAGCATGATTAGCTCATATATGTCGTTATTCATCCATTCTACTTCTACTTGAAAGTAAGCTCGAGCTCGGTTATCCACTGTGTCAAACCCTCGTCCTTCATTAAAGGAAAACCTCGATGGTGGTTCGACCACTTGGAGGTTTAAATGCCCGACTCGGTCAAGTACTGGTTGGGGATGAACCAATTTGTCTTAGGCATGTTGCTTTCTACTGCAATTGGGACCTGAGAGGTCCACGCAAGCCCCAGGGAGTGCACTCATCCCTCTTCGAAGAAAAGTGAAGTTTGTAGGCCTGCCCGATGGAGATGAAGTCTGTTGAGCAAGCGGCGCATGGTGGCGATGCCCTCACCTGAAAGAGCCGAGAACAAAAGAGAATCCTAGGAAATTCTGAAAAATCTGGGGATTCTGGAAATTTGAAGATTTGGAATTGCTAAGGTATTTGGCCAAGGGGTTTAACTGAAGATTATATATTAATGCAGTTACTTAACGTTGGAATTCGTAGGTTAGTGCAAAGGTTTTGTTAAACAAACGATTGTGTTGAATGGTGCAAGTCTTGAGTAAAGGCATGCGGTGGCTGTTTAATCATCATTAACTCCTCGATTTGCAAACTCAACAATGATTAAATGGGGCACTATTTGGGTTAATATTTGAATATTGGGCTTTAATGAAGGAAAACCCAAGGATGCCAACTAAAAAGAGACTTGTTGAAGCCCAGCATCGAACCCAGAAGCAAATTGAAGCGTTCTCAACCAAGATACAAGTCACATGTCTATAATTGAAATGACAAGTGATGGAAACTAACCTACTATCAGCCAAAGAACACTTTCTAATGGCATTGCTAGTAAAAAGTTGGTGACTCACTACCCTCCAAGTGCTTTCGGGCAAGAGCAAAAGCTACAGCAGTCGGACCAAATTGTCTATAAAAAGGATGACAGGCTCCAGAGACAAAGACACTCAACCAATCAAACAAACATACAAACTCTGCTTTCAAGCCAGATTTGCATTCAAAAGCTGAAATCAACCCAAATTCAGTCCTTTTAGCAATAGTTTCCTTAGAAAAGCTATCTTTTCTCTAGTATAAAAGCTCTGCTACCTCCCTCAGTGTTGTATTATCGATTCCCTCGTGTAAACTTGTTTACCATCCATCCCTTTTTAGCATACAATCCCTGTAAATTCAAAGATAAGTGACAGCAAGAAGTTCAACCTTGCCAGACAAGGTGAAATCTTACCCGAAGCTCTTTGTTTGTTTTCTAAATTAGTAGATCTATTGCTTAATACATTCTCCAGCATGTATTCAAGTTATTTCCACCTGTTTTTCTATTTAAAGAGTTTCATTTACATCTGGATCTGGTTAGCTTAATGGATATGTTTTCATTAAAGATCAATTTAAGATCAAACAAATAAATTAAGGGGCTCTGGACTCCCTTCATTCAAACATACAAAACCATGAACTAAAAGTCCTTGTTTACAAGGCAAGAAAAAGAACTTAATATAGACTTAACTCATCTGTGACAATCCTTTGGTAACAAGAAGTTGGAGTAACTTGGGGCGCAAGTAATCAACTTAAAACACACTTGTTCAACATCTGCTATACTAAGATAGCAGTGCCACGTCTAAGCATTTAGTTAGTTTTGATCACGAGCCTCAAAACCTACACCTAAGGCCCCACAAAGGCACCTTTTAGAACTAAATTTAAGCTCTTATTGCAGCAAACCAGGCAAGCAAGAGCCCGACTACCAAACATATACATCCAAAGTGCCAATCCCTTGGGGAGCTATGTTGAGGTCCAAGGAGCCTTCTCCAAAGAGATCTTTGCTTGAACAACAGTAGTCTTAGAATTCATACAACCGATCCCACTTAGTGAAGTAAAGCTTGATTGTTGTCGTTATTGTTGTAGACCACATTCAATTTTGCTGAGCGTTATCAGCTAGAGATGGATATACTTACGTACCACCTAGTTAGGCGATAAAAGCATTCAAGAAATTTATAATGTAATGACTGTCTTATGGGACGAGCCATTATTGGCATAACCTGAAGAACTTAGCTCTATTAATTGCTAAGTATTGTACGTATAGAGAAAGAGACTAGTGAAGTTTTTTATGGCTTTTCGGGATGATTTTGAATCGCTTCGTAGTTTTATTCTGCATCGCATTCCACTTTCTTCTGTTGGTTTTGTGCTTCATGAGTTACAAGCTAAAGAAGTTCATTTGCAGGCACATGCTGGAACTACAATGTTGAAGAAAGGGATTCTCTTATAAATTTCTGGTTGGAAAACAAGTTTTGTTACTGGGCTTAGAAGAAAACTTAGGAAACACATTCAATTGACTGAAAATACTTGAACCGCCAAAAAAATGAGTTTATGCACTTATAAGTTGGCCTTCTAGGATCAATCTTGAAAGGCCAAGTCCTCTACCAACCAAACTACGAATTCTCATTTCTTTGACTGGTAGGAACCTCTTTATGTGATATTGCACTAGAAAAATAAAATATCTCTTATAGGATGGGTAGCATACATAGGAGAGAAAATGTGGGTAGCAAAAACACGTTTATCTTTTAGGCCTTCTTCAAATATCATGTTTATAAAAAATCACTCAAATTCAAAATCATGTGATCGTTGAATTAAATGATAATCATTTTAGTGTTTCTTTCAAAAATCGTATTCTTTCATTTTCTTCACTAAAGATGAATTTCTTAATAATTTTGAATTTGTCTAATTTTTTACGGAGATAATCTATGAATGATGAATTGAAATATATATGGTTTAAATTCTTAAAAAGAAGTACAGAACGAGGCCCTAAAAAATATGATTGATATATATATTGGGGAATTTACATTTTGGTATTGTGTTTTTGCTCTTTTGAACATGTGTGTATTCCTACTTTCATTTCATCAATCAGGTGCAGTCATTAGTTCGCCGGTCAATAAGGAGATACTTCTTAACGAGGTACACGCTGGATGATTTTTTTAGCGTACCGAGAACACGTCCCGATAAATTAAGTATCATAATGCAATTAGTTGAAATTTTTTTTTTTATTTCAAGTGTCCAACCAATTGTATTATCACTTGATGTATAGAATCATATTCTCAGCACATTGAAAAAATCTCTCTAAACGCACGGCTCCCCTCCTTATTTTATCTTTTTCCCTTTGATCTCCCGCCCAAACTCATTTGCCACACCGCAGAGCCCATTTTATGACGAGTTTGGACAGGCGAAATAACAAGGTCATGGAATTTTGACTGTCATAAGTCATAAAAGTAAAATTTTAAACAAAAAAAATTGAGTCTCCAGTTTTGTGTGTAGAAAGTAGAAACTGAAGAAAGATATACAAATTAACCAGAGTTATAAGAGATTCAGAAATCACCTGTGTGGGTGGGTGTGTGGAGAGAGAGAGAGATGTGCTCATCTCTTTCAAGTGCTTGAAAGAGATGAGGCAAAATCTTATTCTCAAATCACTCAAATAACAGCAGCATGCATTGTCTTCTTTCACATGTTTTTGGCAACTACAGAAATTACAATTTCAAGTTTTATCCATGAAAATAACTCACCAGTACGAAAGCCATCTTGTCATTGCAAAAGTACGACCCCGAAAAACAATAACAAGATTTGATACAAAATCAATAGCACAGGCAGGTCAAGACATATGAAGGCTATATACAGGCCTTAACCTCCACCCAGTATGACTGCTATAAACTCCGCTTCTCAGCTTCCGAGTCTCTGACTAATATCAGCTTCATACGACTACAACTTGGATCCTCTGTGAACCTTATTTTGCGGAAGCTAGCTGGGAAAATCTTTGCCTGTTAAAATAAAACAAATTAACCCCAACTGATAAATTTGTGAATAAGACACGCAATAAGAAAACACTGTATACCAGGCAGCTGAGCAAAGAGTTCTGGTTCGAGCACTTTAGCTAATAAAGGGTTATACAATACTACAAGTAAAGATATATCAGGAACCTCATCAAACTCATTGTTGTGCGCGTCCTTTTCCTGTAGTCTGTTTCCTCTTCTTCAGCTGCTTGTTCTGATCTACTTGTACAAAGCCGTGCCTCTGCTTCCCAACTTTTAAGTCTTTCCCGCTAATCATGTACTCATTGCCATCTTCTGGCAAGCTAAACTCAGCTGGGTTTTTGTTTATAGTGCAGATTAAAGAATTGGGACTGCTCCTTGGAGGCCTCATGGCCCCATTAGCATTATGAGTATCTAATTTCTGCAGCATTGGATATTCAGTGTTGTGGTGGTGCTGGGGAAACATCGTAGAATCAGCCAGTGTAGCGAGTCCTTTGTGCATAACAGGGATAGTTCCATGATTTTTTCCCAAAACACCACCTTTAAATGCAGAATTCTGGGATCCGGAGCCTCTATTCTCTACGGCAGCCCTTTTGAATCCTTTAGGATAGGAAGAGGTAGATGTACCACCAGGATTCATAGGAAAAAGGTCAAGAGACTTCTCAGAAATGTGATTTTTGCCGCAACAACTGGATGATGGATGCTTCATAGTATCGGTAACCTTATAACCACCAGCATCCACCGCAGAATACTCCTTCGAGTAAAAATCAATGGGTCTCTTGGGAAATTTCGGGTTTCCAGCAATGCTGAAGGGCGGACTTGACCGCATACCTGCATCCATGAGGCTGAGCAAATGCATTGCTGGTATGGTTTCATTGGAATATAGATCAAAAGAACCCGCTGAACTCTTAGGAGGCTCAGTCCCGTTACGTTTGCCAGTGAATGAGTACTCTGCATTTGTTCTGCTGAAAGGTTCAGAACCAACACCTTCAATATGCTTTTCCGGGTTGGTAGCATTTAAATTAAATAATTTCAGGCCATAATCACCATGGAAATTTCCCTTATGCAGCGAGCCTGGAGGGTGTGAAAGCATATCGACATTAGAAGGCTGAGCTGCACACTTTTGAGGATTGTAATGCATTAAGGGAGTTTGAGCTGGCATTGCAGGTGACCATAAGCGAGCTGCTTCTTCCTTTGATTGTGGAACAGACGGACGCAAGCTAGAATTTGACAACCCATGGCTCATCATATCTCCATTCCATTTGCAATTTTGAGCACAACTACAGCTGCTGTAACCAGCAGTAGGAAATTGCTCTCGAGTACTCATCTTCTTTTTAGGCTGACTGAAAGCATTAAACCCTGTAGGGCAATGCATTTGATCAAGACGAAATGTGTCTTTTTCGGGGATATAAGGAGAAAAGTCAACTAACTTCTGTTTGGAAGGTCCCACATTTTTTCTTGCTGTTGCACCATCTTTTGCCTTTCTTGCCTGAGGTTTTCGTTTCTGACCTGTTTCCTCTAATATTCTTAAGTTTCCAAAGCCATAACTATGATCTGCTTCCAAAACTTTCTGATTTCTCTCATAATGATTTTTTGCCATGAATTCAACAATTTCCATCGGTATGTCATCTGCAGCTCCTTTATGAGACGTCTTTTCAGCTCTATGGTTGCTATCTTTCCTACTAACAGGCACAGCTGAATTTTTCGGAACCTCAATGATTTTCTCCTTGTTTCTTGCACGAGAAATATCCTGAAAAGGAAAATGAATCATCATAGAAAGAAATTGCAAAACAAAACTAGAACCAGAGAAGATAATTATGCATATTAGTGTTTACAAATTTACTACAGATATGAGAAATGTGCAACATGATTCTAAGGACTAGCTAATATGCACAGTATCAACATCGGCAACGGAAATACAAGGATAATGGACTGGCTTCTTTATTTCTTTGAACTTGAGCAATGCTGCTAATTTTAGCATATCAGCATAGGCAACGGAAATAGGAAAACAAATTATTTAGACATAACACCAATCAGCAGTGTTCAAAAAAAAAAAAAAAACTCACTAGTTTCCACTACTTAACTGTGTCAGTAATAATTTGAGACAGATGAGTGATTTATGATACCCAACAATTTTATAACCGCACAGTTGCATATAAAAAGCCTTAGAAACAGAAGAAACATGCATTTGCTGCGGACATATATCATGCAGCCATCAAGATGAAGACATTCATCCAGGGAATAGTAAAAAGAGAGTAAAGCTCTTACCATTTGCTGCAACAAACTCCCTTCAACCTGGGAGCGATAGTTTTGCTTCTCATTCGGGATAGGCATGCTGTAGGTGAAAAATTTACTACTGCGATCATCATGCCCTATTTTCCCAGAAAATGCATCTGAAACAGGTTTAGGAAGTCTGTTCAGATTTGCGTTGGCTTCCGCATTTTTCCTAATAAACTCATCTAGTTTGCCGGTGCCATCTTTCCGAGTTGACCAGGAAGGAAATCCATCTTCGGATTGAGGAATAAATTTCCTGTCATCTCTTTGAGCAGACAAATAGCTGTTAAGAGAAAGATTCAACCCTTTTTCAGCGGGTGAGTCCTCTGCCCGATGAAATGGATGCCCAGTTTGCATGAATTCTGCATCTTTCCTTGTATTTGGGCCTTTCGTGAGCCAAGGAAATAGAGAAGCCAGTCCAGTATCAACTTCTGGCATCTTGTCTTTCCGCTTACAGGAACCAGACTTTCTACCTGCTTTTGGGGCAGGCAAAGCAATTTGATCTATCTCTCTAACTGTGGATGCATCATACGTAGGAATAGAAGAAGCTATTGTAGTAGCATTACCTTTACTTGAACTTCCAACTTTGTCTAGCGCTTCTATTGGCACAATATCTTTGGGTGGGACTAAGGATGAACATACACCAATATCATTGGATTTCATAATTTTCTTCTTACCAACAGCCGGGATTCGTTCAATTTCAGATCTATTCCAGTTGCTCCTCATATCTGCCTGCAAAGATATTCTGGCAACTGCATCTTCTTCTAATTCAGAATCCTCAACGCGTCTGGTGGTTTCTTCATCTCGCTTGGAAGTCTTAACTTTTCTATTCAAACTTTTTGGAAGGCTCGTCCCTTGGCTTCTCTGTTCCTCTTCCTCAGGCAATTTCCTTTTGTTATTCTCACCAAGATCCACTATAGCACTTTCTTGGACAGACACCTGGCCTTGGGAAACAGTTCCTGCCCCAGATGTATTACTAATTCTGTTGGATGGAGAATCTTCCGTCCTGAAGAAATCAGGCTTTGCATCACCCAACTCACTCAGCAGACGCACACGCACCTTCCTACCTTTCTTACGATTCAAACTACTTGACTTATCAAGATTTTCAGAAGATGCATAATCACACTCATGCGGAGGATGATTAATGTTGGTCTGGCCCTTGGTAGCATCACCTGCCCTGTCAACAGTTCCGACTATCTTACATGTCCCAGAGGCATTCATTGACTCCTTGTGATTTTCTTCTGCAGAAGGTCGGCGCTCGGCTTCACTAGTCTGGGTGAGGTTCTTATTCCAGAATAATTTGTTGTTTGAGAAATGGAGCTTAATGTTGGTATCATCACGACTTTCACATCCTGATTTCCAGACTTCAACAGATCCATTGCCCTCCAAATTTACTGCTTCTGCTTCAGAAATCAAAGACATTATGATTGTGAGATACCATATGGAGTAAGTTGTAATGTAATTTTGTTTTTTTTTTTCTTAACAAAGTAAATTTACCTGTGGAAATTACAGGTAAACTTTTTCAATCGCAGATTCTTATTTTATAATTTTAACAAAGGGAAAGAAAAACTGTTTTACCTTTATGTCTCTCCTGCGTCCTTTTTGGGTCAACTTCTGCCTCAACAGAATTGAGTCTCGGCATTTCATGACTCGCATAATCATCTAAGACATTCTTATTCACTGGATGAAGCACAAAAAGTAAATTAATCAAAAGACAATAATATACCCAACAGTCTATTTAGTTGAATTGAGCTTGACTTTAAGTATACCTGTGATGGCAGTGGGTGCAACTTCATGCCTCCCTTCTTTCTTATCAAAGGGAGATGACGAAGGATGTTGCTTATTGCCAATTCCATCAACAGAAACATAAACTTCAACTCTTTTTCCATCAACAGTTTTTGAAATTGAACCTTGTTCAGAATCTAACAGAAGCAGTGGAGCATCACTGTGGTGTGGGACCTGAGCACACTTGTTATTGGAATCAGATCCAATACGAATGTCTGTACCATGATCTCTTGCAATACTCTCAGAACCAGTTTCCAGCACGCAATTCTGGCAAGACCACCTTCTGAATTTTGGAGGATCCAAAGGAGGAAGCAAGGATGTTGGCTCCTGATCAAACTTGTCCAACTCACCATCCAGAGGAAATGGACAACAAAGCTTCCAATTCTTTTTGCGAACTTCAGCTACATAACCACTACATCCAAAACATAAAACAGAAGTTTCAATAAAAAAAAAAGATCCATGTGTGAAGTAGAAGTCAATTATTTACTACATACAATTTACTCTTGAAAAATAATGCTCTACACACACACATACATCCTCCCCATTGTTTATGTACTTATGTCTTTTCAGACACTATCTTGTTATATTAGCAACACGCATACTAGCTAGGTAGTATGCCATATGATTGCTGATGAAAACCTTTGCTGCATCAAAGAGTCCAATCCCAACAAGTGTGATATTACAGTGAACTAAAAAGTAAAGAGGATATACTTCTCTAATCATATATAATATACTGCTGCAAAATAGCATAATATATTACCTTTAAAATTGGAGGAAACTAATTAAACAACATCAATCTATATCCAAATTAGAGCTTGAAAATTGAGCCAAAAGAAATGACAGCTTATGAAGAAATATAAATCAGTTAATATCATTAGCAAAAGATTCACATTAGTTTATTATGAACAAGTGAGTAATTAACAGCACATAGACATTGAGAAGGATAGGAGATTTCCCAGAAGGGGGTACCAACTAGCAAGGCTCCAAGGCTTACCGTATACTGAAATGCTCGCAGTTTCCCACATGGCTGCTACCCTTGTCATTAGCATCAGGAAGATCTATAGATATTGAATCAATTTTAACAAATGATCCCACCATCTTGGAAGCAATAATAGGACCATTCCTCTTATGATTATTGTCGATCAGAAGACCCTTCTCCATGTTATAGCATCTATCCAGATCAGTGTTCTTAATATAGTACTTCCTATATTCAAACAAATGAAACAATTAATTGAGTGATATCATTATCGTATGATAATTAGAATAGCAAAGAAAGCACCATGGAGGGAGAAAAACCGAGGAAAGTGTAAAGAAAGCATTGATCTATACCATGCGAGAGAAAATCTTTGTTCAAGTAAAATAAAAAATTATTAGGGTTATACTCAACCGCCAACAATTCTCATCCGCAACGAATTATTCAGTGTCAAAATTATCATAGAAATAAATGACAAGGTATAACAACTCATCCTACACTGACATTGCACATAAAATAACAACCTCCATTGATGTACAAGCATAGATATATACATGTACAGCAACCCAATGGAAGAATATTACAAACCCTAGCATTCCATGAATCAATATAAACAAGGATGGCAGCTAAATGTATTACGATCGATGAAATTATTCGCACACCTAAACTCACCATTAAAGATGCAAACTCAACCTCAAAAATAGGAACAATAAAGCTAAACCACATATTAGGGTTTTGTTTCAATTAGAGCAATCTAGGTCGAATGAATATTCCAAGATAAGCTACAATCGTACAAACCCATTTCAGGCTCGCCCTCGGAGACTCCAAATTGGAAAATAAATGCATGCCAATCAACCAACTTAACAGAAAAAAAAAATTAGGGTTCTTTCATTGTATACCTTGTATAAATTCACAGTCACTAGACAATTAACTGAGTCCAAGCACATCAAAACGACATGAATAACACCTTAAACGCATAAAATTGTTTATACCGAGCATAACAGCGAACCCCAGGTAATGAAATGGAAAGTAAAGCCCAAAACTTGACGTACTATACACAGTAAAACCCAGCTCAAAAAAATATTTTTTAAAAAATATAAAAATTAATAAGCAGCTGAAAAAATCAGCTCAAAGCTTCAAACTTTATACTAATTAAATCCAAAAAATCATCGATTTCAAAAACCCAATTGAACAAAAGAGTAAATCGAGCAGATGAAAAAAAAGACCTGAAACCTCAAGGCAAATCGACAACCACCGGAAACGACGTCGTAAGAAGCTCAGCTCCCGATTCTCCACGGCGCGTCCGGAAAATGACACTGGCGGATAGAGCGGTAGAGGGGGAAGATCGGGAGGCGATTTTTCAGCTGAGATGCGAAGCTGGGTGAGTGGAATTTGAGTGCGAACAATCGTAAAACCCTAGAGAGAGAAAAAGTAGAGAGGAGGTTTCGAAAATGTAGATAGAGAGAGAGAGAGAGAGAGTGAGGGTAGGAGGAGAGAGAGAGAGAGAGAGAGAGAGAGAGAGGGTTTTATTCTTTCTTTTGTCGTCGAATGTACTTAAAAAAACATCACCATACATATTACATGTCATGTCCAAACACATACATTTTGTACGATAAATTACTTCCAGATACGGTGCTGGAGCAATCCCGTTCCGCCACGTGGCGCAGTGTGCGTCACTTATCCCTTCGACAAGGGAAAAGGAAACCCTAGCGGAGGTAAAAAAAGCTACTGTTTCCCTCGCGTGTTGTGTACGCTCTGGTTCAGGTGAGGGGGTGGATAGTTTATTTATACCTGTCGTGTCAAGGAGGACCAAAGATGCCTTTGCACATAAGTGGATTCTGATCGGTTCGTGTGGCTCAGGTGAGTCGTTCGAGAGTGTGAGTGCGGTCCAATATGAAACCCTAGGTTTTTCTTGCGGGTAATCAAAGGGTATCTACGTATCTTAACCTAGCAACAATTCGATGATTCACGAAAGGGGGGGAAATAAAAATGGGAAAGAGGGAGATGGAGGAAAATGGTTGGGGTTCGAATTTTTTTTTTGTACTAATATTAATGTGAAATAAATTAGATATTATAAGTGTTATGTTCTGCCGTATTACTCGGGATTACACTAATGAAATGTATTAGTTAAAAAATCTAATTTCGTTATGATATAAATTCTATACAATTAATAATTTTGAATGGGGAACAATAGGTTTTGATGTGTAATGCATGATACATTCGTGTCACATTCTATGGACGGACACAAATTATATTAGCTGGTTTCCAAATGTAGACACTTTTTAAACACTGGGCTAATTCAAATTTTACCTTTGTGGAGCTTCGTTACATATGCGTCTTAAATTGTTCAAACTTGCAGAATTAGAATTTTACTTTTGCGGGGATTTATTGGATAAGTTATTTAGTGGGCCGGACCTCGAATTTTACTTTTGTGGGGTCAGAGTCTTACTATTTATCTATATTATCTTTGATGAGTTTCATTCAGTGGCAAATTCAGAATTTTTTACTAGAATTTTACTTTTATTGATGATGTTAATTGCAATATATATAAGACCCAAAATTTCAAATACCTTGTAAATCCAAATAAAAACACATATATACACATAAACAATATATGAAATCGATTCATTTTGATTTCTTACCCTTGAGAGAAATGAAGAATTATATATATAGAGAAAAAGTTGTATAGTATTACAAAGACTAATTAAAAACATAGTAGAGTATCAACAAGATTATTAAATATAATGGGCTTTGACATCGGGACCGCCTTGGATTCATGCAGATTATTGAAGTAAAAAGTGATCGGATTCTCTAAAAATAATGGTGATTGCTAGACATGGCAAAAACATTGAATGCATTGCTTACATATTAGAAGGATGTTGATATAAACCTATAACAAAACCAACAGGCTATATGTATCTTTTTGGTTAGGTCGCTGGCCAGGTCCCATATATATATATGTGCGCGCGCGCGCGCGTAAGATTATTGGTTAGAGAGGAGTATATTAGCCGATTTAGCTAACTTAATTATTTTAAGTGTGATTTCTATTGGACCAGATTCATTAAGTTAAGAAGGAAGACAAAATTAAGAGGAAGTTTGGAAGGAACATATGGCTGCATGCATGGCAACCTCATTAAGTTAAATGTAGCTAATGTTAACGCTGATTCAAGCCATGCAATTCTATATTAATTTGTATAGCGTCCAAAGGTAAATAATATGGGCTACTCGATGGATCATTTTTTGGCTAGCTAAATACCTCGTAATGTGCAAACTTGAGCCTAGTTAAGCTCACAAAAACAGTGTTTTTCTTGCATCAAGGTTCAAATCTCCTTTTTAATATGAATGTATTGTAAAATATTGCCTTTATACCCTTCGATCTCAAATATAAATAGGTTGCTTTGGCTGCTCGATGGAAAAAAAAAAGGTAATTTTCTCCTCATTTTCTTGGCCAAATACACTTTCCAGTATGATTTTATCAATTTGTAATTAATACCAACAGTGACCAGGAAACAAAAAAGAATGAAAAACGGTGATCCTAAAGCACTCGCGCGTAATACTCTTCTCATAACAAAAAAGCTATTGTGTACGTATACTCGTCATTTTATAAAGTAATGAAAAACGGTGATCAATTAAGCTAGCCCATTGTTAAATAGAGATATGTATATGTGTGTGTGTGTATATATATCCATATGTACTGCTACAAAGCTAGGGGGCAATGTAGAGGAATCTATCGGTTCATATACGCATTGAACTTAGCCGTATTTGTAGAGTAGTGCACTGATCAATTGCACTCAAGTTTAAAATCACTTCTCTGATGTCGTTAAGTTGAAAATACGAATCACATACAAGTAAATGAAAAGTCGAACTAAGATCCGTCTTTAACATTAAATCCAGAAAGTAAGCTCTGTAAAATGTTAATACGGGGAACAGTACACTCCAATAATTGACTGTGATGTGCCATTTCTAGTACCAGCAATAGACACGTTTGGGTTATGCCTAACTATACCTGCATCGATCAATGTTGTCGACCCAAGAAATTAAGATCATGATTCGTACAAAGAAAAGAAAACAAGCATATTCCAGATCTATGAACTTTATTTCTTCTTGTTTATATATGGATATAGTCCGGCCTCTATACTATATATGAAGAGAATAAAAAAAATACAGAATAAGAAACCGATCGAAGGAGAAGTGAAAAAAAATACATATATATATACATGATATGTATATATGTATATGTATGGATGATGTATGTATATAATATATATATATATATATATATAGATGAATATATCAGTGATTGAAGGCACTGGACCCATATAGTGATGCGTGTTGAATTGATGGCTAAAATTTGACACAAATTTTAAGAGAGAGTTTTTTTTTTTATTGCAGGATTTTGTGTAAGTTAATCTGAAGGCTGACAGAGATAACCTCACCCTCTTATTATGGAGATCGGGGCCCTCCCTCTTCAGATTTCCTTGTCATCATGCATATAGATCTAATTAAAAGACCCCATCAAAGAAGTATATATTAACCCAATTAAATAATTAAATTAACAAAGTGCCTTTCACGACCCAAGAACCCTGTCTGCTCCTTCTCAATTTGTTCTTCTTCGGTTTCTTATTCTTTAATTCAGAGAGCGTTTGAACTGCAAACTCGGCAAAAAAAGAAAACCCCAAGCACAGGCAAAAAAAGGAAGAAAAAGTCTGTCATCCACGTACAGACCAAAAAAAGGACTGCAATGACCCAAGTATGAATTAATTTATGTGTAACCAAAAACTGTATATGTTGTGTTTGTAATAATTACAGAACTCAATATGAGTTGTTTGTGTTTATAGTCGCTTTAAGCGAGTTTTTTAATCTTGCTATATGCTACATGTGAGTTTGGTTGTTGTGAGATCAATTTAGTAGGCTAATTTTACACTAGAGTATTGGAAGTGAGCTGGTTGAGTTTGTTGGATCCTTTTTTTTTTTTTTTAACAAAAAATATTATTTACATTAAGGGGGAGGGGTAGGCTAAGCTTCACAATAGGCTAGCAATAATATGGTTCAAATTCGTCTTTGGCAATAATCGAACCTAAAGTCTCTCACTTACAAATAAAGAGGAATACCACTAGCGACCGTAGTACTAAGTGACTGTTGGATCCATTATTAGATGATGCTTTGAGATCATGAGGAAATTTTAGTCTTGATATCTTGCATCTTGTGCCCAAATAGAGCTTGCTCGACTTAATAATAGCTCGACTAGTTTACTAGCTGCAGTTTTTATTTTAATATATAAATTTAGTTAAAATGACATATTTAATAAATTGTTTGGAGAGTTTTCATTTTCACATAATTAATCTTACAACATTGGATGTATTAATTGATTTCTATGGATCTTCCTCCTTTTCAAAGACGTCCAACATTAGTTTATTATCTTGTATTTTTCAAATTTTTTGCTTACAAGTACCCTTCTCTTGGTACATTTTAAAATCTTCGTCTGATTGTATTGTTAAACAAATTTATGGATTTAGATTATTTTCTTCAAAAAAAAAAATGTATTTTAGTCTACCCATTAGCAACAAAATTGTTTTTGGATGTCTGCTATGTAGTTCGTGTGTCACTGTGCCATTTTTCTTGAGAACCTTGCCAGCTGCTCAGTGGTTTGTGTGAATTAACAGCTACAAATCATACATCTATTTCTTAATGCAAATCATTTTATCTTTGTGAGTCAGGAAAAGGTCCTTAGCAAAGGAATTTGCAGAACAACCATGAATTTTAATCATGCTGCTTTTCTTCTAATTAATTAATTCATTAAATTGTTCATATATATAAGTAAGAAAGGAATTGCTGCGTAATCTTACTCCGGTTTATTCTTTTGGGTCGGAGCAGAACCTAATGATTCAGTTTATAAGAATCAACGTGAATTTAATTAAGAAAATGAACTGATTCTTGCGCACAAATTTAACACTTATATAACAAGTGTTAAAATATTTCTTTCTTTTTTTTAACTAATTGATACTCCTATTAAATTTCTAATTAGGATAGCCAATTAATTTTAAAAGTACTTAATTAATTAGCCATTCTTACGTATATGAGACACAAACAATAAGTTGCAGAAATTCAACTTGATTTTTGTAGATGGTGTTTCGTTTAACCAAGTTTCTAGGGTTTTCGATGTATGACCCTTTGTGATTGTGCTAGAGGAAAGACTTTATAATTCTAAATGTTGTTGGTCCTGAATTATAAATAACACCTCCACTTAACAAAAAAAAAAATAACTTAACATGAAATAAATTAGATTTGAATGAAACGAAAGTAAATGCAATAGATAATAAGCCAGATAAATACAACAACAAAAATTTATCTCATTAAGTAATATCGACTTTATAAATCTTATAGCGTCATTACGTTCAATTTTATACCTTGTGAATATACAGTTCACCAAAATTTTCTATCAAGGTCATCACTGACCCTAATGTACATGGTCCCCACCGTCAACCTCTGCCTGTACGTTTTGTCACAAGCTGGAGTCAATCAAGTGTTATTTGTAGGAAAGTGTACTGTCCTCTTCTAATCCAAACCAGTTTTTATTGATAAAAAAACTCCGAGCTTTTAATTAAGGGTTAATTCTGATCAAGGAATATTATCGGTGACGATACCAGTTTTGAGTCTGAGTGGTTGGCCAGTTTAAATTTCTGATCCACACTGGATGAAAGTGACAAGGGTGAACTGCGAATCAAAGAAATCTTCTTTTATGACAAAGTATGATGACAAGTGTGGCACAGTGGTAGCTAGGTTATATACGTGTACGTATGAAAATTTGCAGTGTACGTACATACTACTAGCACCTTTATTTTGCGGTGATGCTATCCACACATCTTTTTCAAATCAAATAAATTGAAGAATTTCAAATGATGGCAATTAACAAGATGTGTGAAAGAAAAAAAAAAGTGTGTGGATAACAGCATCCTTATTTGACAGGAGAGAGAGAGAGAGAGAGAGAGAGAGAGAGAGAGAGATGGTTCTCGCACATGAGCAATGCATGATGCTTAAAAAGAAGAAGAAACAGAAGTATTACGACCCAACATAACATGCATGAGTACCAAGTAGGCCAAGAGTGAGTATAAAAGTAGGAAATGATTCTACACACCTTTTTCTTTTTCATTTGTAGATTTGATTATTTTTGTTCATCGATTTTTCTTTACATTACTCGATTTAACTGTCAAAAATAAAAATACTGTGCAAATGTGAAAAAATAATGTATTTAATCATTTTTCCTAGAAGTAAGCATTATATATTTATGTTTTGGATTAAACCAATATTAATATGAGAATAAATTTGCTCATTATTTATGCATTATCACCACATTACATTTCCTTGGAATTGTGAGTACGCTTGATAACTTTTTAATTTTTAATTTTTATATTTTGTGTTAGTGATAAAGTGGAAATGCACAAGAGAAGAAATAAGAGATGAAGGTTCGCGGGAAATATACAAGAAAAGACACAAAATAAAAATTAAAAAAAACAACAATATTAAATTGTTTTCACTTTCAAGATTTTGTTTTCATTCCTTTTTGTTTATTTCTTCTATATCTCTCTCACCAGCTTCTTCATACCTTCTTTCTCTAATGCATTTTCTTTTATATATCTCAGGTACAAAAATTGGAAATGACATCATTATTGAGCGCTTAAATTAAATTTTGAGATTTATGTTGTGTGTAAATAATTTGCAATGTGTGCAAATTAATTTGTTTTCTCCACAACTATTGCAAATCCTCGTATGTGTGTACGTTTCTTTGTTGTCAAAGCATTGCATGCCAATATATCAACACCTCTTTTTATCGTCTCATTCTCATAAGAGCGCCTGAGGTATGGAAATAACAAACTCCTCAAGTTTGAGGGAATGGCTGATCATGTCCTAATTAGTCATTCAGATTAGACCCTTAATCTGATAGTCACACTTATTAGTCGTATAATTAATTTCCTTGATCCAGATCAGTTTATGAACTAAACTACTTCATTTTATTCCTAATTAATGGACCCATTTAATTCACTAAGAAATGATTAGTGAATACGTACAAGTTTACGGGTATTTAATCAAAGATCTTAAAAGAGTTATAAAATTTCATAGAAATCCTAGTGTATTCATTCTAAATTTAAAATAGTTCATAAAATTTTATTTGTATTGAATTAGAATTTGATTTTTAAGAATTTTAAAAGATAAATAATTTAATGAAGTTGGAGAGAGTTATAGTGATTTTTAAGCTTTAGAAATCAGGCATTTCTCCCTAAGATTTTTAATGGTTTCACCCAAGATTCAAATGGTGTCTATGAAGCTCCATTAAACTTCAGAGATTTATAACTCTTTCGAAATCCTTTAAACTCCTATTTCAATACAATACAATACAATTCCCTAAAACTAGGTTTTCTTTTTTTTTTTTTGGAAAATAATCACTGCTAATTACACTATCACTTCCATACACGGCAATTTTTTAGCAAAAAAAAGAGAAAACTAAACAACTGGACTTGAAAAGTATGAAATGATTCCTTGTTATTTCAAATTCTCTCTCTCTCTCTAAACAACTGGACTTGAAAAGTATGAAATGATTCCTTGTTATTTCAAATTCTCTCTCTCTCTCTCTCTCTCTCTCTCTCTCTCTCTCTCTCTCTCTCTCTCTCTCTCTCTCTCTCTCTCTCTCTATTTTCCAGTATTTGTTGTAAATTTGGCCTTCTTGTCATTTAAACTACTCAGTCCTCCGGAGCGTTTGACTTTTTCCAATTTTTTCTTCGTGTGCAGGTTAAACTGCTGGTAGGCAATCACATTTTTGCTGTATAGTTTGTAGGGTTAATTGGTGGTGCTTTAAGGGGAGGGCCGGCCGTCTGTGGTGGTGGTGGTCCTGGTAGTGGCTCTCTCTTTCTTAATGGGTTGGTTGTGTGGGAGAAATAGATCGATATAATTGAGCCACTTTGGCAGATGTGCGGATAAGGCAATCTAATTGTGGCAGGGATATATATCATAAAAAAGAAAGGATTGGGCTATTCACACACCCTCTTAATTTTTGGTAATCGGATGAATTGAAGAAAATTAAAAGACTTGAGCTGTGTGAGAAGTAAAAAATGGTGTGTGAATAACATAATCCAAAAGAAAAAAGGTGGGGTTTGGATATGTACCTTCGTTTTAATTGTTTTTTTAGGAGAAAAAGAAACTTTGGATGTTAACCAGATTCAATTATCAAACCTGTAGCGATTTAGTACTACGTTCTAGTGGTATTCATCTTTACTTATAAGTGAGAGGTCTTAGATTCAATTATCGTCAAAGGCAATTGAACCAAATTATTGTCAGTCCATTATAAGGCTTAGCCCACTCCCCCACCTCTATAGGTAATATCGTTTGTTAAAAAAAAAAAACAAAATTATCAAACTTGTAACCTAGTACCTATTAGAGCATCTCCAGCAGTCATCAATTGCCCTTGTAATTGCGTGAAATTGCCTTCTTGCCCAAAGAAAGTTGCTTAACCGGTGGGAAGGCAATTGTGGGAAAGGTAGGTGCCCAGCCAGTTGCCCCGCCGATAATTGCAAGGGCTTGTGCTCGAGTGGAGAAGCAACAGACAGGGGGCCCACCCCGCGTGAAGAACATAGAGCCGGCTCAAATTTGATGCAACATCGGTTGGATTTCCTACGGTCTATTAACGGTAAAAAACTTTAGGGTGCACCATGTGGCGCTTTGTAGCGATTGATATTTTAAAAAAAAATAAAAAATTCAATGGCCAAAATTAATCTTAACTCTAAAAATTTACCAAAAAAGAATTTAAAAAATTCAAGTTCACACTTATAAAATCTTACAAAATTGTAAACATTTAAAATTAAACACACAAAATATAATAAATAAAACATAAGTAGATATTGTTATTGCTAACGTGGTGACACACCCCGACTCGGTATGTCCATTAGGACTCCGAATCGAGCTATGCTAGCTGACACCTGGAAGGTGACGAAGCCATAAAGTGTAGTGATATGAAAAATGTGAATAAATTTAATCCTAAAAGTGCCTAAATATAAAAGTGCGTTGTGAGCGGGAATGAACTCAATTCACACGTGATGACAAAGCATAAGTACAGTACAATAAAATAGGGTGAGAATTATACCATCGATTGTAATTGTCTACACCAAGATTTGCCGATATATTGAAGTGGATGAGAAAGTCATTGGTAAGACTACTATGAATTCAACAGGCTACGAAAGAAAACTCAAGCTCAAGAAATTGGTCAAAGAGAATATAAGGCACGTCACCCCCTCTACATTGGTGATGTGGGATGTTACAATCCACCCCACTTAAGGGGAACCCGGTGTCCTCGCCCACCTCCATATAACACGAGGCATTTTGGGAACTCACTGGCTTTGGGTTCCATCAGAACTCCGAAGTTAAGCGAGTTCGGGCGAGAGCATTTCCAGGATGGGTGACCCCCTTGAGAAGTTGCTCGTGAGTTCCCAGAAACAAAACCGTGAGGGAATGGTAAGCCTAAAGCGGACAATATCGTGCTACGGTGGAGCCGACCCGGGATGTGGCACGTGGAGCATAAAATAAGGGAAAATTAGGTTCACATCCTTCTTTTTGTTACTCCATTGATTAAAATCATATTCATTTTCAATTTTTGATCAAGGTCCGTGGGTATTAATAACATCATTAATTATTTGAATAATAAAATATTTTTATTTTTAAATATATTCATTTAGTGTTAAAAATGTTACAATTAGTATATTTATGTTTATGACTAAATTTTGTATCATATATTTTTATTTTTAGTTTGTAACTATTTTTAATTGCAAATATTTTTTAATTAGTACCAATTTTCTTTTCATTTTTAATTTGTACCCATATATTAGTTTTTTTTTTGTGCCCAATTTTTTAAAGTTTTATTTGTGTTTGTATCCATGTGTATATTGTCACGATTTAATAAATGATAGAAAAATTACATATGGTATATTTATGTTTTATGCCTAAACTTTGTATCATATATTTATATTTTTAGTTTGTACCCACTTTTAATTTGCAATATTTTTTTTTTTAAAATTGTAGTATTTTCTTTTTAGTTTTATTTTGTACCCACGTATTAATTTCTTTTAGCACCTATATTTTTTTTAAATTCATTTGTACTCATAATTTTTTTATCTTTTATCTGTACCCTAATTTATTTATAATGTACCCATTCTTCTTTATTAATGTACCACTTTGTTATATGTGAAATGTACCCTTTTTTTTTAAATGTACCAATTTTTTTAACACTATGGATACATTCTTTTGCCATTTATTATTTCTTATTTTTACATAGTTTTTATCCATTTATTAAATCAAAATGTTTGAATTTTTTTATTGTAACCGTTTCTAATAGTATTATAATGAGGGATTTTAAATTTATAGGATTATAAATCTCATAAAATATCAAACAATTAATATCAAAACTATAAAAATATAAATATTAATAGTAATATAATAAGGTGTACAAAGTTAAGGGACTTTGATCAAACTTTGAATACTATTAGGTTTTAATCAAAGAATGTCAAAGATTAAGGAC
This sequence comes from Malus domestica, assembly GCF_042453785.1. NCBI lineage: Eukaryota > Viridiplantae > Streptophyta > Magnoliopsida > Rosales > Rosaceae > Malus > Malus domestica. The sequence continues at coordinate 10,022,955 of NC_091668.1, forward strand.
CGCATCCAATGTATCCCAATTAATCTACGACGATAATGACATTTGGAGGATAAAACGAAGAAAACATTAAAAAATATATTCGTGAATAGTAATCACCATTGCCCTTGCCCTTTCTCCTTTAAATGGGTGGACTTGTAGAAAGGTAATTACGGTTTAGAGTGAACAGTAAAAGCAATGAAATTGCTTGCCCTCCAAAAACGGGTGAAGATGCTCTTACATGAACCATCTGCAAACATGTTGACTTCTCTAAAAATATAATTAATCGTTTTTGTTAAAAAATAAAATATTAATCGTGTAATTTAAAAATTATCGCCTCCAATAAATTCTAAATATTCTTGATGGCGACAGAAATTTATTTAAATATTCTTGATGACAAAAGAAATTTGTCACAGAATATATATCTCAATTTTTATTTTATGTATTAAAATTTTGGAGTCGCCTTCATTATCAACTTTTGCAAAACGCATTTGTGCTGCCCATTATTTGCAGAGCTCTATGTAAGATGTAGCTTCAACCTGTAAGAAAGAAGAAATTCCTACGCGAAAAAACACCTGTGCCATATATAACTAGAAGAATTTCTTTTAAAGAAAATAGAGATTTTAATAATAAATTAACTAGAAACCTTAATAATTAATTAGTACTTTTTTTAATCATCATGACCAAATAAACTTCTCCCTTCTGGGTTTTTTTATTTTTTATTTTTTAATCAAATCAAATAACATATTTAAGGTCCTGCAGTTGGGTCCTACACCAAGTTTATTTCTTTTAAGACTTTGTAATTTTCTAATTTTAGGACGAAAATAAATGACGTCTTACTTTATTTTTAGTGATTTTCAATGCTGTTTTAATCAGTATCTTGTTGTCAATTTAAGAATTCCATCCTGCATATGATTTGTTTTTAGTCTTTTACTTATTTTCCAAACGAGGTAATTTTCGGGAGTTCAAGTGGTTTTTTTAGGGTGAGTTTAAAATTAACGGATCTAATCCATGTATTTTTTCAAACATAACCACAAATTTGGCGATAAATTCTTTAATTGATAGTTTGAAACTACGTAATTTTCCAAACATAACCACAAAAACAGATAACAAAAGAGATCTAAGAAATATTTGATGACAAAATTAAACTAAAAAACGATCACAAAATTGTTTGATTTGATTAGGTTAAACCGAACTAAATCGAACAATTAATGTTGTTACATCGATTTAGGTGTGTAGAGTTTGAAGCCTAAACCGATCGAACCCTAGCTTCATTTATATGGACCAAAAACAAAAAATAAAAGGAAAAATCACAGCCAAATTATGATTTGGTTTATGTAATTGACATGTGTTGCTTTGAACAAAATATTTCCGATTATTTAATTTGACTTCTAGTTTAATGAACGTTGCAGTTCAAGGACGATAACTTAATTTCATCAATTTTTAACGAAAATAGCACAAAAGTGGCATATGTGAGCATATGATTGACTGTAACATGCCCACCTCCTATAGCACGAGGCCTTTTGGGAACTTACTGGCTTCGGATTCCATTGGAAACTCCGAAGTTAAGCGAGTTCGGGCGAGAGCAATCCTAGGATGGGTGTCCTACTAGAAGGTTCTCATCTGAGTTCCCATAAACAAAACCGTGAGGGCGTGGTCAAGGTCCAAAACGAACAATATCGTGCTACGACTGAGTCGAGACTGAGATGTGACATTGACTCTTAATGTTGGGTTTTTGGCTCAAAATTAGGATGATGCAATAAATTAGGTTTGTGTTACCTATTTGGTTTTGGTGTCCTATTTGGGTTTGGTTTTGACTTCTTAGTTAGTTTCCTTGGTGGAGAGATTTTGTTAATTACCTATTTGATTAGGATTTGGATTTATGTCCTATTAGGATTCTTATTGTAACCTAAGTCCTATGCGACCTTAGGGTTAGTGTATTTAGTGTGCCTCATCATGGTTTAGAGAGCTTTTCTCTATTTTGGTTTTGGGTGGAGGTCACTGTTTGGAGTCATGAGTGTGTGGCAAATTCGTGGCTCATTTGTTTGGCAAATTTGGTGAGAGTCAATTTGTGAATTTGTGAGTTAGAGAGCAATTTGAGAAAATCTTCTCCGTTTGTTTGGGTTCTCTACTCATTTGATTTAGGGTTTGTAATTTGTGGGATTTGGGTTGTGAGAGTTTAAACACTCTTTTGTAATCTCCATTTGTTTAGTGAAATTCCTCGCTGTGCTTTGCTTGTGGACGTAAGCTTTACGCCGAACCACGTAAATCTCTTGTGATAGTTTGAGATTGTTTGTTTTAACTTTCACCTACGACGTTGATATTGGTACTTTATTAGAATTCATTTCCGTTTATGCATAAAAATTAACATTAAGAACTGTAAAACACCTCCCCAATCCCCACATTACCTTAATGTGCTCATTTTGTCAACAAAAATTTGAAAGAAGTGTTTGTCCTTCTAATATTGCAACAACTACTAAACTATGACAACTGGATTGCGATAATTCAAACTACAAAAAATCGTAGTGTAACTTTGTCCAATGTAGTAAACTGAATTTTTGACGTACCTTACTTGTAGTGACCCTTTTGTCCCACAAGATACAATATAATTAAACATCTTATTTTTCGTGTTGGACATGATTTTCGTACAAACCCTTTTTTTATGTATCTTATTTAGTTTTGTCTCTTAATATTTTTTAATTTATTCAAACTAAAATTTTAAAATAAACAAAAATATGCGAAAATAACTAAAGAAGAATTGAAATCGCTTATTTTTATTTTATTTTATTTATAAATATATCATGTTGTGGCCTGTTGTGGTAAATAATTAAGATTGAAGTGAGAGCCATGCTTCCATTGCTTTCTGTGCCTAAAAAATTTTATTTTCGTTTAAATAATTTCGGGGCAAAATTAAAAAGGAGTAGCTATTTTTGTAGATAACGACAAACAGCCTTCCTCTCCTCTTGTAGCCGCCGGGAAATACAAATTCCTAGTTCAAAAAATTAAACGCGTACTTTTCTTGCTTTATCGTTTTCAAATTTTGACCGTCCATTGTTTCCCTAGGTCAAGCAGAATCCATCATCGCCCGTACACGTTTCCCCCCCACTCACCCCCGATGCTCTCTGTACTCTAATTAGCGCCAAATTCCACTCGCGTCGCTCTCACAGAACAAAACCTAAAGCTCCTCCAGATCCAACGGCTGGCCACCACTCCTCACTCTCCCACCCAATCGTGAGCGTCCAACCGAGATTTTAAGCAAATCGTCCGATCACCTGTCGCTCTCATCCAGCCCTCCATTATTTAGGAAATTCAATTTCAAAAAACAACGAGGGGGAGTGAAAGAGAAAAAGACCAAAAGCTGGAGAGCTGCTCTATCTTCCCCAACTCTTCTGATTCTCTTTAGTCTCTCAAAATCTCTGATCCGATTCGAGATTTTCAGCAGCTGCAAATCGAGCTCCTTCAGAAATTTCACACTTTTTTTGTTTCAAAATTTTATGGCTGCTTTTTCGGTACTGGAAATCGCCGCCAAATCGCCGCCGTCTGTCCGCGACCGTCTCCGGTGACGATTGAGCTCCGAAACGACACCGTTTATCCGTTACCGATGGCGTGCGCGGTGGAATTATTTCTCGAAGGATTTTGATAATTTGTGTTTTGGAAATTAAATGCGAATTTGGGAGGCTGATTGTGCATGTTGGCGTTTGGATTCATTGGAGATTAATGGAGCAGAGCGAAACGGTCTCCGAGGTGGCGCCGAAGAAATTGGCGAGGCAATTGGATTTCACGACGGTGTACCGAGCGTCGGCGAGCGCGGCGTTGACGGACGTACAGCTACAGCTACAGACACCGTCACAGGCGCAGCAGCAGCCACAAATCTCACCGGCAAGACCGCAGTTGCATTTGCATTTACAGTCGCCGCAGCCTGCGGCAGTTCAGTTGTCGAAGCAGTTAACGCCGCCGCCGGCGATTCCGCAGTTTCAGGCTCGGCGGAGTCCGGCGCCGCCCGCAAACGTTCGGATTCCGCACCCGGTGCATAAGCTTTCGCAAGTGAGGTAAATTTCTATGAATTTTGATCATATCTGGAGTTACGGAGTTGAATTTCAAGTTTATATGGTGGATTTTGGTATTGAATATTGGCTTTGATGTAGAGCTAAAATTTATGATATTTATCGTAGGAAAACAGTGCAAAATTGGTAATTGCATGCTTGGATGGTAAAATATGGTTGCTTTGGGAGTGTGCATTTTACATTTATGGGAAATTTTGTTAAATTTTTCAGATGTGTTATTGATATTGGTAATGTCGTTGATAAATTGTCGAAAAAACAATAATTTCCAACTATTGTAATCATAGAGGTGGAAGCTCTGCTTTTGAGAATCTATTTGACGTTCTGCTTTGGTTGTGAGATTTGTTATATTATACTTCTCTTGACCTTTGTGTGCATGTGTGTCTCTTCAGAAAACAAGACTCTCCTGTATCACGCCAACGTGGCGATGAAAAAGATTGTACTCCAAAGAAGCAGAAGCAGTGCAATTGTAAAAACTCTCGGTGCCTGAAGTTGTAAGGACATTTCCTCCTCTTCGTAATTTTTAGCCTTAGAATGAGAATGCACCATTTGTGATTTGTATTTGTTTTCGGAATCTTGTCAATTTGAAACTTGGATACCTAAAACCCCTTTGTGAGTGATGTTTTCACTTCACATCTGCAGAGTGAGATATTCACACTATTGGTCCTGAGCACTTCAGCTCACCTTTTGCATATCTTGTCAATTCTCCATTACATTAAAACCTTGAAATTCATTTTAACCCTTTCATGTAGAGTTTCTGTTATCCTGTTTTTACAAGCGAAAATGCCAAAGTACTTTATAGTGGAAGCACAGCTCGTGGTCCATTAACATGTAAACAAAGTAACAAACAGATTTTCTCAATGATGCTTAAATTTGCTTACATAAAGCTGCAAGCTTGAATGTAATTCTCTGTGGATTTCATTCCATATGCATATTGGAACAAGATAATTTGTGGAAATAATGGAAATCCACTTTAAGTTAAGTTACTATCGATTGTCAGCTTTCTTTTCTAGTACTTTAATTCTATAGTTTTAAATTAGCCATATGTATGTCAGTATGTGGATCATTGTCTCTTCTGCTTCCCCCACATTCTTTTTACCACCTAAAGTCAAGACTTGATAATCTTGTAGGTACTGTGAGTGCTTTGCAGCTGGAATTTATTGTGATGGTTGCAACTGCTCAAATTGTCACAATAATGTGAACAATGAAGCTGCTAGGCAAGACGCAAGGGGAGCAATTTTAGAGCGTAATCCAAATGCTTTCCAACCAAAGATTGCTAGCAGCCCACAAGAATCTCGTGATGGTAGGGTATGTAATCTGACTCATATATTGCTTCATCTGTGCCCTTGGATTGACTTTTACCAAGTTCTTAGTGGAGACCAAACAAGGAGGTGCAAGCATAGTAGACACTTAATTTTTAGTCTGGTTATTGATGTTCTCATTAGATTGCATTTGGTAATTCAGCTCAGTGTACATTAACAGTTTCTTATAACAAATTCAGGAAGATGTTAGGGAAATTCAAGCGGCTGGAAAGCACAACAAAGGATGCCATTGTAAGAAATCAGGCTGCCTCAAGAAGTATTGTGAGTGCTTCCAAGCCAATATTCTATGCTCTGAAAATTGTAAATGCATGGACTGCAAGAACTTTGAAGGAAGTGAAGAGAGAAGAGCTCTCTATCATGAAGGCCACAATACCGCGGCCTACATGCAACAGGCTAATGCGGCCATTAGTGGGGCCATTGGAACCTCTGGTTATGGGACCCCTCTGGTGTCCAGAAAAAGAAAAGGCTATGAACTTTATTTTACAACTGGAAATCAATCCACTCATCCAATTGGACAACCTCAACAGGTACATTTTTCTTCAATTACTTGAATACATCTTTGTTAGGTTTTGGGTAGCTGTGTGTTTGGCGTTATGAATATTTTGATAAGTTGTTCTTGTCAGGCTTCAAAAAGTCCAGTTTTGCCATTATTAATACTTGAATGACCATAAGTTCACATTAGCTCATGAAGGCTAAGATAATGATCATTATTCTACACAAAATGCTTGCTGAATATGGCAATCCCTTCCAGATTAAATTCGGATCCAGTTCCTTATTTTTTCTTCCTTCATATCATTCGATCTATTTCTTAAGCTAACGGGCTTCATATTAACCTTATTTCAGGAAAATCATCTAAGACCTCATATGGCCTCTTCTTCTCAGTTGTCTGTTCCTATTTTTCGTGCTGATGCAGCTGTACCAAGACCTTCAAAAACCACTATATACAGGTGTGCTAATTTTCTTAACATTGCTAATTTAAAAGTTTTCTTTATTTTCCTTCAAAATATTGTAATACTAATCATCATGTTTCATGACTGAAGATCTCCATTGGCGGATATCATCCAACCAAAGAATGTAAAGGATCTGTGCTCACGTTTGGTTGTAGTTGCAGGAGCAGCTGCTAAGGCACTTGCAGGTTTTGGTTCTATACATAAGTCAATTAGATTCCTTTCTTCTCTTGCTGATACCTGTGCATCTCATTTCACCTTTAAGTTTTTAGCTCTCTTTTCTTTTTTCCTTGTTTAAAAGTTTTTAAGGACACTGCAAGCTAGAACCCTACTGGCCTCAAAAGTAGGTGGATTTACAATGGGTTCTCCCAAAGTAACAAATTTGTAGCTAATCAGTTGAATGAAAAGGCTATTATTCTAAGGCATGGAACTCTGTTGTTTTTGGGAAGTCACAATTCTATTAAGTTTGGTTTCAGTAAACTTGCTTTCAAACTAAAACTCCCTTCATAGGTTTTAAAAAAGAAAACGAACAAGAGGCTGTTTCTAAAGGGCCCAAGAAAAAGAGCTCATCTCCTCATGGTTATTGACCAAAATCAAGTACATGTTTTTTCTCTTTTATTTTCGTTCTCCTCCTCGACTTTTGCTTATTTCAGACTAATCAATAGATTTCTAGTTTAATTTTGATTTCCCTGGGGAGGAAAACTTGCTGTTTAGCTGGTAGCCAAAGACGAATCTAAAAGATCTTATTCTCCCCCCTTTTGAGTTGCTAGATGGATATTAGATATTCTCCATTTACCATATGGCTTTTCAAATATGTGATTCGCTTTAGGATTTGCTAATTTAATATGTGCAGGAGATATGCAAAGAGAGACAATCAATACTAGTACCACTTCATCCACCCAAGAGGGGGAAGAACATAAAATGGAACATGATAAGCAGCACGACGACCAATTAGGAGTGAACGAAGCAGATAGAGAAGTAAGTACCTTTTCTGGATCAAATGGAGTTGATGTGCAAAATAGTAGGCCAATGTCCCCTGTAACTCTTGCCCTGATGTGTGATGAACAAGATAAGATGTTTATGGAAGCTGGATTGCCAAAGGGTGCGGGAACTGATAATCCAAGTATGCCTGAGAAGCCAACTCAGGAAATAGGTTTCACAGAGATTTACGTGGAACAGGAAAGGCTTGTCCTGACCGGGTTCAGGGATTTCCTTAACCATCTTATTACTCGGGGGAGCATAAAAGGTGAGCTTCTTCAAGTTACAATTCTAACCTTATAATTGTAGAAACACAGAATGCCCATGTGCTTTGTGAATATTGTTGGGAATTTAATACTATGAGAACACCCTAAAAGAAAGATCAGTTTGGCTTTATTCGTATAATTTTCTACCTGTTCAGAGCATTGTGATAAATTGGATGATCATGTCTTCTGTTACTGTAACTAGCGGACCGCAGTTCTAGAGTGAATATGCATTTTGTCATTGATATAAATGGGTTTTCGTTATGTTGAGTTCCCCACATCATCATGTTCTATTTTGTGACCGTTAATTGATCTTGTTCTTCATTCATGCATCCAGCTAATCTAACAAGAGTGAGTCCTTTGGTGACTTTTGCAGAAACAATGTGTTCTCCCCAAGCCAAAACGGAGAGGTTAAGCCAGAAAGAATCCGTACAGGTTGGAACAGCAAAACCAAACACTGAACCCAGGTACCAGAAAGAGGTCTACATCAACGGCATTGTGAAATCTCCACTTTCATCAGCAAACGGTAAAATTCTTCAGTCGGCAACGACAGTCACTTCTGGTGACAATGATCTCACTCTAAAGGTTGGATTGCCCATTGAGAAATAATACTGAGCACTAAAAGCAATACCGGTTGTAACTTAGGATTCGAAGTAGTTCAAATGGTACCACCGTGCCTCTTTCGAGACACTTCGGCTTGATTTTGTGCCACATCAGTCGATCTTTAGGTCTCGCAGTTAGAAAAAAAGGAACTTTGAGAAACTAATGAGAGCCAGACCCTTTTTCTCTTGGTGCATAAATTAATTCTCGAAAGGGCTGCTTTCAGTTTCGTTATGCATTTATGCTGTGTACGATAAAAGTGCTTCTCTTTTGTTTCCCAGTTTTGGAAATTTCAATACACAACTGTTCAAATTTCACAATAATTGTTGTTTATAACAGTTGGATCTCGTTGAATAGCTGGGATTGAAAACCTGGGACTTGGTAGAGGAGCTAGAAAAAGCCTATCCCAGGAAAGCACTTTTCCCCTATACTACAGTACGATTATTCGATTACCGTATTTGCGGAGCTTCCTTGCATCTTCCATAAACTGTATTTTCGTTCTGATTGTTTTGTTTGCCTGAACGTTGCTTCCTACTGCTTTCATTTTTTGTTTGATTTTTCGTTCAAACAAAATTTGGCTCCATTAGGGTTCATCACCGCAAGAAGTCAAGCACACGAACTCAATCGGATACCGAAAATTTCTGTTTGGATGCTGGGAAATTTGAGAAAAGGATGTAAATACCAAATTAGTTTCTTAATTCACCGATTTGTAAAGAACTTGTAGCTTAAGCGATGGAAAGCATTTACTATTGTTATCATGTTTTTGATACTTCACTCCTCCATTATCGTTCGGCCGTATCCAACAAAACCATTGGAGGACCATTCCTGCATACGTTATCTTCAGGGGAGAGATTATGGAACATCAGTGATTGTATATAATTATGTGTTTATTTTTCTCATTACGTCACACACATATACAACAGATGATAAGATAAATGTTCGATACATTAAAAAAATAAGGCACAATTCTGATACATAAGTGTAAAGAAAGACTGATTCCACATGACTCTGGATTTAAAATAAACAAATCGTTTAACCCAAATGATTTCCATCATCACCTCAAAATTTTCTCAGCTGCCAATCACATTGATAAAGAAAATTTGGATATGATGAAACCATCGCACGCCAAAAAGGTTTTCATCGTTTGTACTAAATTATATTATTTAATGTTTCTCAAAAAAAAAAAAAATATTATTTAATAATAATAATATTCGTTTCAGGAGGAAAAGGAAGCTGCATCATGAGGACCCACTCGCTCATCGCTGCTCGTCAACAACCTCTGCAATCCAGGTCACCAAGCACCACGATCTCACACGTGGCACCTCCTCCGTCCCACACGTGTCTCTCCGTACCTCCCTCCCCGCCAAAACTGTCCTATAAATACCGGACCAAGTCGCAGGCCAGAAGCAGCAGATCAAAACTCAGTGACTGTGAAGTGAGCGAAATGGACGCTCAGAAGCTTCGCTCGGAGTTCCTCCAAGTTCTGCGCAGCAGACGATCGGGCGAAGGTGAGTGAATTTGTAGACGTTTATTTGCTTAATTTTCTGTTTGGCTGGTGAGAAAATTTGAGGGAATCGGTGGAAAATGTCTGATTGAATACTTGCCTGTTTGGTAACGTTTTGGATTCCTTTCAGTTCCAATGTTGGTTGAGCCGGCGAAACCGGTGGCGAATCCGTTGTTTCAGGAGGATAATCCAGCAAGCTTCAGTGAGGTTCGAATCTGATTCCAATTTGGAAATGCTTTTCTCACGCAAGTCTAATTTTTTAATAAAAGCATCTAGAAATCACTTATTGCTTCGTGAAGAAAAAGCACATACCTTATTACATCTAGAAGCACCTTTAGAGCATCTTTGTAATTTTATTTGATGGCTAATATGGCAAATTGAATACAAGTGTTAAATCTTCTTCTTTTCCAATGGATGTGTTAAATATTTATTTTATTATTTTATTATTTTATTAGGCTTAGAGTTACATTAATTATTAAAAAATAATCAAAATTAGTTTTAGTTTGTATTCTATTGATTGTTAATGGGATCTATGCATTAAAAAATTAAATTAAATATATTTGACTCCTTCTTTGTTTGCCGTCAAAAAAGGCATTAGAAAGTAAGAAGTCAAATGACTTACATACCATCATATATGACATATCCATTGGAGAATACTTAAATGTCTTTTAATCCTATTTGGCATATTTGACATCTCCTTTGGAGATGGTCTTAAACTTTTTTTTTTCTCAAATGTTGTTAGAAACACTTTTGGTGATCTGAAAGCTTATTCAAAGCACTTCCAAACAGGCCCCCATATGTGTTGAAAGTTGTGATTTTGACAATTCGAAATTGTTGAATTTATGGTGTTTTGTGTTTTGCTTGCTAGGCAATGAACGCTTGTCCGAAAGCCAGCATCCCCGATTTCAAGGATAAGCTGCAGGAAGAAAACCTTTACTTAAATACTGAGGTAGTTGGTTTAAGTCTAAATAATCAAATTTCTCAAATTATTATCGTTTAAGTAAATTTCGGGTTGGAGTTTTATGGTGGGGAATAATGTTCTTATTATCTTAAATGATAGGCAGGAGAGCAAGGGCGGTTGCCCGTGTTAATTTTGAGTATGAAGGAAAATTGTACCCAGAAAAGGCCTGCTGTTGTCTTTCTGCATAGTACAAACAAGAACAAAGAATGGTTAAGACCATTGCTTGAGGTACCTGATCTTTTTGTGCGATCTTTCAATTACAATCTACACTCGGTCAGAGCAAGAATTCTCATGTTTGTGTTGTTTTTCAGGCCTATGCTTCAAGGGGATACGTAGCAATTGCCATTGATTCCCGCTACCATGGCGAACGTGCCAGAAATATCTCCACTTACAGAGATGTACGTATATTTTTCCACCTTTGCTTCGTCGTAATTATGTGATTTTGGCCTGTGGTTTGGTAAAAGCACAATCTAGATGCTGTTTTCAAGTTTTTTGGTTTATGAATCTCCTCATAGATTAAAGTGTCGGGTAAGTACCTATTGTGAGCTGTGCTATGGTAGTGTGAGTTCTAGACTAGTACTTCACATGGTTTTCTCAAGAAAACGTGAACCGATCTTAGATTGAGCGAGGCGTCCTACTCTGGTTTAAGCTAGTAAGCATTCCTACGCCATACAAACTGATCTGGGGATTTATTCGCATGCAGGCTCTCGTATCAGCATGGAAAAAAGGTGATACAATGCCATTCTTATTTGATACGGTAACTCCACTTGTTTTTGTGTGAATAAGATAGTTACTCAACTGGTACATTGAAGTAGGAAAATTGATAAGTTGAAATGTAGTTCGTCATTGGGAATTGTTATCTGATGATTGTGTGTGAATGAAATAAATTTCATTATCGCAGGTCTGGGACTTGATAAAATTGGCAGATTATTTAACACAGAGGGAGGATATAGACCCTACTAGGGTAGGAATCACCGGTGAATCACTTGGAGGTTTGTGAAGGAAAACTTTATGAGACGGAAACTTGAAAATACATTACCTCTTTCTGTGCAACTCCAAAGTCATCTTGTTATTTTCCGATGCAGGGATGCATGCATGGTTTGCTGCTGCTGCTGACACCCGTTATGCAGTAGTGGTTCCTATAATTGGTGTTCAGGTGCTGCATCTAATATCATTAGTTATAAGTTCACCTCTTGTGATTCTAAATTTCTAACTCAGTGCAACTACATCTGCAGGGATTTCGATGGGCCATAGACAACGATAAGTGGCAGGCTCGAGTTGACAGTATAAAACCTGTTTTTGAGGGTAAGAGAAGTAGAAGATTGAATTATATATTAGAAAGTATACTTTTGGTTTCACTCCAACGATTAGTTTCGTTTTTCGCTCTTAGTTCCCTTCCAATAGTAGATTCTTTTGCCTCCATTTTTGTTAGTAATGAGTCTACATACGATTATAGTGTAGTGGTTCAAGTTTCTTCATAAATTCTCTTTTGTTCGATTCATTTGAACGAAAACCTAGACCTTCTTTTAGTGTTTCTTGTCTTCGTAGACAGGGTTGTGTTTACTTCTCTGATTCTTTCATTTTCTCGGTTGTACTGCAGAAGCACGAATTGATCTTAGGAAGAGTGTGATTGACAAAGAAGTGGTGGAGAAGGTTCGCTACATACTTGACTCTCAGATACGAATTGATCTCGGGGAGTCTGATCTATACATTCAGTATTTCAAACTAGAAGGGGTAATTGATTGTTATTATGAAGTTGGACGACAGCTTACAATTTACTTATCTGACCAGGTCTGGGATAGGATTGCTCCAGGTCTGGCCTCCCAGTTTGATTCTCCTTACTTGATTCCAGCTATCGCACCTCGTCCTCTGTTGATTTTAAACGGTAAAATTCCGTTTCACAGTGGAGCTACGAATCACAAACATAGTGATGCTTCACCTATTTGTCCATCGCCCTGTCCTAATCCTAATGCGGAGCAGTACTTTCTTAAATCCACTTGACAATGGACAATCTTCAAGAATTCTTGTTTTCCTTCAATTTATTCGTCGTGAAGATGACTTCATGTTAGTTTTTATCATGTTTCATTTATTTCCGAAAATATCAGGTGCCGAAGATCCTCGATGTCCGCTTGCTGGTCTGGAAGTTCCCAACTCCAAAGCATGCAAGGCTTATGCAGATGGGCACGCCATAGACAACTTCAAGGTACGGAGTAGCGCTGTCATACCCTGCAAATAATTTTCACAAATTTCACCGTCTTCAACCGCATTTAGAGCCTCTGATTTAGCACTTCTTGTGTTCAAATCTTCCTTCATGCTCATGGCCGACGTTCATATTTGTTCATCCAAACGCAAATAATATCGAACCTTGGCATTTTATTTTCCTTTTGTAGATTAGTTGACAAAGCTATTCAATGACCTTCATTTCATCGTAATGCAGTTCATAGCGCAGCCAGGAATCGGGCACCAAATGACCCCGCTCATGGTAGTCGAGGCCAGTGACTGGTTCGACCAGTTTCTGAAGCAGTGAGGCCGTGGTTGCAGTCGTTCCGTTCGTTGTTTCTACCCAATCTAGTTTCCCAATGTTCATATGTAATTAGATCCAATCGGCTTCTGGGCTTAAGCAATGTACTCTGTGATAATGTATCATGAAGACCGAAATAATGCATCGTGTTTTCAGCAAAATCATATGGTAGTACGGACTTTTATTAAAACATCGTTCTTAAACGAGTAGGATTTTCAGTTACGTCTATCAGAAATTCACATTCAAATCATGATGTATAAATATCCCCCAAGCTAATATGTGTCCAGGTTTACATTATGTGCAACTTCGTGCATAAAATCAGGCAATACAATCACATACCGGCAGCTCCTAAAATTGAAGACAAAAAACTGGAGCATGCCCGCTTCGTCAGCCTTTCTTGGGCATGGCAGCAAGCCTAGTGTACATTCGTGCCATGGAATAGTACCCTCGGAGGTCGCCAGAACGCAGAAGATTGCCTACCACACAAGCAAGACCAATTAACTAAAACAGAAGATGGAAAATAAAATTGACAGTACTTTGCATATTAACTCAAATCTAGCACTCAGTTTAATGCAACATTGTGGAAGGAATAGTTGAAGCTATCTGTAGTTTAATTCTAAAAAGATATTTTTGCCACGGCATTTTTTCACGGAATACATGGAATTGGGGATTCCAGGTGAATTTCATCTTCTACAATGCAAATGCATCAATAAGGGATGCGCCCAAGTTCTTTAAGTTATCTCCTTTCTTCATAACAAATGCAGATATGGAAAACTTGACCAACTTTCTTCCTTGTAATGGAGGTAGTCATAAGTAAACTATCGTTCACTAGCCTCAGACGATTATTTATGTATGTCTTCCCTAGTTTTAGAATCCTAGTTCTCGGACATCCATGGGAACAAAGCTTAGGTGTCATAAGAAACGCCCATTATTGAAACGAAAACTTAAGGGGGTATCCAGTCGCTGGCTTAAGAATTGATAAAGACGACTCACAAAGCACAAGGGATAGAAGTATAAATACTGAGCTTCTATAACTTAAAAATCCAATGTCAATGCTTATATACATAATATGCGTGCCAACTAACCAGAATCACAGTTCAATGGGCTGTCAGGTTCTGGATGGGCCATTAAAGCGATTATAGCCCTACAAACAGATTGAAGTGTCCAAGCAGGGCTCCATGCATTCTTTAAAATATCAAGGCAAATCTCTCCCGTCTGCATAGAAAACAACTTCAGAAAAATGAAATAATACTTGATGTGTTTAGAAAAGTACATTAAACATATAGTTTCCAATCTAATTTTCATTGGTGATCCAGTCATTTGTCAGAGGGTAAGCCTGGTAGACCGAGCAATTAACCATATGAAATCCTCAGTAAGCTTTGATGCACTACTTCATTGAAAGTTTTGATAGAACAAATTCAGGTAGTAGTTCATATTCAAACAGATTAGACGCAATCATATAAAGAGTTCATACCTTGAAATGTACATTTGGATGGAATATTTTTGTCAAGAACCTGACTTGTGGAGGTTGCAAAGGATACTGCTCAGGCACCGCAAAAGCAAGCTGGAATATACCGCCTTCAAATGGGGTCTCTGATGGACCCTACAGGCAAAATTTGGACAGATGAGGACAAACAATATAACAATATACCCCAAGAAGTTTTCATTGTAATGACTGAGCGTACCTTGATGAGAGCAGTCCATTTAAATATGTTTGTGTCATCACAAACTAATTGAATATCTGGATCAGCAACTTTCTCTCGCTGCACCTCTTTGTATTCCTTGAAAAGCCTTGCCCTTGATGCCTGCAAAAACTTATGTCTTCAAAATGGTTTCACCGCATGGTTTAAAAAAGTTATGCATTAAACCAATCGAAGACCAGAAGCAGAGCAAATGTTGTATAATGGCAACACCCGGCTAGCCATTAAAGTGCATCATTCACATTGGATTCACTTCCATCTTAAAGATACGATTGTTTTTCACGATTTTATCTTTTCAGTGTGGTATTCGTAACGATTCCACACTATGCAATACAACATACTAGTCATTCAAGTTCATCATTATCGCTCCATTAGGCCCCACAGTCTCCTTCCTCTCCACAAAACAAACGATGCTTTATCCTCAAACTCAAATCTATTCTCCCTCCATCTGTCACCTTTCTAGCTTTTTACCGCATCTTTCGACAATCCTCCCTCTATCCCAATCCACTTTCAGCCATAAAAGTTTGACACATTTCAAACAATTAACAATTTGTTAACCAACAACACTCATATTCCAATATCCTCTGAAGCTAAACAGAATTCGGATAAACAACCTATCGAAAATAAACCCGAAAAACAATAATGAATTCTAGCTATAACCTGACTGGCCAAAACAAGAACTTGAGCTAACCTGCATGTTGATTGACGCCTTGGAAACTCAAAACGCAGCACTGCACCACAAAGCCCCACTATCTGAACAGAATTACAACATTTTTTCACAAAATTAACAATAAATAATAATAAATAAGTAAATAAAAACTGGAAATTTCAGTTGATTGGAAGTTTTGATTTCGCCACACGCATCCAAACCCACAACCTCCGGAAGACTGAATCAATACAATTCGATTGATATGGGGCAATATACGCAATTTGATGCACCTCAGGGGTATAAAACATAAATTTCGATTTTTGCAGAAAATATTCAAGCAATCGATTGGAATCCCAGAAGCTTACCTTGCAGAGAACTTGGTTTCCTCGGGAGAGATGAAGATCGACGATCGATTTCTTTACAGTCGGGTTAGGAATGGGATTTGTTATACGGTGCGAAAAGGGACACGGAACGGGGAACCCACCGCCCAATAAACAGCGGCCACGTTTCAGATTATATTTTGTTCACCAAACTATAGTTTCCATTTTTGGGAAATTTTTTTCAGTAAGCTCGTAATACGGACTAGGAAATTTTTTTTTTTTTTTTTTGCTAGACATTGAGGAAAGATCTTTCATTTTCAATGCAGAAAGACCGCAGGCAGTACACCATGTGACATACTATAAATGGAGAGACATTGAAAATTATATTCTAAAAATAAGACACATTAGTCTTTTCTCTATTTATATCATAATATGTGATATACTACTTTGTGTTCTATGTACACATAAAAATTATCAACAATGAGACTCCTATTGTAAAATCGACGGAATGTGTGCAGTTGAATACAAAGTAAATAAGATACAATTTTTACTAGGTTCGGCAAGTGTGCCTACGTCATCAACGCAACAGTAGTACTTTCTTTTATTATGTGAAATAATTAGAGTACAAAGATAACTCTCACTATTTTCTTTCTTCTCTTTAGCCCAACTCATTGGTATTTTATTATGTATCTTTCTTCTTTCTCTTCTTCTTCTCCTCTCTCTTCTTTTCTTTCTTACTTTTTTTTCTTCATCCGTATGCTCTCATTTTATAGGCAAAAGATTACTCTAGCAATACTATTTGCTTTACAAACTTTCTTTATATGAATGATAACCTATCTGATTTTTCTTTGGATGAATAGTAACAAACTATTCATGTGGGCCATCCACATATTTCATTGCAACACTCCCCCTTAGATAGCCATATGTTAATTTTGGTTACCTCGTTAAAACCTTGATCTGTTTTGGATGCTCCCCCTGATGAGTATCTCCCCCTAATTTCGAATTCTTTAATCTGACTGACTACTATGTTGATGTAATCTGATATCATTCATGATAGTTGGAGTGTTTGCTTCTGTAGGTGGTTCACATGCGCTTCAAATTTTAATGACCACATGTCTTAACCAAACTCCTGTATTTCTGTGAGATATAAAAAACCACATGCGCTCCAAATGTAATCTGATACCATTCACGAGGATGAATGATCTTTCTTAGTGTCTAATTATTGGTTAATCATTTGAGTATTCAGCTCATAATCTTCAATCCATATGGTTTTTTAATACCATAAACATTTTGGATAAGATTTGTGTTGGCATATTGTTTGATCTGCAGCTCAAGACAATATTCCTTTCAACACTTTATAATCTTTCTAGACTCTTTAGAAGTCCCAATTTAATATCAACTCTTGCAAGAAATTTAGTATTTTACAACAATATCATAATGATAGTATTCACTAAGGCAATTTATACCATCTATTGGTATCGAGTACATAATTTATGCTTTACCATTCCAGGGCTTTCTTCAAGAAATTTGAATCATTAAGGGATTTTCTACACTTCATGACACATTTTCCTTTGGAATTTATACAGGGCAACTTGCTTCCATGTATACTTGAGGGATTTACTTGCGGAGATATGCTTCAGGCACGTATAATTCTCCATTGAAATGAACAAGCTTCACAATGAGAAATCATGTTTCCAGGAGTGTATTACAATTTCAGGTTTCAATTGGAAACCTTGTGTCATATCATGTGAGTGTATTTCACTGTATTACAAATGCCCATATGTAACCTTCTAGGTTCAACATCATTTGGTGATTTGTATTATAGGTCCATTTTTTCACGTTCGTAATAAATTGTAATAGAATTGCCTTTCTCTATTTTTGGCCAATAATTTTTCTTTTTGTTGATGAACAAAAGAACGTGGCTCAATATCAACACAACTCATTAATGAATTTAGTAGCTACCGAAAACCAAAATTAACATTGGTAATCGTCAATTTGTGATCCCATAAATTCTCATGTGCAACACATGTGTTTGTACCATACTTGACCAATCCCGAAACTACTGAGCACGGTTCAACATTATACCGTCAAGGACCCAGAAGAGTTTCCCTCAAACCAAGAGGCCAATCACAACACGACACGTGTCAACATCAGAAGTCAATCATAACGCGACACATGTCGACATAAGAAGCCAATCATAGCGCGACACGTGTCAACATCAGAAGCCAATCACAACACAGCATGTGTCAATGTCAGAACAAAGCTAGAAACTCTCTTCTATAAAAGAAGATCATTCTCCCACAATATTTCCTAATGTCATTTGTACTAAATCATTCACTAGTACTCACAAAAGGAGAGCTTGAACCTATGTACTTGTGTAAACCCTTCACAATTAATGAGAACTCCTCTACTCCGTGGACGTAGCTAATCTAGGTGAACCACGTACATCTTATTTTTGCTTCTGTGTCTCTATCCATTTACATACTTATCCACACTAATGACCGGAGCAATCTAGCGAAGATCACAAACTTAACACTTTCTGTTGTACCAAAGTCCCCACTGATTTTGTGCATCAACATTTGGCGCCGTCTGTGGCAACGACACTTATTCCCACTCTCTTCAGCTTTGTTAAACTGGTTTCCACCATTCGTACACTCTATTTTGACCAGGCATCCCTCTCCAAATAGGGAGCGAAGGAAGCCATAGCACGCAGAATGACACCCCTCTTGCCTTGGTGCGAGGCAACAAAAGAAGGAAGGAAAAAGGGTTGCTCTTCAAGCTACAGTTGATGAGCTAGAAGCTCAGAATAACAAGATAACAATGAAGAATGAGGTCCTCCAGAAGCAGTATGAGAAGCTCTTTGAGACGCTCCACGAAAATAGGCATACTCAAACACACGAGCTCGTTACCCCTGTAGACATCAACCATAATTTGGGTGCCTCCCAACACGGAGGGTCACCTTCCTTCGACATGGGTATCCCTGATGAGGAGCGAGCTAATCATCAAAACATTGATCAACATGAGACTTCTTTCAACCCAGCTACTTCGACCCGAAGCAGGAGAAATGGAGGAAGACACCTCTTTACAGAAGGAGTGGAAGGATCGAAAGCCTTCTTTCGCTACTGTTGAGATTTCCTAAAGCAACATCGAGACAATCTCATCCATGTAAGCTCGAAGATCAATGACTCAAGGGTCTTTGAAAGACTCGGTCCCCTCCCATGTCCCAGGCTGGCTACCAATTTGGGGAAGGGGTAACAAGTCCTAGAGAAACACGAAGGTATAGGGGACTCAGAGATGTTCCGACAGACATACCTTGGAAGTCAGTACGGCGAGTCTAGGGAAAAATCACATGCTCTTGATCAAACCTTCATACTTCCAAGAGGAGATGGAGATTTACGAAAGAAAGCTCCAGTGGTACATGACTCTACTCAGGACCCTCTTGTCCTACAGCTTCTTAAGGAAGTAAACAAGTTGAAGGCCGAACAACAAGTTGAGATACTTGATTGGAACCAACCTAGGCCTGGCCCTCTTACAATGAGGATCCTCGACACCCCTTCTAAGCAAAGACAAAGCAGAAGCTTGGCTTGCAACTCTATATTAGAAATGAGGACCTGATTGGACACCTTAACCTTTTTGAGTCCACCATGGCATACCAGATGCACATCGACGAAGAACAATGTCTTCTCTTCCCTTCCACCCTCTCTGGCGAAGCTCTAAAACTGGTATTGTCATTTTCCACCTGAGACTGTAGACTCATTTGAGGAATTGAGGAAACTGTTTGTTTCTCAATACATTTTCCAGACCGGTTGCTTGCATTCCCCAGATGACTTGTACACTATTCGCCAGAAGCTAGACGAGTCATTACGTATGTATGCTGGCCGCTTCAACCAAGAGTATTCTTGTTGTGCCGAGGCAGACGATAAGACTGCCCTCAAAGCCTTCACGGCATGCCTACGTGATTGTTTCTTCAAGTACATGATCAATGCCAACACTTGGAAGACTTACTCTGAGGTGATGGCACATGCTTACAACCATGCATTCGCTGAGGCAATGACATATCAAGGGAAACCCCCACAGCCACCCCTTATCAGCAAGTAGGAAGTGGAAGCCAGATCCAACCAAATGAGAAGACCGAGCCAAACAGCAGCAGTGCCTCCCCCTGCCTTACTTAATACTTCGCCAAGTCAATAGACATATCAATCTCAGGGTAAAAGGAAAGATTTCCATCCTCACCAGTCTCATTTTAGTAAAAGGAGTAAGGGACACTATGGCGATAACCAAGGGTATCGCCACGATAATGCCCACCCCCAGTCAGTCAACACAGTGGGCCAAACACGTGTCAAGACAGGCCCTACCCCGAGGTATGAGACATACACACCTTTGAACGCCACATGCGTGGCCATTTACCCCAGCATAGCACACTTGATACCAAAGCCAATGCCGAGGCAGTCGGGTTACAAGCCCACGAAGAACACGGACACATTTTGCTACTACCACGAGCATAACGGCCATGACGACGAGAAATGTATCATTCTTCGTGATCATATTGAAGCTTTGGCGCGTGAAGGAAAAATTGATCGATTTCTTCTTCACCCTTCAAAGGATAACCGTAACCAACGCTAAGTGAATGTGATATATTCCATAAGCGGCGGCACGCCCATATCTGAATCTTCCAATAGGGTCATGAAAAACAGCGAACGAGCTTTAAGGCCTGGCCACCAAGTGTTTCACGTGGAAGACATCAGGGGAGCCAAGTATCAAAAGCCTAACTGGGATCCAATATGTTTCTACCTAAAGGAAAAAAGAGGTATCATCTACCCTCACAACGACCTACTGATCGTAGAGGCTCACATAGCCAACTTTGAAGTACGACGAATCCTGGTAGACACGGGGGCTTCAATCAATATCATGTTTGCTGAAGCTTTCAGGGTACTTAATGTAGCTGAAACTTGCTCGATCGCTCGATTTCTCCTCTGATAAGCTTCTCCGGTGATATCGTGCAACCTATAGGGAGCATACACTTACCTTTCACCATTGGTACAGGTCTTTACATAGCTACCATTACCACTAACTTCCTGGTAGTTGATTGCCCAACGGCATACAATGTTATCTTTGGACGCACAGGCATCAATGATCTCAGGGCCATGGTATCCACACATATGTTGTTAATGAAATTTCCAACCCCCTATGGTAATGGTTACATCAAATGAGATCAACTTAGTGCACGGTTATGTTACAACACTTCGGTCAAGCAACAACACCTGCCTGTGCCCAAGGAAACCTTTTCTATACATGACCAAGTCATAAAGACCAACCCGGATGAAGCCAACTTGGATCTTCACAGTGGCAATAGTCAACCCGACGATCCTCGAGATGACTTTTGCACCCAGCAAGCACAACCCGTTGAAGAGCCGGAGAAGGTTTCTATATCAAAAGATTATCCAGATCGCATGGTGAAGATTGACACCACTTTGTCACCACCCATTCGGTTGGCATTGATCTTTTTTTTGCAAGAGAACACTGATGTCTTTGCATGGTCATACGAGGACATACCAGGCATCTCTCCCGATATCATATGTCATCGCTTGAGTATTGACCCCAAGACCAAGCTGGTGAGACAGAAGCGAAGATCTTATAATGTTGAACAATACGAAGCAATGAAGGCAGAAGTTGAAAAACTCAAAGGCATAGACTTTGTCCGCGAAGTCAATTACCCAACATGGGTAGCAAATGTGGTCATTGTTAAGAAAAATTAGACCAAAGAAAGTCTCTTGCTCCAAAAGGTCTTGTGGAGAATGTGTGTCGACTACACCGACCTAAACAAAGGATGCCCGAATGATAGCTTTCTTCTTCCTCTCATTGACAGACTTATAGACTCTACGGCAGGGTGTGAACTCCTGAGCTTCATGGATGCTTACTCAAAATACAACCAAATCCTTATGAATCCTTCAGACCAAGAACACAAAGCCTTCACTACTGACAGGGGACTATATTGCTATAAAGTCATGCCCTTTGGCCTAAAGAATGCAGGAATGACTTATCAGAGACTAGTCAATTCAATGTTCGCCGAACAGATTGGGAAAAGCATGGAAGTTTACGTTGATGATATGTTAGTCAAGAGCAAACATGCTGACCAACACATCGCTAACCTATCTGAAACTTTCACCATTCTGAAGAGGTATCGAATGAGGTTGAACCCTAACAAATGTGCTTTCGGTGTAGGCTCTAGTAAATTCTTAGGCTTCATGATAAGCCAACGAGGCATTGAGGCTAATCCCAAGATGATCAAAGCAATCCTCGACATGAAGGAACCGGTAACTTCAAAAGACATCCAGAGCCTTACTGGCAAGGTGGCAGCCTTAACTAGGTTCATCTCTAAGGCCACAGACATATGTGCTCATTTCTTCAAAACACTTAAGGGAAGTAAGAAGTATATTACATGGACTGATGAATGTGCCGAGGCATTCAAGAACCTCAAAGACTACATAAGTAAAGTCCCTCTGCTATCCAAACCTGAGGTTGGTGACACTCTCATTATCTATCTGTCGGTATTGGCTTCAGCAGTAAGTTTCATTCTCATTCGAAAGGATGGTAATGTCGAACGGCATGTCTACTACGTTAACAATGCCTTACAAGATGCAGAGACACGATACTCTAACATTGAGAAATTGGCTCTAGCATTGGTCATGTCTGCTTGAAAACTTCACCCTTACTTTCAAGCACACTCCATCATCGTGCTTACAAATCATCATCTTCGACAGATACTCCAAAGTCCTGACACTTCTGGGCGAATGATAAAATGGGTGATAACATTGGGTGAGTTTGACATCTCCTACCAACCAAAGCCAGCTGAGAAGGGCCAAGCAGTGGCAGACTTCATCGCCGACTTCACATATCCTGTTGACATTATTTCTACGCCTAAAGAAATGATTTCATTACCCTCAGAAGCTCAGAAAATAGAACTAACAACCCCAGCATGGAGTCTATATGTTGATGGCTCGTCCAACCAACAGGGTTGTGGAGCAGGACTAGTCTTTACAACCCCTGACAAAGTGGCGATGGAGTATGCTCTTCGTTTCAAATTCAAGGCGTCGAATAATGAGGCCGAATATGAAGCCCTCATAGAAGGCTTACGTTTAGCCAAACACCTTAGTGTTAAACGAATTGATATCTTTAGTGACTCCCAATTGGTGGTTGACCAGGTCACCAACAACTTTGACGCTAAGGATAACTCCATGGCAGCATATTTGGCACAAACACAATTGTTGCTTAAGCACTTCCACTACCAGATCACCCAAATTCCTCGAGCGGCAAATAGTCATGCAAATGCTTTGGCTCGCATCGCCTCAGCGGTGGAAGACAAGATTAGAAAAAAAATTCAGGTCGAATTGTTGGCAGCACCAAGCACCATGGCTGTGGAAGTGTGCAACTTACAACATGGGGATAGTTGGATTACCTCGATTTATAGATTCCTTGCTCATGGCATCATTCCAAATGACAAAGTCCAAGCTAAGCAGATTCGACACAAGGCTACCCGTTGCTTGATCATCAATGACCAACTCTACAAGCGGGGTTTTAACCTACCATACCTAAGATGCCTTACGCCCGCAGAGGCAGAAACTGTCATTCGGGAAATACATGAAGGAGTCTGCGGAGATCATACTGGATCTCGATCCCTAACACACAAGGCTTTTTGCCAAGGATATTACTGGCCAACACTCCACCAAGATGCCATCAGAATATCTCGCTCATATGATAAGTGTCAACGTTAAGTAACTATTCATCTCTCCTCCCGAGCTGCTCATTCCTATGATCAGCCCTTGAACCTTCGCCCAATGGGGACTTGATTTGATCAACCCAATGCCCGCATGGAAGGGTAAGGTCCGTTATGCAATCGTTGCAGTTGACTACTTCACAAAGTGGGCTGAAGTAGAACACTTGGTAACCATTACTGAGGTAAAAATAGAAGACTTCGTATGGAAGAACATCTTTTGTAGATTCGGCATTCCCAATGCGATAGTCATTGACAACGGGCGACAGTTCGACAACAATAAGTTCAAGATGTTCTGCTCTAAGTTCAACATCAACTTATGTTTTGCCTCCCCAGCTCATCCCCAGTCTAATGGACAAGTCGAAGCCATCAACAAAATAATCAAGTGAACTTTGAAAACCAGCTTGGACAAGGCTAAAGGTTGTTGGCCAGAATTTGTACCCTAAGTTCTTTGGTCATACCGCACTTCGTATCAGACATCAACAGGAGAAACCCCATTCTCACTTGCCTTTGGTACAGAGGTAGTTGTCCTAATTGAGCTTGAGCAAGCAACGTTTCGAGTCCAGAACTACGTGCAAAGCGAAAATGACAAACAACTTGCCCTCAACTTAGATCTAGTCGAGGAACACAGAAAAAAGGCTCACTTGAGGAATGTCGCCTACAAGCAGCGCATTTCCAACTACTATGACTCAATGGTCAAACCTCGTTCTTTCAAAGTGAGGGACTGGGTATTGAAGAAAAAATTACTCTGCGACAGAGTCTCGAGTGAATGAACACTTAGTCCAAACTGGGATGGGCCGTTTGAAGTTGTCGGCATCAGTCGCCCTAGCTCCTACAAGCTTAGAAGCTTTGATGGCAAGACCCTTGGCCATCTATGGAACGCTGACCACTTAAAGTACTATTACAAGTAAACTCACATGGTACAAGTGTTAAGCTTCAGCCGTTCGGCATCCTATGTAACAAAAACTATTTGGGATGAATTCAATAAAGAGGTGATTTTGACAACTCGGCCCTAATTCTCTTACATTCCTAGCAATGAAACACTCGGGTTCAAAGCTTCAACATGAATGTTTCCAACATGAAACAAAGTCTAAGTATATGTTAACAAGACTAAACAAATAAATGAACAGCTTTACAGTATATTCCTTCAATCATACATTCCAACACATTCATAGCCAACTGTGCTTCGAAAGGGTTCAACATACTTTGTGTCATTCGACACGTGCTACAATATGCCTTGACACCTTACCCTTATTCTTACCAACCAGGTGATGAAATATGAAGAAGGAACTCATCTTCATGCCACCAACCATGTGAAGAAGTAACTCATCTTCATGCCACCAACTAGGTGATGAAATGTACAACCCGTATTTTCTTTCACGTCACCAACCATGTGATGAAATGTACAACCCATACTCTAATATCATTTAGCAACTTGCCATTCATGCCACCAACCAAGTGAAGAAGGAACTCATCTTCGTGCCACCAACCAGGTGATGAAATGTGATGAAAGGTGGTGAAGGAACTCACATTCGTACCACCAACCAAGTGATGAAAGCAACTCACCATTCATTCC
This sequence comes from Malus domestica, assembly GCF_042453785.1. Classification (NCBI taxonomy): domain Eukaryota; kingdom Viridiplantae; phylum Streptophyta; class Magnoliopsida; order Rosales; family Rosaceae; genus Malus; species Malus domestica. Next base: position 10,048,104 of record NC_091668.1, read on the forward strand.
ACCTACCAGAAGACGAGTGGTATAATTTGTACATGTGAACTCCTAACATTCACAAATAATTAAAAACCCTCAAGCTTGACAACTCAACTAGAGAGCACTTATGCCCAACGAAAGTTATAATCACCAACAAAGTCTTATTGCAAGCCAACAACAACTTCAGTGCATGGCATACGAAGATCAAACTATTCAGCCCTCTTGCATCTGCTTCACACATTTCTCCTCTGTAACAATGCAAACACTACAACTCGTAGAAAGCTTCACACACTCTTGATCAAGACAGTGTGAAGCAAAACCAATTTATGGTGCCAACAAAAGCTTCATTAAATGAGTTCAACCACAATTCTCAAAAGCTTCACACACTCTTGATCAAGACAGTGTGAAACAAAACCAATTTATGGTGCCAACAAGAGCTTCATCTATGAAGGGCAACCACAATTCTCAAAAGCTTCACACACTCTTGATCAAGACAATGTGAAACAAAACCAATTTATGGTGCCAACAAAAGCTTCATCAAAGGAGGTCAACCACAATTACCAATTTATGGTGCCAATAAGAGCTTCATCAATAGAGGGCAACCATAATTCTTAAAAGCTCCACACACTCTTGATCAAGACAGTGTGAAGCAAAACCAATTTATGGTGCCAACAAGAACTTCATCAATGAAGGGCAACCGCAATTCTCAAAAGCTTCACACACTCTTGATTAAGACAGTGTGAAGTAAAACCAATTTATGGTGCCAACAAGAGCTTTATTAAAGGAGTTCAACCACAATTCTCAAAAGCTTCATACACTCTTGATTAAGATAGTGTGAAGCAAAACCAATTTATAGTGCCAACAAGAGCTTCATCAATGAAGGGCAACCACAATTCTCAAAAGCTTCACACACTCTTGATCAAGACAGTGTGAAGCAAAACCAATTTATGGTGCCAATAAGAGCTTTATCAATGGAGAGCAACCACAATTCTCAAAAGCTTCACACACTTTTGATCAAGACAGTGTGAAGCAAAACCAATTTATGGTGCCAACAAAAGCTTCCTCAATAAAGGGCAACTACAATTCGTACAAAGCTTCACACACTCTTAATCAAGACTGTTTGAAGCAAATTCAATTTATATGGTTCATCCAAACCTTCGACTACTACAAGGTGTGGCTTGCATCACAAACTCTTGCTCAACAGTGTGGAAGCAAAATTTGTATATTTTGTCTCTCCCACATTTTCAAATTTCTAGTTTTCCCCCCAAAAAAAAAAGAAAAAAAAAAGGAAATGCAACAAAGCTTCATCAATGGAGGACAATTACAAATTCTCAAAAGCTTCACACTATCTTGATCAAGATAGTGTGAAGCAAAATCAATTCATGGTACCCAATAAAGCTTCACCACAAAAGCTTTACCAACAAAAGCTTCATCAATGGAGAACAACTACAAATTCTCAAAAGCTTCACACTATCTTGATCAAAATAGTGTGAAGCAAAATCAATTTATGGTACCCAACAAAAGCTTCAACTCCAAAGCTTCACCTACAAAGCTTTAACTCCAAAGCTTCACCTACAAAAGCTTCAACACAAAAGCTTCACCTACAAAGCTTCAACTCCAAAGCTTCAAAACAAAAGCTTCACCCACAAAAGCTTCACCTACAAAAGCTTCACCCATAAAAGCTTCACCCACAAAAGTTTCACCCACCACAAAAGCTTCACCCATAAAAGCTTCACCCACCACAAAAGTTTCACCCACCACAAAAGCTTCACCTATAAAAGCTTCACCCATAAAAGCTTCACTAACAAAAGCTTCACCCACAAAAACTTCACCCACCATAAAAGCTTTACGGACAAAAGCTTCACCCACCACAAAAGCTTCACTTACAAAAGCTTCACCCATAAAAGCTTCACCAACAAAAGCTTCACCCACCACAAAAGATTCACCTACAAAAGCTTCACCAACAAAAGCTTCACCCACCACAAAAGCTTCACTCATAAAAGCTTCACCTACAAAAGTTTTACCCACAACAAAAGATTCACCCACAAAAGCTTCACCAACAAAAGCTTCACCCACCACAAAAGCTTCACACTATCTTGATCAAGATAGTGTAAAGAAAAATCAATTCATGGTACCCAACAAAGCTTCAACCTCAAAGCTTCACCTACAAAGCTTCAACACCAAAGCTTTACCCACAAAGCTTAAATATATATATATATATATATATATATTTAGAAATTCAAAAATTCAAAAATTCAGAAATTCAAAAATTCAAAAATTCAAAAATTCAAAAAAAAAAAAAAAAAGAAAAGAAATTGCCTAGGCCTGCTCTTCTTTGGGCTTAACAACTTTCATAACAAATATATATGAAGGAGGAGTTTTGGGCTACCACTTAGAAAGGAAATGTCTCATTCGTCAACTCCCTCGACTGGAATCTTGGGGGACTCCTACCATATGCTACTGCACCGTGATACTCGGAAGTCTCACGACCACTCAGTGACTTGGATTTTTCAAGTCTCCAACCGAGAAGTTTTCATCTCTCGGGAAATTAAGGGAGCACTACCTCAACATACATGCTTCACTAATAAAGCTTCAACATACAAGCTTCAACAAAAGAAAAAATTCAAAGAACTTAATGAAGAAGGCCTTGGTGTATTTAACACAATACGTTGAAACGAAGCAAAGCTTGTTTATTGATATCTCCGATAAGATACAAATATGTACATATACATGAATCAAAATAAACAAACAAGAGGGAGCCTTCACAAAGGTTGCTTAGGAGAAGTCTCAGCAGTCGGCAGAGCCCCAGAAAGATAAGGCAACAGAGGGTGATTATTCGGAGCCTCAGTACTAGGCAGAACCCCAGAAGGAAGAGGCACCGAAGGTTGATCATTTGGAGCTTCATTACGCGGTACAACCCCAGAAGACGAAGGCAATAAATGCCTTTGGAACAAACCCACAAACCTCTGATGATCAAGTAAAATCTGACCATTATATTCATGTAGCTGGTCGAGCTTCCTCTTCATGTTTGTAGTATAGTCATGTGCGAGCCTGTGCAACTGTTTATTCTCATGCTTGAGCCCTCTGATCTTCTGTTTAAGAATTATCACTTCAGCCGCCAATGATTCAACTTAACGGGTTCGAGCAAATAGGCGTTGGGCCATATTAGACACAGAACCTGCACACTGAACACTGAGAGCCAAAGAATCCTTAACATCCAACTCATCAGACCGTTTGGAAAGTAGTCTGTTATCTTTGAAAGTGAGAATGTTCCTGGCCACCACCGCAGCGGTCATATCATTCTTCATCACAGAGTCCCCAACGGTAAGAGGACCAATAAGGGATAAGAAGGATAAACGCCATATATTGTCTTGAGAATGCATGACTGCCTCTTCACCAAAGTTAAAGTCAAAACGACGGTCGGATGGGTCAGACATTCTCAGAAATGATAAAGGAGAAATGAGGTTCAATAAATCTCTTAAGTACAAAAATAAGGGGAAAATTCCTGCAAGAAATAACTCTTTGAACGTACTTCTTGCACACAATTGGTGTCCCTATAAAAGAAAGGGCAACAGGGCCGTTGGTTCAAAAATCGAAGAGGCACCATTCTCCGGATTTCGAGAAGCAGATTTTCTTGAGTAAAATATGTCGACAATCCCCACACGCAACATCAGCTCCTCGGGTACCATAGATAATTTTGCCAAAAATCTCTGACAAAGTTTAGACACGTGAATTTTGAAGGTCCAGCTACCTTACTATTACCCACAAGGGTAAAGGAACAGCATCACTGCTTAATAACTGGAAAGTCCCTATGTGTGTCAACCTCCGTGCTCCGTTGCAAGGCAGACTGGCAAAAATGCCCAACCTTTACTCACATTGGAGAAAACATTCCCAACAAGATTGCTTGCTCAAATATCAAAGAGGCACCGCTCTCTGAATCTCGAGAGCCAGACTCCCAACAGGATTACTTGCTAAAAAATCGAAAAGGCACCGCCCTCCGAATTTTGAGAGCCAGACTCCCAACATGATTACTTGCTCAAAAATCGAAGAGGCATCGCTATCTGAATCTCGAGAGCCAGACTCCCAAAAGGATTACTTGCTCAAAAATCCAAGAGGCACCGTTCTCTGAATCTCGAGAGCCAGACTCCCAACAGGATTGATTTCTTAAAAATCGAAGAGGCACCGTTCTTCGATTCTCGAGAGCTAGATCCCCGACACGATTGCTTGTTCGAAAACTGAAGAGGCACCGCTCTTCGCTCTTCGAACTTCGAAAGCCAGATTTCCTTGGATAAAACTTGTCTGCAATCTTCACACGCAACATCAACTTTCTAGATACCATAGACCACTTTTTCAAAGTGCTGTGACAAAGTTAAAACACATGTATCTTGCAGCTCCCACTACATTGCTATGACCGATAAGGGTAAAGGAAAAGCGTTACCACTTGCTTTTGGGACAATTCCTATATATGTTGACCTTCATCCTCCATAGCCAGGTAGACTTGCAAATAAAAAAATATGCTCAACTTTTCTTCACATTCGAGAGGGCACTCTCAGCAAAGTCTCTCGAAATACTCAGCTTCTTTTACCCCCGATAATACCTCTGCAAACAAGCCACACCAGAGTAAGAGTATCCCATATCATCAGGGTTGAAAGCAAGAGTATCCCATATCATGGTTTTTCCTTGTCTCTTCCTTTGGCCTTATTCTTTCTTGCAAGACAAGGAGAAAGAGAGCAATCAGTCAGCACTTGGAATTAAGCTTCCAGTCAGGAACTGACTGCCTCGAACCCCTTACCTGATTACTTACCTGGCATTGCTATCGAGTGCTCATCTTCAACATCTTATGCTTCCAGAGAAGATACCACATCTGCCTGAGGAACAGATAGGGCAAATGAGAAGGATACAATGAAGTATGTGGAGACAAGCATAACAGAACATGTGCCATTACATCCACTAGTTTATCAACAATAAAAGTATCCCATATCATCAAGTTCAAACGTACTCTAGATTTGATGGACTTGTTTTGATCCTCAAATTCTTGAGTTGGCCTTATACTCTAGAGGAAACCAGAAAACCCTCTAGCCCAGTTCAAGAATAAGCATGTGGGAAGTTACTTCTTCAAAAGTAAAAGTATGTCATATCATCTCTTCTCCTTTTTCTTCTCTTTATCCTTCATGCTGTCTGCAAGATAGGGAGAATGAGAACAATCAGCCGGAACTCGAAATCAAACTTCTGATCTGGAATTGATTGCTGGGAGCTCTGATTGCTTACCTTGTCTGTCACCTCTTTCGGCAGATCTCCTAGCTCGGCGACTTGGGGGACTCCTACTACATGGTTTGTATTGCGATTGACCAAGCCTGAAACTACAAGTAAGCTTCAAGTCAAATTGATACATTACCTTGTGCATCACCACCAGTTAAAGATACCACCCCTGGATAGAGGAAAAGTACTTCCAGAGAAGATGCCACATATACTTATGAGACAGATAAAGCAAGTGAAGATGAGACCACACTTCGGTACTTAGAAGTTTCGTGATTACTCTGCAGCTTAGATCTTGCAAGTCCCCAACCGAGGAGCTTCCCTCACTCAGGAACTTAGGGGAGCAATGTTTGTACCATACTTGACCAATCCCGAAACTATTGAGCACCGGTCAATGTTATACCGTCAAGGACCCAGAAGAGTTTCCCTCCAACCAGGAGGCCAATCACAGCACGACACGTGTTAACATCAGAAGCCAATCATAGCGCGACACGTGTTGACATAAGAAGCCAATCATAGCACGATGCGTGTCAACATCAGAATTCAATCACAACACGACACGTGTCAATGTCAAAACAAAGCTAGAAACTCTCTTCTATAAAAGAAGATCATTCTCCCACAATATTTCCTAATGTCATTTGTACTAAATCATTCACTAGTATTCACAAAATGAAAGCTTGAACCTATGTACTTGTGTAAACCTTTCACAATTAATGAGAACTCCTCTACTTCGTGGACGTAGCCAATCTGGGTGAACCACGTAGATCTTGTGTTTGCTTCCCTGTCTCTATCCATTTACATACTTATCCACACTAGTGACCGGAACAATCTAGCGAAGGTCACAAACTTAACACTTTCTGTTGTACCAAAGTCCCCAATGATTTTGTGCATCAACAACATGCTTATTTATAAGTATTTTATTACTTTGGATCATAACATCCTCTAGAGCATTATAGAGCTTGGATTTTTAATCTCCACTTCTGGGGAGTTGAATCATTGGAACCTATACATCGATCATGCTTCAAGCATAAAATATATTAAAATTACCGTGTCTATGGTTATCCCTTTTGGAACTTGAATCCATCCGGTGATTGTCATGCTTCGGGCATGCAACAGTTCAGTAGTGCCAAGTCTGTGGATAGTCTGATTGAGACTTCAATCCGTGCGGCATCTTTGTAACTTGTAATATTAGTAATTTTCATTACCTTTTCGTACATCATGTGAATTATATAAACTGGTAATGTTTGTTGGGGCTATGAGTAGGATTCTAATCATTGAACTTTTCGTCTTCCATTCAGTCAGTCAGCTACCAATTTTCTACCTTTGGACTTCTATGGGCTCATCGTTGATCATTTTGCTTTAGTCTCTTGCCCAATAGAAGTGGTGTGCAACCTTTGCCCTTAGATGGTCCATCACTTCTTGGTGAATCGTCCATGCTTGGCAACTTTAGTGTAAAGAGCCAACAGTGTACCAATTATTCTACGGTGTTGGTGACTTAAGATCCAGCTCCAACAACAGTTGAAGATGACTATTCGAGAGCAATGCAAGGTAAGCAATTAGGAAAAGTTCCAGACAGTCGGTTCCTGACCGGAAGTTTGATTTCAGGTTCCACCTGATTAGTTTCTTTCTCTTTGCCTTGCAGGTAAGAGTAAGGGCAAAGGAAAAGACAGGGAAAATGCATGATGTGAGATACTCTTGCTCTCGACCCTGATGATATGAGATACATTTTCTCTTAAAGAAAAACAGTAGAAGGATTTCATGCTGATATAAAGCTTCTCGATCAAAAATATTTCTTGCTGAGAAAATAAGTTTGGCATTTTGAGGGACTTGGTTGAAAAGGTATTTTCAAAGAGAATGAAGACTGAATATGTTGAGAGGTTTGGTTGCAGATGCATTCTCGGCAAGGAAGATGAACTAGGCGTTTTAGATGTGTCTTGCCATGAAGGACGAAGGTCGACATATATAGGGATATCCCAATAGCAGGTAGTGGTGCGGATTGCCTTGTCACCCACACTTATCGGCAACAGTGGTGTAGTTGGAATAGTGAACTTTACGTGTTTTAACTTTTCTAGATATATTTTGACAGAGTTGTCCTTGATATCCAGAAAGCTAAGACTTGAGAAATGTTGACGAACTTTATTCAGGAAAATCTGGCTTTTGAAATTCGGAGAGCAGTGTCTTGATTTTTTGAACAAGTGGCTGTGTTGCCTCTCTTTTTATAGAGGTATCAATTGTATCCAAAATGCATGCTTTGAAGATGCCCGCCTATGAAAATTTTCTCTGTTGTATATATGAGATTTCACTCTATCCAATCCTTTTCTTTCATCATTTCTGAAAATGGCTTGCCTATCTAACAGTTGTTTAGATTTGAGTCTCGGGGGAGATGCATATGAGCTGCGTCAAGATAATATATGGCGCCCATCCTTTTTATCTTCTAATGACCTTTTTATAGTTGGAAACTCTGTGATGAGGGATGATATAATGGCTACAGTCGTAGCTAGAAACCTTCTCACTCCCAGAGATAATATAATACTTTCAAAGAGGTATGATGAATTGGTTGTTCAAGACTTTTGGCTTTCAATGTTCAATGTGCAGGTTCTGTATCCAACATAGGCCAACGTCTACTTGCCCGAACTCGCCAAGTCGAAACATTAATGGTTGAGGTGACAAGTCTTAGACAAGAAATTAAAAGGCTCAAGCACAAAAATAAAGAGTTGCACAAACTTGCAAATATTTACTCAACGGGCATGAAAAGAAAGCTCGACCAGCAGCTAGAATCTAAAAGTCAGATTCAAAATGATCACCAGAGATTCGTGGCTAGATTCCAAAGGCAATTGATGCCTTCCCTTTTTGGTGTTTTGCCAAGTGTTAAGGAGTCACATGATCAATCTACAGTGCCTCATTCTTCTGGGGTACTATCAAGTACTGAGGCTTCACATGAGCAACCTTTGTGAAGGCCCTCCTTATTTGTTTGTTTTTGTAGTTGTAACTTAAGTGTATGTATAAAAAAAATTTCTCCCATTTGATTTTATACATGTCAGAAAGCTTCTACTTTAGCTTGTTATATATGGGAACCCATGGAAACTTCTGGTTCCATGAATATGATTCAATGAGCCTTTAAGTATAGATATGTTCTAATATCATATGCTTCCACATGAGTTCTCGAGCATTACGAATTCATGAAAGTATCTCTTGTGTAAGATGTTGATGGTCACAGAATCGAGTTTTGTTAAGTTCACCATTTTCTTATTCTCAAGAGTAAGAAATTTAGGTATGACGGAAAATGCAATAATTAACTTATACCACATATAACATATGTCTATTCAAAATGTTAGAACTTCAAGCTCTTAAGATTACATATTTTGAACTTCAGGTCAAAACATTATTCATATGTACTCGAAATTTATTCTCAAAATTGACATCATTAGAACCCTTAGGTTCATATTTTTGGAATTCATACCCATACTTAATATGTACATGGATTAAGGAACTTATGATCCTCATTTACATGAATCAAGGAACTTCTGGTGTCACGCCCCGATCCCGACATACATCTAGGATGGACACGTGACGTCACCAATTACATGTATATCTAACATACCCCGCCTCCGGGATATGTGCAAAGCACAACTCATGATCCAACTACGTCGTAAAATTTTCGTACACTTTATGGCTGCATCTAACCTCCTCGTTAGACACCTACGTACCCTAAACAGAGATCAAGCCATTCGTAGTTCGTCCTTCACTACACTCGAACAATCATCACATGAATCACTATGTCTCAACATAATACCACACAACATGCATACAACATCTCAAGAAATATTCTACGAAGCACAATAATATTCTCTAGTCATCTTGGTCAACGAGTCTAATTATAATAATAATAACTATAACCAACATCATCCAATAATCACATCAATCGATAACACAAACAATACACCCAAATGCAGGGCTAGAGTGACACATTTCGGTCAAAGCCTATATCTCTGAAACTGAAATCAAATCCAAGGAACCAATAAGTCAAATGATGCGATTTCGAACCACTCAACGAAATCCATCAACATCGAGTTTCAGACCATTCAACAGAACCAAGACACCAAAGAGGATTCTGGACCACTTAACAGAATCAAGACACCAAAAGGGAGTCTAGACCACTCAACGGAATCACGGATTATAAGGGATTTCGGACCATCACTCAACGGAATCCAAGTGGATACGATTCCGGACCATCACTCAACAGAATCGAGAAGTGGAAGGGATTCCGGACCATCACTCAACGAAATTGCGGAGTAGAAATGATTCCAGACCATTACTCAACGGAATCCAAACAATGCAGGGAACCGGACCACTCAATGGAACTCCAGCGGATACTCAGTTCTGGATCACTTAACGGAACCAAGCGAAAGGCAAAGGAACATATCAACAATTCAAAGAAACAAATCATGAATCAAGTGCTCAATTTACAGTGGCTCAACGAAATGAAACAAAGCACAAGTATTAAATTAGAACGGTCAACGAAGCGAGAAATGAAATAATGAAATGGGATATGAAACAAGTTTCGAAGAACTAAACTCCATGGCAATGGGTTAACGGCCCACTACTAGCCCTCACATTTCATCATATCATACCATCTATGCAAATCAACCACATTTCAAATATGCACGTCAAATCACATATCACAATCATCATCAATACACAAGCTAAATCATGTTTAATAAACATAGGTCTATGGCTAAATATATAAAATCACATTTCAATAGAAATCACATTATAAAACCAAGTCATATTCACAGATGATACCAATATAAGAAATCATGGTAATAATCATATCACATATGTTCAAGTCACTCTCTAACCAATGTAGGCCCACTAGACTTCACTTAAGTCTTCTGTAGTAATAATTTTAGTATTTAGAATGTTTCGAGACATGTTGACCAAAAGTTAACTCTCGGTCAACAGTAGGATCCACAATCCTACATAATTTGATCCGGAAGATCCGTACGTTGGATTTCTGATCTGTAACTTCCTAAGGTCCACATTTTTCTTCTAAAATAACTTGCTAAAATTTCATCGTGATACGATGGTCGGATCTCTGCCAATTACAAATTCAAGTGGCGGCCAACGTTTGATTTTACAAACTTAGAAATTAAATTCGGGAAGATCCATAAGTTTCTATGGTCCTCAAATATTACGTATTATAACATATTAATGTTTGGTGACAATCCAATGGTCAGATCGTCAATTCATATTTTGATCAAGAGGATGCTATAGGTGGTGGTGATCGAAGGAATTTGTTTCAGATTTCGTGGATCAATAACTAAGAACCCGTGCACCCACCGGTGCGGTTTCCACAATTTCAAGGCCAATTTGTATGAATTATAGGGTGGAATTGGTAGAGGGAAAGCTAGGGGGGTTGTTTCCAAATGATGGATGGTGGTGATTCGCCGTGTATGGTGTCAGAAAACTCATGCTATCGTCGTGTCGGGTCGCAAAGGGTGCAGGTCGAGGATCCCCCGCTTCCCATTTCTCTCATTTCCCCTCTTTTCTTTCTTTTCTGATTGGTCAATCTCCTCTCCTTTTCGTCCTTTATCTTCTTTTCCTTTCATCCCAGCCACACACGTGGCACATCTCAGACTCCAAATTTTCTAGAGTCTTCTAGATAAGGCTAAAATTACAAAAATGTCCCTAACTTTAAACGTTAATAACTCTTTCGTTCTAAATCCGTTTCACGGACAGTTTGCACCTACACGTTCGTGTGATTGAGATATAAATCGTGACCTTGAGAGGTCTACGGATTTTAGATAATTAATTTCCAAACTTCAAACTTCGTAACTAGTTTAATTAAAATCTAAATTTAAATAAATTAATATAATTTCTCGAAAAATAATATAAAATCTCAATAATACAAATATGTAGATTATAACAGTGAAATCCACTTAGTACTATGGTCTAGTGGTATTCCTTTTCACTTGTAAGTGAGAGGTCTTAGGTTTGATTCTTGCCAAAGGCGAGTTTGAACTACATTATTGCTAGCCCATTATGAGGCTAATCTCACCCCCTCCCTTTAGTGTAGATAATATCACTTGTTCAAAAAAAAAAAAAAAAAACAGTGAAATCCAGGAATGAGATTTCACATATGGCCCTCATTTAATAGTTTGCGGATTGAGGCACTTATAGCTGTCATTTTAATTTAATTGAGGAACTGCTAGTCTCTCAGTTGATTCAAAAACTTTAGGCTTTGATTTGATCGAGGAACTTTGGGTCCGATCTTTTTTTTATTGGTGAAACTTCAGGTCCAATCATTTTATATGATGAGGATCAAGAAACTTCAGGTTCTAATCTGATCAAGGAACTTCGGGTCCTTTTATATACTCATCATAAAATGTAGTATACTAAATAAATTAAAACAATAGGCGGTAATTCCAGTCATGGTAAATAAATTGCTTTTAAGTAAATAAAGTTTGTGACAAGGGTTTTGATTCAGCACAATTCACATAAATATCAAAACTTAAAGCAAAGAGTAATAACTCCATCCATTGTAAATAAATTGCTTTAATAAATAGAACCTGTGACAAGGTTTTAAATCAGCACCATACACATAAATATGCCAAAACTCCATCTCCTTTTTTTCTTTTTCTTTGTCTGCCACTTTCTTTTGTTTCATCCTTTTTATTTTATTTTCATTTCACAGTTCTAAGTTCTTTTAGTTACCAAGGAAGTAATAGTAACAATAAGTCCCAATTGGTGTTCCTCTTGCAATGAGTTTCGAAAGAAGTCGAAACTGTTCCCATAAGTTTTGGAGTTAAGAGTAGTGTCTGCAACTTACGAGAAGATCAAACCGTTAGATTTAACTCAAATTTTAGTATGATATGGATTAAAGTATACCGAACCACTTTCTTGAAGAAATAGTTTCAATCTGAGCCACCAAAAATGGAGTTTTGGTACTCATAAGATGGCTGTTCAGTTTTCTGCGGAATTGGAAACTGGGTTGATGTTTCAAACATCTGTGACGATCGCACTGTTGGAATTTTCTGAAATTTTGATATGTTATAGTTACTGGGCGGACGAACAACTTTCAAGAATGAAGTATCTCAATCCAAGGTCAGGAAGTTGGAGTTCAGAGGCTGTTTACATGGCTCTCAAATTTTCTGTCCATAATAATGATAGTAGTTATATAACCAAATGTATATTTACTTTAAGAAAATTGGATATAAAGAGATATGATGAAAGGTAGGTAGTGCTTCACCAAATTTATAGCGTTATGCTTTCCACCAACACGAGAACTTCTCGTGCTGATAACGTGTTGTAAAATCGACGGTATGTGCGCAGTTGAACATAAAGTAAATAAGACACAATATTTACAAAGTTCGGCAAGTGTGCCTACGTCCTCGGAGCAGCAGTAGTACTTTCTTTCATCAATTTTCCGCTTGTTACAAAATCACATTTGAGGAAAAGAAAAATAACGAGTCACATAGAATGACCAGAATCAGTTACGGAGCCACCTTAAGGATACACAAAACAGAGAGGTTAGAGTTGGAGACTAAAACTAAAAATACGAATCTCATAAAATTCAAACTCTAAATCACATGGAGGAGGTCTCCCAATTTTATCGGGCTTTTTTTTCTACAAAGAATGTACATGTTCCCAATCACAAACCCAGATTACGGAGCCAAAATGCCCAGAAAAAAAAATATATATATTATATTGAGAAAAAAGACCAAAAAATGAAAAAGAAAACGAAATGAAACAAAAACAAAGGGGAAAAGGGTGAAACCAATAATAACTTCAGACGCTACCAGCTGCACCAGACGTCGGTTTTGTTGGCTTGAGTTTTGCAAAGTCAACGAGGTCTCCGAAAAGTTTATCCTCTGGCCTAGATGGCCTGCTTGGAGGAACATAAGATGGCGCGGAAACCTGGTAGGGGTTTTTCAGACCATTATCGTTAACAGAAAGACCGTACATTTGCTGCTGAAGGGCATATTGCTGTTGTTGCTGTTGCTGAAGGGCGTACGCTTGATGTTGCTGTTGCTGAAGGGCGTATGCTTGCTGATGTTGATATTGCTGTTGCTGCTGTTGCTGAAGGGCATACGCTTGATGCGGGTGCTGTTGCTGATCGTAGCCGTAGGGGACAAATTGATTACCACCATACATTTGTTGAGGATGCATGGATGTCATCTGACCTGCTTGAATAGCTTGTGGAGTCATACCCGTATATGGCCCTTGGGCCGGTTGAGAGGGCAAACCCAAATGACTGCTCGGACCAACTTGGTTATTGATTGTTGACAAATGGGTGGTTGTAATTGGCTGAATATACATACCTACAAGCTGGTCGCTTTGAGGACCCTGGGGATGGAAACCACCCGGTGCACTGACCACCACCTTGGTAGTAACTTGCAGCGGGGGCGGGGAGAATCGAGAACCTGCTACTGGACTGCCATCATCTATTGACTGAGCTTCCCAGGGAGGTGGTGGCAATGATCCACTGGTTGGTGAACCTGTCCAACCATGTGAAATGTTAGAGATTACCGTATTCTAAAAAGTATAAACCACATAACATTCTTCCTGGTTCTTGCGATCACTAATAGCAGGCACATATATGCAAAAGAATATTAAAGAAAACAAACAATATGGAGACTGAAACACCAAAAATGTAATGAAAAGCCCACCATAGCCTGGCGAAAGCGGCTGCTGCTGCAGTGGTTGCGACTGAACCATCTGACCATTCCATGCAGGAGCAGCACCTTGTGCAAACGGAGACTGCTCATACTGAGGGACCCCCATGATTGGGGCATTTCCATTTGGGAGAAATCCTCCTTGTGGAGATTGAAAATTCTGCTGCTGTGGGAATTGTGGGGGTGAAGGATTGGGTTGGCTGGCTGCATTAGCAGGATGGGTATTCACAGGGTTTGGGACACTCTCGGTGCCAAACATGTCCATAAGAGCAAGGGCATTCTGCTGAGAAACAGGAGTAGTTGGCTGTTGTTCTCCCACGGGAACAAGAGCCAGTGAAGCATCTGCCTTTGGTAAGCCAAAGTCATCCCCGCTAAGAAGATCCATCCTGGGATCAACCTTTGCAGTAGAAGTTGAACCATTAGTAGCTGGAGGGGCAGTAAGCAATAACTGATTAAGTGGATTAGCACCGGAACCAGAACTTGAGACGGATCTGCAAAAAAATTCTGGCATTACTATTTTCAATGGATACACAAACACCAATGGATTAGTCACAATTTGTTGCGGTGACTGAGTGCGTTAAGATCCTAATTACCTCCCATCAGGCTGTTTGTTGTCATTTCCAGTGTCCACTAGAGGACCACCAACATCTACAAGCGCTCCATTAGCTGCAGGCTTAGGTTTATCTGGCTGAACTGGATTTCCCGAAGCAATGGCTTCATGCTTGGCTAGAAGACGTTGCAAGTCATCATTCAGCGCTAGTCCTTGACATAGAAGTGATTCATCCCTAACAAAAACCTTTGATGAGTAAAGAAATAGACAAAAAATGCCATGGCAGTTACATATAAAGAACATAAAACATATCAATAAGAACCTATCATTTATCATTTGAGCAAATCTTATAAGGATGATATTAAAGTTCCCAGATAAACATATACATCATATCCAAACTTCACTTTTAAAAGAAAATTTCCAAGGTATACATCTACATCATGCCTAGAGGGCTTGTTTCTCAGTTGTTCGTTTAGACTGTTTACAGACCCATGCATCTAATACTCAGACATAATTTCAAGTTATTTATGGGCTTTTTAAAAAACAATAATATTATTATTATTAAGGGGAGGGGGTGAATTCAAAACTATTACAATAATTTAGGGGAGGGGGGAGTTTCGAACCCCAGACGTATGGGTGGAACCCAACACCCTATCCACTAGGATATTGGACCACATGGACATGATACTTATGAGCTTATGATATTACAAATTCACAATATAACATACCAGACTGTTTTGCAAGACACAATACCCTATATTTCCTACAAATAAAAAGAATATTAATCTGGAATTTTGTGGCACATTAGTTCAAAGATAGCAACCTCTATC
Organism: Malus domestica; assembly: GCF_042453785.1. Lineage (NCBI taxonomy): Eukaryota > Viridiplantae > Streptophyta > Magnoliopsida > Rosales > Rosaceae > Malus > Malus domestica. Next base: position 10,063,388 of record NC_091668.1, read on the forward strand.
TTGCCATAAAATTCAAGTTCCTTTTTGTTTAATAGTCTTTCGAAAAATGTCTACAAATACCTAACTTCTTTTTCTCTTACTTAACCAATATGAATGGATAATACACATACATACATGGTGTAACAAAAACGGACAATACAGAATTGGCAACTGCCTTTTTCATGAAAAAAGAAGAAAGGTAGCGGGTAATGAAGTTATGGACTTACGAAGTCGAGTTTACAAGGTGTACCACTCTCTGCTTATATGTACGGCACTGGTCAACCAAATCAATAATCACCTCCTGCCTAAGCCCCTGCAAATTGAAAGGAAACTTCAGCAAAAAGCAAATGGAGATTGAAGTTATGATATTGAAGCATCTTCCTCAATGTCACATTTCCTTATAGATGAAACATCCAGTGCGATAAAGATCCAAGTAGATTCAGTAAAGGGATTTAATTTTTTTTTTCTTTATTAACATGTTGTATTATCCAACAAAGGTAAGTAAAATTACTTCAGCTGTCATCATTAATTGATATCACATTGTATATTATTTTCTGCATATCATTTTTTTTTCTTCATATCATAAATCGATAGATTTACCTCTTTGTTATCTATGGCACTTAGCATTTCTGCCAGGACATCCATGATACCCTTTGCATTCTGAAGTTCCGTCAAACTAACAAAATAAATCAGTTAAAATATGAAATAATATACTCTGCAATAGTTCAACTGTCTGCACATTATAAAGAATTAACAGTTTCCTGCTTTCATTTAGACTACTTTTGTCCTTGGAATTTCTCACTGCTAAATTTCTTAGAATAAATCATTCAGAGCATTAAAATGGGATACTCCCAGTCTGCAAGTTGAAACTTGATACATCTTACCCATCAAAGAAGCAAGCAGAAGCAACATCTTGTTTTTTCCATCCAAAACCAAATTCCTCACTTGCATTAATGTCTCATCAAGGATGAAATATCAGATGCATTGAACCACAGAACAGCAAGACCAAAACAATACAGCAAATCCCCTTTCACCATAAATACCTAGTATATTCATACTTCCACCATACCATTGTATATTCATGCTACCATCATAGCATTTACTCTCAATTGCATCTGTCTAATGATGTCAACAGAGCCTGCCATAGGCAGCAAACTTCCTATGTGATTGGATCACCAACACATGCAAAAAAAGAATTCTCATTGAAGTTTTGACATCTTTCAATCAGAAGAAAGAAATTAAAGAGTTAAAACATGCAATAAGAGTTCTGAACTTTAATCAGTCCAGTGAAATAAGTATCATCTTAAAGTCAGAGAAACTGCACTACTAAAAATATTTAAAGCTTAGGTTCATTGGGAGCAAAGAGGAGTTACATGTGCACCTTAAGGTTGGGAACTCAGCCTCTGCAGAAGGCTCAGCTACATCTTTTGGACGATCTGGATCTTGCAAATTCTGAGGATATGCTGTCAATGGCTGTGTCTGGGGTGGTGTGAATACAGGCGCAGATGACTCGGATCTTTGAGGGAATACTGCTCCAGAACGCTGAAGAAACATTTTGACTCAGAGAATGTTGAAGAATCAAGCACTAAAACAGAATATAAGCCATGAATAACAATTTCATACTAGAATGTTGAAGAATCAAGCACTAAAACAGAATATAAGCAATGAAATAACAATTTCATACTGATTATGTTATATGAATGCTTCTCATGTTGAATTTTAACAATGAAGCTGGATTATTAATTGACAATTTCTCTTAATGTACATACCAACAAATCCTGGTATGCAGCATAGTATTGTGGATATCTTGCTCTCGGCCCCCCAAAAGCTTCTTGCCAGGTATCTATCAGGATCAATATCTTATCTTTGACATGATAGTCCGGCTACAATTTGCATCATAAATACTATGAGAAAACTTAAATAGAAGTGGAACAAGTGATATTGTAGAACAAGCTATCAGATGGTTGGATGGGGATATATTACCTTCTTTTTTACTATTCTAACCATATCATGGAGGAGGTCTTTCTCTGCAACATGCATATGAACAATGTCTCCACAATTCTTTATTATTGTTTCCAACAGCTAGAATGTAGCGAACAGACCAAAAGAAAACCAATTTAGACCACTGTAATAACAATTTGTTAACAATGACAAACAATGTAAATATATAAATGGCCTCTACAGCAGAAGGGACTTGAACATCAAATTTCAGTGAGATTTCCAGTAGACCATCATCAACTAGTTTTTTTTCATGCATATAAACTTTAAATCTGCCAACTCTCTAGAATGCTGGATCTTAGCCATTCATTTCTTTCCACTTCTATGAACTGAGTATGAAGTATAAACACATGAAAGTAATCCACACTGGGAACATGTCCATCTTGTTAAAATAAATTCTCTGTTTTCACATTTTGAGAAAATTTTACCATTATTTTTTCCATATGGGAGTAGCATTGGTCTTAAGGATCCACTATGCATACAACAAGAAATGAAGTAAAGATCTAACGTAATACATCGGAACTAATTAATTAATATACCCCACATAGTGAATAACATAAAGCGCTGATAAAAAAAATGACAATACATAAATAAGGTACACCATGCTACAAGCAAAGGCATTGCTCGTAAATATAAAAATAAAATAAAAATGACAAGTTCTCCTGTAAGCTGAACGAAACACTAACACAACTCAACCAGTAAATGAAAATGAATGTACTGTCAACAACAACATGGACTGGTAAACAAAATGGCCACTTCACTTAATTAAAATGAAACCAGTTCAGTGGAGCTTACTGTAAGGGCAAGAAGTTGAACTTTTGAATTCTTACTTCCAAGGCGCTTCTTTATACCTTTAACAACATCCTTTGCTTGCCTAATATATGAAAACCAAACAGAGAGTTTAAGTCTAGGTAATCTTCAACAAAAAGATTCAATCTAGAGAAGTAGGCATATATCTAGCTAGCTCGAGACAAGAATTAAAATCAGAAATACCAACGCTTGCTATGCACACGAGAGGGAGACAGGCATTATCATGTCTATCACGTCTCACATGTTTTGTACATCCTAAATAATGAAAAAGCATTATCATTCAATTCCATCTTTAGCAGCTTTGGCCTTCCGAACAATCGCAGCAACCTCTTTGGTTTGTTTACATAAACCACATCACATACTTATTACTAAGAACTTAAGCATACGAAAATATACGACGAGCGTTACTAACCCTCCTCCAATTGTAAACATTGAGCTCAATTATATACACTGACCAATAATCAGTAAAATAACCATTAAAATGTATAAAACTGATTAACATTTCCGCTGACCAAATGCAGAAAGAACCAGCTTTTTCCATCATACAAAGCCAAGCTCACAATCGAACCCACTAAATCGCATAGCTCGAAACCAGATCCAATTATTTACAAAACTAAATCGTAATAAACCTTAAAATTCAGGCTTTGTTCTTTTCTCTTCTATCATTTCATCTTTTTGCATTTCTATCCTCGAATTTTCCCAGTAACCAAACACAAAGTTAACAGTTCGATCAAATTCAACCACCATCATCACTCCCTCATTGATTCAAATCATACATATATATATTAGACTCAATCAAAAACATAATTACACTATAAAATGCAACAGTGATCAAATTAAACAAGAAAGAGAGTTCTAATCGAGTGCGACGCGTACACAGGGTCGTGGTTGCATATATCACAGATTTCGATGTTCATGGCCCAATCAGGACCGATGAGCATGTCGCTCGTGGCGCGTTCCACCAGATAATTCACCATCCCTCCTGCTCTTCCTCCGACCGAAAGTCGCCGCCGCGATCCGAATACCACACCCACCCGCCTCCGATTGCCGGCAAGATCGCAGAAGACTCCAAAAATAAGACGCAGTCTTTCTTCCGGCGACTCTCTCTCTCCCTCTTTCTCTCTCTAGAAGCGTTCCTCTGTGAGAGATCGCTGGCTGCTGCTGCTTTTCTGTTCAGGAACCGAATTTTTTTCCTTTATCTGAGTTGTTTTTGGGGGTGGGACTAGATTTGACGGGCGAATCAGGTGAGGACACGTTTTGGAATTTCGGAGACTCGCGTGCCGCGGTTCTGTTCTCTCTGTGTCACCGACTTTACGTTTGGTTCTTTTTTTTGTTTTTTGTTGTTGTTGTTGGAATTTGACAAATGATTTCAAAGAGAAATGTCAAAGATACTGGACTGGTTTTGTATTGTTGTTCTTTAAAAAAAAACTACTTGTTGTGTTTGGAGAATATGTTCATTTTTGCTGCTTCACGTTTTCAGTTTTTTTCACCAAAAATTGTGAAAATAAGTTTGTTGATGCACAAAATCAGTGGGGACTTTGGTACAACAGAAAGTGTTAAGTTTGTGACGTTCGCTAGATTGCTTCGGTCACTAGTGTGGATAAGTATGTAAGTGGATAAGGACAGGGAAGCAAACACAAGATGTACGTGGTTCACCCAGATTGGTTACGTCCACGGAGTAAAGGAGTTTTCATTAATTGTGAAGGGTTTACACAAGTACATAGGTTCAAGCTCTCCTTTAGGGAGTACTAGTGAATGATTTAGTACAAATGACATTAGGAAATATTGTGAGAGAATGATCTTTATTTATTTCTAGTTTCATTATGACGTTGACACGTGTCATATTGTGATTGGCTTCTGATGTTGACACGTGTCGCACTATGATTGGCTTCTGATGTCAACACGTGTCGCGTTGTGATTGGCCTCCTGGTTGGAGGGAAACTTTTATGGGTCCTTGACGGTATAACGTTGACTAGTGCTCAGTAGTTTCGGGATTGGTCAAGTATGGTACAAACAGTGCTCCCCTAAGTTCCCAAGTGAGGGAAGCTCTTCGGTTGGGGACTTGCAAGATCCAAGCCATTGAGTAATCACGAAACTTATAAGTACCAAAGTGTGGTATCATTTTCACTTGCCTTATGTGTCTCATACGTAGATGTGACATCTTCTCTAGAAGTACTTTTCCTTCATCCAAATGTGGTATCTTTAACCGATGAAGATGCACAAGGTAATGTATCAATTTCACTTGAAGCTTACTTATAGTTTCGGGCTTGGTCAAGTGCGATACAAAATCCTATAGTAGGAGTCCCCCAAGTCACCGAGTTAGGAGATTTGCCGAAAGAGGTAACAGACAAGGTAAGCAATCAGACTTCCAAGTAAGCAACCTGGATCAGAGGTTCGACTTTGGCTTCCAGTTGATTGTTCTCCTTCTCCTTGTGTCGTAAACAGCAATAAGGATAAGGAGAAGCAAATGGAGAAGAGATGATATGAGATACTTTTGCTTTTGAAGAAGTAACTTTCCACAGGCTTATTCTTGAATTGGGCTGGAAGGTTTTCTAGTTTCCTCCAGAGTATAAGGCCGACTCAAGAATTTAAGGGTCAAAACAAGTCCATCAAATCAAGAATGTGTTTGACCTTAATGATATGGGATACTTTTGCTGTTGACGAAGTAATAGATGAATTGGCATGTGTTCTATTGCGCTTGTCTCCACATGCTTCCCTGTATCCTTCTCACTTGCCCTATCCGTTCCTCAGGCAGATGTGGTGTCTTTTCTGGAAGCATAAGATGTTGAAGATGAGTACTCGAGAGCAATACCGGGTAAGTAATTAGGCAAGAGGTTCCAGGCAGTCAGTTCCTGACTGGAAGCTTGATTCCAAGTGCTGACTGATTGCCATTTTTCTCCTTGTCTTGCAGGTAAGAACAAGGGCAAAGGCAAAGACAGGGAAAAAGCATGATATAGGATACTCTTGCTTTTGACCCTGATGATATGAGATACTCTTGCTCTGGTGTGGCTGGTTTACATAAGTATTATTGGGGGGAAGAAAGCTGAGTATTTCGAAAGGCTTCGTTGTGAGTGCCCTCTCAGATATGAGGAAGGGTTGAGCATTTTTGCAGGTCTGCCTGTCCGTGGAGGATGGAGGTCGACATATATAGGAGTCTCCCTAACAACAAGTAGTAATGATATTCATTTACCCTTTTTGGTCGTTGCAATGTAATGGGAGCTGCAAGCTTCACGTGTTTTAACTTTGTCAGAGCACTTTGAAAAAGTGGTATGTGGTATCTAGAAAGCTGATGTTGCGTGTGAAGATTGCAGACAAGCTTTATCCAAGGAAATCTGGCTCTCGAAGTTCGAAGAGCGATGCCTCTTTGGTTTTCGAACAAGCAATCCTGTCGGGGATCTGGCTCTCGAGATTCGGAGAGCAGTGCCTCTTCGATTTTTGAGAAAGCAATCCTGTTGGGAGTTTGGCTCTTGAGATTCAGAGAGCAGTGCATCTTCGATTTTTGAGAAAGTAATCATGTTGGAAGTCTGGCTCTTGAGATTCGGAGGGCAGTGCCTCTTCAATTTTTGAGCAAGTAATAATGTTATTCCTTTACCCTTCTTGGTTATAGCAATGTAGTGGGAGCTGCAAGCTTCATATGTTTTAACTTTGTCAGAGCGCTTTGAAAAAGTGGTATGTGGTATCTAGAAAGCTGATGTTGCGTGTGAAGATTGCAGACAAGCTTTATCTAAGGAAATCTGGCTCTCGAAGTTCGGAGAGCGATGCTTCTTCGGTTTTCAAACAAGCAATCTTGTCGGGGATCTGGCTCTCGAGATTCAGAGAACAGTGCCTCTTCGATTTTTGAGAAAGTAATTCTGTTGAGAGTCTGGCTTTTAAGATTCGGATATCGGATATCGGTGCCTCTTTGATTTTTGAGAAAGTAATCCTGTTGGGAGTCTGGCTCTCGAGATTCGGAGAGGTTCCTCTTCGATTTTTGAGCAAACAATCTTGTTGGGAGTGTTTTCTCGAATGTGAGTAAAGGTTGGGCATTTTTGCTAGTCTACCTTGCCACGAAGCACGGAGGTTGACACACATTGGGACTTTCTAGTTATCAAGAAGTGGTGTTGTTCCTTTACCCTTGTGGGTAATAGTAAGGTAGCTGGACCTTCAAAATTTATGTGTCTAAACTTTGTTAGAGATCTTTGGCAAAGTTATATGTGGTACCCGATGAGCTGATGTTGCATGTGGAAAGTGGTGCCTCTTCGAAATCGGGAGAGTGGTGCCTCTTCGGAATCCGGAGAGTGGTGTTTATTAGATTTTTGAACCAACACCCTGTTGCCCTATCTTTTATAAGGGCACCAATTATGTGTAAGGGGTTCATTCAGAAAGTTATTTCTTGAAGGAATTTTCCCCTTACTTCAGAGATTTATTGCACCTCATTTCTCCTTCATCATTTCTGAGAATGTCTGGCCCATCCGACCGTCATTTTGACTTGAACTTTGGTGAAGAGGCAGCCATGCCTTCTCAAGACAACATATGGCGCCCATCCTTCTTATGCCCTATTGGTCATCTTACCGTTGGGGACTCTGTGATGAAGAATGATATGATCGCTGCGGTGGTGGCCAGGAACGTTCTTACTCCCAAATATAACAGACTACTTTTCAAACGGTCTGATGAGTTGGCTGTTAAGGATTTTCTGGCTTTCAGTGTTCAGTGTGCAGGTTCTGTGTCTAATATGGCCCAACACCTATTTGCTCAAACCCGCCAAGTTGAATCATTGGCGACTGAAGTGATAAGTCTCAAACAGGAGATCAAAGGGCTTAATCATGAGAATAAACAGTTGCACAGGCTCGCACATGACTATGCTACAAACATGAAGAGGAAGCTCGACCAGCTGCAGGAATCTGTGGTCAGATTTTACTTGATCATCAGAGGTTTGCGGGTTTGTTCCAAAGGCATTTATTGCCTTCGTCTTCTGGGGCTGTACCACTTAATGAAGCTCCAAATGATCAACCTTCGGTGCCTCATTCTTCGGGGTTCTGCCTAGTACTGAGGCTTCGAATAATCACCATCTGGTGCCTCCTCTTTCTGGGGCCCTGCCGACTACTGAGACTTCTCCTGAGCAACTTTTGTGAAGGCTCCCTCTTGTTTGTTTATTTTGATTCATGTATATGTACATATTTGCAACTTATTGGAGATATCAATAAACAAGCTTTGCTTCATTTCAACGTATTGTGTTAAATACACCAAGGCCTTCTTCACTAAGTTCTTTGAATTTTTCCTTTTGTTGAAGCTTTGTGAGTAACTCCGCCTATGTCTTACATGGCCGGTCCCAAGCCCGGATAAAGGAGGAGGGGGAGGGCGTCAGGTAGTCGACAGCCGGCACTCCATGATCACGTCGAATCCTTATGAAAATGAATCCAGAACAAAATCGCGCTAAAGCTAGGGCGTCACCCGTAAGTGGCGCGCTGTGTGGCCCGAGCACAGTGATAAGTGAGCAAGGGTCGCTGTATCTCCATCGGCACCCGGATGCAGTGTTAAATGAGCAAGGGGGCCATAGAAACTTCTTTTCGAACGACTCCACTCAAAGTTGTTTGGGAGCATATGCTCCTATCAACTTTACCCGGGACACACAAAAGAAGTACTTTGATCCTATTAGACGGGGGAGGGTGAAGAAGCTAGGACAGAAGGGTAGAGTTCAAGAGAGCAAAATGCGTTTAGGAACGTGGAATATAGGAACCTTAACGGGAAAATCTATGGAAGTAGTGGAAGTTATGGTGAGGAGACGGATAAATATTATGTGCCTACAAGAAACTAAGTGGGTTGGTAGTAAGGCAAAGGATCTAGAAAACTCAGGGTTTAAACTTTGGTATTCGGGCACAAATAGAACGAGAAACGGTGTTGGCATCATCGTGGACAAGACCTTGGTACAAGATGTTGTAGATGTCAAGAGGGTAGGAGATAGAATCATGGCAATCAAGATTGTAATAGGACAAGAACTTATCAATGTGATTAGTGCGTACGCACCTCAAGTAGGGTTGGATACGAGTTCGAAGGAGAAATTTTGGGAAGATCTTGGAGACTTGGTGCAAGGAATTGCTCAGACGGAGAAGTTATTTATAGGAGGAGATTTAAATGGACACGTGGGCAGGGAGACAGGCAACTATGGAGGTTTTCATGGTGGCCATGGTTTTGGGGAGAGAAACGAGGATGGGGAAGTTATCTTGGATTTTGCAATGGCATATGATCTCTTCTTAGCCAACACCTTCTTTAAGAAGAGATAAGAACATGTGATCACCTACAAGAGTGGGTCGTCAAAAACACAAATAGATTTTCTTCTAATGAGGAAAGGGGATCGTATAACTTGTAAGGATTGCAAAGTTATACCAGGAGAGAGCGTGGCTAATCAACATCGCTTGTTGGTGATGGATGTACATATCAAAAGAGTAAGACAAAAGAACAAGACTTGGAAGTGCCCAAGAACTAGATGGTGGAATCTAAAAGAAGAAAAACAAGCCATTTTCAAAGAGAAGGTAATCACCCAATGTGTGTGGGATAGAGAGGGGGAAGCTAGCCAAATGTGGGATTCCATGGCTAGTTGTATCCGAAAAGTAGCAAAAGAGGTATTAGGAGAGTCCAAGGGCTTTGCCCCACACCAAAAGGAATCTTGGTGGTGGAATGAGGAGGTACAAACAAAGGTGAAGGCTAAGAAGGAATGTTGTAAAGCCTTATACAAGGAGAGGACCGATGAAAATGGTGAAAGGTATAGAAAAGCGAAGCAAGAGGCGAAGAAAGCTGTCAGAGAAGCTAAGTTAGCGGCTTACGACGATATGTATAAACGACTAGATACCAAAGAAGGAGAGTTGGATATCTATAAACTAGCTAGAGCAAGGGAAAAGAAGACAAGGGACCTAAACCAAGTGAGGTGCATCAAGGATGAGGATGGAAAGGTTCTTGCTACAGAGAACGCACTTAAAGACAGATGGAGAGGTTATTTTCATAATCTTTTCAATGAAGGACATGAAAGGAGTGCTTCTTTAGGGGAGTTGAGTAACTCAGAATAGTGTAGAAACTACTCCTTTTATCGTCGAATCCGGAAGGAAGAAGTGGTTGTAGCTTTGAAGAAGATGAAGCATAGAAAAGCAATAGGCCTAGACGATATACCAATCGAAGTGTGGAAAGTTTTGGGAGAGACAGGTATAACATGGCTCACTGACCTTTTCAATAGGATTTTGAAAACGAAGAAGATGCCAAATGAGTGGCGAACGAGCACTTTGGTGCCTATCTACAAGAATAAGGGCGACGTACAAAATTGCATGAACTATAGGGGTATTAAGCTAATGAGTCATACAATGAAGCTCTGGGAGAGAGTCATTGAGCATAGATTGAGGCAAGAGACACGGGTTTCGGACAACCAATTCGGGTTCATGCCAGGGCGCTCAACCATGGAGGCAATCTATCTCTTACGAAGATTGATGGAAAGATATAGAGATGGGAAAAAGGATTTACACATGGTCTTTATAGATTTGGAAAAAGCGTATGATAGGGTCCCAAGAGACATTCTTTGGAGGATTTTAGAGAAGAAAGGAGTACGAGTAGCATATATCCAAGCTATAAAGGATATGTATGAAGGAGCAAAGACCGCCGTAAGAACTCATGAAGGACAAACCGAAAGCTTTCCCATAACTGTAGGATTACATCAAGGCTCATCCTTAAGTCCTTACCTTTTTGCGTTGGTAATGGATGAGTTAACAGGACATATTCAAGATGATATTCCTTGGTGTATGCTTTTCGCAGACGATATAGTGTTGATAGATGAAACTCAGGAAGGGGTAAATGCAAAGCTTAACCTTTGGAGAGAAGTGTTGGAATCTAAAGGTCTTCGCCTCAGCCGATCAAAGACAGAATATATGGAGTGCAAGTTCAGTGCAAATGGAGGCCAAAACGAGTTAGGGGTGAGGATCGGAGATCAAGAAATACCAAAGAGCGACCGTTTTCGTTACCTAGGATCTATCTTGCAAAAGAACGGAGAATTAGATGGAGATCTCAACCATAGAATACAAGCTGGATGGATGAAGTGGAAGAGTGCATCCGGCGTGTTGTGTGACCGCCGTATGCCACTGAAGCTCAAGGGAAAATTTTATAGGACGGCAATAAGGCCGGCAATGCTGTATGGCACAGAATGTTGGGCGGTGAAACATCAACACGTACACAAAATGGGTGTAGCGGAGATGAGGATGCTTCGTTGGATGTGTGGGCACACGAGAAAGGATAAGATTAGGAATGAGGATATCCGGGGTAAAGTAGGAGTAGCCGAAATTGAAGGAAAGATGAGAGAAAATCGGTTACGGTGGTTTGGACATGTGCAAAGAAGGCCTACTGACGCTCCGATTAGAAGATGCGACTATGGGACAGAGGTTCAGGGCCGAAGGGGTAGAGGAAGACCTAGGAAAACTTTGGAAGAGACTCTAAGAAAAGACTTAGAGTACTTGGATCTAACGAAGGACATGACACAGGATCGAGCACAATGGCGTTCTAAGATTCATATAGCCGATCCCACTCAGTGACTTGGATTTTCCAAGTCTCAAACCAAGAAGTTTTCCTCACTCGGGAAATTAAGGGAACACTACCCCAACCTACATGCTCCACTCAGAAAGCTTCAACATACAAGCTTCAACAAAAGAAAATTCAAAGAACTTAGCGAAGAAGGCTTTGGTGTCTTTAACACAATACGTTGAAATGAAGGAAAGCTTATTTATTGATATCCCCGATAAGCTACAAATATGTACATATACATGAGTCAAAATAAACACACAAGAGGGAGCCTTCACAAAGGTTGCTTAGGAGAAGTCTCAGCAGTCGGTAGAGCCTCAGAAAGAGAAGGCACCGGAGGGGGATCATTTGGAGCCTCAGTACTGGACAGAACCCTAGAAGGAGGAGGCATCAGAGGTTGATCATTTGGAGCTTCATTACGCGGTACAGCCCCAGAAGACGAAGGCAATAAATGCCTTTGGAACAAACCCACAAATCTCTGATGATCAAGTAAAACCTGACCATCAGTTTCCTTCATCTGGTCAAGCTTCCTCTTCATGTTTGTAGCATAGTCATGTGCGAGCCGGTGCAACTGTTTATTCTCATGCTTGAGCCCTCTAATCTCCTGTTTGAGACTCATCACTTCAGCCGCCAATGATTCAACTTGGCGGGTTCGAGCAAATAGGCGTTGTGCCATATTAGACACAGAACCTGCACACTGAACACTGAGAGCCAGCGAATCCTTAACAGCTAACTCATCAGACCGTTTGGAAAGTAGTCTGTTATCTTTGGGAGTGAGAAGGTTCATGGCCACCACCGCAGCGGTCATATCATTCTTCATCACGGAATCCCCAACGGTAAGAGGACCAGTTGGGGAGACGAAGGATGGGCGCCATATGTTGTCTGGAGAAGGCGGGGCTGCCTCTTCAACAAGGTTCAAGTCAAAACGACAGTCGGAGGGGCCAGACATTTTCAAAGGTGTTGAAGAGAGAAGAGGTCGGACAAATCAAGATCTTAGAAGTGCAAGAATGAAGCTTCTACTGGTGGAGATTCAAGTGTGCTTTGGAACTTAATGCCAGCCCCTATAAAAATCTGCACTGGACGGAGCTTCAGAAATCAAAGAGGCGCCTGCTCAGAAATCGAAGAGGCGTTTGCTTTCTCAAAAGCTGGGCTGCTTAGAGATCACGAGGGTTGATCTCAGAAATCGAAGAGCCGTTTGCTTTCTCAAAAGTTGGGCTGCTCAAAGACCACGAAGGCCGATCTCAGAAATCGAAGAGGCGCTCGCTTTCTCAAAAGCTGGGTTCCCTAGAGACCACGAGGGCCGATCTCAGAAATCGAAGAGGCACCTACTTTTCCAGCCTTGTCAGCACCTGTCACACGCACACTCAGCTTTGCGGAAATTATGGGCATTCTGTCAAAGACTTCTGGGGAAGTAGAAAACACATGAATCTTACTGTTCAATCACCCACTTCCCACACGCAACAATAGCTCATGGGTACCACAGATAACTTTGCCAAAGTTCTCTGCCAAAGTTGAGCACGTGAAGCTTGCAGCTCCCACTACATCGCTCTGACCAAGAAGGGTAAAAGAATAGCAAAGAAACAGCACTAACAAAGTTTAGACCCATAAATTTTGAAGGTCTAGCTACCATATTATTACCCACAAAGGTAAAGGAACAGTACCACTGCTGGATAATTGGAAAGTCCATGTATGTCAACCTCTGTGCTTCGTGGCAAGGTAGACTAGCAAACATGCCCAACCTTTACTCACATTCGAGAAAACACTCCCAATAAGATTGCTTGCTCCAAAATCGAAGAGGCACCGTCCTCCGAATCTAAAGAGCCAGACTCCCAACATGACTACTTTCTTAAAAATCGAAGAGAGGGTAAAGGAACAGTATCATTGCTGGATAATTGGAAAGTCCCTGTGTGTCAACCTCTGTGCTTCGTGGCAAGGTAGACTAGCAAACATGCCCAACCTTTACTCACATTCGAGAAAACACTCCCAACAAGATTGCTTGCTCCAAAATCGAAGAGGCACCGCCCTCCGAATCTCGAGAGCCAGACTCCCAACATGATTACTTCCTCAAAAATCGAAGAGACACTGCTCGCCGAATCTCGAGAGTCAGACCCCCAACATGATTGCTTTCTCAAAAATCGAAGAGGCATCGTTCTCCAAATCTCGAGAGCCAGATACCACAGACCACTTTTTCAAAGTGCTCTGACAGAGTTAAAACATGTGAAACTGGCAGCTCCCACTACCGTGCTATGACCAAGCAGGGTAAAGGAATAACATTACTACTTGTTGTTAGGGAGACTCCTATATATGTCGACCTCCATCCCCAACGGACAGGCAGACCTGCAAAAATGCTCAACCCTTCATCATATCTGAGAGGGCACTCCCAACAAAGCCTTTCGAAATATTCAGCTTTCTTTCCCCCCGATAATACCTCTGCAAACAAGCTATACTAGAGCAAGAATATCTCATATCATCAGGGTTAAAAGCAAGAGTATCCCATATCATGCTTTTTCCCTGTTTTTTCTTTTGGCCTTGTTTTTACCTGCAAGACAAGGAGAAAGAGAGCAATCAGTCAGCACTTGGAATCAAGCTTCCAGCCAGGAACTGACTGTCTGGAACCCCTTACCTGATTACTTACCTGGCATTGCTCTCGAGTACTCATCTTCAACATCTTATGTTTCCAGGGAAGATTCCGCATCTGCTTGAGGAACAGATAGGGCAAGTGCGAAGGATACAAGGAAGCATGTGGAGACAAGCGTAACAGCACACGTGCCGATACATCCATTACTCTGTCAAAAGCAAAAGTATCCCATATCAGCAGGGTGGAACGTACTCTAGATTTGATGGACTTGTTTTGACCCTCAAATTCTTCAGTCGGCCTTATACTCTGGAGGAAACCAGAAAACCCTCCAGCTCAGTTCAAGAATAAGCCTGTGGAAAGTTACTTCTTCAAAAGCAAAAGTATCTCATATCATCTCTTCTCATTTTTCTTCTCTTTATCCTTCATGCTGCTGCAAGATGGGGAGAAGGTGAACAATCAGTCGGAGCTCTGATTGCTTACCTTGTCTGTCACCTCTTTCAGCAGACCCCCTAGCTCGGCGACTTGGGGGACTCCTACTACATGGTTTGTATCGCGCTTGACCAAGCCTGAAACTACAAGTAAGCTTCAAGTGAAATTGATACATTACCTTGTGCATCTCCACCAGTTAAAGATACCACCCCTGGATGGAGGAAGAGTACTTCCAGAGAAGATGCCACATCTACCTATGAGACAGATAAGGCAAGTCAAGACGACACCACACTCCGATACTTAGAAGTTTCGTGATTACGAGATCATTCTCCCACAATATTTCCTAATGTCATTTGTACTAAATCATTCACTCGTACTCACTAAAGGAGAGCTTGAACCTATGTACTTGTGTAAACCCTTCACAATTAATGAGAACTCTTCTATTCCGTGGACGTAGCCAATCTGGGTGAACCACGTACATCTTGTGTTTGCTTTCCTATCTCTATCCATTTATATACTTATCCACACTAATGACCGGAGCAATCTAGCGAAGATCACAAAAAGCGACCGTTTTCGTTACCTATGATCTATCTTGCAAGAGAACGGAGAATTAGATGGAGATCTCAACCATAGAATACGAGCTGGATGGAAATAGTGCATCCGGCGTGTTGTGTGACCGTCGTAGGCCACTGAAGCTCAAGGGAAAATTTTATAGGACGGCAATAAGGCCAGCGATGTTGTATGGCAGAGAATGTTGGGTGGTGAAGCATCAACACGTACACAAAATGGGTGTAGCGGAGATGAGGATGCTTCGTGGGATGTGTGGGCACACGAGAAAGGATAAGATTGGGAATGAGGATATCCGAGGTACAGTAGGAGTAGCCGAAATTGTAGGAAAGATGAGAGAAAATCGGCTCTGGTGATTTGGACATGTGCAAAGAAGGCCGACTGACGCTCCGGTTCGAAGATGTGACTACGGGACAGAGGTTCAGGGCCGAAGGGGTAGAGGAAGACCTAGGAAAACTTTGGAAGAGACTCTAAGAAAAGACTTAGAGTACTTGGATCTAACGGAGGACATGACACAAAACCGAGCGCAATGGCGTTCTAGGATTCATATAGCCGACCCCACTTAGTGGGAAAAGGCTTTGTTGTTGTTGTTGTTGTTGTTGTTGAAGCTTTGTGAGTGAAGCATGTAGGTTGAGATAGTGCTCCCTTAATTTCTCGAGTGAGGAAAACTTCTCGTTTGGAGACTTGAAAAATCCAAGTCACTGAGTAGTCGTGAGACTTCCGAGTATCAAGATGCAGTAGCATATAGTATGAGTCCCCCAAGTCTCCGGTCGAGGGAGTTGACGAATGAGGCATTTCCTTTCTAAGTGGTAGCCCAAAACTCCTTCTTCATATATATTTGTTATGAAAGTTGTTAGGCCCAAAGAAGTAGAGGCCTAGGCAAAATTTTTTTTTTCTTTCGAATTTTTGAATTTTTGAATTTCCGAAAGAAAAAAATGTGTATATATATATATATTTTTTTTTAAAGCTTTGTAGGTGAAGCTTTGGTGTTAAAGCTTTGAGGTTGAAGCTTTGTTGGGTACCATGAATTGATTTTGCTTCACACTATCTTGATCAAGATAGTGTGAAGTTTTTGTAGGTGAAGCTTTTGTGTTGAAGCTTTGTAGGTGAAGCTTTTGTGGGTGAAGTTTTTGTAGGTGAAGCTTTTGTGGGTCAAGGTTTTGTAAGTCAAGCTTTTGTGGGTCAAGCTTTTGTGGGTCAAGTTTTTGTGGGTCAAGCTTTTGTAGATGAAGCTTTTTGTGGGTGAAGTTTTTGTAGGTCAAACTTTTGTGGGTCAAGCTTTTGTAGGTGAAGCTTTTGTGTTGAAGTTTTGTAGGTGAAACTTTTGTGGGTCAAGCTTTTGTAGGTGAAGCTTTTGTGAGCCAAGCTTTTGTAGGTGAAGCTTTTATGGGCCAAGCTTTTGTAGGTGAAGCTTTTGTGGGTCAAATTTTTATGGGTCAAGCTTTTGTGATGAAACTTTTGTGGGTCAAGCTTTTGTAGGTCAAGCTTTGTTGGGCACCATGAATTGATTTTGCTTCACACTATCTTGATCAAGATAGTGTGAAGCAAAAGTAGGTGAAGTTTTTGTGTTGAAGTTTTGTGGGTCAAGCTTTTGTGGGTCAAGCTTTTGTGCGCCAAACTTTTGTAGGTGAAGCTTTTGTGGGTCAAGCTTTTATGGGTCAAGCTTTTGTGGGTGAAGCTTTTGTAGGTCAAGCTTTGTTGGGCACCATGAATTGATTTTGCTTCACACTATCTTGATCAAGATAGTGTGAAGCTTTTGTAGGTGAAGCTTTTGTGTTGAAGTTTTGTAGGTGAAGCTTTTGTGGGTCAAGCTTTTATGGGTCAAGCTTTTGTAGGTGAAGCTTTTGTGGGTCAATCTTTTATGGGTGAAGCTTTTGTGGGTTAAGCTTTTGTAGGTCAAGCTTTGTTGGGCACCATGAATTGATTTTGCTTCACACTATCTTGATCAAGATAGTGTGAAGCTTTTGTAGGTGAAGCTTTGGAGTTGAAGCTTTGTAGGTAAAGCTTTTATGGGTCAAGCTTTTATGGGTCAAGCTTTGGAGTTGAAGCTTTTGTTTGGTACCATGAATTGATTTTGCTTCACACTATCTTGATCAAGATAGTGTGAAGCTTTTGAGAATTTGTAGTTGTCCTCCATTAATGAAGCTTTTGTTGGTGAAGCTTTGGAGTTGAAGCTTTTGTTTTCCTTTTTTTTTTTGGGAAACTAGAAATTTGAAAATGTGGGAGAGAAAACATATACAAATTTTGCTTCTACACTGTTGAGCAAGAGATTGTGATGCAAGCCACACCTTGTAGTAGTCGAAAGTTTGGATGAACCATATAAATTGAATTTGCTTCGAACAGTTTTGAATTTGCTTTGAAGGTTTGAGAATTGTAGTTGCCCTCCATTGATGAAGCTTTTGTTAGCACCATAAATTGGTTTTGCTTCACACTGTCTTGATCAAGAGTGTATGAAGCTTTTGAGAATTGTGGTTGCCCTCCAATGATGAAGCTCTTGTTGGCACCATAAATTGGTTTTGCTTCACACTGTCTTGATCAAGAGTGTGTGAAGCTTTTGAGAATTGTGGTTGCCCTCCATTGATGAAGCTCTTGTTGGCACCATAAATTGGTTTTGCACTGTCTTGATCAAAAGTGTGTGAAGCTTTTGAGAATTGTGGTTGCCCTCCATTGATGAAGCTCTTGTTGGCACCATAAATTGGTTTTGCTTCACACTGTCTTGATCAAGAGTGTGTGAAGCTTTTGAGAATTGTGGTTACTCTCCTTTGATGAAGCTCTTGTTGGCACCATAAATTGGTTTTGCTTCACACTGTCTTGATCAAGAGTGTGTGAAGCTTTTAAGAATTATGGTTGCCCTTCATTGATGAAGCTCTTGTTAGCACAATAAATTGATTTTGCTTCACACTGTCTTGATCAAGAGCATGTGAAGCTTTTGAGAATTGTGGTTGCCCTCCAATGATGAAACTCTTGTTGGCACCATAAATTGGTTTTGCTTTACATTGTCTTGATCAAGAGTGTGTGAAGCTTTTGAGAATTGTGGTTGCCCTCTATTGATGAAGATCTTGTTGGCACCATAAATTGGTTTTGCTTCACACTGTCTTGATCAAGAGTGTGTAAGCTTTTAAGAATTATGGTTACCCTCCATTTTTGAAGCTCTTGTTGGCACCATAAATTGATGAAGCTAATGTGTTCACCTCTTCCCCCCTCTTTTTTTTTCAGATTTTTTTTTTAAGAGGAGAGGGGGTGCTGCAAGTTTGAAATTTGAAAACTCCTTAGCTTGTGTGGAAGTTTGAAGACTTTCAATGTGGGGTTTTCTCATGGTTTGAATTTTAAATTTCTTTGGCCATGTTGAACCCTATAAGAATGAGAAGTTTCCACTCTTTTCATTGTCTTCATTTGCTCATTTTGTAGTGATTTTTGGAGATAGAGTGCTCTTATAGTTGAAAGGGATTCCGGAATTGCTTTGCACCATCTTCAGGTTGGTAGTCTTCTCCACTAGATCACATGCTTTCATTCTTGTTGAATTGTTTGAGTGTTCATGTATTTGGTTGAGAACATAATGAACTGATTGAGCTTTTCTCCACGCCCTAGGAACTTCCTTATGTTTCGATCTTTCATGTGGTGATAGAGTTTGTTTTTGTTTGTTGTAGATGTCAGAGTTTGGAAGTCCTAGTGATGGGGGGGCTCCCCTAACTCTAACTCTAAGTTTGAGCTTGCAATGTTGGAGTCTTGTACAAAAATTCACGATTGGGTGATCTTTGCAATTGCCAAGCCTTAGCCAATATTGGTTCTTCCTCCTTCATGTCAGTGGGTGAGGGGGTTGTTTGTGACGCCATACCTATATTTCGCTCTGAGTTCACAGCAGACCATTTAGTGCAAAACTTGTTAGATAGTGAAAAGCAGTTTGAGGCCCTAAGGCAATCATGCAGTATCCCCCATAGTGTAGGAATGTGTTTGGTGCATCATGAAGAATTGTCCTCTGAACCACCCAAGGGTCATGTTATGTTCTATTCTCAGATACTATTGATTTTAGGGGTGAAGCTGCCTTTGCACCCTTGGTTGCAACGGATGCTGTCTTTTATTGGATATGTGCCTGGACAACTTTACCCTGGTTTTTGGGATACCTTGATCGGGTTTTATATTATTTGGATGGAATGTGGGTTAGGTGAGCCTTCTTTTCATCAATGGCGCTACTGCTATAAGATGCGCCCGGTTAAAGCATGCACTGGGTATGCCGAGTGTGCATGTCGTAGTGAGACAGAGCGTATTGTCTTTGGTAAGAAAAAGGTGTACTGCACTTGGAAAAACCATTGGTTCTTTCTTTATAATGATTGGGAGTATGCTAAAGGTGTCACGCCTGAGCGACGTGTTTCTACTCATTTCCAGACTGTAGGTTGTAATGTATCCATTGTTTGCATTATTTGCTATTTGTTGTGATTTTCTCTTGCTTTTAACATTTTTTTCTTCGTGCAGTGACGCGAGGGACCATCAAGCTGTCTGGACGAGAGCTAGCTAACGTAGAAAAGGTGTTGAGGGTGCCCAAAGAGGATAGACATTTGGGCAAGCTATGACCCTTATTTCGAAAGTACGGTTTCCAGCCCCTAGTGTCGGAGTGCCAGAGACGAGCAAGTAAGTTGTGTCTTTCATTTCTGTAATATCCCTCGTTTAATTAAGAGTGCAGTGTGATTATAATTGTTTTTATACAAAATTTTAGTCTACTTAGTGTTTATTTGTTTAATAGCTTTTAATAATATACTTTTTTATTTATGAGATTTCCTATTATTGTTAAAAAAAAAAATTATAATAATAATAAAATAATATTCTACAAAAGAAAGGAAAAGACCATCCTTCCATACTCTTCCTTTCAGAGCGATGGAAACAAGGAAGCTGGGAGGAGGTGGCTTCCATATCTTTAGGAAAAAAATCTTCTATTGCACCAAGGAGTGTGTCATAGAGAGTTGTTCATCTCCTATTGCACCAAGGAGTGTGTTCAGCAGAGGATGAACTGAGAAGAGACACAGAGGTCTATAAGCAGGAGGTGGATGACCTAGGAAGCTAGTTTTTTTATCAGGACTCTAATAGGAGTGAGTAGGATTAGAGAAACTATAAAAGGGGTTGCAGAGAAGTGGGAAAGCATCAAAAATCGAAAAAGGGGTAGAGAAATTGAGAGTTAGAGAACGTGATTGTGAAGGAAGGATTCAGAGATTTGAAGGGTAAACTTCTTGTTCCTTGATTATTTAGATTTTTCGAATTTAATTTCCTTAGTTGAATTGAAACTGCCATGAGATATATTTGGAATTCTTAGTTTTAATTAGGGTTTTCTACTGTACAATGAACTAATCTGAACTTGAATTAGAGTTGGGTAATTCGGATTGGGTGTGTAGATCAAATTTTTTGATCAAGGGTTTGGTTCAAAAAGTCAATTTCTTGTTAATGTTGAGTCATGTTATATTTGGGTGTTGTATACATGATTTCTGGATTACTTGGAAATATTTTGAGTTTTATGAATTGGAAGTGTACTGTTATGTAAGTTGCAGAAAATTTCTAAGAAAACTCAAGTTTCTAGTGGTCTTATTTTGCTTTTAATTCATAGGTCTTTATGTGCTCCTTTGGAGAAAACTTTTATTGTGTTGAAAATATATATGTCCATGATTGTAACCCAATTGTTTTCACTCAGTTCCATTGAGTTTTGGTTAATCAAAACCTTATTTAAACTTGGGTCGCGAGCTGCCAAACAGCAGCAGAAAACTGGGTTTCCAGTTTCAAGACTCCATTTTTCTTTTAGCATAACTTCCAATTTAGAGCTCCGTTTTCTACAAACTTTATATGCTTTTAAAGTACATAACACGAACTTCAAAACCCATGTGATATTACACGATTTGGTTTAGTTTTGAAGGTTCGAAAATGAGTCTAAACTTGGTTCAATAGTGCTGTTTTTCTGCAGATTCTGTGAAGATACATAGTTCTGTTTTTAGCACACCTAATTTCTTTCCCAGATTCCTTTCTAGTCCTTTTTACTTGATTTGAGTGATAGTATTTGAGTCTTAAGATTCCAGAATTTATGTACTTTCTTTAGATAATATCAATTTTGTGGTTGAACACTTAGTTTGGTTTCTAATATGTGTTACTTGTGTTTATGTTTTTGGTTGTATTTTTGTGTTCCGATTAGGTTCTTCAGAGAAGCAAAATTAATCGAATTCAAGGTAGGGGGTTCTGGGAAACCTTCTATATATATATGAATTTAATTATTTCTTACTTAAGTACATATACAAGTTTGATATGCATGTTTCTATTGGGTAATTGAGTATAATGAATGTTCGAAATGAAATTTGGGTCCATGATGTGGGAGTAAAGTGGGATTGTCGGAAAGAATTTCGGGAATCTAAGGTGGTGACTATTAGTTTTGTGTAGTTGAGCCAAACTCTTAGTAGGTACCAGGTCTCAGGCGAGCCCACAGTGCACAGATTCTTTAAGGGTAATTCGGGACTGGAGACGAAGAGTTTAGGCAAGATGACTAACAAAAAAGGGAGTTCGGGGATGTTTAGGGATGGGGGTTAGTTCATATATTTAAACACTCGGGATCAAGTGGTATAAGTACGGAATGGGACGTACAAGGTCTGGGTGTTTAGTTATGTGGATTAACGGGTATAATTAAGGCATTTGCATTGCATACTTATGCACCATTCTGATTTTGGTTTTAATTATGCTATCTTAATTATACTTTATTATTTAGTAATGAAGGTATATGTCCCTACTGAGCGTTTTAAGCTCACCCTAACGAAATTTTGCAGGTACAGAACCAGAAACCTAAAAGTCTACTTGCTGTCTGTTGTGTAATTATGTAGAAGAAATGAAAAGATGAGCTTGTTGGCTTTTGCTCTCTTGTTTGAATAAGGAACTACTTTTGTGTGAACTTTCAGTAGTTCATAAGTTGTAATTTTGGCTGAAACTTTCAATAATGAATCTGTTATTCAGTTAATTTTATTCCAAGTGAGTTATACATGCTTTTATTTCATGTCACATTCTTAATTATATTAGTTAAACTTATAATTAAGGTGTGATTCACGTTCTGAACCAAGGTTTACGTTAATCCTTGGGTTGGGGCGTGACAATTTCGCCCCCTCTTTCTTTTACAAAGTTGCATTCCTTACTTTGATTTTTCTTATTCAGTGGAGAAAGTGGGCAAGAAAGGGGAGACTAACGCCAAGAAAGGGAAAACACCCATGTTAGTTCCTGTAGATGACATTTTGTTTCACAAGGGAGCTCGTAAACACTGAGTGAGGCCAACCCCTAAACCTAAGTCGCAAAATGAGGTCCTCAAGATTGCTACCTCAAAAAAGGCTGAAGTTGAGGCCATCGAGTGTGCTGCTGCCATAGTTGCAGGGGAGGAGAGACGACTGTTGCCTCCTCTTCTTACCATCAATCCCATATTTCCTCCAACCATGGAGTTTGCTGACCAAGAAGGTGACCCTAGCTGTAGCCGTAAGAGAAAGTGCAATGAGAGGTTGATAGTATTCATTGGAAGGACTTGAAGGTTGCTATATAGCCAAGTAGTTTTAGGTATGTCAATAATTGCCTGGCAGGACGTCGATCCATTGTTGATGACCTTGGCGAACTTCTAGATGAGAACGAATCAGATCGTGACCGGATAATGAGGCTATCTTTTTATGTAAATGTTACTTTGTCATTTCTCTGCTTTCTCCCCTCTTTTTCCTGGTAGTGACGATTATCTTGTCATGTAGGTCATGACCGAGTACGATGATAGATTGCAAGAAGTTGAGCGGTACAAGGCAAAGTTTAAAGAGAATAAGCAGTTTGTGAATGACGCCAGAAAAACGAGCAAAGCTTTGGCTGATGTCATCCTCCTTAAGGATGAAAACTTTGAGAGTTTGAAGAGGCGGAATGGAGAGAACGTGAGGCTCAAGAAACAATTGGAAGCGACTAAGGAACAGTTAGAGACAATCATCCTTGAGGTTTCCAAGGTTAAAGGGGAGTTGGATAGTGCCTTGGTTGAGGTTTCTGGGTTGAAGAGGAGTATCCCAACTGAGAGGGATGCTGCTGTGCAGGAGTTCTTAGGTTCCCAAGCCTTTCACGATGCTTTTAGACCTCACTGCATCCGAGCGGCTAATTTTGAGAAAAGGAAATGGATGGCCGTCTTTGAGCGTTACGACAATGAAAGCATTATCCGAAAGTACCGTGATGAGATGGATGAGTACCGACAAAAGGGTGAAGTCTTCGTCCTCACAGTTGATCCTAGTAGTGATGATGACTCTGATAATGAGGCTAGTATCAATGAGCAGTCTCAGGAGAGTGAGGATGGTCCTGGAGATGCTGAGGAAGGTGGTGATGGTGATGGGGTTGAAACGCATAGTGATATTGTCAGGGGTTCGGCCTCAGATGAGGATGACTTGTAGTGCCCTCTTTTTCTGCATGTACTCTGGATGTACGAGTTTGTTGTTTGTGTGGTATGTGCCACGTACTCTGGATGTACTAATTTGTTGTTTGTGTGGCATGTGTCATGTACTCTGGATGTACTAGTTTGTTGTTTGTGTGGCTTGTGCCATGTACTCTTGATGTACTAGTTTGTTGCTAATTACCAAGTATTTGCACTATCATTGATGAATGTCTGGCTATGTTTGAGCAAATCCTTTGTTTAGATATAAGCCATAACTTGGATGTACTAGTTCTGTCCAGTACTGTTTGTTTATTTGTATAGTCTTGTTAACATATACTTAGACTTGATTTCCTGTTGGAAGCATTCATGTTGAAGCTTTGAACCCGAGTGTTTCATGCTAGGAATGTAAGAGGATTAGGACCGAGTTGTCTAAATCACCTCTTTATTGAATTCATGCCAAATAGTTTTCGTTACATAGGATGCCGAACGGCTGAAACTTAACACTTGTACAATGTGAGTTTACTTGTAATAGTACTTCAAGTGATCAGCGTTCCATGGATGGCCAAGGGTCTTGCCATCAGAGCTTCTAAGCTTGTAGGAGCCAACGCGACTGATGCCAACAACTTCAAATGGTCCATCCCAATTTGGACTAAGTGTTCCTTCACTCGGGACTTTGTCACAGAGTAATCTTTTCTTCAATACCCAGTCTCCTGCTTTGAAAGAACGAGGTTTGATCCTGAAGTCATAGTAGTTGGAGATGCGCTGCTTGTAGGCGACATTCCTCAAGTGAGCCTGGTTTCTGTGTTCCTCGACTAGATCTAAGTTGAGGGTAAGTTACTTGTCATTTTCGCTTTGCACGTAGTTCTGGACTCCGAACGTTGCTTGCTCAAACTCTCAACTGGGACAACTGCCTCTGTACCAAAGGCAAGTGAGAATGGGGTTTCTCTTGTTGATGTTCGATACGAAGTGCGGTATGACCAAAGAACTTAAAGTACAAATTCTGGCCAACAACCTTTAGCCTTGTCCAAGCTGGTTTTCAAAGTTCGCTTGATTATTTTGTTGATGGCTTCAACTTGTCCATTAGACTGGGGATGAGTTAGGGAGGCAAAACATAAGTTGATGTTGAACTTAGAGCAGAACATCATAAACTTATTGTTGTTGAACTGTCGCCCGTTGTCAGTGACTATCGCATTGGGAATGCCGAATCTGCAAAGGATGTTCTTCCATACGAAGTCTTCTATTTTTGCCTCACTAATGGTTGCCAAGGGTTCTACTTCGGCCCACTTTGTGAAGTAGTTAATTACAACGATTGCATAGCGAACCTTGCCCTTCCCTGCAGACATTAGGCCGATCAAATCAAGTCCTCATTGGGCTAAGGGCCAAGGGCTGATCATAGGAGTGAGCGGCTCGGGAGGGGAGTGAGGAATAGTTACGTAGCGTTGACACTTATCACATGAGCGGGATATTCTGATGGCATCTTGGTGGAGTGTTGGTCAGTAATATCATTGGCGAAAAGCCTTGTGTGCTAGGGATCGAGATCCAGCATGATCTCCGCAGACTTCTTCTTGTATTTCCCGAAGGACAGTTTCCGCCTCTGCGGGTGTAAGGCATCTTAGGTATGGTAGGTTAAAACCTGCTTGTAAAGTTGGTCATTAATGATCAAGTAACGGGTAGCCTTGTATCGAATCTGCTTAGCTTGGACTTTGTCATTTGGAAGGGTGCCATGAGCAAGGAATCTATAAATCGGGGTAATCCAACTATCCCCCTGTTGTAAGTTACACACTTCCGCAACCATGGTTCTTGGTGCTACCAACAATTCGACCTGAATTTTTCTCCCAATCTTGTCTTCCACCGTTGAGGCGAGGCGAGCCAAAGCATCTGCATGACTGTTTGCCGCTCGAGGAATTTGGGTGATCTGGTAGTGGAAGTGCTTAAGTAACAATTGTGTTTATGCCAGATATGCAACCATGAAGCTATCCTTAGTGTCAAAGTTGTTGGTGACCTGGTTAACCACCAATTGGGAGTCACTGAAGATATCAATTCGTTCAACTCCAAGGTGTTTGGCCAAACGTAAGCCTGCTATGAGGGCTTCATATTCGGCCTCATTGTTCGACGCCTTGAATTTGAAACTAAGAACATACTCTATTGCCACTTTGTCAATGGTTGTAAGGACTAGTCCTGCTCCACAACCCTGTTGGTTGGACGAGCCATCAACATATAGACTTCATGTTGGGGCTGTTGGTTCTATTTTCTAAGCTTCCGAGGGTAATGAAACCACTTCTTTAGGCGTAGAAACAATGTCAACAGGATATGTGAAGTCGGCGATGAAGTCTGCCACTGCTTGGCCCTTCTTAGCTGGCTTTGGTTGGTAGGAGATGTCAAACTAACCCAATGCTATCGCCCATTTGATCATTCGCCCGGAAGTGTCAGGATTTTGGAGTATTTGTCGAATATGATGATTGGTAAGCACGATGATGGAGTGTGCTTGGAAGTAAGGGCGAAGTTTTCGAGCAGACATGACCAATGCTAGAGCCAATTTCTCAATGTTGGAGTATCGTGTCTCCGCATCTTGTAAGGCCTTGCTAGCGTAGTAGACAGGCCGTTCGACATTACCATCCTTTCGAATGAGAACGGAACTTACTGCTGAAGCCGATACCGACAGATAGATAATGAGAGTGTCACCAACCTCAAGTTTGGAGAGCAAATGGGCTTTACTCATGTAGTCTTTGAGGTTCTTGAATGCCTCAGCACATTCATCAATCCAGGTAATGTACTTCTTACTTCCCTTAAGTGCTTTGAAGAAATGAGCACATATGTCAGTGGCCTTAGAGATGAACCTAGTTAAGGCTGCCACCTTGCCAGTAAGGCTCTGGATGTCTTTTGAAGTTACTGGTTCCTTCATATCGATGATTGCTTTGATTTTCTCAGGATTAGCCTCAATGCCTCGTTGGCTTATCATGAAGCCTAAGAATTTGCCAGAGCTTACGCCGAAGGCACATTTGTTGGGGTTCAACCTCATTCGATACCTCTTCAGAATGGTGAAAGTTTCAGATAGGTTGGTGATATGTTGGTCAGCATGTTTGCTCTTGACTAGCATATCATCAACGTAAACTTCCATGCTCTTCCCAATCTGTTCGGCGAACATTGAATTGACCAGTCTATGATAAGTCGCTCATGCATTCTTTAGGCCGAATGGCATGACTTTATAACAATATAGTCCCCTGTCAGTAGTGAAGCTGTGTGTTCTTGGTCCGGAGGGTTCATGAGGATTTGGTTGTATCCTGAGTAAGCATCCATGAAGCTCAGGAATTCACACCCTGTCGTAGAGTTTATAAGTCTGTCTATAAGAGGAAGAGGAAAGTTATCCTTCGGGCATCCTTTGTTTAGGTCAGTGTAATCGACACATATTCTCCATAAGACCTTTTGGAGCAGGAAACTTTCCTTAGTCGGATTCTTTTTAACAAGGACAACATTTGCTACCCATGTTGGATAATTGACTTCGCGGACGAAGCTTATGCTTTTGAGTTTTTCAACTTCTGCCTTCATTGCCTTGTACCGTTTAGCGTCATAAGATCTTCGCTTCTGTCTCACTGGCTTGGTCTTGGGGTCAATACTTAAGCGATGACAGATTATATCGGGAGAGATGCCTAGCATGTCCTCGTATGACCAGGCGAAGACCTCAGTGTTCTTTTGCAAAAAAGAGATCAATGCTAACCGAATGGGTGGTGACAAGGTGGTACCAATCTTCACCATGCGATCCGGATAATCTTTTGAGATAGAGACCTTCTCCAACTCTTCAGCAGGTTGTGCTTACTGGGTGAAAGAGTCATCTCGAGGATCGTCGGGTTGACTGTTGCCACCATGAAGATCCAAGTTGGCTTCGTCTGGGTTGGTCTTTGTGACTTGGTCATGTATAGAAAGGGTTTCCTTGGGCACAAGCAGGTGTTGTTGCTTGACCGAAGTGTTGTAACATGATCGTGCACTAAGTTGATCTCCTCTAATGTAACCATTGCCATAGGGGGTTGGAAATTTCATCAACAACATATGTATGGATACCATGGCCTTGAGATCATTAATGCATGTGCGTCCGAAGATGACATTGTATACCGTTGGGCAATCAACTACCAGGAAGTTAGTGGTAATGGTAGCTGTGTAAGGGCTTGTACCAATGGTGAAAGGTAAGTGTATGCTCCCCAAAGGTTGCACGATATCACCGGAGAAGCTTATCAAAGGGGAAATCGAGCGGTCGAGCAAGTGTTCAGCTACATTAAGTGTTCTGAAAGCTTTAGCAAACATGATATTGACCGAAGCCCCCGTGTCTACCAGGATTCGTCGTACTTTAAAGTTGGCTATGTGAGCTTCCACGATCAGTGGGTCGTTGTGAGGGTAGATGATACTTATTTCTTCATTAGGGTAGAAACATATTGGATCCTAGTTAGGCTTTTGATACTTACCTCCCCTGATGTCTTCCACGTGAAACACTTGGTGGCCAGACCTTAAAGCTCGTTCACTATTTTTCATGGCCCTGTTGGAAGATTTAGATATAGGTGTGCCACCACTTATGGAATATATTACATTCACCTGGTGTTGGTTACGGTTACCCCTTTGAGGGTGAATGAGGAATTGATCAATTTTTCTTTCACGTGCCAAAGCTTCAACATGATCACGAAGGGTGATACACTTCTCGCCGTCATGGTCGTTATGCTCGTGGTAGCAGCAAAACGTGCCTGTGTTCTTCGTGGGCTTGTAATCCAGGTGCCTCGGTTTTGACTTCGATATCAGGTGTGCTATGCTGGGGTAAATGGCCACGCATGTGGCGTTCAAAGGTGTGTATGCCTCATACCTCGGGGTAGGGGCTGTCCTGACATGTGTTTGACCCACTGCGTTGGCTGCCTGGGGTCGAGGATTATCATGGCGATACCCTTGGTTATCACGGTAGTGTCCTTTACTCTTTTTACTAAAATGAGACTGGTGAGGATGGAAATCTTTCATTTTGCCCTGAGATTGATATGTCTGTTGACTTGGCAAAGTATTAAGTAAGGCATGGGGAGGCACCGCTGCAGTTTGGAAGGTCGAGGTCTTCTCATTTGGTTGGATCTGGCTTCCACTTCCTACTTGCTGATAAGGGGTGGTTGTGGGAGGTTTCCCTTGATATGTCCTTACTTCGGCGAAAGCATAGTTATACGCATGTGCCATCACCTCAGAGTAAGTCTTCCAAGTGTTGGCATTGATCATGTACTTGAAGAAATAATCACGTAGGCCTACCGTGAAGGCCTTGAGGGTAGTCTTGTCATCTGCCTTAGCACAGCGAGAATACTCATGGCTGAAACCACCAACATACTCTCGTAGTGACTCGTCCGGCTTCTGGTGAATAGTGTACAAGTCATCTATAGAATGCAAGCGATCGGTCTGGAAGATGTGTTAAGAGACAAACAGTTTCCTCAGTTCCTCAAATGAGTCTACTATCTCAGGTGGAAGACGGCAATACCAGTTTAGAGCTCCGCTAGAGAGGGTGGAGGGGAAGAGAAGACATCGTTCTTCGTCGGTGTGCATCCGATATGCCATGGTAGACTCAAAGAGGTTAAGGTGTTCAATTGGTCTTCCCTTCCAGTATAGAGTTGTAAACCAAGCTTTTGTTTTGTCTTTGCTTGAAGAGGGGTGTCGAGGATCCTCTTTGTGAGAGGGTCAGGCCTGGGTTGGTTCCAGTCAGGTATCTCGGCCTGACGTTCGACCTTCAACTTGTTTACTTCCTCGATGAGCTGTAGGACAAGAGGGTCCTGAGTGGTGTCATGTACCACTGGTATTTTCTTTCGTAAGTCTCCATCGCCTCTTGGAAGTAGTAAAGTTTGAGCAAATGCGTGTGATTTTTCCTTGGACTCGCCGTACTGACTTCTAGGACGAGTCTATCGGAATACCTCAGAGTCTCATGTACCTTCATGTTGCTTTGGGACCTGTCGTTCCTTCCCTAGATTGGCAGCTAGCCTGGGTCGTGAGAGGGGACCGAGTCATTCAGGAACCCTTGGGTCATTGATCTTCGAGCATATGTGGAGAGGATTCTCTCGACGTTGTTTTAGGAAGTCTCGGCAGTCACGATAAACGACTTTCGATCCTTCCAACCCTTCTGCAAAGAGGTGTCTTCCTCCACTTCTCCTGCTTCGGGTCGAAGCAGCTGGGTTGTGAGATGTCTCATGTTGATCAATGTTTTGATGATTAACTCGATCTTCATCAGGGATACCCATGTCGAAGGAAGGTGACCCTCCATGTTAGAGGGCACCCAGATGATGGTTGATGTCCACAGGGGCAACAAGCTCGCGTGTTTGAGTACACATAGTTTCATGGAACGTCTCAAAGAGCTTCTCATACTGCTCCTGGAGGACCTCATTCTTCATTGCTATCTTGTTGTTTTGAGCTTATAGCTCATCGACTTTAGCTTGAAGAGCAACCATCTTTCCTTCATTCTTTCGTTGCTTCGTACTAGGTGTAAGAGGTGTGTTATTCTGTGTGTTGTGACTTCCTTCGCTCCCCATGTTGAAGAGGGATGCATGGTCAAAAGAGAGTGTACAAATGGTGGAAACCAACTTGACAAAGCTGAAAAGAGTGGGAATAAGTGTCGTTCCCATAGACGGCGCCAAATATTGATGCACAAAATCAATGGGGACTTTGGTACAACAGAAAGTGTTAAGTTTGTGACATTCGCTAGATTGCTTCTGTCACTAGTGTGGATAAGTATGTAAATGGATAAGGATAGGGAAGCAAACATAAGATGTACGTGGTTCACCCAGATTGGTTACGTCCATGGAGTAGAGAAGTTCTCATTAATTGTGAAGGGTTTACACAAGTACATAGGTTCAAGCTCTCTTTTAGTGAGTACTAGTGAATGATTTAGTACAAATGACATTAAGAAATATTGTGAGAGAATGATCTCTATTTATAGAAGAGAGTTTCTAGTTTCATTCTGACATTGACATGTGTCGTGTTGTGATTGGTTTCTGATGTTGACACGTGTCGCGCTATGATTGGCTTCTGATGTCGACACGTGTCGCGTTGTGATTGGCCTCCTGGTTGGAGGGAAACTCTTCTAGGTCCTTGACGGTATAACGTTGACTGGTGCTTAGTAGTTTCTGGATTGGTCAAGTATGGTACAAACAAAGTTGTTTTTAAGTGTTTACCAAACATGTTTTTTAGCTTAGTTTTTTTTATACTCACTTTTTATAAAAGTACTTTAGTACAAAACCAATACTATAAGATGGCAGAGAGTTTATGAAAAGCTCTATTTTGAAAGAGTCTCTTTAACATTTTCGACTTCAAATTATTTGGCTCAAAAATTAAGATTAGGTATAAGTTTATTGATAATTTTTTTTTAAATTATGTAAGTACGATAAATAAATATGATTGTTTAAAACTTAAATTAAACTAGTATATCCCATAATTAAAGTGCGTGTGAAAATTTGTAAAATTAAAGGAGAAATGAAGAGAGTGGGAGAGAATTGGGTAAGAGGGAGAGAGAGGTTTATTTATTTTCTTTAAACTAGAGATGTTAAAATCACTTTAAACAAAAACAAAAAACAAAATTTTATTATATGAAATTACATTACTGTCCTTAATTTTTTTTTATTGTGGTGGAAGACAAAAATGTCTTTTCACCATCTTTTGGTTGACAAAGAGTGTGACAACCCATCCTTAAAATTACGTTTTTATTTATTTTAATCTAGGGAATTGACGAAAATGCCCTAGAGGCAAGGATTTTGACTCCTGTTGACCATCGTCTAGAGGAACGTATGACTTATTCTTTTGGCGTATTTGTGTAGTACTCATTGGTACGAATGCATATGCTAAAGCCGTTCGTGAGTCCGGATTGTAATGGTATAGTTACGGACGTTTGAAAGTGGTTATTTATATTTTAGTTTATAAATTATTTGAACTCCCACCTTGTGGGAAAGAAGCCAATCAGCTTCAAGGATAGATAAAGGAGAACCAATCGGGAAGGGAGAAGGAAAAAGGGAAAAAAAAAAACAAAAACCTTCCCGTCGGGCAATGCACCCCCACACCCAAACCGATCAAACTCCGGCGATTTTCGCCATTTTTTTCGTTGAACCATTACCATCCAACACTTGCAAAACACTCAGTGACCTTCCCTCTACCATCTCCACCCATATTTGAGGGTTTTTAGGTCCAAAACCGTGAGGAACCCCACCGAAGCACCGGAGGTGCTCAACGGTGATTCCTCCGATCCGGCGAGTTCCACCACCTAAAACTACCCTTAATCAACTTCCCTTGGACCCAAGAACAAGACCCAACCAGTGGTAGAGATGTTGGAACACCAAGGAAGGAGAATCGAAGTTCACCCATTTTAGGGTTCCAACGGGTTTGAGTGAAATGGGAGCCTTTCCCGGCCAAATTGGACTTGGCCACAGGTATAAAACTTGCTCTACTATTTGAGATCTTCATTTCTGTAAAAATTGAGAATTTTTGGAGATAGTTGAATTTTCCGGCCAATCGGGGCAGCAAACCGCCGTGTGCGGCGGCGCGTGAGCCAAGTCACCCCCTAACCTTTCTAAGTTAAGTTTGACACCCCAATTCCATATGTGAAGTCTGATTGATAAAATCTCATCATTTGAACATAGTTTTGATAAAGACCGCTACTTGAACGTTATGTGAATCGACTATCCGACCGTTGGATCGTCACCAAACTTTAATAAATTATAGTATGTAATATTTAAGGATATTAGAAACTTACGGATTGGGAATCTGATGTACAGATTTTCCCGAATTGGATTTATAAGTTCGTAAAATAAAACGTTGACCGCCACTTGAATTGGCAATTGGCGGAGATCCAACCGTTGGATCGTAATGAAACTTTAGTATGATATTTTAGAAGCAAAATGTGGATCTTTGGAGGTTACGGATCAGAAATCCAAGATGCAGATCTTTCGGATTGAGTTACGTACGGTTGTGGACCCTGCCGTTGATCTTTGATCGATGGTTGACTTTTGGTCAATGGGTCTCATGGGTTACCATAGATTGATTTATGAGTCATACAGGTTGCGTTAGGCAACTCCGACTCATGAGTTACCATAGATTGATGAGCACTTGATTTATTATACTGTTGCCGATATGTAGTGATTTGGAATATTCTTGGATTTACTGTTGATTTACATTTGATTTCATACTTATATATAGTATGATTTCCTGGACCATATACAGGTATTACAAGGAGGGGTTATATCTTTTAGAATGTCTTTATTAAAGCTTTATTTTCAGGCCCACTCACTCTTGTTTATATCCCTCTAGGTTCTAGAAGCAGAGTTTTCGTATTGACGAGGATTCGTGGCAAGTCTTGGTATTGAAGATTACCTTCGATGGTATGATTTTCAATCCACTCTACTGTACTTTTCTTATGCTCTGATGTCACGAGTGAAATTGGTTCATTCCCGCTCACAGTACATTCTCGTATTTAGGTACTTTCAGGTTTAAATTTATTCACATTTTCCACATCACTACACTTTATGGCTTCGTCACCTTCCAAGTGTCGGCCAATACAGCTCGATTCGGAACCTTAGTGGACAATCTGGGTCGGAGTGTGTCAAGAGAGTTTCATTAACTTTTTTGTTTCTTTTGCAATTAGAATATCGTTATAATATAAAAATAATTCAAATTTAAATAAACTCAATCTCCTCATCCCATTGCATTACATGCCGGACTAGAATTGCACTGCCAATAAGCATTATCTCATATGCCTTCTTCCCTTCCTCAATAGCCACATTGTCTACTCTAACTCCTGAAGGTTACCCTCCGCACCAGCCCTTCTGGAAGAGCCAAAACTCTCCTTGATGTGCACCCGCTTAGACCATCTCCAACCTTTAAAGTAAGTCTCAAAATTTGCCTTATATTTCCCTCCAAAATCACTCCAACCTTTGGGCTAAAATTGGGTTATGTGTTATAACTCAAAATAGTGCTAATTCCCCCCAAAATATGTCACAGGTTAAGTAGGCACAAACAGGCCTGGGTCCACCGCATGTCGGCAGTAGTTTATGAGCCCAATGGCTCTCTAATTTAATCCAACCGCTCTGACCACTGGACCGTTGGTTGATCCAATGGTATATGGTATAGATTCATATGTATTCAATATTTAGTTTTATATTTATAAATGCATTGAATCCAATGATTGAGATCTAATACGATCAAATCTAATGGCCCAAAATTAAATCCAATGGGTAAAATAATTTTAAAAAAAAAGTTCTCTATGCGTTTCATGGTGTTGGTTTAGTGATTTTGTTTAATATTTATTGAAATCTAAATATTTTTAGGTTAAAATGTTCATAAAACAAATTAGAATAATCTACATAATGTTTTTTTTTAAGTTACTTTAAAGACAAATATTAGCTTTTTTTTTTATAGTACAAGACAAATATTAGCTTAAATTCATTATTTAATAATGTCAGGCTAGAAATTTAACAAAAAATGATTGAAGCAGAAAAACTGTTTCTGGATTAACACCTTAATTTTCTAAGTCAAAAATTCTAAATTTTAACCTAAATGTTGGAGATGATCTTATAATTTTGTCAAACTGAGGCATCACAAGTTCCTTATACTTTGTAACAAAAGCCACATTCACGTTAGACCCTTCCGCGATGAATCCATCACCATCCAGCCAAATGGCTGCGAAAGCACCATTTTCTTCGGCTACATCTTTGAAAACACATTTGGAAGATAATCCACACTATTCATGGTTGCAAATTGAGGTTTTATTGGGATCGAAGAAGTTACTACTTTAATTCCCTTCAAACTAAAGGGAGATTAGTTACCTTCAAAAGATAAATCATTTATATATATAAAGGGAGAGCCCCAATTTGGTGAAGTATTCAGAAATGCCAAGAATATCCCTATGTTTCCTTCACAATCAAAATCCAAAAAAACCTAAAAAGGAGGACAAACCGGTAAAAAAACCATCACTGAAAAAAGATAAAGCATCATAACAGTAAAGTTTTGCCGAATGAAGAATTAGAACCGCAACGTGGGATTCAACCACTCTCCACATTTTGCAAGCTACCAACTAGATCAAAAGCGTCCACTCCCTCACCTTCCATCCTCTCCTTCTCTTCCAACAACCTGACTGGTCTCTCTCTTCACTCTCTCTCGCTCTCTCTAAAATCCAAAGTTGACAAGAAACTGACGACATGTTTGTGAATGCAGGGAAGAGGAATTCTAGGAATTTAGTTTTGCACGGGCAAAGTGTGGGCTTTGAGAGCGAGTCCTACAGTTTCGGGTTTCTGAAGGTTTCGGATATCCACACAATCTATTGGGAGCAGTGGAAATCCAGACGGCCATGTGAGTTGCAATTCTTCGTCCTAATAAATGACTTAGTTTTTGCATTTATTTACTATATAGTGTGATTCTTTAGTTATTAAAGATTCAAATTTTTAGAAAATGGGCATTTAAAATCCTCTCGAAGTAGTAGGATTTAGAAGTGAACTCTATTGGAGAAGTAATTCATTGTGTTAAAATTTCATTGGGTAAGTTCAGTTTCATATTCATTTCGGTAGTTTATTTGTAACCGTGCATAAATCAAGGAGAAGAGAACGAGGGGAGAGAGAAACAAAGATACAGATTGACAAAGACTCTTCCTCTGCATTGACTGTTTCTTATCGCAAGTAACTTTCAATCTTGATTCTCCATTTTCTATGTATTCCTTCCAGCGTTTGTCCACTATTCACCAAATTCTTTTTAATTTTCTTCCGTTTTCATGCATGATTGTTGATTATTTGCTTTTGAGTGAAAAACTGGATTTGTTTCTTCTCCATGTAAGTGCCCGTTGGTGAGTTTCTTATGCTTACAAGGAAACTCTTGGCTATGGGGAGTTTTTGTTTATATTAATCCATTTTCCGATTATTTATCGGGCTTTTTCCATTAGGTTTTCAAATCATTTGCTTTCGGTGTAGGCGGTCGAGATAAATGTGATATGGTGTATGTATGAGCGAGACATTGTGAGGAATGGTAAAAATGTGGGAAGCAGAAAAAATGAGGAAACAAATTAGAACGTGAAGAAGGAGAAACTGTTATATGCAGTTTAAGTCTCCCAGATTTCAAACTGTATCTGAAACATATATTAAATCGACGCCATCGTGCAACTTGACACGAGGAGAAGATGAACGTGGCATCAGATTTCAAACTGCTATGGGCAGTTGCCATTTGATTCCACATTTAATTGATCGCCAGTCTCTCAGGTATTTGCTTCCACCATTTTCTTCTCTTTTGTCTTCTTTGGCATTTGATTTCTATCTCCCTTTTTATCTTGCGTTTTAATTTCAGATTATGGGATAGTTTCTATTTATCCATTATTTTCCCCAATCTTTTTCCTGTTTATTCCTATACAAAGTGCATTGCAAGAAGGCGGATCATCATATGGCCATTTTTAAAGGTAACGCCCCAGAATCTATTGCTTAATTTATATTTTTCTTCAGGGTAAAGTTTGTTTGATCATTTTTCTGCAGTTTTCTCTCCTTTTGCAGAAAATCGAAGCCATTCGTTTACGTATTATGTTTACACTTTTTTTTCTCCAATATTCTCTCTTATTATATCCACAAAGTGAATTGTCAGATAATTTAGAACGCAGGAACAAAGAAAGAAGGAAGACATGAAAGCCTTCATGTTAGTTTTCTTTTACAGAAAGACCCATTTCACTCGCTGTGATCAACAACTGCAGCTTCTTGAAGCAGCCTTTCACTCGGCATAAACGACAAGTGCGGCTTCTTTAGCAGTAAGTTTATTAGTCTCTTTTCAAATCAAATTCACTACCATTAATTAACTGTTTCTCATCAATCATTCATTTCTGATCATATTGATGCTATTTGATTACTTATAGATCTGCCAAATACGATGTATAGTATACAGTTGTGCTTTGTATCTCTAATTTGGTTTCCATGCAAGAAAATAATATCATATTTGCCTATCACTGTATTAGTTTACAAAGTGTTTGTGAAAAACAAATTTATTAATTGGGATTAATGTCACATATTTGTATGCTTTGATTTCTGGTTTGCTTAATTATCTAATAATTTTAATTTGTGTTAGATTAATTGGGTAGAACTCCAAGTTATTATTGAGAATGAGTCTCACATTGATGGAAGGAGAAATTTTGCATGGGCTTATAAGAGATTGAACTACTTTATTCAATTATCTACGAATAAGTGCAAGGATTGATGTGGAAGGACATGAAGGCAACACCCCAATCTACATATGATTGGGTTTCTTTTAGCTGTCAGCTTTGTCGGGTTGTCTTCGGTTATGCCCCTCAAAAAGGGATTTGGATCCTCGCTGGATCCCCTTCCTGGGATCCTAAGGATCAACGTACGTGGACCGTTAATTAAAAATTATGTGGCCACCAATTTTTTCTTTTTTATATTTTTCATATAAAACGAGGCTGCTTTACTTTTAAAAATACAAAAAACATTTAATTGTAACCGCACAATTTTTTATCAACGGTTCACGTGCATTGATTCTTAGGATCCCTAAGGAGGGGATTCGGTAAGGATCCAAATCCCTCAAAAAGGTAATTGGAAATTACTACTGAATCCCCACACACATATACACATGAAGATTTATTTATTTAATTCGGTTTTGGTCTAACTTTTTAAAATCCAATACATGATGATCATGAAGTACAAGCTAACGTACCCGAGTGGAACTGCAACTGCATACCTCATCAACAGCTTTCACACACCCAAAGAAGCTAAGTTGGCAAAGTAAGAACCGTATTGTCTTAATTTGTAGATGTTCGTTTTCTAATTAAACCTAATCTGTCTGCTAATTGTATATATTCTTCTGATCACTGAATGTAGGAAAGAAGTTGATGTGCTCCTCAAAAGCTTCAGCTTTGTGTTTGCCTTTTACCAGTGGTTTTTTTATGCCGCTGATGGCTGCGGATTTTCTAGCATTGCTACATTTGGTCTCAAAACCTATGCACACGACACAAGTATGTGAACAATTATATCTTAACAATATATTAGTTTCCTTGATAATAAAAAATTCTTTCGTCAAGTACGGAATCTTTAATGATACATATGGTTTAGGGGCATGTAGTGCCCATGAAAATAAAAAAGTCACTCATAAGCACATCAACACACATTTAAGTGCATGTAGCAAGCGAGTATTCCACATTTTCTTAATGCTAGAATATACATTTTTAAGTGTCTTTGAATAAGAAGTGCATCATCAATACACATTTTCTTTTTTGAGTATCTTTGATGGTGAGACAAATTAATTTGGTGTCTAATCTACAACCTAGATATTGAGTTTATATTTTCATGCCCGTGTAGAAAAACTCGAACCTTACTCTATTTTTATTTTTAGGTAAAAAAGAAAGCAAAAAGTCATACCAAACATGCAAGGGAAACAACAATTGGTAATTGAAAAAAAAATCGAAGGTCATAATTTTCCCTCCATTTTTCTTTATGCTAGAATGATTATGTTTTATTTTTCTTTGTGTAGGAATACGGAACACCTTCAAGAGGACTTTAGCATGTCAAGTATGGAGGGGAATGATAAGAGGAACACATCAAAGCTCGCCACTTTATCTGAGGCTTTAACGAGGCCACAAATAATTCCCTCTCATTTTTTTTGTAAATGTTTTTAGTATGGATGAAATGTAACTAATTAGTTCAGGATACTAATGAATGTAACTTTTTGCACTTTTAGCGATTAGTGTGACAGGACGACCACTTTCGTTTTGTGTTTGTAATTTGTCTAATCAAGGAAGATAAATAATTAAAAAGTACACGTTAGTAATTTGTCTAAATGCATGTACATGTTAGTACTAAGAGATTGTCTACAATTACTGTTTTTGTATATGTACGTAGAACTATTTCAAATCTTTTTACAATGCCACGTGATCTTCTCATACTTTGAAAGCTTATAATAATAGTTTGTAACACAATTGTAAAGAAAAATGTCATAGAGGGATGATTGATGATTGATTGAAAAAGTAATAATAAGAAATTATTATGATGTGCTCATGTTCGACTATGTGTGTTAATTATAAAACATTGTTATAGTAATCGTTGTAGCACAATTGTACAGAAAAAAAATATCATAAGGAGATGATTGAAAAAAAGAAAGAAAAGAAA
This sequence comes from Malus domestica, assembly GCF_042453785.1. Lineage (NCBI taxonomy): Eukaryota > Viridiplantae > Streptophyta > Magnoliopsida > Rosales > Rosaceae > Malus > Malus domestica. The sequence goes on from NC_091668.1 coordinate 10,101,792, forward strand.
TTGTTGTGATGTACACACACGCACAATTTATAAAATAATCACTTAAGAAATATAAAAGTATTTCAATTACAGTTTAAGTTTTTGCCTAAATAGTTGGACGAGGCCATCTCCTTTGGTATTTATTTTTAGTAATCACGTATGAAATATATAAGAATATCTAAAACAACACATCTTTGGGGCGCATAGCGCCCGTGATGCAAAAATGCCTCTCGCATGCGCGTGAGGGCGTGCGGAGATGCTAGTCTAAGCATAAAAAGAAAATTTCACATAATTCAAAATCTCCTTCCAAATGCATCATAAAAAACTAGAAAGTTATATTGAAAATTTGAATATCCTAGGTTGCCAATTACATGCTCTAATCACATGTTCGTAAGTATGTTATGATGTGTGCACATGCACAATTTATAAAATAATCACTTAAAATATAAGAATATAAAACAACACATCTTTGAGGCGCATAGCGCCCATGATGCAAAGCGCGTGGAAAGAGGCTATTAAAAAATTATAACCTAGGCAATGAATTAACTGGAGTTTGGAATAATCATTAGAAGTAAATATTGTCCATGGATTAAACAATAGTTCAAAAAGTTAAACTACTTGGGAATTTCTAGATCTACGTTTATTTTCAACTCCTTGATTCATTTCATCGTTTATTACATCCTTTGTCACCTTTGGTTGCCTAGTATTTACTGTAAGTCTTTTCTCGCTTGAACCTTGCCGTTAAATAATTTATATTTCTTTGATGATTGTTCCTTTTTATTTATAGAATGAAAAATCACAACGATTGTCTTGAGTTTTCAATGTGCAATTGTATACTTAAAAATATGTATCGACAATCAAAATATGTCAAGAAACCAACTGAAACTTCTTGCTTTGTCTAATGGATTAATGCCATTTTTTATGGATTGATGTCATTCTAACTTTTGTTTGTTTACTTGTAACCTTTGTATTTTTTTTCTTCAAAAAATGAACTAGCTGGTGGCTTTGCCACAATAGTCTATTTTTTTAAGAGTTAGAAAGACTTACATAGGCATTTCAGCCTCTCGTAACCACTATTGTGTGGTTCACACAATGCCAGGAATCGATCTCAAAACTTACCGTATAGAATACAGGTCTGAAATTCGTTCTCAATTACTGAATCACCCCTATGTGGTTTAACCTTTTGTTTTTGAAGTGTGGTTAATGGACTCACCATTTGCATTAGGGGATGTGTCATGCACTTAATTAGACAAATTACAATCATTTTTCTATAATTAGGCCAATCATTACTTAACGGCGGTGGCCCTACCCAAGTAATAAAATTTTCAGCTATTGTGAAGTGTACGCGCCACCGCACATTAAAACCCGCCAAATCCCGAAAGCTTGTGTGAAAAATGGTGCTGACTTACTAATCATATCTGGAAGCAATACCACCGACTTCTCTTATACATTTCACACGCAAATTTTCTAGGGTTTTGGATCAAGAGCCCCAAAATTTGAGGTAATTGAAGAACCTAGGGTTTGCTAATCAGTCCAAGAAGCAAAAACGCAGTTCGTTTCTGATTCAATTGAGCTAGGGTTTCTCGACCTTGGTTCAAAAATGGCGATATTCGGCGACGCACTTTTCCAGGCGTTCATGCCGAAGCGCGAGTACGAGAGCCTCCGAAAGGAAGACAGGGCGTGGGAGAAGCTCCAGAGACCGCTGTTAATGGCGTCCGTGGCTTTGGTCTGCCTCGTCGTTGTTGTGTGCACGGTTATCAGCTTGAATATTGTGTTTCCGGCCAACCCAGCTAAGCGACCGTTTTGCGACGACCGGAGGCTTAATTCGTTGATGAATGTGAGATGTGGGGATTCCGATCCGTTTTCCGGAGCTTTTTATCTTACGGATCAGGAGATTGCGGAGTACTATTGGATGGTTGTGTTCATTCCCTCCTTGATCATTTTCTTGGCTACTTTCGTGTACCTCGTCACGGGTAAGGAAGCTGTTAAGCTCTACTTTAGTTGTTTCCAATTTGAAGTTGTTGCTTGAATGCTAATAAATCTAAGAGGATGGTAGTTAAAATTTTGATTTTTGTGTTTTTCATTGATTTGGGTTGTGGAAAGGTGGAAACTTGGTCAACTAAGAGTGCATTAAGATCGAAAATCTAGTAAAAAATGATTATGATTAGTGATAACAAGCTGAAAGACTTAGGGAATCTATAGGTTATATGTTGGATAGTTGTGAAGTCTTGCTATACTTGCTTAGAAAAATTATTAGAAGTACTATAAGGAAATGTCATTTCTAATCAGGGATTTGCTAGCTCAGATAAATCAAGTATGTCTAAATCGTAGGTCAGTGTTGGCTTGGTGGAATAGATTCATGCTTATACTACTGATAGGAGCATATTTATGCGACTTAGTGAGCTTGTTCTTGTGCATTTACCTTGTGTTTTCTTAGTTAAATTAGTCTTTTAAGCTAGTTTCATGTATTTTCAGGTTTTAAGGGCAAAGTATGCAAAACGATGCATTTTGGAGCCTTTTGGAGCAAGATTGAGCTTGGGATGGATATCACGCGCTTGGAACGAAAGGAATGGACGAGAACGAAGGAGTCCTAATTGAAGAATGATTCCTAATCAACGAAGGAGTCCTAATTGAAGACGGATTCCTAATCATCGGAGGAGTCCAAGTTAAGGATGGATTCCTAGTCAAAGATGGATTCCTAGAAGAATGAGGATTCCTACTCAAACAAGGTTTCCTACTTGAAGTAGGAAAGTTAAGCCTAAAGTTTCCTATTTTGGGTTGATCTTTCCTAAACCTAAATGGCCTTAAGTTTCAGCAACATTGAAGGTTTCCTAAGCATTTTTTGGACACAAAGAAAGGTTCTAGAACATTTCCTTATCCTTGTCGTGGGTTGGGTCCTATTTCCCCTTGGTTTTGGGCTTCTAGAAGTCCTATCCTTTTCCCCCTATCCTTGCCGCACCTAATTCAGCAAAGGAACCTATTTCCTTGCCTTGCAAGGCTTTCTAGAAGCCTTATCTTGCCTTATCCAAACCTGCCGCACCCTATTGGACTTTTCCCATTTTAATTCTAATTTCTAAGCCATTTTCTTTGTGGATTTGGATTTTACAAGTCCATATCTGATTCCCCTAGGGTTTTATGTGCCTATATATACCCATACTTACCCCTTGGCCGAAATACCACCCATCATACACATAAATTCACACCAGAAACCTGACCCTCTTCTCTGCCGCAGCTTTCCCCCACCATCTTCATAATTCTTGCCAAAAACCACGCCTTGCCGTTCCACCAATCCATCCTAAACACCACCATACTACCCCCATCCATTCTACACCATTCATAACTCCAAGAACCTGTCCATAATCTCTGTGCCGCAGCAAGGAGGAAGGAGGAACTTCGTGGATGCACCTGCTGCCCAAGTTGGAGTGTCTATGTGTTCTCTTTCTTTGGATTTCAATGTCTAAACTTATTTATCTTTGCTTTGTGCATATGAGGAACTAAACCCCCATTGACTAGGGGGGATTCGAAACCATGTTTTATGCTTGCTATATGATTTGATTACTTCCAATTGCGTTTCATAAGTTATGAATTCAATTTGCCTATCGAGATGAATTAAACTGATTAGTGTATGTTGGTTGAGAGTGCACGCTTAATTTTCATGCATAAATCTAATGCTATGATATAAGGGAGTTTCACCTAATCGTTATGAACTTATATTCGCAAGTAGTAAAGGTTGTTGATCACAATCGTGTTAAGTAAATTCTTGGCATATGTTTCATGCAATTCATAGTAACAAGTGCCTCGTCAATGCTTATGGTTTTCGTAGAACTTAATGATTCTTGCTTGTATCTCTATTATGCAATTCATGTAGGGAACGTGTGGGGAATGCTTTGGGTTGTGGTATGCAATCATCCAATTCAATAACTTTAGGAAAATCTGAGGGTTAATTAGTGCAATTCACTGTTAATCTGGGGCGTTGAGAATTCATAATCTATTGAAAAGCAATTGGAAATCGTTTTGTATGCAAGTGTGACATGTGTGGAGAAGAACCCCTTAGCTAAATCTCAATCCATTCACTTTAATCAATTTCGTTTTAAAATATGCTTAGTTTACAAAGTTTCTGTTTTGTTTTCAATTTCGTCAAAACCAAATCCCCCTTTATTTTGAAGTGTTAGATTAGTTAGAAATCAATTTAGTTTGTGTTTTTAAGTGTCTTAAGTCAAGTTATAACCTATTTTCATCCAAATTTGTGCTTGGTGTTCAAAACTGCCCAGATTGTGTTTTTAAGGCAGTTTTGAGTGTTTCTGTGCTGTTTTGAGTCTTTTGGTTTGTTTTAGTGTTTTAGAGTTTAGTTTTGCATTCTTTGAGTCTAATTTAGTGTTTTAAACTTTGTTTTACGTTTTTGAGTCAGTTTTCAAGTGATTTAGCAATCCCTCATAATCCCCAGCCTAGACCGATCCCTACTTACTTACTTTGCTACAATTGATAAAAAGAGGGTTTAATTTGTGTGCTTATATATTTCTCATCAACTACCACAAGTTGATAGCTTTATATATGATGCAAGATGATTATGGTTCAAAGATGTAAGCATGGGTGCATTTTAGTATTTTCTAGTATCAATAAACCCAATCAAAAGGAAAAGGCATCAAACCCAAAATGGGGATTTATATGGTTCAAAAAAGGTTGATTCACACTTTGTGGCCAGCTTCATGTATAAGGCATAATCTGCTTATGAAATGTAGAAATGGGTATTAATTGGCTGTGCATATAGCATGGTATAGAATTTGTCGTTGAAAGTACATTCTTTCATTGGATATTGTCTCATTATTCTACATGGATGATATCTAACATTTTTCAGTGCAATAGTTTGATTTCGATATGCTAAATGGTTCTCATAGTTTCAGTCTGGTTGCAGGAATCATTATTGCTTATTCTGCTCCAACACGACATGGATGCTTAAAGGTTGTTGAAAATAACTATTGTGCTTCAAAAAGAGGTATCCTTCCTTTCTTTCTCTCACTTTCTCTCTCTGTCAAACTCTTATTTTCCTTTTCTTTAATGATATTTAGTGGGTCAAACTCATTTACAATTTGTTTTTTCATCTTTCACACACGATAGTTTGCCTCAATTGTTCTTGTTTTAATTATTGCAATGTTTCAAAGAATCAAATGAACTACTGTATCCACTTTACGTCGGTCACAGCTATCTATTGTTTATCACATCTCCAAATCTTGTTTGGCTGTTTTGAGTTTTACACCTGGTACTAGTTATATGGAGCTAATTACTCCTAAGCAATGAAGTTTTCGATGCGAGTTTAGTGTGGCAGATTTTTTTTTCATACTTTGTTTAGTTGCCAATGAGTAAAGAAAATACATGAGGATCTTACATGTATTTATCAGGCCAGGTAATGCTTTCTTTTGTTGTTTAAAGGTAGATCCAAGTGATTGATTGCATTCCTTAAGATTTTGCGCACTTCTTCTTGGGGTGGGCCTTGCCAGAACAGGCATACAAAAATTGTGGCCTTGAAAGTTTATCTATTTTATCACGTCATTTTTCTGTAGTAACACAAAATGCAGCATGTCCTTTTAACCTGTCTTTCATATCTTGGCATTTTTGGTCAAAAGCTTAGTTGCGCGACAACCTCTAGTGAGGTTTGAACTCTTATTTGTAATCTGCAGGTAGGGTTCGATGTCTATCAATTCTGAATGCCGTCTTTGCTGTCATATTTGGTCTACTTGCATTGTTTCTTGGTTCAAGCCTCCTCACACAAGGAAGCTCCTACTTTGTGCCCCTTTTCTGGTGCTATGAGGTTGGTTCTTGGGGAATGGTTATTTTATATGGAGGAACCGCTTTCTTTCTAAGAAGGAGAGCAACGTCAATCCTTGATGAGGGAGACTTTGGTGATCGAAACCTAGGGCTAGAAATGTTGGAGAATCCCATAGAAGTTTCACCAGAGGTGGAAAGGTGGGTTAACGAAGGGTTCAAAGCATGGATGGGGTCATCACTCCTATCGTCTGATGAAGAAGATGAACATGGCAGTGATTAAGAACTTTCTTACATACCTCCGTCAACTCTAACATGCATATGGTGTGGTAATTATGTGAAGCCTTTCAGAACTAAACAGCTTTCGACGGATTTTTTGACAAATTCAGGAGAGGATAGAGTAGTTTGAAATTCAACCTTGGCTTGTTGAAGATGCCAGCCTTGAAACGGTTCTAGTGATGATGTAACACAAAGTGAAAGCTAATTTTCGGACTTAGGATCATGTTGATTTTGTAACCTTTGTTGCACATTCCCTATTTGGTAGCCTATGAATATCTAACCAGATTTCTCTCTCTATCTCTCTATCTCTCTCTAACAACCAAGTATCACTCTGATTCATGACTTCTCTTATTCTAAGTAAACACATTCCGGGTCTTTTTATCAATTTTTCTTTTCAACCTATGTTTTTGGATGTGATGACCTGGTGCACAGTGCACTCGTATCATGCAACAAGTGATACAGCCAAAAAGTAAGGACTTGTAGCTTCAAGTGATGCAACGGAATTGGAATTTATTTTACATAATTTTTTGTGCATAACGTCTCTTGATTATTAAGGGCATATTTGGTACTTTACTTGAATTAACTTTTTAAACTCAAAAACAATTTTCAAGTTTTAAGCCTTAAAAACTTGTTTGGTAGAAATATTTTCAAAAACTGAATTCAAGACTAACTAAAAAATATAGTCTATTATCTAAAAACATAAAAAAAAGAGTTTTTAATGTTTTTAAACTTAAACTTACTCATTTCTTTTCTCTCTTTCCTCCCATTTCACTCCAAATCTCTCTCTCGCTCTCTTTTCTTCTTTCTCTCTCCTCTTTTTTTTTTTTTTTTTTACCTTCTTCGTCTCTCTTCCAATCTGCTCTCTTCGTTATCTCGGTTCTTTCTCACTCCTCTTCATCTCTATCTCGTCCGATCATCTCTCTTCTTTATCTTTCCTTCAATCATCTGTTACTTTCTTTCATCCTCCTCTTTCTCCTTCTCCTGCGACCCCTTCTTTTTAAATCTCTTTGTTTAATTTAAGTCGTAAGATTTACAAATTTTAAATCGCAAACCAATCAAGTTTTTGAGTTTTAAACAAAATTGTTTTAAAAAAAAAAGTTTTTAAGAAATGTTTTGAGAAATGATAAAAAATGTTCTTAAGAAAATTTTTAAATTTTTATATGCAGGACGTGCATATAGATACTGTTGTACGTTACATGTTTAGCCCAAGTAAAGCGTAATCAAAGGCCCAGCCAACTCATAAGCCCAAACAAACCCAACCCAAACCCAATGAAATTCGTTCGTCAGTTAGTATGGCAGTTGAACTGAAGAGCGTAAAACCCTAATCTCTCTCTCCTTCTCTCTCACCGAGCTGTGGCTGAGCGGCACATTCCCCTTCTCGGCTCTCTCGACATTCGAATTCCCAACAGCAACCACCGCCAATCAACCATGGCCGCATACGACTACGACGACGCCGGCACCTACGACGAGACATCGGCGACGCAGCGCCAACCGTCGTCCGGAGCCCCGCCGTCTTCCGACCTCGGTTACGACCCCAACTTCGTCCCCGACTCCGTCAAATCCTTTGTCGTCCACCTCTACCGCTACATCCGCGAGAAGAATGTCTACGAGATCCACCAGATGTACGAGACCTCCTTCCAGACCCTCTCCGATCGCCTCTTCAAGGACACCCCCTGGCCATCCGTCGATGCCGTCGCCGACTACGTCGACAACGACCACGTATTCTGCCTCCTTTACCGCGAGATGTGGTTCCGCCACCTCTACGCCCGCCTGTCCCCGACGCTGAAGCAGCGAATCGACTCCTGGGACAATTACTGCAGCCTCTTCCAGGTTGTCCTCCACGGCGTCGTTAATATGCAGCTGCCGAACCAGTGGCTTTGGGACATGGTCGATGAGTTCGTCTACCAGTTCCAGAGCTTCTGTCAGTACAGGGCTAAGATGAAGAACAAGAACGAGCAGGAGATTGCTCTTCTCAGGCAATTTGATCAAGTAAGCATCGCTTCCAAATTTCAATTTCAGAAATTTTGAAACCCTAAACCCTCATTTGTGTTCTCAACTTCTCATTGTTGATTTTGTTGCAGGCTTGGAATGTGTATGGTGTGCTCAATTTCTTGCAAGCTCTGGTTGAGAAGTCGATGATCATTCAGATTCTCGAGCAAGAGAAGGAAGGGCTCGAGCAGTTTACTGCCAATGATGGGTATGATTATAATGGTGGCAGTAATGTGTTGAAGGTGTTGGGGTATTTCAGCATGGTGGGTTTGCTTCGAGTTCATTGTCTTTTGGGCGATTATCATACCGGTCTGAAATGCTTGCAGCCCATCGACATTACCCAACAAGGTGTTTTCACCACTGTTATTGGAAGCCACATTACCACCATTTATCATTATGGTTTCGCCAATCTTATGTTGCGGAGGTACATTGTTTGTTGTGTTTTGATCTTGTTTTCGCTTTAGATGTGGACGTGTATCAAACGTTGTTTAGGGAGCCTTACGAGTATTGTTGGCTTTGTTGCAGGTACGTGGAGGCGATTCGTGAATTCAATAAGATTCTGTTGTACATCTACAAGACCAAGCAGTTCCATCAGAAATCTCCGCAGTATGAGCAGATACTAAAGAAGAATGAGCAGATGTATGCCCTGTTGGCAATTGCTCTTTCACTTTGTCCCCAAGTGAAGCTTGTTGAGGAAACTGTGAACTCTCAGTTGCGCGAGAAGTATGGTGAGAAGATGAACAGAATGCAAAGATATGATGATGAAGCATTTGCTATTTATGATGAGCTCTTCTCCTATGCATGCCCTAAGTTCATTACCCCATCTCCTCCAAGTTTTGAGGAGCCCCTTGTTAATTACAACCAGGTATGAACCCCAACTAGGTAAACTGAAATAAATGGTTTAAAAGAATTTCAATTCAGAAAGCAGTGGTATAACTTTCTGCAATGGTATAGCAGAAGCCAGCTTCCAGGACAAAATATATATAGTTCCCACATAAATTGTACTAATTTAGTACCTTCCATATATGATACGATGAATATTCGAGGACATAGAGTTGTAATTATCTGTTGTTGAGTGTTTCATGCATTTTACATGATTTGATGATTGGCTTGATACATCCATAGTATCAGTTCATGAGATATTTGAAACAAACACTTCAGCAATAAGAAAATTTCGTAGACTTTCTTTGCACCATACTATAGGAAAATTGAACACCGTCTCTAGTCAGTCTGTGGGTTATAACGTAAAAACAGTTGTGGAAGGAAAGCTAATGGAAATCTTACTTTTGTATTGGCAAAATGTCGTAGTGTTAGATTCTCTATTTGGGGAATTATATTATGTGAATGAATTTTCTGGCACGTGTGCTTGATTAATCAAATTCCATTTTAACTATTGCAGGATGCTTATAGGCTTCAATTGAAACTGTTTCTTTATGAAGTGAAGCAGCAACAGTTATTATCAGGCGTCAGGACCTTCTTAAAAGTCTATTCATCCATCTCCATTGGAAAGCTTGCAAGCTACATGGAAGTGGATGAAGCCAAGTTGAGGTACTTAATGAGGATAGTCTATTAATTATGTTGCCTAAAATTCTTCTTTTGATTCTATGCTAATGTTGTGTCATTCTGTCTTATAGGACTATCTTGTTGACGTACAAGCACAAGACACATTCCGTTGATACTGAGGGAAAAGTTATTTCCAATGCTGATGTGGACTTCTATATTGACGATGTATGTTTTCTTCTATTACCTTCTATTTTTGTTAGTGGAAAACTGATCTAAGGCCAATTCAAAGTTCCAAGGGCATCTTTGTGATTTGACCTTTTGTAAGAAACTAGAACTCCTTCAGCACTTGGTTCATGGGACTTTCTTCGAGGTGATTATAAACCTGCCTCAAAAGATCTAAAACAATCTTAGCTCAAGTAAACACGTAATTTCTGTAATTAGTTTGACATAACTATGTAATTCAGTGCCCCGAAAGGAAAAGCAAAAAGAGTGGGTGCTTGTCATTGAAAATGGGTTCAGTTGTTCTGAATCTTTTGATATGCCCTTCTCTTACACTTGGTGACCTGCCTATGCCTTCGTCTCATCAATGACGATTTATTTACTGGGAAATTGTTAGCCTTATCTAGTGTAAATTGGACTAGAGTTAATCTAATAAGCTTAACATGCAAGAACTTTAAAGTTATATGGTTCAATCACTGTTTTGGAACATTTTATTCATTTAATAGTTCTAATCTACTGCAGGACTTGATTTCTGTCGTCGAATCAAAACCAGCAAAACGATACGGTGATTACTTCTTGCGGCAGATCGTGAAGGTATGCAGAACTCATTGTTTTCCCATCTTATTTAGCAACATTAGGGAAATGCTTAGTTATCTCTTTTTTTAATATCTTGAACTTTTTCCGTCGCAGCTTGAAGGTGTGATCAATGATATGGACAGGGTAAAGCTTGATTGATTCATCCATCACTTTTTTAGTTTACCTTCCTCTCCCGCAATTTTCGCTTGTTTAGATTTTTCGACAATGATGTCTTGAGATGTTTTTTCTTCATCTTTCAAATACCTATATGTCTCATGTTTCCGCTCCTTTGAATTGGCGGATGTGGTTTTTAACTCTTCAAATGATCGAAAATGTAATTTTCACCTGTTGTGCCTATCTACTCAAAATTGCTAGCATGGAAATTTCGCAAGTGTTTATTTTTTTCCTTGAATCCAAACAATAATTGGGTGTGTGGTATATAGCTATCGAAAATGTAATTTTTACGTGTCACGTGATGAATGAGATATTAATAGTGTTAGTATAGAGAGTCGGGGTCGCTTTGAATATGGCGTGGATTATTTACTTGTGTTACTTATTTTATGAAACTCGTCAAAAGAACCAAGTCCTACTCTATTTTCGCCCTCATCGCGTGTTGTTTTTCGCTTATGTTCCTTTGTTTGTACGACGCCTCGTGTGGTTGTGTCATTCTTCCATGTATGAACTTGGATTCACTTCACATTGTTTGTAATGGTCATGTATTTTTTTTTTTTTTAACAAACAATATTATTCACATTAAATGAATGAGGAGTGGGTTCAGCTCCGCAACGGTCAGTTTTGGAGTCGGACTCATCTTCGAAGCGCCAATCAGGTTTAGGCATGAATTATACATATGTTTGAGGTTGGAGAGATAAACCTAATCTTCGTGCACTAATGCGATAAGGCCCCCACATGTGGTCACTCACGCTAATTGACTTGAGGGGAACGCAACAATTTACGACAGCGCCAATTACGTTGATTTCCCTGTCGTTCTTCCGTTGTCTTTTTCCTGGTACCATTTTTCATTCGACAAGTATAAAACTTTTTGCCCCACTTATTTATTGTTTGTCCTTCTAATTGATTTGATATTTTATTTTCAGCAACGGATTTATAACTCAATCAGTTTTTTTTTTTTTTTTTTTTTTTTTTTTTGTGAAATGATAGATTCGTTAGATTAGAGAGCCAACGAAGTTTGAATCCCAGGTTGTGGTGAGAGGGCAACACTCATTTCTACCATTGTGATAGAGAGCTGTTATTAACATTTGCACCTGCATTTTTCTGTGTGACTCCACTCTTATCCTATATCATTTATTTTAAAAAGAGAATAATGTATAGAGCAATAATTTTTTACTTCATAAAATGCATGATTGTATTTTTAGAGTGTCAATAATAATTCTAAAAAAAATATTGGTTTCGTATTGAACATCTATTGTTTCACTAAGCAAATAGAATTTGAAAAAAAGTCAAATGTGGTGTCGTTGCATGTGCAATTGCAAGGTGTCGTTTTCAAAATTTCTAGTCGTTGAGAGAGAATTTATGGATCAATAAAAAATATAAAAAAATTTAGTCACCTTTTGAAAATCATCTAGTTTAAAATGGATAAAGAGAAATGGAGATTTTTTTAAAGAGAATTTTTATAGACTTTTTGTCACTTCATGTTTTTGGTATAATGTTGGCATGGTGATTAACGTTAAACTATAAGAGGATAGAGAGTCCATAGAAAGTTTCATTTTTAAAAGAGTGTTCTTAACATTTCGCATGAATCAAATTAATATTGACTATTTTTTTGAACCGAAGTATCCAAGTGGCCAAAATAGAAGAATTAACCTATCAAGATTTAGTCAAATTTTATATTGTGTACTTAATTTACTTTTAATTAAACAATTATAAATCCTTGGGACAGATTTGGTTGACATTTTACGGACACGAAGGCTGCGTCTTTAGTGTTTCCTCGTACTTGGTTGAATGTTAGGTGTGCGGTTTCAACTTGGATATGCACACATGCTCTTCATCTAACATTCAACTTGGATATGTTTTTATCCTAAAAATTGTCTTAATTAACAACTGGCATTGATAGGAGTGCTAGATAACTATTTGGAATGACTAATAATATATATATTTTTATTTTAATTCTACTTGCGGGTCAATCATTTCATCGAAGACTTACATACCAGAGGAATTCTAGTGTGGCGGTATTTCAGTCAATTGGACATTGTCATGTTTTATTAAGATAAACTCGAACACATTGTGAGTCGGATTCAGTTTTTATTGTTGGAGAATAGAGCCTTACATAGAAATACAACAAAATAATTGGGAATTTCACACCTAATATAACCAATGCCTTATGAGATATCAGTGATGTTGGTGATGAACATGCTGATCTTAAAATGTTTGACACCTATGATGAAATCACAAGCCAATCACGATTGTCATGTCAAAATGTTAACTAATTTGAGGACCACCACAATTTGTAAGTTTCTCTCCATTTTATGACACGTAAGTTGGGCATGTTGCCCAAGCCCCTAACAAGATAACCAGTTCCCACTTGCACAACCTCCAGGCAGTCACCAAACCCCATCCCAGCAACTCTCCTTCAAGGGTTTCAAACCCCATGGCTTTTTCTCAAGAAGGATGAAAGGTTGAATATTATATAATTGTTGTTTGTCCTGAGATATATATATATATATATATATATATATATATATATATATATGTATATATATATATGTATGTATGTACTTGCTAAGTAGCTAGAAATAAATGCGGGTTTTGGTAAATAGTGCCGCTGACTGAGAGAAAAATGGTGGGCAGTGCAAGGCTTTGCTTGCACAACTCCATGAGAGCTGTGAATTTATTTGTCAACGTTTGTGGAGTTGGAGTCATCATCTACTCCCTTTGGCTCATCAAGAAATGGCAAGTTGGAGTCTCTGAGCTCCCTCCCGTCGCGCATGTCCCCAAGCCATGGTAAAAAAGCTCATATTTCTGCTCTTTATCTTTCTATGGTACTGCGTTTATCCTCGCATCCGAGGTTCCGTGTGCAAATCTCGTTCTTGAATATCGCTTCTATCGAAGAAAACGAAAAGGGTTTTTGTTATATTATGCGATAGACTGATAGGCAGAGGCAATCTGCAGTTTTTTCTTTAATTCTGTTATATTTTGCATTTGTTAGAAAATCATCGGTTGCAATTTTGTTTGACAGGTTTATATATGCATGTTTAGGTATGGGAATTGCTGTCTGCCTGAGCACCCTTTGCGGTCATATGGTTGCCAATTCCATCAGCAGTTTCATTCTCTTCATTGTATCCTTTCTGGTGATTACAACTTTTCTATTAATTTTCGGCTTCAAATCTTTGTTATAATGTCTAAAAAAAGCTTGGCCGGTGATTTTCGCACTCGTTTTAACCTCCTGCGCTCCTCCCTTCGAGTGCAGCGAGTGTCAGAATCGCAATCCAAAAGTTTCCGTCCTTTTTTCTTTAACTTTTTACCGGGTTTAGGAATTCCCAGTAATTTTTTAGGAGCCTATGTTCTTTGCAATTTGAATCTAGTTTATGAATGTTTACACAAATTTCATCAATCTGGTTTGTCCTTAACCAGTTCTAATTAGTACATAATCTCCATCTTCTGTCTTCTAGGCATTGAGGTTGGAGTGATCGTCAATATTTTCTATAGGATGGACTGGGAAGTGGTATGCCTTCCTGCACTTGTGATTTTTATGTGGTGCATTCAGTCATTAACTTAAAATCACTTTTTAAAGAAGCTGCTTTTTTGTACAGCAATTTGCAAAGTACATTGATGAGCATCACACCCTGTTCAAAAACTTCTTGACGTTTCATCTAAACATGTGCCGCCTCATTGTAGTTCTCATCTTGATACCACAGGTAAAATAAAAAACCCTCTCTTCTTACTCAACTTCGGAGATTGTCTGAACCGTTAGATCAGCATAATTATTGACCTAATGGTTCAGACAATGTTGGTACGACAGAATTTCCCATGACTCTGAGCTAAACGCAAGTCCATATTGCAGATCAAAGCTATTGTGCTAGCGATCATTCTTTGGGCCATTGGTTCCGAGCCGAGGGCGGATCAATGCAACTATTCTGATGTCACAAACTTCACATATTCGTTTCTGGCAGCGCCTACACAATCTTTACTAGATATATCGCGACACGGATTCCGAAACTATGAAGTTTCGTCAAGAGAATTCGAAAACCCGCCACGCCCGAGTTTTGTTTCAAATGTAAAGAGATTTTTCAGAATGCATTTTCACAGAAGAGTCACTCTTAGTTAGGGAAGAAGTATATAAGTTTTGGGTTTAGGGTTCCCCTGCATTTTTGTATTTTGGTGAAAGGGGAAGTAATTGTACAGAAACTACTTATTCTCTCCAAAATTAATTACTTGAAAAGCATTTGTTTACTTTCTGTTGATGTCTTTGTCTTGTTGAGAGAGGAACTGTGTTTTAGGGTTGATTTGAAATCCAAGGCAGTATGGTCTGAACAAATTGGGTGAAGTAGCATATTTATTTTCACGTGTTGGTATATATGACACATCTTCTAAAAAATGTTTTTTTTTAGTCAAAATGGTCTTTTAAAATTTGCATAACTTTTCACTTTGGTCTCTTAAATTTGAAATCAATAAAAATGATTCCTGAGTTTGTCTACCATCAATCATTTTGGTCATTCCTAGAAAATTTTCCATTAAATAAAGATAAAATAACAAAAATAGCCTCAGTTTTTGTTAAATCTTTTTGGCTTATTGTTTATTACATTGAGGCTATTTTTGTCATTTGGTCCTTATTTAACATAATTTTTCAAGGAATGACCAAAATGATTGGTGGTGGACAAACTCATGCGACACTTTTATTGATTTCAAATCTCAGAGATCAAAGTGAAAAGTTAAACAAATCTCATAGACTATTTTGGCTAAAAAGCCCCTAAAAAATACTATTGTTAAGGCTGTGAACGAGTGGGTTGACGCCTCCCATACTATATGCACTAGTGGTCCTATAGGGCAATTGTCTCTAGCTTGGGACCTGCAGGAAGGCGAAGCTTAATGTGGATGGCTCTCGGCTCAACTGGAAATATAGGTGTTGGGGGAGTATTACGAGATAAAACAGTGGTGATTGGCTTGGGTTTTCGATCAGCTTGGGCAAAGGGCAAGTGGTTGGTGCTGAAATTTGGGGGTTTTATTTTAGTCTATAACAGTAAACAAAAGTATTTCAACTCTTTGTGTGGAGATGGACTCAGCTATAGTGGTTAATTCAATTAAAACTATAACTAACACCAGCTTTTATCTTCTTACTAACATTATTGATCAACGCAAACAATTTATGGTATGGATAGCAGATTGCGAGTTGGTTCCTGTCTACTGGGAGAAGAACATTGTGGCGAACAGCCTTGCTAATTGAAGTTATAATATGAATCTTGTGTACCATCATTTTGAGAATTCACCTGAATGGATTGGAACTCATTTATTTGATGACATGATCGGAGTCTCTACGATTCGAAGTGTTTGTAAGAATTTATTGAGTTAGTTTTGGGTTGTTCTACCCCCTTATGTTACATTTATTTTTTATGACAAGCGACATTCTATACTAAATTTACATTATGGAAAAGGTAGAGGGTTTAAACTCCAAACGCAGTGGGTTGAAGAAAAATGTCCTAACCATCATGACAATCCACTACTTGTATTGAAAAAGAAATTTAAACATATAAAACTGACGTGCATGAGTAAACACATTTAATTACTTGAGATAAGAGTCGCTTGTATCAATATCTTTGTATTAATTCCAAATTCCAAAAGCTTCCTAGTCAGTCCTTACACAAGTGAAATTTGAAGACTGCATGAGCAAGCAGTCACTCAAAGCAATCATGAAACCTTCGGGGATTTGCAAATCAAAATGCCCAAGACCAAGGCTGTCTCCAATCCAAAACTCAAAATCCTCGACTCAAATCAAATGTTTGGGTCAAAAGATTGTGGCGGGTAAGAACCCATTAACTTTTTTGCCTCCAAATCCAAATGTTTGTGTGTTGCCGTAAGAATTTTTTGTATAAATTTTCTCACTTTCATTGCATACGACATTAGTGACAATCAAGTGAGATTACAAATACAGCTAGTTAAAACAAGATAAGTAGATTTTCAAAATTTCAATCACTGTGAAAATTTTTAAATTTTCAATCACGCTGCCAGTTAGTATTATATTCTTCTTTACTTGTAATAATAAATGAGAAGTCGTAAATTCCGACCTAAATGATGAGTTCAGAGTTTCATACTCATTTATTGTGCCACCTTGGTATAGATATTATGGCCATTGAGAAAATCACAATCAAAAGGAAGGCCACCTTCAAGTCTGCTGTCGTTTCCCTTTAGTGTTAGGCCACTATCTGATAAAGCGCATTGTCGGTTATCTAAACTTGCCAATGCCGTTTAGTGCAGGTGTTGGTGAGTCCCCGAAATAACAAAAACCTTCACCGTAGGAACCCAACAAACACCTGTCCGAAACTCATAAGCTCAGCTCCACCACAACCAGCCTGCTCCGCCACTCTCTCAGCGGCGTTCATGGAGTCCCAAGCCGGCGGTTCCGTATTCTCCCACGTCCCTCAGGTCCCTGAAGTCCCACTTTACGCGGTAAAATAAATTGATTACCACATTTTTGCTTTAAACTTTTATTCTTTTGCGTTTAGTTTGTATGAAAACATGAATGCGCGGGTTAGACCAGTTGATCAGGACAGCATGGCCGCTTTCTTCACCCGCCATCCTCTTAAGTTAGAGTAGTTTAAAATCGAATATCGTCCAGTCAAGAAGTAGAGAGTTTTAAAGAATCTTTTGTTTCTTTTTGGTTTGAGAAAAACAGATGCAGGCTGCTTATGGCAAAGACCCAAGTCCTCAGAAGCTGAATTTGGGCATTGGTGTTTACAGAACTGAGGTGTGTTTCCGTATTTTGCACTTCAAAATTCTTACGATTTTCAATTTTTTCGGCGCAATTTTACCACTTCAAACAATAGATTACTGTTTGTGAAAATACTTGTGATCCATTTAATTGTGATTAGTGACTAACTAATCTTAGCTTTACAGAACTTACAATATTACAACTACACTTAGCTTGTTGAATTTCTTGCTGACTGGACCCATCAAGCTGACTTGGATTATATTGTGAAACAATGTCCTTGAGGACCTTGACAAAGTTGTTAACAGTTAATACATCCTTGTTCTTACTTAATTTTTATGCAACGACAGGATGGGAGACCTGTCCTTTTAGATGTGGTTAGTCGAGCGGAGCGGTTACTAGTCAATGACTTGTAAGTTGTAAGGTGTCTCGTTGTTCTTGCAATTGTAATTTGCTTCGAGTAGCGATTATACTCCGGTTTGGATGATTTTCAGGTCCAGTTTTAAGGAGTATCTTCCTATTACTGGAATGCCAGATTTCAACAGATTGAGTGCTGCACTCGTTTTGGGTGCTGACAGGTATTGGAGTCTCGGCCTAATCCACATTATACTATGTTAACGAACTTCGCACCATATGGATACAATACGGGTTTCTTTTGCTGATTGCGCATTTCAATTTTTTTGGAATCAGCCCTGCTATAAGGGAGAATAGAGTGACTACTGCCCAGTGCTTGTCTGGTAGCGGTTCAATAAGGATTGGAGCCGATTTTTTAGCAAAGCATTACGGTCAAGTAAAGCACTTATCCTTTTGTCTTTAGCTTTTACGTGTGCTGATGGATTCGTGTGACATGGACTGATTATGTACCTTTCTCAGCATCATATAGTGTACATGTCCCAGCAAACATATGGAAACCACCCAAATTTTTTCTCCGCGGCAGGGATAGCTATTAAGACTTACCGTTACTATGACCCAGGAATGCGTGGACTGGACTTTCAAGGTAATTTTCTGAGTATAAATGCAACCTTCGCATTCCTCCCTTCTACCGTAGATTGTGTATTCTGTAGATTCATCTATTATTTCTGTCAGAAGATCAATAAGAGCTATTGTGAAAATATTTGTTTAAAATCTATAATTTGTTTGCGCCTAATATTCTATCCACAGTTTTCCAATCGTTACAATGCTTGAAAGTTCTTTCATTTTTCAATTTTGGTGAATGACAGGCATGCTGGAAGATCTTCGTTCTTCCCCAACAGGAGCTATCGTGCTTCTCCAAGCATGTGCGCAAAACCCCACTGGTGTTGATCCAACTATGTCACAGTGGGAGCAGATAAGACAGTTGATCAGATCAAAAGGGTTGTTACCGTTTTTTGACTGTGCTTATCAGGTAAGGTACTGTTTCATTAAAGGTCCAGAACACCTTGCATTTTTCAGTTTGCTAGGATCCCCCAAGCGTTGAAGCCTGAGGGTACTTGCACCTGAGAAATAGGTGCAAGTTTCTTTATATACCTTCATCTAGGGTCTCTATGTAGGGTTTTGTCAGTGGAAATCTGGAAGAGGATGCGCAATCTATTCGCCTTTTTGTTGCTGATGGTGGTGAAAGCCTTATAGCCCAGTCATATTCAAAGAATATGGGACTTTACGGAGAACGTGTTGGGGCACTCAGCATTGTAAGACACCATTTTTTCCTACATTGAAAGCCCGAAAACTTAACATAAAAAGAACCTACCGATGCTTGCTTGTATAGACATCTTAAAAACCTTGTTTTTATAGTAGTTCATGTATTTATACTCACTCCTTCTACTACTTTCTGCACATACCGGCTTCAACGGATTTTCCTGAAATTAGAAATCATAAAGCTTTTTGTTTGATAGGTTTGCAAGACAGCAGAAGTGGCTAGTAATGTCGAAAGCCAGCTGAAACTCGTGATCAGGCCCATGTATTCTAACCCACCCATTCATGGGGCAGCCATAGTGGCTGCTATCCTAAAGGACAGGTATTTGGTTATATGAATGTGTCTGCCTTTGTGCAGTTTAACTTGAGGGCACTGCAATCAGGAACATGTGTCTGCCTCTGTCTGCAGGGATATGTACAATGAATGGAGTAATGAAGTGAAGGCAATGGCTGACCGCCTTATGAGCATGCGCCAACACCTATTCAATGCGCTGCGTGACAAAGGCACTGCAATCTCTCTCTCCCTCTCTCTCTGAAATTTATTGTACTGGCAGAAGGATTAACACAACTAAAAGCATGATTAGTCGCCTATAGAGACCCTTTTGCTTCCGTTGGTTCGAGTCATGTTTTTTCAAGCTCTCTTATGAAATGGCAGGTACTCCTGGTGACTGGAGTCACATAATCAGGCAAGTGGGGATGTTTACTTTCTCAGGATTGAGCCCTGAACAAGTTGCCTTCATTACAAAAGAGTACCACATCTACTTGCCATCTGATGGGTAACACCCCACACACTACAAACTTAGCTTTTTCCCCCAATGCATGTGTATTTCCGCATACGTAGTATTATTTTTTGTTTCGGGTATAGATTGCGCAGACAAGAAATGTACTCTCTTATGCAATCCAGTTTCAATATGCAATTCTAGGGTCCGGGGCATGATCTGTCAGTGCACAGTTCTTCCACCGGAATTTTCATAGATCGAACACATAATTTTACATTGGGGCACAGTTTTACGGCATGACGATACAACATAATTTACTCACTCTTGTTGTTACTGTGCAGGAGGATTAACATGGCAGGTCTTGGTCCTAAGACAGTTCCTCATCTTGCAGATGCAATACATGCAGCTGTAACCACTGCTGTCTAAGCCAATGTTGAAGTGCAAAAGAGGGCCAAATTGAAATTCCTTTGTAATCCAAGGGCCACACTAGAAATGAATTATTTTCCATTGGTATTAAAAATAGAAAATGTGAAGGAATGAATTATTGTCAATGACATTTATGTTATGTCCATCCACTAATTGGTGTAACCCTTGAGCCAATGATTCCTCAATTGAATAGACATTCATTTCTCAATTGATTGGGCACATCATTGTAGGCCACGATCTGATAAATTAGAGTAGTTTGAAATAAAATATCGACTTGTTAAAAAAGAAATTATAAAACAGATGTACTTTTTTCTTTTTCGTTTGGAAAAAAAAACAGATGTCCCCAAAAGCTGAATCTGAGGATTGGTGTTTATAGAACTGAGGTAGGTTTTCATATTTTCACTTCAATTTTTCCGAATATTATATTTTTCAACCCAATTTCCACATCAACAATCAACATGGATCCTTCTTTGTGGTGCATTGTAGAAAAAATTTAAATGTTCTTGTTAATTAATTTGGAATCGGAAGTAACTTATGTGCCAATCACAATTTGACGTTATGACACGTACCTAAAAGTTGTACTTTTTGTGTTTTTTGACGAAGTATTTGTACACATGTCAAACTATGATTTGCAGACAAGGAGCCAAACTGTTTTCTGTTGGATAGCCATGACCTTAACACAAAACACTTAATACATCCTTATTCTTCTTTAATTAATTCTTAACCAAAAACAGGATGGAAACCTCTTCCGTTGGATGTTGGATGTAGTGACACATCCCAACCCGAAATGTCCACCTGGACACCTGAATCGCTGCTTAGAGAACTTGCGATTACACTCCGATTTGGATGATTAATTTCCAGGTCTAGTTATAAGGAAGTACCTTCTTATTACCGGAATGGCGGATTCAAACAGATTGAGTGCTGCACTCGTTTTGGGTGCTGACAGGTATGTTGGAGTCTAGGTCTAATCCGCGTTTTATTACGTTGACGAATAGTGCACGATATGATACAATGTGGATTTCTTTTGCTGATTGAATGTTTCAATTTTCTTGAAAAAAAAAGCCCTGCTATCAAGGAGAGTAGAGTGACTACTGTCCACTGCTTGTCCGGCAGCAGGTCGCTGAGGATTGGAGCGACCCGCTGCTGTGACGAACACACAGACTAGATTTTCTAGGTGATTTTCTGTGTATAAATGCTACTTGTATTTTCCTTCTTTTGTATACCATTACCCTGCATCCCGCCCTTATATTGTAGATTGTGTTTTCTGTGGACTTAATCTTATTGATTATTTCTGTCAGAAGATCGATAAGATTATGCAGGATAAGATATGCAGGCTAATAGTGACAATACTCTATTAAAATTTAAAACTATATAATTTGTTTTTTTTATATTTATAGATCTAATTACTTGTTTTTAATAAAAAAAATTCAAAAACAAAGGAAGAACGTTGTGTGCTTAAAGATTCATTTAAACATTTAAATTACAAATTTTCTTTTAGTACAATGATATATTTTATACTAAGGAGATGGAGAGTTCGGCTAAAGTCACACACATGTAAATTACAGTTTAGTTCCTAGATTATTAGGTAAGCCATGTCACATCACCATTCTTGGATGGGTGCTGGGGGACTTTTAGGTCAAGGTGGACCTAGACTTTGAGAATGTTCTCTTGTCTCTCTTGGTTCGGTTTTGTGCATGTCCCGGTATCTCGAAAGAGTTAGCTTGTCTTAGAAAATATTCCGGTTAGATTAAAGACTCGAAGATGACATGATTAGGCAAAAATAATGACTTGATAAAGAGAGACATGGTGTGGACGCTATAAGTTTATCAGTTTGGTATGAGAGGAAAAGTTTGCATCGTTGTATGGTATTCTAGGTTGGATAATCTGGGTTTCCTAGGGTGGTAACAAGGCTTCTGATGGTTGGGATCTTCAGAGGAAAAGCGACGGAAAACACCAAGGTTGCAGGTATCTCCTCCTTCCAAGCTTTGAGGCTCTCTATGTTATGATAGATCCCCTTCTCTAAGGTTGCTGACGTATATTTGTAATTGAATGATTCTTTTTCAAGGAATCTCTAATTGTGGCGTAGTTCTTTTTTTCCTTTCTCCCTAGTTCTTCTGCCACTCTCGTTTAGGTGCAAGATGACTAGGCATTGCCACCTTCTAAAACCTGCACCATGCCTTCTTCCCAAGGCGGCGCCTTCCCGAGTCAGCCTTCCACATGCGCTACATCTGGTAGTGTGCCCCATGGCTTTCGTGTGTTGAACTTCTGCATGAGTTGGAAAGCGAAAGTCAGCCATTAATGCATGTTTGGTTGGACATTCACGTGATTACAAGGCTAGAGGATTTGGTTTCTCCCTAACTAAGTTGGTTAACTCCTTGGAAAAAGGGAAACTAAGTTTTGGTTCTCTCCCAAGCTTACCTACATGAACCTCAAAGGTTTTGGGCTTGGATCTTTGGGCACCCAAGCAACCAAAGTCTTCCATAATCTTGACTCCACATAGGCCCGATAAACTTTCGTAACAATCCACACCACAATTCACGTGACAAGCCCTGAGCATGTGATTTGAGCTTATTTTAGCGTAAATAGTGGTTAGCGTGATAGAGCTCTTGGCATGACTAATATGCATGGGTAAGGCGTGATTTATATAAACATTTGACTTAATTACCGTAGCGTGGCATGATTGTGAATATATTCTTTTCACCATCCGACACCTTTACAGGTATTTGGGTTTGACTTGAGGCTCGTATGACAATTGGATCTCGAAACTTGATTGGGTTTGCATGTGACATTTTTTTGCCTCAATAATGGATAATGGTTCAGGTTCACCCAAAAAGGAAAAAATGAAAAGGAAAAGAATGTAATAGAATATGTGCGTTGGTTGGTCCTTAATTATTTGAACCATCCTTAATAAAAATGTCAAATTAAAATGTTAAATTTCTTTTTTATAGTTAATCTGGCGTAATAACATTGTGTAAAATACTCTATTCCAACTGGGATGTCAAATTAAAATATATTTTTTTCTAATTTGTTGTTCTTATCCGTTAAAGATAAAAAATTATAAGAATATTAAAAGCTTAATTGCCCGATTGCCCGACAGTCAAGACGCTTTACACAGCGCGATACGAAAAAGGCGTATTTTAAGCCCCTGAACGAATAAAACTGCCTAACATGCGCCCACAGTTCACATCAGTACATCAGCCCGCGCCCACAGTTCTTCTACTTCCTTTACCAGTAGTGATCGGAGGCAAAACGCTCTGGTGGGACACCTCACTGCCGAAGAAGATCAATCGTCCTCCGCCATGGATGCTCACAAAAACTCCATCTCCGCCTCGCCAACTTCCGCCCACGTCAATTCCGTCTTCGCTCACGTCGTTCGCGCTCCCGAGGATCCAATCCTTGGGGTACTCTCTCTCACTCAAGCGTTTGATCTTTGCGTAAATCAGTTTACGAGATTTCATATTTTCATGTCATTTGTAGTGCGGGAGCTTTGATTTCGGTTGCGATTAAGCTGAACAGTATTCATATTTTGGTGATTGATTTGAATGTCTATCTGTATTTTGATCGTTCGTGCCTAAAATCCTTTTCGGTTTTCGATTTCGGAGTAATTTTAGCCCTGTTGTTGATCGTGATACATAAATTAGTTTGATCGCGCGTGTTTATGTTTAGCTGAAGATCGATCGTATTAATCCCTGACAAATCTTTTGAAAATATGAACAGGTGACTGTTGCTTATAACAAGGATCAAAGCCCTCTTAAGCTGAATTTGGGTGTTGGTGCTTATCGAACCGAGGTGAGTCTGTTTTGGACTGAATAACATGATTACAAAGCTTTACTATGTATTGTTAGCGAAATGTATGTTCTCTAATGTATGGGACTCGAGCGTGCCGGCTCACACACAGAGCTGATGTTTGTTTCATTGTCAAAATTATGCACGTCTTTGTGACTGAATGATTTTCATTTCAAAGGCAGTGGCACTAGTTTTGTTATCGTCCTTTGCGAATTTGTTAATTTCTTAACCGCCTTTGTGTTCGTGGAATGACAGGAGGGAAAACCACTTGTTCTGAATGTGGTGAGAAAAGCCGAACAGCTGCTCGTTAATGACATGTAAGCTATACTGTTGTCAGTAAATTGATTTCGCTATTAATTTAAGAAGCTAACATTATTGACGTTAAATTGGTTTGTGACGTTAATCATCGACTTATGGTTCGATTCCTCATTACATCCAGGTCACGCGTTAAGGAATACCTTCCTATCGTTGGACTGGCAGATTTCAATAAGCTGAGCGCTAGGCTGATTCTTGGTGCTGACAGGTATAAAAGACTAATTGATGCCTTATCCTATCCTTTTTGCTTTATCATGTTTTGTTCGGAGGTGGATTTAGTTGTTTTACCGGGTTTCAAGCATAGAATTTACTTGCTTGTCACAGCCCTGCTATTCAAGAGAACCGGATTACTACTGTTCAATGTCTGTCGGGAACTGGCTCATTGAGAGTTGGAGGTGAATTTTTGGCAAAGCATTATCATGAAGTAAGTGCTTACTTGTTGCATCGTCTCTTGTTTCTACTATTGTGTTGATAATAGTTCAGCGAACTTAACCTCATCTATTTTACCGCAGCGCACAATATACATACCCCAGCCGACATGGGGAAACCACACAAAAGTTTTCACTCTGGCAGGGTTGATTGTGAAAAGTTACCGGTATTATGATCCAGCAACTCGTGGTCTCAACTTCCAAGGTTTAGAACTAGAATTGTTCATAGTTTCTTCTTATCTCTATCACAGTTGAATTTCTTTCCCCCAACTATTTCATCTTCTGACATTATTTTTTAATTTACTAATAGTTCTTCCCTCGTGGGGTAAATTGCAGCAGGCCTTATAACGTGTCTATTCTTCTTTCTGGTTTAATACTCTTTTCATTTCGTTAACAGGCCTCTTAGAAGACCTCAGTTCTGCCCCAGCTGGAGCAATTGTACTTCTCCATGCATGTGCTCATAACCCCACCGGTGTTGATCCAACTCTTGAGCAGTGGGAGCAGATCAGACAGCTCGTGAGATCAAGAGAATTATTACCTTTCTTCGACAGTGCTTATCAGGTAGACCGCGTGTAGAGTTCCAATTTCTCTACACTCTAGTTTCTTCTTTCTGTTTAACATCATGCTATTCCAACTTCTCATGGTGAACTGTTTTCTTTTATTTGTAGGGTTTTGCTAGTGGAAGTTTGGATGGCGATGCACAATCTGTTCGTAGGTTTGCTGCTGATGGTGGAGAGTGCCTTATTGCTCAAAGTTATGCAAAAAACATGGGTCTGTATGGCGAACGTGTTGGAGCCCTAAGCATTGTAAGACTCATCCCATAACTTTCAGTTGTGAGTTCCCTTATTTTGATGCATCCCACTAAAATTTAATATGAAAAAACTCCATACTTGCCATACATCTTAAATTGTTCTTGATTACATTGGTTGTTGAAAATTCTACTTGAACATAGGTATGCAAGAATGCTGATGTTGCAAGCAAGGTTGAGAGCCAACTCAAGCTTGTGATCAGGCCCATGTACTCGAACCCACCCATTCATGGTGCATCAATTGTAGCGACCATCCTCAAGGATAGGTACTCTTTGATTCTTGTTCATATACGTGCAAAATGACAATAATTGACTTGATGTATCATCAGCTAGTTATTGAACTCCGACCCAGAAATAGTTTTTCCTTCCCTATTTGATTTCTAGTTACCTTATCACTTAATTCTTCTATGGTCAGGGATTTGTTCAATGAGTGGACAATTGAGTTGAAGGAAATGGCTGATCGTATCATCAGCATGCGTCATCAACTTTTTGAATCCTTGCGTGCCAAGGGTGAGTATTTCCATATGGGTATATGACAGTCTTGGGCTAACTAAAAGTACCAATGTCAAACTCATTTGATCTGCGTCGGACATATAGTTTTTTAATCAACGTGCGGATGGAAAAGTTATAGGGTGAAGAAATACAAACATAACTTTTATGAATTCCCATGGCCGTTTGCGTAGTTATTTCACCTTGCTGAGTTTTATATTCCACAGGCACACCGGGTGACTGGAGCCACATCATCAAGCAAATCGGAATGTTTACCTTCACCGGATTGAACTCCGAGCAAGTTGCTTTCATGACTAAAGAGTACCATATTTACATGACATCTGACGGGTAATCAATCAGCATTAATCATGAGTTCTTTTATTTAACGAAGCCTAATCTTCTCTACGTTAAGGATTTGCCCGTCTGTTATCATTAATTACATCTAGGATAGAAATTTCGTAGCAGACTCCTTAGCGAATATTAATATCTAAACACACGTCTTGACGCAAATAGAGTGAGCATTTGCAGAATGAGGCATCGATTTAATTTTGTTCTTCGTTTTTGCAGGAGGATTAGCATGGCGGGTCTGAGCTCGAGGACCGTCCCTCATCTTACGGAGGCAATACATGCCGCTGTTACTCGCGCTGCCTAGTCATATGTTTGGAAGGCAACATTTTCTTGTGAGCCGACTCCAATATTGGACTCTTCCCGTTCTACAGTTTTGTTGTAATAATTGTTTTACCTTATTAGATGAGGTTAAAGATTTCTCCGACTAAAGATAAAATGAAGAAAATCTAAGGATTTTTGAGTTTTGTTTTCGACCTTCCCCATGTTACAATTATATGCATTCATGTCAAATTTTGCGAAATATTCATGCCAAATTAAAAGTTTTTGGGTCTTCAAATATATCTCTTTCGTATACCATTGTTTCGTAATTTTTGGAAACTTTTGGGTTTCTGATGTGAAAATTAACTTGACACACAAATTAAACCCTATTGATGACAATTGTAGTAATGATGCAAGTAGGGATCGTTCTAGACCGAGAATTAACTAGGGATGCTAATCAACACAAATAAGACTCAAAAACACTAAACTAGACTCTATAGACTCAAAACACTCAAAACACTCAAAACAGCAAATAACAATAAAAAAAGACTCAATTCTAGACCTAACAAGTGATTTGGACGAAAATAGAACTTCAAAGACTCAAAAGACTTAAAGGAAACAAGTTTTGACTCTAAAAACAAGACTTAAAAGTAAGGGGTTGGGTTTTGACGAAATTGGACTTTAAAACATAAACTTTAAAAACAAACTTAACAAAAACGCTTTTGGATGAAAAAAAATGGTGAAAGGCTAGTTAGAGGGTTCCTTCTCCACACATGAAACATATACATACGACTCGATTTCCAGTTACTCTTTCAACAAACCATGAATGACAATGCCCCAAATTAACTAGATTGCACCAATTAATTCTCAGATTTCCCTAGATTCATTGAATTGAATGGAATACGCATTACAACCAAATTATTTTTATCAAGGACCCTAACTATGGAATACGCATGATAGAGACACATATCAAAGATCATTAAGTTCAATGGAAATCATAAACATTGACAAGGTATTCATAACTATGGAATACGCATGTTACTCTTGCCAAGGATTTACTTAACACAATCGTGACTAGCGACTTTTACTACTTATAAATATAAGTTAATAACGATTAGGTGAAATTCCCTTATACTCTAGCGTCAAATTCATGCATGCGAACTAAGTATGCATCCTTAATTAACACACAAGAACAAGTTATCAATCAAATAGATAAGTAAACCACATTCACGATTTATGAAATCATAACTGGAGGAAATCAAGTCATATAAAACATATGATCATGACTTTGAATTCCCCTCTAACTATAAAGAAATTAGTTTCTCATGTTCGCAAATAAACAAAGATAAATAAATCTAAACATTGACATAAAGATAGAAAACACCTAGAAACGCTCCAACAATCCAAGCTCCTTGAATGGCATGCACGGCTCCAAGAGTCTCCTTCCTCCTCCTTTGCAAACTCACGGCACAAGAGGGATGATTGGGTGAATGATGTAGTGAAAATCTGGTAGAGGGTGGTGACTAAATGGTGCAGCAAAGGATGGTATTTATAGGCTGAAATTCGCAGCCCCTATGTAGCAAAGGAAAATGATTTAAAGGCCTAATTTGTATAGGATAATAACACACAATCCTTGAAGAAAAAGGCTAAGGCTTTTAGAAACCAAGGGGGAAAGGAATAATCAGGTTTCTAGAAGTTCTAGAAAGGTTTGGGGCGTCACTTTTGTAGGACAAGGGATAATGCCTTCTAGAAAGGTTGTTTTGTGGCTGATTTCTAGAAAAACAAGGGATAAGGTGCAACACCTTTGTAGGAGTGGATAAGGGCTTCTAGAAACCTATTTTAATGTGTTTTAATCTGAAAATAAATCCCCTTTGCAACTGGAATTAAGTTAGGATAGGATAAGATAAGATAAGGTTGGATAAGATTTTGGATAATGTTCCTTCTTTTGAGCTAATTTCTTATCTTCCTTGACTTGGATTTATTTCTTCACTCTTTTCAGCACATTCATAGCCTCTTGAACTTCAAATTCGTCCATCCATCTTGCTCCATTCATAAGTTATCCATTTGGTGCCCAAAACTGCCTCAAAATGCTCCAAATTGCACTTTCTTGCCAACTTTGTCATATGGACCTACAAACACACGAAAATAGCTTAAAACACTATAATAAACACAAACAAACTATGAAAATGCAAGAAAACAAGCTAACTAAGTCGTATAAATATGCTCCTATCAGTTTCAATAGTATGGGACAACGTAGTTTGAAAAATGAAATGTGAAGATTGAGTAGTTTTGAAAAATGAACGGTGACGATTGATTCTAATATTGACTTTCAGAAATTAAACGGTGAAAATTGTTTGTAAAGCGGGGCTGCTTATTAGTCTACTGAAAACCAACTGTATTTATAATTGCTTTTGG
Organism: Malus domestica; assembly: GCF_042453785.1. Taxonomy (NCBI): domain Eukaryota; kingdom Viridiplantae; phylum Streptophyta; class Magnoliopsida; order Rosales; family Rosaceae; genus Malus; species Malus domestica. The sequence continues at coordinate 10,130,640 of NC_091668.1, forward strand.
AAGGCTAAAGCGATTTCTGGCGAATAAACGCACTTTTAGCTGCTTCTGGCTTATAGAATGGTTTTCTCAAGAACAAATCTCAGATGTTTCATAAAAAAGTACTTGGTTTTCCATTAAAAGTTTCAACGCCCTTATATTTAAATCACTCTCAAACCAAAGCAACTTACGTGAAATGGGTTTACCGTCACGTGTCGTCTTAATTCAATAATATACTATCATGTGGAAAAAACTTGCAACAGGCAATGTATTATTGGATACAGAACATCTTGTGACAGTAAACACGTTCCATGCAAGTCCTTCCAAACAGTCTTCAAATTTCACCAATGGTAGAAAGTAATTTTTATTTGTCATTAAGTGGAATGTAATCCTAAGTGGAACAGTTAAATTCCCAATAGGGTAATAAAAAAACACGAATACAAAGACACATTGAATAGCTCATGAACAAATTTTTTTTTTTTTTCAACCAATTAGTTAACTTGATCCAGACGTTGTAACAAAAAATTAAAAAGAAAAATAAATAAATAAAAAAGGAGAGACAGAACTACATACATATATGGATAACAAAATCTAAGGACCCAAACAAAAGAACTAGGGCAACCTTCTTACAGGAGGCTACTTATCTGCAACCCTTCAACAAATAAGAAGTCGGACTTGAGAAGCTTTTGGCATTAGACGCAGACTTTACATTTTCTGTTCCCTTCTTCCCCGGCGTCCCACATTCGCTGAAGTCGAGGGTGCGACGCTCCACCTACGAAAATGTTCCCAACATGATCAGCTCATTTCGTTACAATGATACCAAAACAAACCATTGGGAGCCGAAAATAATCGAAAAGCCTACACGAAAAATAAAACGGATCCTACCAGAACATCGGAACCCGAAAGAGAAGCACTCCCCGGCTGATTAGGTAGCCCCTGCTTGTTCTCGAGGCCCGCACTATCTCGGTCTTTCTGTCTTTCCTGGAATAAACTTTCAGGAGTTTCATTTCCCAAAACCTCCTGGGCATTGGCATAGGCAGCAGCACTCTGCTCACTTATCTGTTTCATCAGCCCAATGGCATCATAGCTTCTATCCCCTGGGCTCATGAAAAACCCTATATCCTGGAGAGAGGAAAATCGCATTGCATTATATTAATAACTGACCCATGACCACGTAATTTGAGAAGATAATCATCTGCCAGAAATTGTGGTTACCTCAATTGTAATTTCAGTATCAACACTAGGGCCGGGGACGAAGGAGTTGATGAACCAAGGAGATTTCCATGCAGAAGGAGATTCGATACTTCTCTTAAAAGGAGTACCACCGAACCTAGAAAAACAAACACCGTCACCAATGAAACCCGTCAGGATCAGGTATTGAGAGTATTCTAGAACTACAAGAAATCTTACATGCCGAATATGCCGGAAACAATGACAATGACAAAATCTTACATGCTTTCAATACTGACATCATTGCCGGCATTATCACCAGATGTCTCTGGGGGAACTGACGAAGAACCAGATTGTAAGCATTTATCTGCAAGACTTTCATGCTTCTTTATGCATATAGTGGGGGTTTTAACAGATGAGCATTGTCTTGCAGAGAAAGATTTAGAAGGAACTCCTGGGTTGGTGGCTTCAAAGCTTTTACGTAAGAGACATTTAGGAGTTCTAGCAGTTGAGCCGAAGGGTTTTTCAGCTTTACAACCAACTACATCAGGAGAATTCAGTAGCAGATCATTTGTGTTACGTTCAACAAGAACTCCAGAAGGTTGTGCCTGAAAAGTGCAATAAGAGAATTTAATACTACAAACAAATGCAATATAAATTCCACCAATTATAAGTGATTGGCCAGTAAAACCCATATTAGGTGATTGGCCAGTACAATATTTATCCTTCAGAAGATGCACAGGATATAAAGCCAGCAAAATAAATGCACGAGAAACTCACACTTTGTGTAGTTGGGACGAGATCAACCTTACTCTCAGCATCAACATCAGAAGTTTGTTGGAACTGCTTTCTCTTTTCCTGGGATTGACCGTCATCAACATCTTTCTGTGCAGTTCCATCATCTGACATTGCGGTGCTGTCAATCCCTTTTTCTACTTTGTTTTCACAGGTACCCTTGTTCTCTTTATCTTCAACAGAGGCATCAGAATTCCTTTTCTGATCAGATGATGGAGAAAGTGAATCTTCTTTGTTCTCTGTATCTTCAAACATAACATCTAGACGTGAAAAATCTCTGGCCAAGCAGGAGGTCACGTCAGTCCCAACCCTTTTATCAAATCTTCTATCGGACAATGGCGACAATGGAGACAACAAATCTCGGTGTCGTTTCTTCAAAATAGATGGCGTGCCTGTAAAAGTTTTAGCAGCACTTTTTAGCAAGGCATCAGGGCTACCCTCATGCGAGGGTGAATCCCATAACCTATATGGAGTGAGGCAATTCATAGAAGACATCATCAGCTGACGAATGCCGAGGGGGCTATATTCTTGCTGCATGTCATTACCAGATTGTATAAGATCACAACTAAAAAATGGAATATCCAAGCTTGGAAAGCGAGGAGGTTCATAACATAGAGAGCCAGCATCCTGCTGTTCTGTCTGCTCATTTGAACTCACATCCACAGGACAAGTTTGCGCGTCCAATCCCAAAGCAAATGTATTTACAGGGACTAGTTTTGAAGAATCACTAACCAGATCGGATTTGCAGGGAGAACTGGCAGACTCGTTAGTATAGATAAATCCATCATTTGAACTTGTCACAAACTCTTGATCTTGAACTATGAATAAATGAGTAGGTTCTCCAGCATATATCAGTGGAGTTTCATGAGCAGAAACTACCTGAGAGCAAGAAGTTCCAATTACACCAGAATTCAGAGGATGATATAATTGTGAAGCTGAAGTTCTGCCAGGGTCAGATATTTGGAGGTTTGATGGTTGTAGAAGTACTGAATCTGTGCAAGCACCCAAATCAACCATATTTGAATCATCTGTAAAATTTCTAGAGGGAAAACACCCATCATTCATTGAAAATAATACCCTGCAGCATTCATCGTCAGATATCAACATGTGCTCTGATTTAACTGAACCCACGGCCATGTTCCCCATGGAAGTAGAAGTTTGAAACGGAGCCTCCACCCCTCCATGCATCCTTAATGATTCCTGGCCGCATTCTAGTGAAGAAATGTTAGGTAACTCATGCAAATTTAACTGGAAATCCCCACTCATCGAAGCTCCAGCATCATGTGAGAAATTTTGTTCCAGGTATTTGGAGCAAACCAATTCAGGAGGTATTTCTGGGATGGAAACATTGGCTTCTCCTATAGATGGGTAATATGGTTCTGAACAAGATACTGGACTGAAGCTTGGATCATTTGCTAAATGGGATACTTCATTATTCTGAAATTCCTCTATAGGATGTGGTACCACATTGGCCATTTGTGCAGAGCGACCAGCAACGGTTGAATCTTGACTGCATTCTGAAATTTCTTCGGCTTCTGCACCTTTGGCACCACTATCATCTCCACTGCTCTGCATCCTTGAAGAAGATGACATCATGTGTTGGCTTTGATTTCCAACATGAGGCATTCCTTGAAACTGTGTAAGTAAACCTGATTTCAAGTAAGAATCCAACTTCTTCTTCACAGAACTGTTCCAGTGATTTTTTATAGCATTGTCTGTCCTGTTGACCATGCAAGTATAGATATATCACAATTATTGCCAGTGCACCAGACTAAAAGGACATACAGTAGTAGCAATGGAAGACATTCATTTTTTTAAATGTATACAGAAATAACAGAGACTCTTTGCCTCTAGATAACATATGGGCATACCTTCCAGGCAAGAACTTCGTTAGCTCTGCCCATTTGTTCCCATACATTTGATGAGCACGAATCAGAGCCAACTCCTCTTCCTGTGTCCATGCCTCTTTGTTTATGCCAGGATTAAGATGATTATGCCACCTAAAAGTAGTTCCAACGTGGTAAGACAAAGAAACAAATACTAGATCAGGATTGAAGAGTAACAGGATTGTATCAATGAAATCATCCACAGGAAATTCGGTTATCATACCTTTCCCGACACTGCTTACCAATACGTCCAGGTAAATGCTGTGCAATAGTGGACCACTTTTTTGGACCATATTTTTTCACCAACTCAATAATAACATCATCCTCCTAATCAATTTTGCAGAATAGTAAGGAAACATTGCATGTAAAAAAGAGAAATATGAGTTGATCAGACAAAAATCTCAAAAAACAAATGAGGCGACGAACGAACACAAAAATAAGATGCAAGTAGTGAGATGCGATACCTCTTTAGACCACGGACCTTTGACCAGTTCGGGATTCAAGACTTTCTGCCATCTATGTAGGCATTGCACATCAGTCCGATCCTTGAAACACTCCGCTAATAATAGCCAAGATTCCAATTTTAAAATGTATTGAAAATAGATAAATTAAAAAGTAGCATCAACTGAGATAAAAATGTTTGATCAATTCAAATACTGGGGGAGAAAGAGAGCAAGAGAGAGAGATATAACAAGGCTAAAGTTTAGTAAAAACTATCTTTAGTCTCATGACATGCTAACAGAGATGGACACATTGGTATCACAATAATACCTATTTTTTTCCAATTCTTTCCTTTAAAACGCTGAACAGCCCTCCGCAAGATCTCATCCTGCATGGACAGAATAAATTATTGTCCGCCACATATTTCATACAGGAAGAGGGATAAAGAATGAATGACAAATATGCATATAGCTAGGACAATGCATTAAACAATACACAGTAATTTGAGATTTGAAATATCAATGATGTATCAAATAAAGTAGCTTAAATAATTTTGAAATTTTCTTTGTAAAAATTTCGACTTCCAAGGTACAACAGCTACTTTTTACATCAGGTGTTAATATGCACCAAGCCATAACCTTATGCATCTTTTTTTAAGGCATCTAATTTAAAATGAAAATCTACCTCTTCAGGTGTCCATTGTCCCTTCGTAGAACGCCTCGTAGGCCCACTAGTCCTCCTACAAAAGAGTTGCTTAGATATCAGAAAAAAATTGAGTTGCATAACTTACTCCCAGTCAAGGAGAATTTTACCATACTAAACCAAAAGAAAAAAACGAGAAAGAGAGAGAGTCCTATAACATATAAGATCAAACAATGCACACACGCACGCACTCACACACGACACCCCTGTAATTGGTAAGATAATGTCTTAATGATCAGTGAACATAAGCACTTTAGTTTAAAAGTTTTCAGAAAACACTGAACACATCCTTGTGTGCATTATCCTTCTTTCATTTCACTGAAGACAATCGAGTAGGTTGACAGGAATAAACATGAAGGAAATTAATTTTAAATGAAGGAGATTGTCAAAGGAAAATGGAGAACTGGAAATGACATCAACAGAACAATGAATAGTCTTCAACAGAATTACCCATGGAGAGCTCGAGCTTTCTGATTGTTGTCACCGAGCACTTCTGAAGGAGTAGAATTTGTTCTTTCACCTTCCATAGTTAAACAACACACAAGTCAAGCTGCATAATCCGACTCCTACTCGACGACTCTCTCTAGTATTTGGACTCCAAATCATGATAATCACCCTAAGCAATGGTGGGGCCGACCTTGTTGCACAGAAGACCCACAAACTGCAAAAACACAAGAAAGTTATGAGACATTCCACAAATGAGATCAAGAGTATAACCTAACAAATTCAAATTCCCAAATCAATTTGAAGAGGTCTGAAAATTGGAATATAAATATTCGCTCTTACTCAATGAATCAATTTGTATTAAATTCGGGATAGATCGGTACAGACCAAATGTATACAGATGATCCCATCAGAAACGGGGAAACAAATGAGAATAATTTGATATGGCAATTACCGCATCAGAATAAGACTCGCATAAATCCAGCAACAAGCATTTAAACGTATCACTTATATGTATATATACAAAAATAAAAAAGCATGGTAACATTGGGGAGAACTAACAAACTACAAATTAAGAGACATTCAGCTCAAAATCGATGATAGAAACTCATCAAGAAATGAAACCGCATATGGAGAACTAACAAACTACAAATTAAGAATTGATAATCTAACCTCAATTGTGATTTGATTCAGCAAAAGCTTAGTAATTCGAAGATAAAATCAAAGTTGGCACACAAAAACACAAAATTCACCAAATTTTATCCACTACAACTTCAACGAGTCCTCGATTTCAAACTGAATAATGGGGTAGAGTAAATTTGTAAATCGATTGTATCTAAATCAAATTAACTAAAAATCAACGAAAATTTCTATCAAAACCCAGCAGATAATCCTTCACACACTAACAAATTATCGAAAAGATTCAAAATTCAATCAATCCCAACTCGCAGAGAACTTCAAATCTGAGACAGAAAAGCTTCAATCACTAGATTCAATAAAAAAAATATTGGGATCAATACAAAACAGAACATTCAACTCTAGTCAAAGGAAAACCCTAAATCACTTACCGAACTGAGCTTGGAAGAGCGAAGAGCAGAGATTCCACTGAGAGAGAAGGTCGACGACGATCGCAACAGAGCACATTTGACGATCGAATCGAAGAAAGGGAGAATTTGAAAAACGATCTGCTCACACACAGTGCGGAGTAGAGAGAGGCTGAGAGAGTGAAATGGTCCGGAGCTCTATTCAAACATAAAGGGGCGGACTCTTGAAGTTTCAAACCTCGAGTTTGAAGGGACGAACGGTACAGGTTTGAGGCGGCGAACGGTACAGATTTTGCCACGTAGAACTTGATGCCGACCCCTTCCAAGACCGGCTTTACCCTCTCTTTTTTTTTTTTAAATTTCAACGGCCATATTTTTGCTTATTAAGTAGGGTGGTGACTGCTGTGCATTACCAATTTTCTCCTCTCTTTTTACTTTAAAATTTTTCTTTTTCTTTTAATATTTGGATTTTTGAAATTTTAATTTCAATAAAAACGAAATGATTTTGTAATTATGGTGCCGTTTTTTCACTAATGGAAAAGTAATAGCATATCTCAATCCACTAAAACCATCTCCAACCCTTGGGCTAAAAGCTAAATTTTTTAGCCCAGAAACATTTTTTCTACTCCAACTCTTCTACCTTAAAATTTTAGCCCGGAATTATTAAAGAATGAAATTAGCCTAAATTTTTTTCTTAAATCAATTTAAAAAAAAAATAAATATGTAGATTATTGTAAATTAATTTTATGAACATTTTAATCTAAAAAAATTTAAATTCTGATAAACATTTCGCATTTAGCCCGGGGGGAAAGCTAGGGTGGGGGGTATTTGGCCCAGAAATAGCATTTGGCATTTAGCCTAAAATTTTAGCATGGGTTGGAGAGTGTTTGGGGGGGGGGGGGTAATTTGGCTTTTAGCCCAGGGTTGGAGATGGTCTAAGGGTTGATTCGGAATTGTGGTTGTTTCAAAAAATGCAGTTTATTAAAAAAATTTAGAACATTAAATATATTTGGTAAATTAAAAAAAAAACTTTTTTAAAAAACTGCTGTTAATGAAAATAGAAAAGCATATAAAAGCAAAGGCAGGATTTACCATGCTTTAGAGTAAGTCCACCCTTGGTTGTTGCTCGGGGGATAGGCGAAGGGAAAGGGCCCGAGGGCCGGTGGATAGGCCCTCAGCCTTGGACAGCCCGAGTGAAGGTGGAAGCCCAAGGGCCAGGCCCGTGAAGAATTGACAGGCCTGCAGCTCGAGTTGTGTTTGCTTTTTTAATTTTTTTTGTGTCAGGCGCGTGCCCCTCACTCGAGTGAGGGCGCGTCAGCCGACAAGTTCACAGGGCACAAGGCTCGCACGCGTAGGAAATGCAGGTGACCGTTGGAAGCCACGTGGCTTCCCACGATCCTTTCGATCCCAACGGCTCTTTAATACGAGCCGTCCGATTTCTAACGGTAATAAAAAAAAAGTGATTTAATAACAACCGTTCGATCTGAGATCAACGGTTGATGTTAATCTGCTTTATAAATTTTTTTTTTAAAAAAAAGAAAAAATAGTTTTAAAATTAAGAAAAGTTATCGTTATGACACGTGGCACAATCTGGAATGTTGGAATTCAAAATTTTTTAAATCCAACGGCAGAGATTAATTATTTGAATAAAAAAATTTTAAAATTGTAAAAAATCCGAAAAAAATATCTGAAATTTAAAAAAAAAAATGTTTCTACTTTTCTATAAATACCTTCTCATTATCATCTACCTTACACCACAATTTCATATTTTCTCAACTACTTTCAATCAAATTCCTGTCTTTCTCTCAAAGTTTCAATCCAATTTTTTTCAACAAAATGACTACTGTTGCAGGTACGAATTGGTCGCTTCTTGAAGATGTTGCGTTGTGTACTAGTTGGGTTGAAGTTACTCATAGTTCGCTTACGGGTAATGAGATGCAGTTGCGAGAAATGTGGAGTCTTATTCATACTAATTATCTGGAGAAAATGGGTGGGAGTAGAACCAAAGAATTGATGTCTAGTCGTTGGAAATTACTTAGCCAATCGTTTACTATTTGGAGAAACGCATTGGCACAAGCTAGTAGTAATATTCGAAGTGGGGAAAATTACACAGATCAGGTAACACTATATTATTTATTTGTTTGTACTATACCCAAATTTACATTGTAATTATTTGTTTGTATTATTTATTTGTTACCTACTTTAATTATAATTATTTGTTTGTATTATTTATTTGTTACCTACTTTGATTATAATTATTTCTTCTCCCCCATTGTATAGCTAATTCAAGCACAAGCTTGGTATGGTGCCAAAACCAAAACCAAAAATAAATCGTTCAACCGGTGGGAATGTTGAAATATTGTCAAAGATTGTCCTAAATTCAAAGTTGTGCCTGTCGGTCCAAAAGTTGTTATGAACAGCACCATGCTATACTCTACACCTGATAATGGCTCGCAAGAAGATGATGCAGAAGAAGTGCCCGAAATGCCAATCCCTGAACAAGCGTCGGGTTCGACCCGTTATCCAATTAGGCCTCAAGGTAAGAAGGCTTCAAAGAGAAAAGGAAGTGCTTCCAAGCATGATTATGCAAAGTACATGGAAGAACTTACTCACCATAGTGAATTGACTTTGGCGCGGGAAATGGCGAAATTTGAGGCTGATAAAGCTAGATAGGAGGCAAAAGCTGCAGCTGTTGAGAGAGAATTTGAAGCTAATCAGAGAGAAAGACAACTACTTAGGCAAGAAAGGGAACTGGTTAGAGAAGAAAGAATGGCTCAACGAGATCGTGAGATTATAAACACGCCCTTAGAAGGGAAGTCTCCAAATTCTAAATATTTTTGGAAGTCAGAGAAAGAGGATGTGGTGCGTAGGAGGCGTGCAAGAGAAGCGAGAGTAAGAGGAGATAGTCCTAGCACGACAACAGAAGATCATCCTAGCACCACAAATTGGTTAAGTGATGATGATTAGAGTACTTTTTGTAATCGGAGCCCATAGTTTTCCAATCACCTTGGGTTGTAATTTATTATTTATTGAATTGAGTATTTTATGTGTTTCGAATTTATTGAATTTAATACTTTATTTAAAGTGAGAGTAAATATATTTATACTATAAGAGAATCTTTATTCAAATGACATAAACACACCAAATAAAATTACATAAACACACCAAATAATAAAAACCTCACTAAATGAACTAAAATAAAACACACCAAAAAAAATTACATAAACACACCAAATAATAAAAACCTCACTAAATGAACTAAAATAAAACACACCAAATAAAATTACATAAACATACCAAATAATAAAAAACACACTAAATGAACTTAATTATTGTTTATACCATATTTAGAGCTTCGTATTTAGATCTCGTACAAATACTCGGGGGACTTAAATGTAATTATGTGATAAAGGCAGGGGCAAATATGTAATAAGTGAGGAGTCTTTATTCTATAAAAGGACCCCTCACCCTCACAATTAGAGGATGCTCATTCTCACCCTCGGAGGCCATTCCTAAGCCTTCTCATCCCTCTCACATCCCCTCTCATATTACAGAGGCTCTCTCCCTCACTTCTTAGAACAATACAATACAATCAGTGTTGACGTAGCCCAAACCTTGGGGTGAACCACGATATATCTTGTGTTATTTACATTTCTTGCAGATTCACGGTCGGATTTACGTTGTACCAAGACCTCCGGTTTTGTGCACCAACATTTGACGCCATCTGTGGGAATCGACACGAAAAGATATGTCGATTCTTTCATTTTTTTTATCTCCACCTTGAATCTGCAAAAACCCAAAAACCCAAAAATTTCCCAGAAAACCCACAGAGCCACCTCCTCTCTGACTCAATCTCTCTCTGCAATTGCACAGACCACGTGCCTGGTCTCCCTCTCTCTTGCTACTCTACTTGTGCAGTTTCCAAGCCCAAATGAGTACTCTTCTTTCATGGGCGACTTCTCAACAGTCACTGGAATAGCAACATTCACTTGGGCGGAACCCCACTGAAGCTAAGCTTCAGGATATGATCAATGAGGTTGATGTTGATGGGAATGGGACCATTGGTCTCTCGAGCTCCCATGAATTCGATAACCTTCATTTATCAAGTCTGATCTCTTCTGGGATTTGAAGTCCGTGGCAAGTGTTCCTTGATCAGAAAGTCCTCTCAGCAGCAACCTCTCCCAATGGTTGTAACCTGCAAATATAAGGTTTTTCGCGGTGGCATTTCTCTGATATTTGCTCCGCCTAGTTAACAAGAAAATCTTGAAACCCAACCACTCAAGCTGATTGTATAGATTTAAACTTACTGGGAGAGTAGGAGCCTGAGCCAACTCCACCTACCTATCGAAAGATGCTTCATCGAACGTCTCTGATCCGAATCCATGTGCATGATAGGAGGGCAAACTCGAAAGCAGAGTCTCATCGATGTCGAACACCCACGCATCCTTCCCGTCGCCGCCTGTCGTCACCCCTTTCGTGAAAACGCAACTGGGTTTTTTCTTGGGAGGTGATCACAGCCTCGATCTGAACCGCCCTGACCTGAACCGCCGACCCAGACAAGGCCAGAAACACGGCCTCACTTTCCGTGACTTTCATCTTCACCAAAGCATCGGCGCCGGCGACATCAGCACCGTCTACCTCTGCACACTCAGAATCAGCGACTCTTCAAGTTCAGCCGATCAAGATACTGAGTCTTCGTCCTTCTCGTGGCTTTACGCCATGAAAGTTGTCGACAATGAGGCTCTGGCGATGAAGAAGAAGGTGCAGAGAACCGAGATAGAGAGGAAGATCCTCAAAATGCTTGACCACCTGTTCTTTCCCACTTTCTATGCCGAGTTTGAAGCCTCGCATTTCTCCTGCATCGTCATGGAGTAATGCTCCGCCGACGACCTCCACTCCCTCCACCACATTCAGCCTCACAAACGCTTATCCCTCAACTCTGCAAGGTTCTACGCTGTGGAGGTCTTGGTGGTGTTGGAATACCTCCACATGCTGGGAATCATCTACAGGGACTTAAAACCCGAGAACGTGCTGGTCAGATAGGACGGTCACATCATGCTCTCCAACTTTGACCCCTCACTATACTCGGACGCAATCCCTACTAGCTCAACCACCAAGCAAAGAAAAAGAAAGGCCTATCACTCCAGTAAAAGCAAAAGCAAAACAGGGAAAGTAAAAGCAAAAGCAAGTAAGTGTGTCTGGAGGTGGAGAGATCAGAAAAAAAGGAATAGAAAAGAAAAAGAAAAAAATCGTGTCGGTGGGAGAATATTTTAGAAAGCAGAAAGCAAAAGCAAGGAATAAACACCCTACTAGAATGATGTGATTTACTTTTCTGGTTTTTGTATGGTGTAATTTATTTTTCTTATCTTTTGTAGACATCTGTATAAACCCCATTAGAGGGATTAAAAAAAAAAAGGCAAAGCCCAAAGAAAATGGGCTGGAATATTGTGTAAAGGGCGAATGCCCATAAGCCCAAAAATACCATCAACCAGGTGATCAAAAGTACGCCCAGTACTCCAAAATTATTCAGCAACCTACCGATATTACCACCAAGCAGGTGATGAAATGTACAATCCGTACTCTCCTTCATGCCACCAACCAGGTGATCAAAAGTACGCCCAGTACTCCAAAATTATACATGAGCATTACTCATGTCATTCATAAATAAACATCCATGAGCATCACTCATGACAACATCCATGAGCATCACTCATGTCAATCAACATAAACATTCATGAGCATCACTCATGTCAATTAGCTTCAAAAGCTTCATTTACAGAGCTCTAGCTTCAAAAACGTCATTTACAGAGCTCTAGCTTCAAAGCTTCACTTGCAAAGCTTCCTACAAAGCTTCAGTGCATGGTATACATATACCGCCTCCGAACAACCACCACTTTGGCCCATACATGGATTCAATTTGAAGTCTCCATCCAACAGACTCTATTGACCGAAGACTTGGGGGACTACATTATGTATCATATATTGGGTCTCAACTGGGCCTCATAAAAAATACTTGGGGGACTTAGCCCATTATCTATGTACTGAGGAACGAGCCATTATTCTATAAAAGGGACTCCCTCACTTTCATTAGAGAGCACCCATGAAAAATACTTGGGGGACTCTAGCCCATCAGTTATGTATTGAGCAGCAAGCCCTTATTCTATAAAATGGACTCCCTCACCATCATTAGAGAGCAACGCCGCCAGCTGAGCAACCGTCTCGCCGTGAGCATCACTCTTAACCCATCACTTATGTATTGAGGAGCAAGCCCTTATTCTATAAAAGGGACTCCCTCACCACCATTAGAGAGCATCGCCGCCTACTGAGCAATCGTCTCGCCGCGAGCATCAACTCTAGCCCATCATTTATGTATTGAGGAACGAGCCCTTATTCTATAAAAGGGACTCCCTCACCATCATTAGAGAGCATTAACTCTAGCCCATCATTCATGTATTGAGGAGCGAGCCCTTATTCTATAAAAGGGACTCATTCACCTTCAAACGCCGCACGCCGAGCCAACCAAGGCAACATAAGCCACGAGCCGAGCAGCCTCGCAGCGTGTGCTACTTCTAGTTGAGTGTCATTTCAGATTGAGCACTGCCTCATATCGAGCATCAGTTCAAGACAGCATCTAGTTACTTCGGCCCACACATGGACTGAATTTCAAGTCTCCAGCCAAAAGACTATCTTGACTGAAGACTTGGGGGACTACTGTTTATACCATATTTAGAGCCTCGTACAAATACTCGGGAGACTTAAATGTAATTATGTGATAAAGGCAGGGGTAAACATGTAATAAGTGAGGAGTCCTTATTCTATAAAAGGACCATTCACCCTCATAATTAGAGGAGGCTAATTCTCACCCTTGGAGGCCATTCCTAAGCTTCTCATCCCTCTCACATCCCCTCTCATATTACAGAGGCTCTCTCCCTCACTTCTCAGAACAATACAATACAATCAGTGTGGACGTAGCCCAAACCTTGGGGTGAACCACGATACATCTTGTGTTATTTACATTTCTTACAGATTCACGGTCGGATTTACGTTGTACCAAGACCTCCGGTTTTATGCATCAACAATTATCATTAACTTGTTTCAATGCCCACTAGTGCTCTATCAAGTCATTTTGCCGTGCATTGTGCATGTCTGGCCTTTGAAATACAGTATATTGTTGAATGATCCTTTCATTGTAATATTCATCCCTTTCTAATGGCTCATGTTGTACGGGCTCATCGGTGGCATCATGAGCACAATATATGCGTGTTCTTGAATTGTTCATTGTATCTGGCTCATATTCATCAACGGCTTCATAATCGTACTCATCTTCCACAATCATGTTGTGAAGAATGATGCACATCATCATGATGGATCGAAGCGACTCTACATCAAACAATCTGGTAGCACCCCTGATGATCGCCCAGCGAGCTTGGAGGATACCGAAAAAATGCTCAACATCCTTCCTGCACCCCTCTTGACATCTTGCAAAGTGTTTTTCCTTTGCACTTCGCGGACGTGGCACTGTTTTGACAAATGTTAACCACCTTGGGTAAATGTCGTCAGCTAGGTAGTATGGCCCGTCGTACATATGTCTGTTAACCTCATACATGACTTTTGGTGCCTTTCCTTGCAGGACATCATTGAACACTGGGGATTGGGCAAGGACGTTGAGGTCATTTTGAACTCCCGGAACCCCGAAAAAGGCGTGCCAAATCCATGTATCAAAAGATGCCACCGCCTCCAAAATGATACTTTTTGCTCATTTTCTGTCTTCATAAGCACATTGCCATGTACTTGGACAGTTTTTCACGTCCAATGCATACAATCAATGCTCCCAATCATCCCAGGAAAACCTCACATCTCAACCTTCTTTAGAAGCCTTTCCAAGTCCATATGAGTAGGTTTCCAGAGGTACTTTGTGGTGTAGATAGATTCGATTGCTCCGCAAAACCTCATGAAGGACTTATGAATGGTTGATTTCCCCATCCTCGCTGTCTCATCCACTTGGTCTGCAGATGATCCATACGCAAGCATCCGTAGCGCAACAATAATTTTTTTCTCGGGAATGAGACCCATAGCACCACAAGCATCCTTCTTTTGCACAAAGTAAAAATCATGGTTGCAAACAGCAATCATGATTTTGTTGAACAAATGTCGTTCCATTCTAAAACGACGTCTGAAGTACGTATCAGGAAATGCACTATTATGGACAAAATAATCGTCCAACAGCTCATCACCTCGTTGTTGCCTGCTTCTATCAAGGTTTCTGGAACGGGTGGGCCTGCATATCTGAGCCACAGCTTGGATGACTCAACGGAAATGTGAGCCTTTGGCCATTCTTGCTTCGTCATCTCTCCTTCTCCGCTCCTTATCCTCTTCCTTCTCATTTTGGGCTATATGGAGATTGAACATTCCTTCAGATTGGTTAAACAATTCTTCCTCTTCTTGATCGATTTCCCACATCATGCTTGAAGAAGAAGACATTGTAATTAGAAACTATGAATAATGATACATATTTTGATTTGGTGAAGAAGGAAGAAGAAACTATGAATAATGATAGAGATATTGAGAAAATTGGTGTGAGATTTAAAAGGATGGATGATGGATTATATGAAGGATTCTGAAATGATTAGGTTGTAGATAGTGCCACGTGGCATGCCGTCATTCGTTAAAATTTGATCGAAATCTATCCTAAAAAATTATGAAAAGATAACAACACGTGGCACGACGGCATTGGATAAAAATCTTATCGAAATCCATCACCAATAATTATCTTTTCGGATAATAACACGTGGCGCAACGAGAACGATTTAAAATCTGATCGAAATCTATCCTCAAAGATTCTGAAAAGATAACGACACGTGGCACGATGACATTCGATAAAAATCTTATCGAAATCTATGACCAATAATAGTCGTTTTGAGTAAATGACACATGGCGCAACGAGAACGATTTAAAATATCTTGTCCGAAATTACAAATAAATTTATTTAGTATTATTTTGTAAAAAAAAAATCATTAATAAATATTTTATTGCCTATTGCCAGGGCTATTCAAGTGCAAGGGTGGAGATGCAAAAGGCAGTTACTGTTCATTATGACAGTTACTATTCACATGGTGGATTGAATAGTGGATTGCCTAGGGGGAGGGCTCCAAGGGTGGAGTTGCTCTTAAAAAAAAATTTATTTCAAAGCATATAATCAATGCTCATTTAATGAAATTTTTAAATGGCAAATATACCCTCATATGTTTTATAAAATTACAATCTTGATCCCTACATTATTGTCTTTGACAATTATTATATGACATTAAATACCATATATTTTTTTGTCATTTAAAATATTCAAAACAATTTATATAAAAGTTTATCAAATACTCAGACACTACTTCTTTTATTAAAAGCACTTTTACAAAAAAAAAAAAAAACTTTACCAAACACTCAACATATTTATTTTATAACTATTTATTCTCACAGCACAACAAAAATATTTTTTTTTTAAAACACAGCAATACCAAACTAGCCCTAACTATTGTCCTTCCGTTCACCAACTTTTATGAGATTTGAAACTTTTTGTTCATATTGTATAGATAAATAAAAATATTATCAAAAGTTTAATTTATATAAATAATAACAAACTTAATATTTATGAGCTGAAACTAGGGGTAGGTGACACACCCCGACTCGGAATGTCCACTAGGACTTCGAATCGAGTTATGCTGGTGGACACCTAGAAGGTGACGAAGCCATAAAGTGTGATAATGCGTAAACTAAGAATAAATTTAAACCTAAAAATGCATATATACACAAGTGCGCGGTGAGCGGGTATGAACCCATTTCATACGTGATATAGGGTATAAGTAAAGTACAGTGAGGTAAGATAATAATTATACCATCATAAGGAGCCACCTAAACTAGGAGTGCCACAAGTCCTCGTTGATACGAAACTTTGCTATTAGGACCTGAAGGGGTGCAAAATAGAAAGTGTGAGTGGGTAAAACAAAGATTTTCAAAATCATTTCAATTATCAAAGGTAGTAACCTCTCGTCATAAAACCTGTACAGTTTCCAAAAAATCATACTACGTAGAAGTATGAAATCAAATGTATACTAACAGTAAATCCAAAAGTATATCACTACCCATCATCTCATTAGCAATATAAATAATCATGTGCTTAATAACCCATACTAGCACGCAAGTCGGAGTCACCTATGATGACCTGTACGACTCACTCATATCTCATCAATCAATATTAGCATATAAGTCGGAGTCACCTATAGTGACCTATACGACTCACCCATATCTCATCAATCAATGCTAGCACATAAGTCGGAGTCACCTATAGTGACATGTACGACTCACCCATATCTCATCAATCAATGCTAGTACATAAGTCGGAGTCACCTATAGTGACCTGTACGTCTCATCCATATCTCATCAATCAATACTAGCACATAAGTCGAAGTCACCTATAGTGACCTGTACGACTCATCCATATCTCATCAATCAATGCTAGCACATAAGTCGAAGTCACCTATAGTGACTTGTACGACTCATCCATATCTCATCAATCAATGCTAGCACATAAGTTGGAGTCAGCTATAGTGACATGTACGACTCATCCATATAAAGTAATATGTCAGCCGGATCCACCTCTTGTGGCTTGTACGGCTGAACTCATAGCTCATCACATATCCTTGCATACGAGTCAGAACCACCTCTAGTGGTCTGTACGACAGGACTGGGTGTAAATAAGTATGCTCAAGTGCTACGATCACGTGAAGACTGTGCGAATAATCACGGGTCACCTACAAGTCGGAACCACCTATAGTGGTCTGTACGACATGATTGTGCACCTACCTTGGATCCAAGATGAGCGTAAGGTGCGAGAGGTGAACATCACATGAAGGATTGTGCCTTAGCCACGGGCAGGAGCACTAACACCAGGGTGCAGGTTTATGAGCTCTAATTGCATCTATTATAACATGTACGACTCATGGGCAACCTGTACGACAGTGTCGGAGTTGCCTATCATTGCAACCTGTACGACAAGGTTGGAGTTGCCTAAAACATACATGTAGTCATGCCATAACTCCATCATTTCAACTAATACCATAAACTCACCTGAACTTACCTAGGTGTCTTGTGCTCACCTTTGTACTTCAAAGCGTTCACAATAATTATAAGCAGGTAATATACATATGGATATACCATGATGCAATATAATACTCAACCGTGTCATAGCATTTTCAATTATATACATACATATATTTAAAATACATAAGTTGTAACGCCCTACTCCCGAACTATTTATTTTTGGAAATAATTATCGGTGATAAGCCCAACTAGACACTAGTTTAATTAACTATCACTACTTACATTTCCTTACTTCAATTTCTTGATTCTTCACACATTGATTTATGACCAGCATTTAACCATCAAAACATAAGGTTAAATCTCACATTTTCAGCCAATGTCCCTCACATTGCACAATTTCCCAAACAAGGCTATTGTCTCAATTATTTAGTCTCATTTATGGTATGGTTGCATCTAACGTCTCGTTAGACTGCCTACGTACCCTAAACAGGGATCAAGCCATTCGTAGTTCGCAGTAGTACTTCAAAGCATTCACAATAATTATGTGCAATAATCAATTTATAACCGTTTGTGGAATCATCAATCATACACACACACACAATAGAAAGCAAAAGACCCACTTATCTGAGGTCCGCGCTATGACTCCCTAGCACGAATATCGAGATGTCACGAACCATCGTCGCCTGTGACCAAGGCCAATTTGGTCGGGAAAAGCCCCAATTTTGCTAAAACCCGTCGGAATCCTAAAATGGGTGCACTGAAATTCACCGTCGACGGCGCTCCGCTACCCCTATAGCTAATTGGGTTTTTTTCTAGGGCTCAAAAGAGGTCTAAAGGTGGTGGAGATCGACGAGATTCATTTCAAAAATGGTGGATCTTGCCACGGGACTCACGGGCTACCGTCGATGTTCACCATGAAATTAGGACAATTTGCATTGTTTCGTGAAAGTACCATGAAGAAGAAGAGATGATGGTTGCAGTGTGTGGGGTTTCCTAATTCACCGGAGGAATGGTGTAAAACAATCAGAAAATCACACAGGGAGGCCGGGTTTTGAAACAGATCGCATGGGTTGAAGGGGAACCCGGCCAGTTCCTCTCCTTCTCTACTTCCTCATTTCCCCTCGTTCCCCTATCTGATTCATCCCTCACTTCTCTCTTTTTTCTGATTGGCCAGCAACCCTCTCATTCGATTGGGCAGCAGCCCCTTCCTTCTCTTCCATTTTTCCTTTTCCCTGAATCCCTCTTCTTTTCTTTCATTACTCTCAAATAACCTTAATATAATAATATAGTTTGAATGCAAAGATATAAAGAAAGATATAAAATAGTAATATACCCACCTTGGATCGCTATATAAATATTTCGTACGTCTCACTAAACGTTGGTCCACGAAAGTCAATACCCTCGCCTCTAAGGCCATTTTCGTAAAATCACGCTTTTAAAATTTGTAAAAACATAGAATTAGGGACGGGTCGTCACAGTAGGCGTGGGTTGGTTTAGGTCGATTTTAGGCCAAAATCAAAACCAAACCAATCGACTCAGTTGGGCCAAAATTGTAAACCAAAACCGATCAAGTTGGGTCTAAAAACAGATCAAGTCAGTTAACCGATAGTGATGGGTTGGTTTGGATCGGTTCTCGGTTTGTGTGAAGACATAAATACATAAAAAATTTATCTCCCAAAAGCTACATAATGTAGCACCAATATGAGTGATTGCTCAAATGAAAGCACAAACAAAGCAGCCCAAGGAAAGCACCAAAGCAACAAAGCTACTTTCTCCAAATGGTCCCCCTGTTCTTCTCCAAAGGGACTCAAATTAATCAGGTTTAGTTTTCATGTGGTGGAAACATGGTAACTTGTAAATAACTAACCATATATATTCTTACACGTATTAATTATGATTAAAAAATAAAATTTAATATACGTGGGTTGGTTCGGTTAACCGCACCATAAAAATTTTGGGAACCGATTACCAAACCAATTAAGGTCGGTGCAGTTCAGTTTAACCACTGAAAATTAAAAAATAAGAATTAAAAATAAATAAAAACCAAAAACCAAGCTGCTAGTGCAGTTCAAGCGGTTTAATTGGTTTTTTTTTAAAGAATAAATTGTAGTAATGGTCCATCAACTTTAATCAAATTGGAGCAATGGTCCCTAAACTAAAAATCAATTCCATCGGTCCCTTAACTCATTAAAATGTGTATCTATGGTCATTTTCGTCAACTTCATTAGAATTTTGTCAAAATAAGTTATGTTGGAAGGACTATTGTTACAATTGGGGTCCCTCAACTCATCAAAACGTGTAACTATGGTCATTTTCGTCAACTTCGTCAGAATTTTGTCAAAATGAGTTATGTTAGAAGGACCATTGCTACAACTGGGGTCCCTCAACTCATCAAAATGTGTAGCTATGGTCTTTTTCATCAACTTCATCAAAATTTTGTCAAAATGAGTTATGTTGGAATGACTATTGCTACAATTGGGTTAAAGTTGAGGAATCATTGCTCCAATTGGGTCAAAGTTGATGGACTATTTCTCCAGTTGGATTAAAGTTGAGGGGCCAATGGTAATAGATTTTTAATTGAGGGACTTTAGTTGCACATTTTGATGAGTTGAAGGGCCAGTAGTAATGGATTTTTAGTTGAGGGACCATTACTCCAATTGAGTTAAAGTTAAGCGACCATTGCTACAATTTACTCTTTTTTTAAATGTCCAACCCTAGCTGAAATCAGTGTTTGAAATTTCCATAAAAACATCGGAAAAATCAGAGAAATATATGGAAATGGAGGATGAAGCCCGTATCAAAGGAACTCTTAAATTTCTAAAATCGACAAGTTTTGTTGATTCAGACATATCGGTTGAACATCGGCAAATTGCCATCTGCTGTTCCCTATAGTTTCATTTTAATTTTAACATTTTTTAGTAAACCTCAAAAATTTCTATCGAAGGCAACCAATATCGATATGCTAATTAATATTTCCACAAATTTGCATATCTATATTTCAAACAATATCAATATTTTAAACACTGGCTGGAACTCATAAATTGCATATAAAAAGATTGACTAGATAAACATTTTTGAAATTTGCATTTGAAAGAGTACACGGTATTATTTTTAGAGTGTTTTTGGCAACAATTCTTAGTGGACAACAATATATGTGAGGGAATAAATCAATTATAACCTTAAAATGATTGTTTTTTTTTTTTTTGGTGAATAGAGGGGTGAAGACACCCGAGATGAACTAATACATAACATTAATAACAATAGAGCAGCCCATAGGGGCGCCTACCAGATCATCTGTTAG
Organism: Malus domestica; assembly: GCF_042453785.1. Taxonomy (NCBI): domain Eukaryota; kingdom Viridiplantae; phylum Streptophyta; class Magnoliopsida; order Rosales; family Rosaceae; genus Malus; species Malus domestica. The sequence continues at coordinate 10,151,489 of NC_091668.1, forward strand.
ATGTTGCATAAGCCATTGGGGAGGAAAATGAAAAGAATACAACCCAAGGTCCAAATTGTAGCTCCATTTGGCTAGTTGATCTGCAACATTGTTCACTTCCCTGAAAATATGTTTTAGCTCAAAATACTCAATTCTTCTTATCAAATCCTTACAACTCTTCAAAAGGGTCGTAAGGGGGTGAAAGGTATCTTGCACCGCCTGGTTCAATAGTAATACAGCAGAGGAAGTTTCCATCTCGATGAATAACCTTGATATGCCTTTTTTCAATAGGAAGTTGAAGTTCGAAATACAAACCCCAAACTTCAGCTTCTATAATCTGCCCTTACCCTAGATTAATAGAAAAACCTCTCAAGCAAACACCATTGTGGTCACGGAGAATTCCTCCAACATCGATGTTGCTTGAAACCATTTTTCTAGAGCCATCCACATTCAACTTGTGCCAACCAAAAATAGGAGGCACCCACTTCAACATAACATGCATCCGAGAAGGTGGTTTATCAATTTTTAGAAGGAAATCCACATAAAAAATTTGGTGGGTCCTCCATTTCCAGATATACCAGCAAGCAAAGACAAATAAATAATACCATGCTATCTTGTTAGACCACATTACCTTGGATGTCACATTAGCCATCAACCAGGCTTTCAAGTCCAAATTAAAAGTATTGCGCATTTGAGAAGGAATCCATAAAATATCTTAAGAATATCTCAAATGCATTCAACTCTACAACATTCCCTTATAATATGCATGATGGTCTCCAAAGGCCAAGAGCAAGCGTTGCAAGAGGAATCTACAGTTAAGTTTCTTTTGATTCTTTGCTCATTAGTAAATAATTTACCTTGACCAATGAGCAAGAGGAAGAATCTATGTTTGGGAGGGAATTTTGGGAGTCCAAATCCTGCCAATAAAAAACAGATCGTTCGTTTAAAGTAGGAGTGGTTATTTTGGTGAAGATATTATTAGGAGGAAATGATATTGCAAATGTACGTTTGATTGATTCAAAAATGCAAGACGTGTTACATACATTATTAAATGATCATTTTAAAAAGTCATCACATACCAAATTGGTGTCGGCAATCACCAGATTGAGTAACAAGGCATCAAAATTACCAAATTCCTAATAGTTTGAATTTTTTATTTTTTATTTTTGGGAGAAAGGGAAATATATTACCCACAAAGAAACAAAACACAAGAAGGGTCCAAATACACACAAAGAACAAAATAAAAAAATGGACCCTAAAACACACAAACAAAGCCCAAAGAAAGCCTTGGGACCCAGCACAAAGACATCACACAACAAAAGAAACCCTAAATCACAGCTATTGTAGCTGCTCCTCCTGCCGTCGACACTTCCCAATAATTCGAAGCCATCTCTGCCACAAGGACCTGCCATCACACCATCTCGAGTCCCAGAGTTGAGGAAGAAAACAGTCGCTCCATCCTACACAAACCACCAAAACGATGGCCACCATAGAACAAAGGAAGCTCGCGAGAAAAGAGATCCCACAAGCGACAGCGCCAACAAGGGCGAACAATGGGAAGAACCAACAGGGGTCAACAAAGGTGGTGGTGCGAACACCCAAGCCAAAACTCTACACACCTTCCCATGGAACAGCGATAAATCATGGTGAAAACTGGTGGAATCGAAATTAGGATTGGTGGAAAGAAAATGGAGCCAAGTGATGATGTTGGTATAGGGGAAATGACCGAATGAGATGGATGAAACGGGTGAACCAGATTTGAGGCTCAGGATGATGAAAACAGAGTCAAACAAAGTACCATGAAGATGAGATTGTGGGAAGATCTAGAAGGAAACGGGGCTGGGGTTATTACAAAATACCACCGGAGAAAGAAAAAGAACAAGATAAAGGGAAATCAAGGGACTGCCACCGGTCTTGCCATGGCAAGAGTCAGCGACGACGCAGAAAATCGAACACGGAGTCACTTACAAAGTCAGTGAGAAAGGCTCTCACTAGAGAGAAGTTAGACAAAGCATAGTTTGAATAATTTACCACTCACTTTCATGATTTTTTGATAGTTTAACTCCATCCATAAAACTAGACACATCTTCAAATATTGGTAAAAAAAAAAGGAAAGGATAATAAAACTTGAATTATATTAATGAATTACTGTAATATATGACAATTTAAGAAAAGAAATTGGAATTAAAATTAAAAAAGGAAAAGTGAGAAGTGGAAGAATAAAACTACGGTTATGTGTGGGTGAGAAAGTTTTAAAAAATGCAAAAACTATATGTAAAATTACTTTTATGCCCATAATTTTGTTCTCTAATATTTTCTTTCTGTTATGTATGAAAAGGTGTAATAGTAATTTCATAGTTTTTGCTTGACACATGAAATTCTATTAATATGTAATTTAGATGTTATATTACTATTTAAAACGAAGCAAAAATAAATAAATAAACAAATAACAAGCTTATTTTGTAGCTAAGAGAGACAATCAACAAGCAATTGTGCTAATAATCCCTAATATAATCTCTAGAGTATTGCACAAATTTTTGATCCCAAAACAGGTTCGTGCCGATGACTCGATGACTCTTGTGAAGCTCCAAATTCCGGCGACCACCGGAATTATCATCGGTCTCGTGAGGCTCAAAAACAAGAACTAGGACAACCTTCTCAAAGCCTGTTTATCTGCACCCCTTCAACAATTAAGATGTCGGACTTGAGAAGCTTTTTGGCACTAGAGGAAGATTTTACATTTTCTGTATCCTTCTTCTCCGGCAGGACACAAAAGTCGAGAGCGTGACTCTCCACCTTCAAAAAAAACTCCCACGATGATCAGCTGATTCCGTTACAATGATAAGAAAACAAACTGCTCAATGAACTGATTGAAAACCCTACACCAAAAAAATTACGAAAAAAAAAAACGGAGCATACCAATTCACGAGGAATTCCTTGCCCCAACTTCAAGTATGGATAGTACTTCATCTTCACAGAATCCAACTTCTTCTTCAGAGAATTGTTCCAGTGATTTTTTATGGCATTGTCTGTCCTGTTCACCATGCAAGCATAGATATATCAAAACTGTTGCAGGTGCACGAGAGTAAAAGGAAGAAAGCCCTGGCACACCAGTAGTAGCAATGCAAAATATCGGCATACCTTCCAGGCAAGAATCTCGTTATCTCTGCCCATTGGTTCCCGTAAATTTGATGAGCACGAATCAGAGCAAACTCCTCGGCCTGTGTCCATGCGTCTTTCTTTATGGCAGGATTAAGATGATTATGCCACCTAAAAGTAGTTCAAACACGGTAAGAAAAAGAAAGAAATACTAGATCAGGATTGTACTAATATAGTCATCCACAAAAGATCCTGTTATCATACCTTTCCCGACACTGCTTACCAATACGTCCAGGTAAATGCTGTGCAATACTGCACCAATCTTTTGGGCCATATTTTTCCACCCACTCAATAATAATATCATCCTCCTAATCAATTGTGGAGAAACAAATAGAAAGGAAACATTTCATATAAAAAGAAAAATGTGTTGAACCGACAAAAAAAATCTCAAGAAACAAAATTAGGCAAGGGAATGAACACAAAAATCAGATGCAAGTAGTGCAATACCTCTTTAGACCATGGACCTTTGACCATTCTTGGATTCAAGACTTTCTGCCATCTATGTAGGCATTGCGTATCAGTCCGACCATTGAAACACTCCGCTACAAATGGCCAAGTATGCAATTAAACAATGCGCTGAAAGTATAAAGATTAAAATGTAGCATCAACTGAGATAAAAATGAACAGTCTCATGACATGGCAATAAAGATGGACACATCAGTAACAGAATTATACCTATTTTTTTCCAATTCTTTCCTTTAAAACGCTCAACTGCCCTCCGCAAGATCTCATCCTGAATTCACAAAGAATAAATGATGCACGCCACATATTCCATAAAGAAAGAGGGATAACGAACGAATGAGAAATATTTATATAACTAAGAAAATGTATTAAAACAAAAATGCAGTGAATTCAACAGCAACTTTTCACATCAGGTGTTTATATGCACCAAACCATAAACTTAAGCACCTTGTTTGATAGTGTGTTGTATTAAAGAGAATTTACCTCTTCAGGTGTCCACTGTCCTTTCGTAGAACGCCTTATAGGCCCGCTAGTCCTCCTACAAAAGAGTTGCTTAAATATTAGACAAAAATTGAGTGGTAAAACTAATTCTCGGTTAATGAAAATTTTACCATAATAAAACAAAAGGAAAATGAGAGAGAGATTCCTAAACATGGAAGATATTGAATTAACAAGGGCCAACCGCTAAGAACCAATGAACATATGCACTTCAGTTAACAGTTTCGAGAACGCACTGAACAGATCCTTGTTGTTCATTATCCTTCTTCGATTTAATTGAAGATGATCCAGTAAGTTGACAGCAATAACCACGATCTTAATTATTATTATTAAGCTGTTCAATGAAGCAAATTTTCAATAGAATTGAATTACCCATGAAGAACTTGAACATTCTGAATACTGTCACAGAGCTCTTCTGAAGGAGTAGAATTCAAGTCAAGCTGCATAACCGGATTCCTACACAACGACACCCTCCAGTATTTGGACTCGTAAGCATTATAATCACCCAAAGCAATGGTAGGACCAACCTTGTTGAACACAAGACCTGCAACCTGCAAAAACACAAGAAATTACGATACATTAAGCACTAAATCAACGACGAAAACATATTAAGAAATGAATAATTGTTAATCCAAACTCAATTGTGGTTTCAGGCAAGTTAATTCCAAAATTAATCAAAGCTGGCATACAAAAACAAAACATTCACCAAATTCTATCCACTACAACTTCAAAAAATGAGTCCTCGATTTCAAACTGAAAAAGGGGATTGATGAAATTTGTAAATTGATTGTATCAAACTCAAATTTAGCTGAAAATCAATGAAATTTTTTGGTCAAAACCCAGGAGATTAAGTCCTCACATACTTAGAAATTATCAAGCAATTAAATTCAAACAAACCCAATACACACACAAAGGTTCAATTTCTGAACCGGGAAAGCCTCAATTAAGCAATTCAATCAAAATAAGAAAATTTCAAATTTAGTGAAATGAAAACCCTAAAGCACTGACCCAACTGAGCTTGGAAGAGCGAAGAACAGAGATTTCACGGAGACGAAGAATCGACGAAGCGATTGCAACAGAGCAAATTTGAAGATCGAAACGAAGAAATGGAAGATTTGAAAAGAGATCTGCAGAACAGTGCAGAGAGAGAGAGACAGGTCCGTATTCAAACATGAAGTGGGGATAGATCGAACGGTGGGGTTTAAAGGTCGAGCAGGTTTGATAGAACCAGCGGTGCAGATTTAAAGGTCGAGCAAGTTTAAATGTATGAATGGATGCCGGACTTTGTAATAACGAAAAACCAACGGTGCAGATTTAAATGTCGAGCAGGTTTACATTAAAAAGTTAATCTTGGTACTATTTATTTTATCTTTTATTTTGTCGTTATCGTTAAAACTCAAAGTTTTCAAATTTATTTTTACAGTCCAAAAACAGTGATCTGTCGTTATTATTGAATAACATGTAGATCTCAAATTTATTTTTTGAAAAAACAAACAATGAACTCCACTAACAAAGAAAAATTGAAAAAAGTACCTCGAATACTTTATAAATAATAACGATGATCACGTTTCAACGAAATAATACAAAATATAAATTAAATAGCATGAGGATCTATATTTTTGTTTCAAAGAAAAAGAAGGTCTGCAAAACAACAATGAACTCCATTAACGACGAAAATCTGGAACTCAACCTAAAAAAGTTAGGGGTAAAATCGATAAATCATAATTTATTATAGTTAGGCCATTTTTAGTTGGACTACTTTAATATGAGTCTTGTACTAATCATTAAACAAAACTTATAACATGGGTTTTTATTAAAACTAAAACTTTTCAAATTATTTTCATTAATTTTCCTTTTAATAATCTGCATTAAATTCATTTAATTACAAAAAGAGATAAGATTTCCTCCATATTCAAATGCCCTAACATGAATCTGAATTGATTGTCTGAGACTCATATCTTTTGTCTTAGTCTATGCAATAGCGGAGCCAGGAATTATTTGGTGGGTGGGCTAAACTAAAATTATTACTAGGAGGTCAAATAGTTAAATTTTTTTGTTACTTACATAAAGTTACACAATGACAAACTTGAAAGCAATAATTTAAAGTAAGAAATTTAGAATAAAACAAGTTTCAACTAGATTTAACAAAGAAAACATTTGAAGTTGCAACTTATAGTAGAAAGAAACATACATCATCAATCTTGTCATAACAACTTAACAGATAAAAGAAAAAGTACTTATTCAAGTTGTGCCCTTCGATCCTTAATGGAATTGAAATCCTTGGTTATTTCTTCTGAATCAATCTTTTCGGCAAGCTCTTTTTCAATGTACACAACCATTGAATCTGCTAGAAATTCACTTTCCATCTTGTTGCGACGTCTTGTTTTAATAAGATTCATTGCTGAAAAAGCTCGTTCAGTAGTTGCTGTAGAAACGGGAAGAGTTAATAGAAGTCGAATTTACCTATCAATCAAATAGTACCTTTTGGACCTCTTTGTTTCAACAAATCCCCGACATAATTCCGAAGTAGTAGACATTTTTTGAAAGACAGGATGAGGCGATACGTCTGATTCATAGATTTTCAACTCACATCTCAACGTATGTAGCTCTTTTTATGTGAAATCCATAGAATAAAATTTCTCTGCAAGCTTGCAAATGTGATCAATGTTGAACGCCTTAAAAGCTTCTCTTGGTTCTAAAGCTGAACTGAGAATAAGAAGTTCCGTTGCCTCCTCACTAAACCTGCTATTTAGCTCTGCCAACTGAAAATCTATTGCATTATTGAAGATATCAATGTGATAATGATGCTCAAATGTAATATGATATGTTTGCTGACAAGAATGGCCAGTTCCTACTTTGTATTGAGCATTCATATCGAGCATATCAACGTCATGTTTTTTGCAGAATAAACTCACTTTATCAATAAAGGTAGCCCAACCATCCAATCGCAACTTCTAGAGGACATCTTTTGTAGTAGTGACTAGATTCATAGCATTCAGAATGTCTTGTGACTTATTTTGCAGTTCACGACAAAGGATATCAGTGATTCCCATGATCTCCTGCAATAGATGCAAGATGAAAATAAATTCAAAAGATCTGATTGCATTATAAGCACCAGTAGCTTCCCCATGCAAAGAGTTTGTAGCAGATCTATCATTCTTTATGTTCTCAAGTACTGTACAAGACGCGTCGTACATATGTATCAAGTCACACACTGAATCATAATGAGAACCCCAACGAGTAGCTCCAGGTCGATGTATAGTACCGATTTGATTAGCTCCTCTTCCCGTCTAGAGTTCACCAGCACCCACCAACCCTTCAATGTTCACTGTGTGCAACCTGCAGCTGAGTATGACGCTTTGGATAAGTAGTAATAACATTTACAATTGAACCTAATGTTGAAAAGAATAACCAGATAACATCTACTTCTTTTGATGCTGCAACTAATGCCAATTGCAGTTGATGAGCAAAACAATGCACGTAATAAGCAGATGAACACTCTTTAATAAATAAAGATTGTAGCCCTTTTCACTGACCTCGCATATTACTCGCACCATCGTAGCCTTGACCTCGTAACTTGTTTATAGGCAACTCATGGAAAGCAAAGACTTTTTTTTTATCTCCCTGTGAACTGTTGTTGCAGTAGTGTCTTCAACCCACACAATATCTAAAAACCGTTCTCGTAGAAAACCATCATTATCAACAAATCTTAAAATAATGGCCATTTGCTCTCTATGAGCAATATCATGTGCTTCATCAACAAGAATACAAAAAACACCATCCCCGACTTCTTCATGAATTTTTCTTCGTACTATGTTGGCGAGAATGTTCAAAACCTCCTTTTGGATCATGGGTGAGGAATATTTGGCATTTTTTGGTGCATTTTCTAAAACAACTGCAGCCACCTTATCATTAAACTTGGCTGTATGCTTTACCAATTCAATAAAATTCCCACGATTTTTCGAACCCATTGATTCATCATGTCCTTTAAAAGGACATGCTTGAAATGTAAGTCATCGAATACACTCAATTGTAGCCTTGAGTCGCAACCGATTCTTCAAAATTTCTTCTTTTGATTGTCGATTAATAACCTTGTCAACATGCTGAGATGGATTCATCAATTCCTCCACACGTGAAACACAAGTATTATGTAATGAAGATGGACCTCCAATATGAGAAAGAAATATACAATTCTTTCCGTCGTTAACTCTTTTCCAATTGTTAAACCCATCAACAGTTAGTGTCGGACGACTTGCTGGACCAATCCCAAAAAGAAAGCATGGGAAACAATATACTCTATCTGTTGTCAGAGAATATTCTAACCATGGAAATTGTGAAAACCAAGAATACTGAAATCGACAATATTGTGATCCAAACCGAGACCTAGGATACTCAAGAAATTTCGGTTGGTAAGGCCCAACTTTGATATAAGCACGTCGAACTTCATCTTGTTGATTAATATGATGCTCATGTATTTGAATCCGTTTCCCCGGGTCTCGTTCCAATTCCAAAGAAGCATCATCAAAAACTTTTTCTTGAGGTTCAATTATATTAGATGTCTGGTGAGAATCATGAGGCTGCTTAGTTGATATTGGTGCGTTATCATTAGATGCAGAAGGTATATCACTCTCTAATTTATCACCATCATCTCTTTTTTTGAAAAATGAATCAATAGTTCTTAATCTCTTCATTGAAGGTTAACCTAACAAATTGAACAACAATAATGCAAGTTTATATAATAAATTATATTTCTAAGAAATCTATTAGACTATCAGAAAAAAAAAATTAAACTTGAAATCGAAATTTTAAAGTACGAATTCTTAAAATTAAAGAAATAAACAAATAAAATCATCAAGACATAAGAATAAAGTGGTTAAAAACTTACCTGATAAGAAAAATCAATCAGTTTTCTCACTTGTAATGTATGCTTGGTTTCTGTGAATTGCAGTGTAGAGACGAACCAAGATCCTCTCCTGAGCAATTCCCTAGGGATCCTAGGGATCCTGCAATCTTGTCCGTTCATCGTATATCGTGCGGTTAGAAATCATTTAAAATTTAAATTTTAAAATTCAAATATGAATAGTACCTAACGAAAACTGACCGCACGATATAAAATGAATGGACAAGATTGCGGGATCCCTAGGGAATTGCTCAGGAGAGGATCCTGGTTCGTGTAGAGACGACACAGATGGGACGAAAGCTTTTCTGAAAGTGACAGAAACCCTAAAAGTCGAAATATAATAATAAATTAGTACAACTCCTAAGAAACCTAAAATAATAAAATAATAAATGTACTTTTTTAAAACCGGATGGCTATCCTAGAAAACCTAATCTAATCACTATACTACTCCCTAGGACCCTAGAAACTAATCAAATAAAATGACTTAATGGGACGTGTGTCAGTGTGCGTGTGCAATTTGAAATTTAATAATAATAAATTTTGATATTGATTAAAGTAAATAATTTATTTAATATTTATTAACTCTTACTTTTTTTTAAAATCAGTCTTTTTGTTCAGAACTTTTACTTATTGGGTGGGCTTTAACAATTAAAAATAGTAAAATAATCTAAATTATCAGTATTTTTAACTTTAAACAACTAAAACTCGCCCTATGCTAGAGCCCACCCTAGCCTTGTTAGTGGCTCCGCCGTTGAGTCTATGCTCAATTACTCTCTTTCAAAACTTCATTGTATGACTCATTAACTTAGGGTTGGTTTGAGATTGTGGTGCTTTAAAGAAAAAAAAAACTTATTATATAATCTAGAACATTAAATGTATTTGGTAAAACAAAACCAAAAAATAATAAAAAATAAAAATTTAACCACTATCAATGAAAATAGAAAAGCATAGAAAAATAGAAGCAGAACCTACCATGGTTTTTTTTTTTTTTTTTTTCAAAGCATAGTAGTCAATGCTTATTTATTGAACTTTTTAAATGACAAGTATGCTCCCACATACAAAATTACAATCTTTACCACTACATTATTAACTTTGACAATTATTATATTATATTAAATACTATATCATTTTTAGTTATTTAACATATTCGAAGCAATTTATTTAAAAGTTCATCAAACACTCCGACATTGTTTTTTTTTTTTAATTAAAAGTACTTTTACAAAAAATATGTTTACCAAACACTTAACAACTTTATTTTACAACTTTTTATTCTCATAGTAGAATCAATTTTTTTTAAAAAACATCACAATACCAAACTAGCCCTTAATACCCTTATAATCCTCGAATAATTTTTAATTTGGCTTGAATATTTCTTATGAACCCAAAATTTGATATGAATGCATATAAATTATAAGGAAAACTAATGAAAAATGCTTGAAAACTTTAAGTTTTAACGATAAAGACAAAATAAAGGGTAAAGTGAATAGTACTAGGTTTGATTTTTTGTGTGTAAAAATGTGATTTTTCGTTAAAATAAACAGTACCGCGGACTTTTCGTTAAAACTCCCTAAATTATAACATGGGGAAGGTCGAAAACAAAACTCAAAAATCCTTTAGGACCAATTTGGTACTCTACGTGATACCCAACAGGCCCTAATTTTTTTTTAATAATTCACCAGATTCACTAATAAGATTTTCTGAGAATTTCAAGGCCATCCATAAAACTAGCCAGACCTTCAAATATGGGTAATTATTAGTTTATTGAGAAATCAAGAAAGGTTAGAGGAAAATAAACTATAAAATTATATTATTCGTGTTACACGGACAAGTACTAGAACAACAATATTACTGTTTGAAACGAAGCAAAAATTACCAAGCTTTTTTATAGCTAAGAGAGACCAGCCTCTGTCGAAAACGTATTGCAGAATATTGATCCGAAAACATGATCGAGGGGATGGCTCTCGTGTAGATCAAAATTTGCGGACTTTACTGGGGCGACCACCGGATTTATCATTGTCTCTTGAGCGGCCTTTCCACCCACCTCGATGGTGCTTGCCTCCCCTGGTAAGCACAAACATAAATCGCAAAACATAAGAAATGGGAACTCATGATCCGGGGAGAAAACTATGGCGCTGATAGGGGTGTGTAGAATTTAAAACTAACCTTCCTCCACGGTGGTTCTTACTATCGCGGAATTTTTCTTGGTTGCCACGGAAGAGGCTCCAGTACTCCTTTTCCGCCTCACCTGAAAGATTGGCAAGCAGAACAACATTCAATACAAGAGGAGGAAACTAGTATTCATGACGCATCAAGCTCCAGGATATAACCACTACAAATGAAATAAAGGTGAAAGTTGCTGCTTACCACTGACTGGTTCCAAAGTAGCGATGAAATTCTTCACAGCCAGACCTCCTTGCTCGGTAAAGACTGCAGCTGCACGTGCTTTCTGAGCTGCTTCAGGTTCTTCAAACCGAATGTATCCTGATTCTTCTCCGATCTTGAAATCAATGTACTTCACATGACAGAAACGGGTGTGAAAATGTCAGAACAAATCACCAGAATACACTCAACCATGATGAAGGCAAAGAATCTACCTACAAATTGTTAAAGAGTACTGTAATTAATAACGCACTGCATAGAGAAATCCAAGCCATAAAGTATGAGAATAATTGTGATACCTTTACGGTGCCAAACTTTTCAAAGACAGCCTTCAAATCCTCACGCAAAACAACATCCATGTTATCTTTGTATGCGGCAGCATTCAATCTTTCTTCCTTCTCTCCACCCTTTGGAACGGAACCTTCTGAAGACTTTTCCCCATCTCCAGTTTCCTTCACGTCATCCAAACTATTTTTCTCATCAGAATTTTCCTTATCCTTAGCATCCTCCCCAGAAACTTCTACATCTTCATTAGCTACTTTAACATCTTCTGACGCCTTATTTTCTGTTTCTTCACTAGTACCATTTGAACTACCATTAGCATTGTCAGGTGTACCACTAACCACTGCAGGACCTTTGCCGGACAAGCTCTTTAAAGTGAATGCAACAATCAAGCCTTTAGGGTAGCTGTAACATCATAAGAGAAGTTAATCAGGTTAAACACCCAAAGAAGAAAAATATGGAAATCAAATAAGTGTATCCACTTACTCAGCTTCAGCTTTTGGGTTATTCTTGCCCTTTGTACTTGTACCAGGTCGGGCCTCATATTCCTTTACCTCTCTTTCTCTATCGGCATCAAAATCCCTCCTGAATCACACATACTCTATTAGAACATGCAGATATACAAACAAGGACTCGTAAGAACAAAAAATACAGAATCATAACAAATACAAAAAAAATTATTTGTTAAGCTGCATTTCGTATCAAACGAAAACAAGTTGACAGAGGAGAAAATTACATTATAAAAGAACCAGATTTGTTTTATTTCAATTACCTGCCAATGCCTTTTTGTATTGTCAAAACCTAATTAAACAAAATTGACAAAAAAAAAAAAAAAAAAAAAAAAAAAACAGATTTTCTGTATGACAAAGGTATGCAAGAAGTGAAACTTACTTCGGCTTCAGTTCTAACTTAACACCTGCACATTCCAAAGGTTGCTCCAAAATCTTATTGGCTTCTTCCTCAGTTGAAAACTCAACCAAAGCAGTGCCACAGAGTAGCTTTTTGTCAGCAACATGGCGAGGCAGCCTCACGCTGTTAACCTGAAGCAATTGAGAACAAATTCTTACAAATGCAACATTAATAGAAAGCGCAAATCTTTTTACAAAATACTGAAATACGAAAAGATAGTAAGCAACAGTAATTCAATGCCACTTAATGATGGTGCAGCAACCAATACCTTGGCAAATTGTCTAAAAAAAGTTTCGACATCTTCAAGCTTCACATCAAACGCAAAAGGCGAAGCAGCTACTGTTCTTATGTCAACCTGCTCTATCACCTCCTCCGGCTTCAGCATTTCATTAGCCCTACCAACCTTTGTCCCTAAAACACATAAAAACACATAATACGATTTATTCGTCATCGAACAGAAACAAATTTTGTTAACAAAAAGCAGCATTTCAGTTAAAAATTTACTCTCCTACTTGCATTCTAGTGATTACGAACAGGGAGCTCACCGTCTTCCGAAAGTTTTAGAGTGGCAGATAGTCGAAGCGTTTCGGCAACGGCCTTTATGGTAGCTTCGGGGACACTGTCCGGCTTCACATCCCCCAAACTGAGATGATTTCTCATCCGACTAAACGAGCATATCAGAGCCAAGCTAACCACTAACGGTCAAATTCAAGGTCAATTCAAAACCCAGAAATCCAAACCTTAAACAAAAATTACAAAAAATTAATTTACTTAAGACTTGAAAAACATAAATTTGATAAAGGATACGTCCATCTTCGCTTTCGCCAATCGTTTTACTGAGAAAATCGTCCCTCGGAAGATTGCTGTCGCTGAAGTAAAACTCGACCTGAAAATTACAAAAAAAAATAACATTCTGAAATTTGATAAACTCGAATAAAATCGATCAAAATTTGGGAGCGTTTGAACACCGAACCTGGCGGATCACTTTCTTCGAGGTTTCTTCGTCCAAAGAAGGCGTCGCCATTGTTAAGAGGAGAGAGAAAGAGAGAATGACTGTGAAACTGTGGTTTCGCTCCCGAACAGCGAGAGGGAAAAGAGGAGACAGAGAGGGATTCTAGGGTTTTGGAGGGGGATACTTTCAGCGTCGTTTGGGCTTCTTCAGTTTGTTTTTCGGTTTAAGTAGTTTTTAAGTGGGCTTTACTTATGGCTTGTTTGTCGCCCAGTTCTCTGCTCCGAGATGCTCCAGTTTTCTGCCACGTAAGCATATAGGAGAGTTGGGACCCACCAGGGTCAAAGGCTGGAGAGAGAGATGGGCATCTAATCCCCTGCTGTACTGCAGTTAAGCTTTAGATTCTGCTCCGATCAAATGCTTGAAGATCACACGTGAGTACGTGAGGTGACGAACACCGTGCTAAATGTTCAGCACGTCCTCGCATTAACCTCTCCCACGTTAAAATCTTCCTTTTTTCTGGCGTATTAATCTCTCACACGTTAAAATCTTCCTTTTTTTTTTGGGCTTTTATCTTAAAATAATTTCGAAATTGGTATAATCTTTTGCTTTGATCCTTGACAATGAAAATCGATAAAAATTAGTTTAAAGTTTAAATGATGCATGTATTTGAATTTTGAATGCTGGACCGCCCGATAGTTGTGACAAAATTCATCTCTATAAATACGTTTGAGTTCACGCAGCAAGAACAAAGCAACCTTCCCTCTCCCATCGTCCACATTTGTATATGGTTGTAACTTGTAAGTCGATGTCGACTACATTTCTATGCTATGCAGGACTAAGTTTCATTGGATTTGAACCCTAAACGCATTCAACCCGAATCTGTTGGGAAATTTGCTTCAACATTATAAGCACTTGGTCTTTTTCTTACTCACCTAATCAGACCAAAACCGAGTCGAAAACGAATTCATCTTCCAACACAAGAATTCATCTCTACCCCTAAAATTGAATCTCTTGTTTGTCAATGGTGTTAAAAGTCTTGGTTTAGCTCCACAGTTAGTTCCGCTAAAGCTTATGCCTTGAAACATTTCTACAAACGAAATCAAGAGTTTATCATCACCATCGTAAATTCCAAATCAATCCAAGGAGGTCTAACAATTTGAATATAAATGCTCCTCAAACATTGAATCAATTGGTACTAAATTCGGGATGGAGCGGTATGGACCACATGTTTACAGATAATCCCAGAAACGGGGAATCAATTAAGAACATCCGAATAAGATTCGCATAAATCCAGCTGCACACAAACACGACATACATTTGCACTAAATAACTTGCATGTACAGATACAAACACAAGCATACAAATATTAGGGTTCCCTGTCATTCATTTTACTCTCTTAAGCTAGCAATATTATTTTGTTAACTCCCTTCCCCTCTCTCTTTTTCCTCTGTGTGCGCGTGCGTGTGCGCGTGCGTGTGTGTGCTTGGTAGTAAATCATTCACAAACTGCAAATATAAATAACTAAATAAGGGTTTTAAAATGATGTAAATCCTTTTGCAAGTAAATCATTCATCATCTTGAATGAAGTTTAATTTTTGTGTATCACCATTATGATACACAGACAACATGCAGTAACAAGAAAGAGATACTCCCCGACCCAACCCTCACCCATAAACCCAATTTGTTTTCTCCCTCCGTTTTTTGCTTTTTCTCTTTTTCTTATCGTCGTCAACGAAATAAAAGGTTTAGGACATTTTATATTTCATGAACGGATGCAAATTTTAGGACTAACTCACAAACTGAATGAAAAACTCTTTTCTTCCTGGGCAGCACATAGCAGCCATCTTGCCCAACCTGTAGACAATGATATCATTACATGAAGTCCTCTTCCAGTTCCTGCAATGACTTGTTTGCTGATGCAATTTGTTTGTTAGATGTCATATTTTCAGAATTCATCAAACCTTTGTAGCTCCTTAGTTCTAACTGTCTCTCCTTCTCAAGTCTTTCCATCTCCTCGCGTCGTTTCTGCAAAATAGTTTCATTAAAAATTAAATTGTTTTGTTCAACACAAGAATATGATATATTACATTACAACAATGCAAGATACAGCCTAGATGCAATATGAGTTGATCAAAAACAAGTTCTAGTACTCTTACTAAGTTCAAGATTCAGTTAACCATTACAAAATCCAAAACCCGTTCAGCTAAGTGCAAGTCAAGAGCAAAAATATTGGCCAAGACAGGAGGTGGAACTTACCTTGTCCCTCAGGAACTGCTTTCTCTCAGCTCTTTCTGCTGCATTAACCGCTTCTCGCTCAGCTGCAGTTACATTTTTTGCACGTTAGCTATCACTCCATTGCACCAGAAATAGATAAGGATAGCATTTGAAGTCCACTATCACTTACTATATCCATAAATACAAAAGATACATAAGAAATAGTAGACCAAGTGTCAACTTTCCTCCATAAAGAGCAATATGAGTACTGCTTTTCAAGATTAGATTTTTAGAGCCATATTGTAGACAAACTAAAGAGGTCGTACTTGGTGCGATGGCAAGTGCCTTCGCTCATGAGCGGTAGGTCTCGGGTTCGAGACTTGGGAGCAGCCTCTCCATAAATGGGGGTAAGGCTAGCCGACATTCACCTCTCCCAGACCTTACGTAAAGCGGGAGCCTTGTGCACTGGGTACGACATTTTTATTGTAGACAAACTAAAATGAAGCTGAGACTAAAACTTTACCTTTCAAATCAGGCTTCCTTTCCACTTTTGTCCTGTTCAATCTATTAACTACCTCGTTGATCCGTTTCTCCACTCTCACAGTTCGAACCTTAACAAAGTGTCAAAGTTAGACAATGATCAGTATCTCCGTACATGTTGAACCCAATGAAAATACAAACTACATGGCATGGCTTGATTCCGCAAAATAATATGTATATATTGTAGAACCTCACCATCTTTGAATTGTAGAAACCAACTTGACCAACATCCATGGAGGCAGTTTTCTTCAAATTGGACCAGGGAGTGTAAACAACATCAACATTGTTCACCTTGTTGCCTGCAAAATAATACATCATTAGAACACGGCACCACTGCAGTATCCTAAATAAGACCAGAAATATGAAACCCTTTTAAGAGACGTAGATGAAATTAAAAAGTGGAACCAAATTACTCTAAACATAAGAATCTGTTTAGATAATGCCTTGGATGGAATTTGCTTTGACAAGTTGAGCGCAATCCTCCAGTAATCCTTCACTTATATTGTCAATGGTCTGTCCTTTGTGCAATCTAACATAAACATGGGCAGACGACATTTTATCCACGTGGAACCTGTAACGTGAAAATCCCATCAGGAAAATCTTTAAGCTTGCATAGCACAAATTTCCTACTAATAACAAGTCTTTTCTTTCATTGTTGTTGAGTTACTAATAACAAGTCCAGACAATCAAAAGCAGAATAATGTGCAAGCATGGTCCAAACTAAACAAGCAATTACTCGAAAACCGCTAAACATGCATTTCTTAAACATTAACAATTACATGGCAGTACGAAAAAAAAAAAAATTCATCCTTATATATAAGTGCCTCAACAACATAATAAGCAGCCGCATTCAAAGTGCTTATGCAGTTAAGGAAACACGGAATCACAAAGCTGAAACAATGTGAAAGAGGATCAATTCAGTCGTTAAGCTGCTCAGTATCAATTGGCAAGCGATCAAAGATTACGTGAACGGTCAACGATTACGTGATCGGTCAACGGTTACGTGAACTGCACAAACAATCTCAATCATCGCCACCCCTCCCCCCTCCTGGTAGAAGGAACAGATATACTATTTATACCGGAAAGAACGATCATCTTGATTCTGTCACTGATTACATTAAGCAAGCTCCAAACATTCAAGCTACATAATCTGCTTCTTCATTTGTGAGGAAATTGTAATCCCACCCCCCCCCCCAATCTAATCCCCAAATTCGAGTTAATTCTTGATTCTTGACCAGAAAATTCCAAAACTTGACAAGAAATGTAATTGCAAATTTTTTATCTTTCTAATGAAAAGTTGGGACAAATTGCGAATTGGATTGATAATCCGAAAAATTGGTGACAGAGAATTGGGGGAGGGAGTTACCAAATGTCTTCGGGGAAGCCATATTTGATGAGCTCCTCGTTCTCGAACTTGTCGAGGCCCATGAAAATGGTGAAATCGCCGACGTCCGATCGAGCTTTGAAGTAGAACACCATGTTTCGCCCTTTGGAATTCGATCGCCGCAGAAGAAAGTGACAAACTTTGAGGACGAGCTAGGGCTTCCGAGTTCCACCTTCCACCTTTCCAATTGGAAATTTTGGCCACTGGAACGTCTTTTTATTTTTTTTTGTTTTAATTTTTGTTTTTCAGGTTTGGGCCTGGGTTTGAAAATTTGGCAAAACGTGGCAATTTCCACGAACGTTTGACGACGTGTCGCTTGGACTAGGGAATCGAACCAAATCCTTTTTGACTTCAACGTACTGAGAGATTATTAGTGTGTCCAAAATCTAAGACGGTGCATCTTATGTTAACATATAAATAGAGAATTTTTAATTTTAAACGCTCCTCCATTTGTATTATGATATATGACATATGTGCTCGTATTCTAGGCACACTGAAAAGTCTTCCTCAAGCAACTTTGGGGAATCTCGGATCAAATCTCTTCTGTAGAGATAAATATATTTATATATATTTTTTATATATGCAATGATATTTTACGCTAAAGGTGAGGATTAATTGAACCACATTATGTACAAGCATCAAGCAATTTTGGGGGATCTCAGATCGGATCTCTAGTGTAGAGATATTTTTTTTTTTATATATGCAATGATATTTTATGCTAAAAAGGTGCGGATTAATTGAACCACATTATATATCAGCATAAAATATTGGTATCGAAATCGTCATTCACAAAAATAAGATGGAATTTAGGTTACAAGCTCCCTGAGCTACAAGGTAAGCTCCCTGAACTACAA